>NC_140590.1:200385743-202785743 GCF_964204655.1 Triturus cristatus | reverse complement strand
GCCCATGACGAGACTATCTCGTCATGAACCCCACCCACTAGTGCAATGCCCGGCACAGTAGGGGGAAAGGGCGTGGCACTGAAGGGGTTAAGAAGCCCTCCTGGTACCTCATGTAAGTCCTGCACAGCAGGGTTACTGAGAATTGGCCGATGGCCCAGCCCCCTTTCTCCACCACTCTGCAAATGTGACTGCTACTTAAAAAACCTTTAAAATTCTTCCAAAAAAAAACAGAAGTTACAGGGACGTTATAGTTAGGAATTAGCATTTAAAAACACCTTAGAAATTCACAGAATTTTTTTTTTTTACAGAGACATTATAGTTAGGCTCATGTTTCGCTCGTACAAAACCAGAGAAATCCAGCTGAGCTAACTATATCTCACGCCCCCACAATGCACTGCTTATGACATTCACATATTACATCACTGCCTGCACACAGACATGAATGCAGGCTCACACGACTTTTCCTTAAAAACCAGGACATTTTTTGATTTTAGGAGAAAGTGTTGGGACGCCGGTACAGTACTTCAAAACCCGAGACTGGCAAATCTGAGACGTCTGGTCAGCCTATTCCACGAGCTTGTCACAGTGCAACAATTGGAAGCCAGGGAGCAAGGTTATCAGTTCCTGGTTGGACAGAAGCAAGACTTATAAACACAGCATGGATGATATGGGGGGTAGTAAAAGTGGATGTAAGGTGACAAACATTAAAAAAACAACTGGGACCCTGGAGTGAATATATTGTTTAGGTCTTATATTCATAACCTTGTGAGGAGAAAGGCAGGATGTGTTTAGGGTGGAGATGTATAGAAGTGGAAGAAGATGAAAACCTCAGGGACCAGGCAACTGTGCGAGACATGAATAAAAAGGCGTAGCAGCAACTATATGTCCCAACAAGGTTGAAACAGAACTGGGGTTGTTGGTGTTCCTTTTCAGAGGGAAAGTTACCTTAGCACTCCTGCTCGAATCTTCCGATTACAACTGGAACATTACTGACTTGAATATGGTAATTCCATGTCTGCAGTGATATAGTGGGCCAAAAAATGATGGAATGAAATGGGTCCAGAAAAATTGCCTGTGGGTGACACTTTTGCAAGCACTCCACCCATCACCTTCTTTGTTTTAATCTAGCACCAGTATTCCAGACATCCTTGCCTCCAGTTCTTATGGGTGGAGTCTTAGCCTCCAATCCTCATAAGGGCGCTGGTTGGAGGGACTTCTTCGACTGCTAGAAACCTCCGTTAAAAATAGGCACTATTGCCAAGAAAAGCAAGATGAACATGTATCAGCTCCCTAAAGAGGGACTATCAACCAGCCAGTCACTTAAATCACGGTCCCTACACATGGGGCTTTTGGCATGGCCATGTGCCTCTATATATGGATAAGGGTCCCGCTTCGTGGAGAAGGGCATTGAGACGCTGAAAAGTGCTGTGAGGTGCTGCCATATCTGGAGGAACTGCGGGGGCAAACGGGTGTCGCTGCTGGTGTTGACCGGAAGGTGCACGGGACTCCACAGACCAGGAGTCTGTGCGTGGATTCAGCTGTGCTGCGGTCCCGCCCACCCGCCCACCTTTCCATGAAAAAAGCTCGCGGAACCCGCTGGCGCGGGTCCCGCTTCGTGGAGAAGGGCATTGAGACGCTGAAAAGTGCTGTGAGGTGCTGCCATATCTGGAGGAACTGCGGGGGCAAACGGGTGTCGCTGCTGGTGTTGACCGGCTGGTGCACGGGACTCCACAGACCAGGAGTCCGTGCGTGGATTCAGCTGCGCTGCGGTCCCGCCCACCCGCCTATCGGACCACGCCTATATATTACATCTTGGTTGCCGCTGCGCGTGACGCGCCGGACGAAGCCCGGACCAAGGGCGGGCCCGTTTGAGCCCGTTAGAGACCGAGTGAGGCCAGGTCGGGTCCACCCTCTGTGAAGCAACTACCAAGGTCAGCCACAACTATTTACCTACTTGTTGCCTGTAACCAAAGGGGCTGTTTCATACTTGGTCGAACTAAAACCACCCTATAGCGTGTTTTGGGGCCATAAGTTAAGTATAAGTATAAAACAATCTTAATTTGTATAATGACTGCTGCCCCCAACACGGGACGGAAGTCCCTGGTCGGCACATTAGACCAATTTCTGGTAAGAGTGTCATCTATTCTGGACAAGGAAATTGACTACAGCTTGTCGCTGGGTTTTCTTGTAGATAGACCTTCCTCTCTGGGTCTTTTGACTCATGTACACTCTCCGGTTCGTAATATGGAACAAGGAATCGTTAATGATGCATGCCCCCTAACAGGCGCGCCGGGAAATAACTCTCCCCCTCACGAAAGATCAATTAATTGTAACCCAGACTCTGAAGGAGCTAACCTTAACACCAGGTCAAAAATGGGACAATCAGATCTAACCCAAATTGCAGGTGTGCCTGAGAGTGTGAAGACCCGGTCCGCCACGAACCGGAAGGCAAAAATGCCTCTACCAAATAATAAGGAGAACATGAAAAACTCGAGACTGAAAAGGAAACGCAAAGAACCGTTAAACGGTGGACAAACCGCGAAAGCAAGGAGAACTATCCCTGTGGACATTCCTGAGAAGTCCCCTGCTCTCCCAGAAGTAATTTTAGAATGTGGAAAGGAGGGAGCACCAATACCCCCTACACTAGCCCCACCCAAGGATTTGCTAAATGCAGGAGAGGATTTCTGGGGAAAAATTGAGACAATATTCTACAAAACCTGCCAACCTATTTATGACAGACTGGATGCTATCGAAAGTAGACTGACTTGTTTGGAGTTGTCGTATTCGTCAGCACAGTCTCGACAGAAAAATGCCAGTAAGTGTCAGGCGTGCACTAAATTACCTGGTACGTCTTCTAACAAAAGTGTCATAACTGTCAACGAGGCCATTATTTCTATTCCAACTCCAACTAAAATCACTTCGCCAGAGTTGGGTCAGCTAACCCGGGATACCACCAAGACTACTATAATAGGCAACATAGTGAGTGGGGGGAGTATAGTGATGTCAACTAGTGACAGCCCAGTAGTAAAACAAGTAGGAAGGGATGCATCTAATATCCCGGCAACCAGAAAATTTCCAAGTATACACCTCCCCTTAGAGTCGAGACCATATGTGATAATTTTGGCTGGAGTTAAGCCTCTGGGACTTGATAGTAGGGAAGACTATGGGGAACTGAAGAATAAATGTGTGTACTGGCTAAACTCTAATCGCCCCCTTCCCCAGCACGTTTCAACAGAAATTCTTTTTGCGCGACGAGTCAATTGGGTAGGGCCAAAGAGAAAAACAATAGAAGGAGATTGTATAATAATCAATTTTAGAGATATTAGGGCAGTGGAGCACATCTGCAATTGGCAGAATTCTAATCACCGTACACCCATCCTTTCCCTGCCCTTGTCCTTCATCTATTGCGAATATCAACAGCCCAACCCTGTGGACTTTGGCCAGAGAGGCTTTGACATCTGGCCTAGCTCCAGTAGAGGACCAAAAGTGCAGTGTGAGGCAAACGGGTCTTCCGGATTGGAAGACTGTGATTGACAATTAAACCCCCATAGCAAGTGGAACAAAACAAACAAACCAGCTATAATTACTATAGGAAGACGGGTAGCTTGTACCACTGCAATTGAGGTTGGTGAAGCTGCAAATGAACTTACTGGGATAACAACTTTAGATCAGCACCAGAAAGGGGAGAAAAGCCGACCAATAACAAGGACTGGGGCAACATTCCCATCGAGTCGTGTCACAGTCCTAGATGGTCTAGCTGGAAAACAAAACCGCGAAACTATATCTCACGTGAGTACTCCCACTAACAATCTGGTTCACTTAGAAAGGGAAAGCCTAGGCCTTCTACGATGGAGCCCAAGACCTAACAAGGGAAGAATCAGTGAGAGCGGCTCATTAACTATAATTTCATGGAATATTGCAGGTCTAGGCTCAAAAATTGCAGACCCGGACTGGCTGGGTTTTATATCCCAATTTGACATATGCCTCTTCCAAGAGACATGGTCACTAGATCCCCCGCCATGTAATGGATTCCTTAACTTTTATATCCCAGCCCTAAAAAACGCAAGAGGTCGACCGTCTGGCGGCCTAACTATATGGCTAAAGCAAGATCTAGGTTGTCGAGTCACTGAAGGACCTAGAGTCAGCGACGACATCCTATCTGTAAAGATTGCTCCAAAGTCTGGGATCAGGTTAGAAATCTTTAATGTTTATGCACGAGGTCTGCCGGGGGGAAAAAGGTCTCCAGTTGTAAAGTTACTGGAAGAAATAATTGATTCCCTGCCTTCGAATATTTTACCCATCATAGCAGGAGACTTTAATACTTCGTTTGAGCCTCTGGACTATGACATATCCCAGCTTACCTTAGGAGAAGACGCTAGTTGGGGAATTCCACCCCTCGAGATCGCACCTGTAAAAAGGTGGACGGAGGCGGCAATCCAGTTAAATGGACTATGCTTAGGCAACCATATGAGAGCAGTTAATGGCAGAAGTTTGTCTGATAAATCCGGGACAAATACTTTTGATAATGGCCGCAGGGCAAGTAGAATAGATTATTTGCTCATCCATATGAAGCTTTGGCCCCACTTTACTGACATGAAGGTAGTTAATCGTTTAGAGAGTGATCACCACCCATTAGTTTCATTATTTAATATGTCCTTACTCGGCTACACACCACCGCAGCTAGGCACACGTGAGCCTGAATATCTTCTGTCCAACAAAATGCGCCACCTAAAATGGGATCGGATAGCCGAAGACCCAATTGCCATATTAGCAATGAAGGAAGAAGTTATGTCTGCACTAGTACCACGGGATAGCCCGCTAGTGGACCAAAGCCCCAGCCAGACAGTGGTGGAAACTCACAACAGGCTTTTTGCGGGCCTGCGAAAATATTTTCTAAAGCCCATCTCTAAAAGAAATCCCAAGCTTCATAAAAAAGAGGGTTGGTATAATAGCGATTGTAGGAAAGCCCGGGTTGAACTTGGTAGTGCACTTAAACAGAAAGATCCCCTACTTGTTAGATCCGCTAGGTCACATTACGGAAAGACATTGAAGGAGGCAAAGGAAACTTGGGATAGCGAAATGTGGAAGGATCTCCTTGATGCTTGCAGGAACAAGAATAGCAAAGAATTTTGGGACATATATAAGTGGGACAGGGGCGGCATAGCAGAGCGGCCACAAAATAATGTGGCGCAGAACGCATGGGTTGCTCATTTTAAACCCCAGTATGCCAGACCCTGTGAAAATACCCCCAGTGAGACCCCCAGCCATGTATACTATGATAAGGCAATATTTTCTTTAAAAGATGTGGACAGAGCCTTAGACAAAGTGGTTGGGGGAAAAGCTCCTGGTATGGATGGTATTCCCGCGGACATGTTTATCAACGACAGAAGTCTCTGGTCTAGCTATATCGTGCAACTCGCTAATGCAATTGCACAGGGAGCTGACATCCCTCCCTCGTGGAAGGGTGCAGAAATTGTCCCAGTATTTAAAAAGGGGGACAAATCAATTGCAAGTAACTATAGGCCAATCAGTCTAATAGACCCGATCCAAAAGATTATAGGCCGAATGTTCCTGCATATAACCCAAACTTGGATAGACGACCAGGATATCCTAAGCCCAATGCAGGCAGGGTTCCGATCACGGACAAGTACAATTGACCAAGTCTTCCGTTTTGCCAATCTATATTGGAAGACGGTGGTCTTGGGGAATGGTGCCCTATATGCAGTATTCGTGGACCTAAAAGCAGCCTTCGATTTGGTCCCACGGAGAAGGCTCTGGCAGGTTCTGAGGGAAATGGGCATGGCACCCGAGCTTCTCACCGTGATTATCCGTTTACATGAGGAGAATGTTGCCAGGGTGCGGTGGGGGGGCGGGGGGGAGGTGACCGAGGACTTCCCGGTTGGCAGGGGAGTGTGACAGGGGTGCGTTTTGGCGCCGACCCTGTTCTCCCTTTTTGTCGACTGGGTGGTCGGTCGCCTCTCATTGACCCCCACTGATGCCCCTACCTTGGCTGGTGTACGCATCCCTATCCTCATGTTCGCGGATGACACCCTAATTATCTCGAAGACCCCGAGTGGCTTACAAAAGGCCCTCGGATGTTTTGAAGAATTCTGTATAGAAAGAGGCTTGGAAGTTAACACGGGAAAAACAAAGTTCATGTGATTTAACGGATCAAAATCCTTCAAAGGGAAAATATATATGAACAAGTTACCCTTGGAGGAGGTTACCTCATTCACATATCTGGGGATAACACTACAAAAAGATATGCGTTGGGGCTGCCAATTAGACCGTGCCGTGTTGCAACACAAACAAAAAACAGGTGCTCTCCTGTCTAGATTCAAATCTTCATTCACTAAGCCAATTTCTCCAGTTCTTGAAATCTATGGGGCGAAGGTCCTTGGCTCATGCCTCTATGGGGCTGAGCTTTGGGCCTTCAGTAATTTGAATAGTCTGAAGGTCCTAGAAAATGCGTTTATACGCAAGGTTACAAATCTCCCTTCTAGTACGCCACTGCGACCTCTATTGTTGGATCTAGGCAAAAAACCACTAGAACATCTGGCAAAGCTTCGTCCAATATTATACTGTCGCCGACTTTGGTGTACTGATGAACTTATCCACTATAGGAGAGGCTTTTTGGACTTAATTGAATCTGACAGATCTCAAAAAATAACATGGCTGTCTGGGATAAAATCTCTTTTGGGTAGCATAGGCCTGATTGAACTTTGGAAAAACCCTGTAAATGTTGTCTTCCCCACTAAAGAAAAGCTTAAAACACTGTATTGGGAATGGGTCTACAAGCTGGAAATTACCCAAGGTCTTTCCACCCATCTAACAGGTCGCTTCCTTGATCTAAAAGCCCATCCCTTCTTAGAGAAGTTTTGGGATCTCATTGAAAAAACTTCAGATCATAAGCTATACTTTCAATTACGAGTGGGAACATTACCTGTTGCAGAATTTACCTCCAGATGGGGGGGTCAAGGTACTAATAGTGATAGGTGCCACAGATGTGTAGAAGAATGCAAAAACATAGGACATGTATTATTTTTCTGTCCAATGTATATAGCTCCCCGGAAAAAGTGGATAAAACCAATCTGTAGATCTTTGGGCATCAGAAGATATGCTACCGCGCTTCGCATCCTGTGCACCAATCCCGCACCCCCGATTTGTATAGCGGTGGCCAAATTCCTAGGGTGGGCATGGGGCATAAGATTAAAAGCTTTGAGATCGTATTAAATTTTTCGCCATAAAATATTACTATCTTTTGCCAACACCATTTGATGTAGTTACCATATGCTGTAAATTTAAGTAATGTGACCATTAGGTCATACGATGTCATCCTCTGTGTAACATAAGTCGATATGGGCTGGACTCACTCGCATGCCTTTGACCTTTATCTTTTTATAAACACTTAGCTTGACGGTTGTTTGTAAATTTAATTGCAATTTTATCCTTTTTTAGGTAATTTAAAAAAAAAAAAATTATGTAATGCTTGTAAATGTGCTTTTATGACTTAATTGCCGAATAAAGCTGATTGAATTGATAAGTGGATTGTCCTTGCTAATGCTAGAGGTGAAGTGGGCACTAGAGACCAGGAGCACATGTTCCAAAATACAATTCTCACACTGTCATAAAGTATGCTGTCTGGTTCGGCTGAACAGACAGGTCAGCAGAATCATTGAAACAGACATGGAACCTACAGAAGATCCTCTGCAAGGTAGCCTAAGCAGTCACCCCAGTAGACAAATGATGGTGACACATGCCCAAGTACTGGGGAGGTAGGGAGATTCAAGAAGTCACAGAAGGTGGATGCACTTAGTGTGGCTGAATCTCAGCTTCTATCTTTAGGAGACAAAGGAAGAGGCAATGCTTCATGTAGGTGCAAAACACAGATCTGATGGTTCAGAGAAGCCAGGAGCTCCAACAGTTTAAGGAGAAGATCAGCAATAGCAGGGACTGCAATTCATGCTTGCTGCAATTGTGGGTCTTAGAGGCACATGAAGAAATCCCTCAACCCAAGCAATCCACTAATTTGCCAGATAAGTTTAAGGCCTGCTATTCCTCTGAGCGACGAGGAAATTAATGATTGAATGAGTATGTCTTTTTATAGTGGCCGGCTACTCCTAGGAGTGTCCCGGCCCTACCAGATAATAGCCTCTAAGATATGTGAACACCAAGAGTGTGTAGTACACATGATTAAAAGCATCCAAGAAATCAGTGCAAGTGCAAACTGCACAAGGCCTTGCGATGGAGAAATATTCTCAAGAACCAAGCTCATAATGGTGGGCCTGGTGGAACTTAAAACATGACAGCTGATAGAACTGCAGAGGCAATGATGCCTAGCCATACTGAACTGTGGTTCACAGTGTACCATCTACAAGCATTTCTTTTTTTAAATAATTTTTATTTTATTATATACCTGGTATAATAACAATAAATACATTCTGTAGTAAAAAACCTAACATAAATAGATTCTTAAAATGTTAATCGGAGATATTACAGAATCGAATGTGGCTTTATACAATTATATATATAGTACAAGATTATACATATTTAGGAGGCAATTCATTAATACATATTTAAAAACTAAATACATCCCTGCCTGCCTATTGCTGGGAGTTCCTCCAACCCTTAATGGGGGCCCATATTTCCGACCCCAGCTCCCTCATCTTCCTCCCTCTCTGACTATATAAAGCAGATTCTATATTATGTATCCCCAGAAGTCTAGACAGCCACATCTGGAACGTAGGAGCCAGGGCATCTTTCCAACTTGCCGATAGCATTATACGCAGGACAGCCACACATAAAAAAGCAAAGGCTTCCTCCTCCATCTTCAGACCCAAGTTGCTATCAATTTCTATTATCATTAGGGTAGGGGATAGGCTGATCTTTCTCCCTAGCAGCCCCTCCCAAAACTTTTCAATCTCTTCCCGAATTAAACTTAATTTATCACATTGATAAAACATATGCACTAAATTAGCAGGCCCCTCCAAACACATTGGGCATTTATCATCATCCCTCTTATTCCACTCATATAATTTGGCAGGTGTATAATATAGGTTAAAAAAAGTTTTATAATGTTGAGTTTTTAGATTTGTGGAGCAAATGATTTTCCCTGCCATTTGCAGTGCTTTGTCCACATCCACATCTGGATTGCCTAATTTCAACATCCAAGAGGCTTCAACTTTTTCTATATCAACTCGTAAACTTAATATATATATTTTTTCTACCGCCTAATAAATAATCAATCAAATTAATTCTACTCCCTGGAGAGATCCGGGGTCTAATACCCATTAAAGTGTTATATATTTGTATATATTTAAAGCTTTGATTAACTTTTATGCCAAATTTCTGCTGAATAGTGCCGAAGCCTAGCATTTGATCCCCTTCCCAAATGTCCCCTATTCTTGTAACTCCTTGCTGTTCCCACACTCTCCCCATCCTATCCTGACTAAATTGAGGAAATAAGCTTGAGTTCCAAAGGGGGGTATAAATGTTTATTTTAGGGACTCTGATTGTTCTTTGCATCAGCTTCCAAACCTCCCAGGCACTATCCATTAATTTGTATCGCGTTTTATAAAAATATCTTCTATCGGTTCTCCGCAACAAAAGCCCTTTGGCTTCCCTACCCATCATCAGTTCAAAAATAGATGGGAGAGCCTGATTGCCATATGAGATATCTGTCTGATTTTTAGCAGAATCAAATAATATTGCCATTTGGCTGATCAAAAAAGCCCATTGATAAAATCTAATATTAGGGATAGACAGCCCGCCCTTCGCCTGTGGCTGAGAGAGATATTTCATGGACCGTCTTATTTTACCATACTGCCATATAAAATTAATAAATGTTGTTCATTAAACCCTCATCAATCAGGTAGGGAATGGAACGAAAGAGATATAAAATGTTGGGGAGCATAGTCATCTTCAGTACGTTGGCTCTCCCTATGATAGTCAAATGTAGAGCATCTATTCTTTTTAGATCCGCCGCAATTGTTGTTAATAGCGGGGCAAAGTTGTCTTTTATGATTAATTCAGGTACAGGGCTCACTCTAACCCCCAAATAGACTGCTGATTCAGTACACCTTATATCATTCATTACGATATTACTGGTGCAGACTATTTGGGTCTTGCTTTCATTTAGCATATAACCAGAGCACCAAACAAATTCGCTTGCGATCTCCCTAATACTTCTCATAGCCCTATCTGGTTCGGGTGTAATTATTGCCAGGTCGTCGGCATAGGCCAGAAGCTTAGTCTCAAATCCATTACTGACTATTGGTCTAATATCATCACAGCCTAGCAGTCTCTGAATTAGTGGGTCTATGTACAAAGCGAAAGGAATTGGTGAACAGGGGCAGCCCTGGCACGTCCCACTGGAGATACAAATTCTTTCCGAGCTGCCTCCCATTAATTGAATTCTGGCCTTCGGCTCAGAGTACATGGCCTTAATATATATAATAACATATAATATAACCAGCATTTGTAAAGCGCGCAGCTACCTCAGGCGAGGCGTCCCGGCGCTGGGGGCTCTCTGGAAGCTTAAGTAAGCTATTGGCCAGAGTCACTTGGTGCTGGACTAACCTGGCCCTGGTGCCGGGAATCGAACCGTGAGCCCCAGTGTTCCGGAGTCAGCTGCCCTGGCCGCTGCACCACACCTTATAGAGCACAATTGTGTAGAGTGGCGTAGCGTGCAGTGGTGTAGTGTGTTGCAGAGTAGAGTATAGTATAGCGACGTAGAGTGTAGTGGTGCAGAGCAGTTGGTATAGGTTGCATTTTTTGGAGTAAAGTGGTGTTGAGTGCATTGGTGTAGAGTTTAGTGATTTAGAGTAGAGTGGCATAGAGCGCAATGGCCTAGAGTATTTTGGGGCAGAGTAGAGTAGTGTATAGTGGTGCAGAGTAGAGTGTAGTGATGCACAGTGCAGTGTCAAAGAGAGTAATAGGACAGAGTGACTTAGAGTGCAGTGGCATAGAGTACAGTGGCATAGAGTAGATTGTTTCAGAGTAGAGTGAAGTGGCATAGAGTGGAGTGGTGCAGGGTAGATCAGAACAGTGCGGGGGAAAGTGCAGTGGCATTGAGTAGTGGTGTAGAATGCAGTGGCATAGAGTAGAGTGGCGCAAAGTAGAGTGGTGTAGAGTGCAGTGGAAAAGAGTAGATTGTTTCAGAGCATAGTGAAGTGGCATAGGGTGGAGTAGTTCAGGGTAGAGTGGCACAGTATGGAGTAGTGTAGAGTGGAGTAGTGTAGAGTGGAGCGGTGCAGAGTGGAGTGGCCTATGTTTGAGTAGCGTAGATTAAAGTGGCAAAGAGTGCAGTGGTGACTGGTAGAGTGCACTGGCATAAAGTAGAGTGGTGCAGAGTAGAGTAGAGAGACATAGCGTGAAGTGGCATAGAATGCAGTGTCAGAGTGCAGTGGTGCACAGCAGATTAGAGTGGCATAGAGTGCGGTGGTGTAGAGTATAGTGATGTAGAGTGCAGTGGTATAGAGTGCATATGCATAGAGTAGATTGGTGAAGAGTAGAGTGCGGCAGCAGAGAGTGCAGTTGTGCATAGAGTTCAGTAGCAGAGAGTGTGATGTTGTAGAGTAAAGTATTGTAGAGTGCAGTGGTGCAGAGTGTATTGGTGGTGTAGAGTGCAGTGGTATAGAGTGTTGCAGATTAAAGTGATGTAGAGTGCAAGTGTGTAGAGTAGAGTGGCTTAGAGTACAGTGTCAAAGAGTAGTGTTGCAGAGTAGAGTATTATGGTGTAGAGTGCAGTGGCATAGAGTGTATTGGGATAGAGTGCAGTGGGATAGAGTGCAGCAGCGTACAACAGAGTGATGTGGAGTGGATTGGCACAGGGTAGATTCAAGTGGCGTAGAGTGGAGTGGCATAGAGTGGAATGGCTCTCAGTGGAACAGAGTGGCATAGAGTGCAGTGCCGTCCAGTAGATTGTTTCAGAGTAGAGTGCAGTGCCATAGAGTGCAATGGTATAGTGAACTGGTGCAGTGTAGATTATAGTGGCTTAGAGTGAATTGGTGTAGAGTGCAGTGGCATAGAGTGGAACAATGAAGAGTAGAGTAGCATGGAGTGTAGTGGTGTACAGTGCAGTAGGCGTGGAGTGGCGTAGTGTACAGTGGTGCAAAGTAGAGTTCAGTGTCAGAGAGTGCAGTGTTGCAGAGAAGAATGGTGCAGAGCAGGGTTCTCCAAAGTCGGTCCGAATCCATTCCAGATATTTAGCATATCCCAATTTAGATAAATGTAGTTATCTTAAAAATCTGGCATGTATCCCGCCATCCAGGACTGACTTTGGAGAACCCTGGTGTAGAGTAAAGTGGCATAACGTTGAGTTGTGCGGAGTAGAGGGGAGTGGTGCAGGATAGAGAGCAGTGGCACAGAGTGGAGTGATGCAGAGTGTAATAGGATAGAGTATATTTGCTTAGAATGCATTGTTGTAGAGTGGGGTAGAGTAGTGCAGAGTAGAGTGCAGTGTTGTAGAGTGCAATGGCGTAGGGTAGAGTGGCGTACAGTTCAGTGGTATATAGCAGAGTGGGGTAGAGTGCATTGATGTGGAGTGCAGTGGCGTAGAGTGGTGCAGAATAGAGTAGTGTAGAAAGCTGTGTCGTGGAGTACCGTGGTGCAAAGCAGAATAGAGTTGTAGAGTGGGGTGACAGAGGACAATGGTGCAGAGTGCTATTGTGCATAGTACTGCGAGGTAAAGTTTTGCAGAGTAGGGCATAGTGGTATAGAGTGCAGTGGTGCAGAGTAGATTGGCAGAGAGTGCAGTGGCATAGAGTTAATTGGTTTTGAGTAAAGTGATGTAGAGTACATTGGCACAAAGCGCAGTAATGCAGAGTAAAATGCAGTGGTGCTGCGTGGAGTGGCACTGAGTGGAGTGGCACAGTGGCATATAGTAGATTATTTCAGAGTAGAGTGGAGTAGTGCACAGTAGAGTACAGTGGCCTAAAATGGAATAGGGTGCAGTGGCATAGAGTGCAGTGTTGCAGAGTAGAGTGGCATAGAGCGGAGTGGTTTAGAGAGCAATGGCGCAGAGGTACACAGTATAGTAGTGTGGGGTAGAGTGCATTGGCATACACTAGAGTGGTGTAGAGTAGAGAGGCATAGAGTGAAGTTGCATAGTTTGGAGTGGTGCAGAGTAGTGTGGAGTGGGGTAAAGTGAAGTATGCATGGTGTGCTAGTGTACTACCATTACAGACCACCCATCTTCAACTGAAAATACCATTCCATTTGCACATTCATACAGTTTTAGTGATAAAAGTACACAGGGCACAAACGAAAATTTGAGGAAATGTCATCATCTAGTGCATAGTTTTGTTTTGATAGTATTAAAATATGTGTTCCACCCCATTTAAGAATGAATGAAACAATGTGTTTCTTTTGTGCTTTTCTAATTCTGATATATTCTGAAATATCTGCACAGTTCATCTACGGACATTTAAAATTTGCTGGAAGCTCTAGGTCACGGGTACTCATAGTACGGCCCGCGGGCCGTTAGCGGCCCGGCAAGCCTTCCTTGGCGGCCCGCAGACCTTGCAGACATCCTACCTGTGTTTTAAAAAAATAATTAAATAGTGTTAGCAAACACTGCAGGTTGCAGCTGCCAGGACTCCAACACTCTGCTCTGTGTGGGCTGGGGATTCCAGTGATTGTCAAAGTGGAGATGCAGGGGCGCTAAGAGGTGAAATACAACAAAGCTTTATTAACATGTAAATGGTCTTTTAAAGACCTGTGAAGTACTCGGGTGCGGTTGTGTGTGCGCTGGGAAGCTGTCTCAGCCCGGGCTGAGGGCTGACACACACAGGGGGTGAGATGACAGAGGGTGACAGAGGGAGGGAGAAGGAGACTGAGGGAGAGGGAGGAAGACAGAGGTTGACAGAGGGTGACAGAGAGAGGGAGACAGAGAGAGGCAGTCTGGGTGAGACAGAGGGAGGGAGACAGAGGGAGAGGGAGGGAGACAGAGGGTGACAGAGAGAGGGAGGCAGAGAGGGAGGCAGAGAGAGAGGGAGGGAGGGAGGGAGAGGGAGACAGTAAGGGAGACGGAGGGAGGGAGGCAGAGGGAGGGAGAGGAAGGGAGACAGAGAGAGACAGAGAGAGGGAGGCAGAGAGGGAGGCAGAGAAAGGGAGGGAGGGAGAGGGAGACAGAGAGGGTGACAGAGGAAGGGAGACACAGAAAGACAGAGAGAGGGAGGCAGAGAGGGAAGCAGAGAGGGAGGGAGAGAGAGGGAGGGAGAGTGAGACTGGGAGGGAGAGGGAGGGAGACAGACAGGGAGGGAGACAGAGGGAGGGAGAGGGAGGGAGACAGAGGGAGGGAGAGAGACCGGGAGAGAGACAGGGAGGGAGATAGAGGGAGGGAGACAGAGGGAGGGAGAGAGACAGAGGGAGAGTGAGGGAGACATGGAGAGGGAGGGAGACAGAGGGTGACAGAGGGAGGGAGGGAGACAGAGATTGACAGAGGGAGGGAGGAAGACAGAAGGAGGGAGAGGGAGAGGAAGGGAGACAGAGAGAGACAGACAGAGGGAGGCAGAGAGGGAGAGAGACAGAGGGAGGGGGATTAAGAGAGAGACAGGGAGGGAGACGGCGGGAGACAGAGGGAGGGAGACAGAGGGAGACAGAGGGTGACAGAGGGAGGGAGGGAGGGAGGGAGACAGAGGGTGACAGAGGGAGGGAGAGGAAGGGAGACAGAGAGAGACAGAGAGAGGGAGGCAGAGAGGGAGGCAGAGAGGGAGGGAGACAGAGGGAGGGAGAGGGAGGGAGGGAGAAGGAGACTGGGAGGGAGATAGAGGGAGAGACAGAGAGGGGGGCAGAGAGGGAGGCAGAGGGAGGCAGAGGGAGGGAGACAGAGAGAGACGGAGGGAGGGAGACAGAGGGTGACAGAGGGAGGGGGAGGAAGGGAGACAGAGAGAGGCAGAGAGGGAGACAGAGAGAGGCAGAGAGGGAGGCAGAGAGGGAGGCAGAGAGGGAGGCAGAGAGGGAGGGAGAGGGAGGGAGGGAGAGGGAGACTGGGAGTGAGAAGGAGGGAGACAAGGGAGACAGAGGGAGGGAGAGGGAGACTGGGAGGGAGACGGAGGGAGACAGAGGGAGACAGAGGGAGGGAGACAGAGGGAGAGAGACAGAGGGAGAGAGACAGAGGGAGAGAGACAGGGAGGGAGACAGGGAGGAAGACAGAGGGAGGGAGACAGAGAGAGGGAGACAGAGGCAGGGTGGGAGACAGAGGGAGAGAGACCGAGGGAGAGACAGGGAGGGAGAGAGACAGGGAGGGAGATAGAGGAAAGGAGAGAGACAGGGAGGGAGATAGAGGGAGGGAGACAGGGAGGGAGACAGAGGGAGAGGGAGGGGACAGAGAGAGGCAGAGAGGGAGACAGAGAGGGAGACAGAGGGAGAGAGGCAGAGGGAGAGGGAGGGAGACAGGGAGGTAGAGAGACAGGGAGAGGGAGGGAGACAGAGGGTGACAGAGGGAGGGAGACAGAGGTTGACAGAGGGAGGGAGGAAGACAGAAGGAGGGAGAGGAAAGGAGACAGAGAGAGACAGACAGAGGGAGGCAGAGAGGGAGGGAGACAGAGGGAGGGGGAGTAAGGGAGAGACAGGGAGAGAGACGGAGGGAGACAGAGGGAGGGAGACGGAGGGAGACAGAGGGTGACAGAGGGAGGAAGGGAGACAGAGGGTGAGGGAGGGAGAGGAAGGGAGACAGAGAGAGACAGAGAGAGGGAGGCAGAGAGGGAGGGAGGGTGAGGGAGGGAGGGAGAGGGAGACTGGGAGAGAGAAGGAGGGAGGGAGAGGGAGGGAGAGGGAGACTGGGAGGGAGACAGAGGGAGGGAGAGGGAGGGAGAGAGACAGAGGGAGAGAGACAGAGACAGAGGGAGAGAGACAGAGGGAGAGAGACAGGGAGGGAGACAGTGAGGGAGCCGGAGGCAGGGAGACAGAGAGAGGGAGACAGAGGGAGGATGGGAGACAGAGGGAGAGAGACCAAGGGAGAGGGAGGGAGACAGAAGGAGGAAGAGAGAGACAGGGAGGGAGAGAGACAGGGAGGGAGATAGAGGGAGGGAGAGGGAGGGAGACAGAGAGAGGCAGAGAGGGAGACAGAGAGAGGCAGAGAGGGAGGCAGAGAGGGAGGGAGAGAGGGAGGGAGAGGGAGGGAGGGAGAGGGAGACTGGGAGGGAGACCGAGGGAGACAGAGGGAGGGCGAGGGAGGGAGAGGGAGGGAGACAAAGGCAGAGAGACAGAGGGAGAGAGACAGAGGGAGAGAGACAGGGAGGGAGACAGGGAGGGAGATAGAGGTAGGGAGACAGAGAGAGAGACAGAGGGAGGGAGACAGATGGAGGGAGGGAGACAGAGGGAGGGAGACAGAGGGGGACGGGGACAGAGGGAGACAGAGAGAGGGAGATAGAGAGAGAGACAGAGGGAGACAGAGGGAGGAAGAGGGAGGAGGGCGACAGGGGGAGACAGACAGAGGAAGGAGGGCGACAGAGGGAGGAGAGCGACAGAGGAGGGAGGGAGACGGAGGGAGAGAGACAGAGGGATGGAGACAGAGGGACGGAGACAGCGGGAGACAGAGAGGGAGAGAGGGAGAGAGAGAGGGAGACAGAGGGAGGAGGGCAACAGGGAGGGCGAGAGAGGGAGGGTGACGGAGGGAGGGCGACGGTGGGAGACAGACGGAGGGAGACAGACAGAGGGAGACAGACGGAGGGAGATAGACTGAGGGAGGGAGGGAGAGAGAGGGAGACAGAGAGAGGGAGAGAGAGAGGGAGAGAAGGGGAGGAGAGAGAGAGAGAGAGATGTGTGTATGCTGGGTCTGGTGGCTCAGTGGACGAAGGCGTCTGCTGCAGGGACCTGTGTTCAACCTCATGGTTACAATTTTGTTTAGCTTTAGCCCCGCCCCTCCCTCTCTGACCCCGCCCCCACTGGTGCGGCCCTCGGCCACAAACCACACTGTAACTTTGGCCCCCGAGAGAAAGTACCCATGCTCTAGGTGGTGTTACACTTTTAGTGCACATTATTTTCAGACTGGAGCTTACTGCTTCACTCTTTAAACCCACTCTGGCCTGTTTCACGGAGTGTCCTTGACAGGTGTGGCGTGGTATTTTTTGATAACTCTGCTTTACTAATCGGGTTTTTCTCACTTTGCAGGTAATCCGTGAAGTAAGGACGGGCGAGAGGAGCGGATACTGGGGAGACTTCTTGGCAGCAACCTCTTATTACCACAATGAACTGAAGCCTCTCACTGCACATAATAGAACCACTCCACTAGCGGAGGCCAGCACTGGATCCCGAGTCCGCTGCTGCCACCAGCCCCACCGACATCACTTGATGAGAATGTTGGAGGACATGTCTTAATAAAGCATGTTATTTTTAATCATGAAGAAAAACCAACAAAAAAAACATAAAACTGGATAAGACTGAATATGAATGAATGTGAAGAGGTGCACTCACTCCCCCCCATGAGGCTGACCCAAGAAGCTATGCAATGAGAGGCCTACGAGGCCTTGTCCCGCTACAAGGGCACAGGCCGCGAGGAGGAAATCTAGCATGGCGACTGTTTCAGAGGTAGGCTGCCGCGTGCCTGGACATGACCCGGTGCACAAGTCGCTTACCCTGGACCAGAAGCCAATGGCGATGCAGCTTCCGCCATGCTTGTCGACATCGCCCCCGGCTCTGCCGCAATGCACATTACCAACCGACAATGAAGAAAAGGAAACAAAGAAGGGGGCCCCGAATACCAAAATAAAATGTGTACCACATAACAAAGTCAAAACACTGTATGATTGGTGAGGTACAGTAAAACATGTTTACTTCCCCTAAACGCCCCGTCTCGCACTTCCCAATTTGCATGTTACTGCACTTAAAAACTGATATCACTAGTGACATAAACCTCATATGGCCCCTTCCACCTTAGAGCCTAGAGGTGTCAAGGACACATGCATGGTAGCGCCGTTTGTTGTGGCTCTCTATGTAAGTAAATTGTTCCATTTCGCAAGTGACGTGCCACCGTTCCCTCAACCTTATGGCAGTCTCCTCACGGAGAATATGGGCACTCTTTCCACAGTGGCGAGCACTCAGCAAGCCACTTCCTACAGTTGCCGGACAGATGATTGGCTCTCGCTGAAGGAGGCGGGGCAGTTGGCCACTTCCTGCGTGAGAGACTATCATTTTCAAGATGACGAATTCTCAAAAGCACAGATGAAAGAAAACGGAAGGCTCTTAGACTCAGATTTTTTTTTTACAGGTGTCAACAAAAGCCTTTTCGCAGTTGTGGACCGGGTTCGGTCTTATCAAATACATTTTAAATATTTCTCTGCCACCTCCAATGAAAAATCCCATAAATCAGGCGTTAATAATAGCATTTCAAAACCTTCTGAAAAGAGTGACCTCTAGTTGTCTAAGTAAGAGCTCAGCTTCTCTTTTATTTTTTTTATTTCCATGACAGTTCCAATAATATAAACATACATAACTGCAATCCAAAAGAAAGAAGAAAAAACCAAATCTCAAATACTACGGTGTACTTGTGCTACCAAAAAAATTTGTGAGGGCTCCCCAGATTAACATTCCTATATGTTTCTTCCGAGTACCTTTTAGCGCATACAAATGCATTTCAAGTTCATAAATACGATACAACTTGGCTCTCCAAAATTCAAAAGTAGGGGGCTCAGATGATAGCCATTCTGTTGCAATACATAAGCGAGCAACCGTCATTGCAAGGAATAAGAAATACCGGTATTCTTTTAAAACAGGATGACTGTATGTTTTTTGACAGCTTCCCAATATCATAAGTGAAGAGGAGATCTTCAAAGGACATGACAATACCACTGACATAAATCTTTCAACATTAACGAAAAAATGCGACAGTTTTGTACAGTTAAAAAAAATATGCAACATATCAGCTTCCGGACCCCCACATCGAAAACATTTGCCATTGTATTTATCTCCCCAAGTTGCCATACGTTTAGGAGTGTAGTATAGCCTAAAGATCGTTTTATAAACTTGAGATTCCACAATATCAATTTGGGGATCTCCTAGCTGATTTATCCAATATTGGTTATATTTTTGAATATCATCATATCTATATTCCGTCAAAATCGAATAGAGTGGGCCAATCCTTTTTTGAAGACGGATCCCCTCTATTAAATTATTAGGGAGAGCCTCAATCTGATTTTCGCAGTTGTGGACCGGGTTCGGTCTTCTCAAATACATTTTCAATATTTCTCTGCCACCTCCAATGAAAAATCCCATAATTCAGGCGTTAATAATAGCATTTCAAAACCTTCTGAAAAGAGTGACCTCTAGTTGTCTAAGTAAGAGCTCAGCTTCTCATGTAGCTTTGTTCTTCTTTTCTGTTTCCGCTAGTCTTGGAAAAACAATATGAAAAACAAAACTACAAGTACCAACCCGCAAAGACAAAAGACAGGGGTTAAGGACCTGTTCACATCTAACATGAGAAAGAGTGCTCTGCTTACTCAAGATAGTTTTACAAGTGTCTCTACTGGAGTCTTTTTTCTTAAAGTAATTGTTCTAACTAGAAATTATAATTGATGCTACTACATAATTAAATAATATGTCACAACCTATGGATTGTGGATAAAAATAAAAGAGCCTCTTTTTCTTTAATTAAAACCCATATGTACTTGGTTAAACTAACAAACACAAGACCAGATTTCTCCCCCAAAATGAAATGCAGTTCCAGCGGTGGAGCCGGGCTTGATCTCAGGACCTCCTGCCCCCACCCCGAGCTTTAACCCCGCCCCTCCAGGTCACATTGACCTCCCCCATAGACAGAGGTAGGCCTACACTCTGACATACCAGGGAGCCTCATGGGGGGTGTAAGTGCATTTGCTTCTGCTACTTAGTACCTTCCTTTGTTAGGCTACTGCGTAGCCGACCTCAGTGCAATGCATGATGGGATATAGCAATATGGCTGCTGCTGCCTTGCAATGCAAGCTTTTTCCGTCCTATGTTACTTTGATGATTATGTTGTATAGTTTTTTGGTTTTTCAAAGTTTAGGGATCAGGCTTTTCATTTTCATCCTTTTTGATTCCCCATCCTCATCCCCAGATTCCACCGAGAGAGGGGGGCTCAGAACTTTATCAAGAAAATATCTTCTGTGGTGGAAACCCACCAAAATCGCCTTTTTAATGATGTGTTGGATTGCACAAGTGGAGCACACGCCAGATTAAACCAATAGGCGCTTCCCAGGGAGGAAGGCAGGTCTGACTGCAGAAGTAGTTACAAGGGTGTCCAGACCAGGTCCAAAAGTGCTTAATCTTTTCCAGATTTTCAGAATAAATACTGACTATGTGAATGAGTTTCATTTAGATTCATTACATCTAAATGTATCTAATGGAGTGCTGAATGCATACCACATTTGAGGATAAACACTATTACACTGAGATTTATTTAATTCATTTTATATATATTTATCATAAGTAGGCCCCAGCGAGATATTCATGGTTTACACTGATTAAATGAATGAGTTTAATGTATATTCATTATATGTACATTTATCTGAAAATCTTCCATGCATCTATCCCTCTCGGACCTAGGATGGACACACCTGTATTGCAACGGTGCATATGGCTGCTTTGTTGGAGAAGGATCAGGAGTCTGGTGTGGTTGTCTTCTCTTTGAAAAGGCACTTTGACCATGTAATTTACTTTTCTCACTTACACAGAACTCTTACAAGCTGTGTAATGATGAGCTACCTGCACATTCTACTCACCTAGGTTAGACATGAGATCTGTGACAGGCCGAAACTATGGCAGGGTCTTCAGCTCCTTAAGCAGCCCAGAGATTGCAGCGTTTGTTGGAGTTGGAACATTCCTTCATCCTCCCATTTTTCTAGGATTGTGCAAAGTTTCCTGTGAAGCTTTACAAAGTTCCTGATTTTCTACATCCATGAAGTTTGCCGACTTAAGTTCACCTTCGAGAGTGTCGAGGTTTTTGGCGCATCGCGAGGTCCTTTTCACCGCATTGCTAGATTACTTTCCTGTAATAATACAATGTCAAATGTCAGTACAGTTTGTCTCTGAAAATGTACCTTTTGCCAAATACATTGGAGCAACAGTCTGAACATCTCCGTCCGGGGAAAGCATGGACATTTGCATCATGGTGATTTGCTTCCCTTAGAACTTTGCAACCACATGACGTCATGAGTTTCTGCATAGTTTACACTTGTTCCTTACTAGCCCTCTGAGAAGCCAGGGGAAGGACTCTCTTCTCATATATGTGAATAAAGGATCTATAGTCTTGGGGGAAGAGCAGCGAATGTGGCAACGGGAGATCCCCTAACTTTACCTGTTCAGTTTCTGGCAACCTGGGCTCTTGACTTCTGAAAGGGTAAACATCGTTTACGACAAATCCTTTTCCCCGCAGGCAATACAACATGGTCATTACAACGACCGCGTTGTAACAACGTATACCATTACTCCGCAAGTCGGAATAACGACTTGCGGAGGCGTCACAAGGTTTTGGATTTAAAATCCAATACCTTCCCTACTGTTGCACGTACTGAAGTTGGAATAGTAAATTATACTATTCCAACATCCAACGCCCCCCATAGAGCAAATAGTTGTTACGACTTGCAGGGTAATGGTATGCGTTGTTACAACGCAGTCGTTGTAATGAACGTGTTAATTGACTGCGGGAAAAAAGCATGCGTTGTAAGGAGGCATATTCTCTGAAAGGAATGTCCAAATTTTGGCTCATTGATCAGTCACAAAAATGGCCATCAGTTTATTCTTACATTTATCTCTACCGCAAGATCAGGAAAGAACTGCCATTTTTCGCGAAGTACACACAAGCTAAGTTGATGGCTTTGTGCATACTGTTACGCCTAAATTATGTTAATACTTTACCACCGGCCTTCCAAAGCTTGTGCTTGCCATACTGCAGCTAGTGCAAAACGTCACAGCTGACACCATAACTTGGGCAAATCCGACCAGGTGTAGGACATTGCAGAGGTATGGACTGGTTGGCTGTGAAACAACAGGTACGATTTTACTTTCTATGCCTTGTTCACAATTATTTTCTGACCTCGACAACTACTTTTAGCACTATGTTCCCTCACCCGCCTTATGCTTAGAGAGTCGTTTTGCTGTTGAATGTTTCCAGCATTAATGATTGAATCTGCTTTTGTTATTTGGGGGCTAGGTTTTGAAATTCTCTTCCAGATCAGCTCACACAGTTGAAAAGCATGGTCTGAAAGTGACGCATGGTTTGAAAGTGCTACATGAAAGTGGTTCCAGCAGGTTGGCTTGTGTTCTACTATGGATTCGACATGATGGCTTCTGGGAGTGCATGCTGTAAGCTCACTGTGGGAGTGGGGTGAATGTCCACCCCCAAGCTTTAAACAAGGACAATGCATGTAAATGCAGGCATCATCTAACGGGAACCAAAGAAAGTAGAGGTATAGATTGCGACATGACGTCAGTTTTTAGAGGCAGAAGAGCACAAAACAGTGATGAAGCTACAAAGGGCCCATTAAATGAATTGCCCCGTCTCCTTACATCCGTTACCAAGACCTCATTTCAAAGGCACTCTAGGGTTGCACCCCATCAATGGCGCCCCTCTAGTGCTTTCTTTGCCATCCCCGTAAACTGCCATGGTCGTTCGCTCAGTCGCCATGCACAGGGAATGGTGGCCTCACCTTTCCTTCATTGCTAATGACCTTGGGTGGTGAGTGGGCACTTGGACACCTCTACTCTCCAGCACCCATAACCAAAGGCTTCCTTTTCAGCACATTCTGTAGGATTGTTCTGTGGAATATCGAGGCAAGGAATACCGTAATACACTAATAGCGTGGACAGCATATCGAGGCAAGGAATACCGTAATACACCAATAGCGTGGACAGCATATCGAGGGACAAAATATCGAAAGCTAACTTAATATAGAAATCCCCACATATGCACCTTGAAGGTATATATACCGTCACTGTGGTGTAGCTTTGGGGCAGTTTGCCCCGGGCGTCACTTTTTTGGGGCGGCAGCGAGCCGCGAGCGTAAGGTAAGTTTTGTTTTTTCTTTATTTTCGCCGGCGTCGCTAAACGACTCACCCGCTTGTTGACACCTGTCGGCTCTTTCGCCAGCATCCCTCCCCGCTCTTACCGGCACTGGGCAGCAGACTAAGGGATCGCCCCGGCGTCCAAGCTCTAGCTACGCCACTGGATAAGTCTATACTTACCTCTCGATATTTTCTCTTTCAATTTTGTGTCCACGATATTTGGTGCCAGTGAGATTCCTACATCAATATTCCGGGGGCACGCCATTCTTTGTTGGTTTATCCAAGTGAAATTCCAGAGGAATGGCTCTAGATAGAAACGCAGTGGCAGGAGACGGCATGGGCACGTGGTGCTGTTGGCCCTGCACCCACCAAGCCCATCACAGACAGTGCTACGGACCCACTCTCACTTGGAGCGCCGAGTCACAAAACGTTGCTGTTCTAAGCTGTAACTTGAAATATCACTGTACATTTTATGAAATAAAGAGATTCTGACCTCACTCGCTGTGCTGTGAACCTCTTTCATATGTGGCAGGGTAGCTGAATTCTGCTCTTACAGCATCACCTGTCTGAAATGGGACATTTAATACGCCATGGCCATGTCAATAAACATCATTTCATCTTTGGAAATATTGGGCGGGAAACTGGTGCAAGAAAGGGCCTGGGAAAAGGACATAAGAGTAGGATATATACATGATTGCAAGTTTTCCAGTGCTGTAGAGAATAACGTAAACATGTTTTTTGGGGACTGATAATGGCATAGGTATTCCTCTCTGCCCACAGTTCAGGTCACAGAAATTCCTGCAGCTATAACCTGGAGGGAATTGTATGCGCAAAAAGAAGGGTCGAGCTCAATTTTAATGGCCCCGTGTTCTCAAATGCTGTTTCTACTCAATTTGAATCAAAATCAGTGCTTTAAATGGGAAAAAATAAGTGCAGGTACTCATAAAATTGAGCTGTTGACATGGGCGGTACTTTGGGTGGGATTAGGGGCGGGGCAAGGTGCCAGCATCCTATAGATCAAGATATTCTCGGAGTACATCTGGGAATGTTGATGAAGAAATAGATATTGTTTGTGTGTATTTTACTTCACCGACACTGGCACTGAAATACAAATTATATAAACTGCATAGTTGATATAAGATATAAGGTTGCATTTTCATGATAAGTATTGAATTATTTATGTAGGAGTTTTATGTAGCGCTGTGCATAGTGGCACTATAACGGGGAGAGGATGTGGTCCGTCGGCTACGCTGCCGACTTTGGTGCTGGAAACCAGAGTTCGAGCCTCTCGGTCGCGTCCACATCCTATGATTCTGGGAAAATCACTTAATCTCCCCGTTCCTGAATGTGTAATGTAAATACGGTGCTATGTAAAGCGCTCCAATACCTTCGGGTCGAGTTCACGCTATATAAATATGCAAAAAATAAAAAAAAATCACTGTGCCAATATATGAAGTCGTATTCACGTTTCCTGGGCATGCCCTATTCATTATGTGTTGATGAGCATCCAATGCAGCACAGAACTCTATTGCACTGAAAAGTTATCAGCGTAATCTGCTGAAATAGAATAACTTTTTTCCATATCAGCTCATAGTGCACATCTGTGACACACATACATGTAGGTTCTCACACAGACACTAACACGCACATCATTCGCTAAAACTGATTTTTACAAATACAATATCCAAGCTGTACTTTAAATGTATGTGTTTACCCTGATGATTAGTGGCATCCCCCTCCACTCTCAGCCTGACAACAGGCACTCAGCACCCAATGTCATCATTTCCCATGTTTCATACAGCCCCATTATGACTGCAAGAGAAAGGTGCACAAACGTTTCTCGAATTCGTACCAATTTGTGATATAGCGCATAGCGCTACATTGGAATTGTGTGGGTAGCGCTACCTGCTGACTGCCCAAAAATAAAAGGAGTCCTAACCAGAAAGTTCCTTGAGCTATTATTTTGTTTCACTAGCAAATGTTCTGAAACTGCTGTTCCCATGATTGCCAAACTACGACAGGACGCCTGTTTCACCTTGAGGTTTGTGCTGTAATCACCCGGATCTCTAGGTGGCGAAGCAGAAGAGTGAGAGGAGCTATGTAAATAGGAAATCTCAGCAGGTTTTGTTTCAATCGAGGCGTTATCGGTACTGGCCGCCATCTAGGATCGTCTGTCAATGCACACATTCACGGTTCCTTTCGTAGCCAGCAGGGGCGCAACGAGAGCCAAATTTCAGTGGGGGGCCCACTAATAATTTCGGGGGGGGGGGGATGCTGATTCTTCCAGCAATATGTGTGGAGATGCAGGGGCTCTAAGAAGGGGTGAAATCACAACAAAGCCTCGTTAGCAAGTGAATGGTCTGTTAAAGACCTGTGAAGTACTCGGGTGCGGCTGCAAAGGTGATCGCCAGAAGCTGCCTCAGCCTGGGATGTGACACGAGGGGGGACGGGGCCTGGGGGGGGGGAGGGGGATTTGCTGATGCCCTTTGAGCTCTATGGACGTTGCGCGCCTGATTGCTGTTTCTGATGAGACTGGCTATGCCTGTCCAAACAACGTTGCTACACGTTTGTAATGTAAGCCTGGCTACTGCCCCAGAGTACCGGTACTCTCCCTGGCCAAGGAGAAGTTCCGGTACTGAAGGTGGAACAATTTGGAAGTTCCGGTACTCAGTACCGGTGAGTACCGGCCCATTTAAAGCACTGATCAAAATACGACACTTACAATGAGGCCAATAGACGAATCCCGGGAAAGGACAGTCCTCTGTTTGTTACTAGTCTTCGGACAGAAGAGTGTGGTAAAACATACAGGTTCACTATTTCATCTTAGAGACAGCAAAACGTTCCTCATAATTAGATCTGTAACCGCTTAGCTTAAGAGGCAGCAGTGCAAGGCTCACACACAGAACAGTTACAGCGCAACCAATAACAGTGGAAGCTTCACATACATACAGAACTAGTAACAGCAGTAAAAGCTTCACATGTACCAGTCATATGTACAGTACAGGCAGCAGTTTTGCCAGCTTCTCTCATACACAGAGCAATAATGCACAAGTAATAAGAATGAAAGCTTCACATAGACCCGTCATGTGTACATTACAGGCAGCAGCAGTGTAAGCTTCTCATACACACAGAACAGTTATGACACAAGAAATAGGAGTGAAAGCTTCACATACATACAGAATAAGTAATTGCCCCGTCATATGCACAGTACCGGTAGCAGCAGTGCAAGCTTCTCATACACTCAGAACAATTTCGACACCAGTGATAGGAGTGAAAGCTTCACATACATACTGAATAAGTAATAGCCCCGTCACATGTACAGTACTGGTAGCAGCAATGCAAGCTTCTCGTATTCACAATTATGCACAAGTAACTGGAATGAAAGCTTCACATACACTCACCATAAGCGCAGCATAGGGAGGAGTTAATTGTGTATTGCATTTACAAAAATGCAAAGGGGCGAACCGTGCTGGGATGTGAGGCAGTGTGCTCCCATGCCCCTTTCTGTTCAAAAGGCTCCCTTCAGCCAGCAAGCTGACAAGCTTTGGAGATGCACCTGTTTGCCTGTGAGTGGTACTGTGACTTGAGAGGAATTTGGCAGCATTTCCAGTAACCCCAGATGACTTTTCTTTTGCGTTCTACTACTGCTGCTCTCTACTGAAGAAGGGTTGAGCCCAGAAACACGTGTCTAGAGACATACAGCAATGTCTGCACCAACTTTGGTGAAAAACTACAGCTACATTTCAAGTAAGCACTAATTGTGTATTCCATTTCCATTTACCAGGATGCAAAGGGGCGAACTGTGCTGGGATGTGAGACAGTGTGCTCCAAACCTCCTTTCCATACATACAGAATATGTAATAGCCTGTCACATGTACAGTACAGGTAGCAGCAGTGCAAGCTTCTGCTGTTCACAGTTATGCACAAGTAACAGGAATGAAAGCTTCACATACACTCTCCATATGTGCAGTACAGGGAGGAGCAGTGCAAACTTCTCATATTCACAGTTATGCATAAGGAATAAAAATGAAAGCTGCACATACACCTGTCTTAAGTACAGTCCAGGCAGCCGCAGTGCAAGCTTCTCATATTCACAGTTATGACACAAGTAATGGGAGTGAAAGCTTCACATATATCCTTCATATACACATTACAGGAGGCAGCAGTACAAGCTTCTAACAGAACAGTTATGCACAAGTAACAGGAATGAAAGCTTCACATGCACTCTTCATATGTGGAGTACAGGTAGCAGCAGTTCAAACTTCTCATATTTACAGTTATGACACAAGTAATAGGAGTGAAAGCCTCACATATACCATTCATATGTACAGTACAGGCAACAGCAGTACAAGCTTCTAATACACACAGAACAGTTATGCACAGGTAATAGCAGTATAAGCTTCATTTACACCTGTCATAAATACAGTACAGGCAACAGCAGTACAAGCTTCTAATACACACTGAACAGTTATGCACAAGTAACAGGAATGAAAGCTTCACATACACTCTTCATATGTGCAGTGCAGCCATGTCGTGTAGTTCCTATAAATCTTTATAGGATCCACGCGTTGAGACAACATAAACTGTGGGATTGGTGTCCAGACTGATTCCAGACTGCCCCACCGGATATGTTCGCCTGCATACCTAGCTAGCTCACAGTGACACTGTAAACTCCTCTTAACAAGGAGAGAATACTTCCTGGCAACTATCGAACATGACAACTCTGTCCCATCAGGGATCATGGAAACAGTACAGTACTTTTCGCTCAGTCACTCGTGCTAGAACAATGAACATAAGCAAGCATATAAATACATGACAGGAATAATAATGCGTACTCCTACGATGCAACCCTAACTAGATGTATCTTAGTGTACCTAGCATGCATGTAGGGTAGAGTCAAGAATCACCCTAGGATGAGGTCAACACCATTACCTAGCGCGAGAGAAGGAAGGACCCCATCTTGATCTCGAGGGGGACACCCCGCGAGGGATGTCAGACCACTGCATGCTGGAGTGTCTGCATACAGGAACCTCAACATCGCACGTCAGTGTGTCAGCATGGAAGTCTTTCTCCTCTGTCTATCCTGGCAAAGATGTGGTGTATATATACCCAAAAGATATCCTTAAGGGATTCTACCTCGCTATGTCATGTCGGTCGAGGATGACGGAAGGGATGCCCTTATACATAGTGATTATGCATAAGATGGTAACCCTGCTGTGATTCTGAGAATCTTTATGTGTAATTACTGAGGCTAGTTTTCGGGGAAAACCCAACAACCTTTATGCAGCACTTAACTAGGTAAAAGGTCAATACCAAAACCCGTTATGTAGTGCAATGGTACGGTAAATGTAGGTGAAGGGTCAGGTGACTACTTAAGCCTATATTGGGGTACCCTAAGAAACATTCTTCCTTTAGTAATTCACAGGCAGAAGGTTCAACTAAAGAGGCCAGAAACTACCCTGCTGATACAAAGGTACTGCCTCTAATGAATCATTTTGAGAATATGAGTGTCGAAGATACCATAAAACTTTTGCAGGCAATCAAATCTGGCTCTCCTTTAGATCCCTGTCCGGCACCTATAGTCAAACTTGTTTACAACACTATTGGAGCTGCTCTTAACCCCATTTTTAATAACATATTTAAAAACGCCCTGTTTCCTAAAATTTGGAAACAAGCCTCTATTCTCCCCCTTCTTAAGAAGGCAAACCTGGATCCCAAAGTGCTGAATAATTACAGGCCCATCTCTCGACTCCCATTACCTGCCAAGCTAATTGAAAGAGAGATGAACAGACAGCTGAGTGCATTCATTAAAAACAACGAACTTCTGGATTCTACTCAGTTTGCATTCCGAGCTGAGCACAGCACGGAGCTCGCTTTAATCAAATCTACGGAAGAGATTAGAGAAACATTAGATCATGGTGGTTTGGCCATTCTGATCATGTTGGACCTGTCCGCGGCCTTCGACACGGTACACCATGATGTGTTGCTGGACCGATTAAATAGGATAGGGGTCGCTGGGAAGGCCCTTGCCCTTTTAAAATCCTTTCTCTTAGACAGACTCCAGACTGTTGACATTGGCACAGACAGCTCCAAATCTTTTTCCCTGCCCTGCTGGGTTCCTCAGGGCTCGGCACTCAGCCCTACGCTTTTTAATGTATACGTTTCTCCTTTGGCAGCGCTGATCCGCTCCTTTGGATTCCAACCTACATCTTATGCCGATGACTCCCAAATAGTGATGTCAATTCAAAAAGGCAAAGAGGAGGTGGCTGGTCAGAACTGTTACAATTGCATGCAATCCATCACCGATTGGATGACAGCTAATTGCTTGAAGCTTAACGCTGAAAAAACTGAGGTGATTATTCTTGGTAAACCCTCAAATCTTTGGTCACCCAGCTGGTGGCCCCAATCTCTAAGTTCACTTCCAATTCCTACTGATAAGGCAAAAAATCTGGGAATTATGATCGACTCCAGACTGTCCTTTGTTGATCAAATTAGCAAGGTGGTATCATCCTGTTTTTTCATACTCAGGATTATGAGGAAAATTAAACGTTTCCTTTCGGATGACTGTCTTAGAACAGTAGTAACGGCATTGGTCATGTCCCGCCTAGACTACTGCAATGCTCTGTACATTAATATACATAAAAGGCAACTCAGTCGACTACAGACGGCACAGAATGCCGCCGCCAGACTTCTTCTGGGCATTCCGAAGTTTGTATCCATGAGAAAGGGACTCAGTGACCTCCATTGGTTACCCATAAGACAGCGGATTGAATTCAAGGCCCTTTGCATTGTTTTTAAAGCTCTGGAAGGAAGTGGGCCTGATTTTATGAGGAAACATATACGTTGGTACTCTCCATCCAGGGTACTTCGCTCAGCCTCAGCAAGACAGGTACAAGTTCAACGTGTTAAAACAGCTAGTTGGGGGGGCAGTAGTTTCTTCTACTGTGCTGGTAAACTTTGGAACAATCTCCCCCCGCAGCTGAGAGAGGCCGCAGGCCTCCTTGAGTTTAGGAGGGGTCTTAAGACCTCGCTTTTCTCCTAACTACCCCCTTAATCATGACTTCATGACCTGTTACTCACGATTTCACCCTCTGGACCAGTTGGCAATGCACTTTAGCGCCAGGACACCTAACGGTAACAGTGCGCTTTACAAATTCTATTAACATAACATAACATAACACCCACTCCTCATCCAACCGGATGGCATACTAAAAAAGGAGATGTCCTTCTAATCAAGCATTAAACTTTGTTAAAAAGACGTTTAAAATTGTTCTAAAGGTTCATAAAAATCTCTAAAAAATTAACTCTAAAATTCCCTTAAGATATGCTCATATATATAGTCTGAGCAACTGAGTAAGTCTGAAAGCCATGGTGCTCAGCAATAGTAAATAAGAGAGAGAAAAAAAATTGTTTAAAATTCCAATTTCGGTTGTTTTTGGAAAAAGGCCGAATTCTTCCCAGCACACGGAAAGCAAAATGTTTATGTGTCCTGTGTGGGAGACGCAACATCACTGCTGCTTGCCTTTGCAGACGACGGTCCCTGCAGCGTCTCACAGATCAGGTCAATTGAGAAAAGGTGATCTTCCTCACTGCCCACAGCCGATGCTAGAGGAGCAGTTGAAACAGGCCTGTGTGCCTGTATTGGAGCTGGTATCCATTCCAACAGGAGCTGAAGCATCCCGTGGTGTCTCGAAGAATGCCGACATCAACATGGGAATACGCTGAGGACACTGCAGTATGTGGGCCATTAACGGGTCCAGCAATGCATCCACGTCTGGTGGTGCAACCGATGGAAGTGTTAGACAGAGATCCAACAGGTATTCATATCCGCAGAACAAGTAGTAGAAAACAGGCAAAACACAGTCAATCCCGACTGGTCGAAATGATAGGTCCCAAGATTCACTTAGTTCCCGAAGTCGAGGTGTGCCAAGTTATATACCCTGCAATCACAGTAACGTCGCTCCAAGAGCGCTTTTTCAATTTACTTGGTGACGGGGAGGTATTGCGTAGCAGAAAAATAAAAATCAGGATACCCACTATCAGTAGCAGGATCCGCGGAATCCCTCCAAAAAGTCTTCCAAATACGGAGTGTATAAATGCTGGAATCACTCCGAAGCCTGCCTGAAAGGTGTTTAACAGTCCAGAACCTATGGTCTTAAATAGGTGTACTATACCCTTCGTATCAGACATATTAAAGATATGTTGTACTATTTCTCTGAAATGGAAAGGGCAAGTTGTCTGTATCAGTGCCTGTATCTCAGCTGAGGACCTTGCAAACTGGAGATCAAAAGTCTCTTGGGCTGAGGTTAAGGGCTCATCCTTGTGTAAGAGCATGGCTTTCATTCGGCTTAGAGTATCAAACTGTATAAAGGAAACATTCAACGAAGGCCATAATGGCAACTCCCTGACTGTGTGGGTCAGTGGAACCAATACTTGCATACAACAAGTAACCCTGGAGTCTACAGTGGCAAGATATGCGATGCCTGGAAGCATCCCACAACAACCTTGATCATTCAGCATTAAGTAGCTCCCATTTGAGAGCAGCTTGAACACCGGATTATTCACAACCTTTCAATTGACAGGATAGGTTAGCTACTGACCCGTGAAGCATAATATCCTGGCAAATTAGAGATCCACTCAAGGAATTTTCTCACAGTGTGTGCAGCTGAGAAACACTTCAAAGTCCTCGCTCCTGCATCTAAATCTATAGGGTAATTCCCAAGATTAATGGATGAATTCCCTACCCATGGCTTCATATCTGCCTACCTGGTGGTGTTCTAGGCAATTTTGAAACTGGAAAGTTGTCACTGGCTATGTAATATGGCCATGAATTAACCATTCTGTGGAAGGTGCCTCTGGCACGGTAAAAGGTAATTGCTCTAATTTTTCAATGCGCAGCATTGTATATTTCTCATCCCTTTGTACCATTTGTATCTGTTTTGCAGTCAAATTATAAGCAGACACAGACACAGAAACGTAATGTTGAAACCCTGTTCAGATATTTGGGTAATAAAGGATGCAGAGTATATCTGTTTTGTATTAGTGAGCATATTTTTCGACGTAGATGTAGGTGCAAGGTTATAATAATATGAGCATGGATCTGATGTATTGAACCCAGAAAAATAAGCAAACGTTTGTGAACTACCTTTCTATGGTGTTGGGCAATGTTCCCATGGGTGGTATGTGAAAACATTAAATGGTGCACTTGTTCTATGCAGAAAGTGATGACTATAATGTTGGTAACAGTACATGGTATCAAAATTAGATGAGTCATCAAACATTTAATTTTTTGTAAATTCTGCAGACAGTTCTAAATCAGACAACATATCAAAAATATTTTCAAAATTCCAATTGTCAGAGTATGTATTGGAGGTAATGTTATCATTTAAAGAAATTTTGAATACATATGGTATTTTTAAAAGTTCAATAGGACGAAATACATCATATGAAACTCTTCTATCCCAAACTAGCCCATCAGGAACTGGAACTGCTGCAATGTTCAAATAGTACAGGCCTCTCAGTTCACGATGAGACGACATATGAGGTTTAAGTACCTAGTTCACATGTGATGCTGAGGAACATTCTGGGAGATAGTGTCCATTCACGAGTAAGAAAAGACAGTCACTAAAGCTATCCAGAATATTAGGAACAGTATTCCAGTCATTATCCAGAGTTGTAGCCATGGTGATACCAGGTATGTCTTTTTCAGAAAAATGTAGAAATCATGAAGTCGTTTTTTACGGGAAACTGGTGCTGGCGGTGACACAGGTTCACTTGGATCCAGAGAAAAGGTGTTGAAATCGATGAAGTAGCCAGATGCAGTTTGACCTATCTTTGGTAGCTCAGCAGGTTTTGTTGAAATTGCAGGTGTGTCTTATGGAGGCATATTTATCTAGATGTCAGTTTTTAGGCCGAATTTATATTTGTGTTTCATTTGAATGTTGTTGTTCAATTTCAATAGGCAAGAGTTCCATTCTATTGTTGGCAACTTCGTTGCTTCGTAGACTACAATATTCAAATGTTATTAGTCTTTCAGTCTGAACCTCCTGTGTGGTTACGAGAGGAGAGCGATGGCTACACAGGATTGCAACAGCCTGCTATTCAGGATCGGCCACATAGTGCGGTTTGATCAGATCAATGAAGACAAATCCATTTTCTTTTTTCCCGGTAAGAGGCGGAAGAAGTACTGTTCTTGTTCCTTTAACAGCCAGGACAGGTACAAGCGTTCTGTAAGATGGCCCAAATTCCTTCTTGTCCACAATCATTTCTCTGACCAGATTACCAACTTTTGGAATCCAGACAGGTCTAGCCCTGACTGATTTTACTTCACCAATGGTGGTGCATTTTACTTGGACGTTGCTTTGTAGTGCCTGGAATTCATTGAGTTCCTGTAAAACAGCCAAACATTTATTGATGTCAAAAGGATTTTTATCTGCCACTGTGCTGCCACAATCGAGGTCAGGTACCCACATTCTCATCCCAAATAGGACACTGTAAGGGGTGATACCTCCTTGGGCCCTCTGGACCCCATATAGATGATTGACCCAACTGCCACCTGGACCTAACACCCTTGCTGTTCAAGATTGCGTTAAGCCCTGTTTTTCCTCTCCACTACCAAATTTTCCTCTGCATGGTACAAAGAGGAGTACCGCAATGCAACACCCAAGACTTCCTTGTAAACCCTAAAGCTAAATGCGGGGCCACGCTCAGAATGTAATGTGCCAACTGCGCATGTCCCTATGAAGGATCGCAAATCTTTTATAACAGTTCGATCGTCAGCCGAGCGCTGAGGCCAAACCCACAGGAATCTAGAGCATGAATCCACTGCCACTGAGATGTATTTTTAAGCCCCATCAGATTGTAAAGGGCAGCAGTGGTCCAAATAGACCGAAGCGACAGGTCTGTCTAATATTAGTGGTGGTGTTTGCGCTGGATGTTCTACGGTGGAACCCTTCATCTGCTGACAGATGTCGCACTTAAGGACAAATGCTTTTGAGTGTTTAGTTAAACCTGCCCACCAATAGCGTTGTTTCAGTAGAGAAACTGTTGCGGTAATCCCTGCGTTTTCAGAACCCAGACCCTCGTGTGCAGCTAGAATTAAACCTAATCTGTGATCCATGTTTGGGATTACTCTATCCCCCACTCCTGGAAATTGAGCATTCAGAATATGTTTTGCATCTAACTTGTAGGAGTACTTGAGTGGAAAGCCTTTTGGCAAGGCTGTGCTGTTTTTGCGGGAAGGAATGACAGCTACCATAGTGCTCCTGTCTATTCTCGCACTAGAACGAGTGATTGCAGCTACGGCAACAGCTCGTACTACCGCCTTTGCGGCTTCATCAGCCAATGAATTTCCTTCGACGTGTACGCCATTACGTTGATGACTCAGCGTGTGTTTCACGTGAGCTCTTGGCAAGTCATTTTTTTTAACTCTACAACCTTCATAAAGAGCTGAACGTTTCTAGTCTTTTTCCTTTGGACCTTACTTTCGATTGTGCTGAGGTATTAGTGGCATTAACAGAAAGCCCCTCCGGGAAGGCCCCTGGTCCGGACTGTGTACCAATTGATGTTTTTAAATCACAGTTGAACTTATGGGCTCCCCTGCTTACTAATGTCTTAAACTCCTTGAACACTACAGGCTTTATTGACACATGGCCCGAGGCGGTTGTAGTGCCGATTTTTAAAAAAGGCGACAGGAACAACCCTTCTAATTACCGCCCTATTTCTTTGTTGGATTCTCTAATGAAAGTTGCAGGGCGAATTATCCTAAATAGAATCCACGATTGGCTGGGTGAGCAAGACATAATTTCCAACTTACAATATGGCTTCAGACAGGGTAGAGGTACCATTGAGCAAGGCCTGAACCTGACCCTTATAATTGGCAAGTACACCCAGGCAAAAAAGGGGAACCTCTTTGTGACTTTCGTAGACCTTAGCTCCGCATTTAACTGCGTCGACCATGAGCTTCTTTCGGAATCCCTTGCTGAGATTGGTATTGAGCCCCCTATTCTTGCATTTATTAAGGAGCTTTATAGGGGTGCATCAGCACGTGTTAGATATGGTAGACGGGGAGAGTGTTCCGACAGGTTTTATATTAGGAGAGGTGTTAGGCAGGGTTGCATTTTAGCCCCTCTGCTTTTTACCCTTCACATAAACGCTGTCGGCCACTACCTGAACAGAAACTATTATGACTACCCTACCATAAATGGGAAACCCATACCTATACTTCTTTATGCGGACGACGCAGCAATAATGTCACAGACTCGTATGGGCCTTCAAAGGGCAGTAAAAGGATTCACCGAGTTTATGTCACAAAGAGATTTAAAAATCAATGCCACTAAAACCTTCACCATGTCTTGTGGGCTAGGAATTGGAAAGAAACAATGTTCCATTTTCATAAATGGTAGTAAGCTGGAAAATGTTGATAGGTTTCCTTATCTTGGCATCACCTTTGACAAGAAGGGCACTTGGCGGGCTGCCGTCCAAGCTAGAGGAGCTGCATTCTCCAAAGCTTTAGGCGCACTAACTAACTTCTCAAATAAACTGGGGGGACGCCCGATCAATCCCTTATTACAGATCTATAGGGCTAAGTGCGTTTCGACTGGCACATATGGATCTGGGATTTGGGGAATCGAGCAGGCTGATTATATCCAGCGCTCTGAGAATCTATTTCTGCGCTATCTTTTGGCTACCCCACGTGGCACTCCAACATATGCAATGCATATTGAACTTGGCCTGGCGTACATTACGGACATTATAAAATCTTCTCCCATTATTTTATGGCATAAAGTCTGGACAACTCATGAAACACACTTTAACAGGGAAATTATTAGTGACTGTCTCAGCCTGAATGAGGCTGACAATATTAAATGGTTGAACTACGTAAGAAACCTGTCACTTAATATAGGGCATCCAGAACTCTTTACTGATCCTTCTACCTTAGTCAAAATATCTAGAGTTTCATTAAAACGATTGGTCGCTACCCACCTGGCCAACCGTCGCTGGTCCCTTGAAAAATCTAAGTGTATGGTTGTGGAGTATCAACATTGCACTATTGTTGAAGGGATGCAACAGTATTTATCTTTAATTTCATCCCCTTTCATCCGCATGCTTGTGACTCGTTTCCGTACTGATACCTTTTTTAGATTGTTAACATTTCCCAATCAGAACTGCTGGTCCAGAAATCTGGAGAAATGTCCATGTGATGGCCTGTCATTACAATCCAACATCCATTGCATTTTATTTTGTAAATTGAATAAATTGCCAAGGGTCACTTACCTGAAACCATTGCTTAAATCATGGGGATTACGTTCCTGCAGGACAGCTTACCATAAACTGAAGACATTAGATAGTCCACTAGCCATAGCTGTGGTCTCTTTTTATTTGAAAGTGATTGTCAGATTAAGGGTTTCTATGCAGCCTTAGATGATAAAAGTCCTTATGTATGTCATGTACTTTTCTCCCTGAAATGATTTTGACAAAGGCTGCTAAAATATTGAAATTACGCTTACTGCAATCTTTCATCTTAAAGTTTTATGCTATTTTATGACATTTTAAATCATGATTTTTATTGTACTTTTTATGATTATGTTTTTACATATCGAATAAAGATAACTTGATTGATTGATGAACTCTACAACCTGTTCCCAAAGCAGTTTGCGCTTTATTGTGCAACCTTTTGAGTCTTTAAACCCATTCTGATCCCAATAGTATTCATTGGAAGACTAGACACAGTAAAATGATTCACACACTATCAGTGTGGGGAATTCCCTATCAGTTTGTATTAGTGCCAGTAATAGGGCTTTTTATTCTGCCAGCTGTGCTGTGCAGTCTCCCAGAGACTGTGTTGTACTGCTAGGATGGAACTTGCCTTCCTGCATACATCCTTTTACAATCGCACAAGCTGTGCTGTATTGTTGTTTACTACCTATTGCAGGCTGCGCAGAACTGTCAGTGTAAATAATGTATTCATACTGATCTAGAGGCATTATTTCATTCGGAAGAGGACATTCTTGTTCATATTGCCGAAATGCTTGTGTTTTTAATGTAGAATCAAATTTGTAGTCTATATCTGTTGCAGTGAGAGAATTAGCCCACTGTATCCATCGTTGATGTAGTGCTTTTGCGTTCGGAACACTAGCTTTTGTAATAGCCTCTAAGGGCGGTACCAGAGTAACGGCAATTATTCGTTTCCCCTGAGCCAGTTCTCTTTCCCTCACTACAGCAGTCTGTACTGCCGTCAGAATGTTTTCTGTAGAAGCAAAGAACATTTCAGCGTTTGTGTGCAAGTGTGATTTGTATGATATGGGTACAGTTTCGGCTTCATTGAAGGTTAGGTAAGTGTTCCCTGATTGACCTGTGATTACATGGATCTCCAGATTTGTGGTATTTACACGTGTGTGTTTGGAAGCTATCATGTCAGCTTGTGAGGAACATAGGATATCCGTGTGTTCCTGCGTCCAATGTCTCATTGAAAAATCAGGTCTGATCAAGTCGTAGAAATTTTTCAGAGGCTTTGGAGGTTGGAGCAGTGCACACTTTTCTAAAAAGTTAGCTGCAAGGCTTTCCCTTCACTTGATAATGCATATCCCAAAAATAGGACATTGAGGGTGGCTATTTTCGATTTTTAAAAGTTACATTTGTAGCCCTCAGAGGCGAGCCCCAAAATTATGTTGCTCACCCTGATCAAATGATCCAATAAATCATCCTCCGTCAGATAAATATCATCCACATAGGACCATGCCTCCTCCTCAAAAATGTTAAATAACTCTGTTATCCTAGCTGAGAACAACCCGGGGCAATTCTTATACCCTTGGGGAAGCCTACAAAATTGATGCTGAGAGCATAAGGCTGCGAATGCTGTCAAATATCTGCTTTCAGACGCTATATTTTGGCAAAAAAATCCATTTGAGATTTCTAATGTTGTTTTGTATTTTTTCCGCACAATGTTATTCATTAATGAGGCACTGTGTGCATTCTGTACTGCAAATGTCTTTGTGCATGTGTTCAGATGTCTGTAGTCTAAAACTAGAAGGAATGAATTGTCGGGCTTCATTACGGGAAACAAAGGATTATTCATTGAAGAAGTGCAATTCTCTATTACACTTTGGAATTCAATTTGATCTAAGATCTCCCTGACTTGTTTTTTCGCTTCTTGTTTTACTAGGTATTGTCTCTGTGGAGTTGGAGTAGTTTTTACAAGGATTACATGGTGTGGTGACTCAGTATTCCGCCCAACATGGTTGTGATATAATGCTGGAGCAAGTGCTACCACCCACTTCTGCGCTTATGAATGTTTTAATGATGCTGGAACGAGGTCGGAAAAAGATGGTAAAATTACTGTTTCTCCCTTCGGGAACTCCATAACAAACTCAGGCAGCCAAACGTTTTCACCCAAAAGAATGTCATATCCATAAGTCAGGTTCCCCGAAAAGAGACCTTTGATTTTTCTTGGTTTGTCCCCCTCCATTTGGAGTGTTATTTCATATAACAGGTGCGGGACACTTACCATAGTATCAGGTGTCTCCACCGTAATATGTTCATTCAACGGCGCTGTCAGCAGAAATTCTATCCGGTTCTGGCAAGCTATTGTTACTTCTGCTGCCCTGTCTAGCATCCTCAGAGCCCATTCACTGTTCAGAAGTTGAGTCCTCAGTATCCCTACCATTCATAACTTTAAGGCCAGCTACCTTCTTCTTTTTAAACTGAGGTTTTGATTTTTGTTTATCTTCTTTCTTGGTATTATAGTCCGAAGTACAATGTGTATCTCTGGGCTTTGCTAGTTCTTCTTGTCTGTGTTCTGATCTTCCTTCCCTCTCGAAGTGTTTTAATGAACCCTGAAAGGAACAAGAGGAAAGTGTATCAGTATCCTGATACCTGTCAGGTTTTTTAATGTTATCACGATTCCTAAGGTTGTACCTCCTTTCGGAGGGCTCCTATTGAGGAGACCTACCCCTTGATTGTGAACTATTATCTCTATTCTTTTGTTTTTTTTGTCCCATTTCTTCTTAAAAGACTAAGGTACTTGCTTGGTGTTATCCTTTTCAGGACCACCCATGAGTTGAGGTTTTGTTGCTCTAGCTCCCAAATTATCTCTACCTAATTTGGCATATGTATCTTTGATAATTTTAGGTAATTCACGCTCATGTTGTATAGGAGTGAAATCCCTCAGGCGTTGTCGTATTGCCTCTGCTTCCTCCCCTTTTATGTTTGCTAACAGAATTGTGGATACCTGGGAAAAATTTCCTAACAATTTCATCTCTAAGTTCAGAGCATCTCTACCAGTATTAGTTCTAGTATAGATGGCAGCAAAAACTGTGCCCTAAGAGGTACAATCCTCTATCTGGGGAGCTATCGACATTGACAAGCATATTGTTAGCATTTTATGTTTTTCTTGAGGGCTTGTGTGTGGAAACACTGCCTCTAACTCTGTGATTTTTTTAGCTATCCAGAATGGCATTTGCTCACGTTTAGTGGGCATTTTACCGATAACTGGGTTTAGTGTTTGGGGAGTTATTTTAGTTGCAGAACCCTGAATTTGTCCTGCTGGTGTAGCCCTTGTTGGCTGAAGTGTGAGTGTTCCCATATGAACTGTGTCAGATTTCTGTAAAGTTTTATTATTTCTTTGTGAAGTGAATATAAGTCTGCTACCGGCAGTGTGTCAATGTCTGGATGTGGTGTATAAGCCACTAGGACCAGCCAAGTCACTCCGTCTCTGCCTAGCGGACCGAGTCTTACTTTATCTGTTGTGTGTGGGAGGGTGCCTTTAAACCAGTTTATGTGCTCCTGGTAGGTGAGCGGAACTTCAATGTCCTCATATGGACAGTATTCGTCTAGTATTTCATCTTCATTGTAAAAATGAAATGTGTATGTGTTATATCTAGAACTGCGGAAAGTAAAGCAAAACAGCTACTATTTGCATTTAAAATATTGCAAAAAAAACGTAATGACTGTTCGACGACTCACTTATTAAAGGTTGTGGCAACAAAATTATTGCGATCAATCATGTATGGATCAGAACTTCTAAACACAAATGACGCACTAATTCTAAATAGTGCCCAAACCAGCCTCTTCAAAAATCTATTCAAAATTCTGCGCCACATTCCACTAGATTGGAACTCGGGTTAAAAAAACAGATCCCGTCAAGACAAGGAGCTCTTTCAAAATACTATTGGAGAATGAGGGCAGCAGACGAAGAGTCTCTGGCACCTTACTGCTGGCTGGAGGTTGAAAGACAATCCAGATTGAGTAACTCAGTTTATCCATTCTTGAAGCAATCGATTGAAGCTCCAAAGTTAGAGGAAGCTTGGTACACAATACCATCCTATCCGGAGTTCAAACGAATAGTCAACAAAACCATCAAGCAATAATCTGAGGAAAACGACAAAGCCTCTATGACCTCAAAAACCAATGGATGGTGTTGCCAACATATAGTAGCTAAAGCCTCAACCATATCCGTCGAAACATTTTGCAAATAGCATAAAACGGAAACTGATTTTATTGAGACTGGGAGTTTATCCATCGAAAGATCTTATGCCAAAATGGAAATGGACCCGGCCCTCAATGGATTGCCGCCTTTGTGGACAAGGAGATGAATCATTGCTCCACCTACTATACATTTGTCCGGCACTATTATCCATAAGGAAAGAACTCCTACGGACAATGAAAAGAGAACAAATAAGGACTTGTAGATCTGCCGTAACAAAGTGCTTAGGAAGCTCGACAGTACAACTGGCATGTAAAGCAATAACATTTTTGAGCTTAGCTGCAAATGAACTAGAAAAGAGCGACCGAGAACTCGAACCAGTTAGGCATGCAAGGTTATAAAGTGCAATTAATCACTCCGCAGTCCACTAGTTTACAGCATGATGCACTTTACCTCGGAGAACTAACAGGGAATCATTAATGGCATCAGCACCTTATCTCAGATCACTAAGCTGAACTCAAAAGATTTCATATAGGAAACATAAACACAAAGATATAGTCTCTTAGAATCATGTTTAGTGACGATGTTCTAAATGAACATCGTCACTCTATTTGCTAATCGCCATAGGACCACTCTGAGAGACCTCGTATCCAGCCTGGCCTGGCACAGCCCAAGTATAACCTCTTAGGAAGTACGTCTTTTATAGCATGATTGGCAACCAACAAGACTGTAGGAATCAATGGCACACTATTTTAACTTGTTTTTTATTATACATTTTAATGAGAGTCTACCAACAAATCGGTACTTTTGCTTGTGAATTTTATGTGTATTAGCAGTTGTGCCGCTCTTTTATAATTTAAACTAAATCAAATAAAAGTAATGTTTCATTCATTTAATTCACTATCAAGACTTGAACAGGGTCAGGTGACTACTTAAGCCTATATTGGGGTACCCTATACAACGTAACACAGGTAACAGCAGTGCAAACATCTCATATTCACAGATATGCACAAGTAATAGGAATGAAAGTTTCACATACACCCATCATATGTCCAGTGGAGGAAGCAGTAGTGCAAACTTCTAATACACAAAGAAAAGTTATGGCACAAGTGATAGGAGTGAAAGCTCCACATACAAGTCTCATTTGTACAGTACAGGTAGCAGCAATGCAAGCTTCTCACATTCACCAATATGCACAAGTAACAGGAATGAAAGCTTCACATACACTCTTCATATGTGCAGTACAGGTAGAAGCAGTGCAGGTTTCTCATATTCACAGTTATGCACAAGGAATAAGAATGAAAGCTACACATACATTCGTCTTCTGTACAGTACAGGCAGAAGCAGAGCAAGCTTCCCATTCACACAAAACAGTTATGACACAAGTAATAGGAGTGAAAGCCTCACATACACTATTCATATATACAGTACAGGCAGCAGCAATGTAACATCTCATATTCACACGTACATTCATTATAAGTACAGCACAGTTAGCAGCAGTGCTAGCTTTTAATATTGCCAGTTATGCACAAGTAATAAGAATGAAAGCTTCACACACACCCATTATATTTACAAACTTCTCATAACATACAGAACAGTTATGCACTCGTAAGAGGGATGACAACTTTGCATACACCCATCATATGTATAGTACAGGCAGCAGCAGTGCAAGCTTCTCATACACACAGAACAGTTATGACACAAGTAATAGGAGTGAAAGCTTCACATACACCCGTCATATGTACAGTACAGGTAGCAGCAGTGCAAGCTTCTCATACACACAGAACAGTTATGACACAAGTAATAGGAGTGAAAGCTTCACATACAACTGTCATATGTACAGTACAGGTAGCAGCAGTGCAAGCTTCTCATACACACAGAACCGTTATGGCTGAAGTAGTAGAAGTAAAAGCTCCTCATGTACACAACAGCTACAGTACAAGAAGCAGCAGTGCAAGTTTATTACACTCACAGTACAGTTAGGAGTCCCGCTAGTAGCAGTAAATCTTTAAAGATATGGTTAACTTTTACTCTACAAGTAGCAGTCGTGCACGCTTCTCACACAAATAGTTATGGCACAAGCAGTAAAAGTGAACGCTTCTCATACACACAACAGGTATAGTACAGGAAGCAAGCAGTGTAAGCTTCTCAAACTGATGTTTACAGTACAGATATGAGAAGAGATGCTTCTCCCACAGACCGAACAGTTACATCGTCAGAGGTAGCAGTGGAAACGTCTTATACATACATGCGTCGGCGGTAACCTAGGTGACTGGTGACGTCAGGCTGGTGACAGGTGGTAGCTGTAGGGAAACAGCAATCTCTCTGGACCTCTCTGCTGCGTTTGACACAGGCGAACACTGGATTCTCGTCCACAGGCTCTTGAGCTGTGGAATTGAAACCTTGCCTTCCACTGGACTAATCATTTCTGATGGGCAGAACCTGGGGAACTGGGTTCGTGTCTTGACAACGACGCTCAACATCCTGTGATTCTGGGCAAATCACTTAATCTCCCTGTGCCTAACAAAAAATGAATGTGTTTATCTGTAACTAAACTGGTTCGCATGTAAAGCACTCTGATACCCAATGCCTCTGGTCTAGTTCGCGCTATATAAACTTCTAAAAAAAAAAAAACTCAGACTCATCGTGCCCACCATGTTCAGTACGTGGTCTGAGAAAGTCAACGGATACCCTCTCCTGGGGAAAAACGAGCATTAAGTAGTTCACCGACAGACTGCTAGAAAAGTAATCATGGACGTGGGGCGAGAAGTACGACCATTCCAAATTGTGACTCGCAATTTGGAATCTACAACAGTGTCAGAGACAATGAATGAGATTCCCAATGGGGTCGCAAAATGTGAGGCTCATGAATATTAATGAGCCACTTGCAATTTGCGACGCCATTGGGAATGGCTGGCCCTCCCAGGGATGGTGGCCTGCTGAGCTCAGCAGACCTCCATGTCTGGGACTGCTTGTCAATAAAGCAATATTTTTTTTTAATGCAGCCCATTTTCCTTAAAGGAAAACGGGCTGTATTTAAAAAAAAAATAATAATTCAACGTTTTTGTTTAAATTTTTAAGGGCAGGTAGTGGTCCCTGGGACCACTGACTGCCCTTAACATTTTTGGGGGGAGCCAGTCATAAAAGGGAAGGGGGTCTCAGGACCCCTTCCCATTTGCGACTCCATTACCACCCTCTTGAAGAGCGCGGTAACTTGTGAGTGTTTTGTGACCGCAACTGCGGTCGTAAAACATTCTCACATAGGGTAAAGACTCGCTAATAGGAAGGGACACCCTTGGCATGCCCCTTACTAATAACGACTAGCAATTCTTAATTAGTGAGTCGCAAATAAATTGCGACTCGCTACTTCGGAATTGTTCATAGTCCTGTAACATTTTGCATGCGCAAACGGGTCACAAACCCGTTTGCGCATGCAATTTAGGGTCGTACATCTGGCCCTAAGTGGTGAACTTCATGTTAGACTTTATGTTGTGTTATTTTTGTCGTGATGGGATGTTATGAAACCGTTTTAACTATACAAAATAAGAAATTCACAAGAACACTTCTTAATGCTCTAAACCACTCGCCCCCAGGCGCTGGAAACTATTCCTCCCTAGATGGAAAGTTTTTATACGAAATCCGTCAATGGTGCGCATACTACTCGATCACAATAAAATGAATATATATGGGACAAAGCCCAATGACCCACCACCGTGCAGCACCCACCTCAGCTAAAACAATTTCTAAGGAATATGGGAACCTCACTCCCTTGATCATTAAGTAGCAGCCACATCTAAGACCTGCTTTTTTATTTTTCAAATTTTTGCAGAGTTTCTTACATTCTGTTATGGCGTCCCCACTATTAAGGTCTTTGTACAGTCATGCATTGATTTTGAAAACAAAGCATAACTTGGTCATCCCAAAAAAAAGCATCCTTCGCCTTCAGTGTTACAAGATGAAGCAGACAGAACCATGATAGGTTTGAAGACATTCTGGTTATGTCTCGAGCCGTCTTAGTGAGTTCCACTGGCTGGCACCACCGAAACGATTTTCTTTAAGTCTGCATGAATAATGCATCGAATATTCTATGGACAGGCCCCTTGATTTCTGGCAAAACAATTTCATAAATATACTTGCAGGTGTATTTGAGGTTCCTAGGACCAAATGTACCCAACATTGGGAAGGCAGAACATTTGCAGTACAGTGAACCCAATCCTGGAGTTCCATGCCACTGGATTTCTGAGCTACACCTAAGCACCTGCTCTTCTGGAAAATTAAACACTTAGGGGCATATTATCAAGAAACAGCGACAAAATTATCGCCGCTTTAGCGGCAGAAAACTGCAGCTAAAGCGGCGATAATGGGCTTGATAATATGCCCTTGAGAATTCCCTTATAAGCCCATGTTCTGGTGTCAACAAGGGTTTCTATTGGAATTCTCTGCAGCATATTATCAAGCCCATTATCACCGCTTTGGCGGAGCTTTCTGCCGCTAAAGCGGCGATAATTTTAACGCCGTGCTTGATAATATGCCCTTTAGCTCTTCAGTCAGTGAGTGTCCAATCCAATGACCCAAATCATTTGTATTCCATAGTGCCAAGACGCTATTGGGAGTCCACGGAGTACTCAATAAATACACATGTCAGAATACCTCTCTCTATACGAGAGGCAGCCGCAGTGTAAGCTTATCACATTCACAGGCCAGTCAAGAGCACCATCAATAGCAGTGAGAGCGTCACATACACACAGTATGGTAACAGTATATACAACAGCAGCGCAAGCTTCTCAGACACAGAACACATACTACATTAGCAGCAGCGGTAACACCTTGTATACGTACAGAACATGTACAGGTATCAGCAGAACAAGCTTCTCTCACTGACAGTCCAGCTGCAAAAAATATAGTAGCACTAAAAGCTTTGCACAGGAACATAACTTCTACAGAAGAGCAATATACTCACACCCAAAGTAATTCTATCACAATGAGTAGCAGTGAGAGGCTCAACAACACATACAAAATCTACAGCACAGATACCTGATGCGCAAGCTTCTCACACACAAAATACTTTAGAGATTCATCTTGAGGTGCTGCGGATAATTTTGACTAAAGGTCACTTGAGATGTAATGCGGGTTCAGAATTTATTACACAATCAAACCCACAGGATTTTAATACAGAATAATGATCATGGCCAGTCAAAAGGACTATGGGTGGCCTTGCACAAGAGCAATCAGGAAGAAGGTAAAATAACAAACAATGAGACTGCAGTGAAAACTAGGGACTGGGGAGTGAAGAAGTAAATGGGGTGATACTGCATTGTCCCAGGGACAAGCGACTGTCCTCTGAGACATACTGGGTAGGTTGAAATGGCTTACAAGCACTGGTGCCATAAGCTACGCTGGCTGTGCTTGATGCTGGTCTTGAATTAGTCGTTAACCAAATTTTACTTGCTTTGATGAATCAGCATAGGTTTTGCGAACCACCTTTAGTAGGTGTGAGTCCTTTTTGTGTTTTGTAGGCAGTGGCTTAACGCAAAATGGTGGGGCCCCCCGACAGAATGCGATGAGGGACCCCCAAGTCTCCCATATTTTCCAGATATTCCTTGAACTCAGTGGGGCCCCCCCTTGAAGTGATGGGGGTCCATTCGATGGTAGGGGGCCCTTGTACCACAGGGGCCTGTGTTATGCCCCTGTTAGTAGGATTGCGAGTTCTTGACTCAATAATCGTTGCTGACCTGCTTCTGGTTACATCATTCTGACTGTTGTGGCATCGTTTCCTGCTCAGGAAAATGCAGATGAGGAACTTCCAGAGATGTCCCAAGTGCCCTACTCTTCTGATGCTGGGATACACCTCACGTATACTCCTCACTTAGCAAAGCAGGGGAGTCTACCAGTCACCTAACATGCCTCTGGAGAGAGATCAGTGACGGATGGCAGCTGGTAATTAATTAGAGGTAAATGCCTAATTACTTATCCATTGCTCATGAAGAGCCCCTTGACTCTCCCAAAGAGAGAGAGAGAGTGCGGGAGAGAGAGTGTGCGTGTGTGTGTTTGTGTGGATAGGGCTAACTTTTGAGTGGACCCAAGATCTGGATTGTCACAGTCCTGCATGAAGACAATACTGCAAAGGAAGGCTAGGGTGACCAGTTGAAAAACAAACGAAGGGCTTTGTGCCATTCTCTGTATCTGTGCCCATCCTCTGTACTTGTGTGCGCAGCCCTAGTCAGGAGTGCAAGAGCATCACACGCGGCAGCCACATCTTTATGGCTCGTAGAAATTTTTAACATTTCTTGTAGACATTCATGTTATGCAACTACTTTGAACATAAATGTCCTTGTTCTTTTCTTAAAAGCTAACGCACTAACTGGGCAGTCCAGATATTTTGTGTTATTCATAAACTGAATGCATCCAACTTTATATAACTAAATTAACACCCACAAGTGAGCATTAAGTGGTCAACTTCATTAACCCGTGACAGGTAAAACTGAAAATAAAGGCTCTTGGCATTTCAGTACTGTGTAAAGTAACAGAGGAGTTTTAAGGTGTCGGCAAAGTGGGTTTTGGCCCAGAACCCCAGCGTTTCAGGGGAACCGCATGGTATATCTGGCTCTATTCTCCACACAGTACTGCCCTAATGACCTTGACTGCTTTTTGCAACATAGATTATTTTAAATATCATTTTGCTACATTTTCCTTACAGGTAAGCCGTGGGAGTCTATTACAGACATTCTGCAGAGAAATGTGTTCTTATTTTTCAACACCACGCAACATCCATATAAAATGTTGCTTTTAGATCAAAAGAGAACCTCACACATTGGAAATGGCAGTAGGTCTGCTGCTATATTACAATGAGGGATAAAAAAGTAGATTACCCGTATATAAGGAGTATCGGACCTATATTATGTTAGCATGATGCATCTATACGTATACTCCCTGTTTGATATATATGCTTTTACTTGGAGGAAACTTGTTTATTTCCTCCCTGTATATCTACTTCTAAAAGAGTAGGCCGAGAACCATACAGACGCCATCTTCTGAACATATGCTCGAGCACGGCCGTGATCACGTGTTGATCACGTGCAGTTGTCAGGCCCCAGTTCATCTAAGTTACTGGTAGCAGCTTAAGGTAGGCTGTTTAACTCAACTGTTCTAAGACTCGAGGTCGCATCTGGCTTTGGGGGCAATAAGCGCATTCCTGGAGGCACCGTGTCTACACTCCCAGGCACCAAGACGAAAGGGAGTCACCCCTCCTGACCTCATCAGTAATAGATAGTCAAGCCTTTGTACTGGTCTGATGTGTGCCATATATGGTCCTTCCTGGGAGCTCGAGGGCCAACTGGTATTTTTCCTTTTACAGTGATTGTATGTGTTGAACCAAAAAGTAAATAACCTCATGTTTGAATACGAGCCAACAGTCTTCTCGGCGCACCTGATGGGTGAGGTTCGGAGAGTCTCCTCTTATAGAGTATCTTTGTTTAATAAACGATTGAACCTTCTTCACTGCCAACTGATTGATTATTTGGTAATGGTATTGGGACTATTGGTAGGTATAGTCCTTTAGTTTATTTTTATGGTACTTCAGTTGGTGACTCTGGTGGAACTCCGTGACTGGGTCGTCCTCCCTGTAAACGGGTGGTAAGGACAAGGTGTAATTCTGGTCGAGCAGGTGGACGGAAAAAGGATCCTTTGAAATTTAGCCATCTTTGGTATGAACTTACTCCGCTCTCACGATCAGAGTATCCCCAGCTGCTAGTGACCCTTCACCGGAGTCCTACGGGCGTAACCCAGGAGCTGACCCAGTTGGTCTTCAGGAGTTGGCAGTGGAGAACAGGCAATTGTACCTGTGTGCACCAGGTGAGTGGATTTGTTTTGATGTTCTTGGTATGCACTGTTGAGCAGTGCTTTTGAAGCAGTTAACTGTGTAAGTATTTGGTGGTCAGTGCACCACGGAGAATCTTGGGGGTCTGACGGGGTAGCATTGTGGTGGCTGTACGTATAGATGCTTCACGGACCTTTTGTGAATAATAGAGATGCCGATCGGACGCCCGGTGTGGCACGTTTGGTGCGCGCCCGGCCGGACTGCTCTCGGAAAAGCCTGTGGCTGTACCTGGGTAACCTGGGGAACACATCTGAAGCGGTGCTAATGAAGCGGGCTTAGTCAGAATAGTCCCAAGAGTGAACCAGGAAGGCTGCGGGATGGTCTGTAGGTCGGTCTGTGGTTATACCTGTCTGACGGTCTCTTCGTAGTCTTTGGAATCTGAATTTGATTGATTCTCCACGAACAGGAGTCGACGGGCTCTTTTCTTTGTTTGAAAAGACGTCATTTTTTAATATCTTTGTATGTATATGTATATTATTGTCTTGTGTATGTTTGAATGAGCGTGAGGTTGTATGTTTTGCGAATGTTTGAACATGGCCATGTTTGGAAGTTTATTTTTATGATCGAATGAGGAACGCGTGATGACAATAACCATGCCGTGTTTTGGCAAATTGAGTTGTTTTAGATGTTGTTGTCGCCCTAATTATATGCGTTTGGCTGAAAGTCAACCTGCCCCGCCTGAGGGCAGCCCAAGTTATGATATGTATGTAAAGCATGGTATTACACCTCTCTTGTTTAATACACTATGGCATAAATATACTAAAGATAATGTGGAATTACAATGGCCCTTAACTGGGTCTTTTGATGAAAAAAAGATACATTTTCTGCAGGATCCAATATTTTCTAAACGTAGTCGACAGTCAATGTTTGACTCCCTAAGCCTGTGGCAGAAGGAAGCACAGCGTAGACGTATGCGTGAGGAGAAAGTATGTAGGATGAAAGGAAATCAGACGATTACGCAGAAAGCTATAGCTTATGATAAAGCACAAACTGAACAAGGGATTGATTGTGCAGACAGACAATTTAGATTGCAAGTGGATAAGACCTATGTGGCTAGGACTGAAGCGGAAGATGAGATAGAGGATTTATTGGATACTCGTCCACCTCCACCTTATGCTCCGCAGCGTATATATCCCGTTGTTCCCCCGACTCTAGTTCAGGCCCCTTCAGCTTCCACCCCTGTTGTTTCCTCTTCCCTTGCCTCTCCGGGAACGCCCCCTGTTTTGTCTCCCTCAGTGTCTGAGACGGCTACTTTATGGCCTGTTACACTGCCGTCTTCCGTTATGTCCACAGCTGTTTTCTCTCCACCCACCACTGTGTGGGCTTCCCTTTCTGTGAGCACGACCCCATCTCCAGCTGTTTCGACTCCATTTCGTGCTCCGGGGGATTTTGACGCACGGAAGTTGTTTACTCGTTCGGCTGTAGGACAGAATGAGAAACAGATGATTGAGAATCAGTCATCTCAGTGGATGCGACAGCCTATTTACATTATAACTGATATATGGAACACGCTTCGAGATTATGAGCCTGTTATGCAGCAACATGCCTTGAAACACATGGCTGCATGTATTATTACTCTCTGGGAAGAGTGTTTTCCAGGAGGGATGGCCCCCCAAGTGATGTATGACATCTGGGACAGGGCTCATAAGTCTGAACTTAGCCCAAATGAAGTGTATAGAAATGTGGAGGTTTTATTAAATTATCGAGAACGGATGCATCAAAAGTGTCCCTCGTGGGACACTCAGCATCCTATGTGAGAAGTTCATCCTATCTTTCATCCTGAAATACCGGAACTAAAGAATGACCAGGGCGTGGTGACTAGACCTCGTGTGGAGGCCTGAGTGCAGGAGCAATGGGTTTACACCCCCTGGAAGAGGAGTGAAGTCCTCTCACTAAAATCACAATTACCCGACCCCCGTAAGAATCCCACGGCTTATTATAAAGAACTCACAGAAGCGGCCTCTTCGGCCGTCATGACCTTAGCTGACATAGAGCTATTTTTTGCATTGTCAGTTCCCGTTGACGTATGGTGTCAGGTGCATGATCAGGACCATGCTCAAGAATTTAATTGGAACATGGGAGCAGATAAAAGATTGGGACAAGGATTGTAAGCCTGGGAATAAGCCGAATCCTGAATTATTGGTATTACCTGGCCGTATTATCACTTACATGCATTCCTTAATTCCGCCTCGTAAGGTGGATTGGGACAAATTGACCGCATGTAAACAGAAGAAAGATGAAAGTGTTTCTGATTTTTTCACTAGATTTGAGGGCGTATTCATTGATTTTAGTGGACAGGATTTATCGTTGGAAGGCGGTATACGATTATTTGTTAATCGTTTTGTGACCAATTTATTACCAGAAGTCTCCGCACGGCTACAAGCCGCTGAAAGTACCTGGACCACTTCCACGCACTCGGTAATATTGAGTATGGCCCAAGATTACGAACATAGAGAAAATGAGAGTAAGGATAAGACGGAAAAGAGAACAAAGGATCTTAAAACACGGGTGTTGTTGCAACAAGTTGTTCAAGGACGAGGCAGAGAGAGAGGCGGTAGAGGGTTTGTCCAGAGGGGGGCGGGAACTGGACGAGGCAAAGGGTCAGCTGTCGTTTTGGGAATAAATCAGTGTGCTTATTGTAAGGAGGAAGGGCATTGGCGATTTCAGTGTCCGTAGTTGAAGACCCAGAACGGGGCTATGAGAAGTAGAGGAAGAGGTCGGGGAAGTGTGGATCGCAGTGATATGCGACGAGAAGAGGCGACGCAAGTTGGACAAGAAAATAATTATTTTGATAATCCAAGAGGTAGGCAGTATTATAATGAGGAGTGTGCAATGGACGCGCCAGAAGGGTATGCCTATACATAGGATAGCCATGGACAGAGTGAGGGCCAGGTGTCAGTACCCGTTGATCAGCAAGGACCTTATGTAGAGGCGCATTTGATGGGAACATCTGAAAAGTTTTTAGTTGATACGGGTGCAATAAATAGTTCTATTTCTCGTTCCCTGGTCCCAGGGGCTGCTCTGTCCAGGCACAATAATGTTTTGGTGGGATTCTCGGGAATTCCGGTGGTGAGCCCAATCTCCAAACCTATTCCTTTTACAATTGGTCCTGTTACGATAAACTCCCCATTTCTTTTGACTTCCCATTGTGGTGAAAATTTGTTGGGCTTGGATTTGTTGAAGAAATTACATGCTAAGATTCATTGTTCACCTGATGGTGTTTACTTGACTATTAATTCCTTTGGGAAGCATACTTTGCAGTGTTTCACTAAAAATGAACCCCTCCCTCCCGAGTTTGCTGTTATTCCAGCAACATTGTGGGCCACTGGTGACACAGATGTAGGATTATTGAAGATTCCGCCCGCTTCTATTACTTTGAAGCAAAATGCTTGGCTTCCTCGTATACCTCAGTACAAAATTCTCCGGCAGGCGAGAAGGCTTTGCTCTCCATCATACAAGATTTGGTAAAAAAGGGTGTGGTGGAAGAGACCGCTGCTAATGTGTGTAACAGCCCCATTTTGCCTATCTTAAAGAGAGCCCCTGTTGGAAGCGATCCTGACTATGTTGATACCTATCGTTTTATGATTGATTTGCGTGAAATTAATAAAATAGTGGTGCCCCAATACCCTGTGGTTTCAGACATCACTACTATTCTCACTATGATTTCTCCTACTGCTAAATATTTCTCTGTGATTGATTTAAAGAATGCTTTCTTTAGCATTCCGATTCATCCTGATAGCCGCCATATTTTTGGCTTCTCATTGTCTGGTCGCGGCTTCCGGTTCTGTCGCGCTCCCCAGGGGTACACAGAGAGTCCTAGGATTTATAGTCAAGCTTTGAAAACATTGTTGGATGATTTGGTCTTGCCCCCTGGTAATGTGCTTTTGCAATACGTAGATGATTTGTTAGTGGCTTCTGATACCGTGGAAGGTTGCAAGAAGGCCACCGTACAATTATTGTCTCATTTGGCTGCTAATGGCAATAAAGTATCCCTTTCTAAATTTCAATATTGTCGACAGGAGGTGACTTATCTCGGTCATCTACTGTCGAAGGAGGGAAGGACACTAACCCCTGAGCGTGTGACTACCATTTTTAATATGGCTGTACCTCATACTCAGCGTGATGTTCGTGCATTTCTTGGCATAACTTCTTACTGTCGCCAATGGATTCCTAATTTTTCCCTTCTTACTAAACCTCTTTTGTATTTAACCACTAAAGATGTGCATGAACCTTTACCCTGGACTGACGCTTGTCAAGATGCTTTTGACTCTTTGAAATCTGCGCTTTGTTCTGCACCTGTTCTTGGTACTCCTGATTACCGAAAACCTTTTGTGCTTTACGTACACGAGGCGGATGGTTGCTCGCTTTCTGTGTTAATACAAGGATTTGGTGGTAAGCAGAGACCTTGTGCCTATTTCTCGGCCGTGTTGGATAACGTCGCCAGAGCACTCCCTAGCTGTTTAAGAGCTACTGCTGCAGTTGCGGTGGCTATTCGACAGTCGGAAGGGCTCGTTCTGAACACTGACCTCACAGTGATGGTACCGCATGCTGTGGATAGATTATTGAACAAAACAAAGACCCAGCACCTTACGAGTGCGTGTCTTACCGGATACAAATTGACTTTGTTTGCTCCACACATTACGATTAAACGATGTGCCACTCTGAACCCTGCTACGTTACTACCCCTCCCTTCGAATGAAAAGAACAATGATGTTCATGATTGTATATTTCAGACTGAGGAAGAAACAAAGGGATGGTTAGACCTGACTGACACTCCCCTATCTGACCCTCAAGGGGAGTTGTACGTCGATGGCTCTTGTTTCAAGTTACCAGATGGCACGACAACTGCTGCATATGCGATAACTACTATAGTTGAGGCTTCTCGAGAACCCTATGAGTCAGCACAGGCGGCTGAATTAGTGGCATTGTTTCGGGCCTGTGAGTTAAGTGAAGGACTGAGAGTAAATATTGACACTGACAGCCAGTACGCCTATGGCGTGGCTCATAGTTTTGGTAGACTTTGGGCAGAAAGAGGTTTTCTTACTTCTCATGGTCAGCGAATACAGCATGGCTCCTTGATTTTGCGATTACTGACAGCATTGACGTTACCAGAAATAGTGGCTGTAGTTAAATGTAGTACACACAAGGCAGTGGTTGATGCAGTGGGGGAGGGTAATGCCTTTGCCGATCAAGTAGCTAAGGAAACTGCGAAATCCAAACGGCAACGGCACTGGACACTGGATTCATGTGTCACATCTGAAAAAACTACCCCTCCCACTTCCATATGATCAGCAAATCCAGGACGGGGTTCTGACTCAGGAAAGTGAGCGAGTTCCTCTATTGATCCCTTTTTCTGATGCCCTGGTAATTGGAGAAGGGCAAGGAGAAGGTGCACCGGGCTCGGAAGGGGCTCTGTCATCAGCACAATTGATCGCCCCAGATTCTGTTGTTCCTACAGCTAACCCAGAGGCTCGCAGTATCCCTGTTTCACCGGATTCGCCATCCTCTGTTTTGTTCTCTGATCAAGAAGTGCCTGGCCATACTCCATACAACCTGCGGCCCAGAAAACAACACGGTACACCAGGTGAACATGGTAGGAGATAGGGAGAGACTTGAGTGATAGGGTACAGACCTGTATCTATGAATGTCTGTTAGATACACTTCTGGTGTACTGAGCGAGACACTGGACTGAACGCGCTGAGAGCCTTGAACATTTGTTTGCTCTGTTCAGGAAGAAAGACTGAATTTTATGTTCAAAGGGGCTCAGGTGATGTTTTCTTCAAGGGTTGTGTGAGAACATAACTCCAACGTGAGAAGTTTGTTTTGGTATTATCTGTGATGAACGATAGGAGCCTGACTGTGAGGCTCTAAACGAACCCAGGAAAGAAGCACCCTCTGGCAGGTTGGACTGCATTGCCCTAGTTTATTGTTGGACTTTTAGTTAGCATGTATCCCTTTGCTCGTTTTGTTCCTGAGGAGGAACGTCCTTTTGTACCACACTATTTTCCTACATATATGCCTGTTTTTTCTAGTTGGACCAATCGTGTTAAAATTGCATTTATAGCTACTATAGCAATATTGCTAATTATATTACTGGGAGTATTCATATATTTAGAATTTCGCCACCCTATGCATACTGTTTTAGGGACACCTACCCCACCTCCGGATCATGTGTTTCATACTTTATCCTCTCATAAGGAAAGGCATCGTCAGACCTATGTGAAAAACGCATTCATTGAAATGCTTCATCAAGCACACAGTGCCACTAATACTACAAATTGTTGGGTTTGTGGTCTTTTACCATCTGTTATGCACAAGCACGACTTATTTATATCCCTACCTTTGTCTCATCTGGGAAGTTGCAAGGCTTGGTTCAAATTGCTTTCTATGATGTATATGCATTACACTGTGGATGCTCGAAGGTTTTCAGAGAGGGATTATGAAATGATTTTGGCATATATTGAGGTTCATCAAGGATTCATCCCCGATGGGAATAATGGAGAGGGAGCCTTAGATCCGAATGCCTGTATGAATATGTATACAACGCATGAAAATACCACTTGGTTGAAAAATGAAATTTTGGACTTTGTTGAATTCAATTTCACTCAATATTATCGACACTTTCAGGACCGTAATGTTACGGAAGATAGGGCTATTCCAGTGCCTGTATTAAACAGTACCTCTACGTTTTGTGTTCAAGGGGTAGGGTACATATCAGTAGGAGAAAGCCGATGTAATTACACTTACCAGTTGCGTACCTTTAGCAGCCCTCCGTTGTTAACCTCTCCTAATGTATATTTTGTCTGTGGAGAAAGTGCCTATACCTGGCTTCCACGAGGTTGGAATGGACGTTGCTACCTGTCCTTCCTGTACCCTCCAGTCTATATTGCCCCTTCTAATTATCACAAGGATCACCGACTAGATAAACGTAGCGTGCTTATTAGGAGAAATGAAAGGGTGATAGATTCCACCGATATAGATCAGACCGATACTCCACTGCTGTATTTCACCGACATAATGAAGGGAGTGTTACCCTTTTGGGGGCCTATGATTACTAGCCAAGAAGTACGACGTTTGTCTAGAGTAGTCGAAGGGGTAATTAACACTACTGCAGGAATACTGACCAATATAACAGTAGAGCTACAGGCGGCCAGACTTGTTTCGCTTCAAAACCGTATGGTTTTGGACGTTATCTTGGCAGATCGAGGAGGAGCATGCCGTATGATCGGCAGCTCTTGCTGTGTTTATATTCCTGACTCCGCCCCCTCTGTTCATTTGGCTATACAGAAGCTACATCGTTTAGCTTCAGAGATACATGTAGAAACTGATACGTGGTCTCTCTCTGGTTGGTTCTGGGGTTTGCTGTCTACTTGGGGATAGAAAATTTTGATGGTGTTGGCATGTATAGCTGGTATCATATTCACGTGTTGTGTTTGTGTACAATGTGGACGTGCATGTTGCTCTTATTGCGTGACAAAACTCACTTCCTCTGTGTCTGGTCCATCCCCAACAGCAGTAAAAGCTCAGCTAGTTCAGCAGGAGCTCAAAGACCTAATGCAGATTGATGAGGGAATATTTGAAGATTGAACTGTTTTAGTTAGCTACATCATGCTAAAAGAGCCATTCTGAGGGATAAAAAAGTAGATTACCCGTATATAAGGAGTATCGGACCTATATTATGTTAGCATGAAGCATCTATACGTATGCTCCCTGTTTGATATATATGCTTTTGCTTGGAGGAAACTTGTTTATTTCCTCCCTATATATCTATTTCTAAAAGAGTAGGCCGAGAACCATACAGACGCCATCTTCTGAACATATGCTCGAGCACGGGCCGTGATCACGTGTTGATCACGTGCAGTTGTCAGGCCCCAGTTCATCTGAGTTACTGGTAGCAGCTGAAGGTAGGCTGTTTTACTCGACTGTTCTAAGACTCAAGGTCGCATCTGGCTTTGGGGGCGATAAGCGCATTCCTGGAGGGGCCGTGTCTACACTCCCAGGCACCAAGACGAAAGGGAGTCACCCCTCCTGACCTCATCAGTAATAGATAGTCAAGCCTTTGTACTGGTCTGATGTGTGCCATATATGGTCCTTCCTGGGAGCTCAAGGGCCAACTGGTATTTTTCCTTTTACAGCGATTGTATGTGTTGGACCAAAAAGTATATAACCTCATGTTTGAATACGAGCGAACAGTCTTCTCGGCGTACCTGATGGGTGAGGTTCGGAGAGGCTCCTCTATAGATTATCTTTGTTTAATAAACAATTGAACCTTCTTCACTGCCAACTGATTGATTATTTGGTATTGGTATTGGGACTATTGGTAGGTATAGTCCTTTAGTTTATTTTTATGGTACTTCAACAATATTGAAAACACACTAAACTATCCTCAAATGCTAAAGGGGAACACATTTAGAATGTGGACCAGTGTGTGTAGTGTCAGTGACCTGGCCAAAGAGGGCAGAATAAAGCTGAAATTGGATCACAAATCCAAAGCTGATCCGAAAAAAAGGCCTCTTAACTATCTCTGGCCCAGGGCTTCCAAAATCCTTAAGATGTCCCTGCACAGTAATGCCAAGCCCCAGGATCCATGGATAACAGCAAAAAGGATTAGCCAGGATCTCTGAGTCTCCATGATTTGTCCTGGTAATTTTCTACAGCTACAGCCTGAAAAGTGACCTGTTCTTAAAATCAAATGTTAACGCAAAGTCTAAAAAGACAATGAAGAGGGGCTTGCTTTCCCTGTAACGAAAGTACTCCTATATGAAGAGAGGGACAGAAATTAGGTCCGGTACCAAATAAAAGTGTAGTGCATTAGTGAACTAGGTCGCTAAAAAGGTGACCCACATTTGCTAATCAGGCCAGTTTTGAACTTGTAAAAGCATGGTGGGAAGAGTATTTTGTAATCTGTAGAAGACTGGCATGCATTTGTGTTTGCTGCAGGCAATGATTGAGGTAATATCAGCAAAATCAATAAAAAAATCTGGTCTACCTGGTCATTAAACATCCCCACAAACTGCTATACAAACGGCCCACACACTGCATGATCATCCCCTCAGTCACTGCCTGATTGCCCTATGGGCTAGTCTGACCCTGGATGAAGACATGATCTACTCAGTGCTTAATTTGTAACACAATAAGTGCCAGGGCTCTCGTCAGGAGGCCACTGCAGCTTGCACTACACATTGCCCCTGCTATGTTGGCAATGACAGACACAATCCAACTAGAAACCAACACACTCCTACAAGTGTGACAATTCTGACAATATTAGGCCCCCAAAGCTATAATAATGGCTTGAGCTGCAGGTAGTAGTCATTTTTAATGTATATTGTATTAATAATTAACTGTTGTTGTGGTCATCTTTAAATTAGCCAGACAGCGCCACCTTGTGGCTGACTGTCACAAGTGCCAGTGTTGACAATTTAGGGGAAGATTTACAAGCCCCTTGCGCCTCTTTTACGCCGCCGTTGCATCACCTTTGTGACGCAGCGGCGGCGCAAAACCAGCGCCATGCTGCGGGGTATTTACAACGAGATGCATCTGGGAGATGCGTCATGTTGTAAAGCCCTGCGCCAGAAGTAGGCGTTCCTATGCAGGGGGGGGGGGGGGCGTTCCGGCGCATGACTGAGTGAAATCTACAAGATATCACTCAGTTACTTTTGAGCCCATGCTGCGTCAAAACCCTTCGCCTGCTTGAAGCAGGTGTAAGAATTGACGCAGCATTGTAAAGATAGGGCACCCCAGAGCATTGCTGGAGCTGCGTCGCGCTTGCGACGCAACTCCAGCAATGGGCTGCCTTTACGGCACAGATGCGTCACGCATCTGTCTGTTTTTGCCCCATGGTGCGCCGCATTGTAAATGCGGCGCATCCATGGTGTCGGAGCCGTGACGCAAAATAACTGGCGCATCCCTGCTGATATGCAGGGATGCGCCAGTTATTGTAAATCTGCCCCTAAGTGTGGATGCCAAGCACGGAAACCACCGGCTCAAATTAATAAAACTGAATGTCTAGCATAAGCAAAGGACTAAGACATTGGGAATCCCAATCTTCCCACTCTCTGTTGATGGATCACATAAATGTGCATCGTCAGAGTGAATGAGAGGAAAAAGGCGAAGGAGGAGAGAGAGATACACGTGCCACTCCTCTGCTTTCTCAATACATCAATCAGGTCGTCGGCAGACACGCAGTTTGATACACAGAGAACAGAAAACGAATCATCGCGAATCATCTGTACTTGTCATTGCTCACCAAACCACTAGGCAGGTTGTGAGTTAGGAACCCCAAAGTCAACTCGGATACTTGCTTAGAACCTCAGAGCCCCGAAGAATCCAGGACTTTTAGATGAGATTATTGATGATAGACATTTCAAACAGGCAAGCAAACAGGCAAACCCTGCCTAAAATCCTGCTAACACCAGCGAGATGATAAGTGATAACAAATAAAAATGGTGAGGGTATGGCACAGTGGGTGCTTAATTTGCCACAATGGGACACAGTAGAAAGTTATAGCGTGAATGTAACCAAATCGAATACTCTTTCCTGGCAGTCATTATACAGATGTGTTAGCAATCTGTTCATAACTTTAACTTCCAGTGCCCAGTTCACAGCACCCTACTGCCAAATCTGCCATGTGCAAGTGTATATGGGACATGTGGGCCACCGATATCCACGTTTTCAGGTGTTTATAGGTGCCGGAGGCTGCAGTGAGAAGATTAAAACTGTTACCCCTGGAGAATAATGAATGATGTGAGTCCGTCTCTTTGAGCTCAAAGGATACACTTTATGGCTCGTGAGATACTAGTGTAGTACTGATTATCTTCCAAATTTTAAAACAGCCAAATTGGAATTTTCACAAATATTATCAATGGAGCTCATGCTTCCATTGCTCATACTTAATTAACCCTTACATGTTAATGAGCAGTCATTCAATTTTAGTTTAGCATATCTAGGTGGCACTTCCTCTCATAATACACAGTTTTTAACTATCAACAGAGATTGGGCTAACTGTTGGGCTGGCTTGACCATCTTTCCCTGATGGTATTTCCCAATGTCCCACATCTTATATAAAAATAATACAATAAACTAATTATGAGTGGCTGCTAAAAACCCCATTACTTCTCTTCCCCAGAATCACCAGTTCTGGGGGTTGCAGTATTTCCGTGGGCAGACAAATAATAGGAATACATGTTTTGTGGAATAACATTTGGGAATCTGTGTTTCAATGCAAGTTTATTTCAGGAGTTTCACACAGAGATTTCCCTGCTTCAGTAAAAAAAATCTCTGTAAATACAGATGTTGATAGGCCCAGTAACTCCCATTATCACGCCCATCAGAATTTACGAGCCTTTGGTAATGAGTACCATTAATTCTTAAATCTATGTAACTTGGGTTTTCCAGTTCACTAAATAGGAATATTTTGGACAGGTTCACTTAATCTGGACATGTTTAAAATGTTGTAACATAAATATCTGGTGGTAGGTTTCTAATTTAGAAATGTTAAGCTGCCTGCTTTCAACTATTCAACTACTCCATAGCTTGTGTACTAGGAACTGCAATTTTCCTCTTTTCATGAAAAGAACAGACGGTGTAAGTTTGACAACCTACAAGTAGAATATTTATGGGTATGTTTTAAATGGACCAAGTATTGCGCTTTTCCTGTGTCATTTAGTGTTTTAAAAACAAATCTGCTGTCAATTCCTGATTTTGACGCATTTTTTGTACAATTTTCTGCAAAATATGGCCCAGTTTTCGATGCCTTAGACCCTCTGACCACGCACAGGATCAGAGTCAACTTGAGACAGGGAACATGGTGGACAGTAACCCATGAACCATGGGTGCATTTCACGAGGAGGGTGCGTTCTGGGCACCATGAAGTCCTGTGAGACATACAGGATCATTCACTTCTTAGTGAGCTCTAAAATTCCTTTTGGCATAGATGCAGACACACCAGAACCCACACTATATATATATATTGAAGCTTTATTAAAATCAATGTGCTAATCTAGTTTACATACTGTGTACCTAAGGATGGAACTATAAAAACAAACAATACAGTGGTAATGACATTGAAGATATTAAAATGAGCAGCATTGTGACAAAGTTTCAGATGATCATTGCAATAAATAATGGAACCAGTCTTCCTTAACCAATCCCCCTTCTAGCTCCAAGCCAACCATTTTTAGCAACAAAAGTAGTTGTTCTTAAAGTAACCTCTAACCTCTAACCCACGTACCATAGCTAAACAAAAATCTTGTTGGTCTGTTATCTGGGATGATTACTCTCTGTCGCTCCAACTTAGGGCCCGATTCCGATGGCAGATGGACCGGAGTCCGTCTGACATCGGTTGGGAACTGGAACCGAAGGACCTTTTGTCGTCGGTTCCAGCCCAGCAAGCAGGATGCGATTGAACCCTGATCGGTCACAATCCTATCCTTTACAATGGGAGCATGCATTCCGGAAGACCAGGGGTGCAGTTCATCTCTGCACCGTGTGGCCACGGGGTGCAGGATCAACAGGTGCCCCCTATGGCCTTGCACCCATGGGGTCCTGCTGGGAGCCCCCAAAAACAGATTCCAAAAGCCTTTCTGTGTCAGAAAGGCGAGCACAGAAAGGCTTTGGGATCTGCCATCACTTTCCCTTGGCTGGAAAGAGCCGGCCGATGGTTTACTGAAGGCTCTCCGAATGGCGGACGGGCTCTCCAAGCCCGTCGGAGGCCATTTGGAAATGCGATTTCGATTCCCTTCCAACCGACCCAATCAAAATGGGTTGGTCAGAAAGGAATACGACCAGCTGATTACGATGCAGGCTGAAGGGCTCCAACTGACGGTCAGAGCCGTTTCAGCCCGTATCGTAATCAGGCCCTTAGTTGTGGCATTCCCAAGTGAGCCGATAAGGCCAGACTAGCTGCGGAGAGCCAGAGACTTAATCTCTGAAATGGAAGTCAAAACCTTCAATCAATCAATCAGGGGTTTATAAGCGCGGTACTCACCGCAGAGGGTCTCAATGTGCTGGGGGGGTGGGTGCAGCTCTGGTTCACAGTCGAAGAGCCAGGACATGAAGCTCCTCCTGAAGGTGTGCAGGGTGGGGGAGCATCTGATGTTGACTGGGAGTTTGTTCCAGGCTTTGGTTGCGACGTAGGAGAAGGCCCTTCCCCTGGCTCTGGTCCTGTGGATGCACAGAGTAGTTGCTAGGGCGAGGTCGGCGGAGCGGAGGTTTCTGTTGGGTGGGTGGAAGGAGACTCTTTCGTTGAGGTATTTGGGTCCGATGACATGGAGGGATTTGTATGCGTGGGTGAGTAGTTTGAAGGTTACCCTCTTCTCAATGGGGAGCCAGTGTAGGTCTGGAAGGTGATGGGTCATTTGCTCGTGTTGTGGGGTGCCAAGGATGAGTCTGGCTGTTGTGTTTTGGATGGTCTGGAGTTTCTGTAGCAGGGATTTGTTGATTCACGCTTAAAGGGCGTTTTCTTAGTCCAATCTGCTGGTAATGAGTGCATGAGTGATGTTTTTCTGGCTTCAGGTGGGATTCACTTGAAGGTCTTGTAGAGGATGCAGAGGGAGTCGGAGCAGGTGGAGGTGACGGCATTGATCTGGCGAGTCATGGTGAGGGAGGAGTCTAGAATAATGTTAAGGTTCCGTGCGTGGTCAGTCAGGGTGGGTGGGCTTCTGAGGGCGTTGGGTCACCAGGCGCTGTTGAAGCAGCGTGGAATACAAAATCCCTCAAATTTCTCAAGACAGCCAAATTAAAGGAACCATGTTCTGGAAATGCCAAGACTCCATCGTCCTTGGTATATTTTACCCAATTGTCTAACCAAATACAGATATGATATCCATATTTTGCAATCATAAAAGATGCAGGGGTTTTCGGTGGGGGAAGTAACTGTCCTTCCCTAGTTTTTACTGGTTTGTCCTTCTTAAACCACTTCTTTATTTTGCTAAACCAACTCTTTTTCTCCCTTTCTGGTGGATCGTAGTACATTTTCCCTGTCTTCCGTGTACCGCTAGTTACTCTATATCTGTACCGCTATTCTGTCCAATCCCAGCGCGACTTACACTAACGCACCAATCCGGAGCGTCTACGTCACCTCTATAGTTTTCCAATCCCTGCGCGACTCACACTAATGCACCAATCCGGAGCATTTACGTCACCCTGTATTTCTCCACTCCTAGCGCGGCGTACACCAACGTACCAATCTGGAGCGTCTTACTGTTCTGACCGACTGTCCAATCCCAGCGCAGTCGTTCCGACGACAGTAGCCGCTGCGGCAGCTCCTGCTCCTGCTACTGACCCCTCCTTTACAAAACCGCTCAGTAAGTTTGTTTCAATTTCTACAATTCTATTAGTAACAACATAGAAACATCTCCATTGTCTGCTGCGCTAACCAAAGAATAGAAAAGACCTTTCTCACGAGAATTCTGTCTTTCCCGAGAGCAGCGCTTACCTCTGCCCTACTACGGAATAGTTACTTCCGTTGATAAAGTAGCACATCCCTCTACCTTACCCTTCTGACAAGCATCAACCAACCGCTTCTCTAGAATTAAGACACCTAGTTGAAGACCCAATGCTCCTGAGAAATAAAACTAGAGTTTCGCAATTAATCGGAATGCCTTTTCATACGCACACTGTCATATGGGAAATGTAATACATTCACACAGAATCCTGTCTTTCCAGAGAACAGCAAACAGTCTGTCCTACTACAGAATTATGACATATGTTAACAAAGCAGCGCTTCCCTCTACTTTGTCCTTCTTGCAAGCTCAGAGAATACCTATTGCCTTTCTAGTGATAAGCGTTATCGGAATGCCAGTTGGATCCCTGGTACCTAAGACCAGAATTTCACAGGTAACCTTCACTATCATACACACTTCTCTCACACAGAAAATGTCTCTAATGGCAATACACGGCGATGTCACCGAATCGAACCCAGACAATGCGTCATGCAACTTCAATCGTTACACGTTTTCCCTGTGTACCTACAGGGCTACAACAATTCTGTCTTTTCCGAGAGCAGCGCTTACCTCTGCTCTACTACGGAACTGTTACAAACTTCCGACTTCCCACATCCCAGAAGCCATGCTAACAACATAAAACTCAACTCAACTCAACATAGAGTGTTAGTACATGAACCAATACCAATCAATAATCAATAATCAATAAGCCATTTACAAGCAATAATCACTAGACCAAACAATAACTAACCATCATTCTGCTACCAGAAAAACTGCTGCAGCGTGGAATACAAAATCCCTCCCTTCGTCACAGACCATAGATCTCACAAACACATCCAATCACTACATTCGCTGGTGGGGCCCATAACACCAACATTTACTCTCTATCGGTCTGCTTTTCTAAAGAGGTGATTGTTCCATCCGCTGAAATGAAAGGAAATACCCTTTGTTCCTAATGAGCAAATAAATTCACCTAACTTTCTTTAACTCATTAGGCCCTAAACTTCACCTTTTAGTACTCCTCTCATGAGTTGGCCATGGATCAGCTAGTTGCTGGTTTAGTCGATTTTCTAATGCTCTAATCACCTTGCATTAATACATTTCTCGTAAATAAACAACCCGACACATTTCTGTAGTGAATCAAATCAAATTGTATCTAATAAATGCAAATAAATCGTTAGTTAATTGAACAGCTGACCATCATATTTACCTATTCTGGCTAATTGTCGTCCTCTAAGTCAAATCCAGTAGTTTCATCAATCTATGCTCGTCAATTTTAGTATATTCAGTTCATCAGGAAATTGAGCATTGATTCAGTCCGTCAAAGATTCGGGGAAACAGCTGTCCTGCAGTGTCACCGTCCTCTCCGTCAGCATAATGTCAGGAAATCGAAAAACGCGTTCTACATCCTCTCTATTCTACCATAATTTATAGTAAAATCCCTTTTAAAAGTATCAAACTTTGGGCATCCAAGTTTGCTGATTGGACAATCAGGGATCATCCTTTTGGTTTCTCATGAAAGTGTCTTTTGGGTTATGACCCTTGTCAGTTCCGGTTCACATAACAGTCTTTGTTTAAAATATTTGGCTGATGTCCCAGACTGTCCTTGGAGGGTACATGTTCATCTGGCGTCAGGTCCAGGCCACAGTTGCTAGTGGTGAAGCATGCGCATTTCACTCAGGACCTCATGGAGCGGCTCATGTCATCTCAGATACACAGAGCGGCCATTTTACGATAGGCCCGAATGGTCAACTTAAGCAAAGAGACACAAAAACTTAATTAATACATGGAAATGACTAATAAAATGTTATTCCCTCGCTAATACCCATATGTGTATGTATTTATCTAGCAAAAAGCAACACTTAACGCGGGTTATACTCACTTTATAAAGCACAAATCACAAATACATCACAAAAGCAACATATACCATATAATATTCTAATTGTCTATAATTAGTATGCGTACACAATTTAGTTTACGTATTAATTAAGCCATGCAAATGCAAATCCCACGTGTAATTCATATATTAGTAAGGTTGGTAAGCAACCACAGCAAATCAATTAGTACAATTATTATTAGTTAATTATTCTTTTTAATATGAACATGCAGAATGGAAAGGGTATTCAAAAACAATTAGAATTACCCGCTCCAGCACTGTCCCACGCGGTGGGGGAGGGCCCAAGGACGAGAACCTCTGTCTTTTCTGAGTTCAGTTTTAGGCAGCTGTCGCTCATTCAAGCAGCGACGTCTTTTATTCCTTCTTGGAAGCTGAGTCTGGTGTCTTCGGGGTTCTTAGTGAGGGAGAGGATGAACTGGGTGTCGTCAGCGTATGATACAATGCTGAGTCCATGCTGTCTGACGATGGCAACGAGGGGGGCCATGTAGATGTTGGAGAGCGTGGGTCTGAGCAATGACCCTTGGGGTACTCCACAGTTGACTTCTGTGGGCTCGGAGAGGAAGGGTGGGAGTCTGATCCGTTGGGTTTTGCCGGTGAGAAAGGAGTGGATCCTGTCGAGGGCAAGTCCTTGTATGCCAGTGTCGTGGAGTCTGGTTGCAAGAGTGCGGTAGGAGGCGGCGGAGAGGTCTAGCAGGATGAGGGCCAGGGTGTGTCCCTGGTCGAGTAACATGCGGATGTTATCGGTGGCGGCGAGGATGGTGGTCTTGGTGCTGTGGTTGCTGCGGAATCCGGATTGAGAGGAGTCGAGAATGGTGTTCTCTTCGATGAAGGTGGTCAGTTGTGTGTTGACGATTTCTCGGTAACTTTGGCTGCAAAGGGAAGGAGAGAGATGGGCCAGTAGTTTTTCAGGTCTGGTGGATCAGCCGAGGGTTTCTTGAGGAGGGGCTTGACCTCAGCCCGCTTTCAGTCATCGGGGAAGATGACAGATTCGAAGGTGGTGTTGATTGTCAGGTGAAGTTCAGGCACGATGGCAGCGGCGGCTCTGTGGAAGATTTGAGGCGGGCAGGGGTTGGTGGGGGCTCCTGAGTGGGTGTTTACCCTTTCAGTGGTTAATGATCCAAGGCTTTTGTCTATAAGCGTCCTGCAAAGTCACATGCGTCATTGTCCGTCTCCTGTTGAAGCTGATTGTTTTGGCACACCACAGCTCCGAGTTGGACAAGTATAGATTTTGAGGGATCAGCAGATGGATAGATTTACTGCTTTTTAACGGTCTAAGGTTTCACCTTCAGATTTAAAAAATTGAAATTTTCCCACAAGGCATAGCTGGCTCAAAGATGTAACTGGGCACAGCTCGATGTTGAACAATAACTGTACACACGGTCCTGCTGAACCTTTTTTTAAGTGTGGCTAAAAGTTTAGAACCTGGTCTTATTGCTGCCCAAGGTGCCACCTTCAGGAAAGTCTCAGCACTTTGCCCCGGTCCTCCAGAGATGGACAAAAACACTAAGTTCGCCCATAGTCCAAATTGTTGGAATGATAATTCTAGCCAGTCCTGCAGCCTCTAGCTCTTTAGGGCAGGATTCTAAGCGTGTGTTTCTCCAGCTATGTAACCTGCAGGGTCCAGTAACGTGTGGTGAGCCGGACACTCTTGGAGTCAGGAGTCCTTCTGCTTTTTTTGTACCTGATGAAGGCAAACAGGAGCCCAACCTCTGGACACTTAGAGAGCCGTTCCAGTCCCTGGCAGCCAGCAGGGGTCAAAGGCTCTCAAGTGAGTCCTAATCTTTCAGCAGGAGTTTGTAGTCATCTTCCAACAGATCCCATTTCCAGGAAAGTTCTGAAGCGGTGAGGGGCGAGGTGTCCGATTCATCCAATGCATTAGCCAATGATAGGAGAATGTCTGCCACCTAAACCTAACTATTTTCTGAGCACTCCACCTTCATTTGCATCATTTCCCCTTTGTGTTACTGTAAAAAAAAACAGGAACCCCTCTCAGAATGCAGAACTCTTGCCATCAGGCAAGCTTGTCTTCAGCTCCTCAGCCACACCTATGTATTTCAGGTCTGTTCCGACCTGGCAGGAGAAGGGCTTGGGAATGAATAGAAGGAACGCTCTCGGTTATTTCCAAACCTACAAAAGGCAGTGCTTAGGCTGCACTCTGTTCTGTCATCTGTTCTGTGCACTCCTAGATAACTTTTCCCTGCTAAGAGGTCAGGCCTTAACTCTATCCCGTCTTTCTTGGGCTCGGAGTCAGGCCATCGTCTTCTAAGCCAGGATTGTTAACTCTCCCAGCCAAGGATGTGTCTAGTTCAAAAGGTGTAATGAGTGGGAACATTTGTAGTACTTTTTATAAAGTAACTTTTCCACTCATGTTACCAAAAAGCTGATTTCACCGTTAAATCCTAGTTTGAGCATTATGTAGGAAGTAGCTTTGAGTGGCTTTGGTAGCATTTTCCAATGATATAGAATTAAATATTTTTGTCACATGTAGTCCTATATCATGCAAAATGTAGCTGAAACAAATTCATGGTCTTGAAAATATTTGTGTATAATAGTATAATGGCCCTTTTTTCCAATCTGGAGCGTTTGACAAATTGCGCTTTTGATTAAATATGAATTGAATATGAAGTACATTTATTCACATTACTGACCGCTTTCCAATCACTTGAAGCTAAGATTCATGGCTCTCAGGCTGGGTGAATGACTGTTTTTGAAGCAACTAGCCTGCTGGCGCCGGCCTACAGAAGAAACCAGATTCACCGGCTGTGTCAAGTCTGACGAATTTGTTGAGCAGGTTCTGCGTATCTGCCCAGCCATGTTGGACAAGCGTAAAATAAGTCGGGCTGAGTGGAACAGGCTTGCGTTCGGTCCTATAGGCAGAGCCATATAGCAGTATTTAATCCAGAAAACACATTCCTAAATCTCTGATTGATGAAATTTGTCCATCTTGCATATAAAAGGTTTAGGCCCTTAGGTGGATCCCCTGGTGGCTCTGTAATTCAATCTTCACAGCCCCAGAGCAGCGTGCTGTCACCCGGCTCACCCTGAATGCATCTATTAACCCGCCACAGTTCTCTCCTACAGGGAAGGGGAACTGGTAGGGGTTACCTGCTTGCTTACTCGCTGCTCGGAGGTGTGCTTTTGCAAAGGTGCCGGACACAATCAGTGTACTGGCCCTCCGCAACCCGGTACTAATGAATGTTTAATTTGCATTACCAATGAACAATTAGCTGCAATTAGCTGCTCCCGCTATTTCTTACAACTGTTAGATGTAATTAGATCACTGCAAGCACTTGAAGGCACCTGGTAATCAATTCTGTATTTTACGTATTTATTCATTTTTAACTGGACTTTCTACTATTTTAAGATTTGTCTACTTCTATAACATGGATTCGTGTTTATTGTATCGTATTTTATAAAGGTTTTAACTAACCACACACAATAAAGATTATTATATCACATTACTGATCTACCAGGCAAGGGACCTGCCTACCAACCAAAAGTATGCATAGCTTACACCCCCAAGCTGTTAAATCCCGCTATTTCAGATATCAAGATTATATCCCCACAAGCCAATGAACAGGACACAGTCAGTTTACTGGCATTATCATCACAAGCGGAATTATACTGGTGTGTGGAAAACCTCAGAAACACAATTAGAAGGAATATGAGCTTCTGATAGCAATGCAAAGTTATTCCAATTACAGGAAGATGTGTTACATAAATACCTATAGCATAATTTGACATTCAGTGAATCTTTAAAAGCCCTTGTGTAGTGGATTATGCATTGTTCTGCAATTCAATTTGTACAGCATGTCATACCTCTGACAAGGCGCCACAGTGCTTTCAGTGGCTGGGTAGAACTCTAGCTTTGGTACGCGCATACTGGGGTGAATATGGACTAGGAGTCTCAGGTTTAGGGGCAGCCACCTCCTTTCCAGCGAAGTGGGAATATAGTGGTGTAGTGCCTCTTTACAAGCATTTGTACTACTGCTGCCTAAATAAATACAGCTTATGCGTTGTGCAGTATATACCCCTGCATGGTATTGCCACAGGATTGATTTATGGTGAAAGGACGAGGAGCTGAAGCGCATTTTATCTAATGTAGCAGAGAAGGTTCTGGGTCAAGTGTATGGGAGGGGAGTGGTCTATATGGCGTGTGTAGCACCAGAGAAACAACTCTCATAATGATGTGTGTAGCACAGTATTACCTCTGGCAAATGCAGCAAGCTACAACTCTTGTAATACTGAGGCTCAGCAGAGATGTTACAACACTACCTTATTCAGCATGTGGACAGTGCACAAGAGATTGTTCATGTTCTTCCAGCCTAACACCCACCCATCAATCCATCCAACCATCCACTGAATCATCCATGCACCCACCAAGAGCTATTCATTCATCCAAGCATGTAGCTGTCCATGCATACACGTGTCTACCAAGATCTACTCATCTATCCTTCCATCCATCCAATCCATCCACTCTATAATTCACCCATCTACACCCTCTTAACTCCTTCCTAGACTCTCCCTCATCCAGCCACCCATCTACACCCTCTTAACTCATTCCTAGACTCTCCCTTATCCAGCCACCCATCTACACCCTCTTAACTCATTCCTAGACTCTCCCTCATCCAGCCACCCATCTACACCCTCTTAACTCATTCCTAGACTCTCCCTTATCCAGCCACCCATCTACACCCTCTTAACTCATTCCTAGACTCTCCCTCATCCAGCCACCCATCTACACCCTCTTAACTCATTCCTAGACTCTCCCTTATCCAGCCACCCATCTACACCCTCTTAACTCATTCCTAGACTCTCCCTTATCCAGCCACCCATCTACACCCTCTTAACTCATTCCTAGACTCTCCCTCATCCAGCCACCCATCTACACCCTCTTAACTCATTCCTAGACTCTCCCTCATCCAGCCACCCATCTTCCTGAACAATGCAGTCCTTCATTCACCCATTCACTAATCAACATAGCTTTTGTGCACACTAAAATGTTTCAGGTGTTGTTCTTTGTTCACAGAACATTTTAGATTTAGAGGGCATTGTGCAATATTTTAGAGCTGTGCAATGAACAATGTGGCACCTCAATGCAGAAACATAAGTGTTTCTATGTAGTTTATTTACATCACAAAACAGTGATGAGCTCTGCCTCTACACAATGTTCCATGTAATGCAAGTCAAAGCCAGACATCAGAAGCCTAACCGAAATCAGCCCTAAATTGCTGCCTTTATATGAAATGAATCAGTAATTTGGCAGTGTTTGCACGCTGAAATAAAATAGGCTGAAGCGGAAACGGGTTGCTTCGCTGGAAAAGGAAAGCGCACAGAGATGCCGTGGATGCGCTTTTGTCACTTTGGAAAAGTGGAAACTCGCCCAGTACATTCTAATGAACCTGTCCTCGGTCACTAGTGCGCGTTCTGAGGGAGGGTCGCACACTGACCCCAAAGGAGCTCGCTCCAGTTCCAGGTGTCAGTGTGGTGCCTGTGTGCGTCGCTTCCGAAGGAGAGGAGTGCGCCACCTACCATGCCTCGCTTCGGGCCCTGTGTGGTGGCAGAGTGGGGGGGGAGTAGTAAGCAGGCTCCTCACCTCCTTACCGTCTTCTCACCTCGGTTGTCTGCGTACTTGCAGAGACCCAGGCAAGAGTTACCTCTCTCCAAAGAGCTTTGATAATGAAATTGAAAGATTTTCGTCCTCAGCTGTCCAGTCATATTGATGTTTCAGTGCAAAGGACACAATGACGCACAAAAGGCATCCATAACAGACGACTCATGACTTCACAGACGAGGCACATAAAAACAACAGGACAGTCGTGAAAAATACAGACAGGTGGTCATCCTACGTGCAGGAGCTCAGCAGTGAAACACAATCCTTCCCTGCAGTGCGCACGCGCCTGGGTGCTATCCAGCAGCAGCGAATGCTTACATCTTCGGCAAAATGAATAAGCAGGGGTTGGTGATAGGACGGGACGCTGAGGTCACCAAGAGTCCTTACAAAGGTCCCATGTCCAAAGTATCATTGGGATGTACGAGTTGTAGCTTGCCAGAGTAGGCAGGAGAAACTCCACAAGGCCTCGTGACATCTTACCTCCAAAGGGGCATATTTACAAGCAGGCGAAAAAACATTATCGCCGCTTTTGCGGCCGTTTTCGGCCGAAAAGCGGCGATAATTTTATCGCCTAATTAGCAAGGCCACGCTAACGCGTGAAACCTTGCTTTAGCGTGGGGGTTCCTAACGCCCAGCTTTGCATCTCTAATGAGATGTAAAGTGGGCGTACCTGACCTAACATGACAGGAGAAATGTCGCTAAGCGACATTCCTCCAATCATCAAGCCCCACGCTATGAAGCATAGCGGTAGGAAAAGTAGCGATAACCCCTGTTATCGCTACTTTCCTTTCGCCTGCTTCAGGACTGACTTAGCCATGATATCCTGTGGAAGGTGGATATCATGGCTAAGTTTGTGAGTCCCTATCAGCAAGCTAACGCCACATTGCGTGAGATTATCGCTGGGTTTCCAGCGATAATCTCACGTTAGGCAGTTAGTGTGAGGATTTTTATCGCTGAGGAGATAAGCGTTGCTCATAGCACGCTATCTCAGCCATAAAAATCCACGTCACACGGCGATAATTATCCTCACGCCAAGAGCGCTGAGCGATAATTATCGCCGGGTGTTGCTGATATGCCCCAAAGTGTCTTCCTTGCAAGTGGATGATGCAGAGTCAGGAACCTGGGGGCATATTTACAAGGCGGCGATAGAAAATGATCGCCGCTTTTGCGGCCGTTTTCAGACGAAAAGCAGCGATAATTTTATCGCCTAATTAGCAAGGTCACGCTAACGCGTGAAACCTTGCATTAGCGCACGAATTCTTAACGCCCAGCTTTGCATCTCTAATGAGATGCAAAGTGGGCATTCCTGACATGACTGGAGAAATGTCGCTAAGCGACATTTCTCCAATCATCAAGCCCCACGCTATGAAGCATAACGGCAAGAAAAGTAGCGATAACCCCTGTTATCCCTACTTTCCTTACGCCTGCTTCAGGACTGACTTAGCCATGGTATCCTGTGGAAGGTGGATATCATGGCTAAGTATGTGAGGCCCTATCATCAAGCTAACGCCAAACTTCGTGAGATTATCGCTGGGTTTCCAGCGATAATCTCATGTTTGGCAGTTAGCGCTAGGATTTTTATCGCTTTTGAGATAAGCTTGCTAATAGCACGCTATCTCAGTGATAAAAATCCACGTTAGCTGGCGATAATTATCCTAGCGCTAAGTGCGCTTAGCGATAATTATCGCCGGTTGTTGCTGATATGCGCCTTAGATCTGTGTCGCGATGTCCCCTTCGGGGTCAAGCTGGGCAGCACCTCTCAACCACGCAGTGGTCCTCGTGACAACAATTCACAGTAGTGGAGTTGTTTCAGAAACTGCAGCCAGCTAGAACACCAGGGCTCGACTTTCTCCTTCTCTTTTGTCAGCTACAGCATCGTTTCCTTTTTGCTCAGCCCTTGAGAATTGTTCCTATTCCGTCACGGAGCAGCCAGACTTCCTGTCCCTGGTCAAGTCCTTTCCACTGTGCAGGTGTGCAGTTTTCTTTGGAATGGAAATGTCAACCTGGATGCTTTCTCTCTGTTTACCAATAATATTATTAATAATAATACTGACATTTATAAAGAGGGAACAGCTACCTCCGACGGAGGTGTCCCAGCACTGTAGCAACAGGTGGCCCACACGGGTGGCACAGCAGCACAGCCCTCGAGAGTTAGTTAAGACTGAAGAGCCACGTTTTTGCAGTTTTCCTAAATACTGGTTCAGAGTCAAAGTGACGCATGTGGTCCGGCAGAGAGTTCCATAATTTGGCTAACTCCGCCGTGAAAGATCTGCCGCCGAGCTGAGCTTTCCTAACTCGAAGAATACAAAGCAGGTTTTGAGTATTCAACCTCAGTAGGCGATTTTGCTTTTAAGTCCAAAGCCGATGTTTCAGGTAACTTGGGCAGTTACCGTGGAATGTCCGGAAGGCTAGGGTGAGGGCCTTAAACTCAATTCTTTTTTTCCCCGGCAGCCAGTGCAGTTCTTTAATATGCGGAGAGATATGGTGACGAAATGGAACACATCTAATCAATCTTGCAGCCGCATTTTGTACCATCTGTAGTTTCCTGACAAGGTACGCTGGCAGGCCTAAATACAGGCCATTGGCATAGTCCAGCCTAGATGTGACAGTGGCATGTACTATGACCCGCCGGCATTTCTCTGGCAGCAGGTGTAGAATCTTTCGCAAATTTCTCAATTTACTAAAGCAGGAAGCTGTCATCTGCTGAATTTGGGTCACAAAAGAAAGATCTGCATCCCACTTTACTCCCAGATTTTTAACAGTGCCTGCCGGAATGGGCGGTAAGCCCATTTCTGCCAGCCACCACAAATCCGGTGCTGGTGGCTGCATCTTACCAAAGAATATCACTTCCATTTTCTCTGCATTAAGTTTAAGTTTGTTGTTATTCATCCAAGAAGCAATGTCTTTCAAACAGAACTTGAAGCACTTAAAGGTGTCCTCCGAATGATCATTAAATGAAAACACCAGCTGGGTATCATCAGTGTAAGAGATCGTCTTCACACCCCAGTTTGCTATGAGTGAGAACAGTGGGCCAGATAAATATTGAAAGGAAGCGGGCTCAGCACCGACCCCTCAGGGCCCCTACACCATAAATGCTTATGCTTGGACTGATATGGCTGGAGAGCCACCCTTTGTGTACGGTTGTTAAGGAATGATGTCAGCCAAGCAAGGGCTGTTCCACTAATGCCAATATCCTGGAGCAGATGAGCCAATATTAGGTGGCCCACTGGGTCGAATGCCGTTGAGCAATCCAGGAGCACCAGCATAGCTGATGCCCCTGAATCTACCGCCATCATCATTGACTCTGCCACCTCTAATAAAGCTGTCTCCATGCTAAAACCAGCACGAAAACCAGATTGGGTATTGTGCAAAATATTGTTGCTCTCAATGAACTTGGCCAGTTATTGCTGCACCACTTTTTCTAACATTTTTCCTAGCGCAGGTAGCAGAGAGATGGGTCTATAGCTGTTCAGTTCGCCTGAATCGACATTGTTTTTTTTTTGGGAGGCAGGAGTGTGGCGTGTTTCCACAGGTCAGGGAAAATGCCAGAAGTAGGAGAGGTGTTCCAAATGTGAGGCACCACATGAAAAGAAGAGGGTGCCAACTCTTTCCACAGTTTAGGGGGAAAGGGACCTCCGGTGATCCTGATTTGCATCTCTGAATCTCTACCAGCGACTCCTGCTGGGAGATAGGAGAAAATTCTAAAAGGAGAGGCTTGGGACTATTTCTATCAGTCACATCTGTTTTGACAGTCTCTACTTCCGCTGAGAAAGAATTATAGACCGTTCGAATTTTGCTGTAAAAAAATCAGAGATTCTTTCAGAGTGAAAGAGAAGGTAATGCTTCAATCACTAATTCATGCGGTTTAAGATTAAGAAAAGAATTAACAACCTTAAAAATGTATTTGCTAGAGTTATCAGCATTTCTGATGCACGTTGCTATGTAGTCCTTCCTAGCCTCTCTCATCAATTTATGAAGCTCTTTCTGAGATTTGCCTTATGCCGCTTTGGCCGCAGCACCATAATCCACCCTCCATTGACGTTCCAGGTGTTTGCACCTTTTTTGCTTTTGTTTCCTTAGAGTCTCTGTACACCAAAGGGCCGAAGGGGATTTTCTCATTGACTGGGGCGGTGGACTCCACCTCTGCGGTAATCCACTTATTTAGTGCCATTGTATCTGCATTAGGGTCCATAGATAATGGTGGCTGGCTATTCAGCAAGACTGGGCCTAGGAACTCATCAGTTAGTTTATTCCAGTTTCTTTTTGAAAGGTAATGTGTACTCTCGGGCAGGCTGGTTCTTGCCACTCTAAATGAGAATGGGATTAAGCAGTGGTCAGTCCAGACCATTTGGCTAGGCGCTTCCATTTTCAGGGTCGGGATGTTGGAAAATACCAGGTCGAGGGTATGCCCCGCTTTATGAGTAGGAAATTTCACAAGCTGGATCAGATTAGCACCGGATAGTGAAGAGGCAAACTGTGTTGCCTGAGCGCAACTTGGGTCGTTAACATGAAGATTAAAATCCACGAATGCAGTGAAATGTGAAAACGAAAGAGATTTCTGGGCAATGTAGTTGCACAATTGTAGGTGCACACTTGTCTTGCAGTCTGGAGGTCTATAGACCAATAGTCCCACAAAGGAGGTTGTCGGCCAGGCCTTAATGCAAAAGTCAAGCCCTTCCACCACATCCATGTTAAGCAAAGCGGAGGATGCAATTTCACTTGAGTCTTTTAAAATAATAGCAACCCCCCTCCTCTTTTTCCTCCCTCCCTGTTTGCACAGCAAATTTCAAAACCAGGAGTGGCGGCTAACACCACTGCTGCTAAGGCATCTTCCTTCAGCCACGTTTCTGTCACGAACAACACCTACCACTCGTTCTCAGCAACTAGTAGCCAGTTTTACTAAAGAACAACAATTGATTAAGCACGCCCTAAGCACCTCTGTATTCCTGTTATACCCCTCTTATCGTTCCTCCGGTCGCTTTTACCTGGATGTCCTATAGTGTCTCTTAGCACCTGATTACAACCAGTGCACGCGTAAGGCAACGCCTCAATATCCAAGTTAAAGCAGTGAAGCCTAGAACCGCGTGTGTCTCTTAGGGCCAAAAGATAATTTCTGGACCATTGAATTACCTCTTTGCTTCTCAGCCGGGCAGCATGGCTGGCGCTGGCTACGGTCCGGTCGCTGATGGGCGCAGACAGGCTTGCCTTTGGCGTGCCGGCAGGGCACCTGCTGCACCCGTCCGCTGAGCGGCCGGGCACACATGTGGTTAATATACTGCCCCCAGTAGCGGAAATGAGGGAGCAGGGGGAGGAGTCATGTCCCTCCACACAATCGTCGAAGGAAGCCGTGCTGGACCGGGGACCGGCAGGAACCTAAGGTACAGTGCAATCAGCCCAAAAACGAATTTAAAACTGGGCGCTAGTAAATTAAATGTCAGCATAAAGTTAATCATTAAAAACACAGCAGTATCGCCTCTAAAACACGAGTAGCATTTTCCTACGGGCACGCTGCTACATGTCGCCGTGCGGCCGGGCACACATGTGGTTAATATACTGCCCCCAGTAGCGGAAATGAGGGAGCACGTCCCTCCACACAATCGGCGCAGGAAGCCGCAGTGGACCGGGGACCAGCAGGAACCCAAGGTACAGTGCAATCCGCCCAAAAACGGGCTTAGGGCCATTACATTTCTGCACAGAAACGCGCTATTTGATCTTCATAACTGTTGCCCTTCTTCACATAATCATCTCCTGATTCATGTGCGGAACATTTGACCACTGCAATCTTTTTGGGCAATTGTAAAGCATCCAATACATCTTTTACAGTTTTGCTGTTCCTTATAGGAGAACCTGAAGAAGTCAGAAATCCCCTTTGCATCCATAGCTGGCCGAAATCGTGGACAACCCGGAAACCATATTGACTGTCAGTATATATGGTTACCCTTAGACTTTTGGAAATTTTGCACACTCTAATCAGAGCTATCAATTCAGCAATTTGGGCAGAGTTTACCCCTTTTAGACAGGATGCTTCAAAGACTCCAGCTATAGGGCAAACAGCATAGGCAGAACACAATTCTCCTTTCTCATTCCGTAAGCATGATCCATCAACAAACATCACACAGTCTGGTTCTTCCAATGAATCATGCTCTATGTCAGGCCTGGGTTTGGTGCACAGTTCTGTCACATCCAAACAATCATGATCCGTCTCCTCTCTCACTTCCTCACAGTATGCATTCGGCAACAGTGTTGATGGATTTTTGGTTGTGCACCACACCACAGTCACATTTTCGGCACCCAGGATGACTCTTCCATACCTAGTCAGCCGACTAGAAGTCATATACTGCGTCCTGGTGCATGTCAAAAGGAACACAACTGAATATGGCACATACACCTGGACTGGATGTCCCATCACAATTGCTTCACTCTATTCCAGAGTCACACAAGTGGCAGCTACTGCTTTCAAACAGCCTGGTAGTGCTGCGGCCACTGAATCCAAAGTAGCAGAAAAATATACTACTGGACGTCGTGCCATTCCATGTTTCTGAATTAGCACTGAAAATGCACACCCATTCCCAATGCAGGTGCTTGACAAAGACTGTTTCGCAATTTAGTAAAAGCTTCCATACTTTCATCATCCAACACAATCGGATCTTTCACATCTTTTTAGGTCAACCTCTGTAGAGGTTTTGCAATCAATGTGATCCAGCGCAAGATTGGGACTCAGGGAATATATACAGGTATCCTCCCTGCACCGCAGACCCGTCATCACACTAGCTCATTCATACGCGCATTCATTGGTGGGGCCCATAACACCAACTCTCACACGTCACCATTCACGAGTCTACACACAGGAGGGATGAACGATTCTTGCGCTAGACATGTGGGAGAACACCTTATAGCCTATAGGGAGAGAAGAGTTATTTTCCAAAATATACATTAACATTTGTCACCTATAGATCGCTTATCCTAAACATCAAGGCACTCCACCCACTTGGTCGACGGACCACTTAGTTGGATTGGTTGATGGTGATTTTAGAACCAGCTAAAACACATTTAAGACTCAGAATCCTTTATTCTCTTTAACGAAAAACCACAAACTCATAACTTCTCTTAATCAATAAATGCTTATCTAAATTTTCATTAAAAGTAATATTAGCATTTGTCTCATCAATTTTAGAATTTCTAGTTCAATTTATTTCAATCACAGAACACCATATTTACCTATTCTGGCTATCTGGAGTTTCTTTAATTCATTGGCTCTGCATAACCGAATTTTATCGTCAATTGTCCGAATAAAGCAGGCCATAGCTCAAAGTCCAAAAGTCCTCTGCTCAGCACGATGTAGTCCCAAAGATCGTCAAAGGACCAAGAGTCATGCTAGCATCCGTCATCGCCTGTGGGGTCAAAGAGGGTGTGCAGTCATAGTAATCGACGAATGCAACCAAATAGCCTCAAAATCTCCAACCACTCTCCCTATTCTACTATTCTTTTTATAATACATTTCGGGAAAATATGAAACATTTCTAGGCGGAGACAGTACATGATTGGATAATCATAAATCATCCGATTTTTGTCCGTAAGTCTGCACATGGGTTTTGCCGATTAATTTCCGGTGATGTCACAGACTTGGTCTAGCAAGTTTCGGATTTTATTTGTAAAGTGCATTGTTCATTTAAACCAGTTTCTACCGTCCTGGGTCTTGGCAGTCCACCAAAATCCTATCCTTGACCAGGGACAGTGTGGAATAGGTTATGCATAGGTTCATGAAGCCGTCTGGGTCTGCGCAACAGTCCTCGCGCTTCACGAGACGGTGGCCACTTCTGCACCCGATGTCTGCCTCCATATTGGATTAGGCCCAAATGTCAACTTAAGCGAAACAAACACAAAAGAATAATTAATTGAAAGAAATGATGATTCTAATGTTAACCCCTTACTAATCCCTTTATGTATTAGTATTTACCTAGCACAAAGCGACATTTAAAGCATTATATTCACCTTTTCGGTCCGCCACAATGATGCAAACGTCACAAAAGCAACATAAATCATGCAATATCTAATTAACACATATACTAATTATTAATATGCGTACTTGTTTTAGTTATTGGAGTTATTCTGCCATGCAAAATGCAAGTTCCCGCGTGTAGTTGTATAAGCATAAGGTTAATGTTAATATCTCACTGCATACAATTAATAAATTATACTAAGTAGGTTATTCAATTACTACTTTCATGCCAAATAGAGGAGGTATACAACATTTTGCACTACCTGCTCCATCAAATGCAAAACCACTGATCCACTGTCTGCAGTATCCAACCATTCCCAAGAACATTCAAACGTCTTTCTGAGTTTTGGGTGGGCTCATTTGTTTTATCACTCTAATTCTTTCTGGTGTCACCTTTCTAACTCCATTTTCTATTTTGTGTCCTAGGTACTGGAATTCCTGTTTGCAAAATTGCAATTTTGGTGGTGACACTTTGTGTCCTCCTTCTGCCAAATTGTGCAGTAAGGCAATGGTATCTGTCACACATGCCTCTCGTGTCTTTCATGCCACTAGTAGGTCATCAATATACTGAATCAAAACTGAATTTCCTGGCATGATTAAAGTCTCCAAACACTTTTTCAGAATCTGATTAAAAATTCAAGGACTCTCTGTGTATCATTGAGGAACTTGGCACCATGCCAAAACACGGTCTCCAAACAAGAATGCAAAAAGATACTGGCTGTAAAGGAATCGAGAAGAATGCTTGGCACAGATCAATCACTGTGTACCATTCAGTGTTGCAAGGAATTTGGTAAAGAATCACTCCTGGATTTGGCACAACCTGACAACAGGGTGCTACAATTTTATTGATTATACTCAAATCTTGCACTATTCTATTCTTTCCACTGGACTTCCTAATTCCTATAATAGGCGAATTACAGAGACTGCTCAATATTTCTTTTAAAATTCACTGTTTAATCATTTGGTTTATCACAGGAGTGACTCCTGCAATTTCTTCCAAACTCATTTTGTACTGAGGTGTGTTTGGATATATGGCACCCTCTTTCACTGTCATTTGAATTGGATCTACATTTGTAATTAGGCCGATATATTTTCCTGTAAAATCCCATGGATCCGACCTCACTGTGCTTTTTAGTTCTTCGGGCAAACTCTCTTCTGTGAGAAGTAAAAACAACTCATCCACTTCGGTCCCTTGCTTTGCTAACATCATCTTGAATTCGACATCCTCATCAGGTGTCTGAAACGCAATACCATCTGGCGTACAATAGATGGTACAATTCATTTTGCACAATAAATCTCTTCCCAAGAGATTTACTGGGCTCGAGTCACATACCACAAAACGATGCATGTCTCTGAAACTCCCAATATGAACTTCTATTGGTTTTGTGACTGGTGTTCTAATATGCTTATTCAAGACTCCTCCAACTTGGATAGTTTCTCCCGAGAGGGATAGGTTCAGAATTTCTGCTGATCTCACAGCAGAACAGGTAGAACCAGTGTCCACTAAGAATGTAATATCAATACCTTCCACTTTTTCGTCAACAAATGGACCTGACTGATCTACTGCCAATGATGCACCTAGTACGCACTCTTCCTCCCCCCTTAGACACCATCATTGAGATGAGTCTGAATCACTCTGATTGCACTGCAACCAGTATTGCGGAACCATTTGCACATTTTGATTCTTACCAACTTGATCACCTCCGTAAATCCAGTGTTTGCACTGTACCTCTGCACTTGAACATTCACATTATTTGGCATAGGAGCTTATGGCACCTGTAACTGTGGAGCACCTACCTGCTGCTGTTGATTCACACCCACCTCATTCTGCATCTGTGGATTTAAATTTTGATTTACCCCATTATTCTTTTGAGCAGATCTACACTCGCTCTTCCAGTGTCCATACTTTCCGCACAATGACAAAGACATTTTTTCTTAGCCTCTTCCTTAATCATTTTATCTTTACTTCTACCTCCACTGGGTACCTGACCATTTTGATTCTGACCATTCATCTGATAACCTATTTGAGAACCATTGTTTATTTCTTGCTGCTCTGCTACCTTCACTTGTGTCCACATCATTTTCTCTTTTAACTTTTTGTGTCTCGATTCAATGTCATCACTGCAATACTTCGCATATCTCAAAATATCATCAATTGTTTTGCTCTGCCAACAGAACAAATGCTGCTGAATCATATTACTAATTTACGGTTTCAATCCAAACACAAAATGTCCCATATCTTTGTCTCCAATATTCTCAAACCTGCAGCACTGTTTGAATACCTGCAACAACCTTTCATAGTAGGCATTTACTGACTCCTTTGGTTCTTGAGTTGTTCTGTCTATCTTAATCCAATCTGTTTCCTTTGGGGAAATCGTCCCTTTCAGAAAGGTGATTACCTGATTATACTTTTTCATCACCTCATCAGATGGTGCACCTGTTTTCGGATCCCTAGGATAGTCTTCTCTTGGCCAATCAACAGTGATCTTGCATAAGTCAGCTGGTACAACAATCTCAAACACACCACCTAAATCCTTTAATAAAACCTTTGAAACTTTCACGAACCGTTCTACCTGTTTGTACCACTCAACTGGTTTCTCCCTTAACCGGGGAAAATCATTCATAAAGGATAATATATCCTGTCTTGTCCAAGGAATATGAATATATCTACCACCTGGAACTTCTCTCATTGGATACGCCCTTTCAATTAGTTCTGTCTCTCTCAACGGATATATCGGATACATCGATGTTCCTTTACCAGCTGCCTCTTCTTTTTCGTCCATCTACCTTTCCACCGTTATACATCTCCCCATTTACTCTAAATATTCATCCACTCTTTTATCTGTAATCTTTTTCCAGACGTGTTGAAACTCTCCAAATCCTTTTCAGTAAAGGCCAATATGTATGATTTCTACAGCACCTTTGACTTCTCTATATCTATTCAATATTCACTAGCAGCCTTTGCTATTTTCTCATGTAGATTTCTTGCTCTCCAAGTAATACTTTTACTCAAAAACAACAGCTCTTCATCTCGGTAAATTCCTAGTCTGTATGGACTGATTGTACCAATAATTATCTCTTCCAAATCCACTTTCAATTGGCTCACATGTATACTCTGTGGTTGAGGTTTTCGCCTTTTCATTACCTTTACCCAATCCTTTAATTCCTCTTGTGAAGGACCTGCTGAACTCCCGGTCGCTGAAATGACGTTCAGCCCTATTCTCCTTGGATCTATTTGTATACTTCTTCTTGGGGTTTCTGTTATCATCTCACAAACCAGAAGATATAACAAGGTAGTATTCGTGTCAGCCTGGCCATCCTCATCCGTTACCGTCACCATTCCACTCCTGACGCTACTCCTTGGAACTGCTAACGTATGTGCTTTTGATATATTTTGGTTTTCTCCACACAATGGAACTACGGGACCAATTGTTACCGGTATCATCAATGCTTCTGCATTTAGACTTAACTGATTTATTTTCTGAATCTGCTCTACTCTTGCCTTATTTAATATGTCCATTTCTTTTTCTCGTACTACTCTAGCTATTTCCGTTACCTGTGGGGTTAATGGAGTTCCCATTTGTGGTGCACTCGAAGTCACATCACTTGTACTTTCTTGATATGGCGGAGGTCTTTTGGTCATAATGTCTTCTAATAACCCATCATCAGAATTGTTTGAATCATATCTTAAACTTGATGTCTCTATATTTTTCTTTTTCTCTTTATTTACCTCCCGTCTGCTCTTCAGCAACTAAAACTGGGTACAAACCCTCAGTTACCAGAGCTCTCCTCCATCTTTTCATTTTATCTTCTCTTCTCTCAAAAGGATATCTAGTCATTACATTTCTGTATCTCCTACCACCTCGATATTTCTCTCTTTCGAATGCTTCTACTTCCCATTCCTCTAGCGCTTCATACTGTGTAGGTCTGGATTTGGGTCTAGTTAATTCATTCAATCTCTCAAATTCAGCAGAATCCTTACATTAAACAAACCATGATGTTGGAAAGCTATCACACCATGATCCTTTGTGTATTCCACCCAATTCTCTATCCAGGTAAAAGTATGGTATCCTCGCTCCAACATAATATAGGAAGCAGGCGTTGTCAGCGGCGTAATAGGAATTCCCTCTCTAGTCACTATTGATTTGTCCTTTTTAAAGACATTCTTTATTTTCTTACGTAACTTAATTTTTCTGACTCTTTTACACTAATGTATTTCAGCAAAACAAACAAGGAAACCTTTCCGTAATTCTACTAATTCTATTTGTCAACTCTCGTCCTATACCAGCGCGACTCACACCAACCTTCCAATCACGGCTCTCTACGTATCTGCTATTTCAACCAATACCAGCGTGGCTCACACCAACCATCCAATCAGAGCTCACTTCACGCTCGCTGCCTGACCAATGCCAGCGCGGATTTTTTCTGACGTCAATATTACTCCTTCCACTGACCTCCCTTTACACAATAATACGGCAATGTATTTCTAAGTTTTCTTAATCAAAGTTATCCCTTGTTAATATTTTCTTAGTGGAAGCTTAACCCCTTCGCTGCTAGGCCTTTCCCCCCCTGTGCCTAGCCTTTTTTGGCTATTTGGGGTACTTCGCGCTTCGGCCCCTGTAACTTTTTGAACACATTAGGTATCCATGCCAAATTTGCGTCCTTTTTTTCCAACATCATGGGGATTCTAAAGTTACCCAGGGTTGTGGGTTTCCCTGGAGGGGACCCAGAAATTAGCCAAAACACAGCTACATTTTGTTTTTTTGGGGAAAAAAAGGGCTACAGATGAAAGCGTCTAGATTTTTCAAAAAAGGGGTTGTGGTGCTGAAATCACCATCTTCCCAGATTTCAGAGACAAGCAAACTTTTGTCAGAAAACCAACATTTTTTACACAGTTTTGGCATTTTTCTGGGACATTGCCTATTTTTGCTATTTTTTATGCTTTCAATCTCCTTCCAGTTAATGGTAGAAATGGGTATGAAAGCAATAATGGATCCTGGAAAGCTATACATTTTGGAAAAGTAGACAACATTCTAAATTCAGCAAGAGGTAAGCTGTGTAGATCCTTCAAGGTTTCTTTATATAAACTAACAGTTAAATATAGGAAAAATTGAAAATTAGTGGAAAAAAACAGCCTTTTCTGTCAACGTTTTCACCTGTAACTTCTTCTAATTATGTCAGCTCTATGAAAGCAATATACCGTTACATCTGCTGGACCTTACTGGTTGTGGGGATATATAGTACTTGTAGGTTCACCAAAAACCCGACGAACCCAGAGCCAAAAACTGAGCAGCGACTTGCAATGGATTTTTATTATGTACCGGGTATATAGCAATTATTCTGGGAAAATCTATACATGGAAAAATCGGTATGAAAGACACCTATGTATTTCTGAAATGGGAACAAAATATAGAGTTTAGAAACAGTAGATATTTGCACATTTCCGAAATTGGGAATACTCATACTAGCATGAGAATTATCGATCATTTTTCAAAAGTACTTCTTTTTTACACATTGTCTTTCATTTGGAAGGCAGAAATGCATCGAAAGTCAATAGGTAATAACAGTTGCTTTACAAATCTGAATTACCCTAAGTCTCCCAATAAAAATGGTACCTCACTTGTGTGGATAGGCATAGTGCCCACGACAGGAAACGGCTCACAACGCAACATGAACACACCACATTTTCACAATGAAAAATTATCCTTTTTTTGCAAAGTGCCTAGCTGTCGTTTTTGAACCTTAGCTCTGCCGGGACCTAAGGAAACCTAGCAAACCTATACATTTTTTAAAACTAGACACCCGGGGGAATCCAGGATGGGGTGACTTGACTGCCTCTCACCAGGTTCTGTTACTCAGAATCCCTTGCAAACCTACAAAATTGTCAAAAAAAACAAATTTTCCTCATATTTCTGTGGTGGAAAGTTCTGGAATCTGTGTGGATCCACAAATTTCTACCCACCCCGCGTTCCCCAAAGTCTTCTGAGAAAAACGGTACCTCACTTGTGTGGTTAGGCCTAGTGCCCGCGACAGGAAACGGTGCAAAACGCAACATGGACACCCCTCAATTTCACAGTGAAAAATGACCCTTTTTTGGCAAAGTGCCTAGCTGTAGTTTTTTAACGAGCTCTGCCGGCACTTAGGGAAACCTAGCAAACCTATACATTTTTTAAAACTAGACACCCAGGAGAATCCAGGATGGGGTGACTTGACTGCCTCTCACCAGGTTCTGTTACCCTGAATTCTTTGCAAACTTAAAAAATTGTTTTAAAAAAACACATTTTCTTCACATTTCTGTGGTGGAAAGTTCTGGAATCTGTGTGGATCCACGAATTTCCACCCACCCCGCGTTCTCCAAAGTCTTCCGAGAAAAACTGTACCTCACATGTGTGGGTAGACCTAGGGCCGGTGACAGGAAAAGGCGCAAAAGCCAACGTGGACACACCACAATTTCACAGTGGAAAATGACCCTTTTTTGGCAAAGTGCCTAGCTGTAGTTTTTAAACACTAGCTCTGCCGGCACCGAGGGAAAATGAGCAAACCTATACATTTTTGAAAACTAGACACCCAGGGGAATCCAGGATGGGGCGACTTGACTGCCTCTCACCAGGTTATGTTACACAGAATCCCTTGCAAACCTAAAAAATTGTCCAAAAAAAACCATTTTCCACACATTTCTGTGGTGGAAAGTTCTGGAATCTGCGTGGATCCACAAATTTCCACCTACCCCGCATTCCCCAATGTCTTCCAAGAAAAGTGGTACCTCACTTGTGTGGGTAGGCCTAGTGCCCGGGACAGGAAATGGCGCAAAACGCAACGTGGACACACCACAATTTCATAGTGAAAAATTACCCTTTTTTTGGCAAAGTGCCTACCTGCAGTTTTTTAACCCTAGCTCTGCCGGCACCTAGCGAAACCTAGCAAACATATACATTTTTTAAAACTAAACACCCAGGGGAATCTAGGAGGGGGTGACTTAACTGCCACTCAACAGGTTCTGTTACCCAGAATCCCTTGCAAACCTACAAAATTGTCAAAAAAAACACATTTTCCTCATATTTCTGAGGTGAAAAGTTCTAGAATCTGTGTGGATCCACAAATTTGCACTCAAACCGTGTTCCCCAAAGTCTTCCGAAAAAAATTGTACCTCGCTTGCATGGGTGGGTCAAGGACCCGTGACAGGCAAGGGCCCAAAACCTATTGAGGCGACATCAAAAATACCTATCACAAAACAACCTGGTTTTGCAAGGCGTGTCCCATGAGTTTTTGGCCCCGCGCTCGGTGGCCATCTAGGGAAACCTACCAAACCCACACATTTCTGAAAGTCAAACACCCAGTGGAGTCCAGCGAGGTATGGCTTGCGTTGGTCCCCTAACGTTTTCATACCCAGAATCCCCTGCAAACCTCAAATTTAGCTAAAAAAATCACCTTTTTCTCAAATTTCTGTGTGGGAAAGTTCTGGAATCTTCGTGGATCCACAAATTTCTTCCCACCCAGCGTTCCACTAGGTCTCCTGATAAAAAGGATACCTCACTCGCGTGGGTGGGTCAAGTACCCGCGACAGGCAAGGGTCCAAAACCTATTGAGGCGACATCAAAATTACCTATCACAAAACAACCTGGTTTTGCAAGGGGTGTCCCATGTATTTATGGCCCCGGACTCGGCAGTCATCTAGGGAAACCTACCAAAGCCACACATTTCTGAAAACTAGACACCTGGGGGAGTCCAGCGAGGTATAGCTTGTGTGGGTCCCCTAACGTTTTCCTATGCAGAATCCCCTGCAAACCTCAAATTTAGCTGAAAAAAATCACTTTTTTCTCAAATGTCTGTGTGGGAAAGTCTGGAATCTACGTGGATCCACAAATTTCTTCCCACCCAGCGTTCCCCCAGGTCTTCCGATAAAAATGATACCTCACTAGCGTGGTTGGGTCAAGTACCCGCGACAGGCAAGAGCCCCAAACCTATTGAGGCGACATCAAATTTTTGCAGGGGAGTGGGTGGGGACATACGCATGCCCGTTTTGGGCAGCCCCCACCCTAATTCAAATTTGCCCAAACTAATTCCCCTATCTGCCCCCCAGGGGGGCAGAAAGCCTACTAGACGCCAGCGATTTTTTTTGGTAAATTTAAATTAGGGTGGGGGCTGCCCAAAACTGGCATGCCAATGCCCCACCCTAATTAAAATTTGCCTAAAAAATCCCTGGCATCTAGTGGGCTTTTTGCCCCCCCCCCCCCAGCGGGGCAGATTGGGGCTAATGCCCCCATCTGCTCCCCTGGGGGGGCAGAAAGCATACTAGACACCAGGGATTTTTTTGAACAAATTTTAATTAGGGTGGGGCTGCCCGAAACAGGCATGCCAATGCCCCCACCCTAATTCAAATTTGCCCAAAAAATCCCTGGCGTGTACTGGACTTTTTGCAGATTGGGGGCTAATGCCACAAGGCTGTAATTTTTCTGGGGTAGGGGTGGGGGCAATGGCATGCCCATTTTGGGCAGCTCCCACCCTAATTCAGATTTGCCTCAAAAAATCCCTGGTCTCTAGTGGGCTTTTTGCCCCCTCGGGGGGGGGGCAGAAAGGCAGTCATTTTTGCAGGGGGGGGGGTCATGGGCATGCCCATATTGGGCAGCCCCCACCACAAATTAATTTTTTTTTTTAAATCCCTCGTATCTAGTGGGCAGATTGGAGGCTACTGCCCCCATCTGCCCCCCGGGGGGGCAGAAAGACTAATATTTGCGGCCAGGGGGTGGGGGCATCGGCATGGCCGTTTTGGGCAGCCCCCACCCTAATTTATTTTGGCAATAAAGAATCCCTGGCTTATAGTGGGCTTTTTGCTGCCCCAAGGGGGGGAAAAGACTAATTTATTCCACATTTATTCGTGGGGGAGCAAAGGCCCTTGCCCAAAGGGCCGCTCCCCCCTCCTTGGTGTCTAGTGGGTGTATCCCTGCTTGGGGATCGCCCAAGCAGGGATCCACTGGGGAGGTGAGATTCTCCCCTTTCCAATGATACCTCTCCAGTCTTTCAATGTGCCCGGGGGGCTGAGATAGCCCCCTGAGCACATAGAAAGTGAAACTGAAATGAGCCTAAGGGTCATTTCAGTTTTGGTTTCTGTGCAATGACAGCGCGATGTGCGAGCTGATCGTCATTGCACAGAAACCAGGGAGGGGGCCTCGGGACCTGAGGAAGCTCTTCCCCAGCGCCCGAGCATTTGGGGAGAGAAGGAAATCCCTCTGCTGTCTGCAGCAGAGGGATTTCGTGCCCCTGTCCTCATGACGGAATGGTTCTGTCATGAGCACAGGGGCACCGATGCTCATGATGGAACCATTCCGCCATGAGCATTGAAGGGGTTAATGCCAAGCAGCATTAATTTTGAAGCAAGATGCAAGATGTGAGATGCAGCCTGGACATGCGCTAATTTAGTTTCTTTCGAAACGCAAATGTAAAATGTGGCCTAGTTCTTTCATGCATAAGTTCATATTAGTGCACGCATGCTCAAAGCGATTTTCCATGTGTCTTATGTGTATTGTATGTTAGTTTTTCACTGCACACTTTTAGTAAGTATGATGGGGGTGTCAATCCGAGCAGGTTTCTTTTTGCGAAACCGTGCTCCATCACCTACATACATACCAGAGCGTACAATTAATGTAATCTTCTCCACCTTACTGACTATTCACGCTTTGTACATTTACAACTTTCTTGGTTGGATCACTTCCTGCGGTAAACAACATTTACCACTAAACGTTTTCCCCGCAGGGAATCACAACGTTGTGATTCCGCATACCATTACTCCGCAAGTCGGAACAACGACTTGCGGAGGGGGGGGAGGTGTTGGATTTAAAATCCAACACCTTCCCTAGTGTCCACACAGACTGGAGTTGGAATAGAAAATTATACTATTCCAACATCCAGCGCCCCCCCTCCACAAGTCGTTGTTCCGACTTGCGGAGTAATGGTATGCGGAATTACAACGCGGTCGTTGTAACGACCGCGTTGTGATTCCCTGCGGGGAAGAAGACTGCGGGATGACGAGATACATTGCTTCCAGATTTCATTTAATTTACCTGAGGCCCTTGGCCCACTGCATCCGCAGCCAAAACGTAAGTGTGCTCAGTGTAAGCTCAATGTTGAGAACTTCATGTAAGAATTGTCTTCCTCATCACGATCACTCAATTGCATTTTAGCCAAAGATGTCGATCTGATGAACAACTGGTTAGCGTATGCCATTAATATTCTTGCCCCTCTCAGAACTAGAACTCTCCACATCCAACTCGATCAGTCAGATGGTTCTCCTTGGACTTAACCTAAAATAAGAAAATGGAGACAGAATGATCTTCCTTCAGATAAAGACTCATGCAATTCCACTATTAAAACTTACAACAAACATATAAGAAAAATACAGACCATTTTTCTCCTCCAAAGAAATCAGAGAAGACAAAACTTTCTCTTTATACTTGTTAAATTGTTTCTTGCTGCATCTGTTTGCAACTCAGACATCATACCTTCCTCTGTGATTTGGGGGAACCTCTCTTCATTCTTTATTATTGAGATGTTTCTTCTCCACCTCACAGCTTGGTACCTCTCTATCCTAGTTCAGCAAAATCCTTAGCAGAATTTGAGCAAGCTATTTTTAACTATAAATCAGGTCCCCAACGGATCCATGTACACCTGCTGCTTTCTGGAGACTGTCAGTCAGTTAATCAATCCTCTGTTCAACCAGTTTCTGACAGCAGCCACCGTTCCCAAAGTTTCAAGCTTGTCCAGGCAAGTAATCCCTCTGTTGAAAAAACAATCTGTGAACCCAACCATTCTCGCTAATCTCTCCTCCCACCTGACTCTAAGATGACGGGAATAAGTCAAATAGTCAAGTCTTAGTATTTTGAACACCATGGCCTTCTCCATTCATCTCAATCAGGGTTTCAACCCAAGCACAACACCGAATCAGCTCCTTTAAAAGTATCCAAAATCATTTAAGTTAGTTGAGATCAAGGTTATCCAGCCTCCCATTCATAAAGGATATTATATCCTGTCTTGTCCAAGGTACATGAATATATCTACCACCTGGAACTTCTCTCATTGGACACGCCCTTTCAACTAGTTCTGTCTCTCTCAACGGATATATCGGATAGATCGATGTTCCTTTACCAGCTGCCTCTTCTTTCTCGTCCATCTACCTTCCACCGTTATACATCTCCCCATTTTCTCTAAATATTCATCCACTCTTTTATCTGTAATCTTTTTCCAGACGTGTTGAAACTCTCCAAATCCTTTTCAGTAAAGGCCAATATGTATGATTTCTACAGCACCTTTGACTTCTCTATGTCTATTCCATATTCACTAGCAGCCTTTGCTATTTTCTCATGTAGATTTCTTGCTCTCCAAGTAATACTTTTACACAAAAACAACAGCTCTTCATCTCGGTAAGTTCCTAGTCTGCATGGACTGATTGTACCAATAATTATCTCTTCCAAATCCACTTTCAATTGGCTCACATGTATACTCTGTGGTTGAGGTTTTCGCCTTTTCATTCCCTTTACCCAATCCTTTAATTCCTCTTGTGAAGGACCTGCTGAACTCCTGGTCGCTGAAATGACGTTCAGCCCTATTCTCCTTGGATCTATTTGTATACTTCTTCTTGGGGTTTCTGTTATCATCTCACAAACCAGAAGATATAACAAGGTAGTATTCATGTCAGCCTGGCCATTCTCATCCGTTACCGTCACCATTCCACTCCTGACGCTACTCCTTGGAACTGCTAACGTATGTGCTTTTGATATATTTTGTTTTTCTCCACACAATGGAACTACGGGACCAATTGTTACCGGTACTATCAATGCTTCTGCATTTAGACTTAACTGATATATTTTCTGAATCTGCTCTACTCTTGCCTTATTTAATATGTCCATTTATTCTCGTACTACTCTAGCTATTTCCGTAACCTGTGGGGTTAATGGAGTTCCCCTTTGTGGTGCACTCGGAGTCACCTCACTTGTACTTTCTTGATATGGCGGAGGTCTTTTGGTCATAATGTCTTCTAATAACCCATCATCAGAATTGTTTGAATCATATCTTAAACTTGATGTCTCTATATTTTTCTTTTTCTCTTTATTTACCTCCTGTCTGCTCTTCAGCAACTAAAACTGGGTACAAACCCTCAGTTACCAGAGCTCTCCTCCATCTTTTCATTTTATCTTCTCTTCTCTCAAAAGGATATCTAGTCATTACATTTCTGTATCTCCTACCGCCTCGATATTTCTCTCTTTTGAATGCTTCTACTTCCCATTCCTCTAGCGCTTCATACTGTGTAGGTCTGGATTTGGCTCTAGTGAATTCATTCAATCTCTCAAATTCAGCAGAATCCTTACATTAAACGAACCATGATGTTGGAAAGCTATCACACCATGATCCTTTGTGTATTCCACCCAATTCTCTAACCAGGTACAAGTATGGTATCCTCGCTCCAACATCAAATAGGAAGCAGGCGTTGTCAGTGGCGTAAAAGGAATTCCCTCTCTAGTCCTTTGGTTTGTCCTTTTTAAAGACATTCTTTATTTTCTTCCGTAACTTAATTTTTCTGACTCTTTTACACTAATGTATTTCAGCAAAACAAACAAGGAAACCTTTCCGTAATTCTACTAATTCTGTTTGTCAACTCTTGTCCTATACCAGCGCGACTCACACCAACCGTCCAATCACGGCTCTCTACGTATCTGCTATTTCAACCAATACCAGCGTGGCTCACACCAACCATCCAATCAGAGCTCACTTCACGCTCTCTGCCTGACCAATGCCAGCGTGGATTTTTTCTGACGTCAATATTACTCCTTCTACTGACCTCCCTTTACACAATAATACGGCAATGTATTTCTAAGTTTTCTTAATCAAAGTTATCCCTTGTTAATATTTTCTTAGTGGAAGCTTAACCCCTTCGCTGCTAGGCCTTTCCCCCCCTGTGCCTAGCCTTTTTTGGCTATTTGGGGTACTTCGCGCTTCGGCCCCTGTAACTTTTTGAACACATTAGGTATCCATGCCAAATTTGCGTTCTTTTTTTCCAACATCATGGGGATTCTAAAGTGACCCAGGGTTTGTGGGTTTCCCTGGAGGGGACCCAGAAATTAGCCAAAACACAGCTAAATTTTGTTTTTTTGGGGAAAAAAAGGGCTACAGATGAAAGCGTCTAGATTTTTCAAAAAAGGGGTTGTGGTGCTGAAATCACCATCTTCCCAGATTTCAGAGACAAGCAAACTTTTGTCAGAAAACCAACATTTTTTACACAGTTTTGGCATTTTTCTGGGACATTGCCTATTTTTGCTATTTTTTATGCTTTCAATCTCCTTCCAGTTAATGGTAGAAATGGGTATGAAAGCAATAATGGATCCTGGAAAGCTATACATTTTGGAAAAGTAGACAACATTCTGAATTCAGCAAGAGGTCATCTGTGTAGATCCTTCAAGGTTTCTTTATATAAACTAACAGTTAAATATAGGAAAAATTGAAAATTAGTGGGAAAAAACAGCCTTTTCTGTCAACGTTTTCACCTGTAACTTCTTCTAATTATGTCAGCTCTATGAAAGCAATATACCGTTACATCTGCTGGACCTTACTGGTTGTGGGGATATATAGTACTTGTAGGTTCACCAAAAACCCGACGAACCCAGAGCCAAAAACTGAGCAGCGACTTGCAATGGATTTTTATTATGTACCGGGTATATAGCAATTATTCTGGGAAAATCTATACATGGAAAAATCGGTATGAAAGACACCTATGTATTTCTGAAATGGGAACAAAATATAGAGTTTAGAAACAGTAGATATTTGCACATTTCCGAAATTGGGAATACTCATACTAGCATGAGAATTATCGATCATTTTTCAAAAGTACTTCTTTTTTACACATTGTCTTTCATTTGGAAGGCAGAAATGCATCGAAAGTCAATAGGTAATAACAGTTGCTTTACAAACCTGAATTACCCTAAGTCTCCCAATAAAAATGGTACTTCACTTGTGTGGATAGGCATAGTGCCCACGACAGGAAACGGCTCACAACGCAACATGAACACACCACATTTTCACAATTTAAAAAAATTACCCTTTTTTTGCAAAGTGCCTAGCTGTAGTTTTTGAACCTTAGCTCTGCCGGCACTTAGGTAATAACAGTTGCTTTACAAATCTGAATTACCCTAAGTCTCCCGATAAAAATGGTACCTCACTTGTGTGGGTAGGCATAGTGCCCACGACAGGAAACGGCTCACAACGCAACATGAACACACTACATTTTCACAATGAAAAATTACCCTTTTTTTACAAAGTGCCTAGCTGTTGTTTTTGAACCTTAGCTCTGCCGGGACCTAAGGAAACCTAGCAAACCTATACATTTTTTAAAACTAGACACCCAGGGGAATCCAGGATGGGGTGACTTGACTGCCTCTCACCAGGTTCTGTTACCCAGAATCCCTTGCAAACCTACAAAATTGTCAAAAAAAACTAATTTTCCTCATATTTCTGTGGTGGAAAGTTCTGGAATCTGTGTGGATCCACAAATTTCTACCCACCCCGCGTTCCCCAAAGTCTTCTGAGAAAAACGGTACCTCACTTGTGTGGTTAGGCCTAGTGCCCGCGACAGGAAACGGTGCAAAACGCAACATGGACACACCTCAATTTCACAGTGAAAAATGACCCTTTTTTGGCAAAGTGCCTAGCTGTAGTTTTTTAACCCTAGCTCTGCCGGCACTTAGGGAAACCTAGCAAACCTATACATTTTTTAAAACTAGACACCCATGAGAATCCAGGATGGGGTGACTTGACTGCCTCTCACCAGGTTCTGTTACCCTGAATTCTTTGCAAACCTAAAAAATTGTTTAAAAAAAACACATTTTCTTCACATTTCTGTGGTGGAAAGTTCTGGAATCTGTGTGGATCCACAAATTTCCACCCACCCCGCGTTCTCCAAAGTCTTCCGAGAAAAACTGTACCTCACATGTGTGGGTAGACCTAGGGCCCGTGACAGGAAAAGGCGCAAAAGCCAACGTCGACACACCCCAATTTCACAGTGGAAAATGACCCTTTTTTGGCAAAGTGCCTAGCTGTAGTTTTTAAACCCTAGCTCTGCCGGCACCTAGGGAAAATTAGCAAACCTATACATTTTTGAAAACTAGACACCCAGGGGAATCCAGGATGGGGCGACTTGACTGCCTCTCTCCAGGTTATGTTACACAGAATCCCTTGCAAACCTAAACAATTGTCAAAAAAAAACATTTTCCACATATTTCTGTGGTGGAAAGTTCTGGAATCTGCGTGGATCCACAAATTTCCACCTACCCCGCATTCCCCAATGTCTTCCAAGAAAAGTGGTACCTCACTTGTGTGGGTAGGCCTAGTGCCCGCGACAGGAAATGGTGCAAAACGAAACGTGGACACACCACAATTTCACAGTGGAAAATGACCCTTTTTTGGCAAAGTGCCTAGCTGTAGTTTTTAAACCCTAGCTCTGCCGGCACCTAGGGAAAATTAGCAAACCTATAAATTTTTGAAAACTAGACACCCAGGGGAATCCAGGATGGGGCGACTTGACTGCCTCTCTCCAGGTTATGTTACACAGAATCCCTTGCAAACCTAAAAAATTGTCAAAAAAAAACATTTTCCACACATTTCTGTGGTGGAAAGTTCTGGAATCTGCGTGGATCCACAAATTTCCACCTACCCCGCATTCCCCAATGTCTTCCAAGAAAAGTGGTACCTCACTTGTGTGGGTAGGCCTAGTGCCGGCGACAGGAAATGGCGCAAAACGCAACGTGGACACACCACAATTTCATAGTGAAAAATTACCCTTTTTTTGGCAAAGTGCCTACCTGCAGTTTTTTAACCCTAGCTCTGCCGGCACCTAGCGAAACCTAGCAAACATATACATTTTTTAAAACTAAACACCCAGGGGAATCTAGGAGGGGGTGACTTAACTGCCTCTCAACAGGTTCTGTTACCCAGAATCCCTTGCAAACCTACACAATTGTCAAAAAAAACATATTTTCCTCATATTTCTGAGGTGAAAAGTTCTAGAATCTGTGTGGATCCACAAATTTGCACTCAAACCGTGTTCCCCAAAGTCTTCCGAAAAAAATTGTACCTCGCTTGCATGGGTGGGTCAAGGACCCGTGACAGGCAAGGGCCCAAAACCTATTGAGGCGACATCAAAAATACCTATCACAAAACAACCTGGTTTTGCAAGGCGTGTCCCATGAGTTTTTGGCCCCGCGCTCGGTGGCCATCTAGGGAAACCTACCAAACCCACACATTTCTGAAAGTCAAACACCCAGTGGAGTCCAGCGAGGCATGGCTTGCGTTGGTCCCCTAACGTTTTCATACCCAGAATCCCCTGCAAACCTCAAATTTAGCTAAAAAAATCACCTTTTTCTCAAATTTCTGTGTGGGAAAGTTCTGGAATCTTCGTGGATCCACAAATTTCTTCCCACCCAGCGTTCCACTAGGTCTCCTGATAAAAAGGATACCTCACTCGCGTGGGTGGGTCAAGTACCCGCGACAGGCAAGGGTCCAAAACCTATTGAGGCGACATCAAAATCACCTATCACAAAACAACCTGGTTTTGCAAGGGGTGTCCCATGTATTTATGGCCCCGGACTCGGCAGTCATCTAGGGAAACCTACCAAAGCCACACATTTCTGAAAACTAGACACCCGGGGGAGTCCAGCGAGGTATAGCTTGTGTGGGTCCCCTAAGGTTTTCCTATGCAGAATCCCCTGCAAACCTCAAATTTAGCTGAAAAAAATCACTTTTTTCTCAAATTTCTGTGTGGGAAAGTCTGGAATCTACGTGGATCGACAAATTTCTTCCCACCCAGCGTTCCCCCAGGTCTTCCGATAAAAATGATACCTCACTAGCGTGGTTGGGTCAAGTACCCGCGACAGGCAAGGGCCCCAAACCTATTGAGGCGACATCAAATTTTTGCAGGGGAGGGGGTGGGGACATACGCATGCCCGTTTTGGGCAGCCCCCACCCTAATTCAAATTTGCCCAAAATAATTCCCCTATCCGCCAGGGATTTTTTGGGGTAAATTTAAATTAGGGTGGGGGCTGCCCAAAACTGGCATGCCAATGCCCCACCCTAATTAAAATTTGCCTAAAAAATCCCTGGCATCTAGTGGGCTTTTTGCCCCCCCCCCCCAGCGGGGCAGATTGCGGCTAATGCCCCCATCTGCACCCCTGGGGGGCAGAAAGCATACTAGACGCCAGGGATTTTTTTGAACAAATTTTAATTAGGGTGGGGCTGCCCGAAACAGGCATGCCAATGCCCCCACCCTAATTCAAATTTGCCCAAAAAATCCCTGGCGTGTACTGGACTTTTTGCATATTGGGGGCTAATGCCACAAGGCTGTAATTTTTCTGGGGTAGGGGTGGGGGCAATGGCATGCCCATTTTGGGCAGCTCCCACCCTAATTCAGATTTGCCTCAAAAAATCCCTGGTCTCTAGTGGGCAGAAAGGCAGTCATTTTTGCGGGGGGGGGGGTGGGGTCATGGGCATGCCCATATTGGGCAGCCCCCACCACAAATTTTTTTTTTTTTTTAAATCCCTCGTATCTAGTGGGCAGATTGGAGGCTACTGCCCCCATCTGCCCCCCGGGGGGGCAGAAAGACTAATATTTGCGGCCAGGGGGTGGGGGCATCGGCATGGCCGTTTTGGGCAGCCCCCACCCTAATTTATTTTGGCAATAAAGAATCCCTGGCTTATAGTGGGCTTTTTGCCCCCCCCCCGGGGGGCAGATTGGGGGCTACTGCCCCCATCTGCCCCAAGGGGGGGGAAAAGACTAATTTATGCCACATTTATTTGGGGGGGAGCAAAGGCCCTTGCCCAAAGGGCCGCTCCCCCCTCCTTGGTGTCTAGTGGGTGTATCCCTGCTTGGGGATCGCCCAAGCAGGGATCCACTGGGGAGGTGAGATTCTCCCCTTTCCAATGATACCTCTCCAGTCTTTCTATGTGCCCGGGGGGATGAGATAGCCCCCTGAGCACATAGAAAGTGAAACTAAAATGAGCCTAAGGGTCATTTCAGTTTTGGTTTCTGTGCAATGACAGCGCGATGTGCGAGCTGATCGTCATTGCACAGAAACCAGGGAGGGGGCCTCGGGACCTGGGGAAGCTCTTCCCCAGCGCCCGAGCATTTGGGGAGAGAAGGAAATCCCTCTGCTGTCTGCAGCAGAGGGATTTCGTGCCCCTGTCCTCATGACGGAATGGTTCTGTCATGAGCACAGGGGCACCGATGCTCATGACGGAACCATTCTGCTGATGGGCTGTTGCTTGGGTAAACTCAGGAATCTTCGCAAAATCCTGCGACTTTTGCCGACACATTGCAGGAAAATGGTAATCCATGCGACAGTCACATCTAGATTGGATTACGCGAATGGCCTGTTCTTGGGATTGCCCAAATACTTAATTCAACGCTTGCAAGTGGTCCAGAATGCGGCTGCGAGACTGTTAATGCATATTCCATTTAAGCATTCTATCTCTCCGCATCTTCGATCACTTCACTGGCTACCTGTGGCACACAGGATTAAATTCAAGGCTCTCACGCTAGCTTTTAGATCCTTGTTTGGCTCATGTCCCACTTACTTGAGGGTCCGACTACCAAGATATCCGCAGGCCCGTTCTCTTCGCTCCAACCTCCGGACCCAGCTTGCAGTCCCGCGAATAAGAAGGGCCCGGCTGGGCGGCAGAACGTTTTCTGCCAATGTAGCAAGTCTTTGGAACTCACTCCCCCCGGAGCTCCAGCAGGCCCCCTCTGAATCGTGCTTTAAATCAATGCTGAAAACCTGGCTCTTCTCCCAACCTCGTTAATTTACTGTTTTGCACTTCGGTAGCTGTTTTTTCTGCTTGCGTTCAGCGCCGGGACACCTCCTTGAGAGGTAACTGTTCGCGCTTTATAAAATTCTGTATTATTATTATTATTATTCCGCCATGAGCATTGAAGGGGTTAATGCCAAGCAGCATTAATTTTGAAGCAAGATGCAAGATGTGAGATGCAGCCTGGACATGCGCTAATTTAGTTTCTTTCGAAACGCAAATGTAAAATGTGGCCTAGTTCTTTCATGCATAAGTTCATATTAGTGCACGCATGCTCAAAGCGATTTTCCATGTGTCTTATGTGTATTGTATGTTAGTTTTTCACTGCACACTTTTAGTAAGTATGATGGGGGTGTCAATCCGAGCAGGTTTCTTTTTGCGAAACAGTGCTCCATCACCTACATACATACCAGAGCATACAATTAATGTAATCTTCTCCACCTTACTGACTATTCACGCTTTGTACATTTACAACTTTCTTGGTTGGATCACTTCCTGCGGTAAACAAAATTTACCACTAAACTTTTTCCCCGCAGGGAATCACAACGTTGTGATTCCGCATACCATTAATCCGCAAGTCGGAACAACGACTTGCGGAGGGGGGGAGGCATTGGATTTAAAATCCAACACCTTCCTTAGTGTCCACACAGACTGGAGTTGGAATAGAAAATTATACTATTCCAACATCCAGCGCCCCCCCTCCACAAGTCGTTGTTCCGACTTGCGGAGTAATGGTATGCGGAATTACAACGTGGTCGTTGTAACGACCGCGTTGTGATTCCCTGCGGGTAAGAAGACTGCGGGATGACGAGATACATTCCTTCCTGATTTCATTTAATTTACCTGAGGCCCTTGGCCCACTGCATCCGCAGCCAAAACGTAAGTGCGCTCAGTGTAAGCTCAATGTTGAGAACTTCATGTAAGAATTGTCTTCCTCATCACCATCCCTCAATTGCATTTTAGCCAAAGATGTCGATCTGATGAACAACTGGCTAGCGTATGCCATTTATATTCTTACCCCTCTCAGAACTAGAACTCTCCACATCCAACTCGATCAGTCAGATGGTTCTCCTTGGACTGCTTAGTGGAAAAGTGCAAACGCAAAACCTAAAATAAGAAAATGGAGACAGAATGATCTTCCTTCAGATAAAGACTCATGCAATTCCACTATTAAAACTTTCAACAAACATATAAGAAAAATACAGACCATTTTTCTCCTCCAAAAAAATCAGAGAAGACAAAACTTTCTCTTTATACTTGTTAAATTGTTTCTTGCTGCATCTGTTTGCAACTCAGACATCATACCTTCCTCTGTGCTTTGAGGGAACCTCTCTTCATTCTTTATTGAAAACAATTCTAAAATTCACAGAGATTTTACTGACGTATCTAAAAATTCCACTCTTATGGAGAGATGTTTCTTCTCCACCTCACAGCGTGGTACCTCTCTATCCTAGTTCAGCAAAATCCTTAGCAGAATTTGAGCAAGCTATTTTTAACTATAAATCAGGTCCCCAACGGATCCATGTCCACCTGCTGCTTTCTGGAGACTGTCAGTCAGTTAATCAATCCTCTGTTCAACCGGTTTCTGACAGCAGCCACCGTTCCCAAAGTTTCAAGCTTGTCCAGGCAAGTAATCCCTCTGTTGAAAAAACAATCTGTGAACCCAACCATTCTCGCTAATCTCTCCTCCCACCTGACTCTAAGATGACGGGAATAAGTCAAATAGTCAAGTCTCATGGTATTTTGAACACCATGGCCTTCTCCATACATCTCAATCAGGGTTTCAACCCAAGCACAACACTGAATCAGCTCCTTTAAAAGTATCCAAAATCATTTAAGTTAGTTGAGATCAAGGTTACCCAGCCTCCCTGTTATTGTTTGACCAATGGGTTGCATTCAACATCGTATCTCACACTATTCTATTGCAATACCTTGCAGACCTGTGTATCTGTGGCCAGGGCCTGCTTTATCGCTGGTGGTGCTTCGTGAGACAATCATTTTTGACACTCCCCATGACCGCCTCCTCGGATTCTCTAAGTGCCACCGGGTAAAAGTGCCCCTCATCTCTCCAATCATAAGTTATTTCTAAACACAGCGCCCACCCCACAGGCCAGCGCCCAGTGCGGCTTCACCATTCACACTGCCCTAAAGCCAGCCCTGTCTGTTGCCTTGCATTAGGATGACTCTGATTGCTTCTCTCCAATAGTTATCAAACTGTTTCTCTTCCCTTTTTTCCTTTTCAAATGAAACACTCCAAAATAGAGTCCTTCAGATCTCATGCTTTAGCCATGCCCTTTTTAATGTGAACATGGTGCCACTTGTTTCACTAATTTAGTCTTTTGGACTCTGTGTTGGGGGATATTCACACGGATCTATCGCCAAGTTAACAGCATTTTATCGAAGCCAAAGTTGGGAAAAACTTATCAGCCCAATCACAAGCTGGTGTTAACATCCCACAGCACCAGTTTAGCCGCGATAGCAGCCACAAAAAACATCACCACAGATGATCCCCGCAACTATCGCTAATGAGATGCAGAGTAGACGTTCCCGTGCCAAAAGCCATGACAACACCACTCCACAACATTCACAACGGCCAGCCGGAACTGCGATAAGAATACAAAACAGGCGATAAGGCGCGTTAGCAGCAGGAAAATAATACCTGCTCTGACCTGGTGCAAAGTCAGACCACAGCCTGCACCACAAAAGGGAGCCCAGCCCAGAGCCACACCTGAAGAACAACAGATGCACCTGGGCAACTGAACATGTAGCCTGGAGGGCCGAACGGGAAACAACACCCGCCGCCACCACCTCCAGGACACCCCCTCTCCGGCACCCCCGACCAAAGACATGCCACATCAGCTACACCTAAACATCAACATAATAACTTGCTTGATGTCGCACAATCACAACAGGTGACATGCATGTGTCATCACAAAAATGAGCATCACACATTCACTTTTGAAGCAACAAATGAAACTTTAAAATGAACACTGAAATGAAGACACATGGCGGCTCCCCTCAGGACAATCAGTAGGTCACAGCCAGCAAGACAAAAATCATGATGAGAAGGTGTGTCCTGCGCACATCAAAGGACAGAGAGAGAGAGAGCGAAGGAGAGAGAGAGGAAGAGAGGGAGAGAGAGAGACATAAGAAGAGAGGGGGAGAGAGAGAAAAAGAGAGGGGGGAGAGAGAGAGGGAAGAGGAGAGGGGGAGAGAGAGCGAGAAGAGAGGGAGAGAGAGAGAGAGAGAGAGAGAGAGAGAAGAGAAGAGAGGGGGAGAAAGAGAGAAAAGAGGGAGGGAGAGAGAGAGAGTGGAGAAGAGAGGGGGAGAGAGAGAGAGAAGGAGAGAGGGAGAGTGAGAGAGAGAGAAGAAGAGAAGGGGAGAGAGAGAGAGAGAGAGAGAGAGAGAGAGAGAGAGAGAAGAATAGAGGGGCAGAGAGAGAGAGAGCAAGAGAAGAAGAGAGGGGGAGAGACAGAGAGAAGAAGAGAGGGGGAGAGAGAGAGAGAGAAGGAGAGAGAGAGAGAGAGAGAGAGAGAGAGAGAGAGTTCCACCCCTGCACACCCAGGCCACACTGCTCACCTGCTGCCAACGGTGTGTCTCCAACCACTTGCCGGTATGTATAGCAGTACACCAGGTCACACATCTGAGACAGACCCATCATCTGAAACAGAGTCCAGATACAAGATTAGCACAGTACACACAATTGCACAAGACAACATCGCCTACCTGCCCATGCACACCCAGGCAGAGGCACCCCAGCCCCTCCCGCCGCCCATCGGAGCACGCCCGCCCATGCACACCCAGGCCTCACTGCTCACCTTCCGCCACCGGCATGCAGACAGGAGGTCCCACCACGTGCCGCTGCAAGCCACAAGCCTGGGGCCCGCGGACATGGCACCCTCCACATCATGCAGCCCCGCTCCGCAGGCCACCAGGTCTCACGTTTGGTGCTGGGTCTTGATTACTCCATGGAATAGGACATACCAGTTATGTTATGTTATGTTATAACAATTTAATATGCGCACAGCGACTCCAGCGAAGGAGCATCCCGGCACAGAGACACGGAGCAGTCATAACACAACATGGAGATAATGCTACAGAAAAGTACTAAAACAGGGAAGCTAAAATAGAAAGGTTTTTATGGCTCTACGAAACGACAGCAAGTCCTCTATCAGCCGAATTTCAACTGGGAGGGTGTTCCAGATTGACGCGGCTCTCACCCTGAAGGACCGGCCCCCCATCCTGCTGAGCCTAACTCTGGGGACAACAGCAAGGGCCTGACCTTGAGATCGAAGATTGCGGGTAGGGACATAGAAAGAAATGAGGTTGGCCAAGATCTCAGGGCCTATGCCTCTAAGGATTTTGAAGGTCAGACACAAGACCTTGAAGAGAATACGCTTCCTCACCGGGAGCCAGTGCAGGGAGCGGATGACATGAGACACCGGGCAGAACTTAGGAAGTCCAACAATGGCTCTCGCCGCGGCGTTCTGCACCCGCTGCAGACGGGTTAACTCAGCCTGGTTAGCCCCCGCCAGCAAAGAGCTGGCGTAGTCCAGACGGGAGATGATGGTTGCCTGGACCACAAGCTGTCTGGTAGGGGCGTCGAAGAACTTAAGCACTGGCCTTAACCCTCTTAGGAGACCGAAGCAACAGGCTGCGATTTTTTTGGTGTGCCCTATAAATGTAAGACCAGCGTCTAACCAGACCCCAAGGTTCTTCACCTCCGACACTAAGGTCGGAGTGGGGCCCAACTCCGAAGGCCACCACTGATCGCCCCAGAACTCCACTCCCTTCCCGACAACCATAACCTCTGTTTTTGTGGCATTAAGCTGGAGACAGTTACCTGTCAACCAGCTGGCCACCGCCTTCAGTCCGGACTGAAACCTGGGGGTATCCTGTTCCGCATCCCCGCTGAGAGTAACCGCCAGCTGTGTGTCGTCGGCATATGAGACCATGGTTAGGCCCCACTGCCTTGCGACATCAGCCAGCGGTCTCACGTAGAGATTGAACAGCGTGGGACTCAGCGAGGATCCCTGCGGAACCCCCATGGCCAGAGGCTGGAACCTGGACTTGAAGGGAGGGATGGCAACACAGAAGGAGCGGTTGTCTAGGAAGGAGCGGAACCATTGCAGCGCCTGGCCGCCGATACCAATCTCCTCGAGCCGCCTAAGGAGGATGCTGTGCGATACAGTATCGAATGCGGCGCTGAGATCTAACAAAATCAGCGCCGCCGTCTGACCAGCATCCAACCTTGCACGGAGATGTTCCACCATCACCAGAAGGGCAGTCTCCGTGCTGTGGCCAGCACGGAAGCCATTCTGTGTGGGATCGAGGGCATTGGACCGGGCTAAGTATTCAGACAGGGCCAGATTGACATGGGCCTCTGTCAACTTAGCTGGCCAGGGCAGCAGCGAGATGGGACGGTAGCTTTCCGGCTTAGACGGGTCAAGAGATGGTTTTTTAATGATCGGAGACACCACCGCCTGCTTCCAGCTGATGGGAACGACCCCAGTCTCTAAGGAGAGATTGACAAGAGAGCGTATAGCCACGCGCCCCTCAAAGGTCTGGTCTCGAAAGAGGGCAGGCCTCACTGGATCGGATGGGGACCCAGATTTAACTTGCATAGCAAGTTTGTCAAACCCTTCCAAGGTGAGGGGGGAAATGAGAGCAGAGCGGGCTGGTGAGGTGTCTCCTTAGGGCTACCCATCGCTATACCAGTGCTCGGGAAAGTCCGATATATAGACTGGACTTTTCCCAAGAAATAAGAAGCGAGGGATTCACAGTGTGTGACAGAACTCTCAGCCGTAGAGATAGACCGCTTAGACATAAGATCTTTCACCGCCTTGAAGATGGCCTTCGACGGGTTAGTGCTATTCCGGAATTCCTCGGCATAAAATGCCGCTCGGGCACGACAGATGGCCCGGTGGTAGAGCTTGACGGACGCGACATATGTAGCTTTTAACTCAGCCCCATATGTCTTCCGCCAGGCCCTCTCCGCCCGTCTACAGGCTCCCTTCAGAGCGCGCAAAGCGTCGTCATACCAGGGGCTTGACACTCGAGGGTTGATCTTCGTTGTTACAACAGGTATCAAAGCATCCAGAGCCCTAATGAGCCAAGAGCAGAAGAGATCATACCCCTCCTCTACATTGTTAAATGGGCCCAGAGGTTCCACTGACAGAAGATGGTAAAAGTCATCCAGCCTGAGTTTACACCAGGGTCTCCTGGGTACCCGCTTGGCTGAAGAGGTGGAAATGTTGGTAGTCATAGGGCAATAGATGGATACCAAAGAATGGTCAGACCACTCTACAGGAGCCACCGACGTGACTTTAGCCTCGGTCAAGTTGGTAAAAAAAGGGTCAAGAATATGTCCCCCGGAATGAGTAGGCTGGGAGACCAGCTGAAAAAGTTGAAAGGCCTCTAAGTCCATAAGAATACTACGTGCTGTCAGACAGGATGGAGCATCGAAATGCAAATTTAAATCGCCCAGGATGGAAAAATTAGCACAGTCAGTGACCAAGGTGGCGACAGTGTCCGAGAAAACATTCCTGAACGCCACATCACTGCCCGGCGGACGATACACCACCATCCCAGAGAGTGTAAATTCTGGGCTGACAGAGACTTTAAAAGAGGCACTTTCACAGCCAGCGATCTTAAGAATGGTCCACACACAGGAAAAACTAGATCTCACTATCAGAGCTATACCCCCGCCTCTAGATAGCCTATTCGCAATATACATAGAGTAGCCGGGAGGGCAAACAAGATTGGGAATGGCAGTGTCGGCTTCCTGAAGCCATGTTTCGGTTAAGGCTAAAATATCCGGGGCTTCATTTTCAATCAGGTCGTACACATTCTGTTGGTGTTTAAGGATCGACCTGACATTAAGATTCAAAATCCGTAGTGAGGGCGGTAGCCCCCTGTTGTGCCGAACGGCAGAGGGACAAAGCCGGGAAAGAAGCTGCGGAGGGTCAAGCGCCAAACCATTACAGGGACAGCGGTAGGGGCCGCATAATGGATGAACGGGCGGTAGAGTGCAATGACCGCTCACCTTGCCGATGGAGTACAAGCGCTCCCTGGAGTATGTAAGCATGGCAACAGTGCTGGGTAGACGAGAGCAGGCCAGAGCCCGCCACGTCCCGCGCGTCCTTAGCGCGGACGGGCGCAGACGGGCAGGACTCTGGCACGACTCCGGCCACGCGAGGACACGCCCGCTGCGCGATACCGCTGCGCGATACCGCTGCGCTAGGGGAGGAGCATTAAATACGCGTTCCCCCGCTGGCGCATGCGCAATGCAGCGCTGTCCGATGTAATGGGCCACTCACCCCAGAGCAAGATGTCCGCCACCCCAGGAACCAACCCGCCAAGCGGCGGTGCGGGACACAATTATTGTGCAGGTAAGGGGCTGAGGTAGAGCAAGGGTCAAGCGACCTAAAATCAATGCAATTTAAACAAAATTAAGCAGTAAAATGTAGCAGAGCAGCAAGCGCCGTCACGCTCCTGTCTGCAATGAGCTCCGTGTCAGGGGAGAGAGAACGGGGACTCGCGTTAAATACGCGTTCCCCCGCTGGCGCATGCGCAATGCAGCGCTGTCCGATGTAATGGGCCACTCACCCCAGAGCAAGATGTCCGCCACCCCAGGAACCAACCCGCCAAGCGGCGGTGCGGGACACAATTATTGTGCAGGTAAGGGGCTGAGGTAGAGCAAGGGTCAAGCGACCTAAAATCAATGCAATTTAAACAAAATTAAGCAGTAAAATGTAGCAGAGCAGCAAGCGCCGTCACGCTCCTGTCTGCAATGAGCTCCAGTGCACCCGGCATCATCACAGGCTGCACACCCGGTCAGCCCAATGGATGCCACTGACTCTGGGATTCCGGAAGTGACGCCAGGTAGCGGTAGGCCCGTGCTGCCCACTGGCCCTGGCCTACACTGCGGTCCAACAGGGCACCCAAAACCTGAGCTGTCTGGACCGCCGGGACGGGGCATCACTGCAGGCTGCACACCCGCTCAGCAGTTTAAGGTGACACTAACTCAGTGCACCCAAAGTCACAGTCCAGTGGCGGGGTGCCTGTGCCGGCCACAATGCTCCGGGTGCCACTAACACTATGCAAACCCAGTCAGCGCCATGTGGTGGTAGGCCCGTGACGGCTGCAAGGCCTTGGGTGCCACTAACCCTGTGCGCAACAACTCATAGGCCCTTTATGTAAACCCAGTATTTGTAAAGCGCGAACAGTTACCCGAAGGCATCCCGGCACTGGGGGCCGTCGGGAAGATTAAGCAAGCTATTGCCCAGAGTCACATGGTGCTAGGCTGACCTGCCGCCGGTGCTGGGGATCGAACCATGAGCCCCAGATTCCAGCATCAGTCACCCTGGCCACTGCGCCACACCTGGAGCGTCCGTCATCCAGTCACCACCGGCAGAGGGGAATGTGACGTCGTCGGCCCCTTATGTTGGCGGAGTCACATGGCCTGTCACGCCTGTACCGGATGGGTGTGGTGTGCGTGCAAACCTGCCCTCAGGGAGTGGCTGTGACATGCTGAGAACTAGACCAGTGACCTGCACATCACCAGCGAGTGCGCCTGCGACGGGTAGCAATGAGGGCCCCTCCTCGGAGTGTAAGTGGAATTGTCTGGCCTGCCGTACGCCGGACCAGCGCAGGGCTTGCAACAATGACTCGTGACCTCTGGGCGTGGTTCAGCCCATGTCCGGAAATGGAAGTGACTGATGCGTGTGTCCCTGTTGTAGTGTTCACGGGACCCGGTATACAATATGCAATGTAGCACCTTATGACTGGCATCCCACAGGATGAGCATCATTGAGGCAAGGGAAATCACTGTCCCTACATTCATGCACACATTCATACATGAATGATGAAAGACATAACACCGCAGTGCATCACTGGATGTTTATTGCACATCCAGTGCAGTTCTGCAGCTGGTGCGGTACAGGGCAATGCCGAGCACACTACACAATATGAGGCCGTGGAGGGCTAGACAGAGTCCATCCGGGGATGACACGTACTGCAGAAGGAGAAGGGTACAGCCCGCAGTCTAGTCGCGTGTCATTGGTCATCAAACAGGATATGGCAGTCCATGTCGCTGTCCAAGGTGAGTGCATCGGAGTGTATCGGGGGTCAGTGGAAAGGTCATGAGGTCATGTGTGGCACCAAGCAGAAACAGGCCAGGTGGCGGAAATGAATGCTAGTGCCTCCTGACCACAAACCCATCCACGTCCTCGTCCCCGGATGTGTGCTTTGCCCCACTTGTGGGTGTTGCAGTACCGGCTGAGGCACTGTGTGCCACTGATACATCAGGTGCTGAAGTGGATAGTCTGCCGCACTGTGAGGCAATGGCACACCAGGGGGTGAAGATGTGGACGGTGTGGGGGCAGCAGAATTCATCTGCGCCACGCCTTGTGGCAGCAATGCCATGATGATGATCTGCAGGGTATGGTAGATTCCAGCTACATTTTGCTGATGTGCAGCAGTGGCTGCCATCCCTTCTGCCTCCATCCGCACATCCGCACCATGTCGTCCATGAGCCTCCTCATGTGTGCCAGCCCACGGCTGGTATCGCTGGTGCCCCTCTGAGCGGACAGGTGTTCTTCTCTCCACGTAAGGACTCCAGTGATGTCAGTCAGGGCTCGTTGGAGACCATGGAGCAGGCCTAGACACCCATGGATGGCGTCCAGTTTGGTGGCCATGAGGTCAAACCCCACCTCACCTGCTCAGCCGTCTCCCTCTGGGCATCCAGCACACGGCGTTGGAAGGCCATGTGCTGTTCCTGGGGGTCTTGGGAGACTGCCGGGGCCGTGGGCGCCTCCTGCTGGGTGGTTTGGGTGGTGGGTGGGATCTCCTCGATGCTGCTGGTCAGCCCTGATCCTGGAGGTGAGTCGCGGATGATGTCAATGATGTCTAGGAGGACTTGTGTGTCGATGCTGGGGTTGTCCTCCTCGCCATCAGTGAAGAGTGGCTGGGATTGCTCTGCAGGGGTTGTTGACGGTGGCCCTGCAATGTGAAGGGGAAAGGTGTATTGCAATGTGTCCACATGTATGTAGCCGCATGGTACATGTTGACATTCAGACAGCATGGCATTGTACATTGTTACAGTCTGTAGATCTGGACGGTGACCCAGAGTCATTGAGGGTGTGCACTGTGCTCTGCTTGATTGTGCATGTGTGCCATCGTGGCCATCTCCACCCGTCCCCCCAGTACCTGGTGGTCACTCACCCTGTTGCGGTAGTGTTGTGTCCTGTCGAGCAGTGTCCGGTCCCACGACTCCTGCCACAGTATCCACACTGATGACTGTCGACACCAGCTCCTCCATGTCATCCAGCACGAGCTGTGGTGCTGGGCCGCCACCTTCAGTCTGCATTGGTGCCTTCTGGTTGGCTGCAAGTTTCTCCTTGGTCTTCCGCTTGATGTCATTCCATTGCCTCTTGACCTCGTCCATTGTCCTCTTGTGCTCTCCGACGGCATTCATCTTGTCCGCGATGTCCCGCAATATTCCAGTTTTGGTGCCCAAGGACAGGTTGGAGATGATGAACAGTTGTTGATGGTGTTCCATCACCTCCATGACTATGATCCTGTTCGCCTGCGGACTGAACTTCATCTTCCTCTTCTTCTTGTCCTTGCCCTTCACAGGCTGGTCGTCCGGGGTGCTTGTGGGGTTGCGCTCGTCCTCTGTGCCTGTTCCGGCTGCCTCCATGGTGCTTGGTTGTTGGTCAGTTTGTGTTTGGGTTTTTTATTCTACTTTTCTGGTGATTTTTCCCACCTGCCAGGTGTGTGTTGCAGGCCTGGCGCTGCTTATCGCTGATTTCCTCATCGCGCTTTGACCCAGCCCAGGTTTTTTTGTGTTGTGTTTTTATCTCCATTCAGGAGGTTGTATCGCGGACATTGTCCACGGTTTAGGCAGACTATTGCATGGTACCACCTTGTTGTGAATTCCACGTTGACACGGGGTTATTTTCCCGCGATGGGCTGCAATGTTGAGAGTTGCGTTAAGCTACTCTTGCGGTACTTATCACACGTTCTTGTGAATATACCCCCGTGTTGTTTTGTCGGACTGATGACATGCAAATTATTTTCTCTGATGTGACTCAAAACTTTTTCAAAGCGGGTCCCACAGAGATAGCGACCTGGATAAAAAGTTGCAGTTTCAATCTGTATTCAGTCATATATGACCTTGAAAGACAAGAACAATACAGAACAATTAAAATGAGCATAAAACTAATTTAAATTCAAATTATCGTCCACTGCATAGCTACTTGACATTAAAAAAAAATAACACAATGACCATAGAACACAATAGCAAATACACAGCAAGGTAAAATCTACAGCATATAAATCCGATAAAAAACAGTTAACATGTAAATTGCATAGTGCGTTTATAAAATGTAGCCTCATCAAAGACGAAAAATATCGAAGACTATTGTGGTGATCTGGCAAAACAGGCGTTATTATTTTTCCAAAGATTTCCTTGCACGAACAGTAGCTTTAAGGTTAGAAAGGCACCCACCCTAGAACAAATAATTGGTGTATTCAGTAAATACAGGTTGTGCAAAGCCTGTTCATATGTACGATGCCCCAAAGATTTTAATTTGGGTTTAGGAAACAGTTTTCGAAGATAGGTAAAATAATTACAAAAAAGCTTTTAGTGCATTAATGATTGTGAAACCCTGTCGCTGGGACAAAGCCGGAAGTACTTCCCAAGGCATCGGTTGACATTCTGATGCTCATTATCCACCATACTGAACCTGATCTAAACCGAAGGAGGAGAGACATTTTCCCATTTGTTACTTCGAGAGAAAGGTAAACACGCATTTACAATGGAATAGGTCTCGCAATTACATTGTTTTGAGCTATTGGCATTGAAAATGTTATTTTTTTTTTTTACCTTTGTGAAGCATTAATCAAATGGTGTAATTGAAAATGGCAATAGCTCACTTTGTTGTAATTGCGAAATCTATTGCATTGCATTTGTACTATAGTACATTCTCTCTTGAAACTCCACATTCTTTTACAACACATCAGCAAATATGACAATATACATATAGCCGGGTTATCAGTCACACTTGGAGGCAGACACTGAAGAGGAGGCACGCGAGGGGGGGGGGGCAGGCTGGAGAAACGAAGATGGCACAGAGAGAAGTAGAACCGGGGACAATAAAAGTAACGGATGTGAGGTAAAGAGGGGGCTGCCAGATAAAAGCGTGGGATGAGCAGGTAAGTGAGAGGGTAGAATGCAGGGAACATACAACCGAGAGACAGAGTGGAGAGTAAGAGAACAAGAGGCATATGGAGAACAACATATGTAGACAGAGACGGGAAAGGAGAAAACACACTAAAGGGAGTACTGATGATAAGGAAAATAAGAGTGTTATAGGCGATAGAGGACACACATGAATAACTAGAGAAATGAGAAGAAAGGGATGGAAAATAGATTAATAAATGGGACAGAATGGAGATTAAGAGCAAGAGGAGACCAAGAAGCAAGGAAAGTGAAATAAGAAGAATGAAACTAAAAAGGGAGGAGGAGGAGAAAAGACGTAAGCGATTAAAAAGATGAATATGGCAACAGGAGAAAGAAAGAACAAGCACTGGCAATACCAGTAGGTCTGACGTTTAAATTAAATCACCTCCCTCATCAGTGATGGGTTTAGGCATTCAATAAGTCATCATGAATCCTGTCACACATCTCAGCACTCGTGGCCATTTATCAATCCACTGACTCATTCATACCTACATCTACATACACACCCAGAAAAAACTCACACACAAATTCAGCAACATACCAGTTCAATTAAAAGAATAAAAGTGGAAAACAAAAACATGCTGCAGCCTAAACATGGCATTGAGAATACAAAAAAGTAATGAGTGGATTGTTTGAATAAATCTCAGCCACTGGTAATTAATCAGAACACATCCAAGTCCATTGTTGTTTTGCACACTGTGTCCCTCTGTTTGAACCCAGACATAGGCAAATCAGTCATGACCCTGCTCCAATGGGAACAATTCAGCCCGAACTGCCAAGGCAGGTCCTTACTGAACCAGACTACAAGCAACCTAGGACCTGTTTCGTCCTTATTAGAGAATATGATATCAAGAGTAATACACAACTGGTAAAGAACAGATAAAGAATGAGTGGGAAAAAAGGAGGAATGGTAGAAAATAGGAGAGAGGACCGAGTAATAGCATGAAAAAGGTTAATAATCAGCGCACAAATAGCAAAAGGCAAAAAAGTCAGGTTAAGAAGAAAATAAAAATAATAGAGATAGTGAATAAGAAAGAAAACCAGAAACATTTAGTACTGTAACTAAACTTGTCATTGTCATGGTGTGTGTATCACACAGAGTTCTGAAAAGTCACCCTGGATTTACTTTTGATCTGAAACATAAGCACACATAGTGCAGTGACTCACGTCCAGCTTTGTAAATGCACCTCCACAGACAACAAGCTGATGTGGGGTGCAAGTGAAGAGAGCCACCCCTGCTTGGTGCCTCTACCTGCTTTTCATCCTCGCCTGCATGTCATCCTCGAGGCCCTCCTCAGGGCTTTGCCTCTCCAGGGACCGACTGTTGTCCTATGGCTAAACATCACACGTCGAGTTGGTCTGCATACCCGCAAACCCAGCAATGAAAGGCTTAAACTCAAATCTCTGTGAGAGAAAAGAGAGCAAACATCAGCGCATGCGTGGAAGTAACCGGTCTGGTGGACGGCATTGCAAGTATTCTCCAGACAGACACAAACCGTTGAGGAATTCAGTATTCCACCTCCAACTATCCAAGTGGCTTTATGATATGTTCAACTAGCGCGTGCTGCCACTGTCTTACGGCTTCGTAGCACACTATATGACAGATGATCTTATTACTCAAGGACTATCCATCATTTGTTTTGTAAATTGGGAAAGGATGACAAAGTTCAAGCTGCAGCACTGTACAAAGTAAATGTTCCTATCACCCAAGGTTATGTCAATAACAACCTCAGAGGGATGAAAGGATAAAAAGGCTCCAGCAAGAATCCACCCCGTGACTCAATTACAGCACAAATGTTCTGCAGCGGATGCATTTGACTTACCAGCTAGACTGGAGGCCGCCGTGTCTAAAGGTTCTTAGAAGCAGAGATTTGGGCACATGGAGTGCTGGGTTAGGAATACCTAGCACGCCACTATCATCCTCCCTGGCTGATAAATCACAACCCTTTTTGTAAATGCACCGGAAGGGGGGACAGTGTCACTTCTTGATGCAGAGGATTTCCTGCCCTGCCCTTACTCCCCTCCCTTTCCCAGGGACAATCTCAAACCTTGTGTTGCAAAAGAGGTACTTCATCCTCTAGCAATCACTGCCAGCTGAGTTAATATTTTTTCCCAGATGAAGTTTAAAAACAAATTCCCTGGACATACAGTTCTGATTTACGCAGCGAGAAAGGAATCACTTAGACTTGGAGCATATTACTGGGTTTTTATGTCGCACAGCAGAGGTTGGGGTGGGGACGGGAGACGGGGGAAGAGAGTGGGGTGGAGGGAGACACGCTGGGTTTCATTGTTTTAACAACAAGAGTTTCCTGTCTTCGAATCTCTGGACGAAACACTCAGTGCCCAGTAGCATTTACGCCATTGCTGGTTCCAGAGAAGCCCTGTAAGTTCTAGAACCAGTGTTGCCCCCCTCCCCCTACCCCACTACCCATCTAGATTCTAGATTATGTAGAACCATTCTATAGCGCTGGCTCTGCTATTTCCATCGCCTCGTGGCGCTGCCGGGTGTCTCACATAAGCAAAGTGACATTTGCCGCTTCTAGGTTTCCCTATGCTGACTACAGGGAGTGATTAGAAAAAGGGGTATACCCAAAAATCACTGGGACCTGGGTGTAGAACAGTATAGGGAAAAGGGTCCCAGAGTATATATAATAGAGAACACAGTGAATAGGATAAATTAAGAAATTAAAACGACAATAGAGGAAGCGTGAGTGTTATTTAATCACACTCTGCAAAAGTATCATCTCATTTTAGATACAACAACAAATTCAATTATGCAAAAGTAAGTGCAAGATAGTGCCCAGGGAAGGGGGGGGGAGGGAAATCGTGTAGATAGTGATAATTAGGAAGGGGGAGGCAAGTGACACAAAAATTCAAACAGTATCACAAATTAATTGTTTTGGCAAAGTATTTCATGCCACATATTCAGACTGACATAGATTCATTGAGACATGTAATCATTTGAAAAACCATGTACATAGAAGAAGACACAGTGTAAAATACACTATTGAAGTACTGGTGTAGATGATAAGTCGACGTTTCGACCCCTTAAACCCAGGTGGGTGGATAGGTATTTTAAGTCCTTATTGACGGGGTCTTCATCAGGACAGGGTCGCGGGGGTGAAGGGGGGGGAAGGGCACCTGTATGATGAAAAAATAGTTAAAAACAAATTTGGGGTCCTAGAACGGGCATAAATAGGACTGACTGGGATAAATCACCATAGTTACCCTTAAAAGGAATCCTGGCTGAATCTCGAAAAAACGGGGCAGGTGGGCTCCCAAGGTGGAGGAGAACAAAGACACCTGAAAATAAAGTGTCAGGGTGAGAGGGGTAGGATAATCATGTAGCTGAATAAGCAAGCTAAAATGTTGGTGACTCACTGAATGAAGATGTATCAGGAAGGCATAATTGGAACTGAGTCAAAGCCGTGGAAATAAGCCATCGGTGAGGGACGTGGAATAAATCGCATTCAATTGTGACCTCTACAAGAAAACATATCATGGTAATTTTTAGATTAAAAACGCTACTGAGGAAAAGAAAGGGGTAACAGGGTCTAGGAACCAATTCAAAATATCCGCAATAGCTAACATTGCAATAGTGAGCTTAGAAATTAAATAAACGTTAAGCTCCGGTCATGGTAGGAAATGAGGAGAAAGATTAATGCAGCTAAACCCGTGTGGCACATAATTGACAGCCTCCAGAATAATAAAACACACAGAGTAAACTGCCTGAAAAAGTATTGCGAACCGGAGTTGTCCTGAATTCCTCTATTGTCGTTTTAATTTCTTAATTTATCCTATTCACTGTGTTCTCTATTATATATACTCTGGGACCCTTTTCCCTATACTGACTACAGGGAGTGGGCTGGCTCTTGCGACTACCTCTTCAAGGGAGTCAGTGGTTTGTGTGCTTTGAAGCGGTGCATTTCCAAGGTGGAGACAGCTGTGTCTGCGCCTCTCGTTCTTAGTGCAGTTGGGGTATCATTTGGTGTATGCGAATTTGCCCATGTGAGGATGGGGAAGGAGCCCATTAAGGTAAATCGGGATTATTGACCAATACTTACCACAAAGGACCCGTCCAGGGAAACCGAACAAAGTGAAGCTGTTTACTCAATCTGACATTTACAATAAGTAGTCAAAAGACGCCGAGTTTGATGACGTCTGGTCGAGTCTGAAGCATATTCTGACATCATTAACCAGAAGTCTCCTTTTAACAAGCACTTGCCACTGTGGGAAGGTAGCTGCTTGTTTATATTTGCATCGCGCTTTCACTTTCACTTTAAGTGAAAGCGCGATGCAAAAATAAACACGCGGCTGAATGAAAACAGATGACCCCCTAAAGAAAAGAAACTGCTTCACGACAGCCGTGAAGCAGATGATCCAGTCCGGATGGGCCAGAGGAAAAGGGGAAAGGGCGGCAACAAAAAAGGCTGAGTTCAAATCCGAGGCCAGCGTTTTAAATAAACGATGACATCAGCCAATGAAATTGAGGGGCGGGGCTTCAAGTCCCCTTCTGAAAACCCCTCATCCACAATATATCTCGCAGAGCAAGCAGCGCATGCGCACTGCAACGCTAGGCGAGACCTAAAAACGGGCTCTGTACTAGCTGGAGTCTGATAAAAAGCTATAACAGTGCTTTTTACCAACTCCTTTTTGCAATCTTTCTCCAGCACGAACTTCCTAAAAGAGGCTTGTTACCTGTGATTTGTCTTCTTTCTTTAAATTGGCAAGAGACGGGAACAACAAAGACAAGCCCAATCACTGAAAAGATGTAAAGGTTTATTTCGCCACGGAATAGAACCCCAGTTGTCCAAAATAAGACAATCTAAGATGATGTCGCTACATAGCGTAGCTTGGGGATTCGTCCATATACTGACCCAGAGGAGCAAGGGTGCTATTTGGACACTATCCTCAATAAAACATTGCTTACGCACTGTGCATAGGATAAAACTAGACACTGCACAGGGAAGCTGTAACAACCTTCTACATATACGATCTTCCTCAATATGAAGAGGGGAACACTTATGGAAACAAAGTTAAATATAAAGTGAAACCTGAGAAAAGTAAACCATTGTTCACCCCCAGCCAAGCTGGCCCAAACCCAGTGGGAGAGAAGCTACCCCGATAACCAGTTTTTAGTGACCATAAAAGAGGGGGCTTCTCATTTCCCTGGGTACAGCTCTTGGCATGCCCACAGTATCTGCACAAGGAAGAAAGAATTTCTCCATCTTCTGCTGAAAAGTTGGTAGAGCTACCGTAGGTAAATTCAAACTCACTGGGTAGGGACAGCCAGAAGTCACCCCCACCCACTAACTATTGCCAATCATAAATGTGGCACCCCAAGTTACCCTCCTCAGAAAACTTTCTGGACCTGTTAAATAACAGAACAAGGTTTCCACATGCTGTTTAAGACCTGTGAGGAAACCCAAATACCTGGACCTGCTCCCACTTGTAACGGGGACAAAGTAGTGGACTTTAAGGGTCAGAGCCTACAGAGACACAACAAGGTGCAAAAGGCTTTTTCCATGAAGTGTCCATCTAACCAGTTTCAACTGGACCTGGACTGAACCCCTCTAGTAGCCTCTGCTACAGTGAGTATTTACCCTTAAGGCCCACAAAAATTGTCCCTGAGGTTTTGGGACCCTTTACTATTTACCTAAATTCTCTGAATAGCTGTGGGACCTAGAAAATGTCTGACTTCCAGTTGCTGCAGGACTGTGACTGAACCCCCGAGCCGAGCCAAGCGGGGCCTGTCTTTACTGGTATGAATAAACAGGTTTCTCTTGCTTAGGGCTTTTCTGCCGTAGCCAATCAGTTTCAGTATGCCCGATGATAAAGTATTGAGTCTCGTGGATCTCATTTTCACATACAGCTCACTCCTTGTACCACAGCCTCCCTACAGCCTTGTCCAGCAGGATGATTTTGAGCTCTGAAAAAAAAGAGACCATGTTCGAACACAGAAATCTTGACTGGGCAAAGGAGCGAAAAGTATCCAGTCATGTGCAGTATATAGGAAATAGTGTGCAAAAGACATTGGGATGTGAAAGGGTTAATAAGTTTAGACAGTGTTGATGAGTGAAAATGCATGCAAAACCTCAGGTACCACGCCAAAATAGCAGATGATGTTGTGATGCTTATTTTTCTGCTCCAAGTAGATAAAGCTTTTTGTTCTGCCAGGATGTTCACTGTATTATGCCAAGGCATGTGGCTTGAGGGAGGCATACCATTGAGGTTATGCTGACCCTAAACACGCCTAAGTTTAGTTTGAAGGCCTTGGGGAGGTTGATTGTACCAGTGAGATGGAGGTCAGGAATGCAACTGGTTGTATGAGGGAGTTGGGAGGATCCTGGCTCAGAGAAGTCACTGAAAGAACGTACACAGCTGGTTCCTGAAAGGAAAACAATATTGTGAAAGCCAGCTTCTAGAATATGGAAAGGATCCGTGAGGAGCACCCAGGAAGCTCTAAGACTGAGTCATGCAGATCTGCCAATGCCCACATCTGCTGTTCGTTTGTGCCTTTTCCAGGGAAAGTTTGGAGCAGGCTTCCTGGTGATAGCTGCCAAAGCAAAGTTAAATAGGGATGTTTAGTCTTTTCTCCTGCTTTATTTTGAGTCACAGAATTATTATTATGCTTTGGCTTAATGCCTTGTAACTGATTTTAGTCAGTATTGACAATATGCATGACTATTTTGCTGGTGTTTTCATTAACTCCTTCGCCGTGGGGGTAATTCCCCCGCGGCACGGGGGCGGCGGCGCTGTGCTCATGACGAGCCCAGCTCGTCATGAGGCACAGTGGAGCTGGGCTCGTCACAACTCCGCCCACAAATTGATTCTCCCGCACAGGCGGGGAATCAATTACACGTGGGAGTGGCGCGACTGTTATGACGAGCCCAGCTCGTCATGAGCACAGCTCTGCTGTGCCTCATGATGAGCTGGGCTCGTCATGAGCACACAAGGGGATAAAGTTATACTGTATCAGCTACGTGTGTCCTTATTGATTTGTACCTGATAAATATAGCTTGCAGTGGTTTCAGGTAACCAGCCCAACGCAGGCTGGCAAGAGGACATCCTTCTGTGCAAAGTTTGAACTTTGTCCCCTCTGAGCTTTTCAAACCACAACCAATGACTTCAGGGGGATCTCATCCAGTGGCTATCCACCTTCGAGAGGACTTCCTCAGATATAGCCTGCAACCTTACCCACAAGAGGATTTGGACTTCCATTTCAGAGACTTATTCCTAAGGTAAATCTTTGGCCGGATTAAACCTCTTTGGCGTACTGACCCGTGCTCCATCACAGTCGACTTTATATAATCCTATGGGCCTGATTCACAGAACTAACTTAAGACAAAATCCTAAACTTACTACCATTTTGGTATTCACAGAAGGCACTTACTCATTTTGGTATTCACCGAAGGCACTTACTCATTTCGGTATTCACAGAAGTTAGGAGTCCTAAGTTTAGGACTCCTAAATGCCTTCTGTGAATACCGAAAGCCTTAAAATTAGGATTTTTCTCAGTTTAGTAGTAGTAAAGTTAGGAGTCCTAACTTTACTACTACTAAACAATCACTACTGATTAGAACTTTACTTTTTTGTGGCGCTTTATGCCTTAAATGTTTTTAAAACATACATCTCTAGTTCCCCATTAGATATTTTTTGTTCTTTTGGTGATTTTTTTGTTAATTACATTTTTTTTTATTGTTTTTTACTTTCTAATTGTTACTTCTAAATGATTTACACATGTTTTTTAAGTTAAGTTTGGTGGCCCTGTGCCAGAGATACCAGGGGTTGAGCTCAGGTTTAAATTACTGAAACGTTTGCCTGGACCTAACAGGTTAGTGACTTTATTAATTGTGATGGTCTACCATCCACCCATACTAATAATTCACTTTCTTACACAGATTAAAGTTACCTCTATGGGAGTTTGTTTCATTTTAAACTTTGTTTTTTTAATTTTGAAAGTAACGTGGGTTTTACAACACAAAAACCATCCCAGAATCAATTTCCTTTATGAAAGATATGTAGTTGAAGTTTTTCTGATCTGGAAAGGCAACACTGTCAATCTGAATGCTTTACTGCATTGGCTTACTCACACCACAGAGCCTTAAGTTTACTCAGAATATCAGAACTACACCTACCTATGTGTGCTTTTAACAGAGGGCAGAACATCAGAGACCATGCAGAATGTTTATTTGAACTCAAACCATTGATGTCTTGTGAACTGTAGTCGGTTAACTACCATTATTAACTACCATTGTCAAATATGACAAATGAGGTAATTGTAGCACCTATGCTTTCCCTATCAACCAGAGTTATGCTGTCACAACAGTTTTTGATTTTATGAGCAGTGCAATCAAAGGAATAGTGGTAAATAATAGCAAGACCACTCCCACTGCACTCTGGGCAGTCTTGATGCATTAAAGAGAAACCCGAAAGTAAGCCAGGGCAATATAAGGACAGGATAAGTCAGTCCTCCATGTTTCAGTCAGAAAAGTAGCCTCATTGAAGACAAGAGTTCATTAAAATTTTAGGAGAATGTTTGGGCAACAATCTTACGTTAGTAAGACAGGCCGATAACTGATGTGGGTGACTACGCTTACCGTTGGCTGAGGATTAGGCCGGCCGAACACAGCTGAAATGGGACGAGTGTTAAAAGTTAGTCCCAGTGTGACATTATATTTGTACCATGAAACTAGGCCCAGAAGAGAAGAAATGTTTAAAACAAAATGGCATTTATTTCCCTTGTGGAAGGCCAGACATTCTTGCTCAGTGTAGGAGATACAAGAAGGCAAATCATAGGTGAAAAGATAAGCATTTCTGATGCTAGTTGTGATCTGGGTGCAGATGAGGTTGCCTTTGTCCTCCATCTGCATGACCGCTGAGCACATCTGCATCTTTTAAGAATCCCGCTGTGATGTAGGTGGGTGTGTCCTCCTGAGCAACTAGAGTGCAAAACTCTCGTCCGTAAATGGAGAGCAAAGTAAAAGATAACTGGAGCCCAGCTGCTTCCGTGTCTGAATCAAGCTCCTTTGTCTTAGACAGCATGTAAGAAAGAAAAACAAAGTTAAAATAAACAAGAGAAAATAAAACCATAAACATATAAGAAAGACTACGCCCTGTTGATTCAGGAACAAGCCACCCAGTGTTGTGGAAATGAGCCTTTTTAGGGGCCCACCGGTGCGGGGGTTCACCCTTATCTGTCCACAGGTTCTTAAACCAACAAAGTAGAGATTGGCATGGAAACTGGAATATCAAAGAACAATTTTATTAATCACTCATGAATGGGACTACATCAATACAGTATCCTCAGGCCACTGTAGGAGGTAGTGCATGGAATACAGAAACAATGGGCCTTATATACAGACTTTGTTGTAGAGTCAGCATAGAGACTCAAACGGGAGGTACAGGTATACACAGGAACAGCTATTGACTAACATGGACAGAAAGTAATCACTTAGTCAGCAGGGTGGGAGGAGCAACAGACCTGCTTACATTAGTTAAAATTGCCTGACAGTTACACTCTATGACAGATGCATTCTAGCAGCTACAGGCCTTTATGAGCTTATACATAGCTCTGGCTCAGTACTGAAGGAGTTAACTGTAGTTGATGACTCAAGCAGAATAGAAAAGCAAGTTACAGTGAAGACGGTAGAATCACATGGCTAACACATGGCTAACGAAGATGGATGATACAAACAAAATGGCTTCAGCTTATTCTAACAGTAATTTCTATCGTTTTCCACAGACGGCCCTTTTAGCATTAGCTGAAGACATTCGCTACGCAATAGAGAAAACATGAAAATTATCACCGACATCTATTAACATCAGTTTTCTTATTTCTTGGTCAGGTACTAGTCGGGCATTTACATTTTTGGTACTTTGTTTGATTGGGCTACAGGAGGTACAGGTAGCAGCACAAAGGGAACAAAGCATCGGGCCACATTGTATACATACACAGTAGGAAAAAAAGATCGCAACAAATATACATAGGGCTGACAATAGCTTCCAACTCCAGGTGGTGATCATTGTCCAAAACCATCCATAAAAAGTCCAAGTTCCTGAATTTGGATGGATTTCAGAGGCTATTTTATGCAACTTCGAAATTGCATCATAAACTGAAGGGGCGCAGTCAGGGATATATACACAGCAGCTGCTCCCAAAGATGTGGCATGCTCCACCATGGTCGGCTAAGATCACGTCCAACACCATCCTATTTTGGAGCACCACAATTCTCGCAATTTGTAGTTCTTTCATGATGTTTCCAAGTGCCATAGCTGTCTGATTGGTTACAGCCTCTACAACACGTGTCAAGCGTCTGATTTTACGTCTGTTTAAGGCAGCACCAACAAAGAAGAACAGTCCCAAATTAAAGTCAACATATTGCTGCAGCGCAGTATCAGTCTGATCCACCTCATCATGATTTATTGTCCTCTTTGATCGGCTCTTAGAAATGTCATTGTACAGTTTATAGTCTTTATGGTAGGATGCAGGGGCCAAAAACACAGGTGGTAGCAAAAAGGACACATAGCAAGTTCCCGACCAACAAATTGGTAAATGGTAATATCCCTTATTTCCACAAATAAAATAGGAGTTGTGTGATGACATAAAACTGCTGTTATTTACTCCAGTAATATTCAACACCAGTACAGTCACTTTTCCCCACAGGAATACTTCCAATACTGTTCACACACAGGTCTGCTAGTGCTCTAGTTACAGCTATAACAGGGGGGTCCATTACCCTTGATAGTTCGAGTGTTTGAGAAAACATAGCGTGTGGTGGAGTTTCCTCTGTGATACTCCTCCATCTCCATCTCCCATACAGTCCCTTTAGCTTGTAGCTCTCCTTCCTCATCAGGGTAACACACCTTACTGAGCTGGGCATTCAGTCCACCTACACCAGCTTCAGTAATGTTAGCAATTTTAGAAGCCCACAGTAGCGCAAACCAGGCCCTACAAGAACCATTGTGTGAAAACGACAGAGGAATGAAAGGTGTTCCTCCCTTTTTCTGATGAGCTGGCATCATTCCACACACCCAACAGTCTGTGATGTTCGTAGCATTATGGGTGTGATGCAACATTTGAACAAACGTATTGTTGAGGTAGGACATCCTGTGTTGCTGCTTATGATAAGGGAGAGTAAAGTATTGGTGCTCAATGCGGACAGGAGTAGTGACGGTCATTAGATTTCGAGCAGGAGTTACTCCCTCTATAACCCATGTTATCGCAGCGATGACAATAACAATGGAAGCAAATCCAACAATAAACATGGTCTTTCTGCCACAGACTCTCGTAGCAGTTGACCTCTTCTCCGCAGACATATTCACCTCGATGTTGAAAGACAAAACAGAGGGAGTCCTAAGGTCCTGGGCATCCGTTGGTTTCTTCACTGAGGGTTGATACGGGTATCACTACAAGGGTCCCCCCCTTTGTAGCTCAGCCTTTCACTAACCCAGGACGGCGACTCAACCAGTTTTTTTCAGCAATGAAGTTTCTCTTTTCCGGGGTTGCAGCTGATATCCAGATGCACCAGGGATCGTATGGTCCGGGAAGACTTCCTCAGGTTCTGCAGGTGACGCAGCTTGGCCTCTCTCTGTGTCCAGGATGTCGCGGTAATCTTTCAGTGCAGCAGGTTCCACCAAGGCGGACGGCACCCTCTTGCAGTGGGTGGAGTGGACCCAGTTCTTTCGATTGGTCACTCGGACTGCAGTTCTGGTGGCCAGGAGAATTTGCTCAGGTCCCCGCCACCTCGGTTCCAGGCTGCTCGACCTCCGGAACACCATCACCTGGTCACCGAGCCGCAGATCATGACCATCACATTGCAACCTGTCAGGAAGAGCGTCTCGAACCTGTTGATGAACAGGTTCGAGAAAGGCAAGCCCGTCTGCTCCCGCTGGCACCCGGAGCGCGTCCAGCGCCAGAACCCCTGGTCAGTTTGGGTCCCACCAGCTTGTCAGAGCACAGATTTTGGTGCTCAGAAGTGGTGAGTGTTGTGGCCCTAAACTGCTTTTTAGTGAGGAGGGTTTTGAGGAGTTTTCATGTATGGCTTGTGGCTTCCAGCCCTCCCCTTGTCTGGATAGCAACACAGATATGGAGGTAGGGAAGACCGAGGGGTTAGGGTCTGATGGGAAGGGGGGAGGACATTTCCCCTCCTCGGTGGGGTGTGGTACAGCTAGTAGCAATAGTCGGGTGGGCTGCTATGGGGCGGGTGGGCAGACAGCTCAGTTAAAATGTCTACTGCTTAATATGAGATCGCTGGGCAAGCATAAGTATGATCTAGAATGTCTGCTCCAGGTCTCTGCACCTCACTTAGTTTTCCTTACTGAGACTTGGACTAGTCAGGCCTCTGCCCCGGATTGGAACATCACCCTCCCGGCTGGATACTCAGTAGTTAGTCAGGATAGGATAGGGAGCACTGGTGGCGGGTTAGCAATAATTCACCGCGACAACTTGAAGGTGTATAGTGAGTCTATAACTCAACTGCCTGCGGAGGCCCAACGTTTTGTGGTGAAAATTAATAACACTTCCACAGTACAGGGGATACTTCTCTACAGACCTCCGGGCCCGAGACCCCCTTTTTCTCTGGCTTTCCTGTATAGATTCCAAGTCACACATTATTCTGGGTGATTTTAACTTTCATCTTGAACTTAACAACAACCCTTGTAGAAAATAGACCTCAGCTAGGCCTACCAGTGCAAGGGGTTCGCCCTTCTCTGCACAGAGTCCTCAGACTATAAGAAAGAAGTTGGCACAGAATCTGAAATAGAAAATACATAGTTTATTAAACCTCAGGAGGTGGAACCACATTCACCCAGCACCCTGTGGTGCTGAATGAAGGTAGCACCCAGAGTAGAAGAACCATGGGTCTTTTATACCCACACAGGGGCTCAGGAAAAGGACGATGCAAGCATACATGAGAAGAGTTACATACATAGATGGTCATACAGAAATGCACCGTAAATAGTATAGGAGGAGCTAGCAGTTGCTGACTCTGGTAGAAACAACCTGATAGTTACAGACTAAAAACAGATGCATGGACAGTTAGATATTCCTGCGCATGTGCAGGGTAGCAGAGTCTAAGTATAGCCAGTCCTTTAAACAGAGCACAAGGGAAGACAAAATGGCTGCCAGAAATACAAAATGGATTCCACAAAATGTACAGAATAGCCTGTAAATACCAGATGGATTCTGCTAACGCTAATTTAATCGCAGCCAATTTACGACACCCTGATACCAGCCGGCTTCTTGACAATCTAGCAGGTTATGGTTTCCATCAAAAGGTGGTGGGCCCCACACACTTGGCGGGTCATACGCTTGATGGGATTTTCTCCACTAACTCGGATGTCACACTGATTAATTCTGTCCCTCTTCCCTGGTCTGACCATTTTGCAATCAATTTTAACATTCAGTATTCACTTCTCGCACAGCTGGTTAGGAAGAAACCAGCGAGCTTAAAAATCAGGTAGTGGAACAAATTCCAAGGTACCGAATTGGAGCAGGAACTTAATAGTTGCCCCCCTGCTCAGGTTTTGGATAACAACGAGGATGCCAGCCAATATCCCGGCTGGATAGCCAAGGCTGTAAATAAAGTGGCCCCATTGAAAGAAATTAAACCTAGAAGAGTGCTGTCACCATCTCCATGGTATGGTCCGGAACTGAAAAAGCGGAAAGTTCTTTGCAGGAAAGCCGAACGTACCTGGAGAACGGAATACAGGATGGAACACAAGATATCCTATAGTACTGTGCTAAAACAATATAAAGAAGCCATCATTCTAGGGATCCCTGTCCTCTGACTGTGATACATCGGGTGTCCCAGACCATTAGTAAATATCTAACGTTCATTCTAAATCAGGTGATCACCTCATAGAGTTAGCTGATGGTCTGGATGAAGGCCTGTATCAGACCCATGTTGAAAAGCCAGCTCTTGACCCATTAGAGGTTAAGAACTATCGCCCTATCTCCTGCCTACCGATTGCAGCCAAAATCCTTGAGAGGGCAGTTAATCAAGAGTTGACATCTGATCTAGTCAGCAACAATCTGCTTGATTGCAGTCAGCACGGCTTTCGATCAGGGCATTCGAGCGAGACGGCACTAGTTATGGCAACGGAGGAGATTCGGAGACAGGTAGATGGGGGGGGGGAGAGCGATCCTCATCCTCCTTGACCTATCAGCTGCATTCAACACCGTGAATCACATGGTGTTGGTGCAAAGGCTGAGGGCGGTGGGGATCGGGGCGGCGGCTCTGTCCCTCCTCTCCTCTTTTTTAGAAGCTAGGGAACAAACTCTACACTGGGAAAGTCTGCAGTCAGAAACCTTCCATCTGCCGTGTGGAGTCCCACAGGGTTCAGCACTGCCACCGACGCTCTTCAATATCTATGTGACCCCTCTCGCCATTCTCATTAGACAGCATGGGTTCTCGTTTGTGTCGTATCACGACGATACCCAAATCATCTCGTTATCAAAAGTCGGAGCAGGTAGTCGCGAGATTCCATGAGTGTCTGAGTCACATCATGAGCTGGATGAGTAATAATTACCCTAAGATCAACACGGATAAGACAGAGGTCATGGAGTTTGGAGGTGGACAGTCCTTGTGGGATAACACATGGTGGCCGGCAGAGGCGGGTATGTGCCCAATACCATCTAAAAAAGTAAAAAACCTGGGGATCATCTTCGACGATCAACTGGGTTTTTCTGCGCAGATTAACCATGTAACTTCCACCTGTTTCTATATCTTGAAGCTACTGCGGAAGGTGTTCCCTTTTATTTCGCAGGAGCTATGAAAAACTGTGGTGGTGGCCTTAGTCCTATCCCGATTATATTATTGTAATGCTCTTTTCGTGGGCAGTGATAAGGCTCAGAAGAACAAACTGCAGTCCATACAAAATGTGGCCTCACAAATACTCCTAAATATTCCTAAAGGTCACCCAACTTCTGCGGCTATAAAATCATTACATTGGCTTCCCATACATCAACGTATGGAATTTAAGGTCCTGTGCCTTGTGCATAGGACTCTATATGGTGAAGGGGAGACTGATCTGCGAAGAATCTTTCAGTGGTATATTCCCACCAGAAGTCTTAGGTCGGCAAACTCCGGTCTTATTTGTACCACTAAAGTTCGCAGAGCTAGATGGGGGTCGGGAGGAAGCTTGTCATTTTGTGCAGCTACGCTGTGGAACCAGCTGCCCATGACACTTAGACTTTAACCAAGCATGACAGTTTTTAGGAAACAATTAAAAACATTGCTATTTCCGGCGTCTTAACTGTTTAGTTTTTAACACATTTAGATCTCTTCTCTCACGTTAGCGCCAAGACACCTCGGCATTCAAGCGCTGTATAAACTTAAATCCTATCCTATCCTATCCTAATAGAAAGCAAGATGTCAGTCAACTGAGACAAGTAGTCGCTCATCAACACATAAGGTACATCATGTATAGGGCGTGGCTTAGGAATCCCCCAAATGTTCATTGGCCTCCCAAATACCACCTCATACGGTGTGAGGCCAGATCGTGAATGTGGTACCGATCTAATGGATAGCAATGCCAATGGCAGTGCATCAGGCCATTTCAGAGATGTGGAAGCCTGTATTTTGGCCAACTTAAGCTTAAGGGTAGAATTGTATTGCTCCACTAGCCCTGCTGATTGTGGGTGAAAAGCAGCATGGAACTACTGCTTGATTCCCAATCCTTTCAAGACATACTCAACAACTTGCCCAATGAAATGGGGTCCGTTGTCACGCCACAAAACTCGGCAAATGCCGAATCTGGGGAAGACTCCTTTAGGAGCACCTTTGTTGTAGTAACAGCTGTATTATCTTTCGTAGCGTATGCCTTTATCCATTTACTAAAGAGACTTACCACTTACCACTACTAGGACATATTTCAGGTTATTACAGCGTTCAAGCTGGATATAATCCATTTCCAGTACCTCAAAAGGTGCAGTTGGTGTTGTAACTCCTCTGTGGGAGTTCATGTACCCTTTCCAGGATTATACTGCAGACAAATCAGACAAGACTGGACTATATTTTTAGCTGTGCCGGCAATATCTGGATGATCCCAAACTTGCGTAAGTAACTTTGCTATTGAGAATGCTTCAACATGTGCCGGTTCAAGTGCCATGTGAATCATGGGATGTAAATAGGCTGTGGGCAATCTCCATTTGGTCATGTCTTTATTCCTCCAACAGCCCTCATCGTCCAATGTTCCCTCCTTAGACCATTGGTCTAATTCATCAGCAGAGGCAGATCGCTGCATGTCCAGCACCTCTTGCCTGGCATCATGCCAATGTTCAGCCTGTGACTTAACCACATACATAGATGTAGTACTTCGCTGCATTGCAGTCTCACGGGCTGTGTGATCCGCAAAGGCATTGCCCTGTCCTATTTTATCAGTCACTTGTGTGCGCATCACTTCACAATGGCTACTTTCTTAGGATATGTCAAAGCAGTAAGGAGATTATGTACTAATTCCCCATGCACTATTTGTGTCCCATGTGATGTAAGGAAACCTCTTTTCTTCCAAAGTAGCCCAAAATCATGAGCCACTCCAAAAGCATATCGACTATCAGTGTAGATGTTAACGAGCAAATGAGTACTAAACTCACATGCTCTTGTTAGCGCTATCAACTCAGCTGCCTGAGCTGACTTCTGTGGGATGTGGACTGTCTCAACTACTGTCTGAAGTGTTGTAATTGCGTACGCAGCTGATGTTGTGCCATTGAGCAATTTCAAGCAGGACCCATCAAGCACAATTCTCCATCAACACTAGAAAGGGGAGTATCTTGTAAGACAACACAACCCTTTGTTTGTTCCTCAGAAAGGGATATACAGTTATGTAACTCTTGTGACTGGGACTGAGTAGCTGGGAATGGCAATAGTGTAGCGGGGTTTAAAGTCAAACATTTTTTCAATGTAATATGAGGGGCCAAAAGTGTCAAATCATAGTGTCAAATGCTGATACCGCCCTGATTTAACAGTGCGGTAACTGCATGGGGTACTAACACAAGCAATCTATGTGACAAGACTATTCCCTCACTCTGATGTATGGACACAGCTGTCACCGCTACCGCTCGAAAACACCCAGGCAACGCGCGAGCAACTGGATCAAGGACAGCTGAAAAATATGAACAAGGACGCTGATTATCACCGTGTGTCTGGGTTAAAACCGAGAGGGCACAACCGTCCCTCTCGTGTACATAGAGTGTGAAGGCCTTAGTGTAGTCTGGAGTTCCTAATACTGGTGCAGAGCAAAGAGCTTGACATAACTGTTGGAAGGCATTCTGACATTCAGTAGTTCATGGGAGGGGCACCGGAGTGTCTTTAGTTAAAAGGGCTAACAAGGGCTTGACAATGTAGGAAAAGTTAGGGATCCACTGCTTACAGAAAGAATTAAGGCCAATCAGTGCACAAACATCCTTCTGAGTACAGGGCACAGGCGTGTCTAAAATAGCTTCAATGCGGCTGGTGTGAGTGCACGTCCCTCCTTAGACAGGAGGTGACCTAAATAGGTAACCGCTGTCCACAATATTGCAATTTCTTCCGAGAGACCTTGTGATGATGAGATGCAAGAAATGAGAGCAATAACAGTGTTCCTTCTTCGCACTGTTCAGGGGTATCAGCAGCCAACAAGATGTCATTGACATATTGAATAAGAGCCACCCCTTTTGGTACAGGAAAAGCATCAAGCTGTCTCTTCAATGCTTGGCTGTAGATGCTAGGACTCTCTGTATACTCTTGTGGAGCTCTGCAAAATCTGAAGGATCGATAATTCAAAGTGAAGCTGAACAAATAACGGCTGTCAGGATAAATAGGTATTGAGAAAAATGCGTTTTTCAAGTCAATGACGCTAAATGTGGTTGCAGCAGGAGTAATCATAGTAAGAAGTGTTGTGATGTCAGAGACTACCGGGTATTGGGGTACAACTATCTTATTGACCTCTCTTAGGTCAATGATAAATCTATAGACTTTAGAATCAGTGTCCTTTTTCAAAAGAGGAAGAATAGGGCTATTACAGGTATTTTAGGGGACCTATTCCACAACCCCTACTCTAATCAAATCCTGAACAATGTATATCAATGTTTCTTCAGCTTCCCGAGATATTTTATATTGGGGCAATCGAGGCAATGAGGCACCTTTCTTCACTTGAATATGGATGGGCGGGATAACCATTTGTCCCACATCAGTATCTGATGTAGCCCACAAGGTACTAGGTAGCGATGCCAGAGCAATATCTTCTTTAATAAGGCAAGACCTCTCAACCAGTGAATGGTTGTCATTTAAAATAACACGCACACCTTCTGGGAAACAACGTATTGTAGCACGAAAATGTTTAAGCATATCGATACCCACAATGTTGTCCGGTGAGTTAGGGATAAGCAGAAATGGACATGATGCAGTGAATTTATCAAGACTGAATGCAAGTGGTTGTGACAGTGGGCTAAGGGAAGGTGTCCCATCGAATCCTATCGATGTTATTTTTGTGCCAGACAGGGGAGCCCTAGGAACCAATTGTTTAGACAGAGCACTATGAGTAGCTCCTGTATCTACCAGAAACTGATCAGCAGGACCCAAGACGTTTGCATCGACATAGGGATCCCTCTGGTCTACTGGGACCTCAACTGGTTTCTTAACCCATCCTAGGCATTCCTACGCATAATCAGAATCCTTAGGACCATCAGTCAGATAATCAGACACTTGATATTGGTTGCGCCTATCACAAGTATTAAAATAATTTTGATTGTGCTCAACTGCCTCAAATCTAGTACGATTATCCATGCCTCCCCTATTTTCTGAGTTCCCGGGGTGGCCTTTCATGTTTCCTTTACCCCGCTGATACTGCTGACCTTGCAAAAGAGGGCAAGCAAAACGCCAATGTCCAGTCTCCTTACAATAAGCACACTGATCAGAAGACAGAGGTGCTCGAGGGAAAGGGGGTGCACCAGGGCGATACATCGCACGTCCGCCTCTACCACCACCTCTAAATGAGGGACCATAGACCTGAGCCAACATAACTTTTGTCTTTAAATCTTTAACCTTTTTATCCTCTTTGCATTTTGCTTCTAATTCCTGACACTCGTAATACTGAGCCATAGTCAAAAGGGAGACGGGGGAGGACATAGTCCATGAACTCTCGCTGGCCTTTAGACGATTAGCTATTTCTGGCAACATGTTAGCGACAAATTTGTCTACAAACAGATGCTTACCCGTGTCATCTGTCAATGACCTGGCACTAAAGTCATGGAATGTCTCCTCGAATCATGTAAAGAAATCAGAAACTGACTCATCTGCTTTCTGCTTACAAGACGCTAATGTAGTCCAATTTATTTTCTTAGGGGGTATAAGAGTTTTCTACTTAGTTACAATAGCTTTAGGAAGATCTAATATCAACTGTTATGGTTTCTGCGCAGGCTCTCTAGCGGCATCTGTTTCCTCTAAATGCACCCAAGTATCACCATAAGCTACATTATAATCTACCTTCCGAATTGATCTCCACATATCAGGGGTAAAATAAGTCCAAAGAACATGTCTATATCAGGTAATGTCATAGTGCAAGAACTAATAGCTCCTTCTACTTCTTCATAAGGCAAAGCAGCTTTAAGAGCCATAACATCCGCTCTACTCCAAGGGGCATAGACCCAATTATAAATAAAATAACCTTTCGCATTATCTGAAGTTTTATTGTCACTTGTCCCTATTCCCTTTGGGGGAACATACAAAGGCGCAGCATCACACATTGGTTTTACAGTAACTACAGAATTACTAATGTCTGTATCTGTCCCTGCAGCTCCTTCTTGTTGCGCTGGGAGCTGAACTGTTTGCTCAGCTGTAGCTTTAGCAGCTGCCTTTTCTCTTCTCGCAGACGGAAGGCAGCAATTTGTAATTTAACCACTCGCCTAATTAGATCGGAAATTTGTAAAGAGGGAAAGGTGCCATCACTTAACTGTTTATAATCAGAATTTATATCAGCAGGCTCTAGATGATCAGAATGTTTTCTAAAACTGGGTATTACTTCACAAGTGAACGCTTCTAGAAAATATAACTGCTCTTGATCTGACCATTGCTGAACTATTGCTAGAATTTCTGGAACGGAGGCATACCCATACGCTGCCTTACGGGCAGCGGATCTAAGAGTGGCCTTATTCTCAGTGGTTAAAGTAGAGCGAGTTGTTCGCCCAGTTTGCTTATCGTCATCTTTTTCATCTGAAGAAAAATGTTCTTCATCAGAACCTTCTTTCTCAGGGACGCTAGGGAATTTATATGGGGCGGAGGTCTATCTAACAAAAAAAGAATCATCTTGAGGTCTATTAATGATGGGATAGATGGGGCGCCTAACAAGGCACCGGCCAGATACCTCTTAATGACGCTCCCTATCTTCATTCTCTTTCATGTCCTTCATCTCTTTATTTTTCAATTCTAACGCTTTTGCATAAATAGTATTGCGCTGTTCTTTTTCTGCTATAGCTTCTTCTCTCCTCACTCTCTCATTTATCTCTTTCTCCCACATTCGTACACAATCAAACATATCTTGCCAACTCTTTCTCTTAAACAAACACTGCTCAACATACTGAATCTTCTTAACATCAAATGACCCATTTACTGGCCATCGTAGAGCAGGATCCTTTTTTGTGTATTTGTTCCACAGTGTACTATACATTATGGAAGAAATACCATATTTAATATACATAAACCTATTAGGTGTCCCCTCTAGGGGAGCCGGTTGACTACTTTCCAGATCCATATTGGTACCTCCAAGACTGCAACACATTCTACGAAGTGGGCCAAAAGCAGGCATGCCAAAAATGTTATAGTAAATATAATATTATAGTTAAAGTAGTACTTATCCCAAATATAGTACCTATCACAAATAGTTCAAAAAGAGAAAAATCTCCTCATTATCTGCCTTTACTTATTGCAACAAGTAAATCAAACAAACAAAACCAGAATCTGGGCCAAGCAAATACAAAACAAGAGTGTCGCTTAAACCTCCACCTGCCAAGCTCTGGGTCGACATAATGGCCACTGAAAAAATTTACAACAAGGGAGATCTCAGTCGGGACTGACAGTCACCTGGAGGGTCAGATCGGGAAAACCGGAAAAACATGTCGGTCTGCAAAGACAACGGTCTCCTCATGCAGGGTACCTCCTCAGTAGATTCCTGCCATCCATCAAGACCACACCCTTGGATGGCCGCATCTCTGATGAGCACCGAAAGTTAGACGCCAATTTGTGAAAATTAGCCTTTTTAGGGGCCACCGGTGCAGGGGTTCACCCTTATCTGTCCACAGGTTCTTAAACCAACAAAGTAGAGATTGGCACGGAAGCTGGAATATCAAAGAACAAGTTTATTAATCACTCAAGAGTGGGACTACATCAATACAGTACCCTCAGGCCACTGTAGGAGGTAGTACATGGAATACAGAAACCATGGGCCTTATATACAGACCTTGTTGTAGAACCGCCATAGAGACTCAAATGGGAGGTACCGGCATACACAGGAATAGCTAATGATTAACATAGACAGAAGGAAATCACTTAGTCACCATGGTGGGAGGAGCAACAGACCTGCTTACATTAGTTAAAATAGCTTGACAGTTACACTCTACGACTGATGCATTCTAGCAGCTACAGGCCTTTCTGAGCTTATACATAGCTCTGGCTCAGTACTGAAGGAGTTAACTATAGTTGATGACTCAAGGAGAATAGAAAAGCAAGTGACAGTGAAGATGGTGGAATCACATGGCTAACGAAAATGGATGCCACAAACAAAATGTCTTCAGCTTATGCTAACGGTAATTTCTATTGTTTTCCACAGTGTGTGCCTAGGAAGAAATGGATGCATCAATCTTTCATCTAATATCGAAACAGGAGGGCCCATCATTTGCTGAAAATGATCTTCTTATAGCACTTTTTAGGTCTCGCCTACGCAGCGTGCATGTGCTGCCCAGGAGGGCCTTTAGCCGTCGATCTGCTCATTTTCAAGCACACACTTGTGCTTGTGGCGGCATCCACCTTGTGGGAGCGAGCAGCGGTGCGCCACAAGTACGAGTGCAATGCTTGAAAATGAGCAGACTGCTCTCCCAAGCGCACGCGCACCACTCGCGGGCTCACCTCGTCGACTATGTATATAGTGCGCTCGCTTTCACTTTCTCCCTGCTGCTCTGACTGCGACCTCTTCTCACTGCCTGCAGTGCACTACTTTAACTCTCTACGGCTTGCCGCCGGACGGCGCCCCAGAGTCCCTGGACTTTTAGCCCCCCAAGGCGCCTGCAGTCCCTACTTCTCAGGACTGCTACAAGCACGGGCTAATAGCAATGCTGTGCCATGATGTAGCGCCTTGGATTGATACATAGCGCCGTCTGCCTTCAACGTGTTTGCGCCCTGGGTTCTACTGGTGCTGGCATTTACATTTTCTGAACCCATCACCAGTACTTTCTTGAGTTGCACTCTGACCTCTGACAGAGGCTTCCCGCACTGGAGGAGCGCTGAGGATTATGCGGTTTGGTGCCTTCCTTCCTTAGGGAGGGACACGCCACGACCGACACTCGCACCAACTCTCCTCTCTCTCAGCAAGTCTTACCCGGTCAGAGTGCTTTTCCATGGCGCAAACCTCCCCGTGTACTCTTATGGGCAGCCGTGACTCCTCCTTTTATCACTCACATGGGAAAGCCGCCATTCATTCTTTTATACCCTCATCACCACATGCCATAGATTTCATACCCTTTTTTTCATACCCTTTCATGGGGCAGTCGCTGCTCCTTCTTTTATCACTCCATCACCACTGCCTTAACTTTCATACCCGCGGCTCCTGAGGTTCTGGATTTTTAAAAGTCCAGAGGTGTCAGGGAAACAACACCCAAAGACCCCTGAGTTCCTTCCTGTCTCGGTGCACAAATAAACAGAGACGCGGGCTTCTCGATGGTGGCGTCAGAGACCAAGTTTTATTTACTGCAGGGACACAGAAGTCATAGGAACCACACAAAGGCAGAATCTACGAGACTGTTCAAATTGCAAGAAGTGGGTTGCTCCTTAAATACACGAAATATGTCTTTAGGCAACATTACACGAATATTTTTCATGCCCAACCCGGTATCCCAAACAGAGAATAAACATACATCAAACAATAATTAGTCGTAGGTTTTCGGTATTCGATCAAGTCTCCTTGTCAGTTTTCCATTCTTTGCCCGATCCTCCCCATCATAAAAATCGTATCCTCCCCATTGTAAAAGCCCAGAAGGAGAGGAGCAGAGCCAGGTGTAAGGGATTGAAAAGCAGGATAAGAGGTGTTTATGGATCGTAAACGGGCCCGGCTACCGTATTCGGCCTCTCAATCAGGACAATGGACGCGAGAACTAGTATAGCAGGATTGGCCTCAGGCAGGGGAGGCAGCTTGATTCTGCCTAGTCACGCAGCATCAGCTTCCTCGGGCTTGAGCTTACGTGTCCTTAACAAGGTGATTCTGCCGGGGTCATCGCTCGTCCATTTACTATGTGAGGGCAAGAAACAAAATGGGTGCCGTATCTAAAATGGATGCCATGATATTACAACAGAATGCCCTATTTCTCAGTGAATTCATGCTCGTAGTGCGGCGAAAACACTGTCATGCATACAATGGATCATTTACGGTTCACTGGTACCAAAATCGTGTCAGTACTATTCCAGCGCGCACGCTATTCATGCAGCGCTTGTTTTGTGGCAGCGTCTGTTTTTAACCACTCGTTTTGTATTTTATTAGTAAAAATCTTTTAGAATTATTCTTTGGTCCTACCTGCCTGGCCGCGCATACCCCCACCTCTGCCATCACACCTGCACGATAATTGTGGTATCTCACCGCGTTTTGCGGGTCCTTCGCCCCTGACTCGCGGCGGCCATCTTGGGTGAGTGGGTCCCAGCGCGCCAGCAAGTCCTCTCTCCACTTTGGTTGGAGACTACTTAGGCAGGCCTGATTGGGCAGCGCGCACTATTCCAGCGCGAACGCTATTCATGCAGCGCTTGTTTTGTGGCAGCGTCTGTTTTTAACCACTCGTTTTGTATTTTATTAGTAAAAATCTTTTGGAATTATTCTTTGGTCCTACCTGCCTGGCGGCGCATACCCCCACCTCTGCCATCACACCTGCACGATAATTGTGGTATCTCACCGCGTTTTGCGGGTCCTTCGCCCCTGACTCGCGGCGGCCATCTTGGGTGAGTGGGTCCCAGCGCGCCAGCAAGTCCTCTCTCCACTTTGGTTGGAGACTACTTAGGTAGCCATGCTTACGCGCAGCGGTCACGCGCAGCGGGGACGCCGGACTGACGCCGGAGTTACGCCAGAGTTCAGCCCGTCTGTGCCCGTCCGGGCCCGGACGGGCTCAGGGCTGGTTGCTATGCCCGCCCTAGTGGAACCGGGCAACACTCGAATTGGGTATAGGAGGGAAGAACTTATGTCCTGGCAGTTCACGAATCCCGTACCCTGTATATATGCCTATGAGGGCGACCTACCGTTCCTGCCTTGTGGGACATGTAGTGGGGGTCGGCGTATGACCGCTGATAACTCTGTGCTTTCTATAGCTTTGCTGAATTGCCGGTCTGTACCTAGTCATGCCACAGAAATTAATTCCCTTATTTTGGATCATAAGCTGGATGTGTTATTTTTAACCGAGACCTGGATTTCCTCCTGCTCGGGCCCTGACATAGTCAGAGCTCTCCCTTCTGGTTTTCTAATGGCACATTTGGATAGGCCTGTGGGGAGGGGAGGAGGGATTGCCATCCTTTATAGGGACTCGTTAGTTTGTAAGGTGCAGGACGGAGGGATGAGTGACTGCGAGAGTTGTCAGTTCTCTCTTCGACTTTCACCCACGGCGTCTTTGACAGGTTTTTTGATTTATCGTCCCCCTGGGCCCATGGGAATTTTTTTTAATTCCTTCTTGGAATCAGCTGCGCTTCTTGCCTCTTCTACTGGCAATTTTATAGCCTTGGGTGATTTTAACATCCACTTTGATGATCCTCACAACTCCTTGGGAGTAGATTTGCAAGGTGATCTTCAAGCCTTGGGGATCAACTTGGCTAATTCTGGTGCCACACATAGGAAGGGCCACTTGTTGGATCCCACATTTTCGAACTCGGCCTGCCTTAAAGCTTTTCCAGCGCTGGCCTTGCCTTGGACTGACCATTTTATGGTGCCTGCCAAGTGGCAGTTTGATGTTCCAGTTCCATCGGCTCCTAGGGTATACACTGTGGAAAGAGCCTGGTCGAGACTCTCAGTTGATACCTGGGCGGTACATCTGGAGGCGTCCCGGCCTCCCCTTGTGTCCAATCCGTTAGTCGCCGATGAGAGGTTAAACACCTGGCTGACCAACTCGCTTGACGCTCTCCTCCCCAAGAAGAAACAACTTTCTATGGGTAAGAGAGTGGGATCGGCGCCCTGGTACACATCAGAGTTGAGAACTCTGAGAAGTGGCTGCAAGAGATTGGAACGGTCTTGGAGGAAAGATTGGAGTGAAGCGACCCGGAGAGAATACCGGGCGGCTCTTAGCACTTACAAATCTGCTATTCGGGTAGCTAAATCTGTATTCTTTGAGGGGAGAATTGGCTCAGCGGCCAACTCCTCAAAAGAGTCGTTCAGGGTCATCAAAGAACTTTTAAAAGCTCCCGAACCTCAAGTTTTCCACGTTGACCCTCTTGGGAAATGCTCCGAACTTGCCTCCTTCTTTAAAACCAAAATAGATAACATCCTGTCATCACTCCCTCGGTTAGACGAGGAGATTTCCTCTGATGGTAATTTTGAGTCTCAGCCCAGAGTGCGGACAGCGGAGCTGGCCTCTTTCGGACCTGTTACGGTGGAAGAAGTTCTCACAGTCTTGATGACCATGAAAAGTGGCTCGCCTAAAGATCCTGCACCTATGAAATATCTTAAGCAGGTAGCTTCTACCATCGGCGGTCCAGTGACGGGTCTGATAAATTTATCCTTTGCCCAAGGAGTGGTGCCCCCGAGTTGGAAGGGAGCGGTTGTCAAGGCTCTCTTGAAGAAGCCTAACTTGGACCCCGCTGACCTTGCCAGCTTCAGGCCTATCTCTCTGCTCCCCGGCTTTAGCAAGGTAGCGGAGAAGTTGGTGAATCGGCGCCTCTCGGGCTTCCTGGAGTCCAATTCCCTTCTGGGTGACTCCCAAACGGGTTTTCGCCCCGGTCAGGGGACCGATACAGCCCTGCTGGCAGTCGTGGAGAATGCCAGGAGCATTCTGGACACAGGGGGATCAGTGGCAGTGATCCTCCTTGACCTCAGTGCGGCATTTGACACTGTGGACCATCAAGTGCTTCTCCAACGACTGTCGAGGGTGGGTGTCTCCGGGTTGGCCCTGAAGTGGTTCTCTTCCTTTTTGGCTGGCCGAGCGTTTGAGGTGTGGGAAGGCCATATGAAATCTTCATCGGTTCCTCTCCAGTGTGGTGTGCCACAGGGCTCATCGCTGAGCCCTACCTTATTTAACATTTATATGGCCCCCCTAGAGAATGAGATACTGCCCCTGGGTATCAAGATTATCAGCTATGCTGATGATACTCAGCTGGTGGTAGGCCTCCCCCAGTCATCTTACCATCCCGATCAGCTGCATACGTGCCTGAATAAGATCTTCACGTGGATGTGTAGCTCAGCACTCAAGCTCAACGGCTCCAAAACGGAATTGATGATATTGGGGAATTCCCCTCCTACCTTGTTTCCGAGTAGCTGGCCCAGTTGCCTGGGAGCGGCTCCCACCCCCAAACAGGAGATCAAGAGTTTGGGGGTGTGGTTGGAGCAGGACCTTACCTTTAAGACTCACGCTAAAAAGACCGCAGGCGTGTGCTTTGGTCTGCTCCGATCAGCCCGGAAGATTTTACCTCTTCTCCCAGTGGTCTCTAGAAGGTTACTTATTCAGGGGCTTATCATCTCTCGGCTGGACTTTAGTAATGCGCTGTTTCTGGGGGCCCCAGAGTCCACCTTAAATAAATTACAGTAAGGGCAGAATGCGGCCGCTAGGCTCCTGATGGATCTCCCCAGGCGTCAGTCTGCTCGACCTGCGCTGAAGGCGCTGCACTGGCTTCCCGTTAGGGAGAGGGTGAAATTTAAGGCACTCTGCATGGCCCATAAAATCCTGCAGGGGAAAGGCCCTCCTATCCTACGGGATATGGTGCAACCTTATAAGGCCTCTCGTTCCCTTCGTTCAGACCATCAACATCTGCTTCAGGTCATGAGAGTAAGGAAGGTAAGAACTGGGGGCAGAAGATTTTCCATCAATGTGGCCATTCTGTGGAACTCCCTTCCACTGTTTTTACGCTTGGAATCAAGTTTCTTACGCTTCCGCAAGCTGTTAAAAACTCACCTGTTTCCTGCCTAAGTCCGGTGCTTCATGTCATGGCGTCTCTTTTTGGATAAGCGCGGGGATGCCCAAGGGTAACCAGGCGCGTTATAAAACTCATTAATAATAATAATAATAAGTACTACGATACCGACTACACGGGATCGGATCGCTACAGAACCTCAGACCGTCCTTTTGCCCTTACATAGGCAATAGCTTACTCTATATCAGAGTCCATCTCTATGTTCATCATGTCACTGATATGTTGCTGGAGCATTATTCTATCTCGTGGTGTATCTCGAAAAACAGGTGGTCTTCTTACGCATGTTGAAACACAAAGGCCACATAAGGCAGGACCACACTGAACAATGAGACAGCATGAGAATAAAAATACCAATGCAACACCAGTGACTATCAGAACCTTCCATCCCCATGCAGATAACAGACTCCAGAACCATCCCATTAGTGACCAGTTACCTTCCTCTACATGAATAGAGTCAGAGATTTTGTGTAACTTGGAAATGGCCTTATATACCGTTGGCGCATTATCTGGGATAAAAACACAGCAACTCGATTGGATCATCTTACATACTCCACCTCGATCTGCAAGTAGTACATCGAGGACCATACGATTCTGTAACGTCATGAGGCGATCCGCCTGAAGCTCAGCTGTCAGGTTACTAAGGGCACCCGCAGTTTCAGTAATAGTGGATTCAACTACCCGTGTTAGTTGACGTAAGTTTCTACTGTTGGCCATAGGCCCCCAGAATGGAAGGAAACCCTTGAAGAAGTCTCCTGCTTCTTGGCCAGCAGTGTCTTCCTTATTGAGAACACCTCTCACAACTCTAGTTTTGTGATAATCCGGTGCAGCAGTGTATGTCGGAGGCAATAGTTGAGCGATATAACATGAGCCTGAGAAGTCAGCAGGTAGCCATGTATATGCTCTGTCTTTGCAAACAAAATAGGTGCCCTTAGCAGCTAAAAATGCAGGGGAGGACTGTGACGGGAAAACGTATGTTTCGGTACAGTCGCTCTTCCCTAGTCGAGCTTTCGGATTCCTCCCATTTCCTTAAAAACAGACCTGACCTTGGTGGGGTACGACCCAGATCGGAGTCGAGCTTTTACGTTTGTTCTCACCCAAAGTAATGCCATATTCCGTAACATTCCAACCCATGTAAACTCGCAATTCATCCTTGGGAATAAACGGAGTGTTATTGACGTCTCTAACCATGTCAGTAATTCCTTTTACCAAGGCTCTATTAGCGGAGTTATACCTAGTGGAACGCGGAGGTCGCGGGGGATAGGTCTCTAGAGCATAGGCGAACATGGTCTGAAATGCCCAGAATGATCCATTATAACTAAAGGGCAGAACCAGATAAGGGATACCCTTGTCCATGGTATGTGGTATTAAGCCACACACCCAGCAGTTCGTTGTGTTTACTACTAGTTGGTGTTGGTGCAAGAGCTGAATGAAAGTGTTATTTATAAACTCAGAGCGTCGAGCTTGCTCATGTGCAGGAAAGGGATGGAAAGAATGAAAAGAAACAACAGTCGGAGAAACAGAAACATGGGGAGATACTGTAGATGTAACAGGTGCAAAGATCAATTGAATACCAAAAATAATTCCGCCTACCAGAGTTATTAAAACAATCAGAAATGTCAGAGCACATTGCATTAGGAAACATTTGCTATACAATATTTCATACAGTTTTGTCTTGCGAGCATTTATGACGTTAGCCCGTCGCAGTTCAGGAAGCTCCATCTTCTACAACCGTTCGCAACGGATGGTTTGTACCTGTTAAAAATTGCTTCGGTCTACCCTGGGAGTTCCCAAAATAAACAGAAGAAACCGACCTTGTGTCTGGTTCCCTGCAAGTTAAAACAAGGCACACGTTACGACCCTACGGTAACCCAGATGGCAAGGTGAGAGAACAACAAAAACAAAAATAAAAAATTATAGAGCGAACTTCCTGACTGAATGGAATGATAAGATCAAAACAGTTTTCAAATAGAAAGGTAATTGTGCAATGTCATTGGTTCATAGAATGAGAACGTAGGTTATATCTGTACTTTCCGGGTCTTGTCTGATCTTGAAACAATTGTTCTACAGGTACAGTAATGTTCGAGTCCACAGGTGACGAATGTTCGCCTTGTATAGCACTTTGTTCAGGGTTCGAAGGCACAGTTCCTGGTGGGGTATCGGAGTTCTGTGTTTCAGTTCGTTTGTCCGTTATGTACTCTGCATCACTGAAGGGGATGAGCCTAGGAACAGGTTCTGTCTCGGATACACCAAATCCCTGTCTAACCCAGTTGTCGTAGGGGAGTGGGAGAGGGACACGCTTCGTATGGCTAGCGTGCACCCAATTCTTCCTTCCAGCTAGGCGTACAGCAGTTCTTGTGGCCAGGAGCACCTGAAACGGGCCCACGAATCTTGGCTGGAGGTTCCGGGTTCGCTCAAAATTCCGCACCACAACTTGATCACCGGGTTTCAACGTGTGGCCTGGACTCTCTGTCAGTTTAGGCAAGGATTCAAATACCTGTTGATGAATAAGGCTCAATTTAGCAGTCAGGTCAAAAAGGTAATCAATCAACATTGGATATTCGATCTGTTTGAATTCCTTTGGCCTAGGGACTCCCCAAACATTAGCAGGACGACCAAACACAATCTCATATGGGCTAAGCCCTACTCGAGAGTGTACAGTCGCTCTGGTGGACAATAAAGCTAAAGGCAGTGCGTCTGGCCAAGATAGGCCAGTGGAAGCTTGAATTTTAGCAAGTTTCAGCTTCAAGGTACCATTGTACCCTTCAACCAAACCTGCTGACTGTGGGTGATTCGCACTGTGGAATTTCTGGGTGATCCCCAGACCCGCACACACACTCTTCATAACTTTCCCTACAAACTCACTTCCATTGTCCGACCAAACAATCCGTGGCATACCTTACCTGGGGAAGTACTCTTTGAGGAGGATTTTGGCAGTAGACATAGCAGTGTTATCCTTTAACGGATACGCTTCAATCCATCTTGAAAAGGCACAGACTACCACTAGGACATATTTAAGATTATTACATCTGTCCTTGTGGATAAAATCCAACTGAATCACTTCAAAGGGACAAGAAGGGGGAGCAAAGTGACCAGCTGGGGTTGGGGTTCCCTTGCCAGGATTATGCATCAGGCATACCATGCAATTTTTCACGACTCTTTCCGCACACTTAGTAATTCCATCGTTCTTCCATACTGGAGCTAACATTTTACAGATCCCTTTCGAACTAATGTGCGCTACTCCATGCGCCATCGTGACTACCGCAAGAACATACACATCAGGTAACATCCAACGCTGCTGTTCGGACAAATCAACCCAACATCCACTTGAATCCATTTTACCCGTTTTCTCCTTCCATTCATTCTTCTCATTTTTAGTTGCTTCATTCTGGATTGCCTTTACACTTTCAATCGTATTCTCACACATTCCTGATTCAGCAGTCCATCTTGCAGACGTTGCAACGTACATTCGACTCATCATGTTCTTCGCCATCTCTTTGGCGACCTCATCAGCAAACGCATTTCCACGGCCAACATCATCCGTAATCTTTCGATGTGCACTGCATTTCACAATCGCAACTTCATTCGGTAGGGTCAGAGATTCCAACAGGTCATTGACTAACTGTCCATGTTGGATCTTAGTCCCATGGGACGTGAGAAAACCTCTTTCTTTCCACAGACGTCCAAAGCTATGTGCTACGCCGAAGGCGTATTGGCTATCAGTAAACACATTCACTCTCTTTCCCTCAGCTAAAACACACGCTCTTGTTAATGCAATTAATTCTGCAGCTTGGGCAGAATTCTGACTCACTCTTGCGGTCTCAACAATCGTACTCAAAGTCGTAACTGCATACGCGGCCGTCACATCACCATTCTGTAGTTTAAAACATGACCCATCAACGTACAAAGTGCCATCTGGATCGAGTAACGGAGTATCTTTTAAATCAATCCTACCTTTTGTCTCTTCCTCAGTTCTAAAACAACAATCATGAGGCTCTGAATCACTCGACTCTTGAGTAGTCGGCAACAGCGTTGCTGGATTCAATATGTTGCATCGCTTGATCTAAATGTGACTTTCCAAAAGTGTCAGCTCATAACCTGATAGTCTAGCACTGGTGAGGTGTTGAGTTTTTGTTCGATTCATAAGTGTATCCACAGCATGTGGAACCATGACTACTAACATGTTGTTCATGACTAGTCCAGCAGACTGTCGAATAGACACTGCAGCTGCTGCTGTAGCTCTCAAACAACTTGGCAATGCTCTGGCTACCGGATCTAATGTGGATGAGAAATACGCACAAGGTCGCTGTTTGTCACCAAATTGTTGCGTTAAAACACTCAACGCACAACCTTCTCTTTCATGGACATATAAAGTAAACGGCTTACTGTAGTCAGGAGTACCCAACACAGGAGCTGAACACAGCGCATCACGTAAGTCGGAGAAGCTCTGTTGACATTCATCAGACCATGGCAAAGGGCTCGGAACACCTTTTCCAGTCAGGGCTACCAATGGTTTTGCCATGAGAGAAAAATTTGGGATCCATTGCCTGCAGTATGATGTAATACCCAAAAACGCACGCACTTCTCTCTGTGTGCTTGGTACAGTCATCTGCGAAATTGCTTTGACTCTCTCTGGGGTCAACCTTCTTCCCTCCTTTGACAAAAGATGACCTAAATAGGTCACTTCTTGGCAACAATATTGTAGTTTAGAAGGTGAAACCTTGTGATGTAAGTCTGACAAATGACGTAATAAAGAAATTGTAGCTGTTTTGCAAGTTTCCTTGTCATCGGCGGCCAGTAAAAGATCATCTACGTATTGGATCAGAGCAACACCAGGAGGAAGTACAAGAGCATCTAATTGACTTTTCAATGCTTGGCTGTAAATTGAAGGGCTCTCACAATAACCTTGTGGGGCGCGCTTGAACCTGAAACTGCGACCACCTAAGGAGAAACCAAAAATGTCTCTACTTTCCTCGGCTATCGGGATGCTGAAAAAGGCATTCTTCAAATCGATTACCGTAAACCATGTGGCTGAGGCAGGAATCAATGTCAATAATGCAGTGATATCTGGTACCACAGGAAACTGCGGAATCACTATTTTGTTAACCTCTCTGAGGTCAATCACAAATCTGTAGATTGGAGGTTTGGAAGGGTCAGTGCGTTTCAAAATTGGCAGAACAGGACTATTGCAGACATTTCCTCTAGTTTCCTCTATCACATCTTTCTGTATTAAGTCCTTCACGATCAGTAAAAGTGCACGTTCACCTTCATTTGAAATCCGATACTGTGGAATTCGTGGGAATCTAACATTCGCTTTCAGACTCACCACATAAGGGGGAATTTCCAAAAGACCTACATCATTAGGACCAGTTGCCCAAAGAGTATCAGGGAGAGAACGCAGCTCCGGTGGGAGCTTATTCATTGACAGGTACATTGGAGAAATGACTCTCTTACCCAACGTGAGCTGTACTCCCGAAGGAGAACAGTACAGTGTCGCATGCAGGCGTTTCAACAGATCTAAACCAAGCACATTTTCATTACAACCGGTCGTTAGAATGAGGGGTGCTTCTAGTTCGCATGGCCCAACAGAAATTGACAAAGGACTAGAAACAGGATTGTGGACAGGGGCGCCTGAGAAACCTACTGAAGTGTTCGTTAAGCCAGACAAAGGTGCGCCAGGGAGTTTCGCATGCATAATTTAACTTTTTGCCGCACCAGTATCCAACAGAAACGGTTCGACCACGCCTGATGTAACTACTGCGACATAAGGTCCACTCTGATCAACTGGAACTGATACTACTCCCTCTCTTTGCCTGTGGCTGTCCTAGTACTCGCTTTTATGAATCTCTTCATTATTTTCATAATAATCCTCAACATGATACTGTGAAGATCTACCAAGTTGCGTAGATTGTACATTTCGCTGATCGAAATAATTTGATTGGCGATCAGCCTGTGGAGTCATTGTACCACGTCCTCTACCTCTAGGAGCTTGCATAAACCCACCACTACTTCTCTGAGCTGGGACACCACTGGTTTGTGCGTGCAGTACTGGACACTTGTTCTTATAATGACCCTCCTTTTTACAATAGGCACACTGATTCCATGCTAACTGTTGTCGGGGAAGACCATAATCGAATCTTCGGGACATCCCTTGCTGGAATTGTGGCTGTTGCTGAAACTGGGGTCGCTGCTGTGAATCTGACTGATTTGAGCAAGGCGGGTACGCCTGTTGCAAAAGAACTTTAGTTTTCAGATCTTTTGTCTTCTTTTCTGACTTTTCCTTCTCTTCTTTCTCTCTATTCTCGTAATACTGAGCAGTTGCAAGTATTTGTGCTGTCGTCGACACTGCCCATGCACTTTCAGAATCCTTTAACTTGTTACTAAGCTCAGGCAGTAAATTAAACACGAACTTGTCGACAAACAACCTCTGACCTCCCTCAGTACTCATATCTTGCCCACTGTGGTCTACGAAGGTCTCTTCAAATCTAGTGAAGAAATCAGAGACGCTTTCGTCTTTCTTCTGCTTGCATGCTGATAATTTATCCCAGTTGACCCGTAACGCTGGCATCAGGGTTTTCATCAGATTATTTATTCTACCAGGTAGAGCAGCAATCAGAGGCTCAGGTTTAGCACCACCAACTTGTTGCGCGTCTGCCGCTATAATAGCTGCCCAATCACCTCCTAAGGCGACTGGGTGGTTCTCTTGCCGGATCTTGGCCCATATGGGTTGTGGCACTACATTACCAAATAGCATTTCGATGTCTGCTAAATTCATGACACACGCTTGAACTGTCTGCGTTAACTCTTTATAATATCCAGCAGGATTCTTACGCGGGTCTGGTAACGCCTGTTTTACTGCTAATACTTCGGCTCGCTTCCAAGGGATGTGTATCCACACTCTATGGAAATGTGCCGGAGCAGCTGCAATACCATTAACCGCATCAGCTTGAACTGCTTCGCGCCATATGGGTGGAACTTCCCTCATCGGATATTGACCTCGTCTTTTCCTAGTAATCGGAGAACCATCAGAACCCCTTAGAGACTGAAGAGGAGAGTCATCCCTATAAGCTAAAATCAGTTCTATCGCTTCCCTTACTTCTGGACCATTCCTGCGGCGGACTTTTGCTGAATATTTATCAAATCAGAGGGGACGGACTCTAAGTCATCATCGTCCCATTCCTCACGCACAAGAGAACACATCACGTCAAAGACATAACGTTGAGTTGGTTCATTCCATTGCATAAATGTATCTGACACTCTTCGTGCATCATACTTTGCAGCTTTCGACATGCACCTAAGAGCTGTTGAATCTAACATTTCTCGTTCCTGGGGACCAGGAAACTGGCTACGTCTCTGTGTAGAGTCAGAAACGGGAGTCCCAATTAAAGACCTGTAGAGAGGAGTTAAGATATTAGTTACAGAGTCGGTTATTTTCCGACGAACAGAAAGCGGAGTCAGAATGGTTACAGAGTTCGGGAATAGGGCAGCCGGAGCAGATGAAATGGTAAGGGTGGGAGTAGCAGGTAAAGCAGTTGGCGAAATGATAGGCAAAGGTGGAATAGGCAACCCAGGAAGAGGGGGTGCCGAAGGAACATTAACCACAGGAAGGACAGGAGCTTGAATCAAAGGGAGTGGAGAAACTATTCCAGGCTGACCAGCAGCTGGCTGTACAACAGGTAGTAACTGTGGCGCTGCAATACCCTGTGCATACGGTGGGGGTGATCTCAACAGATAAGACAACAGAGGATCCTTTTCAGGGTCCTCTATCGGCTTAGCAGGACAAGATGGCAAGACAGGGTAGCATTTGTCAATCGCCAAATTATGTTTTCTATTCGCCATCTCCATTGCTTTCTCAGTCTCGTTGACATGCAACTGTCTAGCAGACTCCATTAATGTCAACCCTTTCTCTTTCTGTTCCTTCTTCGTCTTCCTAATTTCTCTCTGTTTGGCTTCTTTACGCCACACACGAAAAGAATCAAACATTGCCGGCCGGGCTTTCTTTTTAAACAACTTCATTTCTAGATTGTCTAGAATTTCAATTTCAAAGCTACCATGCGGTGGCCAACTAAGGACACCATCTTTTCTGGTATAACGGACCCACACTTCATTATAAGCGATAGGACCTACACCGTGTTTACAATAGAGCTCATATGTAGGAGTTCCAATCGGAGGAACCGAACACGGATCCCCCAACCGGGAATCCCCGTTGCAACTTAACCAGGACAGGAAACAATTACTACTGTTAGTCATTATAAACTAAGAGCAGATTCCAACCAAAATGCGCAAAGAACTTTAGGCCTACCAAATGAACCAATACCAAAACAAAGATTATCTTAACAAGAGCAACCAATGATAATCTACGAATTCAAAAACAAACGTATCCAGAGAGCAAAACAAGAGCAACAAAGCACAACCAGACTGAGCACAACCCACTTAATACTTAACTGAAATATGGAAGACGTCACCAAGGATAACCCGTCTACGTATCGCCGTACTAAGGTCTGCACCTCGGGTCCAAGACAGGGCGACAGTCAGGGCAGCGGTCCTCTGTAGCCGTCTAGGAACGGGAACCCTCGTGGAAGAGATCGTCGGGCCACTTTTACGACATACAGGGATCGATGAAGCGGGGTACCTCCCTCCGGAATCTTCACACGAAGCTCCTCGAAATTTTCAGGCTTTGGACCGGTACCGGATGACGTCGCCCCACATTGGGCGCCAATTTGAGGTTCTGGATTTTTAAAAGTCCAGAGGTGTCAGGGAAACAACACCCAAAGACCCCTGAGTTCCTTCCTGTCTCGGTGCACAAATAAACAGAGACGCGGGCTTCTCGATGGGGGCGTCAGAGACCAAGTTTTATTTACTGCAGGGACACAGAAGTCATAGGAACCACACAAAGGCAGAATCTACGAGACTGTTCAAATTGCAAGAAGTGGGTTGCTCCTTAAATACACGAAATATGTCTTTAGGCAACATTACACGAATATTTTTCATGCCCAACCCGGTATCCCAAACAGACAATAAACATACATCAAACAATAATTAGTCGTAGGTTTTCGGTATTCGATCAAGTCTCCTTGTCAGTTTTCCATTCTTTGCCCGATCCTCCCCATCATAAAAATCGTATCCTCCCCATTGGAAAAGCCCAGAAGGAGAGGAGCAGAGCCAGGTGTAAGGGATTGAAAAGCAGGATAAGAGGTGTTTATGGATCGTAAACGGGCCCGGCTACCGTATTCGGCCTCTCAATCAGGACAATGGACGCGAGAACTAGTATAGCAGGATTGGCCTCAGGCAGGGGAGGCAGCTTGATTCTGCCTAGTCACGCAGCGTCAGCTTCCTCGGGCTTGAGCTTACGTGTCCTTAACAAGGTGATTCTGCCGGGGTCATCACTCGTCCATTGACTATGTGAGGGCAAGAAACAAAATGGGTGCCGTATCTAAAATGGATGCCATGATATTACAACAGAATGCCCTATTTCTCAGTGAATTCATGCTCGTAGTGCGGCGAAAACACTGTCATGCATACAATGGATCATTTACGGTTCACTGGTACCAAAATCGTGTCAGTACTACGATACTGACTACACGGGCTCGGATCGCTACAGAACCTCACTCCCTCTCTTATCACCTCCTCAGACCTGTTGTTAACTTTTGTGTTCGTACGGCCCACCGTGGCACCTGGTTGCATGTTTTTTTATTTAATTTAATTTAATCACTATGGCACGCCTTCACGGTCGCCATTTACATAACTTGAATTCGAAGGAGCCATACACATTTAACAGCCACTTTGGGGTCCATAGGAGAGGAAGGGGAAGCCTCCCCAGCAGCTGAGGTAAGCCACATAAAATAAGCTATGTTTCTGAGGCACTAACAGGCGCTCTTAAAGCAACAGTCTCTGTCTGTTCTTTGTAACTAGGACATTCATCAGCGAGGCACGCACAGGCACTCTTACGCTAGCTGTCTCTGTATGGTGCAAAAACTCCCTTGGTTAACTGACCAGCACAACAGCAACAAAATGTTGGCTATGTCTTCAGACCTTTATCTAATCTTCCCGCAGCTGTCGAACTTGGTGGAATGTTAGCGTCTTACTACTGCATACAACCCTTCCCACCGCCATCGAACTCCTGGACTTCGTGCATTTTTATTTATACCTACAAGCACCCACCAAGTGAGTTTGGAATAGCTTCAGTCCTTCATCTAATCTCCCAGCAGATGTATACAGCTGTATAACTTGGTGGGATATTAGCGTCTTACTTCTGCAAACAATCCTTCCCCCCGCCATCGAACTCCTGGACATTGTGCATTTTTATTTATACCTGTAAGTCCCCGCAAAGTGTTCATACGCTTTCATGGGGCAGTCGCTTCCCCTTCTTTTATCACTTCATCACCACTGCCTTAACTTTCATACCCGCGGCTTCCTCTTTTATCACCTCCTCAGACCCGTTCTTGTTAACTTTTGTGTTCGTGCAGCCCACCGTGCCGCCTGGTTGCATGTTTTTTTACTTTATTTAATCACTATGGCTTGCCTTCAGTCGCTATTTACATAACTTGAATTCCAGTGAGCTGTACACATTTAACAGCCACTTCAGTGTCCGTAAGAGAGGAAGCCGAAGCCTCCCCAGCAGCCGAGGTAAGCCGCATAAAATAAGCTATGTTTCTGAGGCACTAACAGGCGCTCTTAAAGCAGCAGTCTCTGTCTGTTCTTTGTAACTAGGACATTCATCAGCGAGGCACTCACATCGAACTCCTGGACATTATGCATTTTTATTTATACCTGCAAGCAACCACCAAGTGTGTTTGGAATATCTTCAGTCCTTCATCTAATCTCCCCACAGCTGTATAACTTGGTGGAATGTTGCTGTATTACTCCCACATACATCCCGTCAAACTCCTGGACATCATGTATTTTTATTAATTTCTGCACAGCACATGCAAAACATTCATCAACTAGGTACTAACAGGCGCTCTTAAAGCAGCAGTCTCTGTAATGTTATTTGGTCTTATGGGTGCACAAGCAAGGCAATATTCCCAATCTCTACTAAGTAGATATATGCCAGAAACAGTGGTGCATTTAAGTGTTTCAAATTGGATGTGGTGAGCTGCTTTTCTGTTTTTTATAACTTAACAGGTTTCAAACCACAAATGTCAAAAAACCGCCAGACGTTGGAATTATATCTTGTTTGTGACGTCTGGAGAGCGGAGGAGAAGTGCTTGTTTTCAGGGCTTCTGAGTACCGACGGTAATGCAGAACTTCTACTTTTACGGAGGCAGGAGGCTACAGAACAAATTCTGTGGTAACACTGTTGTAAATTAAGGCAGAATGTGATTAAGCATTTACTGAAAACATTAATGCTTTCCCTTTAGATCATGTTTTCTTCGTTATGTTGACCGAAGTCCGGGCTCCATTTTGTATTGACATGCTGCCATGTGTTCACCACGAGGAGAGTCCGACCTCTGTGTTAGTTGCTCTTGTAATCTGCCTAGTAACAGTTATAAATAGCTTTCTTGTCTATCTGGCGCATGCCCAGACTTGACCACATCTGTTATAATTAGCTTTGCTTGACCATGTGTTTTCGCGGGCCCAAAGAGCGTGTTGGCTCCGCCCATGTATTGATTCAGTATCGAGAATGACCCTAAATGGTAATGTTCTTCAACCTCATGTGGTATCCACCCACTTATGAGCCCCTCTGTTGTGTATAAAAGGGGACTGTGTACGAATGTTCTTTGTGCTACTCCTTGCAATACTGAAGAGTGCTGTGTGGATTGTAGGACCACCCTTAAGGGTTAATAAACGTTGTTTTTGTACTTTGCAGTTTCCGTGCCAACTTCCTTATAGATTCCGTTACAGGAGAGCGAACCCTTGTGCTTTGCGGGCCTAGCTGGGGCCTGTATTCATCAATTGGCGCCCGTCACGTGGGGCTCATCGGCGACTCGGATGCTCGAAGGACTGGTCGCGACGAAGGTGAGGAGTTTGGCCGGGGACGTGATCACTGCCAGCGGCGTCTTAGCCCTGGCATCCCGAGGTTTTTCTTCCTTCCCTTCCGAGCTGACCGTCTGGGTGGCGCCGGTCATCGACTGAGACCTCTTCTGTCGGTCCTGCCGTGAGAGCCGTTTGGGCGATTGTGGAGCTTGGCAGTTGGAACCTGGACTCTTGATTGGTAAGAACCGTTGTACGGTACTTGCTCCGAGTTTTGAAGCCTGGTCTGGCTATTTGAGTTTGATTGATGGTGACTAGTCATATTTTGAATTTGTCTTTGTGAAAATATATGCGTTGCAACACATATAGGCAGGTAATGTGGAGAAATTTCTCCGGAGCTGTGTAAACTTTGAACGGCGCAACGATTAAGTGCCATTTTCTTTATAATATTGCATATTTTGCATTATTCCTAGCATGCCTGCTTTTAGCGCACTCCGTAAGTGGTGCTGCTGTTTTGGAAACCGGTTGAACCTCGAGGAATCTGCTCCAGCTCCCCCAGAGGGGACTCCTAATAGGGATATGTATGTGAAGCATGGTCTTTCTTCCATAATGTACAGCACGCTATGGAGGAAATACACGAGGAAGGATCCTGAGTTGCGATGGCCTTTGTATGGATCGTTTGATATACGTAAGATTGAGTATGTGGAACAGTGTATGTGTAAGCGACGTGCTCGTCCGGATATGTTTGAGTGTGTGCGATTATGGGTGAAGGAAGTGCGTGAGCGAGAGAAACGTGAGAAAGCGCTGTTTGATAAGGAGCAACGAAAGAATGATCATATGCGAGCGCAGGAAGTGAAGCGTCGGGAGGACAAAGAGCAAACGGACAGACAAGAGAAAGAGCGTAGGCTACAAGTGTCGGGTCAATATGTTGTTCGTCAGCCACTTTATCCTGTCCTTAATAATCCTGATGACGATTTTTATTTACTAGATCGCTCTCCGCCCCCTTATGTTGGCGCATCTGCTCCGCGGCCGCAAGATTCTGGCCCGGCTCCGGGTAAGGTCGACACACGGTCCATGTTATCGACCGAGCATATGGCTGATCTTCGGAAACTTTCCCTCCGTGCACTTAAGGGCAAGATGTCTAAGGATGAGTTGTTCCATACTTGGGGGTCGTGGCAAGATAGAGAGAGGGTGTATTTTCTGTCTCATTTCGCGGATGAAGTAATTGCTGCTTTCCGAAAATATTCTAGTGTCCTTGAGCCTGACGAAGTGTCTTCGGATGCCGGAGCATTACGTAATGGTGTTTTTTCTCCCCCTAAGGCTCCTGAGGCGGCTCGGCGGCTGTTCGCTTTACGGGACGAGGTGCTGGCCCTTAGAGAGAAAGCACGTCAACAAACGGAGGAGGAGAAGCAGTCGGATTCGTCTGCAGCAGGGGGCCACCCATCCGCCTCCCAGTCAGATAAGGATGACATAGTGCATGCTAAACCAATGCGAGAGGCGGCGCCTTTGTATGTTCCTCCTAAGGGAGCAGGGACTAGCTCGGATATTAACTCCGCCGATGCAAGGGGATATTTTGTATATAATTGGGTTTACACTCCATGGCATAGGGCCGATGTTATGGCATTAAAGAATGCGCTGCCTGACCCCCGCAAGAATCCAGCGGCCTTCTATGAAGAAGTCGAGGGGGCCTTGAATTCTTGCATTATGACCTTAGCGGATATAGACCTGTTCTTTGGCCTTATCCTACCGCCGGATACGTGGCGTTCTGTCCGAAAGGTAGATGATGCGGTTGCCTTCAAGGCCCGGTGGTCTGACCTTGAGGATGAGGATAGGGAACGGAAGCCCGCACAGAAACCACCCCAGAATATTTTAGATCTCCCTGCGGCTATTGTGGCTAAGTTGAAGACGATTATCCCCCCTAAAAAGATTGACTGGAATATGTTAGCTGCATGTAAACAGAAAGTTGACGAGTCAGTCGCGGACTTCTTTACGCGCTTTGAGGAGACGTTTCATGATTTCAGTGGCCAGTCGCTTACTGACGACACGGGCCGCCACCTTTTCGCGGACAAATATGTGGCTAATCTGCTGCCGGCAGTTGCGGCCCGGTTAAAAGCGAGTGAGAGTTCTTGGTCCTCCGCGACACCGACGGCCCTTCTGACCATCGCCCAGTATTATGAGCGTCAGGAGCACGAGGCGAAGGGCCAGGAGGAGAAGAAATCGAAAGATCTTAAAACCAAAGTGATGTTAGCACAAGTATATGGCCCGCCCCGCCGGGGTAATAATAATAGGGGAAGGGGTGGATCTTATGGTCCCCCTTCGGGCCGATCTGATTTGAATAGGAACCAGTGTGCGTATTGCAAGCAGTTGGGCCATTGGGCCAGGGATTGCCCAGCGTTGCGTGCTTCGCGTCAGGGGCACACTCCGGGTGGCCCGAGAGGTAGAGGGGGCTTTTCGAACTTTAGAGGGAATTCCAACGATAATGCCCGTTTCGATACTGCCGGACAGCACCGAGATAGCTCAAATGTTTTCGATCGCCAGCACCAGTATCATGTATCGGACATCGATCGGTCGGGATATCATGATTCTCAGCATGCATAGGAATGCGTAGGATGGGGGTCTGAATCAGTTGAGGTGCCGGTCGATCAGACGGGTCCTTATGTATCGGCTGAGGTTTTAGGTTCTATTGATCAGTTCCTAGTGGATACAGGAGCGACACGTAGTGCATTGTCTAGGTACTTGGTTCCGGGGGCTCCCCCATCCGGCTCAATAGTTACATCGGTAGGGTTTGACGGTACACTCTCCCGAAGCCCTCTTTCACAGCCCCTTGCATTTAAAGTTGATTGTTTTTCTGCGCCCTGTCCGTTTCTGCTTGCTCCGTACACACCGGATAACATTATGGGCCTTGATATGTTAAAGTACTTTAGGGCTACAATCCGCTGTTCCCCTGAGGGTGTGAGGGTGATTTTAAATGACAACTACCCCCGGTCTGGGCGGATGTGTACGATATCAGAGGATGCGTTGTTGGCTACCCTCCCCCGAGCTTTATGGGCGACTTCGGACACAGATGTGGGACAAATGGTGATTCCTCCGGTCCACATTAGTGTCCAGGAGGGGGCGGTACTACCGCGCCTCCCACAGTATCGTATTTCCCAGGAGGGCGAGGAAGCTCTCATACAGATTGTGCAAGATTTGATCGCAGTAGGAGTAGTGGAAGAAGTTCCCTATAATATCTGTAACAGTCCGATTCTCCCTATTCTGAAAAAAGACACGGATGCAAAGGTCTATCGGTTCATAATTGATTTGAGGGAGGTAAACAAGATCGTGATACCTCAGTACCCGGTGGTTTCCGATATCACGACGTTGCTTACCTTGGTCCCGCCTACGGCGACCATGTTCTCAGTGATTGATTTGAAAAATGCCTTCTTTTCTATTCCCATTCACCCTGATAGCCGATTTCTTTTTGGGTTCACATTAAACAATAGATCTTATCGTTTTTGTAGAATTCCCCAAGGCTATACAGAAAGCCCTAGTATTTATAGTCAGGCCTTGAAGCGACAGTTGGATTCCTTTGTTTTACTCGAGGGGGTCGCCCTCATTCAATATGTCGATGACATCCTGTTGGCGGCTGACACCCTGGAGTTGTGCGAGAAAAGCACGATAGCCTTACTTTCCTTTTTAGCATTCCACAATCACAAGGTCTCTAGGAAGAAGTTGCAATTCTGTAGACCAAAGGTGACTTATTTGGGTCACCTTTTGTCTAAGGAGGGGCGTGCACTCACACCAGATCGTATCCAAGTAATTTTGGACACACCAAGGCCATCCACGCAGAAGGATGTGCGTGCATTTTTGGGTCTTGTTTCTTTTTGTAGGCAGTGGATATTGGGGTTTTCACACATAGCTAAGCCATTACTAGCTCTTTTGACAAAAGACACGCCTATCCCAATCCCTTGGTCAGATGAGTGTGATGCTGCTTTTCAGCAACTGCGACAGGCCCTTTGTTCAGCACCAGTGTTAGGGACCCCTGATTATGCAAAACCTTTTTCGTTGTATGTGCATGAGAAAGATGGATGTGCATTGTCAGTTTTAGTGCAGATGCACGGCGACAAGCAGCGCCCTTGTGCATACTTTTCGGCTGTGCTTGATCCTGTCGCCCGAGCATTACCAGGGTGTTTTCGCTCGGTAGCGGCGACAGCTGTGTCAATACGCCAAAGTGAAGGAATTGTGTTGTCCCATAAATTGTTGGTGTTAGTTCCCCATGCTGTGGATGCCCTGCTTAATCAAACAAAGACGCAGCATTTGACCAGTGCCCGTTTAACGGGATATGAGCTGACGCTTTTGGCTCCTCATATTACGTTAAAGAGGTGCGTGACATTAAACCCGGCCACATTGTTGCCATACCCCGAGACCCAGCCTGAGGCGCAGAAAGCGCATGATTGTATTCTTGTGACTGAGGAACAAACAAAGGGTCGTATTGATCTCCAGGATACGCCCTTTTCAGAGGTAGATGGAGAGTTGTGGGTAGACGGGTCATGCCTGAAGCTACCAGATGGTACGACTTCAGCAGCGTATGCAATTACCACATTACACACGATAGTGGAGACAGCACGCATACCACAGAAATCAGCTCAAGCAGCGGAGCTGATAGCATTAACACGAGCGTGTGAGCTCAGTACAGGATTGTGTGTGAATGTTTACACAGACAGCCGCTATGCCTTCGGAGTAGCGCACGATTTCGGCCTACTCTGGAAGGAGAGAGGGTTTCTAACGTCACATGGGGTACAGATAATGCATGGGGAGTTAGTCCACAATCTTTTAACTGCATTGACATACCCAAAGAAAATCGCCATTATTAAGTGTAGCGCCCATAGGAAAGTGGTTGATAAGGTTGGAGAAGGGAATGCGTTAGCGGATCGAGTAGCACGGGAGACTGCGATGCAGCCCGGTACTACTGCCATGTATGTAGTAAAGTCACAGGTGGAAAGATGGCGTGATGCGAAGGAGGAAGTGCGAGAAATGCAAAGGACCGCTTCTGATAAAGAGCGGGAGCAATGGGCTAGCGAGGGAGAGTTGGATGATGAGGGCTGTTGGAGAAATAAGCAGATGGATAGATGGAAGTTACCCACGGCTTTCGTACAACCTATGGTTCAAATGGCACATGGGCTAGCACATGTTGGAGCTTCCGCAATTGTGAAATTGCTTACCCAAGTCTGGGAGCATCCAGAGATTGCTAGCACGGCAAAGAGGGTGGTGCAGACCTGTATGATCTGTCTGAAGTATAACCCAGGGAAAGGCACGCGAACTCCAGCAGGAGGATTTGCGACGCCCACTGCACCCTTTGAGGTTCTGCAGATGGATTACATCCAGCTTGAGCGCTGTAACAATTTGAAGTATGTTCTAGTAGTGGTTTGCGCTTTCAGCAAATGGGTTGAGGCGTACCCTACGAAAGACAATACTGCAATGACCACGGCGAAGCTACTGCTGAAAGAGTTTTTCCCCCGATACGGCGTCTGTAGACTTCTGTGGAGTGATAATGGCCCTCACTTTGTAGCGGATGTTATAAAGTATGTCTTGAAGGGCCTAGGCATCACCCAGAAGTTCCACGCCGTGTTCCACCCTCAGTCTGCAGGACTAGTCGAGAAATATAATGGTACATTGAAGCTTAAGATCGCCAAAATCCAAGCTTCAACGTCTTTGACTTGGCCAGACGCCCTGCCGCTGGCGTTATTGTCAATTAGGTCAGTGCCACACTCTCGAACCGGCCTTACGCCATACGAAATAGTATTCGGACGCCCAATGAACATTTGGGGTCCACCAAGGCCTAAGGCTGTGTATGATGTACCTTGTGTGATGATGAGTGATTATCTGGTGCAGTTAACGGATAACTTGGTTTCTATTCATCAACAGGTCCGAGAGGCGCTCCCTGATCGGTCTACTGGCGAAGGACATGGTCTCCGGCCTGGAGATCATGTAATGATAAAGGTTTTCGACAGATCGAACAGTTTGGAGCCGAGATGGGTCGGACCTGAGCAAGTCCTTCTTGCAACGAGGACGGCAGTGCGAGTCTCGAACAGGAAGAATTGGATCCATTCCCTGCACTGTCGAAAGGTACCGCCCGGATTGGTGGAGTCTGCCGTGCTGACCGATCAACGAGACATCCTAGCAGCAGAGACAGGCCGTGCTACTGAGCCACGAGACACTGAGGAGCTCTTTCCGGACCACACGACTTCTGGAGGAAGGCGATATCATCTTCGACCAAGGAAGTAAGGTTTCCAGTACCGGGACATACTGTCAGAACGGCCCTTGGGTTAGTGAAACGGAGAGCCGATGAGGCAAGGGGGGGGGGATCAGCCCTGCATTAGTGTAGCGACACCCGTCTTGGCCCGCTGGTGAAGAAATCAACCGCTGCCCAAGGGGAAGAGTTCTGACAGACTTTTAGTTTCAGGAAGATATCAGGGTATTGTTTCCTTTGACATGGAGAAGAAGAAAATTCTTTGTGCGTTGGGGTTCATGCTAACAGTAGCTATCGTTGGTATAACCACATGGTTTGTGGAGGAGGCAACTCCTGCTCGAAAGACACTTGTGTTGACGACTCCAGTGCCTGCGGAGCACTACTTTTATACATTGCCATATCAAGAGTTGAAGCATCGACAATCCTATTTGAATAACACTTTCATTCAGATGCTGCATCACACCCACGTTGCTACGAACGCTACGAACTGTTGGATATGTGGGATGATGCCAGCCCATCAGAAGAAAGGAGGTACGCCATTCATACCACTTCCTTTCTCTCACAATGGCTCTTGTAGAGCTTGGTACACTTTGTTGTTTGCCACTCGGAAACCGACAGTGGGACGATTGCTTTTTAGACTTAATAAAGAATGCCATCAGGACAAGAATGGATATCCACAAGCGAATGGGACAATTTGGGAATGGGAAGAGTACCGACCGGACAATGAATCCATCCCCTATATCTTCACGAACACTAGAGACACTGTGGGGAAGGACAGATTCGTAATCCAAGTAGCACAAGCCCAAGCGGACCTGTGTGTCCAGAGTGTGGGTTTTATCCCTGTTGGTGTCAGTGATTGCATAACCGTGTTAAACATCGATGGGTTAAATAACAGTACCTTCCTAGCATCCCATAATACCTACTTTGTATGTGGAAATAAAGGTTATTACCGTTTGCCGGCTGGGTGGTCTGGGGTATGCTATGTATCATTCCTATTACCTCCTGTATTTTTAGCACCCGCGTCATATCATAAGGATTTAAAACTGTTGAATAATGTGACTGTAAATAGATATAAACGTACTCTATCAATTGATGAGGTGGATCAAACAGATACCAGCTTGCAACAGTATATTGATTTTAACTTAGGACTGTTTTTCTTTGTTGGAGCCGCTTTGAATAGTAGGAAGATCCGAAGATTAACAAGAGTGGTAGAAGCTGTGACCAATCAGACTGCCGCTGCTCTTGGGAATCTTACGGAAGAGTTACAAATAACCAGGATTGTTGCGTTGCAGAATCGTATGGTGTTAGATGTAATGCTAGCTGATCGAGGAGGAGCCTGTAAAATTATTGGAAGTAGCTGCTGTGTGTTCATTCCTGATCATACGCCATCCGTTTATAATGCCATTAACAAACTGCACAAAATAGCAGCTGAAATCCACACAGAAAACGGCACTTGGTCCTTTTCTGGATGGTTTTGGGCGTTGGTTACTGCCTGGGGATGGAAGGTCTTAACTGGTCTCTGCATTATTATAGCAGTTCTGTTCCTTTTCTGTATGTGTATTCAATGTGGACCATTGTGCTGTTCCGTATGCATTTCATTCTGCATTCCAGATAAGAAAGCTATTGCCGATGTTGCTCGACAGAAGGGTCTAGCTAAAGAGGTTAAGGGAATGATGATAATTGACATATATGATGATTATTCTTGGAAACCGGATGTCTTCAGTAAATGCTGAAAGGGTCGTCTGTTGTAAATTAAGGCAGAATGTGATTAAGCATTTACTGAAAACATTAATGCTTTCCCTTTAGATCATGTTTTCTTCGTTATGTTGACCGAAGTCCGGGCTCCATTTTGTATTGACATGCTGCCATGTGTTCACCACGAGGAGAGTCCGACCTCTGTGTTAGTTGCTCTTGTAATCTGCCTAGTAACAGTTATAAATAGCTTTCTTGTCTATCTGGCGCATGCCCAGACTTGACCACATCTGTTATAATTAGCTTTGCTTGACCATGTGTTTTCGCGGGCCCAAAGAGCGTGTTGGCTCCGCCCATGTATTGATTCAGTATCGAGAATGACCCTAAATGGTAATGTTCTTCAACCTCATGTGGTATCCACCCACTTATGAGCCCCTCTGTTGTGTATAAAAGGGGACTGTGTACGAATGTTCTTTGTGCTACTCCTTGCAATACTGAAGAGTGTTGTGTGGATTGTAGGACCACCCTTAAGGGTTAATAAACGTTGTTTTTGTACTTTGCAGTTTCCGTGCCAACTTCCTTATAGATTCCGTTACAGGAGAGCGAACCCTTGTGCTTTGCGGGCCTAGCTGGGGCCTGTATTCATCAACACTGTACCACCAGCCCTAGGCTGTACTACAACAGAGTGGAAAATAAATAGCTGTGGCATGTTTTAAGTTTTATTTAAAAGTGTGGATACCTGGCAGCTCAAACTTTAATTTTTACCTTGCTCCACAGTTTACAACAGAATGTTAAAGCATCTGTTATTTGCAATTTTAAAAAAAAAATGCATACAGCATTCCAAGCTTAAAAACTACTGGGGCATAAAATTGTGTGGCTGGATTATTAACAGGATAATGTGCTGAATGGCTAAACACTTATAAGGTCCCAAAGGCGAGACCTATTAGCTATGCCAATGCTTGTTCACATTGACGCTATGATGTTTGCCATGATTTCAATTGGAAAACTGAAGGCTTAAGCCACATCAGCTAAAATAATTCCATCATAGGACATGGAGCTTCGTTCTGAACCTGAAACAATTGACAATATATTGTCTCTTTCAATGTTAGTTTAGGAGCATGTAATGAAAAGAAGTCAGAATTATATGCAGGCCTTCTGGATTATCAAACTGCCTATGTTGGCATAGTCAGAGGCATAAAACTGAATGCGGGGGAATTTCCCCTTTACTATTAAAACCTACACAATCCATTTACTCAGGTACATGGTTCAGAGTAAACCTTGGTCAAAATAACCCTCTTTCAAAGAGAAAGAGGAAGGGTTTGTAATGGCACCCTTGATGTACCTTTGCATTTCTGATCAGGGATGGGTGTCAGAGTGAGCGACTGAACTTGGTTCACTCTTTTGAAATGTCACTCAGTACACAGACAACTAACTATAGACCAAACGCCCATCCGTCTACAAAGATATCTCAAAGCGCTACACTATTACAGTGTCAAAATGATCTGGGGCTTAATATCTCACAAACAACAAGTGATGGTCTTTAGAACGAAAAGCAAGCATTGGCATAGCCAATAGATCTCGCTTTTGGGACCTTATAAGTATTTAGTTATGCAATAAAATCAACTGCTGCATGGCTAAAAACGTATAAGGTCCCAAAGGCGAGACCTATTGGCTATGCCAATGCTTGTTTGGCTTTGCACTCAATATTGCGAATGACCCTTTCTTTTTTCACTCACTTGACGAAAGTAAGTGCTATGTGTGCCTCCTCACTTTTAAGACTGGGCAAATAGTGCACCAAACGAGTTACGTTACAATGAAAAGTAAAAGGTGAATTTGTGCTTTGAACAAAATAACAAGAAATATTACAGCTATTTTTACCCACGAGCACTAATGAGAATGAGAGAGGGTCGTACAAAACATCCAGACCACAGCACACAGGGGGAGGAAACTATGTTCAAACAAAACTATGGTGCAATAAATGATGAGTGGCATACAGAATTTAGGACAGGGCACACGTATATTATGTACAAATAGAACTAGCTAACATAAGTATTCCAGAAGGTAGTGGTAATGTTTTGTTTGACAAAGATGGGGAGGCATGCGTTCCAGCCTGCTTCTGTGTAGATTCAAGAGATTCATTTCTGCTGTAATGTGCATCTCTGCCTCATTGATTAATGCGCAGAACCAAAAGAGTATCAAGCTTTTCTGTGCTGGGTACTTAAAATATAGATGAGAGAATAATACTCGTTCACTGGCCAAGTATTCGGATAAGTGTGGTGGCCCCAACAGGAACAGTTGGCAACAATGGATGTGCTTTTATATAAACAGGATGCTGTCAGTCTTAGGAAAGAAGGGCTAATACAAGTGGATGAAGTATTCTAGAGCTCTGTGAAAATCCGCAACTTCGAGTATAACCTCTATTAATCGAGTAAAAATATACAGAAGGCATTGCCACAGGCGGTAGAGCAACTGTCCACCCTGTATAAGCGATCGAGCATGCGAAGGAAGGATAGGCTTGTCACTGGGTACACCTGGCAGCGGAATTACGTCAACACATATTAGACAGCATTGGCCCACAGTGATAAATGCAGGGGTGGTCTATTACTGGTGCATTTGAAGAAGGGGACTTGCGTTCATTAGTAAAGCTGGTTTATTGTTACCGATTAAACTGGGGGGGGGGGGTAAATGTCCGAATGGGGTTGTCAACGTCCAAACTGGGAAGAATAAACTGTGAAAAGTGAAACCATAGATGCAAAAGGGAGTGACCACCACCGGCAGTGTCAGAGGCAGGAAAAGAGCTGAACCATCCCAGTAGGGATGAAGTCATCACAAGTGACATCTGATGAACCAACCCTCAGGTGACGTTCCTGTGTTTATCGACGCACAGTGACGCCATAGACAAAACTCGTTCGCTCTGCAGCGAAGTGTTGCTATGGTCTCTCCTTGAAGGCTCACAACAACGCATACCGGAAGTGTCGTCTGGAAATGAAGATAGCCCCCGATGAGACCAGGCCTGGTTGCCAGAAGCCACGAAAGCAGACTGTAAGGCCAGCTATGAGAACCCGACCAGTACAAGCGCGCTCACCTCGCGCAAGTCGGGGGTGGGGGGGGGAAGTGTGGCCGAGAGCAGGCAGCGTTTCCCTTGCGGGAGCGAGCGCGATAATTGCTACCAAATGGTGCCACTCGCTCCCGCAAGGAAATCGCCAAACGTGCACACGTTGCCATTCAAAGCAATGCAACGCGTGCATGTTGTTGCCTGCAAAACCGGACCGATTTCTAAAGGTCTTTTTCCTATGCATCGCATGCGCGCTGCATAGGCGAGACCTAAACACAGGAACCAGTGACTCTCTGATGATTCCTGGGTTGAAAGGAACGCCTCCTACAATTAATTAGGCCTACGGCTCGAAGATAGGGACAATCATAAATCTCATACGGCATGCCTTAATAGCAATGCAGCAGGACTGATTTATGCTTGCTCACATTTGTACTACATTTGGGCTTCACCCACAGTAGAACCGGTTGCGAAAGTTATCTATTGTCAGGCTGACTTTTTAGGCCACCTTTCAACCTGGATGTACAAGAGCGAATGCAAACCCTTCTGCACTTTTGTTCAATCTATAAACACAATACCTCAGATCCAAATTGATTGTAATTTGGCCTTCAGAATTAAAGGTTTGAATTAACTGCACTGCATATGAACAAGTGCTACAGACTTAGTTCTGAGGAACAGGGATGTTGGAATAAGCTACATGGTTGCAAATGAGTAAGAACTTTCTTCACCCACCCTATGGTTCTACTTATTTACAAAAATCTTCAAGAGCCTTACAATTGGAACCAACATGGGAAATCATTAGAATCTTACACATCTAATAAAGTTGTTGTAAGGCACAAGGGAGAGCTCCATCATGTAGCTGAGACAAAAAATTCAGGAAAAAGAACATGTTAAAATGCTTCTCCTACAGAGGTTCATTTGGAGTTATGTAAATATATCTGTCCCCACTACCCAAATTTAAGTAGACATGGAATGACTCAACATGGTTTCTGTTGCTTCCAGTCAATCAAGCAGTCATGGCAGCAATTTCCAGGGAGCGGCGTCACAGCAGAATAGGCAACTGGCACTAAGAGGACAAATTCTGGTTTAGCCAATATACAAAAAGTGTGGCTAACACCAACACTGTGTAATTAGGAGTTGGCAGCTGCTAGATCTCCAGATACATAGCTCTCGTTTCCCGGTGTGAAATTCTCATTGATTCCAGGATCTTAGCATTATCACTCTTGTAGTCCTGATTAGGCCTTTGTTATGCATTGCTTTCATGGAGAGCCGTGAGCATGAACACCAGATTCTAAATCTGGTAATTCACTGGCATGACATGGCAAGAGTGGTTAACAAAAGCTGTTATTAACTACTGCTACATCATAAAGGAATGATAGTGCAGCACTGGCCTGGCAGGGCAGAAAACACATTAGGAGGGGAGGGGGAATGAGGGTGAAGGAAAACACATGCATGGTTGGGGCGAGTGGCAGGCCAGTTTTTATTTTTACGAAAGGGAGGAGAGGCCGTGTTATTCACTGTTACCTATCCATAATTCTGCATGCAATACAGGGGTGACTGAAATCTCTCTAAAAGCTCACCTCCATTTCCTTATTACACTGGAGTTGTGACATATCTAGCCACCTGTAATAGAAAAATAACTTTGGTACAAAGCTGTTGTAAAGCATTACAATAGAGTTATCACAATACCTGCTGCGAGAACCAGGAGCTAAGGTGAAAGGCGTCACCACAAAACAGAATCATAACTGCTGTTTCATGAAAACCAGAACTATATCTCCAGCTCTTTCGAACTGTTCTGCATTTAATTCGGACGGCTTGCCTGAATCTCATTCAATTACATGTCTGCTCTCAGGCAGCGCTTGCTCATTGTAGTATCCGGCTGGATACAGTCTAGTGTTCCATTGTGCCTGTAACCCACACTGAACACCCACCCACCACAGGCGTCACCAGTCAGGTGACCCTGACAATAAAAGGGGCCGAGCGCACGTGCTCGTGGCCAGTTTACTGCACCAGTAATCCTGTGTCCTGTGTCCATCCTTCCTCTGCATGCGGGCCTGAAGGCACAATCACCACATTGGCGACGAGGGGGCTGTGCCCTCGCGTGCACCAGCCCAGCAGATAAAGACAAGGGGGAGAGAGCTGCCCGCGTGAAGGGCACCCCCCCCCCAACAGGCGACAACAGCGCCTGATCGCCCGCCGGGCGTGTGAAGAGCCCTGGGCATGAGCAGTGCTCGGGAGCCCTCCCCGCACTGACGAGAAGGACCAGTGGGATTGTGTGAAGTGCCCAGAAGAAGAGCAGACCGATCGGAGCCCACCCGCATCGGCCGCGACCCCCGCAAGTAGCGTGGACCACGCGGGAGCCCACCCCGCGCTGAAGGATCTGTGGTGTGCCCTCCGGTGCAAAGTAAGCCTGTGAGGGTTGAGGCACAAGGCAAGCGAGGCCGGGCTGAGCCGATGCCGGCTGCTGCCGCAGGACTACCACCAGGGGCGTAATGCCGGATCAGACATCGGGTGAAGGTGAGCCAGGGCTGTGGGACATCAGGGCGAGAAGACAGCCTGGTGCGGGAGGACGGAGAGTGGAGTAGCTAACCACTCCCCCGTCCCCGCAGGGAGAAATAGACTGAGCCCAATGCCCCCAAAGAAGTAAGGAGCCCCCGGGTGCAGCGCGGACCTCCCCCACCCCTCGCGGCGTGTGAGGATTGAGCCAGCGGCGGGGTGGTGAGGCAAGGAAGAGAGACACCGTATGGCCTGCAGCCGATCGGAACGGCCAGCATGAAGGAGGTGAGACCCCGATGGGGGCGAACGGACATGAGGCTGAAGTGTCTCTCAGCCTGAGTAGGCGCGTATGCTAAAAGTGGGGAATCAGTCCCCAGCGCCTGCTCCAGCCCCGTGCAGCGAGGAAGGTGAGCGCAGCTGCGGAGAGAAAGGGGGGCTGCAGGCGTGCACGAGAAGGCAGCGAGGCGGCCCGCATCGTGATTCACAACCCAAAGTTCAATGCCCGTAAAAGCGGCGAAATGTGAAGAGCTGGCCGCTGCGCCCAGCAACAGGAAGAGACGCAGGAGGGCAGGGCTCGAGTCGGGGTACCACGCGGGTGGACGACGTCCCCCCACTTATTTTACCAGATTTTTCCGGGTGGACGCCGTCCCCCCTGCCCAAAAGCTGGACAGCATTGTGTGAGCAGAGAGCCCGGGTGGGAGGGAAGTTTCCCGTAAATTGCCAAAGATATGCTAATATTTGTAATTGGAGACTTTAAGAGGCACCGGTGGTGTGTGCAGGCTGGAGTGATTGGGAGGCAGAGCGAGCAGGCGTTGGCGGTTAACGCTTGGAATGTGTGTCCTTCTGTATCGATTCTTGTGCACTTTTGAGCACTTCGTTGTGCAACTGGGGCACCCCCTCGGGGGAGGGGGGGTTGCAAAGGACATCGTATGAATACTCATGAGATTCCTGTTGTGACGTCACTTCCGGTGACAGCGTCCCCCCACTTCTTTTCATGAGATTCCTGTTGTGACGTCACTTCCGGTGACAGCGTCCCCCCACTTCTTTTCATGAGATTCCTGTTGTGATGTCACATCCGGTGACAGGGTCCCCCCACTTCTTTTTTTAGGACTTGTGCCCTGCAGGAGGGGGAATAGCGTCGGCCCGAGACCCTGCTGATGTCCGCAATGACCTCACGCAGGATCGGAGACTGGCCAAACATGGAGGCGGCAAGTTTCCTCAACAGCGCTAGCTTTCTCCCCTCCTACGTGCAGCGTGATAACTGTGGGACTGCTGCAGGCGGGTAGCGGAAAAAAAATAACAATCAGGAGGCAGCCGGTGTGCGTCCCCCCTTCCCAGCACGAACTAAAACAAAAATAAAATACAGTGACTCACGGAGAGATGGGACGAGGTGCCGACGTTCGGCGGAAGGGCCTCCTGCGGTGTACAGGCTGCAATTCGGTCTCAATGCCCTGCCTGCGGTAATGAAGCATGCGGAGGAAGATTCGCGGGCAGGAGAAAAGGCACAGCAGGAGACTGTTGAAGCCCCTGCTGTGCACGTGTGTGCCAGGAAACCAGCGAGGGAGATACAGCACGAAGACCGCAGCAGGCAGAAAGCTGCCGAGGCTGTGACAAAAAAAAAAAAGAAAGCAACTCTGCCACCAAGTGGCCATTTAGCAGTACTGCACCCGCGACAGAGACAATGTGCAACAGAACTAGGGACACAAAAGAAAATTGCCTAGAGCACACAGATGATGCCCAGAAAGACTGCCGGGCATGCTGCACCAGTTTCAAGGTTAAGAGCGAGAGAGCCAGATACCCCAACGTAGCAAAGGAACCCTAAAAGCTACACTACACCCACCCCAGCGAGGAGGGTGCAGGACACTGGCAAGCAAGATGCCCAGGAGGTAGATCAGGAGGAGCAAGCTCATGGTGCCAAGAAAACCCTGAAGAGCGTCTAAGGTGAAAGGCATCACAGGAACAGGAGATGCGTAACCCACCGACAGCGAGAAGGGAGCCCTGAACACAGTAAGAACGAAGAGCAGCGGTACCTGGTGGCCACAGGTTGTCGCAGCAGCAGCAGGAAGAGGCAACAGCACCACCAGAAAGACAAAGGGCGGTTCAGGGACCCAGCTCCAAGCAAGCGAGCAACAGCACGAGACAGCGGCTCCAGCAATGCAAGCACGGAAGAGAGTTCGCAGTAAGTGCGTCCACGGAAGCAACTAAAGAGCACCGGCAGAAGCGCGCTGAAGCACTGCCACTGCGAGAGAAGAAAAGAAATGGTCACACGACCACCAGCATCCGACCAGCAAGATGGTCGCAAGGAGGAAGCAGCCGACCAGCAAGATGGTCGCAAGGAGGAAGCAGCCGACCAGCAAGATGGTCGCAAGGAGGAAGCAGCCGACCAGCAAGATGGTCGCAAGGAGGAAGCAGCAGACCAGCAAGATGGTCGCACGGAGGAAGCCGACCACCCATATGGTCGCACAGAAGAAGCCGACCACCCAGATGGTCGCAAGGAGGACGACGCTGACCACCAGTTGGTCGCAAGGAGGATACAGGCCTACAAGAGGTCGGAGAGCACACTGACCGGCCAAGGGTCAGAGCCGGAGAGAAGAGGAAGTCCGAGGGGACATCAATGAAGAGGACCCCATGAGAGGTCCACAAAGAGGACCAGGAGGAGAAGGTCAAGAGGTCCAGCAACATCAACATCACTCGAAATCAGAAGCAACTACGAGACAGAAGGTCGCGACGACCGGTCCAGTCACAGAGTGAAAGGAAGACAGTGTCCTAGTGGCGGGACAAGACCAGAGGGAAACGCGTAGAGTGCACGCTACACGGAGAAGCCTGGTAAGGACGAGCAAGGAGGCCGGAAGACTGGATCACGTCGCAAAGAAAGGAAAAGGAAGACAGATCCTGAGTGGCATGACGCCACGACGAAGGAGGAAGAGAAGAGGAAAGGAGAAGAGCAAAGAGGTGTGCGGGACAGATCAACACACACACCAGAAGGGGAACACCCGAAGAGGAAAGGAGAAGAGCAAAGAGGTGTGCGGGACAGATCAACACAACACACACCGGAAAGGGAGTACCCGAAGAGGGAAGTGAGAAGGTGCATGGACACCCAGACCCAGGACCTGGAAAACAACATCAGCCCCACTGGGAGTATACGTCGATGCGTAAACCCGAAGGTCACCCGGGGACGACAGACACGAGCAGGCCGGTCCGTTGGTAACAACCACCTCTGGGACGTCACGGAAACAGGACCGTGGACATCCAAGGGGCAGAGGCCTCAGGGACACCGGTGGCAGCGGATCCCCAAGACGAGAGATGGACTGTTGAAGCTGGCTCTGGAGCTCCTGGGAGAACAAAGGCAGAGCGCGAAGGACCAAGTGCCAACAGCACCCTTTCAGGCGGAACTTCGGACACGGAAAGAGGACCCGTAGTGGCTCCTCCAACGCGAGTGGAGCGACAATGCGGCGGTACACCGGTCCAGTGGAAACCTGGCAACAAAGGGCCTCCGGGTCGTCCAGTGAGAGGGGACACCCACGAGAGAGGGGTATCCGTGAGAGGGATATCCTGCAACGGTGAGTCCTGTAAGAAGACAACTACTAGTTGGAGGAAACACCTCTACCAGGGCATACAGCGGAAAGCTGAATAACGATGGTCCACCATCATTCCACCCACACTTCCACCGACGGCGGTACAGGAAAGAGACTGTGAAGCGCACTTTCACGATGTAAGTCCAAAAGAACACATCCGTAGAGCACTCAGACATCGCGCCAAGGAAGCAGAGTGGTCCCGGCTGTCAGAACACCCTCGCCGGCAGTTGACCATCAGCAAAAAGACTACGTGGAAGTCCTGATCACCAATTTATGTTTTATTTGTAACTTGTGTTTACTCCCACAGGTTCGGACTTCATTTTGGTTGAACTTTCATTAAAGTTTGGGAGGGATGTAGTATCCGGCTGGATACAGTCTAGTGTTCCATTGTGCCTGTAACCCACACTGAACACCCACCCACCACAGGCGTCACCAGTCAGGTGACCCTGACAATAAAAGGGGCCGAGCGCACGTGCTCGTGGCCAGTTTACTGCACCAGTAATCCTGTGTCCCGTGTCCATCCTTCCTCTGCATGCGGGCCTGAAGGCCCAATCACCACACTCATGAATCTCACACCCTCACATGACGTTGATACACGAATACCGTGCATTGTGTAGTGACCGACTCAGGACTCACGCGGGTGAACTTCAACCGGATATGTACAGCGCGCATGCTCTGGCCAGGTGAGACAGAGGCTATAAAGGGGCGTGCATAGCACGTGGTCTTATTGTCCACACCGTTATACCATATGAGCGTGTGCTCTATAGGCTTGGGAATGACAGGTTTTGCACAGCCAGGGCTTCATGCACCATAAGACTGGTCCCCCCCATTGGCGACAAGGGTGGCTCTCCCTCTCATGCTTCGAGGCTCCGACCGCTTGCCGGCCTCCCCTAACTGTGCCGAGCCCTGTGACTTGCCTCGCCTCTGCCTGCTCGCTGCCACCACATGCTCCGGGGCCAGCCCTGGTGCTGATCTCCCTGAAGCCGCATACGCCCTGCTGCTGATCTGCACCGATCTCACCTGACAGCGGCCCACAAATCATCTGCAGTCCCGGGCGCCTCCGCTCCTGGCCTGACACGGCCGGCTGCTAGGTGACTTCCTGGAGCCCCGTAAGATGCACAGTAAGTACAACGCCGCTTCTCTGGCCGCTCACGCTCCTTACTGTGCTGTTTATTTCCACGACCCCCAGAACACTGTTCCCGCCGATCCAGCAAGCTCTGCAGTCTCCCCCTCCAGCTCCTTGTTGCCCCTGAAGGCCCGTTTTCCCCCTGGCCTGGTGAACTGCAGCTGGCAACACTTTACAGCACGAAACAAACGCTTCCCAGTGACTGAGGCTTGCTGCCATTATATGTTTGTGCTGGACACATTTGTTTAATAAGAGGAAAGAATAGGAAGCAGAAAAAAATAAAAAAGAAGACAAGAGAGTGAAGCCTTAAGAAGACAAGAGAGAGAGAAGCCATAACCATACTTGTCCTCCACTGCTGCCCTCACCCATCATGGTGGATGATAAAAATGCTGGGCCACCCCAGAGACTGACGGCGCCATCAAATAGTCACTACGCAGGTGAATAAATCTACAAATTATTCGAGCACCTGCCCAACAACGGACCTGCCACAGATTATGGTGCTGCAGTCAAAGCATTCCCTATTTTGAATAGTTTAAGTTCCGTCAGGCCCGCCAATGCAATGGAGAGTCAAATGATGCATTCTAAGCAAGACTGCGTGAGCTAACTAGTACCTGCAACAGCAGATGATCAACTAAATGAAAAAAGGGCCCAAATAATCCAAGAGTGTCGCAACAAGACTCTGAGAGGCCTCATCCTGAGACAGCCCAATATCAGCTAAAATGACATCCTAATCTGAGAACGTTCCCATGATCTTTCTGCTGCAGAAGTCAATGAGATGGACATGGCCATCACCAAAGTGCCAGAGAAGACTCCAACCATTAAGACGGAGTGCGCTGACACCATCCGCACTAAAAGTAAAAGCGACAACATCAAATATGTGGTCCTCCACCCACAAAGCCTTGCTGTGGGTACTGTGGCCAGAAACAACACCCACTAAACGACTGCCTCGCTCAAGGTCACATGTGTGGAAGAAGTAACAATTTTGGGTCTATCTGTCGAGGGGGAGCCCGGCGAAGAGGCTCCAGAGGAAGGAGACGACTGTCCAGAGCAGTGCGGCAGCTGTCTTCGAGTGATTCAACACTGCCAGGTACCACTCGGCCCCCACAACCACAAAATTGGTGGCTGGAAGACTCGTCCCTGGATGAGGAAGAGGATGAGGCCTTCCTCATCTCACTCACAAGCGAGCTGAAACATCACCGGAGGCCCCAACCAACGTGAGTACTCCATGTTGCTAGATCAGAGGTAAAAGCCCTCATTGACACAGGAGCGTCAGTGATTGTTATGGCGATCCAGCAATACAACCTTCTGCGACCCAGAGCAACACTCACCCCTGCTCGCTGCCACCACATGCTCCGGGGCCAGCCCTGGTGCTGATCTCCCTGAAGCCGCATACGCCCTGCTGCTGATCTGCACCGATCTCACCTGACAGCGGCCCACAAATCATCTGCAGTCCCGGGCGCCTCCGCTCCTGGCCTGACACGGCCGGCTGCTAGGTGACTTCCTGGAGCCCCGTAAGATGCACAGTAAGTCCCACGCCGCTTCTCTGGCTGCTCACGCTCCTTACTGTGCTGTTTATTTCCACGACCCCCAGAACACTGTTCCCGCCGATCCAGCAAGCTCTGCAGTCTCCCCCTCCAGCTCCTTGTTGCCCCTGAAGGCCCGTTTTCCCCCTGGCCTGGTGAACTGCAGCTGGCAACACTTTACAGCACGAAACAAACGCTTCCCAGTGACTGAGGCTTGCTGCCATTATATGTTTGTGCTGGACACATTTGTTTAATAAGAGGAAAGAATAGGAAGCAGAAAAAAATAAAAAAGAAGACAAGAGAGTGAAGCCTTAAGAAGACAAGAGAGAGAGAAGCCATAACCATACTTGTCCTCCACTGCTGCCCTCACCCATCATGGTGGATGATAAAAATGCTGGGCCACCCCAGACACAATTCCCTAAGCAACATGCACTTAAAGGGGTGCTGCTGCCATTCAGCCAAATCGCCGATCCAACGACAGCATCCTCTTGCTGGTAAACCTTAATAGGGCAGCTACAGAACTATTTTGTGGCCACAAGAGAGACTGACGGCGCCATCAAATAGTCACTACGCAGGTGAATAAATCTACAAATTATTCGAGCACCTGCCCAACAACGGACCTGCCACAGATTATGGTGCTGCAGTCAAAGCCCTCAACGCTCATTTTGATCCCCAATCAAATCCCTATTTTGAATAGTTTAAGTTCCGTCAGGCCCGCCAATGCAATGGAGAGTCAAATGATGCATTCTAAGCAAGACTGCGTGAGCTAACTAGTACCTGCAACAGCAGATGATCAACTAAATGAAAAAAGGGCCCAAATAATCCAAGAGTGTCGCAACAAGACTCTGAGAGGCCTCATCCTGAGACAGCCCAATATCAGCTAAAATGACATCCTAATCTGAGAACGTTCCCATGATCTTTCTGCTGCAGAAGTCAATGAGATGGACATGGCCATCACCAAAGTGCCAGAGAAGACTCCAACCATTAAGACGGAGTGCGCTGACACCATCCGCACTAAAAGTAAAAGCGACAACATCAAATATGTGGTCCTCCACCCACAAAGCCTTGCTGTGGGTACTGTGGCCAGAAACAACACCCACTAAACGACTGCCTCGCTCAAGGTCACATGTGTGGAAGAAGTAACAATTTTGGGTCTATCTGTCGAGGGGGAGCCCGGCGAAGAGGCTCCAGAGGAAGGAGACGACTGTCCAGAGCAGTGCGGCAGCTGTCTTCGAGTGATTCAACACTGCCAGGTACCACTCGGCCCCCACAACCACAAAATTGGTGGCTGGAAGACTCGTCCCTGGATGAGGAAGAGGATGAGGCCTTCCTCATCTCACTCACAAGCGAGCTGAAACATCACCGGAGGCCCCAACCAACGTGAGTACTCCATGTTGCTAGATCAGAGGTAAAAGCCCTCATTGACACAGGAGCGTCAGTGATTGTTATGGCGATCCAGCAATACAACCTTCTGCGACCCAGAGCAACACTCACCCCGTTACACACCAGCATCTTCACATATGGAAGCCACTCACCACTGCCTGTACAAGGACCCATGACCGTACAAGTGAAATCCAATGACCAGGAGGTAACAATGACATTGGACATAGTTGATCAGTAGGCCCACATGCTTGTGGAGAGCCACACCGCGAAAGATTTGGGTCTCATATTGTTTGCCCGGAATGTGAAGGCACACCAGATCGATGAACTTCTGGTCTAATTCCCTGGGTTATTCAAGAACGTAGGATGCCTAAAGGCCCCTCCAGTCAAGCTGCACATTGATCAGTCCGTCACACCAGTGGCGCTGCACCACCGCCATGTCCCACTCCACCTCCGACCAATGTTGGTGCAGGAACGCAAAAAGCTTGAGGGACAAGGCGTAATTGAAAAGGTGTCTGGGCCTATGCCCTGGGTGTTCCCAATGGTGATCGCTGAAAAGCAGAAGCAACCTTTCCGCAGCTAGATGTGCCTCCCGAACCGTGCCATCAAGCTGGAGCGCCATATAACGCCTACTATGGATGATACAATAGCCGACTTGAACGGCTCAAGGTGGTTCTCAAAACTGGACTTAAACGCAGACTACCACCAGCCACTCCTATCCGAAGAACATAGATACATTATGACATTCAGCACTCAGTTATGGCTCAAACAAGACAAGCAGTTGAACTTCGGCATATCATCAGCAGCCAAAGTCTTCCAGAACGCAATACGAGAAGTGTTATCTGAAATTCAAGGTGTCATGAACATGAGTGATGACATTCTAATTCACTCAGCATCGGCCGCAGATCACCATCAGCACTTGAGAGCCACCCTAAAGCATCTCTCGGAGCATGGAGTCATGTTGCACAAGGAGAAGTGTGTAGTGAGGAGGTCCACGCAGGTAAGTTGAAATTCAGGATATTTTATTCATGAAGATAACAAGTAGTAAGGTTCAGGACATCAAGTAGTTAAGTTGTAAAGGAGATCCCCACCAGGAGCAGCCTGTCTGCTGCTCAGCCCATAACCAACTGTCACTTCACCTCTCAGTGTCCCAACATTCCAAGGCTCATCAGACTTCAACATTCTATTGGGCACAGAGCACTGGCACTGGCTGAGCAGGAGGAGTAAAATACATAACATTACCAAATGCAGGATACTACAAAGTGTTTGTTCTTTCAACCATCCATTGAGTTCTTTGGCTATGTGTTCAACCAGGAGGGGGTGACAGTCGAGCCACGGAAGTCACAGGTTATCAAGCAAGCCTCCACACCGATAACGGTATCAGAAATACGCAGCTTCCTTGGAATGCCAACTTACTGCATTTGATTCATCCCCAATTTAACAACCCTTGCTGAGCTGCTGAGAGCTCTGACTAAAGGAATAGGACACGTTACAATGCACGCGTTACAATGGGTGTCATTACAATAAATTTTTACAATGCGAAATCCATTACAACGCATGTTGTTACAATGCATGCCATTACAACGTATAATCCAGTACAACGTAATTACTATTCTAACTCCGCTGGGGCGTTACTTTGGGGAATACGTTGTAATGGATTATGCGATGTAATGACATGCATTGTAATGGATTTTGCGTTGTAAAATATTTGCTGTGATGACAAGCGTTGTAACACGTGCATTGTAAACGAAGTTTCCCTGACTAAAGTAGATGCCAGCTGGACATGGGGCTGAAGAGAAGAACACTTGTAACAGAAGATTAAGGATGCTCTCCTGAACAACACCACCATGACATACTTTGATCCCAAGAATTCGACGGAGGTGCTCGTTGATGCATGTCCTATAGAACTAGGAACAGTCCTCACTCAAGAAGTTGAGCCTGACAGATGGGCACAGTTAGCATTCACCAGTAAGGTATTGACACCGACAGAAATACGCTCCGCCCAAATTGAAAGGGAAGCTTTAGCAATCAAGTGGGTGTGCGGACATTTCCACCTGTATTTGTGCGGGAGGCCTTTCAAACTTATTACTGACCACCAGACACTCATCTCACTGATTTGAGGCTCAGCCCCTCACCCCCACCACGAATTGAGAGGTAGGCCATGTGAGAAGTTGACCTGGTATATGCTGTCCACTAGTTATAGTGGGCACCTTGCACCAGTCCAAACAACCCCTTATTGATGATAGGTTAAAGACAACCTTTAGTGAAAGCTATCCTAGTGGTAGCTATGGAGAGCAGCATTCAGGCTAAGTCTTGAAGGAATGTAAAGCAGCTTGTTTTACCGGTCTATAATCTCTTGAATGGCTAAATGAAAGACAATCACACCAGGTATATATATAAAATATATGTATTTATTTCTAAACACACCCTACTAGTCCCTTTATGAAGCTAGAGATCAAAACACATAAGTTACACTTCAAATAGTACAGTAAAATAGCACAAATAAACGTCAGGCCCTAGGGGCGAGACAATCCATATATTAAAATAGTGGTATAAGAACCACGACTTAACTAGGCACAAGGCCTAGAGTCTGTAGAATTGCTGGGACCCCCATGAACCACCCACGGTAGTGACACAGGGGACCCACGGGGGCCATGTGTAGTGTGAGAACACAGCCACGAGCTCCCGTTAGCTTCGATGGGAAAAGTCGCGGTTAGATTTTTAAAGATTAGGGACATTTAGAGATGGACTAGGGCCAAATCCTTTTGGACTTAGGAAGTTCTAGGGTCAACACCCACGGGAGCACCGGAGTACTTGAGTTACCTCACCCAGGGAAGCCGGGTGCATAGGTGTCAAATGGTGTCGGGTTGCGTCGCCGTTTTCAATGGGAGGTGGCGAAGAGATCGAAGTCGAGAAGAACCTGAAAGCAGAGGGGACAGAGTCTGGGTCACTAGCCAGTGACCAGGGGCACGATAGGCGAATGCCCACCGAAGTCGGCTGATTTCAGGTGAAGAAGGTGAAGCTTGACTCTTCAGCCATGAGGACCAGGAGGCATCGAGGGTGACCAGGAGCTGGATTCAAGCTGTCCCACGAAGGATGTCGAGTGCTGCAGTGTCGGTGTCCAGATTGGACACAACAAGCCTTGGCAACAGCAACCCACACAGAAAGGAGATGCTTTGGTGCAGACCAGAAAGGTTTGAGGGACTCACCACGCGGTGGGGAGTCAGGGCACGTCTGGAGCAACCAGGGAAGCCCAAGGAAAATCAAAGTTGCCTTCACAGGGACCCACCAGTCGACAGACCAGGTATCGCGAAGGAGCCTCGAGCTGAAATGCAAGAAGCGGGCTCACGGAACACTCGTGGAGTGTAGGCCCACAATCTTTGGTGCAGATGGTGCTCGGGTCGTGGGGTACAAGTAACCCAAATCAAGACTTCGAGAGACGTCGGGAAGTTAATGCACTTGCATATATGCACAGTGACCAGGAGTTCCGCTTCCACGTTACTCACGAGGGCTGCGGGTCTCAGCTTTACTGGGGACTCGGGTCGGCCTCTGAGTAGTTTAGAAATCCTCTTCCTGGGCTTCAGATACTTCGGAGTCCGTCGGGAGCTTCGGAGATGCAGACCGGCAAAATGCTTTGTTGATGCCTGCCAAGCAGGGGAGTCACTCCTTGACCCCAAGGGAGATTTCTTCAGTCCTCTAGTCTTAAGTAGAGCGTCGAAGTTCCAGGATTCAGTTGCAGAGTTTCGTCCAGGGATATCTAAAGTCCTGTAAGTAGGGGTTCCCTACTTATACCTAAGAAAGAGGGGTGGCTACACCCATTTTCTTTGTCCAGTTTCGTGCCAGAGCAGGGGCTCGTAGCCCCTGAACCGGTTTGAGCTGGACTATGCACCGGGACACCAAATGTGCCCCCAGTGCAGAACTTCAAAGCACTCTGAGAGTGTTCCCACCCAGCCCCAATACACATCAGCCTGTCTGGGAGGTGGTTACACCTCCCTGTGACAGGAAACCCATTGTCCAGGCCTCCCCTGCCGGAGTTTCGGTCAGCAGCAGGAGGCCAGACCCGTGTCTGTGGCTGCAGCATCCATTTTGTGGTGCCAGGGCTCTTTTAAATTGGTACTGGGTATACCGGTGCTGTCATGTCTCTCCCTCTAGAAGGGTGGGATCATACTCCCACACCAGTTATTAGTGTGGGGGTATGATTCCAAGATCTTTGACACCAAACACAACATGTTTCAGTGCAGCCAGTCCCAAGTTAGCATTTACCGTTGGGTTATAATGCACTTAAGAGTATATGGTCAGGCTGCACCACTGACAACCCCTGAGAAGAGGTTCCGAAGGCTGCAGAGGACCTCTTCTCATGCCTGGGCACCCTGTCACATATAACCAAGCACCCTGCCTTCAGGATTGATAAGACCCGCCATAGGGGTGACTGATAGGTTTCTATGTGCAGTGATAGGTGAGGTATAGTGAGCCTATACCTCACTAAGGGGTGCATGCACCACCTTAACCAGGCTGCAGTAGCAGACCCGTGGTGTCATTTTGGAGGGCTTTCCAGGGGTGGCACAATACATGCTTCGGCCCCTGGTAGGCCTTTGGGGTACCTTTGCTCTGGGTACATAGTATACCATATACTAGAGACTCACAAGGGTACCCCAGAATCCAATCTGGAGTGGACCTAAAGTACATGGAATCAATTTATAAGAGAAAGCAAATAGGCTGGGTACCTGAATAGCAGGTTCCCAGCCAAACTAAGTCAAAAACCATCAAAACACCAGAAAACAAAGTGGGGGCAACCATGTAGTCAGATTCCACCTTCCTACAGGCCTTCCAATTACAACACTACAGAATGAATGTGATGTACAGGCCCGGGTCCAAGAACTCAGAATACTTCCTCTCCCGTCACCCCATGCCACCAGACAGCCCAGGTACTGACGGTGCAGACGCAATGGAGGATCATGTCCAAATGGTCTCAAACTGCCTTCTCCAGAGAACTTCGTCTCAGCGACATTGAAGAAGCCATAACAAAAGATGCTGTAATGCTGAAAGTGAGAGCTGCTGTGCAGAAAGGCTCCTGGCAGAATTTCCTGTGGAATGCCAATAACTGGGCTGGCCAGGACAAAGAGACGCTAGTCAAACGTTGGAGAGTACGCGATGAATTCACTACCACTCAGGATAGTATATTACTACGAGGGCACCGGCTTGTTATCCCAGCTGAACTCCAACACCAAGTAACAGTGCTAGCCCACAGTGGGCACCAAGGCACTAGGAGGATGAAGCGGGAAAAAATTTGGTTACCTGGACTCGAGGCCATGGTGGACAAAGTAGTGCAACAATGCCCCTTGTGCCAGCTCACTAGCCGTCCAGAGACCCCAGAACCAATTATCACGGAGGAACCGTGCACCACCCCCTGGTCCAAACTGAGTCTTGATTTTGGAAGTTTCCCTGATGGGAGGGTCACGATGGTCATGATAAATGGTTACTCAAAGTATCCTTTTGTTGAGGTCAACTAATCGACTGCCTTTACGCATGTTGTACCCGTTCTTGGGGAAAACCTTGGCAATACTCTGCTTGCCATCCGAGATCAAGATTGATAATGGACCACCTTTTCAAGGATCTGAGTTCAAAGTCAAGCTCAGACACTTAGGGTACATCACCGGCGCATCACTCTGCAGTGGCCACAGACAAACGGAGAAGTTGAAAGATTTGTGCACAGTTTGAACAAAACACTCACGATTGCAGTCCCAGAAAAGGCCAACCTAGAACTCAGCCTACAGAGATTCCTCTGTGAGTATCATGGTACACCTCGATGCACCACCCAACAAGCCCCATGGACTCGGATGTTCAATGGACCCTGGCGAGACACCATCCCAACACACCACAAATGGGTTACCCCACCGTACAACCTGCATAAGACTCATGCTCAGCGCACACAGAATAATGTGCGCATGAGTCAGAAGCGGCAAGCCAAGACACGAGTGATACAACCAGGTGACAAGGTTATCATCCGGGATTGCCGATCGAGGTGGAAGTTCAGAACACCCTTTGAACCACGGGTGTGGACGGTATTGAGAGTCGAGGGAATCATGATCACGGCGAACAAGGGCAGCGAGACACTTGCACGAAACATCTCATGGTTCAAAAAGGTAGATGCCTCTATTCAGCAGGAATCTGACTGAGAGGACCTGGATGAAATGAGTTGGCCTGAGGCCGAGGGGTCTGACGAGGCCACCTTCAGCGATGAGAGGCAAGGCCGTACAGACGAAGGAGACAGAATGGTAGAAGACACCCATGCGACTTGCGTTGCCGAAGGGATGCCGGACCACTCACAACAACAGCGATATAATCTTTGGCCGAACCCCCAACCAAGTCAGCGACTCAGAGACTGTGTGCAAAGTTTAATATTTATCATTTTCATGACCGATTTGGGAAGGGATGGAGTGAGCCACCCGGGACTCACAGGGGTGACCTTCAACCGGATATGTACTACCACGCCTGGCCAGAGGCTATAAAATAAAGCGGCATGGACCACATGTGGTCTTACTGCTCGCACAGGGATAACATACCTCGTGAGCGAGTTCAATGGGTTTGGGAACAGTGGCGTTTGCACAGCTGGGCCCTCATATACCATAATAGTGCGCACCGCACCTTGCATAAAAGCACTCACACAGACATTGTAAACAAACTCAATTGCTCCCAGGCCCGGTTCTAGAGGGTGGGCCGGGTGGGCCAGGCCCACCCAAACATGAGCCTGGCCCACCCAAACATGAGCCTTGGCCCTCGCAGTGAGGATATGAAGACCAATAGAAATTGGGCACTTTAATTTAAAACGTTCCTCCGAACGTTGTTTTTCTTCATATTCTGGGAGATGCGTTATTGGGCATGGGCTCTCTCACAGCCATCCCCAATCACCCAACTCCTTTTAGAAGGGTGGGCTGTGACGTGCAAGTACAATAGGGGCATGGCAAAGGAAACAAATTCTTTATTTGACACCGAAAACTTTTGCTTACCGTCCTGTGCTGCTGCGTGGATATTTCCATTTCTGTTCAGCATTTGAGAAAATAAGTTTGTTTATTCTGATTCACCTTTCCTGACTCCTGCAGCGGCTTATCAGTTCGGGCTGTGACACAAGGAGTAGGTTAGAGAATGTGTTACTGTTTGTTTTTATTTTTAAAATCTGCACAGGCCATGCAAGGCACATCATTATCATGGCCATGGATGCAAGGCAACAATAAAACATGTCCAGAAAACTGGTGATTAATGATCCTGCAGGAGAGCAATCCTTTGCCTGTTGGTAGTTTTGAAATGCAGATAAGCTGTATTTTATGTGGAAGCTCAGTGGGTTACTGCCTTTGTCACAGAGATTCTTGTGTTACTTGCAGTTCAGAAGTTACAATCCTAACATAGGACAGTGACCAATGAACTGTCATCAAAGAGCTGCCTACAAACATGAATGGTATAGTTAGAACTTCACTTTTTTTGTGTTACTATAAAGTTAGAAATTCCCCAGTCTTTCATTATTTTAATGTTGCTAAAAAGAGTTTGGGTCGATATACATTTTTATTAGTAAAGCCAACCCCCAACCACTAGGGTATGCTTTAAATCCGGAGTTTGTGCTTCCCCAGCCCAAACCCTCTTAACATATACTGCCCACCAGCATGGATGACATGTGATTCCTACACCTTTTAATCCTCATTGGCTCTTGTGACATTCCCCATAGACGGAATTACATACTTGTATGATTTTTTGTCTCTGTATAATGTGTGTGTGATGTAAAGCACTGTGACACCCTACACTGATATGAGCAGCGCTATACAACAAATGAAATTTATATGAGAGGAGGCTACAGAGACATGAAGGGTACTGTTGGAGGGTGGTAGTGAGGGTATCTGCAGAGAAAAAGTTCTTTGGTAAGGCGCCAAAAAAGGCTTTCACACTAGTGATAAAACCGGCCCTGTCATGGCCTTTCTGTTTTTATTTAATTAGCAATCCGGTCATTAGGGCAACTGTGGAACATATTTTAAAGTGTGTGCTAATTATATTTACTGCTATATTCAATGTTTTAAGTTTGAAGGTGATTTTACTAATGTTTTTTACGGGAATAATGAAGTAGAGCTGGATGGTGGCTGATATGGGGCTGGTGCCCGAGGTCAGCTGTGAGATAAGGTGCATAGGAGAGGGATGGTCGAAAAGTGGATAATCGGGCCTGGATTAAGTACTTGTACTGAAACCTGGCCTGTTGGAATTTGAGGGTTTGCACTTACATCCAGACATCGCTCTTACTTTCAAATAACGGTCCACATGCTCTGTGTACACACAGAATTGATCCGTTGCATACTGGTGACTGTTTGCAAGTAAATATAATGTAATCTAGGGCTTGTAGGCTACCACAAGAAGCGACAAATCGGGCCCGCAGTGGCCCACCCAAATGCACCCTTGGCCCACCCAACAAAAAATTCCTGGAGCCGGGCCTGATTGCTCCCTTTCCACACTCTGCTAAGCTGACACATGAATCCGACTCCTCACAGATGTGCTCTCACACATGGCCAAGAAGTAGAATACGAATCATAGTCCCTGCACACTCGCCTGCAAAGCTCAAAAGCACAAACCTCTTCCTCGAGCGATCACTCGCGCCGCCGCGCGCGCAGCAGGCACATAAACCCCCTCTGTGCGCTCGTGCTCTCCCACACCTGCCTCATTCGCCTCCTGCAAGGCGCGCACACACACACACACACACACACACACACACTGCAGCTGCAGCTCGAGCCGGGGCTGCCGCTCGCACACAGCGCTGGTTATTGATCGTCTTGGGTCAGCAGTTAATAGAGCTGTTAAGCGCAGCTGCTGAATCAGCGCTCCTCCGCTCCATCCATCTCCTTCCTCTGACGCAGCTCCGCGCACTGATGCGCAGCAGCAATGGATCCGAGGCCTGCTCTCGCCCTCACTCCTCAGCCCCCCGCCCTTCACTTCTCTTCTGCTGCAGGTTCCGGGCCCTGCTCGGGTCCCACGGTGGCCCTTTCGTCATTTACTTTCTAAGGCACCTCTCTGGCAGTGGCGCCCTTGCGCTCTTTAAAGCGGCTACGGAGGCACTCACTGGCTTACCTCTGACGCACGTCACGTGACATATGCGCTCACAGCGGTCTCTGTTCCAGCAAGGGTGTCTGCGAACCACTCATCGCTCTCTTCTTATGCAGGTTGCAGGAGCGCCGGAAGTAGAGCTGCGGGGAGTGCTGAAAATGCCTCATAATAACCTTGCAGGAGGAGAAGGAGCCATAAAGCGGCTTTTAGATTTTGTGCGTATGAGCCCCGTTTGTCTGACTTCAAAGACAAAGGTCAAGTGTTAGGAACTGTCTTCTGACAAATGGGTTCCTATTTAACATGGAGATTGGTGTTTACATTTTTATTTCCCTGATTGGAATGTCAAGGTGATCCAAATGGCAATATTGCTGGAGTTGGAAGGGAACAGGAAGTGTTAAATGTTTTCCTATAGGCAACAAATGGTAAATACTTGCTAATGAATTTTACAAATATTTTAAAATATATCAGCAACAAAGAAAGTACAAATGAGGCCTGCTAGTAATACTTATATCTAATGTAAATAAAGCTTTTAATAAACAAATTAAGACCGCTTTATTTGTTATGGTATGCTTATTTTAGTTAATGTTCTTTTCTTTGGTAGTACCTGATGCACGGCAGCATGACCCCAGACTATGGATCTGCCCTGATCCAGTTAGTGTTTTTCTCCCCCCGGCCCCCTTATTACTCCGTTTGTGACTAGCAAGGGTTGCGCTCTAGTCTTCTCTCCTGTGGATCACGCCTCTCCACATAGACGAAGGGATTCAAAAAAAGTGCTGGTATGTGTCCACTCTTATCCCAATCTCTAATTACGACATCTCAGCTGGAAAAAAATCTTTTGATATCTAGAGGTGGGCGAGCCGACAAATTAACAGGGAGAGCTGAGCCAGAGCCATGGCAAGAATCTTGCTTGGATCTAAGAGCCCGTGGACGAGCCGAGCACTGAAAATATTTGCTATGTGAATCATACAGCAGACTTCAAGTAACATATCATAAAGTCTCTTCAAAGTTTTAAAAAGTGTTTTTATTTAACAAGTAGGACTAATAAGTGCTTATTAAAATTGATAGTTTTGTAAAACTGGCAGTCTGAACGCACATATTTGAGAGTGCTTTCATATGTGATAATGAAGAAAAAAGAGTTTTGGTGAAATAAAATATTTGCCTAGGATCACACAATTTAAGCAGAGAAGCAGCGCTATAGTCAGGTTTTCTGGTTTTACTTTGTACAAATCAGCAGCAAATGCGTATCTATTTGTGTTTCATGATGTCAAGGCTTTGTTTTTACGTCTTTTCTGCAGTTTTAAAATCTAGTGCGAACTGGACCTGATGGCAGAATGCATTACTTGAGCACTTGAGCACTAATTACTTAATGCAAGGTCACACAAGTGTATATAGGCACTGGGAAATTAAGTGATTCACCCTGAATCACAGGCTGATGAGCTGACGATCAGACTCAAAACTGGATCCCCACTTCTACAGTCTGCAGCTCTGCAATTCCATATCTTGGGTAGAAAGAGGGAGAGTGCGAGGAAGGTAGGCAGAAGCCACAAGCAAGTTTGCCACATTATGGGCTTGAGGTTCGAACAGGACCTTGAGCTGATTTAGAGCCAGGCTTCAGGCTTGAGCCTGACTAGAGCTTTCAATGGCTCACCCCCCTATAAATATCATCTAGTCTGACTCTGATCATTTCATTTTCCTTGTACTTAGGTAGGTGCCTGGGTCCCACTGGACTCCAGTGACTTGGTAGACATATTTTTTTATGTTTATTTGTAATATTTTCTCATGCTTATTTTAGTTAATTTTCTTTTCCTTAATTGCGCGTGAGGCAAGGGAGCTCGATCTCAGACACTGAATCTGCCCGATCCGGTTAGTGTTTTTCTTTACAAATACTCTTACTACTCTATTTGTGACTAGCACAGGGTGCAATCTAGTCTTCTTTTATCTGGACCATGCTTCTCCCACTAGAGAGCAGGGCTTTAAAATTAGCGCTGGCATGCATCTTTGCCTCTGGTGCGCCAAAAGCTAGCCGTGCTACACACGTCCTTTTCTGGACTGTGCCCAACGCTACACACCACAGTCAGATAACGTGGAGTCCGATACATATAGTCGTCAAGAACTCCTTGACCTTAAAGGTAAGGCCAAATCAATCAATCAATCAATCAAAGTACTTGTAAAGCGTGCTACATACCCGTGAGGGTCTCAAGGCGCTGAGGGGAGGGGGTGCCACTACTGCTCGAAGAGCCAGGTCTTGAGGAGTCTTCTGAAGGTGAGCAGGTCTTGGGTCTGCCATAGGTGGGTAGGGAGGGTGTTCCAGGTCTTGGCGTCGAGGAAGGAGAAGGATGTGCTGCCGGAGGTCATTCGTTGGATGCGGGGGACGGCGGCGAGGGCGAGGCTGGAGGAGTGGAGCTGGCGGGTGGGGGTGTGGAAGCTGAGTCTGCTGTTAAGGTAGGCTGGTCCGGTGTTGTGGAGTGCTTTGTGTGCGTGGGTGAGGAGCTTGAAGGTGATCCTCTTGTCGACGGGCAGCCAGTATAGGTCTCTCAGGTGGGGGGTGATGTGGCTGCGGCGAGGGATGTTGAGGATGAGTCGGGCGGAGGCGTGTTGGATGCGTTGCAGTCGTCGCAGGTGTTTGGCCGGGATTCCTCATAGAGTGCGTTGCCGTAGTCCAGTCTGCTGCTGACGAGGGCCTGAGTCACCGTTCTTTTGGTTTCGGTAGGGATCCACTTGTAGATCCTGCGCAGCATGCAAAGGGTGTTGTAGCAGGAGGAAGAGACGGCGTTGACCTGCTTCGACATGGAGAGGGAGGAGTCGAGGATGAATCCTAGGTTGCGTGCGTGGTCAGTGGGTGTCGGTGCTGTTCCCAGCGTGGTTGGCCACCAGGAATCGTCCCAGGCTGAGGTCGGTCGGTCCGAGGATGAGGACCTCCGTCTTGTCCGAGTTCAGCTTGAGTCGGCTGCTTCTCATCCATTCGGCGACGGCCTTCATTCCCTCGTGGAGGTTGTTTTTGGCGGTGTGTGGGTCCTCGGTGAGGGAGAGGATGAGCTGCGTGTCGTCGGCATAGGAGATGATGTTGAGGTCGTGCTGGCGGGCCACTTGTGCGAGGGGGGCCATGTAGACGTTGAACAGCATCAGGCTGAGGGATGAGCCCTGGGGTACGCCGCAGATGACGTCGTTGGCTTCGGATTGGAAGGGTGGGATGCAGACGCTCTGGGTTCTGCCCGAGAGGAAGGACGTGGACCAGTCGAGGGCCTTTTCTTGGATTCCGGCTTCTTGGATGCGAGTCTTCAGTGTGCGGTGGCAGACCGTGTCGAAGGTGGCTGACAGGTCCAGGAGGATGAGGGCTGATGTTTCATCGTTGTCTAGTTGGCGTCTGATGTCGTCTGTGGCGGTGATGAGGGCTGTATCGGTGCTGTGGTTTCGTCTGAATCCGGGCTGGGACGGGTCTAGGATGTTGTTGTCCTCGAGGTGGCGGGCCAGTTGCATGTTGACGATTTTCTCGATGACCTTCGCCGGGAACGAGAGCAGGGAGATGGGCCGGAAGTTCTTGAGGTCCTTGGGGTCCACCTTGGGCTTCTTGAGGAGGGCGCTGATCTCGGCATGCTTCCAGCTTTCCGGGAATGTAGCTGTCTCGAAGGAGATGTTGATGACCTTCCGTAGTTGGGGTGCGATGGCTGCGTCTGCTTTGTTGAATACGTGGTGTGGGCAGGGGTCTGACGGTGGTTCTGAGTGGATGGAGTTCATGATCTTGTGTGTCTCGTCGTCGTTGACATTGGACTAGTAGGTCAGGTGTTTGATGCGGGTGGTGTTCGCAGGGGAGGTGGAGTCTGGCGTAGTCGGGGTGATCGTAGTGTTGAAGCTGTCGTGGATGACGGTGATCTTGCAGTGGAAGAAGGTGGCCAGTGAGTCGCACAGTTCTTTTGAGGGTGGAATGTCATTGGCGTTGGCGCTGGGGTTGGAGAGTTCTTTCACGATGCTGAAGAGTTCTTTGCTGTCGTGTGCGTTGTTGTCGAGGCAGGTTTTGAAGGAAGATATTTTGGCTAGTCTGATGAGGTGGTGATGTCTGCGGGTGGCGTCCTTGTGGGCTGCGTGGCTGGCCGGAGTACGTTCGTGGAGCCATTTCTTCTCCAGTTTCCGGCATGCACGTTTGGAGGTATGGAGTTCTTCGGTGAACCAGGTGGCTTTCTTGCTGGTGCGGCTGTTGGTGGGTTTCTTGAGCGGGGCGAGGGTGTTGGCGCAGTCGTTGATCCACTGTCTGAGGTTGCGGGCGGCAGCGTCTGGGTTGGTGGGGGCGGTGGGTGGGTTCTGGGCGAGGGTGGTGGTCAACTGGTCTTCGGTGATCTTACTCCAGCAGCGGCGGGGCAGCTGTTGGGTGCGGTGGTGCGTGGTGGGTTTCTTGAAGGTGAAGTGGATGCAGCTGTGGTCGGTCCAGTGGAGTTCGGTGGTGTGGTTGAAGGCGACGTGGGTGCTTGTGGAGAAGATGGGGTCAAGCGTGTGACCGGCGGCGTGGGTGGGTGCGGTGACGAGTTGTCTGAGGCCGAGGTTGGCGAGGTTGTCGATCATGGTGACGGAGTTGGCGTCGTTATTGTTCTCGGGGTGGAATTTCAGGTCCCCGAGGAGGATGTAGTCCGTGGAGGCGAGAGCGTGGGTGCTGGTGAGGTCGGCGATGGAGTCGCTGAACTGTGCCCAGGATACGGGGGGTCTGTAGATGAGTGTACCTCTGAGGGTGGTGTTGGGGTCGGTGTGGATCCGGAAGTGCAGGTGTTCGGCGGTGTTGAGGATGTCGTCTGAGTGGGTGGAGACCTTGAGGGTGGACTTGTGGACGATGGCTATTCCTCCTCCGATTCCGTTGACGCGATCCCTGCGGGTGATCTTGTAGCCATCCAGGATGGCTATGGCGATGTCGGGCGCCGAGGAGTCGTTCCACCAGGTCTCGGTCAGGAAGGCAACGTCCGGGGTGGAGGTGTTTAGCAGGTCCCAGAGCTCGACGACGTGTTTGCGTGCAGAGCGAGTGTTGAGGAGTATGCAGCGAAGGTGGTTGGGTCCGGTCCTAGGAGGTTTGGTGGCTCTGTCGCAGGTGAAGCTGCAGGTGTGGCAGGAGAAGGGTCTGTGGGTGCGTTTCGGGGCTGCCTGGAAGCAGCTGTGGTCTCGTCTGGCATTGAGTGTGAGGAGAGTGCTGCCGTCCTATCGGAGTCTGGCGTCGTGGTGGCGGTCGCGGGGACAAGGGTGTCTGGCGCTGGGCGCGGTCCTGGTGTGGACAGGCGCAGACGGGCTTGCCACTGGTGCGCCTCCGGCGCGCCAGCGGCGCGGCCGCGCAGCGGCTGCCATTTAAGGCGGGGAGGGAGGAGCAGCTGGGAGGCGGGAGCCGGGCGGTTAATCGGCTGGCGGGGGGGCGGGGCTGCAGGGGAGCAGTGGCAGGAACAGCTTGAGGGTATAGAAGGGAAAAGGGGGGGTGATGAGCTACGGCACAGGGGTGCAGTGGGGGAAAACAAATACCAAATACAGTGGGGGAAAACAAATGCCAAGCAGCTACAGAGATGAAGACAAGGATGACAATCAGGCAAAAAAAATCAATGATTCTTATATAATAGATGAGAGAGATCCTTCATTAGTATTAAATGCTCCCTGTTAGACTTGGCATCTTTTGGAGTGTTTCCCCTGAGTTTTTGCTTTCTGACCTCCCGGTTTTGCTGGCATAGTGTCTCTGCACACGTTTCTCACTGCTGACCAGTGGTAAAGTGCAAGTGCTCCTGTGGTAAAATGTGTTATGGATTGGTGTGGCCATTATTGGCCTGTTTGATTTATGTCAGTCCCTAGTAAAGTGCACTGCGTGTTCCAGGGCCTGTAAATCAAATGCTGTTGATGGGCTGCAGCACTGGATTGTGCCACCCACACAAACAGCCCGTAAAATGTAACTCTGGCATGCCATTGCAGAGCCCATGTGCAGTCGGGTACTGCCATGTCGACTTGGCAAGTGCACTCACTTGCCAGGCACTAACCTTCCCTTTTCTTACATTTCAGTCACCCCTAAGGTAGGCCCAAGGTACCCCTGTGGGCAGGGTGCAGTGTATGTGAAAGGTGGGACATGCCCTGGTGTGTGTGGCATGTCCTGCTAGTGAATTACTGCCAATTTCGTTTTTCACTATTGCAAGGCTACCTGTCCCCCATAGGACATAATGGGGAGCTTATAAACATAACTGACTCTGGGAACTAGGTAGGGAAATGAAGGATAGTATGCCTGGACTTAGAATCTAAAGATGCATCTTTTAGTGAAGGTGATTTTTACATTCTATGTTTGAAAATACCACTTTTAGAAAGTAGGTATTTTCTTACCTAACCGTCCAGTGTGCCTCTGCTGGGTTTGTGGATTGACTGTCTGGGTTTTGGATGACAGGGGCTGGGGAGCAGGAGTGGCTCCGGATAGTCTAGGTGCATCAGGAAAGGGCTGAATAGACCTGGGCTGCATTTAGAGTAGGGGGAGGAGATTTCCTCGCACCTGAATGGGTCTGGTCTGCCTCTGACAATGCCGTCTCCACCTCCTGCCAGGAAGCCACACCAGAGAGGGCAGAACTGGTTCTGGCTGGGCACAGACACCCTCTGCCTGAGAGGACAAAGGATTTTGTGGTATAAATAGTGGGGCCAAAGCCCTGAACTTTAGAACTCTTTTGGACCAAGAAGAAGAGCTGGAGAAGCTGTAAGGAGGAACTACGACTTTGCTGTGTGCTTTTCTGTGTTGGCCTGCAGTGGCTGCTTCTGTCTTGGGCAGTAAAAGGACTGGGCTGAACCTTCTGCAATCTACTTTTGTGAGTTTCTCCAAGGGCTTGAGGTAGCGCTTGGCCCCTGTTCAAGAAGTCTTAGAAATAGCAAAGACTTCAAGTTCTTCTGCCCTCAGCACTGGGGACTGTGTGTTTTGTGCTGCAACAGAAGAAAAAGCAACCCGACGCCGTCTACGAAGCCGCTGCCAACTCCATGTCCTGAAGGCACCGCAGAGGGCACCACCGCAACGCTACCCTGGTCTCACAGACGACGCCTGCTGATGCTGCCACCGGCCCGCTTCTCGCACCGCGAATTGTGGGCACCGCACTCACTTCACAACGACGTCTTGGCCTCCCCGACGACGCTGCTCCACGCCAAAATCGACGCCGCTGCTTGCACCATGGTTCGAGGGCACCGCTCGTAAAGCTACACAATGCACCGCCCTCATCCCGCACCGCAGCCTTGGCCTACTGACACCGGTGCAATCGACTCCAGTTCGACCCTGGTCTACTGACACCTCCACCGAGCCGCTGCTCACACCATGACCTGAGGGCACCATACGCCGCACCGCTGCACTTCGCACCGCAGCACCCGATGCCTGCTGACGCCAGCTCTCCTGACTGCAACAGAGAGGAGTTCGATCTGCAACGCATGTGACTTCGAGGGCCCTGACGACTCCTGCACCGACCTCCGGAACCGACACCTGCATATGCCGTGCTTTCGGAAGCTCTACGAGAGGTCACCGACGCCCTGCATTTCTTACAGGTACTGTTTGCAGGCTTCCCTACACCGCAGCTGGCCTGCGACACCGCGGTAAGCCAGAACTATTTGGATTTGTTTGTTGACGACACCGTGATAGCCCCAGAGGGAGCTATCGACTTTAAGGAACTGTTTTTCAAGCTTATTTTTATAACTGAAGATTTCAATGTACTGTATTGTGGATTTTTATCGTTTTTGGTCTTGTCTTAAGTATATACAAATATTGGATATTTTTCTAAACTGGTGTGATGTCCTTTTGTAGTGCTTACACTGTATTACTGTTGGTTATGTATAAATGCTTACACACTGCCTTTAAAATAAGCCTGACTGCTCGTGTCAGGGCTACCAAGGGGGTGAGCAGGGGTTATTATAGGAGTGTAACTCCCTTATCCTGACTAGGAAGCAGGGTCCCCACTTGGACAAAGGTGCAAGCTATTGCCAACTAGAGACCGCCATTTCTAACACTCCCCAAATCATGCACAAGAACACTCAGGCTCCTTTCACTTATCCCTCCTTTTCTGAGCAGAGGTTTCCGAATCTTAAACAGTCTACTAAATCTCTGATTTGCAAAATTCATATATTGAATGTTCGCTCAATACCTAGACATAAATTAGATATTTTAGATTTTATATCTTATTTTAACGGGGACACCATGGGGTCGATTACAATGGCGATCCGCCTGCCATAATCCACCGGCCGCCACCCAATTCCCCCCACCATATTACTATGGCGGTGGGGACTCCGGCGGACAGAAAGACTGTCCGCCGGTTCGGGCGGAAAAAGCCCATAACATGGAGGCGGTGTCTGGAAGACACCGCCGTCCATATTATGTAGCAGGCGGTCATGGAAAGGCAAGCAGTCCTTGCTGTTGGGGGCCTGTAGCTGGCCCCCAGGGTGTTGAAGGGGTGGAGGGTGCACATGGGGGGTACCAATGGTACGCCCCTGCATTTGCAAGAACAACGTGGCAGGCACCGTGCGGTGCCTGTCACGTTGTGCATTCAAATGCACAACTTGCATTTCTAACCTTGCAGCGGGTGCTGCTGGCAGAACCGCCCGCCGCAATGTTATAAATGTGGGATGTGCCCGCCTGTGTGGCAGGCGCATCCAAATTGCACTTGCGGGACCGCCGCAAGCATAGCGGGTGGTTCCTATGGCGGGCGGACAAAGTCCGTCCGCCATGCTAATCAGCCCCCATGTTTCTAAATGAAACTTGACTGTAGATTAGTTCGTTAGTAGACATCGCCAAGGCTATTCCACCATGCTTCTCAATTTCACGACATAATAGGCCGGAAAGGCCTGGCAGCAGGGTCATGATAGTTTTTAAACAAGTCTTTAACAGTTCTAGTGCTACAATTATCTCCCTTATTAATGTCGATGGTCTGATTTTTTTACTATCCCTGATAAGTAATTATACCTGGACAGAAGCACTGTTTTACAGAGGCACTGGCTACAATACCATTTTCCAGCAGGCACTTAAGGACTTTTTGAAGACCTATATTATCAAGGCAGCCAACTTCATGATCTCGGGGGATTTTTTATCTTGGTTATAACTCTTATGCGGCAGCCCGCCTACCTTTGGAAGAGTTGACTTCTTTTCAATTCACTCAAGTAGTCTACAGTGCTATGCATCAAGCAGGCAACTGATTGGATTTGATTTTCATTAATTGGGATTAGCTTCATTGTGAAACACCAATGCCTATAGTATGTTCAGACGATTTTGCTGTTCTTTTTTTCTGTTGAACTAACTAACATCCTTAAAGTGCCCATGGCATCGTATTAAAGATCTGAATTTTAATACCTCTTTGGCCAAGGCATAGCCAGACTTTTTAGGGGAACTTATCGGAGATTGGTCCATCTTTCAATCTTGGATCTCTACTAGTCTGAACATCCTGGCTCCCTATAAATTAGTGGAATCATCTCATCGGGGTAAACATGCTCCTTGGTTTACTTTTAATCTAACTTTGAAAAGATGATATTGACAACTGGAAAGAAAGTGGTGATTAACTTTAACTGTAATGGATAATTTGAAGTACACGGAGAATATAAAAACATACCATAAAGAAATTAGACTATCTAAAACCATGTTCTACACTAACAAAAATGAAGCAGAGAAACAATCATCTAAGACTCTATTTCAAATAGTCAAATTCATGACCTCTCCTGATCCAGCCACTCCATCATTTAATCCTTCTCTAACCAGGTGTGGCACACTGGCACATTATTTTAAGGATAAAATCGTGTTGATCCAAACATCCTTTGAAACTTCTGAGGCCACAAATCTTTCATCAAATATAACATACAGCAGCCCCAAGCTCAAAGAATGTTTTTCCCATTTCCTATTCGGAAATTATGATTTTGTTAAATAACTGTTCTTCTGGATCTCCTAATGATGAATGCCCCCCTCAATCTTAAAATTAGGCACTCCGATGTTAGTCCCTAACCTATGTACTTTATTACATTAATCTATTACCTTAGCCTTATTACCATATTCTTGAAATCGGCTATTGTGACACCTATTTTGAAAAAGACCAATGCAGATTAATCTAATTCTGCAAATTTCAGGCCTATCTCTCTTTTACCAGCTCCGGAAACAATGTTACTGTCTCACATAAACCCACAAATCACTAAATTCCTCCAACAATACAATTTATTTTGATATTTCTTCAATTTGGCTGCCGTGCAGCTCATTGCATGGAATTGCTTCTTCTTACTGTCTCTGAAAATCTAAAATGTATACTTGAAAGAAATGGTACAGCTTCTCTTATTCTGATTGATCTATTGGAGGCTTTCAACCACTATCTCTCACAGTATTTTGATTCATCAACTTCAAAAGATTGGTGGAGAAGGAACTCCCTTCCTGCTTTCATTTCTCAACAAATCTGTTTGAATTGTGGAATGCCTCAAAGTTGTGCCCGGAGTCCTACGTTATTCAACATTTATTTTGCCCATCAGCTAAACTTATCCGAGGTTTCAGCTTTGAGGTATTGTCCTACGCAGAGAACAATCAATTAATTGTTTTTCAGGTGGACGATGATGGTCTCACCAGGCACAATTTCAGACAATGCCATAAAGCCGTAGCCACATGGATGAGTCAAAATCATCTTATGCTTAGCTCAGATAAAGCAAGCTGCATATTTTGGGCCCTAATTCACAGGTCTGGGAAAGCGATTGGTGGCCAGGCGAGCTTGGTTCCGCTCCTCTCCCAGTTCAAACCGTACAAAATCTAGGAGTACATTTTTTTCTTAACTTTCTTTTAATCACCAAATCCAAAATGTTAAGGCAACTTCCTTTAGTTTTCTAAAAACCCTACGCAAGATTCTTCCATTCCTACAGCTAGGAAGACTGTAATGCATGCAGTAATCAACTTAAGACTAATCGGGATATCCCAAAAATATGTAAGCAAACTCCATTGTATACAAAATGCAGCAGCTAGGTTTTTACTTCACATTCCCATACACTGTTCACTGTCAAATAGCCTTAGAGGTCTCCATTGGCTGCCAGTAGAAGAAAATATTCAATTCAAGATATTGTCTTATATTCATAGAGCAGTTTTCAAGCACAACTCTATTAGTCTCAAGACTATGTTTTATTTCTATGTTCCCACTGGATTTTTAAGCCCAGTTACAACCTTTGTTCTACAACCTTCCAGGTTTCACTAGAGGAGGTGCAGAGGCTCTTTTGCAGCGGTAATTGGTGCTAAACTTTGGAAAAACGTACCTCTATTTGTGCAGGCTTCTCCGAACCGTGCTTTCTTTATCAAGTATATGAAAACCTGGTGATTGAGGTTTGATTTTTAGTTTGAGTTTAGTTTTTAGTCTTTTGAATTTTCAGTATCTGTGTATTTGTAGTTTCTGCTTTAATGGGTGCTGTTAGTTTGTGGTAAGGTTTTGTAGTGCCTTGAAGCTCTTTTATGAACAAGAGCTGCACTTTATAAATTTAATTATTTTATTTCCTTTCATTCAAAGCAAGAAGTGAAGAGGAGGCTCTTACGTGTAGCTGGAAGTCACTCTACGCTTTAGGAGCAATGTAGGAGAAAGCTCGATCACTGGTTCTGGGTTTCCTTATGCGTGGGTTTTCTGCAAGTAGGAGTCCAAATGAGTGGAGGTGTCTGGACGGTTTGTGAAAGCAGATGCAATTGCTGAGGTATGCTGGGCGAGTGCTATGTAGTGCCCTGAAAGTCTGAGTGAGGGGTTTGAATTGTGTTAGTTTGTAAATGGGCAGCTGATGGAGCTCCTTCAGATGTTGTGTGATGTGAGTGCAGGATGGGAGGTTGGGAGTGATTCTGGCAGCCATCTTCCACCAAATGGTCTACAGACTTCTGGTGAGTTTTTTGTTGATCCCGCAATAGATGGTGTTTCCATAGTCCAGCTTGCTTGTGACCAGGACATGCACATGTGTGATGCACAAATGACAAATAAGCGCAGCAATACAATTTCTACATATTATTATGTGTATGACGTTGACGTTTGGTAATAAAACTAGTTGCCCGATACAAATTTAGTGGCCCTCTCAAGAGGTCATTTTAAGGGAAAATGTGCTCTCTGACAAAAGGCAGTGCTATACCACACCATGCTTCATTCATATATTTGGGACAATGTGGTGCAACATTAGCAACTGGAAATACAATGATTCCCCCTTAATTTTCCTACCGAAAGAGCAAGTCTCGTGCTACACTGCTCTTTGTGATGTGTGATTTTTCGCAGCCCATATTACTTCTGTGATGTAATATGACTGTCGAACCTGAATTCTGAAAAGTTTTCCCGCACCACTGGCAGGTTGATGTTGGTCAAGTTACCAGATGACTATTTAGTGCAATTGGACTAACTAAAGGAAACTAGGATTACAACTCCCAGAATGAATGAGGTTGTTAAACCAAAGGTTGAATTGCAGCTCTACACACTGGATGGCAGGTACCGTTCTGGTAACCCTGGCTACTCAGCTTATAAATATTTAGCAAAATGATGTAAGCAATCATCGACACAGCTCTAGTAAGTGACCGATCACTAATGTGATACATCTGATATTACGAACATGATGCTGCCTGGCTAATTACAGTGACCCTCTCAGGCAGACTAAAGCTGTTACACTCTCCATTAAAATATTCTCTGCCTTGGGCCCACCTGCGCTGACTTACCTGTGCTCATTGTTTCAAGACCCACTACACCAGAGTGTATGTATTTACCCATTCCATGAGTCTGTCGTCCAGTCCAGGATTTTTCACAGCATTCTGCTCTTGCTGCGCTGAATTTATAACCTAGTAACGAAGACTCAATATGTCAGAATGTAAAGAACTTACCAAAATTCACAATGCAAATAACGGGGCCGAATTACAATAAGTGCCCCGGGGTCGAACAGGCGTTTGTGCCCGCTTTGAGTGCCCCTGGGGCACTTTGGTATTATAGAAGGGGGCGCAGACACTTGTGCGAACCTTCACTAATACCGATAGCGCTGGCCACTTAAAGCACCAGTGCTAGCTTCAGAGGGTGTTCCCTTATTTGCATAGGGGCATGCCGCTGCGCCTGCGCCATATTACAGATGCAGGCGCAGAGGCAAAGAAGTCCTCCAGAGGCGCACTGACAGTGTGCCATTTAAAAGGTGGCATTGGGCTAGCCAGTCCTCCCCTGCCCTCGAGCAGACCCACCCACCCGGTGCCCCCAACCAAACCCTTCTGCTTGCTCGCAGTGTGAGAAGAAGAAACATAAAATGCTATTTATAATATCATTTTATGTTTCTGCTTCTCGCACTGCTAGAAAGCAGTGGGGCGACACTCCTCCGCCCAAATGAAGGAGCCGCCCCTGTACTCCGCTACAAGCAAAATACACAATAGGTTTAATAGTCCTTCCCTGGTGGGTGGCGCCTGTCTTCTTGAATTCTCCAGGGTGTGTAAGGTGAAGCAGAACAGGTGATCTTTCTTCCCCTTTGCTTCTTTCATGGCATAGCAGGATCGCTAGGTCCATATGTTCTGCACATCGCAGTACCTGCTGCAACACAATGAGGTCTACTTAGCCTCACTCGTGCTCTTGTTCAGCTCTTGCATCAATGCTTGAGACCTAATTTAGTGGTCGCTCCTGAAATATGCAATAAGATGGGAATTCGTGCCAGCCATACATTCCCTCAAGTGAACCCAAATCTGCTCAAGTGGATGCGGCGAAGGGTTTATCCCCAGATGGAAGATCTATTTGGACATCTTCCAGCCTCCCTTTAAAAAAAAATATATGAAATTACAGACAGTCTTAAGAAACCTGAGATATTTACTAATAGTTTGGGGCCTTGCAGAATGCCCATCCAGGACAAATACTTATAAGCTGCAGCACATCATACCCGTGCCTCTGGATGTAAATCCCATTGATGAACACACACCCCAATCTTCCAGGCAGAGTGGTAATCTCTTTTTTTCTAGCAAACACCAGAAAAAACAACAAGCCTAAGGAAGAAGAGTCAAGGCCAGTTTGAGTCATTTAAGTGCAGGCTGCACCCTCTTAGCGATTGAGAATGAGTGCAGCAAACGAAGGAAGGGTGGCCTCCATTGGCACTCACAACTAATGTGCAAAGCAGCATGAAAAGAATCCCGAATTTCATAGTGGTGCAGCCACCACCTCATGGCCTCCAGCAGAGGGCGGCAGGCCTCTGGCTCGTGGAGGTGCGAGCCAAGCATGAGCAGGTTGATGCCACCCGCGTTTAGGAATGCATCCAATCCAGTGTGTCACTTTACAGACATGCAAAATCATGACTGTCTCTGGGATTCAGGAATATGAAACCTACATTCACCTAAATCTGTATACGCGAAGATGTAATGGGCATGCCTTTTTATTTAAATAGACAGTATACCGTGTATTACACAATATAACCGAGGATTGAATATACATAATTGTAAACGTATAATCCAGCTTGCCCATGTGCGTGTACGCACACAAATGCGCACACATGTGTGTGTAAGTACACACGTACAAACAAACCAAGGCACACACGGATATACACATTCATTAAAGCGAAAGTATAATTTCGAGTTAATGTAAAGCATAAATAAAAACAAATGTGCATGAATTAGTGCATTTACATGCACACGTCCAATCCCCCCTTAGATCACCATCTAAACTGTGATAAATACCACGGAGAGTCTACAATGAAGGGGGTGCAATAATCAGAATATTAAATATTGAGGTAATGCCCGGCTGTACTCGGTGTGGTGCTTGGTGCACAGTCTGCGTGTGGCGGGGCCCTGCAGGGTACTGGATTCAGCACAGCGCTGGGCTCAGTACACATGTCATTGGAGGGCTTGGGGGCGAAGGGGCGGTCCCTGGGGAAGGCATGGCAGGAAAGTCTGTCGAAGGACACAACCCCAACTGAAAGGAATTTGAACGGAAGATAGCACCTAGAGGCGGGTCAGCGCACGCTATAAGAACTATGGACACAGCGCTTAACCTATCAACGTCAGCGCAAAACGCACATCAATGTTAGCAAGTTAAAAGTAACTGAAGACACGTGTCTGACCAGGAAGCAGAGCATAACATGGCTAATGATAAAACTAACATAGCAAACATGCATGTCACACAACATGTAACAAAACATTTTACAAGTACATCAAACTTACTATAGAAACCAATCATTGCAGAGAAAGCCAACATACGGAGCATAGCAAAACAAGCATGCCGAGGGTGACATGATAAAACGTACACATCGAATATAGAAAGCATACGTACGGAGAAAAGCAACACGTTAAAGAAACTCTACAAATATAGTGTAACAAACACATCATGCACAAGAAGCACAAAATATAAAACATAGAAGGACACAGGGACCAAGGCATGTCACGCTTACAAACATGCCTATCACTGCACCAGAAACAAAGAACCCTTAACCAGCATAGCACTGCATACCAAACACCACACACACTTGACAGCTAAAAACACACCCCTAACCAGCATAGCACTACATATCAAACACCTGACAGCTAAATAAACATATGTAACCAGCATAGCACTACATACCAAACACCACAAACAACCGACATCTAAATAAACATATGTAACCAGCATAGCACTGTCCAAACACCACAAAGACCCGACATCTAAAACAAGGAGGCGTTGATCGCTTCTGCAGGCAAAACACCATGAGATGTGAGGAATGCAGCTGAGGGGGGAGGGGTGGGGAGAGTGCGGCCGAGAGCACACAAAGCGTTTCCCTTGAGGGAGCGAGCAGCGGCACCATCTGTTTGCAAGTTAATTACAAACAGATGGTTTCAAAGCTCGCTCCCGCAAGGGAATCGCCAAACGTGCACGCGTTGCCAGTGAAAGCAATGCAAAGCGTGCACGTTTTTGGCCCAAAAAGTGAATCGATTCCTAAAGGACTCCTCCTATGCAGCGCATGCGTGCTGCGTAAGCGAGACTTAAAAGTTTCTTCCCAAAAACCAGTGCAAACCTGATGCACCTGGGTCAACAGATCAGCTCAAAGACAGGTGTGTCAATGGTCTCTCATATTTGCAGCAGTCTTTCTTCTGCTTGTATGTTCTGTGCCATGCGTCGTCATGGTCTGGCTGCCTTCCCAACATGTTCTGACTTCCAGCTATGTCCTGTCGATTGAGAAGCTCTCACAAGTCTTCAGTCTGTGCTGACAGGCCACACATAAACTGTAATTGCTTCCTTTTGGTCAGTGCCTGTGTCAAGTTCTTGTCACATTCCTCAGCAGACCTACACTTAACTTGTCATACAAAGATTTTAACTGACATTTGGTGCCCAAAGTCAGAGCACCTAATGTCACGTAAAATCTTTTCATCTGACCCTTAGTAGCATCAAATATAGTCCCCAACAGAGAAGGGGAGAATATTTATATTCTAATTCTCCAGCACAAACCTAGCCCTAATTTGCTACTGGTGCCTCACTTACAGCTATAAGTCTACTTTATGACTTGTCAGTTTGAAACTTTTTCAAAAGACCAAAGTTTTACCCGTTAAAGTGGAGCATCCCCAGAAAAGTGCAAAAACAACAGTTGATGAACAGAATGCAGAACAATGTCATACATTCAACCCAGTACAGAGATCTGGGCCTAAATCCATCGTTTTTTTGCTCACCATGCCGTTCCAGTTTGAACCCAGCCATATGCAAATCAGTCTTGACCCTGTGCCTCATGGGAACAGTCCAGCCCGAACTGCCAAGCCAGGTCCTCCCTAGACTGGAAACAAGCATCCTAGGACCGGTTTCGGGGTTTCACCCCTCTTCAGCCAGGATAGCTTGATTCCAGTGGCATGGTGAGCACGGGACCCACGTCTGGGCATACCCTTCCCACTCGGGGTGACAAATGCAAAAACAACAGTTGATGGACAGAATGCAGAGCAATGTCATACATTCAACCCAGTACAGAGATCTTGGCCTTAATCCATCTTTTATTGCTCACCATGCCATTCCAGTTTGAACCCAGCCATATGCAAATCAGTCTTGACCCTGTGCCTCATGGGAACAGTCCAGCCCGAACTGCCAAGCCAGGTCCTTCCTGGACTGGAAACAAGCATCCTAGGACTGGCTTCGGGGTTTCACCCCTCTTCAGCCAGGATAGCTTGATTCCAGTGGCATGGTGCGCACGGGACCCACGTCTGGGCATACCCTTCCCACTCGGGGTGACAAATGCAAAAACAACAGTTGATGGACAGAATGCAGAACAATGTCATACATTCAACCCAGTACAGAGTTCTGGGCCTAAATCCATCGTTTTTTTGCTCACCATGCCGTTCCAGTTTGAATCCAGCCATATGCAAATCAGTCTTGACCCTGTGCCTCATGGGAACAGTCCAGCCCGAACTGCCAAGCCAGGTCTTCCCTGGACTGGAAACAAGCATCCTAGGACCGGTTTTGGGTTTTCACCCCCTCTTCAGCCAGGATAGCTTGATTCCAGTGGCATGGTGAGCACGGGACCCACGTCTGGGCATACCCTTCCCACTCGGGGTGACAAATGCAAAAACAACAGTTGATGGACAGAATGCAGAACAATGTCATACATTCAACCCAGTACAGAGATCTGGGCCATTTATATTTGTTCCCTCCTCCAGTTATCCTGCCCAAACTGGCTGTATAACCTATGATCAAGGTCTTTTCGGATTCAGGCCTATAAATCTTCATTGCAGTTCACTTCACTCCCACACACATTCCTTTTTATATCTCGTCTACCGGTATCCAGCAGAGACCTCTCCAGCTCTATGTTGATTCATATTAAGGGGGAGCCTTAGCCCTGTCGCCCGATGCTCAGCTATACTACCAAAGTACAAAGGAGAGACCTAGTGGTGGTCCTGCATCTGACAAACTAAATAAAGAAAACTACACGCTTTCAGATGAGTGCTTCAATCTCTCTTCACGTTTTAAGAGAAACATATGAAATGAGAACCATGTTAAATAATTCTCAAAGGGCAGAGCCAATATACCAGTGGCCCGGCCAAAGGAAACAGGTAAGGACCATGCCACAAGGGAAACAACAATCATAAACAAGAAACCAGACCTTTCCTTAATAACCTAGACATGTGAATGTCCGGTTACTTACCGGTAATATTCAGTACTCTGAGTCGCAAACCTCCCCGTCACAGTCCTTAACACATGAGCAGTAGTTCCTCTCACAGAACTTCCAAGCAAAATACTCCCTTAGCCCATCCCTACCCTCCAGGCCACTCCCACATTCTGTGGCTCATAACCCCTGACCTACTGTAGCACATCCTGTACACCCAAGCACAAGAAGCTGAACAGGGAGGGAGGGATGGGAACCAGGACTGTGACGGGGAGGTCTATGCCTCGGAGTAATTAATATTACCAGTAAGTAACTGGACATTACCTCCTCATCAGACCTCCCCGTCACAGTCCTTAACACATGAGCAGATACCAAAGCAAGGATCGGCTTCACCAAAAAGCAGGAACAGACTTTAACAGCACAAGCAGAAAGTCACCCAACCCGAACAGAACGCAACACAGCGTCCCCAAAACCAGCAGATCCTGACATACCCACCACCAATGATTAAGGGACAGAAGGGCATGCAGAGATCTACAAGCAGTAGCCCCTTAGGTTTCAGACAGAGACGCCCCCGAAAACAAGCCCAGGAAGGAGTCCTCGCAACGACCCAGGCACCAGCACCCCACTAGCCACACAGCCACCGACTGAGAGTCGCACCAGAACCCCCGAAAGAGGATTAGGACGGAACAGAGGCAGAACCAGAACCTCCGATCAGACAAATGGGGAGGGACCCTGGGAACAAAGGAAGGATCAGACCGAAGAACGACCAGATTCGAAAAGAAACGCAAAAAAAGGCTCAGAACAAGCAAGGAGCCCAACACCCCAACCCACCGGGTTGAGGCAATAGCGACCAGAAAAACCACCTACATCGGCAGAAAATGCAGAGGCCCCCCTGCCAGAGGCCCAAACGGAGAAGATCTCAAAGGCCACAGCACCAGAGGAAGAACCCAATCAGGCGCAAAAGACGTAACGTGGGGACTCAAAGAGGAAACAACACCCCAACAACTGAGACCCCCAAGGAACGACAGGCTCACAGGCCAGACCCTGAAAGGCCCACACTGCCCCACACAGAGCCCGCAAGGAGGCAACAGCGAGACCCAAGCGGAAGCCACCCCACAGGAATCGAAGATACGCACAGGATTCACGCACCAAAGCAGACGATCCATACCCCAACCCTGAAAGACACCCAATGCCGATCACAGGACACCAGAGTCAAAGTGCACCGGGACTGCTGGAGAAGAGAGCCCCTCCGGAGAACACACCCCAGCCACGAGGCCATCCTCCTAACAGCCAACCTGTCAGCTGCAAGCGGACTAGACAATCCCTGGACAGAGGAGGACACGACAGGGGACCAGAAACCACCGGCAACAGCCAGCCAGGGCCCCCCACCAACCGTAGCAACAGTGGGGACCCAGGCCTCCGGCTCCTAGCAAGCGCCACCAGGAAAACAGATGCCCGGCCCTACGAGACCTCCAGCAGGACCCACGGAACCAAGGCAATCGGGGTAAGGCACACAGAAAACCCCTTGCAACCTAAAAGATAGAGAATCCACTCACAAAACCGAGTCTGACCGAACCAGAGAAGCACATGACCGACAGGAAGGAAAAAAATCCAGCACAGGCGACCCATCGCCGGCACCAAAACCTCCGGCAGACACAACGGCCACAGAGACAACAAGTCCAACTCCGCCCACCGGCAAAATAGACACCCCAACAAGACGAGGGAGGCCATGTTCACACTCCCTGGCGGTCGATCTAACAAGCAACCACCGTGCCGTCCAACCACACCAGCAAATCCCGCTGTTGGACCCAAGGGAGAAAGAGTCCAGGACAACAGATCCACCAACAATCCCCTCCAAGCGGAAGACAACCCTTCCTCACGGATTGACCAGATCCTTCGAACAGACTCCTGGGCCAACACAGCCCTGAAGGGAGAGCCCTTCAAGAGGGACCGAACCTCCAGCCACCACGAAAAGTCCAGGGAAATCTCCACACCCCCCTGGAAAACAACAGGGCATATGACAGAGACCCTGGACACCAAAGCCACAGAACATGAGACACCAGAGGGCACAAGTGCAACAGTTTAATAAAAACCAAAGCCTACACCTTGAACTGAAGAAACAGCACCATCAAAATACAATTAGTCGAAGAAGGAACGCTGAGAATAAGAGAGTAAGACCTTAACCACCAGGCCACAGGGAATCACCCCGAAACCACCGCCAAGCCATGGAAGAAGGGGAGACCAACACGCCCCCCAGCTCGCGCACCAGGGACAGACAGCGCGGCTCTGACAGGAAACCAACCCAGCCAGGTGATGAAGACTCCCCCCCAATGAACATCAGTTCCCGAGAGGGGCACAGACGGGACTTCACCAAGGTCATTGCCCACCCAAACAGCCACAGGAGGACAGACCTCCCGGGAATGGGAACAAGCTTCAAGGAAAAAGAGAAAGAGATCAACCCGCCATCCAAGGAAGGAACACCCAGAACCCCCGAGCATGCAACAGCCCCACCCAGGAAGCTAAACTGTAGCAAACACCCTAGGCGAGGCAGAGAGACCAAAGGGCAAGACCAGGAACTGGTAATGAGCACCACCCACACAAAACCTCAGAAACACCTGGGACACCACAAGCACCGGCCCATGAAGTAGGCAGCCTTGAGCGACATAGAAGCCAGGCGATCCCCTACAGACAGGAAGGGCAGAACCACCCAAAGAGACAACCGTAAGAAGGACCGAGGAGGGATGCCACAACACACAGCCTTCAGAACCAGAACAGGACCCAAACCATGGGCCCATTGCAAACCAGGACCTGAACCCCCTCAAAAAGAGCCCAACACTGGACCGGAGATCCGGGAACAGGGGAAACCCAGAACCCGGCCCCCGGTGGCACCTCAAAACCATCCGATACCTAGGCAAAAATCCAGAGGGCCCATCGACCCCTGCCAAACACCTCCAAGACCGGAAAAAGATCCAAGGCGACCTCCAATCTGAGCCCCCCGAGCTTCTCTTACAGCCACGAAAGGAAGGACCTGAAGAACAGGAGGCACCCTGTTGACCCCGGGATTCGCAGAAGGAAGGGACCCCCAGCTACGTCCCCCACCACGAAAGGGCAGGGCGGCCACCTTCGATTGAAATGCCTGCCCAAAACCAGACGACAAACAGCAAACATCCCAGCCTGCGAGGAGCAGACTGGAGCCAACAAACTAATGGCCACAGCCGTCCATTGAACCAAAGTCCCCAACGGCAAAGAATCTTCAGGAGAGCAGCCTGCTATGCAGCTACTGTTAACCAAGCAGCAAGCCACAACTGTCTCCCAGTTTTCTTTTATTTTCTATAGGATTTGTCAGAAAGCTAGATCTTGATCTCCCACTCCCCTTTAACCAGAAAGCATGCTTTTTGCAATTTGGTGTGAATCCGTTCAGTAGTTTTTGGAAAATGTAAGATTTAAAATGTATGTAAATATAGAAACGTATATAGAGACGTGGCGCAGCAAATAGATGGGCTCCCACGACATGAACAAAGATGCTGCGGCAGCCATTAAGAAACTGGGAGACTCAGTCCCTTTCCCCTAAAAACGATTTTTAACAAACATATGGGCATTGTAGGGATACCCTGACCCCCTGGGCATGGCAGGGTTTCCAGTCGGACACATTATGGGACTAAAATGTGTTTTTTTTTTTACAGATTTGCTGTCCTGTAATTAAAAACTGCAAGCTCTTAACCTTTTGAATTCTAATCCACACCGAGTGGGCCAGGGGGGCTTTTTATTATTTTAAGGGAAAGGGCATGCAGCCTCTCTCCCTTAGACTTTATACAGTCCCAGGGCCGCTACCCCTCAGGGCCACATCATTTTTTAAAGGGGAAGGGGTAGCATGTAACACCCCTCCCTAGCCATTAAAGGGCCCTGTGGACCAAATTCCCAGGGCCTAAATAAATAAAAAGTAGACTTAGGTACCCTGATCCCACCGGGGCACCCACAATAAAAAGAGCCCACGGGGTAGCCCAAGGACCTCTGCGCCCCATCCCGGGTGCAGCAGACGGCAACAGCATTGGTTGCTCTTACCTGGCAGGATCTGCTCTTGTTTCTGCTCTGGCCACGCGGGAGCAAACCTTTGTGTTCTGCTCAGGAGAGTGTGGGCAGACAGTTGGATTTCTGTTCCCTGCCCCCTCCCTGTCAGGGAAGAACTCAGTGTCCTGGGAAATGTGGTCCAGCGGACACTGATGCTTATGGTTCATAGAGGCTGGGGACCCCGGGACCATTATATGACTTGGGGTCGGGGCTCTACTCCCCAAATGAAAAGTACTTCAGACCCAGGTGATGGGTTCCCTTGGACCCGAAAAAGGCTCAGGGAGGGCGGCTGCAAGATCTTCTCCCCAGTAAAAAAGATACCGGCCCCAGGGATGGGGTCCCAAAAGGGTTCAAAAGGCTTGGGGAGTGGGGTGCATGCTCCCCACCCATTAACACTTTTATTGGCTCAGGGGATGGGGTCCAAAGGGCCTTGAAAAGGGTTGGGGGAAAGGGAGCCCAAGTCCCCCCATTAAAAAAGATATCAGCCCCAGAGAGGGGATCCCCGGGACCTTCAAACTGTTTGAGGAGTGGGCCTCACAGCCCCTCCCCATTAAATATTTTATTAGCCCCAGGGTTACCCAGGGCCTTCAGAATTTTTGAAGAGGGGTACTCCATGTCCTTCTCCCTTTAAAATATTCAGCCCTGGTGGATGGGATTCACCGGGACTTCAAAGCCTCGTAGAGGGGGTATGACCCCTCCCCAGATGAAAAATATATTTATAAAGCGGTAAGTGGGAAATGAGGGAATAGCCTCTCATTTTACATTAAACTGCTGTAGCTGGGGAGAGCCCCATAATCCCCTGCAACGGCTTTAAAAAATAAAATAATTGATGCTCATAGTGCCCATAGACAGGGCAGGGGCACTACTAATCTCTTTTTTAAAATGTTATGGGGAGCTGCAGGAGGCGTGGCAGCCCCATTTGAACATTTTAAAAAAGTTGCAGTAAGTCTCCTGGGCCATTGATTTCATGACCCCAGTAGCATTTATCATTTTGGTTTAAAGAGCTATGGGCTGGAGCTGCAGGCTCTTCAACTGTACTGTGGGGACACCTTGTGATTAATTCTTTGGCTGCATTTAGTGGCTTGAAGAATGTAAAAATAGACTCAACGGAGGTTTATGGTTGTTTTGAATTTTATTTATTTATAATGTGATAGTGATTATTATTAATCATTGCCATGTATACACATGGAAGTGCATTGAATGATAGTTATTGATAACATATTGTGTTGATTTATTGATAAAGCTATAAAGTTAGCTTTAGATGTGTTGATTTGCTGATCCCTTGAAAAAGCCAATAGTCTCACTCTTTGCATTTTGGTGTTATGCCCCTTTGATTAAGCCAATGGTCTGCCTTACTGAAAAATGACACATTTCATATTGTTATATGACAGGCAGCCATGCACTGCAGGGGGGTTGACCGTTCATGGGGGGCTGAAGAGGAAGTTTGCTCGTCAATCTAAAATCTGCCAGGTGTTTGCTCCCTGCACCTTAGGGAAATTATTTGCTTTTCCTTACCGGCAGGGAAATCTGGTTATGATTGCCCTGCTTTAAATCAGGAAAGGCAAATGCCACTATGACCCAATGATCCTGTGAAGGATAGGCCAACAATCCAGAGGTTTCAGATGGTGGAGGCAGATGAGACTCCACCACCAGACACCCTGCGGTTCCCTCAGGTCTGCCTTACTTAAAATTACTCCTTTTACAATGCTACATGACAGTAGGCAATGCACAGCAGGAGGTTGGGCGCCCACATCTGATTTTATATTGAAAAACATAGAAATTCACTGAAATGAAACAAAGGTTAAAGTGATGTTAGAGTTAGGAATTGGAATATTATGATCATGTACATTAACAAAAAACCTTAGACATTCACTGAAAAAAGCTAAAATTAAAGGGATGTTATAGTTAGGTGAAAATGTCAGTAAAACATAACATTTGAAAGTAACATTCTTCATCACTGATGACATGTTCAATGACTGTATTGATAACATCCCCAATGACATCTGAAATTACATCATTGATAACAGTATGGGCATGGTGAGGGCATGGGTTATAGTTAGTTAGTTCAGGGAACAAATTATAGTTTCTTAAGATAACTATAACTGGTGAATTTCAGTGTTTATTTAGTTTAGAATGTTATGATTTAACTGACATTTTCACCTAACTATAAACTTTCGTTATTTTCAGTGATTATATATGTAGTATATAGTCACTGAAAAAAACAAGGGTCAAAGTAGCTTTAAATTAAGGTATGGTAATAATATCTTATATTACATTAAAATAATTTTAAAAAATCACAGAAAAAAAGGTTAAAGCAACATTAAAGTTAGGTGAAAACATCAGTTAAAACATAACATTTTAAAATGAAATAACATGAAATTCTCCATTTATAGCTTACTGAGCTAACTCAAACCTGTACCATACTGAACTATAATGTTGCTTTAACCTTTATTTTCTGCAGTCAAAATATACACACACTCACACATATATGTATATGTGTGTGTATACATATATATATATATATATATATATATATATATATATATATATATATATATATATATATATATATATATATATATATATATATATATATATACATATATATATATGAAAGCCAAAGTCCTGGAACAATCCATAATGAAATCCAACAAGCAGGTACGGACCACGATGTGGAGAGTAAATTCTTTTATTGAGTTTAGCAGATTAAAGTGCAAAGTGCATAAAAAGTCTCACGCAAGTGCTCAGCCTGACGCGTTTCGACTGCCCGCGGCAGTCTTGATCACATGACGCGCAGGACCAATGATTGTCTTTATATAGGGTAACTAATGACTTAACCGCTTAGATAATTGCCAACACAGTTTACGAGTAGACATAAACATAGGACTGCGTGTTTTGCCATGTATACAGATAAAACAAGTATTCTTCTGAACGCTAGCACATTTAGTCAATCAATGTTAAATGAAAAAATACAATTTATCACCACGGTAGGTATGAGAATACATTTGTCGAGTTAGAACATAGTGTTCCTATATGCTCATTACCTAATCTAACGTTGCTGTTCTAATATTGAACATACAATGCTTTATGAAGTTTTTCTTATTTGTGAACAATCTGATTAATTATTAAGAAAAAATGTTCATATATCAAAAAATCACAAATATCCAACTTCACTAAAAGGGAAAATATATTATCCGTTATTGATGATTCTATCTAAATGTATAATACATTCTTATTAACATATAATGACTGGCAGTCGCCAGTAGGTAGTTATAGTTAGGACCTAGTTACATAGGAAAATCGTAACATTCTTTTCCCAATAACTTTGGCGCCGGATGACAAATCTTCACAAAATTTTCAAAATAGGTGGGGCGCTCCGGTCAGCTCCTATCCTGAAAGTTTTGGGGTGATTCGTCAAGTGGGGGCTGAGAAAAAAGGGGGTCCCAAAACATGTTTTCTCCATGTTATTTCCCATAGGAAATTTTGGAACAGGCTACAGCCTGAACTGCAGAACGGAATTACACCAAATTTTGCAAAAAGGTAGCCCTCGGCGCAGAAAGAGACCTTTTTTTTTTAAATGGTGTAAATCCGTTCAGTAGTTCCTGAGAAAATCAAAAAATAGAGGTCAAAAAATCAATTTCCCATAGGAAAGTTTAGACACAGTTATAGCAAAAACGGTTGAACGGAATTACACCAAATTTGGCAAAAAGGTACTGCTTGGCTCAGAAAGCGTCCTTATGAAAAACGGTGTAAATCTGTTCAGTAGTTTTTGAGAAATTAAGAAATAAGGATAATGATCTCTAAGGCCGTGGTCGATCCACGCACCCTCCCGATCACAAGCTTTATTCTAACTGGCTGTCAACACTCCAAACCAGGAAGTGTTGGCAGCCATCTTGTGCCTCGGTAGAACCGAGGCACAAGAAAAGAGAAAAACAAGACCCCCTAGGCCTGCTCAGGTACCACCAGTAAGCGCCACAGGGCTGTGTTGCAGAGAGGTGTAAAAGGGGGCGTTGCCTCAGACCACCTCTCTGCAACGCAGCCCTGTGGCGCTAACTGGAGGTACCTGCTGGGCTAGTTGGACCCCAGGTACCCTCAGGATTGAAGGGGACTTAATAACCCCAACGTAAAACGCGCCACGGGACGCGATTGCACAGTGGTGAAGGGAGGGGGCTGGGGCCTGAGGTGACATGTGTGAAAACACACCCTGTGGTGTGTTTTAAGTTGGGGAATTAATTCCTCTTCAATCCTGAGTGTCCTTGGGGGCCAACTAGCCCACCAGGTACCTCCAGTAATCACCACAGGGCTGTGTTGCAGAGAGGTGGTCCAGGCCATGCCCCTTTTTACACCTCTGTGCAATGCAGCTCTGTGGCGCTTACTGGAGGTACCTGGTAGGCTAGTTGGGCTCCAAAGAACTTCAGGATTGAAGGGGACTTAATCCCCCAACTTAAAATGCGCCATAGGGTGCGTTTGCACAGTGATGAAGGGAGGGGCGGGGCCTGAGGTGACATGTGTGCAATCACACCCTGTGGCGTGTTTTAAGTAGTTGGAGAATTAATTCCCCTTCAATCCTGAAGGCCCCTGGGGGCCAGCTAGCCCACCAGGTACCTCCAGTAAGCGCCACAGACCTGCGTTGCAGAGAGGTGGTCCAGGCAAAGCCCGTTTTTACACCTCTCTGCAACGCAGCTCTGTGGCGCGTACTGGAGGTACCTGGTGGGCTAGTTGGACCCCTGGGACCCTCAGAATTTGAGGGGACTTAATCCCCCAACTTAAAACGTGCCATGGGGGGTGTTTACACAGTGGTGAAGGGAGGGGACGGGGCCTGAGGTGATGTGTGCAAACATGCCCTGTGGCACGTTTTCAGTTGGGGAATTAATTGCCCTTCAATCCTGAGGGTTCTTGGGGGCCAACTAGCCCACCAGGTACCTCCAGTAAGGGCCACAGACCTGCGTTGCAGAGAGGTGGTCCAGGCAAAGCCCCTTTTTACACATCTATGCAACGCAGCTCTGTGGCACTTACTGGAGGTACCTGGTGGGCTAGTTGGACCCTAAGGACCCTCAGGATTCGAGGAGACTTAATCCCCTAACTTAAAAAGTGCCATGGGGTGTGTTTACACTGTGGTGAAGGGAGGGGGATGGGCCTGAGGTGAAGTGTGCAAACACACCCTGTGGCGCGTTTTAAGTTGGGGAATTAATTCCCCTTCAATTCTGAGGGCCCCTGGGGGCCAACTAGCCCACCAGGTGCTTCCAGTAAGCGCCACTGCACTATGTTGCAGAGAGGTGGTCCAGGCCATGTCCCTTTTCACACCTCTGTGCAACGCATCTCTGTGGTGCTTACTGGAGGTACCTGGTGGCCTAGTTGGACCTAAGGGACCCTCAGGATTCAAGGGGACTTAATCCCCCAATTTAAAACGCACCACAGAGCGTGTTTGCACACATGTCACCTCAGGCCCACCCCTCCCTTCACCAGTGTGCAAATGCGCCCCGTGGTGCGTTTTAAGAGGTAGTTTTAATCCCCCTGCCCTATTATGTACTAGGGGCTTACAGAGGAGGTCATGCTAATCACAGGAGTACCCCAACGCATAGTGTTTCCTAGTGTATGCAGGTGTTTTCACTGTATTCTAAGTGTCTTTTAGCATACCAATGGCTCTAGGCCTGGTTAGTCAGAGTCAGTTACCACCAGTACCCGTCTGAAAAAGTTGTGGGTACAGGATGATTTTGTAACAAGGCGTCTTTCTGCTCCTCTGTTGGTTCTTTCTGCACATGTCTTGCTTCTTCCTGCTCTTTGTGGACTTCTGTTGCTTCTTTCTGCATTTCTTTTTTTTCTTTCTGTGTGTTGTTTCTTCTTTCATCACATGTCCTACCTCTGTAGGCATAGTTAGAAACTAGCATTTAAAAAACCTTTGAAATTCACAGAACAAAACATAGGTTTCAGGCACGTTACAGTTAGAAATAAGCATTTAAAAAACCTTGGAAATTCACTGAAAAAACCATAGGTTTTAGGGAACGTTATAGTTAGTTGGACATTGCACTCTGTACAAAACCAGTGAAATTCCCCCGTTATAGTTAGTTCAGCTAACTATAACTCGCGCCCCCGCAATGCACTGCTGATGACGTCACATATTACATCACTCATGACATGGTCAGTGACATCACTGATGACATCACTGATGGCATCTCAAATGACATCACTGATGACATCACTGATGACATCATCCAGTGACTGTGTGTTTCTGTAAAGTTTTAAATATGTTTCATATATATAGGGAAAGGCGTATTGAAGAATGAGTGGGTGTATAAGTGTCTGAATGGATGTTTTAGTAGGTGCGTGACTGACTCTATAAGTGTGTGAATTAACTTATCTTTCTGAATGCATGGGTTAGTGACTAAACTGTGAGAATCTCTATATCCGTCTGTCTGTTGGTGGGTAAGAGACTGCATGGGGTTGTGAATAACTACATAAGTGTCTATATGAGTTATTGATTGGCTGTCTGAGTATCTCTATGGGTGCCTGAGTGGGTGGGGTGTGTGTGACCCTGTGCATAGATGTGTGAGTATATGATTCACTGGGTGCATAGTTTGAAGTGTGCATCTCTGATGGACTGTATGGGTGGGTGCGTGTGTGTATGGGTGTGTTAGTGAGTGAATGTATATCTCAGTGGTACATGTGTGAGTAACTACATATATGAAAGGCAGTATATATGTGTGTTAGAGTATATATATGGCTATAAGTGAGAGTCTGTGATTGTGAGAGTGGCTGCATGGATGAGTGTTTGCTTGTATCAGTGATTGTAGAAGAACGTAAGAATGTGCTAGTATTTGTATGAGTAAGTGAGCTGGTCTATGTATAACTGTATAGGCGAGTAAATGGGAGTGTGAATAATTATTTGCATGACTGACTAGGTATGTGAGTACCTCTATGGATGAGTGGTGGTGCGTGAGTGTCTATGTAGGTGTATGAGTGCATATGATAATCCTGTACTGAGTGACCATAAGTATGAGTGACTGTACGGGTGAGTGAGTGGATGTGTGTGTAGAGCTAAGAATCAGTTAGTGGGTATGTAGTTATTGCTGTTGGAGTGTCTATGTTTTTGAGAATGGCAGTCTGTAATTTAGAGTGGGTGAATCTAAAGTTATATTAGGGTGTGAGAAGATGCATGAAATTATCACATGGATGATGTCATCAGTGGTGTCATCAGTGATGTCATTTGAGATGTCATCAGTGATGTCATCAGTGATGTCACTGACCATGTCATGAGTGATGTAATATGTGACGTCATCAGCAGTGCATTGCGGGGGCGCGAGTTATAGTTAGCTGAACTAACTATAATGGGGGAATTTCACTGGTTTTGTACGAGTGCAATGTCCAACTAACTATAACTTTCTAAAAAACCTATGTTTTTTTCAGTGAATATATATATATATATATATATGTATGTATTCCAAGAACTCCGTTTATGTCTCCTTGCAGAAAACGCATACGGACCACAGTTAGGTGCTAATTCATTTATTCAATCGTGCAAAATGCCGCCATGGCGCGTTTCAGCCCGTCCGTGGGCCTTGATCACATGACACAGTACGGTATCTTCTATTGCTTTATATTGTGCATTTAACAGGTGTATTGATTGGCACATGCATTACAAGCATCAAATAACAGAAATCAGACTCACGGCTACAATATCACGAGTCCTTCTTAGATGACAATACAAGTATAATTCAAATAAAGTTATATATTTTATCAACTCCTTAAAATGTTTTAAAAGGACAATTTTGTTAATAGAACTATTTTAAATTCGATTAAAAGGACCGGAGTTATGCTTGTATATATCTAGTTGCGCCAAACCATTTTGCAATGCCACTAAGTTTTCAAAGTGCAAGTACCACCGGATGTGAGAAAAAATAAACTATTTAAAATATACAAATAATATTCATAGGACCAATTTCATATTTTTATATTCATATATGGTGCCAAAACTCCCAAAGATTGTGTAAACAAATCAAATCAACCAGCTTAACATGCCAGCATATAAATCCATTACTGGAGCCCCAGTAACTCATTCTTACATTTTTTCATTTTTTCTCTCTTTATCTACTCCTTTTTCTTTACATAAATGGTAATCAAGATTACTATGGTAGGTTTCACCCAATGCCTGCTCCAATTGTATGCAACACAACAATGAAAATAACAGTTTGAATACCAGAATTTCTAATGTTTTCTTATTCATTCTTATTATCATTATCCAAGTGGGTCATTTACAGTATTTTATATTTTATATTTATATTTTTTGATTGTGTTTTTGAAATAGTAGAGTGTGGGATATATAGACCACAATAACATTCTCTAGTGCCTATCCGCATAAATAAATAATTACTTTTTTTCACATATAGTAAAATATCTTATAAGCAACATAAATATAATCCAAAATAGATAAAAGTTTGCTTAGATATTTAAATATGTAATAAATAAATTCCTATAAAAGGGCCACTAAAACGTCAATAAATAATCTATCAATACACCTAAAACTCCCAATTAAAATCTCATAAAATATTAAATTCATGATGTTCTAAAGACTGTAAATTTTAAATTGTCAGCAAATCAACAAATTCTAGGAAATCTATAAACATGTAAAAAGGTCTTCTGTCACATTTAAACCTGACGGATGTTTTGTATTGAGATCTAGAATATATCTCGTTTCCAACTGGCGTAACCTATGTTCCCTGTTACCATCTCTTCTACTGGCTGGAATAGAATCTATAACGTAATACCTGAGCTCCCTACTCCTTGACTCATGCTTGGCTTTAAAATGACGAGCCACCGGATATGTATTATCCTGGTTATTTATTGCCCTTAAATGTTGTAAGATTCGTTTGTGTACTTGAAGCTTGGTGCTTCCTACATAATGCAGGTTGCACGGGCATGATAATACATAAATTGCGAACTCCGTTTTACATGTAAGTAACTTAGATATTTTATGTTTTTTCTCACTGAAGACAGTAGTATAAGATGTTCTATTTTCTCCCTGTGAACATGCCTTACATGTTTTACATTTAAAAAAGCCAGTGTGAGTTTGTAGCCAATTCGTAGATTCTATAGTTTCAGGACTTGTTTTGATTAGGTCATCTCTCAAAGAGTGATTTCTACTGTAAGTTATAGATGGTCTTTTAGGTAACTTGGAACCAATTATTGGGTCACTAAGGACCATAGGCCGGTTGCAAAATATTATAGATTCAATCTTTCTGTGTTGTTGGCTATGTTGTATTATAATTCTGAATTCATCTTTTGTGTCATCAATTTGTGTTAATGCTCCATCATGTTTGGTTTCAGTATTACAATTTTTCTCCAAAAGCAATTCATGTCTACTTCTCAGCATAGATTTATTGATTGCATTGTCAATGATTTGTTCTGAGTAACCCCTTTCTCTAAACCTCAATTTGCTTTCATTTTGAGCTAGTGTAAGGTCACTTTCCATGCTGTGAATATGCCTCAGCCGAAGCATTTCACCATAGGGGATGCTAGTTATTAGATGTCTCACATGGGAACTACTTGCGTGCAATGTAGAGTTTCCAGCAGTCTTCTTACGAAATAGTTTAGTGATTATTTTGTTGTCCTCTACATATACCTCTGTGTCTAGAAAACTCACTGTGGAATTATTGATATCTGCAGTAAAGCATAAATTCAAATCATTCACATTGATAGCTTGTACAAATTCCTGAGCCTCCTTACTGCCATCCCAAATAACAAACAAATCATCGATAAAGCGCAGCCATAATTTGACATGGGAATTTACCTTCTCGTGGTGTTCCGTCATGAGGACCAGCTCCTCCCACCAGCCCATATGCAAACATGCATAGCTGGGAGAGAAGCTGGCCCCCATCGCAACTCCTCTTATTTGTCTGTAGAGCAGGTTGTTAAACATGAATACATTGTTTTCAAGACAAAATTCAATCATTTCTAGAAGCATTTTCTTATGTTCACTTGTAGTACCTAAAGCTTTTTCCAAGAAAAAATCAAGTGCTCTCAGACCATCACTATGTTGTATACTTGTATATAATGAAACAACGTCAAGTGCAATAAAGTGATAGCCATTCTTCCATTCGAGATCTTTGATTTTTCTCAAGAAGTCACTGGTGTCTCTTACATATGAAGGTAAAGCTTTAACCAAGTTCTGTAAAAAGAAATCTATGTATTGTGATGTATGTTCAAGACACCCATTCTTACCAGGCGGGTTTTCAGGGTCCTTGTGAAGCTTTGGTAAAAAGCAAATTGTAGGTACCACTGGATGATTGTTTTTTAGGAATTTATATTCTTGTCTTGAAATAAGGCTATTTGATTTCCATGTCGATAGTTTTTTATAAAATATTGCATACATTGCTTTCAATTCAGAACCACTGTAGTTAGTGTAACATGATCTATCATTCAATTGTTTGTAGGCCTCCTTGGAGTATTTGTCTTTGGACATTAACACAATATTTCCACCTTTATCCGAGACACGAATAACAATTTTATTGTTCTCTTTAAGTCTCAACATTGAGGTATTATAATCATGTTGTTCCTTATTATACTTGAATTTTCCTCTGTGTGTTTTGATATTTAGATCTTTCAGTATAAATATATTACCTACTGGCAGTCGCCAGTAGGTAGTTATAGTTAGGACCTATTATCCATAGGAAATCCGCAACATTCTATTTGGAATAACTTTGGCGCCGGTTGACGAATCTTCACAAAACTTTCAAAACTGGTGGGGCGCTCTGGTCCGCTCCTATCCTGAAAGTCTCAGGGTGATTTGTTAAGCGGGGGCCGAGAAAAAAGGGGATCCCAAAACGTGTTTTCCCCATGCAATTTTCCATAGGAACTTTTAATTGCAGCTACAGCCCGAACTGCCGAACGGAACTACACCAAATTTGGCAAAGAGGTAGCCCTTGGTTCACACTCATGCCTTTTGGTTAAATGGTGTAAATCTGTTCAGTAGTTCCTGAGAAAATCAAAAGTAAAATCATGGAGCCTAACCACACATCTCATCGTGAGATCTGATTGGCTGTCATCACTTCATCCAAGAAGTGTTGGCAGCCATCCTTGGACCAAAATACATGATAGCACCTCATTAAAAAGCATTGCAGTTAATAAAAGGTTTTAAGACTTTAGTTACATTATAAATAATTTGTTGATGGTACCATACTCATTTTAGGAATTGTGGTGTGTTCTAAGGTGATTTTAACATGTGAAAAAGCCTTCTGCTGGGATATCATGAATCATGTTTGAGAAAAAACTATTTTCTCATAATTTTCCCACAGAGGTTTGGAAGGTGATCTATAAGCTAAACTATGAGCATATTTTCTGTAAATTCACATTATCTTTCTCAGTCATGTGAGAATGAAGTCTGACATTCTCAGTAAAACATGTACATCCAACAAGGGCGAGACTGTCAGTTGATTCCTTTGTGTTCTACTGCAGCTTCCCAGAGTGTTCTAAAGAACAACTAGAGCGCTAACAGTCCTACTTATGACAAATGTATTGCATACCTGAAGCCATCTTCATTGGAATAAAGTGGTAACTCTTAAAACATTTAATTTAAAAACGAACAAAATGAGGGAGTTCATTTTGCCATAGAAAGTATGATTAGCGCTGCAGAAAGAAAAATTAGGGCACATTTTGAGTGACTTCTCAAATCCTCTTCTATTTCATTAAAAAATTCTGACATGCAGACTGAAACATGCACTTTCAATACCAGCAACAGACTTCCCTGGTGAGCAGTAGCTTTACTACAGTGATCTAATGAGCAACTAGAGTGCTAGCATTCTGAATTAATGGCAAATGTGTGACACATCTGAATGCCTTCTTGATGGAATCAAAGTAAAAAACTGAAAGTGTTTCCTACTGAGGAGACTGTAGTAAATGAGGAAATTAGGAAACTTCATAACAAATAAGTCTCCCAAGATGGCCACCAGAGACAAAAGAGCCCAAATGTAGCACAAATATCACCCAGATGTAGCCCAAGTATAGCCCAATGACAGAATGTCCCAGAGTGTTCTAAAGAACAACTAGAGCGCTAACAGTCTTACTTTTGACAAAAGTATGGCACACCTGAAGCCATCTTGATTGGAATAAAGTGGTAACACTTACAACATTTAATTTGCAAAGGAACAAAATGAGCGGGTTCGTTTTGCCATAGAAATTATGATTAGTGCTGCAGAAAGAGCAAGCATTGAAAATGCAACAGGTCTCGCCTTTGGTTAAGTTAAAGCCATTTGCTTTGCTAATGGTATTGTGTAGCAAAGCAAATGGCTTTGACTTAATAAGAGGTGAGACCTATTGCATTTTTAATGCTTGTTTTGAACATGGGTCCCTGGACCTCAGAAATATCCAAGGCCTGCAGAGAGGGCTCAGCATTAGTGGCTGTTCAGGGGCGGGCAGGGAGCAGAGAAGGAAAAGGTCTCTGTCTCTTGCTTCCTGCCCAGACAAGACAAGACAAGGACAGTGCCCCCTTCTGCTCTGACGCTAACAGCGCCCCCTCCCCCCTTTCTTTCTTACTCTTATTCCCTCTCTTTCTGTCAAGCCACTCCTCACTTACTGAATCTGTGACTCAAGAAATGGTTCTCACCCTTTCTTCCTGTTGTTCATTTGTTCCCCTGGATGCAAAAAAAACAAGGAGACATCGGTATGTAGCAGCCATATTGGAACATGCTTGTTGTCTACGAGATTATCTAGGCATTGGTAGGGTAGATGTTATTAATGTAGCCACCAATTGTGATATTTTGTAGCTGTGTATTATTTCTTTCATCCACTTTTCGCGTGCTGCAAAGGAGAAACAACGCGTTTCCTTATATCCAGGAGAGAATGAAGCGTTACGTCAGCAAAGAAGCCTTCGTACAGACGTCTCTCTTCAATGACTTTCAGAGGAAGCGGGGCTTAGAATTTGGGTTCCGCCTTTTATGTTTATGGTCACTATAACCTATTTAATCATGATGTTTTATTGGTTTACCCAGTTGCCACGAAATACGATCATCGCAACATTGGTGTTTAAGTAAAATGTGATTGGATGAAGCTCGACGGGACAGAGCAACCGATTGGCTGAAGCGTGGCAGGACAAAAACGGAGACTGACAGATTTCTGACGGGACAAACGCTCCGTTTCACAGTTTAGTCAGAAGTTACTTATCTCAGCACAATGTTTGTAATTCTCAAAACCACAGCGAATAATACCTTGAGACCCATCCTCATGGCGCCGAGCATGTACGCCATTGGCTGTAACAGACTGGTGGCCACGGGGATGGTAAGAGGGGGCGGTGAAAAGATGTCTTCCGATGGGAAAAAGCTTGTCCGCTCACCTAGCAGGCTGCGCATGGTTCCTGAGAGCAGCGTGCACTGCAGCCCCTTTTGCCTGGAAGAGCCGCCTTGGGTGCCTGACAAGGAGGTCAGTGTAGATTCCTAGCCGCGCTGTCTGCAGACGGGTGCACGCATATCTTTGTGGAGACCCCTGATGTTATTGGAGTTACAGTGTAACAAACCTTTCTTTCATCTAGTATTGAGTGACCGCAAAAGCAGTAGTGCCTCGCCTGCTAAAAGGTTTCTTATCTTTATGGGGCCATGTGTTTGGCCCCATAAAGATAAGAAACCTTTTACCACACACGTAAGTCAAGCAAGCCAGTCCAACTGGGACGGCTCTAAAAGAGAAAAGTGTACATCACTGGAAGCTCTTTTCCAATGGCTGGCCACCGTTTAGCATAAATGGTGACGCCAGCCAATCGAAAAGAGGGGCGGGGCTTAAACCCCACTAGTGAAAGCTACCCTAAATCATTAAATCACGCCAGCGAGACTGCGCATGTCTGCGCAGCCTTAGCCAGGCGAGACCTAAATACTAGGGCACATTTTGAATTCTCAAATCCTCTTCTATTTCATTAAAAAATTCTGACATGCAGACTGAAACATGCACTTTGAATACAAGCAGCAGACTTCCCTGGTGAGCAGTAGCTTTACTACAGTGATCTAATGAGCAAATAGAGTGCTAACATTCAGAATTTATGGCAAATGTGTGACACATCTGAATGCCTTCTTGATGGAATCAAAGTAAAACACTGAAAGTATTTCCTACTGAGGAGACTGTAGTAAATGAGGAAAATAGGAAACTTCATAACAAATAAGTCTCCCAAGATGGCCACCAGAGACAAAATAGCCCAAATGTAGCACAAATATCACCCAGATGTAGCCCAAGTATAGCCCAATGACAGAATGTCCCAGAGTGTTCTAAAGAACAACTAGAGCGCTAACAGTCTTACTTATGACAAAAGTATGGCAACCTGAAGCCATCTTGATTGGAATAAAGTGGTAACACTTAAAACTTTTAATTTGCAAAGGAACAAAATGAGGGGGTTCATTTTGCCATATAAATTATGATTAGTGCTGCAGAAAGAAAAATTAGGGCACATTTTGACTTCTCAAATCCTCTTCTATTTCATAAATAAATTCTGACATGCAGACTGAAACATGCACTTTGTATACCAGCAGCAGACTTCCCTGGTGAGCAGTAGCCTTACTACAGTGATCTGAGCAACTAGAGTGCTAACATTCAGAATTAATGGCAAATGTGTGACACATCTGAATGCCTTCTTGATGGAACCAAAGTAAAAAACTGAAAGTATTTCCTTCTGAGGAGACTGCAGTAAATGAGGAAATTAGGAAACTTCATAACAAACAAGTCTCCCAAGATGGCCACCAGAGACAAAAGAGCCCACATGTAGCACAAATGTCACCCAGATGTAGCCCAAATATAGCCCAATGACAGAATGTCCCAGAGTGTTCTTAAGAACAACTAGAGCGCTAACAGTCCTACTTATGACAAACGTATTGCACACCTGAAGCCATCTTGATTGGAATAAAGTGGTAACTCTTAAAACATTTAATTTAAAAAGGTACAAAATGAGGGGGTTCATTTTGCCATAGAAAGTATAATTAGTGCTGCAGAAATAAAAATTAGGGCACATTTTGAGTGACTTCTCCAATCCTCTTCTATTTCATTAAAAAATTCTGACTTGCAGACTGAAACATGCACTTTCAATACCAGCAGCAGACTTCCCTGGTGAGCAGTAGCTTTACTACAGTGATCTAATGAGCAAATAGAGTGCTAACATTCAGAATTAATGGCAAATGTGTGACACATCTGAATGCCTTCTTGATGGAATCAAAGTAAAAAACTGAAAGTATTTCCTACTGAGGAGACTGTAGTAAATGAGGAAATTAGGAAACTTCATAACAAATAAGACTCCCAAGATGGCCACCAAAGACAAAAGAGCCCAAATATAGCACAAATATCACCCAGATGTAGCCCAAGTATAGCCCAATGACAGAATGTCCCAGAGTGTTCTAAAGAACAACTAGAGCGCTAACAGTTTTACTTATGACAAAAGTATGGCACACCTGAAGCCATCTTGATTGGAATAAAGTGGTAACACTTAAAACATTTAATTTGCAAAGGAACAAAATGAGGGGGTTCATTTTGCCATAGAAATTATGATTAGTGCTGCAGAAAGAAAAATGAGGGCACATTTTGACTTCTCAAATCCTCTTCTATTTCATTAAAAAATTCTGACATGCAGACTGAAACATGCACTTTTAATACCAGCAGCAGACTTCCGTGGTGAGCAGTAGCTTTACTACAGTAATCTAATGAGCAACTAGAGTGCTAACATTCAGAATTTATGGCAAATGTGTGACATATCTGAATACCTTCTAGATGGAATCAAAGTAAAAAACTGAAAGGATTTCCTACTGAGGAGACTGCAGTAAATGAGGAAATTAGGAAACTTCATAACACATAAATCTCCCAAGATGGCCACCAGAGACAAAAGAGCCCAAATGCAGCACAAATATCACCCAGATGTAGCCCACATGTAGCCTAATGACAGAAGTGTGCAAAACGGTCCCCAACGTTGCATATTCTATTTCCTATTCTATTCTCCCCAGGGGATGGGGTCCCCGGGGAGAATAGAAATTAGTGATAGGTGCTCATTTGTTTTTTGACGGGCAAATTAGGAGTTGCGCACCTAGCGCGGCGCTCAGCGCGGCCCCCTGGTGTACACACGCTGAGTGCGAGACTCCTAACGTATCGAACAAGTATATGACGTCACGCGCAAGCGCGCGAGCGTTACGTAAAGTAATACGTAGATGTCGTGTATGCGCCTGGGGTCGCGTACCGGTCGCATAGCAATCGCGCAGGAAAATATGCACCCATCGCACATCCTACGCGGATCCTACACAACAATCCTAAAATGGCAGCTAGGTTCCACGCAGCGATTGAAAAAGTTACGCTTTGGGTGCGCAGCTCCCCAAAAAAATTTGAAAAAAAACCAATAAAGAAAATAATATAAATATATTTAAAAAAATCTTTAAAAAAAAATTAGAGTTTCAATATTTGATTTTTTTCGCCATTTATATTAAAAATATATAATGTAATTTAAAAAATAAAATATGTAAAAATAAATAGTTAAAAAAATGTAGAAAATCAGTATAAAAAAAATAAATATAACTATTATTACATTTAAAAATTGTCATTTAAGAAATCTTTGAAATTCACTGACAAAAACATAGGTTTCAGACATATTATAGTTAGGAATTAGCATGTAGAAATCCTTTGAAATTCACTGAAAAAACCATAGGTTTCAGACATGTTATAGTTAGGAATTAGCATTTAAAAAACCTTAGAAATTCACTGAAAAAAACCATAGGTTTCAGACATGTTATAGTTAGAAATTAGCATTTAAAAAACCTTAGAAATTAACTGAAAAAAACATTGGTTTCAGGGGTGTTATCGTTAGCTGAACATTTCACTCGTACAAAACCATTGAAATTCCTCTGTTATAGTTAGTTCTACTAACTATAACTCGCGCGCCCGCAATCCACTGCTGATGATGTCACATATTAAATCATTCATGACATAGTCAGTGACATCACTGATGATATCACTGATGACATCTCAAATTACATCACTGATTACATCACTGATGACATCATCTAGTAGGTGTAATATGTGACGTCATCAGCAGTGGATTGTGGGCGCGCGAGTTATAGTTAGTAGAACTAACTATAACGGAGGAATTTCAATGGTTTTGTACGAGTGAAATGTCCAGCTAACTATAACACCCCTGAAACCTATGGTTTTTTCAGTGAATTTATATATATACATATACACATCTATATGTATGTATGTGTTTAAGTTAGCATGTAGATGTATTTGTAGAGCACAAACCTAGCCAGAAGGCAATGAAGATCTGAAGAGGTGGATCTTTAGCTTCTTTTAGGATTGCAGACGGGCTGATGTTGATGAAATGTTGCTCTAGATCCTAAGTGCATACATGAAAAAAGGGAAGTTTTCTATGCTTTCATATCCTAGGTATTGTCATTATATGGACAAGCTTGCCTGATGTGGAAGCAGAAAACCTAAAGTCTAGCATAAAATCAATGAACAAATGGTAGGTGGCAGTACTGGCTGAGGTACAGTGCAGATGTTGAAGCACATGAGAAGTCTGATATACGTTGAGCTTGTATGATGACATTTTTAAAACAAAATAATGCGACAAAAAAATCACCCAAAAATATTGGGAACAAAAATATTGTGTTTACATACTTTGTATTTGAATTGCACGAATATTGAGGTAAAAACTGTAGATCAGAATATAACTAAAAAAGTGTAATATAGTGATTTTACTGTTTATAGCATTACACTTTATTAAAATTACAATATTAATGTTTAAAATATTAATACAATAAAAAATACATATATATATCATATTTAAAAACATGTAATATACAATTCAATCAATCAATTAATCAATCAGGGAGTTTAGAACACTACTCACCCGTAAGGGTCTCAAGGTGCTGGGGTGAGCAGCTCCGGTCAGTCAAAGAACCAGGTCTTGAGGGTCTTCCTGAAGTTGTGCAGGGTGGGGGCACATCTGATGTCGATCGGGAGCTCGTTCCAGGTTTTGGCCGCGATGTAGGAGAAGGTTCTTCTTGGGTACGTGGGATGAGATTTTGTCATTGAGATATTGGGGTCCGGTGTTGTGGAGGCATTTGTAGACGTGGGTGAGTATCTTGAAAGTTGCTCTCTTCTCGACGCTGAGCCAGTGAAGGTTACGCAGGTATTGGGAGATGTATTTGTGTCGAGGGATGCCGAGGACGAGTTTGGCTGCGGTGTTCTGTATGGTCTAGAGTTTGTGGAGCAGAGACTTGTTGATCCCGGCGTAGAGGGCATTTCCGTAATCCAGCCTGCTGGTTATGAGTGTGTGGGTCACGGTCATTCTTGATTCAGTGGGGATCGATTTGAAGGTCTTTTGATTGATGCGCAGGGTGTTGAAGCAGGTAGAGGCGACAAAGTTGACCAGTCAGGTCATGGAGAGGGAGGAGTCGAATACGATGCCGAGGTTTCGGGCGTGGTCCGTGGCGGTGGGGGGAGGGATGCCAAGGGCAAAGGGCCACCAGGTGTTGTCCCATGCAGAGGGGGAGGATCCAAGGACCTCTGTCTTCTCTGAGATGAGTTTCAGGCAGCTGCTGCTCATCCATGATGCGACGTGCACATATTTTATATATATGTATATATATATATATATATATATACATATATATATATATATATATATATATATGCCTTGCTCACGGGTGAAAGACAAACACAGAAGTGCGCTTGTGCGTGCTTTAAAAAGGCAAAGTCACATGACTGAAAGTAAAAAATTCAATTCCCACAGTGCATTGTATAGTCTTTTCAAAATAACATGCTGAAAGTTCTCAAGTACAGTAGCAATGCGCGTGATTCTTACTCAGTACAAGCACTGAAGACAGTGTGGAATCTCCTTTTGGAAAACAGTCAGGTGAGTTGCCATACTGCCGCGATCTTCCCACTCTCAATGTGACCTGAACAAACACGGTTATCAGCACGATCGAAGCAGAATGTCAATCTGCCCAAATCCCTTCGTCACGCATGTCCATTTTCGCTTCATTTGCTCTCCTTGGTAGGCTGGACGCGGAGTGAGTCATGCTCCTCGTTTTAAACACCAAGCACAGTTCTCTCGTTCTGGAGCCACCGACCCTACAGGGCGGCCTCAGGACAATGGGCACGGAGCAGCCCATCAAACACCACCATGTAAAACAACAAACTGAGGCCCAATACTGGCAACGTAGTTTAATTCAGTGTTTAGCAGCGTCAGCTTTCATATCCCAACGTTTCGGCACAACAGCCTTGCTCACGGGTGAAAGACAAAAACAGAAGTGCGCTTGTGCGTGCTTTAAAAAGGCAAAGTCACATGACTGAAAGTAAAAACTTCAATTCCCACAGTGCATTGTATAGTCTTTTCAAAATAACATGCTGAAAGTTCTCAAGTACAGTAGCAATGCGCGTGATTCTTACTCAGTACAAGCACTGAAGACAGTGTGGAATCTCCTTTTGGAAAACAGTCAGGTGAGTTGCCATACTGCCGTGATCTTCCCACTCTCAATGTGACCTGAACAAACACGGTTATCAGCACGATCGAAGCAGAATGTCAATCTGCCCGAATCCCTTCCTCACGCATGTCCATTTTCGCTTCATTAGCTCTCCTTGGTAGGCTGGACGCGGAGTGAGTCATGCTCCTCGTTTTAAACACCAAGCACAGTTCTCTCGTTCTGGAGCCCCCGACCCTACAGGGCGGCCTCAGGACAATGGGCACGGAGCAGCCCATCAAACACCACCATGTAAAACAACAAACTGAGGCCCAATACTGGCAACGTAGTTTAATTCAGTGTTCAGCAGCGTCAGCTTTCATATCCCAACGTTTCGGCACAACAGCCTTGCTCACGGGTGAAAGACAAACACAGAACTGCGCTTGTGCGTGCTTTAAAAAGGCAAAGTCACATGACTGAAAGTAAAAACTTCAATTCCCACAGTGCATTGTATAGTCTTTTCAAAATAACTTGCTGAAAGTTCTCAAGTACAGTAGCAATGCGCGTGATTCTTACTCAGTACAAGCACTGAAGACAGTGTGGAATCTCCTTTTGGAAAACAGTCAGGTGAGTTGCCATACTGCCTCGATCTTCCCACTCTCAATGTGACCTGAACAAACACGGTTATCAGCACGATCGAAACAGAATGTCAATCTGCCCGAATCCCTTCCTCAGGCATGTCCATTTTCGCTTCATTAGCTCTCCTTGGTAGGCTGGACGCGGAGTGAGTCATGCTCCTCGTTTTAAACACCAAGCACAGTTCTCTCGTTCTGGAGCCCCCGACCCTACAGGGCGGCCTCAGGACAATGGGCACGGAGCAGCCCATCAAACACCACCATGTAAAACAACAAACTGAGGCCCAATACTGGCAACGTAGTTTAATTCAGTGTTCAGCAGCGTCAGCTTTCATATCCCAACGTTTCGGCACAACAGCCTTGCTCACGGGTGAAAGACAAACACAGAAGTGCGCTTGTGCGTGCTTTAAAAAGGCAAAGTCACATGACTGAAAGTAAAAACTTCAATTCCCACAGTGCATTGTATAGTCTTTTCAAAATAACATGCTGAAAGTTCTCAAGTACAGTAGCAATGCGCGTGATTCTTACTCAGTACAAGCACTGAAGACAGTGTGGAATCTCCTTTTGGAAAACAGTCAGGTGAGTTGCCATACTGCCGCGATCTTCCCACTCTCAATGTGACCTGAACAAACACTTCTGTGTTTGTCTTTCACCCGTGAGCAAGGCTGTTGTGCCGAAACGTTGGGATATGAAAGCTGACGCTGCTGAACACTGAATTAAACTACGTTGCCAGTATTGGGCCTCAGTTTGTTGTTTTACATGGTGGTGTTTGATGGGCTGCTCCGTGCCCATTGTCCTGAGGCCGCCCTGTAGGGTCGGGGGCTCCAGAACGAGAGAACTGTGCTTGGTGTTTAAAACGAGGAGCATGACTCACTCCGCGTCCAGCCTACCAAGGAGAGCTAATGAAGCGAAAATGGACATGCGTGAGGAAGGGATTCGGGCAGATTGACATTCTGCTTCGATCGTGCTGATAACCGTGTTTGTTCAGGTCACATTGAGAGTGGGAAGATCGCGGCAGTATGGCAACTCACCTGACTGTTTTCCAAAAGGAGATTCCACACTGTCTTCAGTGCTTGTACTGAGTAAGAATCACGCGCATTGCTACTGTACTTGAGAACTTTCAGCATGTTATTTTGAAAAGACTATACAATGCACTGTGGGAATTGAAGTTTTTACTTTCAGTCATGTGACTTTGCCTTTTTAAAGCACGCACAAGCGCACTTCTGTGTTTGTCTTTCACCCGTGAGCAAGGCTGTTGTGCCGAAACGTTGGGATATGAAAGCTGACGCTGCTGAACACTGAATTAAACTACGTTGCCAGTATTGGGCCTCAGTTTGTTGTTTTACATGGTGGTGTTTGATGGGCTGCTCCGTGCCCATTGTCCTGAGGCCGCCCTGTAGGGTCGGGGGCTCCAGAACGAGAGAACTGTGCTTGGTGTTTAACCCCTTCCCCGCTCATGACGGAACCGTTCCGTCATGAGCCACGGTTGCCGTGTGCTCATGACGGAACGGTTCCGTCATGACACGACCGTTGGCGGCCGCTCCGCCCACGCGGCGCTGTTTCCCCGCCTGTGCGGGGGGACAACGCAAATGGGCGGAGTCATGACGGAACCGTTCCGTCATGAGCACAGCTCAACCGTGGCTCATGACGGAGCGGCTCCGTCATGAGCACAGGCCCACCGCGCTGCCCCCCTGACCCCCCCAGCGCTGCAGCGGAATGTCCGCAGCAGCGAAGGGGTTAAAACGAGGAGCATGACTCACTCCGCGTCCAGCCTACCAAGGAGAGCTAATGAAGCGAAAATGGACATGCGTGAGGAAGGGATTCGGGCAGATTGACATTCTGCTTCGATCGTGCTGATAACCGTGTTTGTTCAGGTCACATTGAGAGTGGGAAGATCTAGGCAGTATGGCAACTCACCTGACTGTTTTCCAAAAGGAGATTCCACACTGTCTTCAGTGCTTGTACTGAGTAAGAATCACGCGCATTGCTACTGTACTTGAGAACTTTCAGCATGTTATTTTGAAAAGACTACAATGCACTGTGGGAATTGAAGTTTTTACTTTCAGTCATGTGACTTTGCCTTTTTAAAGCACGCACAAGCGCACTTCTGTGTTTGTCTGTCACCCGTGAGCAAGGCTGTTGTGCCGAAACGTTGGGATATGAAAGCTGACGCTGCTGAACACTGAATTAAACTACGTTGCCAGTATTGGGCCTCAGTTTGTTGTTTTACATGGTGGTGTTTGATGGGCTGCTCCGTGCCCATTGTCCTGAGGCCGCCCTGTAGGGTCGGGGGCTCCAGAACGAGAGAACTGTGCTTGGTGTTTAAAACGAGGGGCATGACTCACTCCGCGTCCAGCCTACCAAGGAGAGCTAATGAAGCGAAAATGGACATGCGTGAGGAAGGGATTCGGGCAGATTGACATTCTGCTTCGATCGTGCTGATAACCGTGTTTGTTCAGGTCACATTGAGAGTGGGAAGATCGCGGCAGTATGGCAACTCACCTGACTGTTTTCCAAAAGGAGATTCCACACTGTCTTCAGTGCTTGTACTGAGTAAGAATCACGCGCATTGCTACTGTACTTGAGAACTTTCAGCATGTTATTTTGAAAAGACTATACAATGCACTGTGGGAATTGAAGTTTTTACTTTCAATCATGTGACTCTGCCTTTTTAAAGCACACACAAGCGCACTTCTGTGTTTGTCTTTCACCCGTGAGCAAGGCTGTTGTGCCGAAACGTTGGGATATGAAAGCTGACGCTGCTGAACACTGAATTAAACTACGTTGCCAGTATTGGGCCTCAGTTTGTTGTTTTTACATGGTGGTGTTTGATGGGCTGCCCCGTGCCCATTGTCCTGAGGCCGCCCTGTAGGGTCGGGGGCTCCAGAACGAGAGAACTGTGCTTGGTGTTTAAAACGAGGAGCATGACTCACTCCGCGTCCAGCCTACCAAGGAGAGCTAATGAAGCGCAAATGGACATGCGTGAGGAAGGGATTCGGGCAGATTGACATTCTGCTTCGATCGTGCTGATAACCGTGTTTGTTCAGGTCACATTGAGAGTGGGAAGATCGAGGCAGTATGGCAACTCACCTGACTGTTTTCCAAAAGGAGATTCCACACTGTCTTCAGTGCTTGTACTGAGTAAGAATCACGCGCAATGCTACTGTACTTGAGAACTTTCAGCATGTTATTTTGAAAAGACTATACAATGCACTGTGGGAATTGAAGTTTTTACTTTCAGTCATGTGACTTTGCCTTTTTAAAGCACGCACAAGCGCACTTCTGTGTTTGTCTGTCACCCGTGAGCAAGGCTGTTGTGCCGAAACGTTGGGATATGAAAGCTGACGCTGCTGAACACTGAATTAAACTACGTTGCCAGTATTGGGCCTCAGTTTGTTGTTTTACATGGTGGTGTTTGATGGGCTGCTCCGTGCCCATTGTCCTGAGGCCGCCCTGTAGGGTCGGGGGCTCCAGAACGAGAGAACTGTGCTTGGTGTTTAAAACGAGGGGCATGACTCACTCCGCGTCCAGCCTACCAAGGAGAGCTAATGAAGCGAAAATGGACATGCGTGAGGAAGGGATTCGGGCAGATTGACATTCTGCTTCGATCGTGCTGATAACCGTGTTTGTTCAGGTCACATTGAGAGTGGGAAGATCGAGGCAGTATGGCAACTCACCTGACTGTTTTCCAAAAGGAGATTCCACACTGTCTTCAGTGCTTGTACTGAGTAAGAATCACGCGCATTGCTACTGTACTTGAGAACTTTCAGCATGTTATTTTGAAAAGACTATACAATGCACTGTGGGAATTGAAGTTTTTACTTTCAGTCATGTGACTCTGCCTTTTTAAAGCACGCACAAGCGCACTTCTGTGTTTGTCTTTCACCCGTGAGCAAGGCTGTTGTGCCGAAACGTTGGGATATGAAAGCTGACGCTGCTGAACACTGAATTAAACTACGTTGCCAGTATTGGGCCTCAGTTTGTTGTTTTTACATGGTGGTGTTTGATGGGCTGCTCCGTGCCCATTGTCCTGAGGCCGCCCTGTAGGGACGGGGGCTCCAGAACGAGAGAACTGTGCTTGGTATATATATATATATATATATATATATATATATATATATATATATATATATATATATATATATATATATATATATATATATATACTTTGAATAATATTTAACATTTATAAAAATAAAATACCTTCAACATTATTTATAATAATAGTAATACAAATATATTGAACATAAATATAACAAAAACATAAACTAAATTATATAAAACAAATACAATAATAAAAGAAAAACAATTAGAAAATAACCGATTGCAAATTATTGAATTTGATAAATCATTTGAAAAATGTTAGAACTGGGGGTCTCTAGTTGGCAGAGGTAGGTACCTTTGACCAAATAGGGACCCTTGCTTCTAAGTCAGGGAAAGGGGATTACACTACTGGATAACCCCGTCTCACCCCCTTGGTAGCTTGGCACGAGCAGACAGGCTTATCTCAGAGGCAGTGTGTTAAGCATTTGTGAACACATACAGTAATGCAGTGAAAACACTACAGATGGACACCACACAGGTTTTATACACAAGACCACAAATGACAAAAATCCACAATACTGTACTCAAAATTGACTTAAATATGGTAGAATTAACTTAGTTTAAGTTGATGGTAAATGTGACACAGTTCTCACAAAAGTACCTGGATGCGTAACGCAAAATAAACAAAAGGCTCGCAGCGTTGGAGATGCGTCGGTTCCTTGCTTCGGGGGAGACGATGTGTCGCTCCTCAATGCTTGCGCAGAGTAGGGGATGCGTCTTGATCCTTACCGAAGAGGAGGTGATGTGTAGATTCTCGTACTACGGCCCGGTTGCGATGCGGCAAGATGGTGTCTCGATGCGATGCGACAATCCGGTGCGATGTGATAAGATGGAGCCCTTGATGCAACGATGTGAAGACGATGCGTGCATGTCCTGGCAGCTTTGCGGCGACTCTGTACTTTGGAGCCGCGACAGGCCCTGCGACACACTTCTCCGGTGATGCGACAGCAGACAGCTGCAATGAAGATACGCTTCTTAGGAGATGCGGCGGCAGCACGCTTCTCCGGCAATATTCTGCAAGATGATGAAAGTCCTTTGAAAGTTCCTTCTCCTCTCCTTGGCACTGAAGACACCACTGTAGGCCAACACAGCACACTAGCAGGGGGGGCAGTACAACTCCTACAGCTTCATTTGGTTCTTGTCCTTGGCAGAGGTTTGTTTTGTTGTTCCAGAAGTGATCTCAAGTCTTGGGGTCTGGGTCCCCATATTTATACTACTAGTCTCTTTGTTCTCTGAAGGCAGACAGGCCTTTGCCTTGTCCAAACCAGTTCTGGTCAGTCCTGGAGCACTTTGTTGACAAGACTCCTTCTTTCCTTTCACAGTGCAGGCCAGAACATCAGACGCATCACAGGAGGTGGAGCCAGCATTGTGATAGACCTTGTTACTTGGGACCCTTCTGCTTTTTTTGCTACAGCCCAGGACCTTTGCTGCACTTTGCGCCCTGTGAGCGCTGTGCTTGTTTTCTTTTTATTGTCTCCCAGAAGAGCGTGTGGGCTGCGCAGAGCTGTGCTGCAGCCCCTTTAAGAGGGAATCCCAATCATAGGGATTCCACCCGTGATGCCTAAAGCGGCGGGTGCCCACCCCGCATTTTTTCTTTATTTCGCGGGTGCCCACCCCGCTTATTTTTTATATTCAAATTACGGGTGCCCACCACGCTTATACTTTGTTTTATTTGCTGGTGCCCACCCCGCATTGCTGGATAGAGAAATGGCCGCCGCGATCGTGCGGCGACCAGGAAGCCAGGCGCATCCGCCTGACTATGGGCGGGGCTGGTGATGTGTGAGGGAGCCTCGCAGGCTCCATTTTCGCCTCAACCGTAGCTGCAAGAAGCTGGAGGGAAGCTCCGACGGGATAGAGGCAGGGCTCCTGCAGCCGCGGTGTGAGCCCTGCAAAAGACGCCTGCGTGGTCCTGCTGCCAAAGAGGGAGTCCCGGCAAGAATCCGGCAGAGCAGTCGGTCGGCGGGGCTCCCGTGAAGCTCAGGGAAGCCCCGCACAGACCCCGAAGAGAGGAGAGCAAAGTCCCCACAGGAGCCGGTGAGTGAGGGCTCTATGTGGGGGGGTGCCGATCAAAGCACAGTGACACTGCCAATGTGCTGAGCGGACCCGCCGTTGTGGGCCGCTCCAACGAAGGGAGGCAATTGTTTCCAGAGTCTCAGAGTGGGGCTCATGAGGCTATTATTGGGCCCGTGCCTCTTCCAATTTTATGGCCATTCTTACAGCTGCCCTGCCTGATAGAGGGCAGCTGTACCAAGGGGGTATGTGTTTGTTAGAGAGTCCCAGAGAGGGGCTCAGATGGTGCGTATAGTGCCAGTGCCAGGCCTGCTCCGATGGGGGCAATTTTATGTAAAGAAGCCCAGCGGGGCTGAGGAGGCACTGATGTGCCAGGGCCCCTTTATATTGTTCTCAGCTGCACCGCACCAGCACGGCCAGCTGCAACGTTTTGCACACATTTACCCAGGAGGACACAGTGGTGCCAGGCCTTATTACTTCACAGCTGCCCAGCAAGTAGTGGGCAGCTGCCACGTTTAGGCCATCATTCCTTTGTGGGCATTGTGAGAGATAGGAGGGAGATGCACTCCTCTGCCTCAGTACTTCACAGATGCACGGCACTTAGCGTCAGCTGCACCGTTTAGGTCTGCGCAATGGCGCACTTTGTGATTCTGCTGCATTGGCAATGCGCCATGACATTTTGGACACAGGGCATTTGAGCCCCTTTGAAAAGGCCAGTTGGCCAGGGGGACTATTAGGTTTGTAGGGCACCAGGCCCTAATGTGATTTATGTGCTGCTAGGAAATGTGATTTATATAGTATGATTTACGCACACTGTTTTATGCCTCTAATGTGGTTTTATGATTATGAGGTTTTACATACTGTGTTGTGTTTGAGTTATTCCCTACTGTGGTTTAGGTATGAGGTTATTTGCCTACTGTGGTTTATGCTAGTGAGATTATTTCCTACTGTGAGTCATGTTTAGGAGGTTATGGTCTAATATGATTAGGCTTATGAGGTTGGCGCAGAATATATTTCACGCCTAAATGGGATACTGTGCATAATATGATTTGTGTTACAGGATGATTACAGTGTTTGCCAGTAATTACTGGTTGTGTTCTACATTTCTTATATGTTCTACATTTACTAAAGTTCACTTTGTGATGGTTCTGACAGTGGTCCATGTGACCCTGTCATGTGTATATAATCCCCTGTAAATATTGCCCCCTGCCAGTTGGCACAGTGTATAGTGTGTGATTACTATTCTAATGTGTTTTATGATAATAGAAAGGCTATTTTGATATAACCTTGTGTGGAGTTCCTTTTGTGGTTTGCCTAGTATGTTGTTGCTGTGTGTGTGTTGCGCAAATGCTTTATACATTGCCTCTGTGATAGGCCTGACTGCTCGTGCCAAGCTACCAAGGGGGTGAGCAGGGGTTATCTTTGGCATGTAACTCCCATTTCCCTGACTAGAGTGGTGGTCTCTGCCTGGCTTTGGCACAAGCCTTAGCCAACCAGAGATCCCATTTCTAACAAAATATATTAGAAAAAATGTAAAACTATATTACCAATACTAACTAAACAATAGTAGAGAAAGTGTTGAACTTTCCAGGAGTGAGATTTACTATTCCCACTCTAGTCTTACCAACAGCAGGCAAAGTGTTGAACATTGGTGGGGTATGATTTACTATTCCCACACCACAGGTAGCGAAAGTAGAGAAAGTACTGGAATTTGGAGAAGTAGATTTACTAATCCCATTCCAATCTAAGCAAAATTAGGGAAAGTTTTCGATTTGGAGGGGTTGGATTTACTATTCACAATGAAATCGAAAAAACAGTTGGGAAAGTGCTCAACTGTGGAGGGGTCAGATGTACTCTTTCCACTGCAATATCAACAACATCATTTAATAAAGTCTCCCCCTTCATACTTTTCATGAGCCTACTTCAGCTAGGGATCTGTCATTCTGCCCTCAATTGAATCGCCTCTTTATTGTCCTCCAGGTGGCAATCCATTTCATTACCCCATTTTGTTCTGCTCGTAAAGAAATCCTTTAGGGGGCTTCACTTAGCCATATCTTATTTAATTGCTACATCATTGCACCTGCCCATATTTCACAATATTATGGTTTCAACATAATATCATATGCAGATGATATCTAAATCATAATTTTTGTATCTGGTGACATTATCATGACCTAGAACAAGTTTAACAGCTGTCTGGCTGATGTGGCTACTTTTATGCAGCAAAACTGTCTCAAGGATAATAGTGGCAAAACCGAAGTCCTTATTTTTGGTAACAAACCCTCACTTTGATCCTCGGCTTGGTGGTCATCTGAGCCAGGCGCCCTACCGTCTCCAGCTCTATCAGTAATGAACATTGATATAATTATTGACCATAAATTAATTATCCTTCTCTTCACAGGTCGACCAAATAGTAGCAATCGGCTTCTCCCTCCTCAGAATACTTAGAACATTATCCCTTTTCTCCTATAAAACAGCAGTTATTCTGGCTCTTGTCATATTCCGCTTGGATTACTCAAGTTCCCTCTAGATGGGAATCTCCTCCCACCTGGTTCATATGCTTTAAACAGTACAAATCTTAGTTGTCTGTTTGTTATTCAATTTACCTCCCCGTTCCTCCATCCACAGGCACTCTTATGACCTTCAAATGTTGCCTATTCAAGAGGCCATTGTTTTCAAATCCTGATACATTGTACACCATGCACTTTTAGAAACAGTTGCTGTGTATTTTAGAGACATGTTTTAGCCATACTGAACCTTAGCCACCATTTGTTCCTCCACTGTAAACTTGATTACAGCCTCATGCATCTTTCATAACCGCACGGGTGGCAGATCACTTTTCTTTTTCTCAGCCAATCACTCATCCACCTGAATTTCTGTAAACAATAGAATACATGGCTATTTGCTTGATTTGCCACTTCCATGCATGATCTGACTTATGTTACCTATTTACGTATGCCATGATGTCCATTCGGGTAACCACTGTGCTATATAGATCCCCGTTCACTCATTCATCCATTCGCTGCTCCTATTTTCAGGCCTTAGTATATGTAATTGCAAGAACATTTTAAAAGGGAAACATTTCAGATATTTCCTAAGGAATCACCCTATTGATTTGAACCGCAACCTCTAGGAGGTGGTGGAATGATACAACTGGTGCTTGGTTTGTGAACAATTGTGCTGCCCATCAAGCTGAGAGTTTTACATCTGAAGGGAAAGGGAACCTCTGTTTTATAGCAGAGCTTAAAGAAATGAAAAGAACTGTCTGATGACCTTTAAAGAACTGGTTGAAACAAATAAATTCACAAATTAATCAAAGGGCTTTAAAGAGATGAATAGTTATTTAAAAAAATATTTTACAGGAGAAAAAAGATATTTCATCATAATACAGACATTGCTAACAACTCAACAAAAGTGCCATTCAAGACCTTAAACATGCTAGCAGTTCCAAGGTGCAATAAGGTTTGTATCAATTATTCCCTAGAGTGGTTGTGTAGTACATAGGAGTTCAGAAGACATTGTGATGAAAGGGTTAATTAGCTGAGGCAGTGTTGGTGAGAGACAAGGCATGCAAAAGCCCAAGTACTGCAGCAAGATGTTGAACCCCTCATTTGATTTACACTAACTTTGGTCCATGGATATATTCAGATGAATAGTCAAAGCTACTTGCCCTGCCAATGTTTTAAATTGTATCATGACAAGGTCTGCTGATAGGGGGAGGCAGCCAGCATAGGTCACGCCGACTAGAACCAATCAAGACAAGCTAGGCTTAGACTAAAGAAACTGGGAGGATACTTGGTCAGAGGGTTCACCAGCTCTACAGAGAAGCAGCTGGCACATGAAAGGAGTGCAGGCTAGTGGAAGCCAACAGGGTGCGGAACATTCTGAGATGTTCACAGACGGAGCTGAACAGATCCGCGTCACCCACAGCCCCTTTCCCTCTGCGCCATCCACAGGGTGTTTGGCTTTCCCGTGCTGCTGGAAAAGCAGATGATCAGGGATGTATGGCATGTTCTCTCACTTTATCTTGGCTAGCAGGAATGTTATGTTTGTGATTTACTGTACTGTAAATACTGTGATTCAATAATGGCAAAATATGTGACCTTCCTCTTACTGTTCTCATTAAAGTCATGCTGTATCAGCTAAGTGTGTCGCTCCTTACTAGGTGTCCTTATTGATTTGTATCTGATAAAAATAGCTTGAGGTGGTTGCAGGCAACCAGTGCAACACAAGTGATGTCTGAAGTGGGATACAAATCAATAATGTCCCTGCTGAATGCAAAGAGATAAAGTAGATAGGGCAGAACGAAGCAGAGTCCAGATCTTCTCCCTTGTGCATGGCGACAGACCCATTGTCTGATGTAGCAGGAATCCTGAGAAAGGTGGGGGTAGCTATATGGGAAGAGTTAGGTGCAAGAGTGACCCCTCTCCTATTGGGAAATGCATTGGTAGGAATAAAACTGAAAGGGGTGAAGCCGGAACAGAAAGCAGTTGGGCAAGTGGGGTGGCTTTTCCTGTCTATGAGAGAGGCTGTGGAGAGTGCAGTGGCCAGAGGGGAAGAGATGGAGGCGAGATGCACTGCCTTCACAGTACGGATAGCTCAAAAGCAAGTGAAGTGCAAGCTTGGGGCACCCTCAGCTGTGCAAGTGAGGGCATTGGGGAAAACATGATTGGGATCCCAGTACATGGAATGGGTGGGTCATTCTCTGACAGTTATAAGTGTGACTGGGATGAGGAGGTAGAAGTACATGTGGCAGGGGTAGGAGAGGATGAGGGTGAGAAGACTGAGAAAGTAGAGGCTCACCCTCTTCTTAAAAACAAGGCAAGAGGTGCAGGTGAAAGACAAGTGCAGAATAGTAAGGAATTGCAATAAGAGTGAGTTGTTGTAAATAACACGTATGTTCTTGCAAAAGGCTGGAGAGCCCTTGTTTAAATGGCTCGTTCGATTATGGGCTGGAGGGGGCACAGGGAACATTTGTATCACATGAAGAACTGTTAAAAATTGGATCATTTACAACACATGCCATGTTGAGGCAACAGTTGCGAGGTGTGGAGTCGCAACAAGCATTTTCCATGATGGGATGGTCAACGGAGGGATTGAGGCTGCTGCACCCAAGTAGAAATGGATGTTGAAGAGAACTCGGGGCCTCGGTGCACCATCTCACAATCAAATGAACATTTAATAGAAATGGGAATGAGGACTGCAATTTATTCTAAACAATTTAAAGGACCAGATATGGAGCCAGTGACTGCTGGGATATGTGCACAGCTGATTAGGAATGCCCCCCCCCCCACATACGAAAGTAGCTTTGTTAACCCTTCTAGTACCAATGCAGGTGCAGGCTGTTGGAGAAGTGGTGCGATTGATGACAGGTAGATGGGTTGTACAGACAGAAACCAGGCAGAGGGGTGGAGCATGAGAGTAAAGAGAAAGGGGGGGGAGCCGACCATAAGACCAACCCGGCGAACGATGTGGGTAGATCTGCTGGAAGGCGGGGTGAAGAAGGAGGAAATAGATCGGAAACCGACTAGGTTCCTGGTAGGTAAATGGAGAGTACCGCAGTGAAGACAAAATAATAAGAATACAGCCAATGAGGAACACTCTACACCTCCCATAGAGGAGACGGAGGAGAGGAAGACCAGATTAAATAATAAAAGGAGGAAGGCAATCACTTCAAGATTGTCCCCTGATTTGTCCACCAATGGCTGGGCAGTTCCAGAGCCATCCTGAGAGTCAGGCCAAATCCCAGAGGGGAGAGCACTGGAAATGGTAAGCCCCGGGGATATGTACTTCTGACTAGTAATCATGTAAAAGATGTACAACATGTGATGGCGCTGCATGACCCGGGAGCAGAAGTAACATTAACCCCACAAACTGCCTGGAAAACTGTTACTAGTGACGGGGCTGGGGCTGAAACTGTAACTAAATCTGCCAAAATAAAAATTTCAATATGTAGAGAACCACCAGTTCCAGCTCAAGTGCTAGTAGCTGAGGTGCAGAATATACTATTAGTATGAACTTACTATGGACAAACCTGTTCAGACAGAGTGAGGGAAGTTTACATTTGGGGTGAGGAACATCTACGTAAAGAAGCCTGAGAAGATTCTCATTGAGTGTGTTAAATAGAGCACCTCGCATGTGCCCCCCCACCTGAGCCAGTTTGTATTAAGCAATACCACATACCTGGAGGGCACAAGGAGATTTCAGAGACTGTTCATGGATATTTGGAGGTGAGGGTCCTCAGACCAGCTGTGAGCTCTTTCAACCCCCCTCTATGGCCCTTGACAATTCCTACAGAATGACTGTTGGTTACCGCCAGCTAATAAGGTAGCCCCTCCTTTGACAACAGCTGTTCCTGACATTATATCACAGGTCAAACATTTGAGCAAAGAAGTGAGGGATTGCATGCAGTTACTGATGTGATGAATCAGGATAAATTTGTTCTTATGGGGCAATAGACAGTTCACATTGTGGAAAATGCCAGTGGGATCTGTGCATAGTCCTATCCTGTGTCAGGAGTTGATAGACAGGGATCCGAGCAACCTTTGAGCAGGAGATGCCCAATTGCACACTACATCGATGACATCATGATAACTGGTGCCACACAGTAACCGGTCACTGAGATATTAGAAAAGCTGATTTACTATTTACAGAAAAAGGGGTGGTTCCTCAACCCTACAAATATGAAGCGGTCCCCCACAAGTAGTACAATTCTTGGAAACTATCTGCTTTGGACCGATAAAGAGATTACCACCAAAAGTGAATGATATGGTGCAGCAGTTGAAGGTGCTCACAACAAATTCAGAAGGCCTGAAATGTATTGGGTTACATAGGGTTTGGGAAACATCACCTTCCTCATGTTGGATTAGTATTGATACTGTTGTAGTAGGGGGGAAGAGGTGTGGCGTCGCGGCCAGGACGACTGACTCTGGAATCTGGGGATCACGGTTCGATCCCCGGAGGCAGATTAGCCCAGCACTATGCGACTCTGGGCAATAGCTTGCTTAATCTTCCCAATGGCCCCCTGCGCCTAGAGACCCCTACGGGTGATTGTTCGCGCTTTACAAATGTGGATTATTATTGTATTATTGTACTAAGTAGCTAGGAAGAAACACGTCTTTCACTGCGCTCCCCAACATCAAGAAGCCTTTGAAGGGGTAAAAGGTGCTTTACAGTTTTTTTTTGCCCTAGGTCCCATCACAGAAGGGGATCCTTTTGAGCTAGTTGTATTTGTACAGAATGTTGCTGCAGTATGGAGTCTGTGGCAAAGGCAGGGAAGAAAAGAAAAGAAATACCTCAGGTCCAGGAGAGTGGCACCCTCAATGGGCAATTATACCCTATTGGGTTACTAGTAGAGACTGAGTGCATTACCAGCAACTGACTGGTAATCTTGAGAACATGAGTTCCTCTGTTGGGCTAGGTGAAAAAAGCAGGAGCAAAGATTAGAGTAGGAAAGGCACAGGAGTCCACCATCATGAAGTGGAAATCGCATCTGCATCAGAGAGAAAAGCCCAGGCCCAATGGAGTGTTCAGGCATCAAGAAGATATGTTGGGGGCTCTTGTCTTGCAGAAAATTGCTCCTCCATCAGAAATGAATAAAATGGAGCCATCTCCTTTCAAAATGATCTCTCCGTTTGAAGAACTCACAGACAAACAGCAGCAGAATGCATGGTTCACTGATAGGGCAGCTCGGTATCAGCAGGGCAGAATGCACTGGCAAGCAGTAGCATTGCAACCTGCTACAGAGACAGCGCTGCTAAGAGGCGGAGGCAGCAGTCCGAGCCATTTTACTGAATTACAAGGGGTGTCAGCAGTGATTGAGCAGGCCCTGTTGGAGAGAACACCTTTGTGTACACCGACAGCTGGGCCACATATCAAGGACTGGTGAGTTGATCCCCAACCTGGCACAATGATGGTTGGCAGGTCACATGCACACCTACCTGGGGTGGCAAGAAAATATGGGAAGAGATGTGGAAGAAAGGGCAGGAGCGTCAAATCTAAGTGGGTTAAGTTGATGGCCATTGTCCATCAGACATATCCCTTGTATCTCGGTTCAACAATGAAGCAGATCAAAGGACAAAAGCACGAATGGTGGTGATGAAGTAGCTGAATTGGATCGAGCAAACTGGGTTCAAGCAACATCGAGGCATTTGGAAACACATTGAACCTACGCATGGGCACAACAATGACAAATCCCAATCTCTAAAGAAGAGTTTCAACAAGCAGTGAAGGAGTACCTAACTTGCAACCAGATCAGGCAAATAAAAATGCCCTTACACAAAAAAACAAGAGGGCATATCAAAAGAGGAGCTGCAGCTGTCACAGTGTAACAAATGGCCTATATTTGGCTATTGCCTAAGGAGGGTGGAAAATCTATGTACTGAATGCTGGACACTTATTCTGGCCTCATGCTAGGACTGCCTAGTCAGTCTGCAGACCACAAATCCACTTTGTTGTGGCTAGATTACCTATTTAGGCACTATGGGGTACCAGAGGAAACCCAGACAGACAGAAGTACACATTTTAAAGGCAAAGTAAGACAGGAATGGGCTTGGGAACATGACGTTCGGTGGGTGCTGCATATTATCACCCACACTCAGCAGGATTGCTGAAAAAGCAGTTAAGTAAACTAGCAGCACAACAGAATATGATAGGATTGAGTAAAAACCTAAGCAGAGCACTGCTTGAGTTAAATAATATGGCAGTAGTACAACATGCTCCATTTACACATAGGACGAGGCAGGGTAATGAGACTACACCAACAATGATCATATGGAAAACAGGCCCCCTGAGCCAGAATTCCATTACAGCCCACACCTGGAATCAGAGGACTAGATTTATTTGCTCTAGAGAATGGAGAAATTGAGAGAGATTAAGGAAATTCCCTTGAGGAATGCCTGCTGAGATATATGGCAAGTTTGTTCCACTGTCGACCCTAGCTATTAAAGGATATATGTATTGGGACGAGTTATGATCGAGTTTGCAGAGGAGAGATCAAAGTGACACTGAACCAGGGAGAGACTGCTGTATCATACCAAACACATAATCGAATTGCACAACCAATTTTCCACACAGAGAGGAAAGATCTGGTTCCCTTGATGCTACTCAAAGAGAAGAGGGGAGGAGCATTTGGAAGCACTGGAAAGAAGAATATTTGGGCAAAACAACCAGAAAAGAAAGCAGAAGCTGGGGGAATACAAGGTTAGGGAGTAGGAAGTACATATGTTGTGTTCTTGCGACATTTTAACATGCATGTATTTCCACCAGCAGTGTGGCTGGCCTCACAGACTTAAATGGTGGGATTCGTAACAAAGATGTGGTTCCATATCACCCTGGTGATTGCTACTGCAGACTGCGCATGAGGACGTCACCTGTGATCTGCATGTTGTTTGCGTGTCGCAAGTGACCAACATCACTGACCACGAAGGGGTGGTTTCACTCTGGAACGTGTTGGCGCCTGGAGAGAAATGGATGGCTGCCAAATTGATGAGATGGAAAGTGACTAGGGCAATTAATTTGTCATGCAAACGGACTGAGGGAGCTACAAGGAGCACCAGCAAGGGTGCAAGGACTGAAATCTACCATGAACATGGCATGCAAGTACTGTACTGAATTGTTACCTTTTGTGCCAGCTTCATATCAATGTAAACAGAGGGGGATGTTACCAAGGACTGGCGATAACTATTGCCAACCTTGGGTATCGGAATTTTCTGTATTGCCTTCTTTCCCTGACATTTACCGCCTTGTTATCGACGTATTATCAACACGTCGGTAAAAGGCGATAGTTGCAGGGAACGGCCTAGAAAACTCCCGCTAACTTGTTAACAATGGCGATAGTCATTTAGGCGATACCGCTATAGCGGCAGGAAAAGTCTCGCTAAAGCGGCGATAGGCCCTTGATAATATGCCCCAGAGTGTTCTCAGGAGCAAGCCATTTTACAAGGTCTAATGGCCACAGTCACCAAATCAAATGGGACCATGGGGGCCCAAAGTTACAAGTCTCCAGCATTTATGTTCTGTGTGGCAGAGAAACACATGGCTAGCAATTTAGGTAATTGCTTCATAGTTAGATATATGATAGGGTGCAAGCAAGCTCTATATGCAAGGATTATTAATCAAGTTATAGTTCAAATCAGTGTCAGCAGAGGGAATGTTACAAATTCTGATCCAATATGTGCAAAACGTAGCAACAAGAATAGGGGTATCTCTAAGCTCTTATGACACTGAGACCATTAAGAGCAAAGTATTAGCCACAGAATACAGAACAGGCAAAGCTATTAAGGTTATATCTCAGTGGGCCCCCTTCCTTCAAGCACGGAAGGTCCTACTAGGATTGTACCGACACTGGCAATGGCACAATTTTACATATGAGCAAATTGGAGAAGCTCTTAAAAGTACTCATAAACTGTCAAAGGCAGAATATTGTGAATCAATAATTTGCAAAATTCAAAGCTGAATGGGGACAGCTACAGGGGGAGTGCTGGTGGCAGCAGTTACAGCTACCTGACAATATCTGTGTCAATCCAAAACATTTTCAATGTGAAGGTGAAATCTGTTAGGACTATTCTAACCTGGCAAGGAGCAACCATTCTCCTGAGGTATGGTGCCGCCTATTTTGCTTCTGATTGCATAGGATTGTTTTTTAGAGTATAGGATTTTTTTTTAGAGTTTTATATAGCACAAACTAGACCCGAGGATATTGGGTATCAGAGCGCTTTACATGAGCACCTGTTTCGTTACACAAGGACACATTCATTATTGTTAAGCACGGGGAGATTACGTGATTTGCCCAGAATCACAGTAGGTTCAGCGTCGTTGCTGAGACTCAAACCCGGTTCCCCAGCTTCAGGTCAACTGCTCTAGCCGTAAGGCCACATCCTCTCCCCAATAAATAAATGGAAATAAATGGTGGGTGCTGCGCACTGAAACATTATGAATGGAACAAAGCAGCCACACTGTAAGATGTGGGCACAATGGTAAAAGGGATGGATATGTACTCACACAGGGAGAGCATTAAACCCATGCCTGCATGTTATACCAGGAGACTTCGAGCGGTTACCCTAACCTATCAATGATACTGACCTACATCAAGTAGGGGTAAATGCCATTTGCCATGTATTCAATAATCCATTGCTTATCAATGGAGTAAGACAAGCCACAGGAGAGCAAGTAATGTGTTTCCCTAATGTAACTTGTATAGTTAATAAAAGTACCGATTTATTGTACCTACCCCCCAAATTCATGACATTCGAACTGGGTGTGCAGATTCAGGTGTTGTTTGAATGGCAAACCCATTTGCCATTAAGCTACCTAGATCAGCGGTTATGAGACAGTATGCACAGATTGATTTTGTTAATTTTGATGAAGCTGCAAAATATGCCAAAGGCATAGCTATCTACATGACTATAGATGCTAAGCAATCAGTCCGAACCTCTTCACATATTGAGCCGTTAACAGAACGCCATTGGTATGACCTATTCATTGGCTGCGCGCCAGGATCTACACAAATCCTTAACCTGGTATTGCACTCCCTACTTTGCTAATTGACGGCTTTCACTGTTTTAACTATAATAATATATAAGCTATATGTACTCACTAAACAGCTTTATGTCAAGGTAAACATACTTAATGCAGTGTTTTCTGGGCTCCATAGTGACATGCAGTCACTTGCAGTTAAAATGTACTCAAGTGGAAGTCTGATATATGAAGAAAAGTGCACACAACCTGGTCTTTGCAAGCATTCATACTCATCTAAAAGGAGGGGAGTGTTTAGTATATAGGAGTTAGTGTGCGGAAGACATTGTGACTTGATAGGGTTAATTAGCCGAGGCAGTGTTGATGAGTGGAAATGCATGCAAAAGCCAAGTACTCCAGTTAGATATTGAATGGCCTCATTTGTTTTACAGTAACCTTGGTCCATGGATATATTTAGATGCATTTCCAAGCTGCCAAGGCTCTGCGTTGGATCATGCCAAGATGTGTGGATCGGGGGAGGTGTACAGCTTCGGTCATGTCGACCACAGGCGATCTGAACAAGCCTAAGTATAGACTAAGGAATCTTGGAAGGATACTTGGGGATGCTTGGTTAGTGCAAGCCAACTTTTAGTGCATGAAACGGATGGGCGAGGGACATTCTGGTAAGCTCACAGGCGGAGTTGTGCCGATCTGCCGCCGCCCACAGCGACTGTCCTTCTGCATCATATTCCGGGTTTGTTTAGTGTGACCTTGCCAGTGCTGGCTGAAAAGCAGAGATGCCCAGGGACATATGGCCTTATCTCTCACTTTATCTTGGTTAGCAGGAATGTAATGTTTGTGATTGACTGCATTGTATCTAATGTGTGCCAACATTGCAAATATATATGACTTTCTTGCTATTGTTTTGATTAAAGTCATGCTGTATCACCTGTGTGTGTCGCTCCTTACTGGGTGTCCTTATTGATTTGTATCTGATAAAAGTAGCTTATGGTGGTGGCAGGTAACCAGTCTAACACATTAGGAACAAATTACTCTATATCTGCCGGAAAATGTTGAGGGAATGTGCAGTAAATAATTGACTGAGTAATTCATTGTCCAAACAGGTTGGCTCTAAAACATGGAAGAGATCACCAAGGCAGAATTAATTAAAACTGTGAACATCTTACAGCCTCCTCTTGTCCCAGAGTACACCTTGCCTTTCAAAGTTCACTAAGGAGTGTTTTGTAGGTATCACCCACACTTGTAAAGCAATCATTTGGCACAGGAGTCGTCCCCAAAGAGTGGAAAAAGCACAGGTTATCTCCCTGTTAAAAGACCCAAAAGAAAATAACTGCATAGATAAACCTAACATTCTGTTGGCACTCCTAAACTGAGAAAAAACCCTAACTTTAAGACTTTCGGTATTCACAGAAGGCATTTAGGAGTCCTAAAGTTAGGAGTCCTAACTTCTGTGAATACTGAAATGAGTAAGTGCCTTCTGTGAATACCAAAATGAGTAAGTGTCTTCTGTGAATACCAAAATGGTAGTAAGTTTAGGATTTTGTCTTAAGTTAGTTCTGTGAATCGGGCCCCTCTTGAATTTTCTCAGGAAGGAAGCCATCACCATTAGAACTGAGATGCTCTTTTCGGTGATCACGCGCTCTGCAAATCCTTTAACCGTCCTCATTATCATCAGCGGTGCTTGCCACTGGGATTCAAATCATTTCACTATATTTGAAGCTAGACCCATACCTCCGGGTTCTTTTCACCACCATCAGAACTACCATTTAGATACATTATTGTCTAACCAACCACACCTGTAACAGCTTTTGGTAGGACAACCCAATATGCATTTAGGGAATTGGGGTCCCAGTTTATGGATGTGACAGGCAGATCTGTCTGCCCGTGAAAATTGCTTTAAATATGGGTCATGAGAGACAGGGTAGTTTGATTCTCGCTGTCCTCTGCTGCAGATGTTTTATCAGCTTACTGTATTTTGATATAATTTAACATACTCTTTTTTGCAATGGGAAGTCACTGCCAGGCTGTAACATCAATTTCTTCTTTTTTAAAACGAATTCTCAAGAGGTTAGAGGTCGGAAGCTTGCACATCTGGCCAAACTTGCTATCTTTTTTTTATACAACCAGCACTTCACTGCAGATCTAAGATAATTTGACTGAAACTAATAAGGAGGAAAGACAGCTCCTAGGCACTTTGTGAGGCTAGGCGCTTGAAATGATCAAACTGCACACAGGAGAATTACGAAGCATTGACCGGATGTGTCAGAAGCCAGTGTATTCGAACTTGAAGAGGAGGGGGCGTAGATTGTATTTTCTCGAGACTTATTCGGTCTCACTGAATTCGCTGCATCCATAGAGAGAGACCTTCACACCCCTCAGGAGCACCGAATTGGTAAACTCCTTACCTAAACAACAAGCATTGAAAATGCAATAGGTCTCGCCTTGGTTAAGTTAAAGCCATTTGCTTTGCGAATGGTATTGTATAGCAAAGCAAATGGCTTTAACTTAATAAAAGGCAAGACCTATTGTAATTTTAATGCTTGTTTGTCAAGTTTCTAAGTCAGAGGGATGGGCCCACGGTAGACAGTGGCTGGAGGGCTCCAACAACAATAACCTGGATCTTTAGCCATGGGTGTCCTGGGACTCGTGCACTGCATAGGCATTAACTAGTAACCAAGTATCCCTTTTTAGCCCATGTTTATCAGGGTAACAAAGCAGAGCAGTCCAAGGCTTACTCACAGAGGGTGTTATGGTGTAGAGACTCAGCACTCAGTGACGCAACATGAAATACTAAATACATTTCTTTCCAGTGAGTGCACTCTCTGTGAGCTTGTGGATTCAGAGCACAGCAACACTCTGAACTACCCCTGGAGATCTGACCTTCACTGGGGGATTATCAATGAAAAGGGAGGGGGAGACGCATATGCACTCACTCCAGCGGCAATTCTTCCAGGGCTCTGATTTTCTGTAGGGACGTTTATCTATAACTGCAGAGTTAGGTACTGGTTGTGTGGGACCAGCAGATTTGGGAACCCACCAGACAGCTTCCTCTATGCGAGTACACAACACAGATGTCTCTAGCTCTGTTGGACCAATTTCCACATATCTTTGAATGTGTTGCTGTTGGTGGTACATTCTGATTACCAGTAATGTCCTTTGTAGCCCCCCTGCTCTCTAAAAACTTGTGTCTTGGAGAGAACTGCTTTTAAACTGCTCTCCATCTGATGAGGGAGAGGTCAGGGCCTGCCCTCCTGCCCTTTAGCTCCCCGGAACCTGCTAGCAAGGCTTCTTGGCAGTATCCTGGACCTGCTCCTATGTCTGGGCGCTTGGTACTTCTGGTTGGCCTCAGATCTTCCTCAGCAGCACCCAATGGCCATCAAGGCAGATTACCCTCTTTGCTTACACTTCCAGACAACTTTCAGGGCACCTACTTGTCCAGCAGGAGTCAAGGGGTCCCCCTTTAGAGGCCACACCCCTCAGGATCAGTCCACAGAAGTTACAGGGGAATTCAAGGTGCCCAGCACGTTCATTCTACTACTGTCCCCGAGAGCAAATAAGAAGGCCATTTGCTACTAGCTCTGGGGACAGATCACAGTCCCTGGGTGTAAGCTGGAGTCATAAGTCCTTGAATCCTGTTTTCCATCAGATGTCAGACATTTCTGAGACCCTGTCTTCAGCATGAGTAAGGAATGTTCTCTCTTCCAGCTGGGCATTCTTCTTCAGGTTCCAGAATGTTCTCAAAAGTTTTCCCTCGTGCATGGACGTTTTAGTGGGGTGCATAGTTTCCGAAAGTGGGTACCTCAGCCCAATCCAAAGATGACACATCATCTTTCTGCTCCACTTGCATCCCTCTTGCACAGCATTGGGACATTTCAATATGTCGACACTGAATGATCAATTGTCACAGCTTTATGAGAAGGTTAAGTTTAGTCCATCTGCAGTGATGACCTGTCTGTTTGGTTGTTCTTGTTTTGTGACAAGGAAAAAAATGCAAATAAAAATAATACAAAAAAAAAAAGTTTAGCCCATCTGAAGCTAATTAAAGTCCAATTCAGAGGACTATGATGAAAATGGAGAGTAGTGAAGGTGTGCAAATATGGGCGAATAATTATATTGTATGTGCAATCTGGACCTTTGCTTTCCCTAGGGAAGCACAAGTTAAAAGTTTTACTCCAGGTCCAGCTTCAATACAAATACTGTAAATCACTACAGAGTGTAGCTTGTTGTGTCCCTGTAGCTCAAAACAGGAGGCCAGTCAGTTAGCCTTTGGAGTTACTCTGTTGGCCCTGCGTTCAAAGAGCAGGCCCAGGCATCATTCTTCGGGGTGGAGGGCAGCAGGGCAGTACTTCCATCAGCAGGGCAGTTCTTCTACTAAGTCTTCTACAGGTCCAAGAGTGATCTGATGAGTGTTTCAAGAGGTCCAACATTTACACATGGGTGCCAGCCATTGAAGTAAGGGGACTCCTCACATCTGGTTCTGGAATGTTTCCCTCTTCCCCTGCCCGGGATCCAAGTGGCCTAGGGTGTAAATATTCTGGTGACAAGTTATTTCTGCGTTAGGACAAGAAAACGTTCTAAAAGGGGCATTTTTAGAATTGTGACTTAAAATACGACTTTGGCACCAAAGATGATTTTAAATTATATTTCATTTGAGTGTAAACATGATTTTCCCATCTGCTCCCAAAGTTAAGCAATCACTTATTAAGTGGAATAAGACAACCCGATGTTATCCCATGGGACAGATAGGCCTTGCAATAGTGAAAATCTACTTCAGGAGTTTCTCACCACAAGGACATGTAAAACATAATCCCACATCTCCTACTTTTTAAATACAAGCATCCTGCCCTATGCGCCTTTAGGGCCTACCTAAGGCCTGACTTACATGTATTTAAAAAAAAGGTTTATGACTGGCAAACGGTAGAAATGACTGTTTAAAACTGCACTACAACCTGCAGAGGCAGGCCTGAGATATGTTGTAAAAAGGTACTTTGGTGAATGGCACAATGAGTGCTGCAGGACCACTGGTAGCATTCAATTTAAATGTCCTGGGAACATGGAGTACCATTCACTGGGGACTTACAAATAAATTCAATGTGCCAATTAGGTGCATGCCAATTGTACCATGTTTAAGGGAGTGAGCACAAGCACTTTAGCACTGGTTAGCACTGGTAACATGCAGAGAGCCCCGAAACCAACATAAACAAATTAAGCAAAACAGGAGGGGTAAAGGGACACAGTTTAGGGGATGACCACCCCAGAGTGTCAGCTCTAACAGCTAGGATTTAGAGATATGTCTGATTGTTCCTGTATGATTTAATATAATCAAAGTCTGCAATACTTCATGCACATTTTGTCTGTGAGTGTTATTACAAACTCCTAAATGCTGTAGTTTGCCACCCAAGAAATTCTGGAGCTACAAGTAAAACATCAATACTAAACCCTTATCTTTGCCAGTATTTCAGCATACTCTAAGCTTTTACCATTCCTATAATTTTATTCACCTGTGTTCGCTGTTGCTCAGCAAGGAGCCCAGGGCAGAACAAGACTTTATGGTAATTTGCAGTCTTTAATTACCAATTTCTTGACAATGTTCTATTTCCCACTGACAGTAGCCTCTCTACTTTTAGACAAGATGAACTATGTACATGCAACAGATGGGAGAGACAATTACATGGGGAGCCAAATGTACTATTGGCCTAATTACGAGCTTGGTAGTCCATGGGACAGTCGAGACTGTGGCGGTCCACCTACTGTTTTTCGAATACAGTGGGCGGGACGGGGGGGGGGGGGGGGGACTGCAACAGGACCGCTTCTATCAACGGGATACTTGATCCCGTGCCAGTGGTGAAGCGTTCAGAGTCCATAATATGCTGGTGGTGCAGCTGCTTCACCGCCAAGCATGTTATGAGTTTCCTCATTACCCTCCTTTTCATGTCGGTGAGCCCACCATAAAAAGGGTGGCGATGAGAAAACGAAGGGGGCCCTACATGGTGTCTGCACGGAACGAAATGAACAACATTGTGTATTTTGGTCTGTACAGGAACGTGCTTTGGCATTCCCATTGCGGTGCCTTTCTAAGGCTCATCGCCTGGGACAACCAAAGCATCACCCTCCAGACCAGGATAAAACTCCTAATCTGGTAGGCGGTCAGCAGATGGCTTTGGCGGTGTGGCAGTGGGGGGCTGGAGTGGTAGCTCGCTGTCACACCGCAAAGTTTTAATCTGGCTCTAAGACACTAAGGGCCTAATTACGTGTCTGGCAGTCCAAGGACCACCAGACTTGTGGTGGCTTGGCGGTGGCTGTCCAGCACCTGTCGCACCAGCGGTCTGACTGCCCCATTATGACTTGTGCAGTTAGACTGCCCTGGGATCGCAGCGACCACTAGGGAACGGTGGTCAGAGGCTGCAATATGCTTTACAGGACTGCCATGGTCCCACCAAGCATATTATGAGTTTCCTCTCTGCCAGGGTTTTTACGCAGTTCCACCGCCATTAAAACCCTTCAGGGCCAGCTTGTGCCTCTGCACCCTGTGTATGCACACAGGAGGGCACAACATGTGCCCTCCCGTGTGCATGCACACCAGTTCCTGCACAGCATGGACTTTTCAGTCCATGCTGTGCAGGAACCTTGTAAGGCTTTTCCATTGCAGCGCCTTTTTCAAAGGCACTGCAGCCTTTGAAAGAGGTGCCGCAGAAGGAACTGCCACATCGCCGACCCACCAGACTACAAAAAACGTGTAATGTGGTGGGCAGCAGCAACTCTTGGTGGTGCAGGGGTGCTACATTGGCGTGCCACCCGCCCCACCCTGCCAAAAATCATAATTGCCTTAGACAGTAAGGTAATGGTGTTGTTGCACTTGCCATCAAGATGGAACTGAGAAGACAACTATCTTTCAGAGCAGATATAGTTTGTGGTGAAAAAAAAACCCTAGGAAGGATCTTAATTGAAAATGGCCTACCTGGTGTTTTCATAGCTTCCTGCTTGACCCACATCTACACCATAGTGTACTTTATCCCGGCAGTCTGGGATGTTTTCTCAGAAGTTCTAATTGCTTCTCCACTCACCTACTTACCTCTCGTGGTCCACAGACACTATAGCTGCCATACGCCCTTCTTCCAGGCAAGTGGTTCCTGTCTGTGAATAGTGCTGAGCCCTCACAAACAGGGGAGTTTAAAGTGATGGAACAGGAGTCAGAGATGGAAAGCTCATTATGAATTCTCATAAAACATTCAGGATGTTAAATCCTAGAGATGACTCTAGGAGGGACTCTGGTAAAGCTGCAACATTATAGCTCTATTGAGGGTGTACTGGAAAAAATATATACACAGTCTGGATTTAAAGCAGTGCTTAGCTTGTACTCTCTGTTTGCTTGTATACCCTAGAATGAGAAAATGTGTTACCCACCATGAACAATCAAATTGCTATGCAGATTAAGATATTTTATTTTAAATCTTTTTTTTAGATTAGGCATTAATTCGAAAGCTATACAAACTTACTCTTAGAAAAGAATCAATATATATAGTTGTTCAGAGAAACACATTGACTTAATTGCTTGTTCTCCTACAGAAAAAAATAATAATTCATAAACAATTAATATAGTTATAGAACTGTACTTAGGTGCAAATAATGGATCTGTGGAACTGCGTCTTGAAATAAAATAAAGTGCCTATGTGCAATCCTGAAATGACAAATCAGAAATTTGCCACATTCCTCAAGATTTGTCTAATTTATTATTTCTTTTTGCAAAACATATTCAAAGAATCCAACCTAGTTCATTTTCCCATTCCAATGTTCCCAAAAAGTAATGTCTATCGATCGTCAATTCTGTAATATCAAGAAATTAGCATTCGATATGGGAATAAAGATCAACTGGCGCTCTGCACCAGAAAAACCTGTCTCTTTCCTAATACAACCAAACAAAATAGTGCAAACATTAGGAGAGAGACTGCAATTCAATCTGTCACTGAAAATCAGAAAAGTTGTGTCACCAGTCACTGGCCTCACTTTGCTGACATCTGGAACAGGAGTTGGGAGTGGATGGATAATAATCTGTTACAACTTCTGGGGCGTAATACAGTGACCATCTCAAAAAGAGCTTCGTCTTTCTCAAAATTGCTGCCCTAAACAGTTTATAACTGCATTTTTTGAGCTTGCCCCTTTCAGCTAAAGTCAGTCGCAACCCTGTCTCCTTCTCAACTTTATCCAGCTGACATGAGAGGAGGGAGATTTGCTTATTGGGGTCAAGAGCCCTATACCAGCACCCCACGCTTCTCAAATAATCCTGAAACAACCTTCTCAAGATGGCCTCAGACAGCCCTTCTATTTCTGCAGAATGCAAGTTGAGGGTATGTTTAATTTGGATGAAGCCGAACTATAAACACCTTCCATCAGCCCTAACAGACCCCAGATTTTCCAAACTGAATTACTTTTTAAGTCAGAAATCCTTTTATGTCCCAAACTGTTCCACTTCCTGTTCTCTGGGCTGGAAACCACCAATATTCGAGACTCAAATAATTGTGAAAATAATCTTAAAAATGTCATTTTAATGAAAAGTAAGATTGTGGTTTACTATACATCCTGTCATTTTTGGAAGCTTACATATCTTAAAATATGATGGTAAGTGCAGTCCCATCTCCAAATCTTTGTTTCAAGGACCTGATTTTCAAAAACTGGAGAGATCAAGGGATTGTTGAATTTGAATAACATGTCCAAAAATTCAGCCTGGTTATACATACTTAACTGCATCAAAGCCAGCCCACCATGTTATTTTATTTAATTGAAGGTACTCATATTTTAGATGGGGACATTGATATTTTCAAACAAAAGTATGTAACAGTGCATCAACCTGAGTAAAACATGTTTTAGGAATTCTAATAGGGACAATAGAGAATAAAAAAACAAAAAGTGGCAACTAATGCTACTCTTCCCATAACTGAGAGGTGCAGACAATTCCATTTAGTGAAAATAATTTGTACTCTCTCAAAAGTGGGCAAATAGTTTAATCTGAACAGATCTGAGTAAATATTGAAAACATATATTCCTACATACTTCATCACCAAACAAGGATTGTATACAATTCTGAGTTCAGAAGGATGATTATCAACAAAAGCATTAAACAGAGGAATCTCCGATTTCCCCTGATTGATTTTATAGCCACCAATACGTGTAAAGAAATAATCCTGCCCAGATGATTTTTTTGTAAATTTGATTCCCCTGCTTTTTAATGTAAAATTGTTGCTGAGTAGTCTTCATATATTTTTGAAGACTTTTATCAGCTGGGTTGAAAATGTGTCTACTTCAAGTATTTGAAACAGAGCCACCCAATTGACCTGATCAAATACTTTTTTAGCATCAAAAATGATTATTGCAGAATCAAACATATTTTGAAAGAAAAAGTCAATTGCTTGAATCAAATAGTTTGTGTCAGCTAAGATACATTTCTTTGGTAAACAAATTGTCTGATCATGGCGTATTAGAGCAGAGGCTCTAATTCGCCAATAGTCGTGTAGTTCCTATAAAACCTATACAGAATCTGCGTGTTCGGACAGCATACACTGTAGGATTCGTGTCAGACTGATTCTAAACACCCCCACCGGGTATGTTGGCCTTCTGTATCAGCTAGCTCACAGTGCCACTAAAATCTTCCTCTTTCTTGGCAACCAACGAACATGACAACCCTGATCCCTCAGGACTGTGGAATCAACATACTATTTTTCGCTCAGCCTCTCGTGCTTACTTAGTCTTAGAGAGAAACACAGAACAAACAGTTGGGGTGTTTTTCAATAACTATTTATTGAACAGTTGTCATTCTGGTGTAAAATAGATGAGCTGCAACAACCATTAGACAGTAACAGATATAAATGATTAGAAGCACCTTGAAAGTAAAAGGATGGTAGAGTTCTACCATCTTGCAATAATCATGAATACATACAAGTATATTAAATACATGATAATAAAAAAGATGCATACTCCTACAATGCCTCCCTTACTAGATATACATAAGCGTACCTGGCATGTGTGTAGGTGTTAAGCCAAGAATCCCTCTAGGATAAAGGCAACCCTATTACCTGAATTGAGAGACTGTGGGACCCCGTCTTGGTCTTGGGTTGGACACCCTGCACGGGATGTTAAACCACTGTGAGCTGGAGTGTCTGCATGCAGGAACCTCAGGGTCTTACGTCAGTGTGTCGTCCGGGAAGTCCTGGTCTCCTCTGCCTGTCATTAGCAAGATGTGTTGTATATATACCTATAGGTCTCCCCGGGGGTCCTACCTCGCTGTATTACTTTGTTGGACCTAGGATGTCGGGAATGAACTTTGTACATAGATATTATAGAGGAGATGGTAGTCCTACTGTCCTTCCAAGAATTCTCATGCATAATGTTTGAGATTTTGAACCAGGGAAAACCCGTGTTCTGAATGCAGTGTTGTATCTAGGTAAAAGGTCAGTCCCTAAGAACCGTTATGTATGTAATGTAGGGAAGAATATAGGTGAAGGGTTCACATTGTTACCTGGGCCTATATTAGGGTACCTATATGGAATATAACACCCGCTCCTCTTCCGCCTGGATGACATAGTTAAATTCGGAATGTACTACTAGGCTGACTAGGTACTGGTACTCAATTAACTACAGTAAAACAATGGCTTTGCTAAAACATTTTATACAAATTGTAAGCAAAACTTTAAAAATTAAAAACGAAATTGTCACTCAAGCCATAGCCCTAATGTGTCCGTAGGTATAGTTTGAACTACTACAAGTGTTTTGAAGCCATGCATGTCCATTAATAGTGTCAATTTGTTATGGAGTTCCAATTGTAGTTAGTTTTTAAAAAGCCGAATTTCTCCCCGCACACGACGAGCCAAATGTTTATGTGTCCTGGCTGGTAGACGCCACATTACTGCTGCCTGCCTTCGCAGATGACGATCCCTGTAACACCTCGCAGACTACATCAACTGAGCACAGATGATCTTTTGTCATGCCTGCAGCCAATGCCATGCCTGCCTGTGCACCGTCCGAGGCCTGGGTGTCAGTGGAGGAACCAGTATCCATTCTAACAGGAGCCGAGACTTCCTGTGGAGGTTCTAGGAATGCCACCATCAACAATGCAATACGCTGGGGACACTGCAGAACATGGGCTGTTATCGGGTCCAGTAAGGCACCGACGTCCAGTTGCGCACATGATGGAAGTGTCAGACAGAGATCCAACTTGCATTCTTCTCCACAGAACAGGCATCGGAGGACAGGTAAGATGCAGTCCATCCAGACTGGTCTAAATGACAAGAACCAAGAAGCACTTAGTTCTGTCGAGCGAGGTGTGCCCAGATGTTGTACCATGCGTTCACGGTTTTTTCACTCCAGGAGTACTGTTTTCATCTTCTTGGTGACTGGGACGTCCATTGCGTAGCAGAAAAATTACAATCAGGATACCTGCTATTAGATACAGGATCAACGGAAGTCCCGCATAAATGCTTCCAAATATGGAGTGTATAGAGTTTGGTATAACTCCGAGGACCGTCTGAAAGGTGCTTAACAGTCCTGAACCTATGGTTTTGAGCTCTAATGAGGAAGGGTGGCACCTCATTAGAAGGTGACCAGGCAGGGACGGCAGAGGGCAGAGGAGGTGTCGGTGGGAGGAGAGAGAAAGGGAGAGGGACAAGGTGGCCAGTTAAATGAAAGATGATAGAAGTCAGAGAACTATGAATTTATTGTTATATTCATATTCATGGTTCTTTTCTTTTATTCTCCTAGATGTGTCCACTTGTGATGGTTAAATGATCAATTGTGTTAGTGAAAGTTAATGTCATCTCTTGCAGTATTAACAGGATCAGCAATAAGAAAAATATTGCTCTCTTTTGAATTGGATGAATACCGTTAAGCCATATGTTCTGTTGTGCCATGAGTCTCGTGTAAAAAGTAATGATTCTAAAATATTTAATCCCAATTGGGTCTTACATGCATTTCTTGCCTCTGCCAGTGCCATTTATAAGGGGGCATATCATCAAGGCGCCGCAATAAAATTATCGCCGCTTTAACGTCCATTTTCGGGCGAAAAACGGCGATAATTTTATCGCATGATCAGCAAGGTCACGCTATCGCGTGAATCCATGCCTCAGCGCCTGTTTCCTTAACGCCCAGCATCTCACCGCAAATGAGTTGCAAAGTAGGCGTTCTGCAACACGAGCTACTCCTATCAGCAAGCAGGGCGCAAACCCGCGTAGCTCGGATAATAATATCGCTAATCGCGCTTATCGCATCTTTGTTTACGCCTGCTTCAGAACTGACTTACCCATTACATCCAATGGGAGGTGTATTGTAGGGATGAGTCCGCCCTGCACTATCAACAAGGTTCTGATTATCGCCGTCATGTTATCGTAGGGTTTCCAGCGATAATTGCACACTTTCGCCGTTATCGCTGGATTTCCTATCGCATTGGAGATAGGCATTGCTGATAGTGCACTATCTCTGCGATAGAATCCAGCGATAGCCGGCCTTAAGTTGAAACGCGCTAAGCGCGCTTAGCGATGTTTATCGCTTCTTGTTGCTGATATGCCCCAAGGTGAGTGTCAATATTTTAAGTACACATTGAACTGGCAATTGATTAATTCAAAAGCGGATCCACTAGGCCAATGTTATGGGCCTCTCTTACTATTAATGCAGGGTGTTTAAACTTCATGAGCTACAATCGCTCAGTGAGGATCAAACTCAGGTCTCACAGGAAATTGTGATGGTCCTAAAATCATTAGCGGGGATTTAAATTATATACACGTTCACGAGTTAGATACCTCTAGAAGGCTAAAAAATAGACCAAGCCAAGAAGAACAGCTTTTAGCTTGCTCCTTAAATCATCTGATAATGGGTCAGTTGATGCTTGGAGGGAAGAATTTCCTAATAGGAAAAGAACACGTTTTTCAGAGAGGTTCAAGTCAGCTTCAAGGATAGATTTCCTAGATTGTGGGAAAATGTTTTTCTGACCATGCAGTTAGTTGTTTTCAGTTTATTATCGTTACTAGCTTACTTTAGAATTCTAGATGATTTTCAAGTCTCAGTTTCAAGATGTTTATAGAGTTTGCCATTGCACAAAACGATGTCATTTCTGATGTTTATCTCTTTGCTTTGGTTTAGTTTCCCTCTTCTTCATTGCTTGATTTTTGCTTGCAAGAAAGATTCACTCATAATCGTTGAATGTCACTCATAATTACACTGAAATCATGAAAATGTCACACATAGGCAATCTGAAACCTTGGCAGCTATGCCCAAGGCTTTCCCTATCCCCCCAGAAATGTTGTGTCTCCTACACCCCTGGATATAGAGAATTTGATCAGGTACATGTCTTTATCGGCAGAAATAAGAAATTCGGGAGCATATGTACAAGTCCCTATCGTCATCACAACGTCAACTTCAGTGAGGTTGTGATGGCAATAGGGGCCTCAACTTTTTTACAAGGCAGCGTTAACCACTTAACGTGGCTTAACGCTGCCTTGTAAATAAGTCACCCTTTCACGCTAAGTGTAGCGTGAAAGGGTGAAGGGGAGGGCAGTGGGTGTAGCGGCGAGTGTTCCACCGCAACACCCATTGATTCTGACACTGCCTTCTATTTACAAAGGAGGCGTAAATAGGAGGCAGCACAAGAATTCAGACCAGGAAAAACCTGGTCTTACCCCGGTGCAACGAGAGGAAATGTATAATTTCTCCTCGTTTTTGCTGATTTCATGTGTGCTACCTTGTGCAGTACACATGAAAACAGCAGAAGACCAATGATTGTTTATGTACAGGAAGGTCCCCCTTCCTGCACATAAACAATATTTTTTTTTAAGGCAGTTTTGAAAATTCTGTGTGTGCTGCCTTTAGCAGCATACATCAAAGTTACAAAGCAGCATTCCAAGATTCTTTATGTGCAGGAAGGTAGACATTCCTGTACATAAACAATCTTCTCCTGCATGCAGACACCCTTGCACTATAGTGCAAGGGTGCCTGCGTTGGCGCTAGGCTGTAAAGTGTAGCACCAGCGCAGGGGAAAACAAAGGGCTTCACCACATTTTTGTAAATATGGTACAGCCCTGTGTTTCTGAAGTGGCAGAGTGAGGTGTTAAGCGAGGAAGGCTAATACGCCTCTTCACTTGTATATATTCTCCTCGGTTTACAACATTTTTTTTCTGTGTATTGTGAATGGGAAGTGAAATTTGCCATAATTCGCACTAGGAAGCTTGGTGAATGTTCCCTTATTGAATGAGCGCTCTCCATGAATGGATGGGCTTTTAGGGGCAGCTGCGCGATGGTTTTTTGCGGTCACAAACGGAATTCATCCTGTTTGCGACTGAAAATTGGTCAACCCCATGTACAAACCATATTTTTCGAGTTGCTAATCTATTAGCGACTCTCAAAATATGGTTTGCGACTCGCTCTTAGGTAGGGGTGTGCCAAGGGTGGCCCTTCCTAATAGCAAGTCTGACTGCAATGTATGATTGTTTTGCGACCGCATTTGCAGTAGCAAAACACTTGCAGTTTACCACCCTTTTCAAAAGGGTAAGCCACTCGCAAATGGGAAGGGGTCCACTGGGGACCCCTTCCCCGTTGTGAACGGGTCAAAACTATTTTTTTAGGGTTGGCAGTGGTCCCAGGGACCACTGATTGTCCTTAAAAAACTGAAACTGAAAAGTTTAATTTTTCTGTTTTTAAGCTCGTTCCAATTTCCTTTAAGGAAAACGGGCTGCATTCTTAAAAAAATGCTTCTTTATTAAAAAAGCAGTCACAGACATGGTGGTCTGTTGACCCCAGCAGGCCACCATCTCCGTGACAGTGGCGTAACGAAACTTGAGGGGGCCCCCCTGCAAACCACATGGAGGGCCCCCCCCCTCCTCCGGCGGCGCGGCCCACCATCTACCACTTTGCCCTACCACCCAGAAATTTAGCATATTTTGATTTGAAACCTCCAACATTTAAATTAAATACCTCTATATTGTCTTTCTCTATGTTCTAATGAGAAAGTGGGACACACTCTTAACATACAAGCTATGCCATTTGTAACAATACTGTCAAGAGCAGATTATTTAACTGAGGCAGCAATCAGAACAATGCCAAGGAGCGGTCATATTGTCTCAGGAACTGCCTATGGCTGAAGAACAAAGAACAACTATGAAGGGTATGAAATAGAATTGACAATACCTTGAAACTTTGAAAGCCCAACCCAAACCGGCAATTCCATAAAAACTCGACTGACAATATACATAAGTACACATGCTATAACTCAGTATCCTACGAAAGTCAAGAGAAATAGACTGGTAAATTATCTGCATGCCACCCACTAGCGACTGTTAAGGGTTGTGCATGATAATAATGTGAACTGAGGAAGCAATTTCAATCATAATGTCTTTATTAGTAAGCACTGCAAAACAGGCAGGCGAACAAGGCTGAGGAAGAAAACTGTTTGGATGCTTCAGAACATTGATGCAGATGTTTTGCTGTTTTAATTTATCATTTCTGTAGTGTAAACAATGCTAAATACAAGATTTAAGGTACACGTATTACAGAGAAGTGCAAGCAACACCATAAATAACACTGCATGTAGAATAAAAACAAACCATATCAGCAAGTACCTAATGACAATCTATTCAAACTTGTAGTTGGTAAAGCAAAAGAAAAAGTGCAAATACTTTCAAAGTACAAAATAAAGCAATCACCAGTCCAGCAATATACAAAAATCAAGCATGTTTTGTAAAACAATCCAACTTTCTTCTTGCATCAAGGTGAAAATACTTTTAAAGTGCATGACCTGAACCACCAGACTGGGCCTTACTTCAGAACAAACAGAGGCCTCAGACCTCAGTGTGTCAACACTGGCGGTATTTACAATTCACTAAAAGTATAGACACGCCTGCTAAATTACAGATTCACCATTGCCTCCAAATGGCTCTATCATCACTTGTGACACCGCCAGCCAGGCCTGGATTTTAAGCCAACAGCGCCTTGCATTCTGGGAGTTGTGACGTGACTATCTAAGTAAGGAGTTAAACATTCCAGCATGCACAGTGTTGTTGGATAAAAGCTATGAATGGACACGACATGGTGCCAATGACACTTGTCAGCTATGTTTTATACAAGCACAAGGGGATGTTTAATTTCCTCAACACAGGCTGCAGAAGTCTGGTGTCAAATAGCAAACACGTTGTGCGGAGAACCCAGAAACGTGCTGTGTTTAGTCCCTGTGTATGGAGCTTAGGTGTCATTCTCTAAGAGACCCAGTGGTAAAAGCCCACAGTAGTCTCTAATGCATGTTAGTGCCAGGCACCGGTCGAAGTGGGGGAAAAAAAGTAAGGGAACTGTGGGAGGAGAATCAGAGGGCGGGAATAACCAATGGATTGGGTCAGTGGGCGGAGTGAGAGGTGTGGCAGAAAGAGCAAAATATCCCAATTTTTAGTATTCGTTTCCCATTTCACTAACCAGTTACAGCTTATTACATTATTTAATTTAACCAATAGATACACATGTTTATTTAAGGTTAAATATGTGTTATTGACATTAAAATACATTCACAAAGTGGGATACGTTTCCAATCACAGAATGCCCCAAATATCCTTAAAAGTGGAATTGCAAGCCATTTGTCTCCCAGCCATGGAGTTTCTGTCATCAGCACTTCTCCCTTTTTCCACAAGAGCAGTTTAAACATGAATGGCAAAATATCCTAGTTTCCAAATGTTTTCCACATAACTATGGCTTTGCCATATTTGCCACATAATACATCATCTGCTGCATAATCTGACGATTTTAACTAGTAAATTGTTACTAGCTCAAACACATCAAAAGTTACTAAAAAATGTGACTTGTGCTGCTGTGAAGTGGAGGGCCCTTGGCAAAGGCTGACTGGTCACCTTTCTCATTGCTGCAGTTGTATGTTCCACTAGTACTAATAAGGAAAAATCTTTGCAGAGACTGTTAGCATGTGGCAACATTTCAAAATAATAAAGTATCAGAAAATGTACAGCACCATTAATACCAGTGTAGGGTGTCAGAGCACTTTACATCACACATATTACACAGAGACAATCATTCATGTGTGTGTAAATCACTGTGTAGGAAATGTTACATAAGACAAAGGACTACAAGGTGTAGGTGTCACATGACAACCATAGTAGTAGGCAGCATAGTTTAATAGTGATTGGTCTGCAGAAACACAAACTCAGAATTAAAAACATAATACCATGGTTGGGGGTTCTCTTTAATAATCAGAATTGATTTCTACCCAAATGAACCCTTTTTTGCAACATTAGGATAATCGAAGACTGGGGAAAAAACACATACGCTCTAATTTATACCTTGGAGTTTGCATGCAGCTCTTACATGACAGCTAATAGCTCACTGTTCTATGTTAGGATTTTAACTTATTAACTGCAAGTAACAATAGGGTCTCTCTGACAAAAGCAGTAACCCACTGACCTATTCACATTAGGTGCACTTTGTTATCTGCATGGCACATGTTCTTAGCAGCATACACATTACACCTCTGCCATTCCTTTTCATGAGTCAAATCTTACACTAGACAAAACACCATCTCTCTCTACTAAGAACATTAATCACTGGAGTTATCAAGACATTTTTAATGTTGCCCAAAAATGTTGGAGGCCAGGAAGGAGGCAGCAAGTGCTTTCAAAACCATATTATACTTACAAACACGACGCAGCCACCTGAAGTTAGTGCCTGATGCGGTCGCACTGCCCTAGAGCCACCCTGCTCAAGGGTCCTGTGACCTCTGTGACAGAGTCACTGTTACTCTATGGTGTGCTGCTTCATAGGTCAGTCCCCAAGACTGGAGGTGAACTTCATGGATAGTGGTGTGTAGGAGAGTAGGGTCTGCTTTCTATGTTCATCCCCACTTTTTGCTTTTGCTTTACTGGTTTTCGACTTAGATGTGGCTGTGGGCCTGCTAATCAGACCCACAGCCCTGCTGTTCTCTCTCTAAATTAATACTATGTACTTTAGGTGCATAATCCATTGGGATAGGATCACCTTATTGGCCCCTGTACAGTGTACCTTAGGTACCCAGGGCATAGGTGTACCCTAGGCCTACCAGGGGCTGCAGCATGTATTATGCCACCCCTGGCCTGGCCTTCCATTATGACACAACTGGCTGATCACTCAGCTGGGGCAAGGTCGTGTAATCACTCCTTGCTTAGGTGTAGTATTCCTATACCTAACCTATACATAGACACATGTGTACCTATCAGCCACTCCTATGGCAGGCCTTAACAATCCTGGAGGCAGAGTGCTTGGTAACATGTGAGATGGTGCTCTAGCATGAGCTGAGCCTGTCTGCAGCTTTCGGAACCATGTCCTTATAGCTGTTCTATGATATAGACTACCATATACTCTTAAAGTGCCTTATAATCTTAAATGATTATGGTAACTATGGTTTGGCTTTATCAAAACATGTTGTGTAAGGTGTCTAACACTTTGGAATAATACCCCCATCCCATTTCTGGTGATGAGGATATTATCCCTTCCTTCTAGAGGGAGAAGACATGTTGTAACCTACTTACCCGGTTAAAGTTAACCAGAGCCCCAGCATCACAAAATGGATGCTGCTGCCACGATACAAGTCTGACCTCCTGCTGCTGGGAGTGATCCCGGCAAGGGAGGCTTGGACAATAGGTTTCCTGCCTTGGGGGGGTGCGAGCACCACCCCAGACAGGCCTTAGTGTATTGGGGCAGGGAGGGATGAATGAAACGAGACACTGCCTGGGGCACACAAGGTGTCCCATGTATAGTCCAGTTCAAACCGGTGCTGGGGCACACCAGCCCCAGTCCTGGCGCGAAACTGGACAAAGGGAAGGGGGTGTAACCACCCCCCTCCCAGGTCCCACCCATAAGGCGTGACCTATCAGGCAACCCAGCCCCCCAGATTAGTATAAGAGTGGTAGCTGGGCCCCAGGAGATTAGATTATCCTGAACCTGCAACTTGAACAGAAACTCTGGACCTTCGACATTCGACGAAAGAAAAATGACTGAAGAATCTCCCTTGTGGCCAAGGAGTGGCTACCCTGTGAAAACAGGCACCATCAAGAGACTACCCTTTGCTTTGCTGAAGTTCTACGAGGGACCGACTGCAGAGCCCGACCAGAGACTTGACTTCCAGACTTCTCCGACCCTGATCCACATCCACAGCCGAGCTGAGATCCGTGGAGGCGACGAGAGACGTGGGACCGGCTACCTGGGAAAAGTGGCGAGTATCTTCCAGCGCAGCTTCTGAGGTACCCTCGAAGTTGTGCACCGGGGATTGAGAAGCCCCAACCCCAAGCACCATCTGCACCGAAGATCAGCCCCCCACACTCCACGAGTCCTGCGTGGGGCCCTTCTGCATTTTCCTGCTTGCCGCGTCTGTCCGGTTGCTTGCCCGTTGGCTAGCGGCCTTTGTGACGACACACCTTGAAATCTTCACTGCTGGTTTGGCTCCTCCAGACTGGCTCCCACTTCTTTGCAAAAGAGAAGCACCCCAGACCTTCCTGGTCTGCACCAGAAGCAAGTCCTCTGTTCTTCGTGGGTTCCGCTTGCCAAGGCTTGGTGAGTCCTAGTTCGACTTCGACGCCGCCGACAGCAAGAGCCTTCATGGGACAGCTCGCCTCCTGGACCTGGTCGTCCTCGACGTCTCCTGGTACCCGTGGCTGCAGCGACAAGCTTCACCCTTCACCTGCAATCTTCACGACATCGTCTGGTTCCCTCCTGGTTCCACGTGGTCACTGGCTAGTGACCTTGACTCTGTCCCTTCTGCTTGCAGGTACCCTTCCTTCTTGGTCCCGGCCTTGGGATCCACCGGACACTCTGCACTGACTGCCTGTCATCAACTTTCCTTCAGGCATCTATAGAAGTCCACGACGAAACCCGCTGCAAGTTCACACCTATGCACCCGCAGCCTGTGGGCTAGGTAACTTGGGTACTTCGGTGCTCACAAGGGTAGTAACTATCCTAGGGTCTAGTTTCCGAGTCTCGACTTCCTAGTTGCTTCAGAAGTGTCCTAAAACTGCTTATTTCAGAACTGCACTATTTCTATCGACTATACGCATTACGTGTGAGTGTTTCCACTCTGCACCTGAATCTGAAGGACTGGGCAAATTCTACGACCCAGCGGTGCCAGGGGACAACACCTGAGACCTTCGGGGTTCACCTGTTTTGGCGTACTAAACAAACAGAGACACAGGACCCTTCCTCTGGCGTCAAAGATCGTCTTTAATGACTGCAGTCAGGAACAGAAGTCACAGAAGTATCATACAAGATAGATTCTAAGGAGACTGCTCAATTTGTACAAAGCAGGTCACTCCGTAAAATACTAAGGGGCAGATTTATGTTTCCTGGCGCATCCCTGCAAATCAGCAAGGATGCGCCAGGAATGATGCGTCGCGCAAGTTTACCCTTGCGCCACACATGATGCGCCGCATTTACAATGCGGCGCATCATGGCGCAGGAATAAACAGATGCGTGACGCATCCGATGGCGTAAGGTTGGCGCAGTGCTTCAGTTGCGTCGCAAGCGCGACGCAACTCCAGCACTGTTCCAACCTACTCTATCCCTAACATGGTGCGTCAAGCCTTACGCCTGCTTCAAGCAGGCGCAGGGTTTTGGCGCATCAGCGTTGGGAAAGTGACTCAGTCAAATCTTATAGATTTGACTGAGTCACTTTTCAGGGGCGTTCCTGCGACTGAACGCCCAGCCCTCTGTTGACACGCCCACGTGTAACCTGACGCAGGTTTTACGTGGCGCAGAGCTTTACATCGTGACGCATCTCCATAGATGCGTCACGATGTAAATATGGCGCAACGTGGCGCAGGGTTTACACCGCCGCTGCGTCACAAAAGTGACGCAACGGCGGCGTAAAAGTGGCGCATCTCCAATATAGATCTGCCCCGAAATATTATGCTTCGGGCAAACATTCCTACAAGTTTACAACTATTCTCGTTTCTGTATTCCAAACAATAAGATCACACAACATTACATTCCCATCCCCAGGTGTCCAGCCTTCAATCACACAATTCTGACGTCCCTCTATTGAAAGGCCGGACCGCCCTATAATAAAATTGGTCACCTCCTCATCATAAAAGGCTAAAGGGAAAAACAGAAACAGATGCAGAAAATAGAAGAGCCAGATAAGACATATTTGTAGACAATAGAAGAAGCGTGGTCTATTGTATCAGGGTCAGTAATCTTGCTCAAGCAGGACAAGACAGAAAACCAGTGTGGCAGGGTCAGCCTCGGGCGGTAGAGTCAGCTTTCACCAAGTCATGCAGAAATCAGCAGAATGCGCACTAAGGAGTACGTGTCCTCGTGAGGTTACCTAACCAGGGTCATCGCTCGGACACCGCCCATTCACTGACTATGTGAGGGCAATGATACAAAATGGACGTCATGCACAAAATGAAACCTGTAGGTTCGAACACGAAAACCAGCAATACATGACGAATCCTTCAGTGCAGCGTTACGAAAACACTCGCACATACTAAACTCATCATTTGCGATTCACTAATACCATAATCGTCACGGTACCATTAGTTCCAAAACACGGGTTCAGTTTTCACGGAACCTCAGACCCTCCTTTTGCCCTTCCATAGGCAAGCACTAATCGATATCTGAGTCGATACCTATATTCATCAAATCACTGAGGTGTTGCTGAAGCATCATCCTTTCCATCAATACCTCCCTAGTAACAGGCGGCCTTCTTATACACGTTGCAGCACAAAGGCCACATAAGGCAGGACCACACTGCACACAGAGACAGCATGAAAACAGGAGAACCAAAACAACCCCAATGACCATCAGAATCTTCCATCCCCACGCAGATAATAGATTCCAAACCCATCCAGTTAGCGACAACTCTCCTTCATCAACGTGTATAGAATCAGAGATCTTATGCAATTTGGAAATGGCCTCATAAACTGTCAGAGCATTATCCGGAATGAAAACACAGCAACTAGACCGGATCACTTTACATACTCCACCTCGATCTGCAAGTACAACATCTAGAACCATACGGTTCTGCAATCTCATAAGGCGATCCGCTTGAAGCTCAGCTGTCAAGTTACCAAGGGCACCAGCCGTTACATTAACAGTGGATTCAACTACACGAGTCAGCTGTCTCAGGTTCCTACTATTGACCATAGGTCCCCAAAACGACAGGAAACCCAGGAAAAAGTCTCCCACTTCCTGACCAGCAGTATCCTCCTGACTAACAACACCTCTCACAACTCTGGCCTTGTGATAATCAGAGGCAGCAGTAAATGTCGGGGGTAGTAAGTTAGCAACATAACATGTTCCCGAGAAATCAGGGGGCAACCATGTGTATGCTCGATCATAACAGACAAAGTATGTACCCTTGGCAGCCAAAAACGCAGGGGAAGACTGTGATGGAAAAACATACGTTTCGGTACAGTCACTCTTCCCTAGCTGAGCTCTCGGATTCTCACCATTGCCTTGCAAACAAAAACGACCTAAGTGGGGTACGACCCAAATCGTAGACGAACTCTTGCGCTGTTTCTCGCCCAGACTAATGCTATACCCAGTCGCATTCCAACCCACATAAGCTCGCAACTCATCCTTGGGAATGGATGAATATGCATCGATATCTCTACTCATATCAGCAACTCCTTTTACCAAAGCTTTATTGCTGGAGCTATATCTTGTGGAACGTGGTGGTCGCGGGGAATAGGTCTCAAGTGCAAAAAGGAACATAGTCTGGAATGCCCACGATGATCCATTATAACTAAAAGGCAGAACTAGATACGGGATACCCTTATCAATGGTATGCGGCATCAAACCACACACCCAGCAATTAGTCATATTCATCACTAGTTGGTGTTGGTGCAGAAGTTGAATAAACGAATTGTTTACAAACTCAGAACGTCTAGCTTGTTCGTGTTTAGGCAAAGGGTGGAAAAAATGCGAAGAAGCAGTAGTAGCAGAAAAAGAAACGTGAGGAGGCACCGTAGACATGGCAGGTACAAAAATTAACTGGATACCAAAAACAATTCCACCCACCAAAGTTATCAAGACAATAAAAAACATTAGGGCACACTGGATCAGGAAACATTTGTTGTGCAATATTTCATGCAATTTCACTTTACGCTCAATCACAGTATTAACACCTCGCAGCTCAGGAAGCTCCATCCTCTACTCGAGCCGTCCGCGGCGGTTGGTTTGTACCTGTTCAGAAATGCGTCCGTTAGCCTTGGGAGTTCCCAAAGACCAACCGGGAAAACCGACTTAGGGGCATATGCATCAACATTAGCATTTGCGATTCCTTATTAGCGAAAAATAAGGAATCGCTAATAAGGAATAGCAAAAGGCTATGCATGTAGGAATCGCTATTCAAATAGCGATTCCTTAACATTCCTTATTACCGAATCGGTAATACCGAATCGGTAATAAGGAATACCTACCCATTCATTCCTATGGCCTTGGAGGCCCATAGGAATGAATGTAAAGCCATTCTGTATTAGCGATTCGGTATTACCGAATCGCTAATAGCTGGAGCACTTTCAAGGGTGCCAGAGTGTCAAAAGGACACCCTGTTGCACCCCTGAAAATGATATGTGCACATATGTTGCACACACATAAGGGCATGTGTGTGCGCAACATGACACTTTGAAAAATGCACAAAAGTGCATTTTTCAAAGTTTTTGCAAATTACCATGCAGTTCATCTTCATGGTAATTTGCTCCCCTTATTAGCGAAATCGCTAATTTTTTAACTTTGATGCATTGCATTTAAGGAATCTCACTTTGGGATTCCTTAAATGCAATCGCTATTTAAGGAATCAGTATTTAAGGAATCCCTATTTAAAGAATCGCTATTTAAGGATTCCTTAAATACCAATTTCTGCTTTTGGGTTGATGCATTGGGATTGGGTATTTTTTTACTTAATACCGGGAGCTAATAAGGAATCGGTATTTTACCGACTGGATTTTGGCTTGATGCATAAGGGTGTTAGTGTCTGGTAACCTGCAAATCAAAAACTAGGCACACGTCACGGCCCTACGGCGAACCCGGATGGCCAGTTCAAGAACACACATACAGCAAACTTCCTGGCTGAGGAGAATACAATTGTCCAAAAACAAGTTGTCAGGGCAGAGGGGACAAAAGAAAACAAAGAAAGGGTAATTACTTTATTAGTCCTTGGAATGAGAGTGTAAAGAGTAACAATGTCTTCCAGGTTGTGTCTGCTCTTCGAACAAAGGACCAGATGACGAAACAGTGTTCAATTGTTCAGGTAAATGTTCGAATGGAGTAATGTTCAAATCCAGGGTCGAAGGCACAGTTCCAGGTGGAGCAGCAGTGTTCTTTAGTTTAGCTGATTCCAGACTTTTAAATTGTGCATCACTGAACGGGACAAACCTAGGAACACACTCTGTCTCAGAATTTCCAATTCCCTGTCTAATCCACTTGTCATACGGTAAAGGAAGTGGTACACGCTTCGTATGGGCAGCATGCACCCAATGCTTTCTTCCAGCCAATCGCACCGCAGTCCGTGTTGACAACAAGACCTGGAATGGTCCGATATATCTTGGCTCCAAGTTTCTGGATTTCCCAAAGTTCTTTACGACTACAAAATCGCCAGGCTGTAACTTGTGTCGTGGTCCCTCTGTTGGTTTTGGCAGAGCCTCAAAAACCTGTTGATGAATGGCACTTAGTTTAGCAGTCAAGTCATAAAGGTAATCGATCAACATGGGATATTCGAGCTGGATAAATTCCTTAGGTCTAGGGACTCCCCAAACATTCGCAGGACGACCAAACACAATTTCATCTGGGCTAAGCCCTACTCGAGAGTGAACAGTCGCCCTAGTGGACAGAAGAGCCAAAGGCAATGCATCTGGCCATGACAATCCAGTAGTTGCTTGGATCTTGGCTAACTTCAATTTCAGAGTCCCGTTATAACCCTCAACAACACCTGCGGACTTTGGGTGATTTGCACTATGGAACTTCTGTCTAATCCCCAAACCCACACACACACTCTTCATAACCTTTCCCACAAACACACTTCCATTATCCGACCATACAATCCGTGGCATGCCAAACCTAGGGAAAAACTCTTTGAGAAGGACTTTGGCTGTGGACAGGGCTGTATTATCCTTCATGGGGTAGGCTTCAATCCATCGTGAAAATGCACAAACTACAACAAGGACATACTTAAGGTTGTTACACCTTTCTAAAATGGATGAAGTCTAATTGGATAATCTCAAAGGGACAAGTTGGGGGAGCAAAATGACCAGCTGGAGTTGGAGTTCCCTTGCCAGGATTATGCATCAGGCACACCATGCAATTCTTAACCACCCTCTCCGCACACTTAGAAATTCCATCATTCTTCCATACTGGGGCCAACAACTTGCAAATTCCTTTCGCACTAATGTGCGCCATTCCATGTGCCATTGTAACTACTGCAAGCACATACGCATCAGGTAACATCCATCTCTGATGTTCAGACAGATCAATCCAACAACCAGTCGAATCCAATTTACCCATACTGTCTTTCCACACATTCTTCTCACTCTCAGTAGCCTCATTCTGAATTGACTTCACACTTTCAATCGTATTTTCACACATTCCAGCATCCGTAACCCATCTTGCAGAACTTGCAACATACATTCGACTCATCATGTTCTTTGCCGTCTCTTTCGCAACCTCATCTGCAAACGCATTACCACGACCAACATCATCCGTAACCTTCCGATGCGCACTACACTTCACAATCGCAACTTGCTTTGGCAAAGTAAGTGATTCAAGAAGCTCATTCACCAATTGTCCATGCTGTATTTTTGTCCCATGGGACGTCAAAAATCCTCTCTCTCTCCATAATCGTCCAAAACTGTGTGCAACAACAAACGCATACTGACTGTCGGTAAACACATTCACTCTCTTTCCCTCAGCCAAAACACACGCTCTCGTCAACGCAATCAACTCTGCAGCTTGTGCAGAATTCTGACTTACTCTCGCAGTCTCAACAATCGTACTCAATGTCGTCACAGCATACGCAGCAGTCACATCACCATTCGGCAAATTAAAGCATGAACCATCCACATACAAAGTACCATCCGAATCTGACAAAGGGGTATCTTTCAAATCGATTCGACCCTTTGTTTCTTCTTCACTTCGCAAACAACAATCATGTGGTCCTGAATCCCTCGACTCTACAGTAGTTGGCAACAATGTGGCTGGATTCAACACACTACATCTTTTAATCTGGATATGACTCGCCAAGAGTGTCAGCTCATAGCCTGACAACCTAGCACTCGTAAGATGTTGAGTTTTCGTCCTGTTCAATAGAGTATCTACTGCATGTGGAACCATTACCACTAACATATTATCCATGACCAAACCAGCAGACTGTCGAATAGACACAGCAGCTGCCGCTGTCGCTCTAAGACAACTCGGCAATGCTCTTGCTACTGGATCTAAGGTCGAAGAAAAATACGCACATGGACGCTGTTTGTCACCAAATTGTTGCGTCAACACACTCAACGCACAACCCTCTCTTTCGTGAACGTATAGTGTAAACGGCTTACTGTAGTCGGGAGTACCCAACACAGGAGCTGAACACAACGCATCGCGAAACTCAGAAAAACTCTGCTGACAGTCATCAGACCATGGCAGAGGATTCGGAACATCTTTGCACGCGAGGGCTAACAAAGGCTTCGCTAACAAGGAAAAATTTGGAATCCATTGTCTGCAGTATGATGTAATACCTAAAAAGGCACGTACTTCTCTCTGAGTGCTTGGCACAGTTATTTGAGCAATCGCTTTAATTCGTTCTGGGGTCAACCTTCTTCCCTCTTTTGACAAGAGATGACCTAAGTAGGTTACCTCTCGGCAACAATATTGCAATTTAGAAGGTGACACCTTATGATGTAAGTCAGGCAAATGCTGTAGCAAAGAAATCGTAGCCGCTTTGCAAGTTGCCTTGTCATCAGCAGCCACTAAAAGATCATCAACGTACTGGATCAAAGCAGCACCAACAGGTAATACAAAGGTATCAAGCTGACTCTTCAGAGCCTGACTATATATCGAAGGACTCTCACAATAGCCTTGAGGTGCGTGCTTGAATCTAAAGCTACGACCACCTAAGGAGAAACCAAAAATGTCCCTACTCTCTTCTGCTATTGGGATGCTAAAGAAGGCATTATTCAAGTCAATCACCGAGAACCAGGCAGCTGAAGCAGGAATCAATGTCAATAAAGCTGTAATGTCGGGAACCACAGGAAACTGCGGAACCACAATCTTGTTCACTTCTCTAAGATCAATTACAAAACGATACACAGGGGGTTGGGAAGAATCGGTACGTTTCAAAATCGGCAAAACAGGACTATTACACACGTTACCTCGTGTTTCCTCAATCACACCCTTCTGGATCAAATCATGGATGATCGCTAAGAGTGCTCGTTCACCATCGCTCGAAATGCGATATTGCGGAATTCGCGGTAATCTAACATTCGGTTTAAGCTGAACAACATATGGAGGAATTTCCAAAAGACCCACATCATTAGGACCCGTAGCCCAAAGAGATTCAGGGAGAGAACGCAATTCCGGTGGAAGTGTGTCTGTCGACACATACATAGGAGAGATCACTTTCCTACCAAATGTAAGTTGTACTCCCGAAGGGGAACAATGCAACGTCGCATACAATCGTTTCAACAGGTCCAAACCCAACAAATTCTCACCACAACCAGTAGTCAAAATCAACGGGGCTTCTAACTCACATAGTCCAATTGAAAGGGACAAAGGACTAGAGACTGGATTACTAACAGGGGCGCCAGAAAATCCTACTCAGACATTCATTAAGCCAGACAAAGGTGCGCCAGGGAGTTTAGAATGTATGATTGAACTTTTTGCCGCACCAGTATCCAACAGAAAAGGCTCAACCACACTTGATATAGCTACTGAAATGTAAGGCCCACTCTGGTCGACTGGAACTGACACCACTCCCTCTCTTTGTCCATGGCTATCCTAGCAATCATTATACGCAGCACTCTCGCCCTCTACATAGTAATCATCTACATGGTACTGAGGAGATCTACCAGATTGCACAGTCGATTGATCAAAACAATTAAGAGAACTCTGTGACGGGAGAGAACGCTCATTCTGAGAAAACGCAACACCACGTCCTCTACCTCTAGAGACTTGTTGAAAACCACCACGACCTCTCCGAACTGGCATACCATTCATACGTTGTCGCAAAACAGGGCACTCGTTCTTATAATGACCCTCTTCCTTGCAGTATGCACATTGGTTCAATCCTAACAAGGGCCTAGAAGCAAAATACTCCGGTCTCAGTTGTACTTTCGGAAACTGTGTCTGTTGCTGAAATGGCGAACGTTGCTGCGAATCGTTTTGATTCGAGCGAGGCGGATACGCCTGCTGCAACAACACCTTAGTCTTCAATTCCTTCGTTTTCTTTTCCACTCGTTCCTTTTCTTCCTTATCTCTATTCTCGTAATATTGGGCTGTAGCTAAAATCTGAGCAGTCGAAGAAACAGCCCAAGCACTTTCTGAGTCTTTTAATTTGTTGCACAAGTCAGGCAACAAGTTAAACACGAATTTATCGACAAATAATCTCTGGCCTCCCTCCGAACTCATGTCTTGACCACTGTGGTCCACAAAAGTCTCTTCAAATCGCGTGAAAAAATCGGACACACATACATCCTTCTTCTGCTTACAAGCCGACAATTTATCCCAGTTAACTCTCAACGCTGGCATCAAAGTCTTCATAAAATTAACTATCCTATTTGGTAACTCCGCTACTAGGGGCTCAGGCTTTGCACCTCCTACTTGGAGAGCATCCGCACCTAAAATAGCAGCCCAGGTACCACCTAACTCGTTCTGATGTTCCTCATGGCGAATCTTCGCCCATATCGGTTGTGGCACTACATTGCCAAACAACATCTCAATATCTGCAAGGTTCATGATACAAGTGTCCACTGTCTGGGACAATTCCTTATAGTAACCGGCAGGATTCTTACGTGGGTCTGGCAAAGTCTGTTTTAATGCTAAAACTTCAGACCTCTTCCATGGGACATGTATCCAAACTCTTTGAAAATGTGCTGGAGCGGCCTGAATACCTCTCCCTGCATCAGCCTGTACCGCATCACGCCATACTGGCGGAACCCCTCTCATAGGATATTGTCCTAACGTCTTCGTTGTCGAAGAATCATTCGCAAACAAAGCTTTAGAGGGTAGCAGAGACCTGTAGGCAAGAAGCCGTTCTAACGCATGTCTAACTGCAGAACCCACTATCATACCTTTCGCAAATTTACTCTGGAGTTCGAACATTTCAGTAGGGACTGAGTCTAATTCGTCGTTATCCCATTCATCTCGCAACAACTTACACATCTCCTCAAACACATACCTCTGAGTCGGTTCATTCCATTGAGAAAACGTATCGTAAACTATACAAGAACTATACCTGTCGGGTTTCAAAATCCACCTATGAGCCATCGAATCTAATAATGCTCGTTCCCCAGAGTCAGGGAGCTGGCTACGTCTCTGCGTAGAATCAGAAACGACGGGCGCAATTAGCGACCCAAAAAGAGGAGTCAGAAAATTGGGGACGCTGTCGGTTACTCGCCGACGAACGGAAGGTGACGGAGACGTAAGAGCAGGAGAGACAGCATTCAATGAAAGCAAAGAAGCAAAAGGAGTAACAGAAACATGAGTAACAGACGTAGTAATGTGAGCTGTAGTAGTTAAAGACAAAAGAGGCAACCCAGGAAGAGGGGTGCCGGAGGAACATAACCTAGCTGAGGAACAGGGGCAGGAACAGAAACAGGAACAAATGGTGGAGGCGGAACTACCAAAGGCTGACCAGCAGCTGGTTGTACAGCAGGGGGAACTAAAAGAGCTGTAGCGCCTTGTACATAAGGAGGTGGCGACTTCAATAAATAGGACATCAGAGGATCCTTTTTGTGGTCCTCTATTGACTTATCGGGACACGATGGCAGAACAGGGTAGCACTTATCAATTGCCGTGCTATGTTGTCTAGTGGAAATCTCGATTGCTTTCTCTTCTTCAGCGTCCTTAAACTGCCTAGCAGCTTGCATAATCGTGACACCTTTGTCTCGTTTATCCTTTTTAGCCTGTTTGATTTCTTTCTGCTTGGCTTCTTTGCGCCATAGACGAAAGGAATCAAACATCGCCGGCCGGGCTTTCTTCTTAAATAACTTCGCTTCCAAATTATATAAAATTGCAGTTTCAAAACTACCATGTTGTGGCCATCTAAGAACACCATCTTTCCTCGTATAGTGGACCCATACCTCATTACACATGATAGGACCCACGGAGTTCCAACCGGAGGTATCGGACAAGAGTCCTCCAATCGGGAATCCTTGTTGCAACGTCCAAGACAAGACAAGAAACCAAGACTACAGTTAGGCATCTTTACTCACTAACCAAGTTTCAAACTTCAAGGGGCTATCTACAAGACCCTCGGTTTTTGGGAACTGCAGCTACCAAATAATACTAAGGACCAAACTAAACCAAATACAATGGAACCATGCAAACCAAAACTAAGGACCAAAGAACTCGAGTTACCAAACAAAACTAAGGACTCCAAGAACCAAGAACTAAGAACAAACCTAAGGACTGGGAGCGACCCACTGATACTTAACTGAAAGATCGATGACGTCACCAGGAAGACCCGTCTATCGTCTCGCCGTACTAAGGACTACGCCAGGCTCCAAAACAGGTCGACAGTCAGGGCGCCAGTCCTTTGCAGCCGTCTGGAAGCGGGAACCTTCGCGGGAAAAGACCTTCGGACCACTTATGCGACATACATAGATCGATGAAGTGGGGTGCACCTCCCTCGGGAATTTCACACGAAGCTCCTCACAATCTGTAGGCTTGGACCGGTACCACTCGATGTCGCACCACGCTTGGGCGCCAACTGAAGGACTGGGCAAATTCTACGACCCAGCGGTGCCAGGGGACAACACCTGAGACCTTCGGGGTTCACCTGTTTTGGCGTACTAAACAAACAGAGACACAGGACTCTTCCTCTGGTGTCAAAGATCGTCTTTAATGACTGCAGTCAGGAACAGAAGTCACAGAAGTATCATACAAGATAGATTCTAAGGAGACTGCTCAATTTGTACAAAGCAGGTCACTCCTTAAATACTAAATATTATGCTTCGGGCAAACATTCCTACAAGTTTACAACTATTCCCGTTTCTGTATTCCAAACAATAAGATCACACAACATTACATTCCCATCTCCAGGTGTCCATCCTTCAATCACACAATTCTGACGTCCCTCTATTGAAAGGCCGGACCGCCCTATAATAAAATTGGTCACCTCCTCATCATAAAAGGCCAAAGGGAAAAACAGAAACAGATGCAGAAAATAGAAGAGCCAGATAAGACATATTTGTAGACAATAGAAGAAGCGTGGTCTATTGTATCAGGGTCAGTAATCTTGCTCAAGCAGGACAAGACAGAAAACCAGTGTGGCAGGGTCAGCCTCGGGCGGTAGAGTCAGCTTTCACCAAGTCATGCAGAAATCAGCAGAACGCGCACTAAGGAGTATGTGTCCTCGTAAGGTTACCTAACCAGGGTCATCGCTCGGACACCGCCCATTCACTGACTATGTGAGGGCAATGATACAAAATGGACATCATGCACAAAATGAAACCCGTAGGTTCGAACACGAAAATCAGCAATACATGACGAATCCTTCAGTGCAGCGTTACGAAAACACTCGCACATACTAAACTCATCATTTGCGATTCACTAATGCCAAAATCGTCACGGTACCATTAGTTCCAAAACACGGGTTCAGTTTTCACGGAAACTCAAATCCCGTGGGCCTCCCACTTCCTAACTGTTGGTAGTGTAGTGTAGCCCCAGCGATTCCCTAGGCATAGGCCTATCCTATTTCCGTGACAGTGGTCCTTATACCACTTCTTTAGTATATGGTTTGCGTGGCCCCTAGGGCCTGACTGTATTACTTACCTGTGTGACTTAATGTATGCTTGAATAAGACTGTGTTGTACTTACCTCTAATCTCATAAAGAGTGCTGAGGGTTTGACTAGAATAAATACACTTTATTTTATATATATATATCTGTTGTGGTGTCCTTTCATTTGGTATTCAAGGGATTATATATGGTATCACAGCTGGCTTCACATGCCATTCAGAGTTTAGCCTAAGACTGCTCTTGTCCATGCTACCACTAGGATAGCTGGTCTATAAGGTTGACTTTACAACCAATCACCATAAGGGTTGTTTGGACTGATATAAGGTGTACACTAGAACTAGTGACATCATACATCAGGCCAACTTCTCACATAGTGGACATGCCTTCAAGGTTAATCCACACTTGCCACCGCTAGGGTCCACCTGCTGGTGCTAAGACACCAGGGCTTTTAAGATCTTGCGGCGCCTTCTAAGGTGTAGCACAGGAATGTGCTCCCTCAGGAGAGTGGTCTGGGAGCCTGGTCATTAAGGCTGTACCTGGTTCACCAGTTCCACTTCAGCAGCTCTGACCATAGCGCCACATCCTCTCCCCCACTGAACACCATACTGCCCCACTTAGAGAAACTTGCACTGCACTGGCCCGCTATAAACACCTGGATGTGACTCAATTCTAATTACGCACTAGACAAGAGCAATATGCTGCCTAAAAAAAATTAACAACATCCTAGAAAAAGCAAACACTCATAGGGAATGCAAGATTATTGTTATTGTTATTGTTAATTTAATCTTGTATAGCGCATATGTACCGACAGGTCTCATAGCGCTCAGACAGAGGAAGAAACATAAACAACGGAGTAGGCTGGGTCCTCAGGTACTGGAGGCTTTTACAACCATATCAAACGCTTCTCTGAAAAGGAAGGTTTTTAGTTTTTTTCGGTAGGGTAAAAGTCTGGGTTCCTTCCGTAGCTCTCCGGGCAACTGATTCCATAGTTGTGGCAAGAGGACCGAGAAAGCTCTCCCTCCTTTGGTTGTAGAATTGAAACAAGGGCATATTAGTCCACTGGCTTCCACTGAACGTAGCACACGTACTGGCACGTATTTGAGTACCCGTTCTTTTATGTACTCAGGGGCATGTCCGTAGAGGGCTTTGTGAGTAATACACAAACCCTTAAACTTGGCTCTTTGCCTAATGGGTAGCCAGTGCAATTCAGTCAGCAGGGGGGTGGCATGAGTTCTTCCGGGCAATCTAAAAATAAGCCTAGCTGCGTCATTCAAAACTATCTGCAATTTATTTGTGAGTTTCTGAGGTAGCCCAACATATAGCGCATTCCCATAGTCGAGTCTAGAGACTATAGTAGCTGCTATGATTGCCTTCAAGGTTGAGACCGAGAGGAGGGGAACCAGTTTCCTCAGCTGTCGCAGAATACCGACACAGGTTCCGACCACCGCGTTAACCTGATTGGTCATAGAGAGCTCTGAGTCGATCTTTATGCCCATACTTTTCACCACAGGTACTGGAATGGGGGGGACTCCTAACTCCTGGGGCCAGAAAAGGTCGCTCCACGGATTGTCTTTAGTTGAAATAGCCAGGACCTCAGTCTTGTCAGGGTTGATTTTTAAAGAGTCAGCCGTCATCCAGTTAACTGTGAACCTGAGTATGCTCTGAGCAGACTGTTGGGCGTAGGCCGAATTCCCAATCCTTAGGATGAGTTGAGTATCATCCGCATAGTTGAACACTCTGCAGTCCATTTTGGCTAACGCAGCCACCAACGGCTGTAGGTATATATGAAAGAGAAGGGGGGACAGTGCGGACCCTTGAGGGACCCCGCAGAAGATGTTGCCCTTGTCCGATACCTGCTCAGCCAATTGGATCCTCTGCATTCGTCCTGATAGAAAGGATTCTAGCCATTTGTGGACCTGTCCTTGAATGCCCAGGTCTGCCAAACGAGAGAGTAGTTTTGGTGGCAGACCGTGTCGAACGCCGCTGACAGATCTAATAAAATCAGGGCGTTCGATTTTTTAATGTCGGCCTTTCGTCTGAGTTCGTCCAAGACCGACAGCATAACCAACTCTGTACTATGATGGGCTCTAAATCCTGCCTGATGGACCTGGAGAATCTCATGCTTCTCCAGAAATGCTGAGAGAGTTATCAGAACATGTTTCTCCAAGACGTTCGCCAAAAAGGGAAGCTGAGAGCTAGGCCTATAATTCTTTAATATAGACCTGTCAGCACCTGTTTTTTTGGAAGTGGAATAACTCTGGCCTCCTTCATATTAGCGGGGACCTGACCGATTGCCAGGGACTTATTCAGGAGCGTGAGAATCTGATTCTCCAAAGCAGGTAGTGCCATTCTAAAGATCCAGGGGGGGCAAGGGTCAATAGGGGAGCCTGACTTGGTCCCGTAGGCCAAAGATGAAAGAGTCATTGAGTCTAGGTGCGGAAAGCTGGTAATAGGATTGCCCTTAAAAGTAAAGCATGTGAAATGTAAGCAGGAACAACATGGTTACCTTTTTTCCTTTTACACTCATTATTCTGAAATTAGTGAGTGCTTTTGCATGAAAAGGTAAGGCCATGACTACAGGGTCTGGAAGGGACCCGTTTCAGTGCCCATTGCTTATATCTTTTCAAAACATAGGCAGTATGGTTTAAAAAGACCACATTCGTAAACACAATCGCTGTACACATTTTGTTTTCCAATTCACCCATCAAGCAGGTATTTTAGTACCTCCAGGCATAGTGCACTTTCCTACACAGGGAAAACAATGTTGTTCAAAGAGAGAGGAGAAAACAAAAGTATCACCTCACTGGCAAACACTGTGAAGTGACGCTAATGTGTTTAGGTGTAAATAAATCAATCGCCACCTTGCAACCACTCTGTCTTGCTTTAATTAGTTATTTATTTTTCACATTTGGAATGTTTTATTTCTCTCCACCCTGAGGCTGCACTTGTGTCAGAAAAAGACAACGTTTCCAGCAAAAATGTTTTTCTTTTTTGGATCAATTTCACAGGGGAGCAAATAAACGAAAGGAGGAAAGAGAGGGTAATACCTGTTCCTTGAAATCTCGGTTTTCACTAACTGAGGAGCGAGACAGAAAGAGAGGGAAGACTCGGAGGCTTAGAGGCCGTCACCGTGGTGTGCGCGCACAGTTTAATTTATGGGGACTTGGGGAGGCTGTGCGCGCAGGAGCACCATTTTATTTGCGAAGACTGAAGAGGCTTGCTTGCAGGCGTAGTCGTCTCCCTCTGCTGAGAGTGAGGGGGCCCCTGGAGCATGGGGGCCCGCACCGCAGGGGCTGCGGGGGCCATGAGTTACGCCCCTGCTTCGTGAGTGCTAGTCATTCCCAATAGAGTCGCAAATTGTGACTGCCTCATGAATATTAATGAGGCATGCAATTTGCGACCCCATTGGGACTCACAAACAGTGTGTGAGACACTGTTGTACGTTCACTTTTGCAATTCGACCCTATTTGCGACTCGCAAATGTGAATGTTCTTACATCTGGCCCTTAGAAACGTAAGTTAGGCGCACAGTTCTGAGCGCAAATTGAATGGTGATGTTCTTGCACCGTTTCTAATCTGAACAAACCCAAGAGCAAACAGCAGCTACGCTTCCGTTTTTGCTGCCACGCATATTTATGTTACCAAGTCCACATCAAATCAGATGATAATCCCTTCTAATTAGGTTTCCGTTCCTTGGCGTCTAACCAGGGTTTACGATGCTCTACAGCACAAGACATTGTGATTAATCATGTGTATTTATGGATGTTTGTATTTAATTTTTACTGTCTGAGCTTTGCATGGGGCTACAGCGCCTCCTTCAGTAGAGTCGAAATATTACAAATCTATATTGATCATGTGTTGGTGAGAACGCGAATGAATGCACAGTAACTTTACCCCCAACAGAAGGAGGGTGTGGATTATTTTCTGGGAGGAGGGGATTGGTGGTGAGAAAGTTAGACGATGACTTCAGAAGCCATTGCTTTTTTATCTAGCTAATACAGGATGTGAATGTGTTTCTTTTGTGTTTGTCATCTATGTTGAATCTGCGTGTGTGAGTTTGTGCCTGCCTGCATGGTGCAGAAGAGGGGCTTGGCATCAGGGTTTAATAGCTACATAACTATATAATGACACTTCAAGGCATGGCTATTAATTGTGCAGCAGGTGCAGTGGCTGAGAGGCCAGGGCACCCCATTTCTAAATGGTTTGTCCTATGACACCAGCAGATGCGGGCCCATTTTACTTGCTTGTGTTAGGGCCCAGAGCACCCACGATACACCACTGATGCTAATTATTTCCAAATTTGTCTCTGGCCATGCATTATTGCCATAGTTAACCAGAACCCAGGTCTCCTCCTTGGCCAGCACCGGAGCCAGATTGGTCTTTTATTCCATTGGGCATTTTCCCAGAAGGCTGAGGCCATTGCATGCCCATGAATAAAGGCCTTGAGCCACTGCTGGCACCTCTGCCACTTTCTTTCACTCTCCCAGGATAATGACACCCGGCACAGAGGGGCTTCGGGAGAGAGCAAAACAAGAGAGCTAAAACAGAGCAGGGATGCTTCGGGAGAGAGCGAGACAAGAGAGCTAAAACAGAGCAGGGATGCTTCGGGACAGATCGAGACAAGAGAGCTAAAACAGAGCAGGGATGTTTCGAGAGAGAGCGAGACAAGAGAGCTAAAACAGAGCAGGGATGCTTCGGGAGAGAGCGAGACAAGAGAGCTAAAACAGAGCAGGGATGCTCGGGGAGGGAGACAAGAGAGCTAAAACAGAGCAGGGATGCTTCGGGAGAGAGCGAGACAAGAGAGCTAAAACAGAGCAGGGATGCTCGGGGAGGGAGACAAGAGAGCTAAAACAGAGCAGGGATGCTTCGGGAGAGAGCGAGACAAGAGAGCTAAAACAGAGCAGGGATTGTTCGGGAGAGGGCGAGACAAGAGAACTAAAACAGAGCAGGGATGCTTCGGGAGAGAGCGAGAAAAGAGAGCTAAAACAGAGCAGGGATTATTCGGGAGAGGGCGAGACAAGAGAGCTAAAACAGAGCAGGGATGCTTCGGGAGAGAGCGAGACAAGAGAGCTAAAACAGAGCAGGGATGCTTCGGGACAGAGCGAGACAAGAGAGCTAAAACAGAGCAGGGATGTTTCGAGAGAGAGCGAGACAAGAGAGCTAAAACAGAGCAGGGATGCTTCGGGAGAGAGGGAGACAAGAGAGCTAAAACAGAGCAGGGATTGTTCGGGAGAGGGCGAGACAAGAGAGCTAAAACAGAGCAGGGATGCTTCGGGAGAGAGCGAGACAAGAGAGCTAAAACAGAGCAGGGATGCTTCGGGACAGAGCGAGACAAGAGAGCTAAAACAGAGCAGGGATGTTTCGAGAGAGAGCGAGACAAGAGAGCTAAAACAGAGCAGGGATGCTCTGGGAGGGAGACAAGAGAGCTAAAACAGAGCAGGGATGCTTCGGGAGAGAGCGAGACAAGAGAGCTAAAACAGAGCAGGGATGCTCGGGGAGGGAGACAAGAGAGCTAAAACAGAGCAGGGATGCTTCGGGATAGAGCGAGACAAGAGAGCTAAGACAGAGCAGGGATGCTCGGGGTGGGAGACAAGAGAGCTAAAACAGAGCAGGGATGCTTCGGGATAGAGCGAGACAAGAGAGCTAAAACAGAGCAGGGATTGTTCGGGAGAGGGCGAGACAAGAGAACTAAAACAGAGCAGGGATGCTTCGGGAGAGAGCGAGAAAAGAGAGCTAAAACAGCAGGGATGCTCGGGGAGGGAGACAAGAGAGCTAAAACAGAGCAGGGATGCTCAGGGAGAGAGCGAGACAAGAGAGCTAAAACAGAGCAGGGATGCTTCGGGAGAGAGCGAGACAAGAGAGCTAAAACAGAGCAGGGATGCTCGGGAGAGAGCGAGACAAGAGAGCTAAAACAGAGCAGGGATGCTTGGGGAGAGAGCGAGACAAGAGAGCTAAAACAGAGCAGGGATGCTCGGGGAGGGAGACAAGAGAGCTAAAACAGAGCAGGGATGCTTCGGGAGAGAGCGAGACAAGAGAGCTAAAACAGAGCAAGGATGCTCGGGGAGGGAGACAAGAGAGCTAAAACAGAGCAGGGATGCTTCGGGAGAGAGCGAGACAAGAGAGCTAAAACAGAGCAGGGATTGTTCGGGAGAGGGCGAGACAAGAGAGCTAAGACAGAGCAGGGATGCTCGGGGTGGGAGACAAGAGAGCTAAAACAGAGCAGGGATGCTTCGGGATAGAGGGAGACAAGAGAGCTAAAACAGAGCAGGGATTGTTCGGGAGAGGGCGAGACAAGAGAACTAAAACAGAGCAGGGATGCTTCGGGAGAGAGCGAGAAAAGAGAGCTAAAACAGCAGGGATGCTCGGGGAGGGAGACAAGAGAGCTAAAACAGAGCAGGGATGCTCAGGGAGAGAGCGAGACAAGAGAGCTAAAACAGAGCAGGGATGCTTCGGGAGAGAGCGAGACAAGAGAGCTAAAACAGAGCAGGGATGCTCGGGAGAGAGCGAGACAAGAGAGCTAAAACAGAGCAGGGATGCTTGGGGAGAGAGCGAGACAAGAGAGCTAAAACAGAGCAGGGATGCTCGGGGAGGGAGACAAGAGAGCTAAAACAGAGCAGGGATGCTTCGGGAGAGAGCGAGACAAGAGAGCTAAAACAGAGCAAGGATGCTCGGGGAGGGAGACAAGAGAGCTAAAACAGAGCAGGGATGCTTCGGGAGAGAGCGAGACAAGAGAGCTAAAACAGAGCAGGGATTGTTCGGGAGAGGGCGAGACAAGAGCACTAAAACAGAGCAGGGATGCTTCGGGAGAGAGCGAGAAAAGAGAGCTAAAACAGCAGGGATGCTCGGGGAGGGAGACAAGAGAGCTAAAACAGAGCAGGGATGCTCGGGGAGAGAGCGAGACAAGAGAGCTAAAACGGAGCAGGGATGCTTCGGGAGAGAGCGAGACAAGAGAGCTAAAACAGAGCAGGGATGCTCGGGGAGGGAGACAAGAGAGCTAAAACAGAGCAGGGATGCTTCGGGAGAGAGCGGGACAAGAGAGCTAAAACAGAGCAGGGATGCTCGGGGAGGGAGACAAGAGAGCTAAAACAGAGCAGGGATGTTTCGGGAGAGAGCGCGACAAGAAAGCTAAAACAGAGCAGGGATGCTTTGGGAGAGAGGGAGACAAGAGAGCTAAAACAGAGCAGGGATGCTTCGGGAGAGAGCGAGATAAGAGAGCTAAAACAGAGCAGGGATGCTCAGGGAGGGAGACAAGAGAGCTAAAACATAGCAGTTATGCTTCGGGAGAGAGCGAGACGAGAGAGCTAAAACAGAGCAGGGATGCTTCGGGACAGAGCGAGACAAGAGAGCTAAAACAGAGCAGGGATTGTTCTGGAGAGGGCGAGACAAGAGAACTAAAACAGAGCAGGGATGCTTCGGGAGAGAGCGAGAAAAGAGAGCTAAAACAGCAGGGATGCTCGGGGAGGGAGACAAGAGAGCTAAAACAGAGCAGGGATGCTCGGGGAGAGAGCGAGACAAGAGAGCTAAAACAGAGCAGGGATGCTTCGGGAGAGAGCGAGACAAGAGAGCTAAAACAGAGCAGGGATGCTCGGGAGAGAGCGAGACAAGAGAGCTAAAACAGAGATGGGATGCTTGGGGAGAGAGCGAGACAAGAGAGCTAAAACAGAGCAGGGATGCTCGGGGAGGGAGACAAGAGAGCTAAAAAAGAGCAGGGATGCTTCGGGAGAGAGCGAGACAAGAGAGCTAAAACAGAGCAAGGATGCTCGGGGAGGGAGACAAGAGAGCTAAAACAGAGCAGGGATGGTTCGGGAGAGAGCGAGACAAGAGAGCTAAAACAGAGCAGGGATTGTTCGGGAGAGGGCGAGACAAGAGAACTAAAACAGAGCAGGGATGCTTCGGGAGAGAGCGAGAAAAGAGAGCTAAAACAGCAGGGATGCTCGGGGAGGGAGACAAGAGAGCTAAAACAGAGCAGGGATGCTCGGGGAGAGAGCGAGACAAGAGAGCTAAAACAGAGCAGGGATGCTTCGGGAGAGAGCGAGACAAGAGAGCTAAAACAGAGCAGGGATGCTCGGGGAGGGAGACAAGAGAGCTAAAACAGAGCAGGGATGCTTCGGGAGAGAGCGAGACAAGAGAGCTAAAACAGAGCAGGGATGCTCGGGGAGGGAGACAAGAGAGCTAAAACAGAGCAGGGATGTTTCGGGAGAGAGCGCGACAAGAGAGCTAAAGCAGAGCAGGGATGCTTTGGGAGAGAGGGAGACAAGAGAGCTAAAACAGAGCAGGGATGCTTCGGGAGAGAGCGAGATAAGAGAGCTAAAACAGAGCAGGGATGCTTCGGGAGAGAGCGAGACAAGAGAGCTAAAACAGAGCAGGGATGCTCGGGGAGGGAGACCCACATCTAATTTTGGCCCCAAGTCGGGTCTTGCTCAGTACGGACATTCAGGGCTGTCACCCTAAACCCTAAAATTATCCACATCCCTAACTCTTACCCACATATCAGGTTGAAACATCGAGAGTCGTAGTTTCATTTTCCTTGATTTAATTAGTAGAATACACACATTCTGTCAAGTTCTTTGAATCAAATTTCTTCTTTTGAACAAAGCCAATCCGAACCTAGTCCCAGCTCCGCTGCCAACTCAGAATCATGGCCAGAAAGCTGACCCTCGTGCACTCACGAAGGGGCGTTTTTACAAGGGCTTTATCTCCGCTTTTTTGGCTTACAAAGCCCAAAAAGTGGAGATAAAACCAGCGCCCTATTTACAAGAGGGTGCTAACATGCATAATCGCATGTTAGCACCCTTTTTCCCAACGCCTCCCTTTGCATCTCCAATGAGATGCAAAGTGGGCGTTACTGGGCGTACCCCAGATGGACTACCTTGCAAATATCGCTGATGTTTACATCGCGATATTTACAAGGCAGCCCACATGATTTTAGCACACATTAGATTTTGGTGAAAACGGCCATTTTCACCAAAATCTAACGTCTGCTAAAATCATGACTTAGCCATCCCTAACATAGGGGTGGATTATGCTGATACGACCCACCAGCAAAATATCGCCCTTTTGCAGGGAACATTGCTGGAAAACCAGCAATGTTCCCTGCAAAAGGGAGATAACCTCGCTATCTCTGGAATTTTTATCGCCCTGGAGTAACGTGTTGTTAATTACGCACTACCAGGGCGATAAATACCAGAGATAGCCTGCGATAATATAATTATCGCTAAGCACAGCTAGCGATGATTATCGCTGGCCGTTGTTAATATGCCCCGAAATACCTTGCAACTCGTTATTGCACGATGGACACTGTAGGTGACAATCTGTGTTTTCTAAATGCCCTTTTCTTGATTTCCTGATTTCTGAGCCGATCCTATATCTCAAAATGCTTCTGTGCCTCACCTGCTGGCAAACTAGCTCTAACAGAGAACAATATTTAACACTGTTTGATGAATGGTGGGAATGAAGAAAGAAAACATGGCCAAATCCTCCCACATACAATATAAACTCTTCCTCCCCTCCAAACAACCCCTGTTAAGGAGGAGCAGTGTGAAGATGTAACTGATTTTCTAATCTTCCAAAACAAAAACCAGAGCAGTCCCTGACCAACAGACTCATTTTATGTTATTGCCAGTAACAGAGGGTGAAATAAGGATGGTATTTGCACCTCGCTAAGTAGGTACAAACTCGGAACTCCGCTATGTCCACTAGGTTGGACCTTTTTCCTCAAACTGAGGCTGAAATCACATTTTCATCAAAATTGCATTGACTGTGAAGCAGATTTTGCCCCAAAGTAACAACAGAGAGGATTACATTTGTAAATCATAAATGTTTATTAGCAAATTAGTAAAGTTACCATCTCTGATCAAATCAATTGGACATAAGTTGAAATTCACCTGAATACAGCATACATGAATATAAACCAATTAATTCTATTAGTAATGTGAATGCTGCATTATTAAAGGCAACATATACAAATCAAATCAAAGTCTTGTTTCCATAAAGAAAACTGCATAATGCTAAGCTAAGATTGTAGGCAAGTCAGGAAAATCAAAAGCCGCAGGTGTCAGCAAATATAACATTGAAAGAAGAACCCAATGTTGGTTTCAATGAGAATTAAAAGGAATGTGCCTGCTCTCAAGAGTAACTCTATGAGCAGAAAAATAAGGAGCATTGGCTTCTAGAGGAGGAAAAGGATGTCCGCCTGCAAAGCTGGACAGGGGCAAACAATCTAACTAACTGACAAACTTCACAGGTTTCTTCCGAGTCATACATTCTTCACATTCCCACCAGGCAAGAACCAATCAAAATCCAATATTTCCTCCCTGCTTGGTGTTGGCCTCTTTCTCATGGTTAATACAATGTAATCTTCCTCCCTCATTGCCACCTTCAGGATATCTCAAAAAGGAGTATTCACCTATTCAGTTTCCCATCCTGCGCAGGTGCTCAAATCACTGTCTAGAAAACTAACTGCTAATTTATGACCTTCAAACCATAACCTCACAAAGAATAAAAATGTTAAATGAGCATCCAGTGAATTTGGTGCCCTAAACAGAAAAGGTGTTATGCACAACAAGCAGAAATGCAATGTTCATTTCAAACATGGAGTATGGCACCCAGGTTTACACACTACAATGTTAAATTGTGCATATGCTAACTAAAATGTATCAATATAAATGATTTATTTAATCTGCTTAACCTAAATTTAAAACAACTTGATTATTAAAAAAAAAATATATACTACATAATGAATTAGTCAGGTGTAAATCGTATGAGCAGTGGTTATGCGGGTTACAAATTAATAAATAATTTAGCTCAAATAGGTTATGGTGACACTGCATCCTCTATTCCCTCTTCTAGTAGCTCTGTGGGCCATTAAGCAAAACATCCACCATTTTCCATGCATTACAGTTCTAGAAATCCATTGCAGACTGTCTCTGTTTACATCTAGATTCCTCCAACTCCTTTAGCTTGGTGTAGACAAAACACTGTATCTACTCCAATTCTATTTTTAGGTCTCGCCTGTGACAGCACTTTAGCGCTGTTCTGGCGAGACTTATAGTAAGCACTTTTGGAAGTGCAAACGAGTGCTTTCAGGCCGCCAACTACTGTGCATGTGTGCCGGGCGCACGCACCATTTGGCAGCCTGAAAGCACTCGTCTTTCACTTTCGCCTGTCACACAGCCGCGCTTTGAAGTGTGGCACGGCCGCTTTGATGTGATCGCGATCACTTTCACACTGTGGCAGCCTGCGTGTACAAAGAGCACTCTAAAAGAAAACAGCATCGTTATATTCTTCATTTACAATTAAACAGTCTAAACATACAATGTACACATTGTGTCAAGACGCTGTAATGTGTGCCTCGTGCGCGTTTTACATAAATTACAACACACTCTTGCACCAACCACAGCATACAAAGAAACGTTTTCAGGTGAAACAGTTCTGGGAAAGAATGTACTCTGTTCTAATGTATGGGCTACCCCTTACACACTTGCAAACGGTTTAGGCTTGCATTTTAGTTGTTCGAAAGAAGTTCCCTTCCAACAAACTGACAAGGAAAACATAGTATGTACACCCATACTGAGTGCTGTTATTTTATGTTACTTAAACGCACATGCGGTTTCTATTAAAAAAAAAAAAGACAAGGCGGCGCGATTTATTTTAAGACGTGGCATTCCCCAACTGCTATACACACAGCAGCAGACAGGAGGCAAAATAGAGTTGTATTTTGAAAGGGGCAAATTTAAAAGTCACTGCCTGTATTGTCATTCACATTTTACTGTGTGTGTTACTTCCACGTGTACACAAAATCGTTGAACTGACAGCTTTTAGAAATGAAGTTCCCTTCCAACAAACTGACAAGGAAAACATAGTATGTACACCCATACTGAGTGCTGTTATTTTATGTTACTTAAACGCACATGCGGTTTCTATAAAAAAAAAAAAAAGACAAGGCGGCGCGATTTATTTTAAGACGTGGCATTCCCCAACTGCTATACACACAGCAGCAAACAGGAGGCAAAATACAGTTGTATTTTGAAATGGGCTAATTTAAAAGTCACTGCCTGTATTGTCATCAGGCGCGCAACACCCATTGGACTCACAGGGCTTCAGCCCCCCCCCCCGTCGTGTGTGGCAGCCCGGGAGGAGACACCTTCCCGGGCAAAAAAGCAGCCGCACCCGAGCACTTCACAGGTCTTTAAAAGACCATTTGCATGTTAATGAGGCCTCGCTGTTGTTTCACCCCTTCTAAGAGCCCCTGCAGCTCCACTCTGCCTATTGCTTAAAGTTCAGCCCCCCCCGAAATTTTTGCTCAGCCCCCCCCGAAATTTTTGCTCAGCCCCCCCCGAAATCTGGCTCTAGTTGCGCTTCTGATTGTCATTCACATTTTACTGTGTGCGTTACTTCCACGTGTATACAAAATCGTTGAACTGACAGCTTTTAGAAATGATGAAGTTGCCAGATAGACTTCCTTCCTCTGTGGAGTTGCTGTCACCCCAATAACGTCTTTGCACATCCTCTGATCTAACGTGTATGAATCATTATTTTGAGCAATTATACAGATAGGGCTGTAGTGCCTAGAAGTGTCAGTGAGCTGTATCAGTAATATGCAGAATGTATTGTATATTTAAACCAGAACTGTTTACTCCTTTCATGATGTCATCTCGAGTGGTGCTCCCCCCACCCCCATCCCAGGACAAAAGAACTGCATGTCACTTCCCGTCTTGTCACCAAGAACGTGTGAGGTTTTCGTCACGGAGTGTGATTCGCTCTAGCCCTAAAGCAGCACCCTCTCCCCTCTTAAAGTGAGATGGCTCTTCTGTGGCTGTGAGGAGGGAGACGGGCACACAGTGACTTTATTCAGCTGGAATTCCCTGCAGCCAGAGTGCAATCTACTGTGCCACTGAAGGAAGGGGCGAAGCAAAGGTGGATAGCGGAAGTGTCACAGATGTCAAGCATTTGCAATGCAATAGGTCTCGTAGTTACGAGAGTTACAGCTATTGGCATTGTAAATAACAATGCCTTGTATTTATGTTTTTAAAACAAAAATAAAAGGCATTATTATTTGCTATGTCAATAGCTCAAACAAGCGTAAATGAGAGACCTATTGCATTGCAAATGCTTTTTTTTTTTTTTTTTTGCATGCAGCACAATTACAACACGGGCCCAGATACAGCTAACATATAAGAAGCTTCTAGCAGGCGACTGTGAAGGCCATAAACCCCCCCCCCCTTTCAGTGCGAACACAAGGGATTGTAAACATCAAGGGGCCTTCATGTGGAGCTCAAAGACCTTATAAATCAGGTGCTTATCTCTGGGAAGCTCATTCCTTAGCTGCCCTCTAAGCAGGGACAGGAAGGCAGGATTACGGTTCCAGCAACAAACAAGCATTTGCAATGCAATAGGTCTCGTATTTACACGAGTTTAAGCTATTGGCATTGTAAATGACAATGCCTTTTATTTAGGTTTTAAAAACAAAAATAAAAGGCATTGTCATTTGCAATGTCAATATCTCAAACTCGCGTAAATGCGAGACCTATTGCATTGCAAATGCTTGTTCTTTCTTTCTCTTCAATAACCCTACCCTTTCCTAATTTTACTCTCTGTCCTAAATTCATTCGCTCCTTTCAAGAAGCTAAAATCCATGGGGTGGGTGATAAATTCCTATCCACCTGCAGAGTTCGCAGAGTTTTGCCCACTCCGCATTACGTTTGTAACACAGAGTTCCGTCAAAGCTCCGCCAACCACCTCGTAGTGGAGTTTTTTCTTATATGCTAGTTCAAATTAGCATCTCCCAGCATGGTTTTCAGGTGCTAGGATGGCACCTTGCGAGATTTTCTCGAAGCGGGTGGTCACAGACGGTTGCAACCTTTCACAGTGAGAAAGTTGCCACTCAGATTGAATTGTCATGATATAGTTATGTATCTATTAAATCCTGTTCACCACATCCTTTCTAATCTGTTCCCTTCCTGCTTCCAAGAAAATTCCCTTGTTATAGGGCAGCGTGGTCTCCTCATTCAATAAGAATCCCCATATCTATTCATATATCACTTACTTACCCCTCTTAGGGTCCGAACCGCCAGAAATGGTGGAAGATCCTTTTCCCACTTAGCTCCGCTTTTCTGGAACGAGTTACCAACACATCTTCTAGCCATTACTGATCATAGACTGTTCAGAAAGAAGCTTAAAACCTGGCTGGTTTAAACTTTTTTCTCTCTTAAGGCCGTGAATGACTTCTCTCCAGTGAACCTGCTACAGCGCTATGAGACCCTTCTGGGTTATATGTGACCTTAACAAAACCAAATAATAATAATAATAACATTGCAGCGCAACTGCAGCATAGAGAATTAAGAGCCGGATATACAAAGCTTTTTTATGTTCGCAAATTGACAAATTGGCAGAATCGGGCCATTTGCAAATGCAAAAAGTCTTTTTGAAATGTACAAATCCACATTGTGATTCGGAAACCTATAAGTACCCGACTTCTGTTGGCAAGGGCGCAAGTTATTGTTACCTTAGGACATGAGATATAATTACCTGACATAACTATAATTGGTGAACTTTAGTGGTTTTGTGCATTTTAAATATAATATTATTATTGAACTTTTTTCCCCAGCTATAATGTTACTTTAACCTTTGTTTTTTTCAGTGGATTTCTGTTTTTTTTAATGTAAAGTAACATTTTACTACCATATGTAAAGCCATTCCCATTAGCACCGCCCGCCTCCCTAACCCCTTTGAGTCTCGGGGACCCCGTCCCCTGGGGCCTTTTTTTTTTTTAAGAGGTTGGGGTTCATGGCCCCTTTCTCCAAGCAACTTTGGGCCCTGAGACCCCTTCCCCCAGGCCTTTTTTTTAATCAAGGGGTTGGTGGCATGTGGCTCCACTCCCTGAGACAATAGAGGGCACGGGGACCCCACCTCTGGACAAAAACATATTTGGTTAGTCGAGGGAGGGGTGCATGACCCCCTCCCCAAGCCACAATGGGCCCTCATTTCCCTCGATCAATGCATATTTGTTAACGGCATGGGGCATGTTGCCCCCATCCTAGAGCCACAAGGATCTTGGGGACTCCCAATGGCCTGGCCCTCACATTATGTGCATAAGTGTTGCGCAGGCACCCACAATAGTATGTTGGGGGCCACGGAGAAGCCCCAGGGCACACATGGCCCTTCCTGCTCCCTTCATGCATACATCCTGGGGGCTGCAGGAGCCAGAACTGCTCCCACCCAGCGGGAGTAGCATTTTTGTTTGCTCCCACCAGGTGGGAGCAATGTGAGTTTCCCTGGAAGAGCAGTGGCAGAGGAATAAAGGTTTGCTCCCACCCAATGGGAGCATGTTTAAATTCTCACCAAGTGAGAGCAGTCTTGCCTGCATTCATGCAAGTAGGGAAAGGTTGTCTGCTCCCATCCGGTGGGAGCTTTAACAATGCTCCCACCAGATGGGAGTAGACATACGTTTCCCTGCCTGCTCTATTGCAGATAGAGAAATTACTGTGTCCCGGAGTGGGATCCCTGGGACTGAGGGCTGGAGTCCCATGGCCTTTACAGACTTGGATAGGAGGGCTGTACTCCCCCTCAATTTAAGATTGGCCCCAGGTGATGGGGTCCCTGGGGCCTATAGACGCTTGGGGAGGAGCGGCTCCCTGACCCCTCTCCTTTTTAATCATGACGGGCAAAGGGGAAGGTGTCCAGCGGCTCGTGCAGTATCAGGGTGTGGGTCCATGCACCCACCTCCCCTTTGCAATGAGATTCAGTCCCAGGCGATGGGGTCCCTGAAGCCTATTGAGGCTCGGGAAGGGTAGCTATGTATCACCCTCCTCTTTGTTTTGATAATGGCCCCGGTAATGGGGTCCCTGGGGCACCTGCAGGGTCAGTGAGGGGGTTGTGCCTCCTCCTCCCCTTTACATTGCTATTCTGCCCTTAGGGATACTGTCCCTGGGGCTTACTGAGGCTCCTGGAGGGGGGTTGCGTGCCCGCTTCCTCTTTGTTTTGATGATAGCCATTGGACATTGGGTCGCTGGGGCCTCCCAGAGGCACAGGGAGAGTGTCCACATGCCCCTTTCCCTAAATTACATTTTCAGTCCCTCCCCCCAGGCACTAGCCCACCCGAGGGTTGGGTTGTATTGCAGTATTTGTTGATCCTTATCAAATGTGTGCCAAAGGTTTAAACATAAAGATTTTTGGGCCCAGGCAGGGTCCCTCTGGCACTCCCCACCAGGTCTAAGGAGTCAGTGTATCCCTACTCTGCCCCACTATGTCTTTTTTTAAACCTTTTTTCAGGACTCAGGACTGAGTTTCGAGTTCTAAGATGGCTGCCACCACATCATGATGTGGTGGCAGCCAATCAGATCTCATCTTGAGATCGGTCAGCCCCGCAGATTCTCTGCGGATTGAAATATACAAAGTCATTAAGCCTTAATTGCTCAAAAACCACTGAAAGAATTTACAGCAAATCACAAAAAGCACACTTTCTGGATCATGTAAATGTCCAGTATTTGTAAAGGGCAAACAATTTCCTGAGAGTGTCAAGGTACTTGGGGGCGCCGGGAATATTAAGCTTGCTATTGCCCAGAATCACATGGTGCTTGGCTGATCTGCCACCGGCACCGGGAATCAAGCAGTGAGCCCCCGGTTTCTGGAGTCAGCTGCCCTGGCCACTGTGCCACACCTCTGACCATGACCTACCTTCCTGCCAAAGTTGGTTTAATTCTGTTCAGCAGTTTGTGCAGTATCGTAACATTCCAAGACCAGTGCCTTCTTAACTGTCCAACAAACAGCATGTTACTGCAAGGGTAACCCCCCACTGCAAAACAGTTTCTATGGAACCACTCAAAACAGGACTGGCACTCACCAATAGCCTTCAGCTATGACTTTCAGGTGAAGCCAGCCTCAGTAGCAAACCCAGTGCATTCTGTGGTCCATTTTTGCAAATTTGCAGCTCATCCAGTGGAGCAAAACTTGATAACTGTTAATATTGCATTTTGCTGAGCCCTAGGCACATGTTTTGGTCGTCAGGAGCACTTTGGTAGAGCACAGCAGGTAACTAGCGCTAAATTTGTGTGCAGCATAACACTCAAAGACCTGTTCCTTTTTAAATGTGTGGCAAGCATGTTACTACAAAGATAATCCCTCTCTGAGGGAGAGGAGTTGGCCTAACGGCTAGGGCGGTCAACCTCGAATCTGGGGATCTGAGTTCGAGTCTCGGCAATGACGCTGGGCATCCTGTGATTATGGGCAAATCACTTAATCTTCCCATGCCTAAAAAAAATGAATATGTCCTCATGTAATGCAACTGGTGCTATGTAAAGTGCTCTGATACCTGATTCGGGTCAGGGCGGTCCTTGCGCTCCTGGATTTATCGGACGCATTTGACACCGTGAACCACGCGGTGTTGGTGCAGCGGCTGAGGGATGTAGGGGTGGAGGTTTCCGCCCTGGCTCTCCTATCCTCCTTCTTGGAGTCAAGAGAGCAGAGGCTGTTCTGAGACAGCCTGCAATCGGACGGTTTTCAACTCCCATGCGGTGTCCCACAGGGATCCACCCTTTCCCCGACAATGTTTAACATCTACGTCACCCCGCTGGCTAATCTTATCAGGAGGCATGGTTTTTCGCTGGTCGCTTACACTGATGATTCTCAACTTGTCATCTCTATTACCAAACAGCCTGAGAACACAGCAGCCAGGTTCCATGTCTGTCTCACTGAGATTATGACCTGGATGAATCATAGCTTCCTGAAAACTAATACAGACAAAACGGAGGTGATGGAATTTGGCCCGGGCCAGCACCTATGGAATAAGTCCTGGTGGCCAATTGAGGCCAGAGAATGCCCCCGCCCTGCCACCAAGGTTACGAACCTTGGGGTCATTTTTGATGACCAACTGAATTTTTGTGCCCAGGTAAACAGTCTTATCTCATCCTGCTTTTTTCTATTAAAAACTCTGAGAAAATGTTTTCCATACATCTCACATGAGTTGCAAAAGACGGTGATGGTAGCACTCTTCTTATCCAAGTTAGCCTACTGCAATGCCCTATTTCTGGGCATTGACAAGTCCCAATTGAGAAAATTGCAATCCCTACAGAATGCCGCAGCGAGACTACTCCCGGGCACACCCAGAGGACAGTCAACCTCTGCAGGAATCAAATCACTCCACTGGCTTCCCATCAAACAGCGTGTGGAATTCAAGTCTCTATGTCTTGTGCACAAGGCAATATACGGCGGTGGAGACCAAAACTTGAGGGTAGAGGCTGATCAAATCCGCACACAACAAATGAATACTGTGTCTGATTGTTGGATAGTGCACGAAACCAGGGAGTATTCCCTTCTATACTCCCCAAAAAATAGGAACAAGTCCTACAACAACATCCAATGTAAAGAGTTTCAGCACTATATACATTTATATTGACGTGGCATATCGATATTCAACAACAGTAGCACATGACTGCATCCGCTGATGGATGCTGACTATACATGCGGTCAGTTATCATGCTGCTACCGAGAACTGTGTGATCTATAGATAACCCTTGACCATTGGATCTGAATCATATGAACTTTTAAGACAAACGTTGCATGCCATACGTGTAAGCCCTGAAGAAGTCTCGTTGGAGACGAAAAGCGTTGGCTATGAGGATATGATATGTAGAATGTAAAGAACATCTACTTGTGAAAAATAAAGAACATTTTTCTAAGAAACATACATCTTGAGCTAGACGTCCTCTTCATGCGCTACTGTTGTTGAATATCGATATGCCACGTCAATATACATGTATATAGTGCTGAAACTCTTTGCATTGAATATACGGCGGTGGTGCTGAGGACATCCAAAAACTGTTCCCACCGTATATTCCCTGCGTGCTCTTAGAACTGCTAGTCTGGGCCCCATTAAGACCAGAAAGACCAGACGGGCAAGATGGGGGGGGCAGGGTGATATCACAATGTGCGGCAAAGCTTTGGAACAAAATGCCTCTGGCCATGAAGCTTCAACCTAACTTCCAGCTTTTCAGGAAGGACCTGAAAACATGGCTGTTTATTTCCGCATAGGTTCCCGGTTAACACAGCGCATTGTTCTTGTTCACACACCACAGCGCCAAGACGCCAAGGCAATTGAGCGCTATATAAACATATAAACATAAACATATAAAACTCTGTAAAATAAAAAAATTGAAAACAAATTAAAGATTTGCAAAATAGCTCATGTGTCTGTGATGACAACAGAACTGGAACTGACCAATAGCCTTCAGCTTTAACTTTCATGTGAATCAGACTCAGTAGCCCTCCCAGTGTAGTCCGGTCATTGTGGTCAACGTTCGAAAAGTTGCAGTTCTTCCAATGGAGCAAAAAATTATTAGCTGTTAATTTCTTTAAAATATTTCAGTTTTTCTAAGAATAGACACGTGTTTTACTCATGAGCTCTTCTCTTTGCAGCATAATATTCAATCACCAGTGCTTTCGTAACTGTCCAACAAACTGCATATTACTGCAAAGCTCTTTCCCCTTTTGTGCGAGGCTTTGGCCCTGGGAACCATTTTATGTAAAACAGCTTCCATGTGACTGCACTCAAATCTGTACTGGTACTCACCAATAGAGATCGGCTGAAGCCAAACTCAGTAGCGATCCCGATGCCTTCTAGTCAATGTGGTCCATCTTTGCAAAGTTGCAGTTCTTCCAAAGGAGCACAGTTTGATAAATGTTAATTTCATTTTCTAAGACCCAGACATGTGTTTCACTCTTCATGAGCTCTTCTATAGAGCACAGTATCTATAGAGGATCAAACTTGTTTGCAGGATAACATTGAAAGGCCAGTGTCTTCTTAACTGTTCATCAAAAACACCATGGGTCATTCCCCTCAGGTGTGGGTGGTGCAGCATGGCATCCTCTATAGTACCATGATACCGCTTCTGCAGTACCCAAAAAGCATTTTAATTATCCAGGAGATATTTTGGTAACCCTGCATATAATTCATTGGCATTGTCCCAATCTAAACATCACCAGGGCCAATACCACAGTAATCTTCGATGAAAAAGATAAAAAATGCTGAATTTGTTTTGCCATACACAAGATGCCGAAACGAACACTAACCACTGAGAGAATTTGATTATGAAATTTCACTTTATTTTCAAATTTGGACCACAGATTTTCTACAACAGCAGCTTGGGTGTCTGGTGAAGGTACGCAGTGAACATCGAAGTTTAATACAAAGTTATGTCTAAAACTAAGACCCTCTGTCTTCCGTGTGTTGTATTTCAAATGTTTGCATGTCAGCCATTGAAAAACAGCAGACAGACAGGACTGAATGACATTTGAATCGATGGAAGCCCCCTTGCTGAAGGTAAAGAGGATCTGGGTGTCATCAGCATAGGAAATAATCTTAGCCGCAAATGATTCCACCACCTTAACCAAGGGAGACAAGAGGATGTTAAACATAGTGGGACTAAGTGAAGAGCCCTGAGGGACTCCGATTGACACCTTTCGACTGACAGAAGAGTAGGGGGTAGCCAAACTTCCTGACTCCTGTCCTCAAGCAAGGACTTAAGCCAGTTCCAGGCAGTTCCAGGCCAGTTCAAGGCAGTTCGGTCAGCCCGAACTTATGACCTTCCCACTGTTTAGTGCGATTACATGACTGGGAGCAGTGCTTTGAGCTTTTAGGGGCCATACTTACTTAAAACTTTGAAATTGCATATCTCCGTTTCTACTGATTGGATTTTTGTTGTTCTGGCAATATTTTAATTATTATAATTTGGTGTTTTCATTTTATTTCTGTTTGACTGCTGCATAAATACTTTACACATTGCTTCTGAGTTAAGCCTGACTGTTTTTGTGCCAACCTACCAAATGGTGAAGCACAGGATAATTTAGTGAGTTTTGTGGTTCACCCTGACAAGGATTGTTGTTTTTGCTTGACAGGGTTCTTCACCCTTCAATCAAAAACCCAATTTCCTACAGAGATGAAGAAGGCGGGTGGTTTGAGCTTTTTTGCCAAAGCTGCTTTTGGTTCACTAGTCCAGCCCTGATTAAGGTGTATAGAGCATTATTGGCAGAAAAGTGGCCAACCGTGACCTCTGGCAGCCAACCATGATCTGGTAGCTATTCGTGTTATAAGGAGATCACCATAACTTGTATCTCATTCAGAACTACCTGTAAAAATATTCCGGAAAGTGCATTATTTGATCTTATGATTGCACATTTTTAGGAGGAGAATCGGATGTATGACGTTACAACGCACACTTTTACAACGCATGCACTTACAACGCATTTTTTACAACGCATAATCCATTACAACGCATGACATTACAACGCATGACACTACAACGCATTTTTAAAAAATACCTTTACAACGCATTTCCATTACAACGCATACTACCTTTACAATGCATACCATTACAACGCATAATATTAAATTACATTTAAGGTAAGTATTAGATAGTATAGGGGTAAAAGTTACTTTTCTAACTCCAGGGGGTGCAACAGTAGGGTAAGTGTTGGATAGTATAGGGGTAAAAATTACTATTCTAACTCCAGGGGGTGCAACAGTGGGGTAAGTGTTGGATAGTATAGGGGTAAAAATTACTATTCTAACTCCAGGGGGTGCAACAGTAGGGTAAGTGTTGGATAGTATAGGGGTAAAAACTACTATTCTAACTCCAGGGGGTGCAACAGTAGGGTAATTGTTGGATAGTATAGGGGTAAAAATTACTATTCTAACTCCAGGGGGTGCAACAGTAGGGTAAGTGTTGGATAGTATAGGGGTAAAAATTACTATTCTAACTCCAGGGTGTGCAACAGTAGGGTAAGTGTTGGATAGAATAGGGGTAAAAATTACTATTCTAACTCCAGGGGGTGCAACAGTAGGGTAAGTGTTGGATAGTATAGGGGTAAAAATTACTATTCTAACTCCAGGGGGTGCAACAGTAGGGTAAGTGTTGGATAGTATAGGGGTAACAATTACTATTCTAACTCCAGGGGGTGCATCAGTAGGGTAAGTGTTGGATAGTATAGGGGTAAAAATTACTATTCTAACTCCAGGGGGTGCAACAGTAGGGTAAGTGTTGGATAGTGTAGTGTAATATTATGCGTTGTAATGGTATGCGTTCTAATGGTAGTATGCGTTGTAATGGAATGCGTTGTAAAGGTAGTTTTTAAAAATGCGTTGTAGTGTCATGCGTTGTAATGTCATGCGTTGTAATGGATTATGCGTTGTAAAAAATGCGTTGTAAAGGTAGTGCGTTGTAAAAGTTGCGTTGTAAAGGTTGTTCCCCGGAGAATCTCCTTAAAATTCCACAAAGATGCTCAAGCTTTGTCTCTCTCTTTGTTCACTAACTTTGTGTCTCCTATCAGAAGAGAATTGCCGTATTTTGGGTAATTTCTAGGCTAACCAATGAGTAGTATTGAACGATTCCAAACAAACAAAGTCCCCCACCAAAAATCAGTGCAAGCAGAACGACTTAACAGAATCCACCACTGGCGGAACTCAGTGGAGCGTCGCTGAGTTTTCCCAGCACTTTGGAGAATTCCGCAGAGTAGAACTCCACAAATTCTCCCCAGGCCTACTTCTTAGTAGGCATTCCAATGGTTCTGGGATTAACATATACCAGGAAAGAGCACCAACCAAAATGAATAATCTGCAAAAACTCATTGAAAAATCACTCTTGAGTGCTAAGCTTAAGTACATTTAGCACTGGCATGTAAATTCTTCCAAGCGGATTACAACTACTTGTCTGTAATCCCCATTCACAGCAATCAGAATCAGGAGAGGTGCAATCAGGTACCAAAAAAGTCTGAGGAAAGTGCTGTTAACACATGGGTGCCGATTCTGATCCGGTAAAACCCGGGTACAAATGGTCGTACGGAGCGTTTTTTCCGTCCGACTCGTACCCGGGGAAAACACCTTACAAACTCGCAAGTACGATTCGCACAGAAATACCATTTCCGTACGAGTTGTAAAAAACTCTGACCGGTAAAAAAATACATACAAATCTGATTCTGGACGGCGCATACGTGACGTCCGGATGGAGTCAGGCAGCGTTTTACGGACCAGCAAGTACGATTCGTACCCACAGCACTTCGCATGGCAATATTTTTACGGGACCCAAAAAGTGCCGGAAAAGCTAAGTACGCCACGAAGCATGGCGAAAAAGGGGCCCAGTACGCACCGTACCCCCATCCCTACATGTCCGCACCGTACCCCAGCACCCCCCCCATGTCCACGCCGTACCCCAGCACCCCCCCATGTACGCACCATACCCCCACCCCCCATATGTACGGTGCGTACCCCCACCCCCGTATGTACGGTGTGTACCCCCCGTATGTACGGTGCGTACCCCCACCACCCCGTATGTACGGTGCTTACCCCCACCCCCCGTATATACGGTGCGTATCCCCCGTATGTACGGTGTGTACCCCCACCACCCCGTATGTACGGTGCGTACCCCCAGCGCTATGCGCTGGGGGTACGCACCGTACATACGGGGTGGTGGGGGTACGCACCGTACATATGGGGGTGGGGGTACGAACCATACACAGGGGGTGGGGGTACGCACCGTACATATGGGGTGGTGGGGTAAGCACCGTACATACGGGGTGGTGGGGGTACACTCCGTACATACGGGGGGTGGGGGTATGCACCGTACATACGGGGGGTGGGGGTACGCACCGTATATACGGGGGTGGGGGTACACACTGTACATAGGGGGGTGGGGGTATGCACCGTAGATACGGGGGGTACGGCATGGACATGGGGGGTGCTGGGGTACGGCGCGGACATGGGGGGGTGCTGGGGTACGGTGCGCATGTACGCAGGAGGGGTGGGAGGCTGAGGGGGCCGTACGACTCGTACCCTTCGCCCAGGTGTGCCCGGGGTAGGGGTGGTACACAGTTTACTCCATACGGGACGTTTTACTTGCGGTTGTATATTCGGACGGAGCGTATTATCTGCGTTTGTATATTCGGACGGACGGTACGGATCGTACTTGTGCGCGCGGACTTCAGTTTTACGAATCGTACGTAAAACTGTCCGGGGACGTGTCGTTGACTTTTCCTGAAGTCATTCGTATGTATTTTCCACGTATGAATCATACTTGCCCGTTTGTACGGGACTTGTACGATTCGTACGTAAAAAAATACAGATACCATTCGTACGAGAATTTTTTTTACCGGATCGGAATCGGCACCATGGTGTCAGGGCAGTTTTTGCTCCCAGTTCAGAGTTTTCCCATTTGTACTGGGGAATAACATTTACTACCCTTCTTTGTGACTCGTTTTGCTGCACATCATTCCAGTTGCTCCCCTCTTTGTATTATATGGCAGTTATTTTCTGGTGAAATTTGTATATGCAAAACACATGTTTGAGTGCAATTTCCCTTGAATCTTTGATATCCAACTAACATTTTCACCTTATTTCAAATTTACTGAGTCACACAGAATGAGATAGGACATATTTTTGAAGAGTATATCTTCAATATTCAACAAAACCATATTAGTTCATGTTGCCTATGGATAAATGCAATGTAAACAATATTAGAAAAACATGATTTCCACATCATGCGAAATTGCAAAGTTTTACATAGGTTTTCTAGTATGTTGCAAAAAAAGCCCACCTTTTAACCTAATTTTCCATTGAGCATTGAGTACAAATGGAAGAAACATGCCATCCCCCCCCCAAAAAAAACATGTGAAATCCACTCATGATGGATTTGCCACACTCCTTCCCACCTCCCAAATAAATCGCCAAGGGCCAGATGTACGACCCGTCAATTAGCGAGTTGCAAATTGCGTCGCATGTGCAACTCACGCTTTGTGACATGCTAATTGGGATGCACAACAGTGTCTGAGACACTGTTTGCGATTCCCAATCTGGTTGTAAATTGCATGCTTCATGCATATTAATGGGGCTGTCGCAATTTGCGACGCCATTGGGAACGGCTGGCACTCCCAGGGATGGTGGCCTGCTGGGATCAACAGACCTCAATGTCTGGAACTGCTTTTAAATAAAGCAGTTTTGCTTTAATGCGGCTCGTTTTCCCTAAAAAATATATGCGCATGCATTCACAAAGGGGAAGGCGTCCCCTGGGGACCCCTTCCCATTTATGAGTGCTTTACCACCCTTCTAGAAGGGTGGTAAACTGTGAGTGTATTGCGACAGCAATTGCGGTCGCACACATTCTTACTTAGCTTAAGGAGTTGCTATTAGAAAGGAAGGCCCTTGGAACGCCCCTTCCTAATAGCGAGTTGCTAATCCTATTTTGCGAGTCGCAAATTGATTTGCGACTCGCAAAATAGGATTAGTACATGGGCTACAGGTTTTGTGCGGACGCAAACGGGTCTAAAACCCATTTGCTCCTGCAAAAAAAACTTTGTACAGCTGGCCCAAGACCCTACCATAAGTACTGCATTTACCAAGTCTATTTCCTTGACATGCTTTACTGTTTTCTTGCTTGTCTAGAAACTATAGCTTTCCATGATTCAGCGACAAAGCACAATTGTGTAAGAGTTTATCAAAAAAGTTTCACGTGAGCTCAGTGGCAGCTCCCCCGCTATGGAAGAGGTGCGTCGCCCCACTACCTTTAAGAAGTGCGAAGTAGAAACATAAAATGAAAATAACTTTGAGTTATTGTCACTTGATGCTTGTGCTGCTTTGATGGCGGGCGGGTGGGCAGGGCTGCTCTGCTCTCGTATCAGGGCTTGGGGAGGAGTGGTTGGCCCACTCCTAAGTGCACATGACTGTTTGGCCGGCCCTCTCAGGCCTCCCAAAACATTCATGCACACTTTCCCTGTTCTCCATGCAGGCTGTATTACAGCCTGCTTGGAGAACATAGCCAGGCCCCCATTCCCTGGCTGAGATTAGAACCAGGACACTCAGACCAATCACAATGCTGTCTTGCAGCATTGTGATTGGTCAGGAGAGCCTGGGTGATTACCAATCACAATTCTGCATGTCAGCATTGTGATTGGTCAGTGGACCCTGTCTGCGCTTTCTGTTCCTTGAGTTTGATGATGAGAACAGAAGCAGAGATGCGGGACCCGGCGGCAAGGTACGTTTATTTTTTAAAAATTTTATATTGCGCAACCCTCGAGTGATTCCCCCGCCACCCGTAAGATATGCGAGGTGGCACTGCCTGTGCTTAGTTTGTTTTCGAATCCGTGGGAAAACCTTTCACAATAATTTGCTCCAGCTTGCAGGGAAGAGACGACAAAAGTCCATCTTTCAACACAAGTAATGACAAAGCTAATAGGGTTGGCAGTGAAAGTTATCAACATTGCAAATACATTTTTGGGTTAGGTGACATCCATGAATGCATGGTCATCCATGGTGGTCAATTTTGAGACGCATTCAAAGATGGTCAGAATGGATGTGTGCAAATCCACACCTGCCATCTTTGAATCTATTCGTAACCTATTCTAACATGGCGTTTGTGGATGCATGGGTATCCACGGTGGAAATCATTAACAGCATATTTTTTTTATATTTGAACAAACTCATTCAAAAATAGCTCCTGTGGGTGCAGGTACATCCAGGGTAGTGACCTTAGTAAAGGTTTGTAGAAATAATACAGACCCACTTATAGGTACCCTCCATGGATGTGTGCACACGCACACTTGGCGGTGGCCATCTTCAAATGGGTAAAAATTAAGCTGGGCACTTGCCAATATCACGGCGAGCACCCAAAAATGTATAAAAAAATAAATATGACACAATGGCGGAGGATGAATGTGCCAAGTTGGGAGGGAGAGAGGAAGAAAGGAGGAGTGGGGAGATATTAGGAGAATAAAACAAGCAGGAAAGTGACAAGTTAAGTGGGCAGGGAAATGACATGGGGAACTAACACTGAAGGAGAAAGCAGCACATTGGAAAGAAATTTAAACAAGCATTTGCAATGCAATAGGTCTTCCATTTGCAAGAGTTAGAGCTATTGGCATTGTAAATGATAATGTGTTTTACTTATGTGCTTTGGTTTGAAGTGTAGTGGATGTATGTGGTGTGGAGTAGAATTATGTGGAGTGTATTGGAATTGTTAGCTGTGGTATGATGTGGTCTGTATTAGAGGTATGTGGTGTGTTGTGCAATTGTGTTGTATATTTGAAATATGTGGTTTAGTATATAATTATGTGGTGTGTATTGGAAATGTGTGGAGTTGAGTTTTGTGGCATGGAACCGTGTGGCGTTGTCTAAAATTATGCTTATTGGAATTATGTATTATGGTGTGGAGTGCTGGTATGTGACATAGAGTGCATTTATGTGGGGTGTATTTATGTTGTATTGAGTAGGGTGTAAATATGTGTAGTGTGATTATGTGGCGCTGAGTGGCATTAGGTGGAGTTTAATTATGTTGTGTGGTGCAGAATTGCGTGGTATTGAATTGTGTGGTGTTGTGTGGAAAATTGAAGTGCCCCAACACTTTGTAGGACAATTAACAAAATGGCGGCAAATGCAGTTATGTTTATCAGCAACTCCATCAAGATGTTTGACGGTATTCTAAACTGCGCTCGCTTTTCCTATGCGGACAGAGAACTACAAACAATGATTTGCTTTATTGTTAAAAATATGTAGCTTGTTCATTAAGATTGGGGGGAAGCTTCGGAATTCCCAACACTGATGCCGGCATATTTTGTTAAAGCACAATTTATGAGAAGCAGGACATGAGGGGAGCTGTGGAAAGAGAGAGGATGACGTTTTGTTCGCAGCACTTAAAACACAACCTTTGTTAAAACGAACCAACAGCCCTTGAGTGCACTAATGATACCATCCCACAGAGGAGCTACTGATTGTTAGAAACGTTAAAGAGATGAAGATAAAGGGGCTAAGAAATGCTGCCTGCTGCCCTCCACCAGGGCTCTCACTTTGGTAATCACGCCTTTCGGCTCGTGCAATCCAAAGGGTATATTTTTTTGTGGTTGTCTTATCAACCTACTTAGGGACATATTATAAAGACAGGCGATAAAATTATCGCCGCTTTAGCGGCAGAAAACTGCCGCTAAAACGGCGATAATGGGCTTGATAATATGCTCTATGGAATTCCAATTGAAGCCCATGTTAGATGTCCTTAACATCTAACATGGGCTTCAATTGGAATTCCTTAGAGCATATTATCAAGCCCATTATCGCCGTTTTAGCGGCAGTTTTCTGCCGCTAAAGCGGCGATAATTTTATCGCCTGTAATATGCCCCTTAACTGTGCCCTGTCTCTCTTTTGCAACACCTGAAACGTGCGTCTTAATGGCTGCACTCATTATGTTTGGCTGACGTCTGCATGGGAACGGCATGATCTCTGTCGCTGGCCTAAGCTTGGAAAAAACTCAATAATAACAAGTTGAAAAACAAAGGAAAAGGGGAACATGGTGCTTACCGGGCCTAGATGAAGGGGTATTGTCCTAGTTTTTGCATATTTGCAGTGCTTTATTGTTCCGGGTGCCGGGTAACAGTATTTTGCTAACATAACCAGAACTTTCATGTCAACCCCAGAAAAAACGGGGATATCACCAAAAGCCTGTATTTTTTAGCATGTATATATATATTTAAAACAGTAAATAAAAGTGTCATGGACATCAAACGTATTTTAGAGCCTTCTAAACTAATCAGAAATTACTACTAAACAGAAGTATTACAATTTTGAGGACGTTTCTATGCACTCTTATTTATTCAGGACCCAACTTCAGGCGCTTTCATTATCTCAATTCTTTGAGAAGGAAGGCAATTCTAAGAGGCTACGGAGACAATTGAGATCAAAGAGTTCTACTGATGTGCAGGTGAAAAAGTGGATATAATCTTGGCCTTGGGGGCACTCTGAACAATACCATTCACAAACTTACTAGTGGTACAACCTGAGCACCTGCACAGCTGAAGGCGAGGAGAACAAGCCCACATGGCAATAGAAGCTCCATCCCAAAAGCACAGTAAACGGCTTGGACAGTCATTAGAAAAGGAAGTAACACCGAAACAATCCAGAAAGCTCATGTGACCACAAAATTTTCCAGCTATCGCAACAAGAATTTTTGATTCTATTAAGGACACGGAGGCGTGGATTATGCTGTCTCAATTTCTTTACTGACTCACAGCAGCCAATGAAAAAACAGTAACATTAGTAAAAAACTTCATTTCCCATGAGGCTTTGAACCACACCTCCTGTAACAACCAATAATCACACATTACGTTCCACAAAATAATGAGGCACCATCTTGGCTTCCTCTTTCTTTGCAAACCAGTCCTTCAATGTCCGAAAACCAAATAACAGTCCTGACTCTCAACAGAGAGTACTAACACCAGGGTTTGTTCTCAATGGAGAACACAATCCAGGATCCTGGAAACAGAAGACATAATTCGACCACTGGAAGATCCATGTCCGAAAAGTGCAGGATATTAAGCTTGTTTCAAAATCTGTTCCTAGAAACAGTTATAAAAAAAAACAGAAACCATCAGCGGTTCAATATAACAGGGAGGGTAAACATGTTCAATTATATGTCATGCATTATGACAAAATTACATCATACATCAATCCTCTGCTTTAAGGATGTCTTCCAATCTAAATCCCAAAATATAATCTTTAGAGGCCATAGCGCCTCTGGCTGAATGAGAACTATACACCGAAACATCAATGCCAGATTTGGCCATAACCCATCTAACCCAGCGCGCCAAAGTGGCCGCGGAAACAGGTCGGAATGGTTTTTGTATTGCTAACAATAGTTAACCCAAGGGGTCAGTTCTATGGGCTAAAGTATGCTCTTCATAAGACTTTAAACATTGCAAAACACATAATTTAGCATTGTGTGGAAAAGCTGGATACTCAACCGAACGTGACATGGTCTTGGTACGTCTCGAGATGAGGTAAGAGTGGGGAGAAAATTCTTCCAGCCAGATCTAGAGCACGCACATCTGAAACCCTGCGACAGGAGATCAGACACAAGAGCATAGTGAGCTTGGCCGATAATTGTTTTAAAGACTAAGTCCTTATTATCAGGCCAAGATTCCAACAACGATAAAACCTGAGAAACATCCCACAACGTGGTATAGCGAGGTCGTGGGGGTCTCGCCACTCTAATGCCCTTGAGAAGCTTGTACAGTAGAGGGTGCATCCCCACTGGTTTACCGTCAATATGATTATGTCCAGCAGAAAGGACAGACCTAAAATTTTTCACAGACCAGCAGTACAGACCAGATTCAGCACATTCTGATAAAAAGTGTAATACTTCCTTAATGTCTGCTCCCACTGGGTCCACCTGCCATTGAAGTCACCAACCCATCCATCGTTTCCATGAAGCTGAATACCGCTTACGTGAGGATGGAGCCCAAGCTTGGAGTATAAACTCGGCAGCCACCGATGAAAGGCCCTAAATTCGCTTGTGTCGCCTGAGAGCGTCCAGACCATGAGGGACAGCTGGTTCTGTAGGACCAGCAGATGTGGAGCTCCCACAGGGTCCTGAAGAAGCATTGGGAATATCGGGAGCTGAAATGGTAAATCCACCGATAACTCCAATAGTGTCGGAAACCAAGACTGAGTCTTCCACAAGGGTATGACCAACAATACTGACGCTACCTGTCGGCGAATGTGCGCCGCCACTCTCGGGATCAGAGCAGATGGTGGAAAGGCATAATTCCTCTGTGGAACCCAATATTGAAGAAACGCATCCGTTCCCTTCGCCATCGGGTCTGGTCGCCAACTGAAGAAGATGGGCAGTTGGGCGTTGAGGCGAGATGCATATAGGACTATCAGACATGGGCCTCGCATAACCATGATGTCTGCAAACAAGGAGGGGTGAAGCCTCCAATCGCTGTAGTCTCTCAGGAACCTGGAGTTCCAATCCGCTACTTGATTGAGTTGGCCCGGCAGATACTCCGCCACAACACTGATCTTGTGATCCAGGCAAAAATGCCAAAATTCTTTCACAATGTTGGCTAACATTCAGGATTTTGTCCTGCCGAGTCGGTTGATGTATCTCACCGCAGACACATTGTCCATCCGAAGAAGGATACAGCAATCGCTTTTCATTGGGGAAATTGACTTTATGGCGAATGAGCCCACCAATAATTCCAGGCAGTTGATATGCAACTTTAACTCGTCGGCAGACCAACGTCCGTCGGTGGCAAAGTCCCCACATCGAGCGCCCCAACCCCATCGGCTGGCGTTGGACTCTATTATGACGTCCGGCGAGGCGCCAAAAATAGCTCTTCCATTCCATAGATAAACTATCAACCTTACTCCCATCTCTCGCAAGAGTGTTACCACTGGTTTCAGCAGTTTGGTGAACACCCAAGGTGCTGAGGACAGGCCGAAGGGAAGTGAGCGATAACGGTACCATTGCCCTTTCAAGGAGAATTGGAGGAATTTCTGATGGGAAGGGCAGATGGGAACCGTGAGGTAGGCGTCTTTCAGGTCTAATCTGACCATCCAATCTTGTTCCAACAGAAGGTCTCTTAACAGATGGATCCCTTCCATCTTGAAATGGCTGTATACTACAAAGGGGTTGAACTCTCTGAGATTTAACACCAATCTCTGATCTCCTCCCTCCTTTTGTACCAGGTAAATATTGCTGCAGAAACCTCCGGGGAGGAAGGGGCCTGTGGCAATGGCTTGCTTGGTCAAAAGCTCTTGCAGCTCGGACTCTATGAAAGCTTGCTCTTGTAGGGAAAAAAGGAGAGGGCGGGGAAGGGCCGTCTGACATGGGGAGTCTAAGAGTTCTATCTGATAGCCCTGAACTGTGTTAAAAACCCACGCGTCTGAGGTCAGGCGTGTCCAATTCACTAGAAAATGAATCAATCTGCCCCCGAGGGGAATCATTGGCAACAATTGGGGACATACCAGATGACTGGGCGTCGAAATTTTTGTAGCCTCTGTTGACACCTCTGTTAAAACGTCCTCGGAATCCACGGGATCTCGATGGGTAGAAGCCCGCCTGATCAGGCTCTTGTGTGTACCTTCTGCGTCGAGGGGGCGAAACCTCGCTGAGGACTGGGATTGACGTAGGGGCCGGTCGAGTGTCCTCTGCCACGCCCGGCCCTGCCAGAGACCTGGTGGAACACTCTCTTAAGGGAAGACTGGGACTTATCCAGAGAGGCGAAAGTACTGACAAATTTGGCAATGTCCTTGACGAAACGTTTGTCAAACAGCTGTCCTTCAGCTAACGGACCCGGCTCAGCTGTCGCCAACTCTACAAGCTGAGGATCAATGCGCAACAGGACGGATTTACGTCGCTCAGAAGCAAGGGCGCAGTTGGCATTGCCAAGGAGGCAAATGGCTCTCTGGCTCCACCCAGCTAGGACCTCTGGGTGAATGGCTGCACCCATCTCTTGAGCTTGCAATGCCAGTTCAAGGATCTTTGCAAGAGGCCCTGCGATATCCAATACCTTGTCCTGGCATGCCCGAAGGGCGCGGTCTATACATTTCTTGGGATCTTTTTTGTATTTTTTCAGAAAAGTGGTCATCGAGTGAAGAACCAGGGCCTTATGGGCCTGGCGGCGCAGGGCACGCCTTAATCTCCTGAGTTCACCTGCTTTGTTGAACAGAGACACAGGACATTCTGTTGAGCGTAGAAGATCAGGTTTATTAGCTGCAGCTAAGTACAGTTGTCCCAGAAGTTCACTCAGTATGTTCTTAGGAGACTGCCCCTTTACTCCGTGGCGCACAATCTTTTTTAGCGCATAGATTCACCAAGAACACTCCCAATGCATACATGGTTATCCAATGAGAAGAGTTTGAAAACAAGATATAACCAATGAGAAAAGTTTGAAAACAAGATATCAAGTAACCCAACTAAACCTCTCTTCCAACTGTTTTTGTCACCCCTCCCCACAAGTTAATCAGTGGTAGTGTCTACAACTCAACTTGCAGGTGGCAGGACATATTTGTATGCTTTGGAGGACAGTTGTGAAATGAGAGAATACAAGTAGAGAATAGCGAAGGCCAGAAGATCAGATAAAGTCAGGAAAGAATGGTGTGAACCGACAGACAGTTGAGACAGGGTTTAGTCAAACCAGACGAGGATTAGTGGACTCAGCCAGTCCCTGGCATCAGTCTCGTAAACAGAGGCAGATGGTTATTTGACACGTCGCAGTAAAATCAGCAGAAAAACTTCGTTCATTGTGCTGCCTGAGTGAGGGCAACACAAAGTGGCGGTGGAACACAACTGAATACAAGCGAGATCGAAAACCGAATTTCCTCACGAGGAATCTATGTCAGTGGTGACCGCCACCTGTGCGCCAGATCTGGGCGGGGACATTCTGATTTCAATCGGGCTCTACGTCCTTATCAAAACATTTCCTAAGGTGTGTTTGCATGTACTCTGCCACCACAGGGGGCAGAATCCAGTCAGCTGAGCAGGGGTGGACTATGTCAGAAGGGTCAAAAGAAAAGGGGGAGGGATGGGTGTGCGAGGAAGCGTGTTTGTGCTTCTTGGCGCGCTTACGATGCTTAGAATCCTGAGAGGAGTCGGTGTCTGTGCCGTGTCAGTGGTGGTGTCAGGCATAGTGCTCGGGGGGGAGCGGGGGCAGGGACCGGGGTATCATCTAAGTTCTGTTCTTTGGATTTACATAGAGAAGAATACACTTTGACGTGAGGCCAGGGCAGTCCAGCTGGTTCTGGAGTCGGGAGGGGGGAGGGGGCAGGAGTAGGGCTACCAGAGGGGATACGTTTACCTGTGACCAGTTGCTCTAAACATTGATTTATAGGTAAGAGGGTGGTGGCTAGGACTTTTTCCAGTTTAGCGTCTAGCTTTTTATCAATAAGCACCTCCATAGACTCGTCATAGTAGTACCCTGCCTCATCAGGGTCTTCACACGCGAGTACCTCCTCTTCGTAGACCTCACAGTCCGGCATATCAGCTCTTAGAAAAAGAGATCTCAGGTCCCCAGAGGGAAAGCTTAATTGTACTGCCCAACTAGTTCACTAGACAAGCGGCGTCAGGTGGGAGCAAAACTGGAGCAGAGGGGGCCAAAAAAGAGTACCAAGTAAGCTCCTGGCCGATAGGACTAATGGAGGGTGTGGACCCTGTTGCCTATGCTGGAGCGGGTAATTCTAAAAATGTTTGTATACCCTCTTCATTTTGCATGTTTATATTAAGTGATTAATTAACTAATAGTAATTTACTGATTGATTTGCTGTGGATACTAACCAACATTATTAGTAATGAATTACACATGGGATTTGCATTTGCATGGCATAATTAATACGTAAACTAAAATATGTACGCATATTAATGATAGACAATTAGAATATGGCATGATATATGTTGCTTTTGTGATGTATTTGTGATTTGTGCTATATAAAGTGAGTATAACCCGCATTGAGTGTTTCTTTTGCTAGATAAATACACACACATATGGGTATTAGTGAGGGAATAACATTTTATTAATCATTTCTATGTATTAATTACGTTTTGTGTTTCTTTGCTTAAGTTGTCCATTCTGGCCTATTGTAAAATGGCCACTCTGTGTATTCGAGATGACATGAGCCGCTCCATGAGGTTCTGGGTGAAGTGCGCCTGCGCTAACATCAGCAACAGTAGCCTCGGAGTGACCCTAACCAGACTGTACCCATCAAGGACATCCTGGGAGACAAGCCAATTCTCCAAAACAACAATAGAGTAATTTTCAAAACCGGAATGATCAAGACCCATGAGCTAAGAGACATTACTTTGGTGGGAACCTGTCATCCCATATTGGACTGACCAATCAGGAGCTGTGAAAACTTATATTGGATACAATACTATGTCGATTTTTCTTATAAAAACACGTAGAATAGAGAGGAAGTTATGAGCGCTTTTTCGATTTCCTGACGTTATGCTGACGGAGAGGACGGTGACACTGCAGGACAGCTGTTTCCCTGAATCTTTGACGGACTGATCGGATGCCCAAATTCCCTGATGAACGGAACTTTTGCATTACATGGGCATAGAGTGACAGAACGACTGAATTGACTTAGAGGACGATAAATAGCCAGAATAGGTAAATATGAGCTGCTTGAATAATTAACGTTTTTATCTGCATTAATTAGACAAAGATTGAATTGATCAATTACCAAATGAGTTGGGTTGTTTATTCATAGAAAATGTTTAGATTTAAAAGGTGAATAGAGAATTAGAAATTACTAAAACCAGCAACTAGCAGATCCACCGCCAAAATTATGAGAGGTGTACCAAAGGTGGAATTTAGGGCCTAATGAGTTACGAAAGGTAAGGTAGATGTGTTAACTCCTTGGGTAAAGAGGTATTTCTTTCATATCAGCGTTTGGAAGATAATCGTCTCCTGGAAACACAGATTGATGGTGAGTGAATGTTGGTGTTATGGGCCCCACCAGCGGATGTAGTGATTGAATGTGTATGTTTGAAAAATCATTGGTCTGTGACGAACGGAGGGATTTTACATTCCACGCTGCAGCACCTACTCGGACTCAGGACCTCCAAAAATTATTTTAAGCCACTCCTGGGCCTTAAGGGTTAATCTTCAGTCATGCACACAAGTGCGATGAAAGCGCTGCTAAAATCGGCCCGGTACCGGCACCGCCTTCTGCTATGCGTGTGGAAATCCCAAAAAGCCTGGGAGAAGGCGTCTCGATCAACTTGTAAGATCGGGGCCGCATGCATGCACAGACGCATGCAGGCTCCCGAGACGCATGCGAGGATCCCGGCCAGGCCTTAGCGTGCGCCTCACTCCCTCACGGGAGAGGCCAATCCCCGGCAGCGCGCTTCAGTGCAAAGCCGCCCGACTCACCACGGGAGACGGAGCGGCAGGGGGCAAATTAAAACAACGGAATGCAAGGGGTAAAAGGATCGAAAGAGTGAAACTGCGCAACAGGCACTGTGAAGTAAGTCTGAAATATGCAAAAGGCAGCGATACAATCTGCAAATCAGCGAAATACAATTTTGAATACTATAACAAGCATACAAATATCATAAAAACAGTAATATGTCAATGAAGATCAATATCTGAGTGAAAATAATGATGCACTTATCCTGACTGCGGAGCAGCAAAGAAAGAGGGGGCCAAGATGGGGCCTCATTATTTTGTAGAATGTAATGTGTGATTATTGGTTGTTACAGGAGGCGTGGTTCAAAGCCACATTGGCTGCTGTGAGTCAGTAAAGAAATTGAGACAGCATAATCTGAAACCTCCGGTCCTGCCGTAGAATCAGGAGCCGCCCGAAGATATCAGAGCTGCCAAGGTTTCAGATTGCTACCTGTGACATTCTCAGAATTTCAGTGTAATTATGAAAATAAATGACATTAAAATGACTATGAGTGACACTTTCACACGAGCAAAATCAAGTAATGAAGACGAGGGCGACATATACATTTCAGAAATTACACCCATTTGAACAAGAAGAAGATCTTAAAACTGCAGCACAGCACCAACAATCATTGCCAGCCTTTGGCCCCCTCCCTGCCAGCAATCAATCAGGAGAGCATCAGGACTCCAGGGCCTCTGTCTGACCACATGACGTGGCAACCCCAGCCCAACAGGAGGGATGTTTGAGCACCCAACATGAACAAGAAAAGTTACACATGAGTCCAGGCATCTCAGCTGCCTGTCCCACTTTGTCAGTCAGCTAACTCGCGTGGGGACAGGCTGAGCACCACTTTGCATTATCCTCGCAGGCTAAGGCGCGTGCAATAATCTCCCGTACAACATCTTCAGAGTGCGTCTTTGAAATTCTCCTTGGATTGTTTTCTCGAGCGCTGGCATGATTGAGCGCGTTCACCCTTTCAGACGTGATGATGTCATGTATTACACGACCTGGTGTTTCTCCTGTGCCTTCGTTGGTTTCATGACTTCCTGGCCTGGATTATGTGAGCATGCAGCGCCCGTGTGCCAGGTCATCTTCGTCATCCAGGAGTAATGGTGATACAAAAAAATTATAATATATTTACATTTTTGTGCCTGGACTGCAGGAGAACATTCTTTTCTCCTGTTTTCATTGACATTTTCATCAATGTGGCACAGTTTAAATTGGGAAAGTTTTATCCGTGTTTATATTTCTAAGCAGTGTTTTGTTATTGAAATAATGAAGTTTTGTTTTTGTGTTGTCAGTACATGATATGCTTTTGGTTATTTTCACTTACAGTGACTTATTGTTCATCGCTTTGTTTTCTTTTTCTTCAGGTCACTTGATCTACGTGCCTTCCACTGATATACTGTTAAACACTGTGCTCATTTCCGTGACTTATTGTTGAGTGTGCTGTTATTAATGCTATGGAACTTAGCGAGGCTAATTTTTACTATGAAATTTTAGTGAGACTATCGTTGACTTCTAGCTAACTTGTATTGTACTGCGTTGTGCGCAGAAGTTCATTGTGTTAAGGTTCTTGGTCCCCGGTACTGCATGGGAATGTTGCGTGCTTGATACTGAGTTATAGGGTTATTTACCCTTGTGCTGCGTGAAGGGTTATGTACTCCGAGGTGTTTTGCCTGAGACTTCATGTCTTGTCAGGTGTACAGCGCAGTTTTTGCGTTATAGGGTTGGTTGCCCTAGAGTTTACTGCGTAGTGTGTGCTTTGCCTGAGACATTTCGCCTTGTCAGGTGTACAGCGCAGTGTTTGTGCTATAGGGTTGGTTACCCTAGTGCCTACGGTGTGGTGTGTGCATTGCTTGAGATGGGAGGGTATGTCTGTTGCATAGTATGCATGGTTGCCTGAGACGTTAGGTCTTGTCAGGTGTACAGTAGAGTAAATCTGTGTTCCCTAAGACATTTAGTCTTGTCAGGTTTACAGTGTAGTGTGTGCGTTATAGGGTTGCTCGCCCTAGAGTTTACAGTGTAGTGTGTTTTACCTGAGACATTAGGTTCTGTCAGGTTTATAGGAGTGCGTATGTGTGATGCCTGTGACAGTAGTTCATGTCATGAGTACATTATAGTGTTCCGTGTGCTTGCATCTTTTCTCCTGTGAGGAAAGGGGATGAGTGAGTGTGATTTCAAGGTAATCCTTTTCATGATTTAATGCATTGTTATAATTTAATGCTTTTATTACTTCTGGAATGTTCTATCAATTCTTCTCATGTTTTATTGCATTTATGACTTCTTTCATGATTTAACCTGTTTTCATATGTTAATGTTTTATGACTTCAGGAATGTTCTACCAATTCATTTAATGTTTTATTGCATTTAGGACATGTTTTAATGTGATGTCTACTATTTGGTGATGCTAACATATTTAATGATTTTTGCAACCTTTTATGCTTGTTGTATTTTCAGTTTGTTGAATTCACATTTTTACAGTTCTGCACGTAATGTTCTTTGCTTTTGTCTTTATCTTGGTTATAAGTTTCACCTTTGTTCTTTGCATTACTTCTGTCTTTTGTTTCTATAAAGAAAGGGGATATGTTGTGACATAATTGGTGCCTCTCCTTTTTCTAAGTTACATCTTCCCTACTGCTCAGCCAGGATGAGTGTTGGAATGCTTGGTGATGTCATGGAATGCATGGGTGCCCGGTGATGTGCTGAGTGTCAGTTGGTGTGTGCAGGCTCAGCAGCAGGGAGGCTGCTCCTGGTGGGGCTATCAGCTATCTACCTATCTATTTATCATCATACTTACCATCTCCATCATCTGTAACTGGACTTGATAAACCACCTTGTTGTAACCTACTACTTTGCTACATCTGGACTTCTTTTACACACAACATCTGTCAAAAACCTGTTAAAATGACCCCACCCCCCCATCCCTGGCGGTTTTGAGAAATAAACTGCAAACTTAGGGTGGCCAGAATTTAAACTCACACTTGTCACAGCCTGGGCCAAGCCGGCAGCCATGCCAGAGGACAATGCAGAACTTCTGAATGAGTCTAACACATCACGACCGGACCGGCACCCTACTACCTGCAGGCAGCTGCTGATTATGCGCCTGCGATGTGGCTAGTAAATGAATATATAATGTGCCCGGGCCTTGAAAAAATGGCAGAACTGCAAATAGGTGATACTTCAGCATGCAAGGAAGCCTGTTTGTTATCATAGTAACACAGTAAAATGCAAAATGAGTAAAATCTCATGAGCACAGTGCCCACGGTACTCCCTAGTGGCTGATTTAATGCAAAATATTTTTTAACGATTTGCGTGTAGTGAGAAATGTGTAAAATAAACTGCCTCCTTTCTTAAGTTATTTCAACCACTACATTTGTTGTCACATTTATCTCCCACTTAATTCCAACAAACAACATTTTAAACAGATCAGCATACAAGGATAAGGCGATTGTTGTTCTGGAATATGTATTTTCCGAAGAGATACTTACCAATGCGTTAAAGAGCATTAAAGGATATCGGTACTGAGGTTTATTCAAACCTTATTTTTCATACTTACATATAAGCATGGTTTTATAGGAGTGTTGTGCAGAGACAATCCACTTGCCAGGCTGGACAGCTTACTCTGTCCCAGTCTCACAGCACTGAGGCTGCCTGCGGCTCACGCAGTGGGTCACCTAAAAGGGCACCTCATAGGCACCCTGCCACCCCTCTCGTTGAGGGGACCCCATGGAGGAGTCCCCTAGCCCGGCGCGCCGGCCGCGTCACTTCCGGCGCGCAGAGGGTAGGGGCGAGGTATTTATACCTGCCCCTTGCCCATCTGGCACCCTCTTTGGCGCTGGACACGCTGTCTGTAAAGCGGTGGACAGTGAGGGGAAGAGGTCGGCGGGTTGCGTGTTATGAGGTGAGCGTAGGGCAAGAGGGTTTGGGGGCGCTAAAGCTCTTGACCGGCGCCCTACGATGCCCACATATAAACAGAAATTTTACACCTGTGGGAGGGCTCGCGCTGGCCACACATCAGGCGGGTCGCTCGGGTTTGAGCCTTTGTGCCGCGGTTTCATCCCTTCTCTGCAGGGGAGCACTTTAGCACTTTGTAATCTACCTCAGTGGGTTAACGCGTCTCTTGCAATATGAAGGGTGTAGGGTCTCGAAAGGCGGGGCCGGGATCGGCCCCGCCGCAAATATGGCGGGGCACCGACCCCCTCCTCCCCTCGCCCTTGTGTGTCCATCAGGTGGCGCGGACCACCGCGTCATCATGGCGCGGTGGGCGCGCCGTGTGCGGGATTGGCTCACAACGGTGACCCATGGCCCGGAAGCGGTTAAGGCACTTCCGGGTCATGGGGGAGTAGGGGGGGCTGGGGGTCAGACCAGTTAGAACTGGTCTGCCCCCAGGTATTAGGTTAAAAGGCTGAGGAGCGCGGGACTCGGTCTCTTTGTCCCGCGTTCTCACAGCACCTGGTCGCAGCCCTTTAGGAGGCTGCTTAACTTCTTTTGTTTTTGTTTGTTTGCTTCCCTGCAGGTTCGCTGAGGACTCCACCTACGTTTCAGTGCTGGTGTCGGGTGTCCTGGTTCCGGGCCTGGAGGTCGCAATCTACGCGGGGCTGCTGGCGGTCGACATCGTCCTGGGTGCAGCGCTCTGAGGCTGGTTGGCGTATTGCGGGAACACGGAAGCTGAGGCATCGTGGTCGCATGAGGTGCTCCGGTTAGCGAAAGGTCCCCGGTTCGAGATCGGGCGGAAACATGGTGGAGAGGCTTGTGAGCCCTGGTGAACGGCGCGCGTACGCGCTGATAAGGTATTCGTTGGGGGTGGGCCTGTGGGTGGTGTGTAGCGAGGAGGCTGGCTCGAACGACAGTTAATTAAAGCTACTGGTGCTCATGTGAAGCGCTCTTATACCACCGAGGGTGCTAGTGGTGTATTGCCATTGAATTTGTTAATGCTTGAGGGCTGAAGCCGACGAGTGAAGGTTTTAAAAAGCAATATCTATATAATTGAGATTTTTTGGGGGAAGATTGATGCTTTAGCTGGGCGGATGCTGTTCGGGGGTATTACTCGCAGGGTTACAGGCTCAATTTTCAGGTGGGCTACTTTAAATTCCTGCTCCTGTGAGGGGCTGGCAGCGCATTGGGAATTCTCATATCCATTGACAAAGTGTTAGTAGTTTTGCGCATTTTATCGTAATTACATTGTTGCCGGTCTGTCGCAGGTGAGAGTTAAGTGGGGCAGGGACAGTGTTTGCAATATTGTATTGTTATTTGTCCAGGTGTATGTTGTACATTTCTGGGAAGCGGGGACCCAAGCGTTCGCGCATGGAGCATATGCTAGAGGCAATGATGCGTAGGATGGCAACTATGGATAGGAGGTGGGGCAAGGTGGAGCAAATGGGCCATAGCCTGGCTGAACTCAGGCAGAAGGTGGAGGATCAGGGTGGGCCGTCCGGGAGGCCTAAGCGGACAATAGTACCCCCAAAACCGAGGGGGGAATTGGAGACTCTCCCTAAGAGGGTTAGACCGAAGAAGGGTAAGATTCAGGATCCCAAAATAGTGGAACCTCTAGAGACGCCGGGGGGGGGATGGACCGTCCGGGCTCCCAGTAGTGCCAGAGAATTCAGATTTAGTGCCTAACGTCCCGGGGTCAGCAGTGCCAGTACCTGCACCAGTTCCGGTGGCCCCTGTGACTGAACCGGTTGTTCCAAGTATCATCCCGGTCCTGCCCCCAACAAGCCCCAATGTTCCTGTATTGAACCCTGTGGCCCCGGTACCATCACCAGCAGGGGGAGGGCAGGTCCCGTTGGAGTTAGCCACTCAAATAGCGGCAGTGCTTCCATGGTTAGGAAAGGGGGGGGGTGTAGCCTTTTGCGGCGGGCACCGATCCCGTGGCAGAGGCACAAAGAATGGTGGCAAAGATCATGGCGGCCCCGGGCGTGGAACAGAGCCTGGGCGCGGTGAAGGCCCAGCAAGCACAGCCAGGGCCCCAGGAAAGCGACAGTGGAAAAGCCGGGACACCAGAGCCAGTGGGTAAGGAGCTGGCTTTACCATTGTTGGGCGCCGGGGTGTTACCTTCCAGGAAGGAATATTTAGCGCGCCATGTTGCAAAAGACGTGAAAGAATTGATTTGGGCTGGGGCGTATGTAAATATGTTTTCCTTGTTGGTGGATAACAGGGAAATGGAATATGCGAAGAGACAGAAGGATTGGATGCTTCCCAGTGAGTGGCGGGCGGAAATGTCTAGATTCAGGGTAGAGGAGACATTGACAAATTGGATAAGGGCATTTTCTGTTTATATGGCCATAGTGGCTGAACGTACGCCTAATATGCAAGCGGAAATGGCATGTTATCAGAGCAGGGTGGCAATGACGCATGATAAATACGGTGGTGTGGGTTGGAAGGAATATGATATGAACTTCAGGAAGGCGAAAGAGTTTGACCCTTCACTCACATGGGACAGGGTGGATTCCATAACCTGGTTTGATCAGTTTGGCCCCGGGCAGATGGGCAGTACAGCTCAGAATTGGGGCAAGGCGCACATTTCACCGCCACATCAGCCCTTTCGGTCAGGGCACCCCGGGGCGGCGGCGGCGGCCACTGAGAAAGGGGGAAAGCGAAAGGGAGTGTGCTGGGACTTCAATAGGAAGTCCTGTACTAGAGCCCAAGGCACCTGTAAATTCAGGCATGCATGTGCCATATGTAATCACCCCTCTCACCCAGAGTCAAAGTGCCTTAAGAAAGGGAACAACTTTTCAGGGTCAAGAGGGGGGAAAAAACAGGATTGAGGAGGAAATTCAAAAGGTAACACACTCGCCCATTGATGTCTTGGCTATGAATCCTTGGTTAAATCGGTATCCAGATCATGATACAGCTAAGATGCTGCAGGAAGGGTTTTTGTATGGTTTTAGGATACCAGTCGGGGATTACAAAGGGACATCGGAGTGCAAAAATCAATTGTCTGTCAGATCGAACACAAAGGTTGTAGTGCAAAAGATTAAGAAGGAATTGGGCTTAGGGAGAATAGTGGGTCCATTTGACGTCCCCCCGGTGCTTAATTTTGTCTGTTCTCCCCTAGGGGTGGTACCAAAAAAGGAAGAGGGGGAGTTTAGATTGATTCATAATCTATCAGCACCCAGAGGCAAGTCATTGAATGATGCCATCAATGAAGAACTGTGCAGTGTAAAGTATGCATCCTTTAATCAGGCAGTAGAGATGTTGAGGGTGTTGGGCCCGGGGGCCTGGCTGGCAAAATCTGATATTGAATCTGCATTTCGACTGTTGCCAGTGCATCCTTTAGATCATCATTTGCTGGGTTTTTCATTTCAAGGACAGTTTTACATGGATAGGTGCATGCCTATGGGTTGTTCAGTTTCCTGTGCTTATTTTGAAAAATTTAGTTCATTTTTGGAATGGGTTTTCAGACAAGTGACAGGACATCATTTTGTGATGCATTATCTCGATGATTTTCTCTTTCTGGGACCGGCGGGCTCTCAGGAATGTTTTGTGGCCTTGGAGGAATTTTGTGGACTCATGCACACATTTGGGGTCCCCCTGGCTCAGGGTAAAACAGTGGGGCCAACAACCACAATTGAGTTCCTAGGCATTGAAATTGATTCAGTACAGGGTTGTTTTAGGTTACCTGAACAAAAGACTCTATTATTCAGAGCTGCCTTTGCATTAGCTTTCTATGGGGCATTTAGAGTGGGTGAATTGGTGGCTCGCAACAAGCAGGATAGGCAGGGTGGCCTCTTAATGGAGTACGTGAAGATACAAGGTGACATTTTGCTTTTGACCATCAAAAAATCAAAAACCGATCAGGAAGCTCGGGGTGAAGGGGTGGTACTGCATAGAGCGCGAAACAACCGGTGTTGCCCTGAGGTTCTGTAGCGATCCGAACCCGTGAAATCGGTATCGTAGTACTGACACGATTTTGGTACCTATGAACCGCAAATGATCCATTACATACATGACAGTGTTTTCGCTACGCAGCTAGCATGAATTCACTGAGAAATAGGGCATTCTGTTGTAAAGTCATGGCATCCATTTTAGTTACGGCATCCATTTTGTTTCTTGCCCTCACATAGTCAATGAACGGGCAATGACCCCGACAGAGTCACCTTGTTAAGGACACGTAAGCTCAAGCCCCGAGAAAGGCTGACGCTGCATGACTAGGCAGAATCAAGCTGCCTCCCTTGCCTGAGGCCAGTCCTGCTATACTGGTTCTCGTGTCCATTGTCCTGACAGGAAAGGCCGAAGACGGTAGCCATGCCCGTTTATGATCCATAAACACCTCTTATCCCACTTTTCAATCCTTCGCACCTGGCTCTGCTCCTCTCCTTCTGGGCTTTTACAATGGGGAGGTTACGATTTTTATGATGGGGAGGATCGGGTAAAGAATGGAAAACTGACGAGGGGACCTGATCAAATACCGAAAACCTACGACTAATTATTGTTTGATGTCTATTTACTTTTTATTTGGAATACCGGGTTGGGCATGAGAAATATTCGTGTAATGTTGCCTAAAGACATTTTCCGTGTATTTAAGGAACAACCCACTTAATGCAATTCGAACAGTCTCGTAGATTCTGCCGCTGTGTGATTCCTATGACTTCTGTGTCCCTGCAGTAAATAAACCTTGGTCTTTGACGCCACCATCGAGAAGCCCGTGTCTCTGTTTATTTGTGCACCGAGACAGGAGGAACTCAGGGGTCTTTGGGTGTTGTTTCCCTGACACCTCCGGACTCTTAAAAGTCCAGAACCTCAAATTGGCGCCCAACGTTGGGCGACGTCATCCGGTACCGGTCCAAAGCCTGAAAAGTTCGAGAAGTTTCGTGTGAAGATTCCGGAGGGAGGTACCCCGCTTCATCGATCCCTGCATGTCGTAAAAGTTGCCCGACGATCTCTTCCACGAGGGTTCCCGTTCCCAGACGGCTACAGAGGACCGTTGCCCTAACTGTCGCCCTGTCTTGGACCCGAGGTGCAGACCTTAGTACGGCGAGACGTAGACGGGTTCTCCTTGGTGACGTCTTCCACATTTCAGTTAAGTATTAAGTGGGTCGCGCTCAAGTTTGGTTGTCTCGATACGTTTGTTTTTTAATTCGTAGATTATCATTGGTTGCTCTTGTTAAGATAATCTTTGTTTTGGTATCGGTTCATTTTGGTAGGCCTAAGTTCTTTGCGCATTTTGGTTGGAATTTGTCTTTGTCTGTCATGACTACCAGTAGTAATTGTTTCCTGTCCTGGTTACGTTGCAACGGGGATTCCCGGTTGGAGGATTCGTGTTCGGTTCCTCCGATTGGAACTCCTACATATGAGCTCTATTGTAAACATGGTGTGGGTCCTATTACGTATAATGAAGTATGGGTCCGTTACACCAGAAAAGATGGTGTCCTTAGTTGGCCACCGCATGGTAGCTTCGAAACCGAAATACTAGACAATCTAGAGATGAAGTTGTTTAAGAGAAAAGCCCGGCCGGCAATGTTTGATTCTTTTCGCGTATGGCGCAAAGAAGCCAAACAGAGAGAAATTAGGAAGACGAAGAAAGAACAGAAAGAGAAAGGGTTGACTTTAATGGAGTCTGCTAGGCAGCTGCATGTCAACGAGACTGAGAAAGCAATGGAGATGGCGAATAGGAAATATATTTTGGCAATTGATAAATGTTACCCTGTACTGCCATCTTGTCCTACTAAGCCGATGGAGAATCATGAAAAGGATCCTCTGTTGTCTTACCTGTTGAATTCACCTCCACCGTATGCACAGGGTATTACAGTACCACAGTTACTACCTGTTGTACAGCCAGCTGCTGGTCAGCCTGGAATAGTTGCTCCACTTCCTTTGATTCCAGCTCCTGTCCTTCCCGTAGTTAATGTTCCTTTGGCACCCCCTCTTCCTGGGTCGCCTACTCCGCCTTTGCCTGTCGTTACGCAAACTGCTTTACCTGCTACTCCCACCCTTACTATTTCATCTGCTCCAGCTGCCCTATCCCCGAACCCTATGAACATTCTGACTCCGCTTTCCGTTCGTCGGAAAATAACTGACTCTGTAACTAATATCTTAACTCCTCTCTACAGGTCTTTAATTGGGACCCCCGTTTCTGACTCTATACGGAGACGTAGCCAGCTTCCTGGTCCTCAGGAGCGAGACATGTTAGATTCGACAGCTCTTAGGTGGATGTCGAAAGCTGTGAAGTATGATGCACAAAGAGTGTTAGATACCTTTATGCAATGGAATGAACCAACTCAACGTTATGTTTTTGATGTAATGTGTTCTATTGTGCGTGAAGAATGGGAAGATGATGACTTAGATTCTGTCCCCTCTGATCTGATAAATATTCAACAGAAATTCGCCGCAGGAATGGTGATAGGTTCAGAAGTAAGGGCAGCGATAGAACTGATTTTAGCTTATAGGGATGATTCCCCTATTCGAGCGACAAGGGACCCTGATGGCTCACCGATTACTACTAGGAAAAAACGAGGTCAATATCCGATGAGGGAAGTTCCACTGATATGGCGTGATGCAGTTCAAGCTGATGCGGCTAATGGTATTGCAGCTGCCCCGGCACAATTCCAGAGAGTGTGGATACACATCCCTTGGAAACGGGCTGAAGTATTAGCAGTAAAACAGGCGTTGCCAGACCCACGTAAAAATCCTGCTGGTTATTACAAAGAGTTAACGCAGACAGTTCAGGCGTGCGTCATGAATTTGGCAGACATTGAAATGTTATTTGGTAATGTAGTGCCACAGCCTATATGGGCCAAGATTCGGCAAGAGAACCACCCAGTCGCCTTAGGAGGTGATTGGCCAGCTATTGTAGCAGCAGATGCGCAACAAGTTGGCGGTGCTAAACCTGAACCTCTGATTGCTGCCCTACCTGGCAGAATAATTAATCTGATGAAAACGCTGATGCCAGCGTTACGAGTTAATTGGGATAAACTATCGGCATGCAAGCAAAAGAAGGACGAAAGCGTCTCTGACTTTTTCACTAGATTTGAAGAGACCTTCGTAGACCACAGTGGACAAGATATGAGTACTGAGGGAGGCCAGAGATTGTTTGTCGACAAGTTCGTGTTTAATTTATTACCTGAACTTAGTAACAAGTTAAAGGATTCTGAAAGTGCATGGGCAGTGTCGACAACAGCACAGATACTTGCAACTGCTCAGTATTACGAGAATAGAGAGAAAGAAGAGAAGGAAAAGTCAGAAAAGAAAACAAAAGATTTAAAGACTAAAGTCCTTTTGCAACAGGCGTATCCGCCTCGCTCGAATCAGTCAGATTCACAGCAGCGACCCCAGTTTCAGCAGCAGCCACAATTCCAGCAAGGGACGCCCCAAAGATTTAATTATGGTTTTTCCCGACAACAGTTAGCATGGAATCAGTGTGCCTATTGTAAAAAGGAGGGTCATTATAAGAATGAGTGTCCGGTACTGCACGCACAGACTAGTGGTGTCCCAGCTCAGAGAGGTAATGTTGGGTTTATGCAAACCCCTAGGGGTAGAGGACGTGGTACAATGACACCACAGGCTGATCGCCAATCGAATTATTTTGATCAGCGAAATGCACAATCTGCGCAACCAGGTAGATCTCCACAGTATCATGTTGAAGATTATTATGATCATAATGCAGAGATTCAGAGAAGCGAGTACTAGGACAGCCACAGGCAAAGAGAGGGAGTAGTATCAGTTCCAGTTGATCAGAGTGGACCTTATGTCGCAGTAGTTACATCAGGCGTGGTCGAACCGTTTCTGTTGGATACTGGTGCGGCAAAAAGTTCAATTATGCATGCGAAACTCCCTGGCGCACCTTTGTCTGGCTTAACGAACACTTCAGTAGGTTTTTCAGGCGCCCCTGTTCACAATCCTGTTTCTAGTCCTTTATCAATATCTGTTGGGCCATGTGAACTAGAAGCACCCCTTATTCTAACAACCGGTTGTAATGAGAATTTGCTTGGTTTAGATCTGTTGAAACGTCTACATGCGACGACACTGTACTGTTCTCCTTCGGGAGTACAGCTCACATTAGGCAAAAGAGTAATCTCTCCAATGTATATGTCGATGGATAAGCTCCTACCGGAGCTGCGTTCTCTCCCTGATACTCTTTGGGCAACTGGTCCTAACGATGTGGGCCTCTTGGAAATTCCCCCTTATGTGATAAGTCTGAAAGCGAATGTTAAATTCCCACGAATCCCACAGTATCGGATTTCGAATGAAGGGGAACGTGCGCTCTTGCTGATTGTGAAAGACTTGATACAGAAAGATGTGATTGAGGAAACTAGAGGAAATGTCTGCAATAGTCCTGTTCTACCGATTTTGAAACGTACTGACCCTTCCAAACCTCCAATCTACCGGTTTGTGATTGACCTCAGAGAAGTTAACAAAATAGTGATTCCACAGTTTCCTGTGGTACCAGATATCACTGCATTATTAACGTTGATTCCTGCCTCAGCCTCATGGTTTACAGTGATCGATTTGAAAAATGCATTTTTCAGCATTCCGATAGCCGAGGAAAGTAGAGACATTTTTGGTTTCTCCTTAGGAGGTCGCAGTTTCAGATTCAAACGCGCTCCACAAGGTTATTGTGAGAGCCCTTCAATTTACAGCCAAGCATTGAAGAGTCAATTAGATACTCTTGTACTTCCTCCTGGTGTTGCTCTGATCCAATACGTAGATGATCTTTTACTGGCTACTGATGACAAGGAAACTTGCAAAGCAGCTACAATTTCTCTATTACGTCATTTGTCAGACTTACATCACAAGGTGTCACCTTCTAAACTGCAATATTGTTGCCAAGAAGTGACCTACTTAGGTCATCTTTTGTCAAAGGAGGGAAGAAGGTTGACCCCAGAGAGAATCAAAGCAATTTCGCAGATGACTGTACCAAGCACACAGAGAGAAGTGCGTGCGTTTTTGGGTATTACGTCATACTGTAGGCAATGGATCCCAAATTTTTCTCTCATGGCAAAACCATTGGTAGCCCTGACTGGAAAAGGTGTTCCGAGCCCTTTGCCATGGTCCGACGAATGTCAACAGAGCTTCTCTAACTTACGTGATGCGCTGTGTTCAGCTCCTGTGTTGGGTACTCCTGACTACAGTAAGCCGTTTACACTATATGTCCATGAAAGAGAAGGTTGTGCGTTGAGTGTATTAACGCAACAATTTGGTGACAAACAGCGGCCTTGTGCATATTTCTCATCTACATTAGATCCGGTAGCCAGAGCATTGCCAAGTTGTTTGAGAGCTACAGCAGCAGCTGCAGTGTCTATTCGACAGTCTGCTGGACTAGTCATGAACAACATGTTAGTAGTTATGGTTCCACATGCTGTGGATACACTCATGAATCGAACGAAAACTCAGCACCTCACCAGTGCTAGACTATCAGGCTATGAGCTGACGCTTTTGGCAAACCACATTCAGATTAAGCGATGCAACATATTGAATCCAGCAACGCTGTTGCCGACTACTCTAGAGTCGAGTGATTCAGAGCCCCATGATTGCTGTTTTAGAACTGAGGAAGAGACAAAAGGTCGGATTGATTTGAAAGATACTCCGTTACTAGATCCAGACGGCACTTTATATGTCGATGGGTCGTGTTTTAAACTACAGAATGGTGATGTGACGGCCGCGTATGCAGAATTAATTGCATTAACAAGAGCGTGTGTTTTAGCTGAGGGAAAGAGAGTGAATGTGTTTACTGATAGCCAATACGCCTTCGGCGTAGCACATAGCTTTGGACGTCTCTGGAGAGAAAGAGGTTTTCTCACGTCTCATGGAACTAAGATCCAACATGGACAGTTAGTCAGCGATCTATTGGAATCCCTGACCCTACCGAATGAAGTTGCGATTGTGAAGTGCAGTGCACATCGAAAGATTGCGGATGATGTTGGCCGTGGGAATGCGTTTGCTGATGAGGTCGCTAGAGAAACGGCCAAGAACATGACGAGCCGAATGTACGTTGCAACGTCTGCAAGATGGATGGCTGAATCAGGAATGTGTGAGAATACGATTGAAAGTGTGAAGGCAATCCAGAATGAAGCAACTGAAAATGAGAAGAATGAATGGAAGGAGAAAACGGGTAAAATGGATTCAAGTGGATGTTGGGTTGATTTGTCTGAACAGCAGCGTTGGATGTTGCCTGATGCGTATGTGCTCGCAGTAGTCACGATGGCGCATGGAGCGGCGCACATCAGTTCGAAAGGGATCTGTAAAATGTTAGCTCCAGTATGGAAGAACGATGGAATTACTAAGTGTGCGTAAAGAGTAGTGAAAAACTGCATGATATGCCTGATGCATAATCCTGGCAAGGGAACCCCAACCCCAACTGGTCATTTTGCTCCCCCTTCTTGTCCCTTTGAAGTGATTCAATTGGATTTTATCCACCTGGACAGGTGTAATAATCTTAAATATGTCCTAGTGGTGGTCTGTGCCTTTTCAAGATGGATTGAGGCATATCTGTTAAAGGATAACACTGCTATGTCCACTGCCAAAATCCTCCTTAAAGAGTACTTCCCCAGGTATGGTATGCCACGGATTGTTTGGTCGGACAATGGAAGTGAGTTTGTAGGGAAAGTTATGAAGAGTGTGTGTACGGGTTTGGGTATTACCCAAAAATTTCACAGTGCAAATCACCCACAGTCAGCGGGTTTGGTTGAAGGGTACAATGGCACCCTGAAACTGAAACTTGCTAAAATTCAAGCTTCCACTGGTCTACCTTGGCCAGATGCACTGCCTTTAGCTCTATTGTCCACCAGAGCGACTGTACACTCTCGAGTAGGGCTTAGCCCATATGAGATTGTGTTCGGTCGTCCTGCTAATGTTTGGGGAGTCCCTAGGCCAAAGGAATTCAAACAGATTGAATACCCAATGTTGATTGATTATCTTTATGACCTGACTGCTAAATTAAGCCTTATTCATCAACAGGTATTCGAATCCTTGCCTAAACTGCCAGAGAGTCCAGGCCACACGTTGAAACCAGGCGACCAAGTTGTAGTACGGAACTTTGAACGAACTCGGAACCTCCAGCCAAGATTCGTGGGTCCGTTCCAGGTACTCCTCACAACAAGAACTGCTGTACGCCTAGCTGGAAGGAAGAATTGGGTGCACGCTAGCCATACGAAGCGTGTCCCTCTCCCACTCCCCTATGATAACTGGGTTAGACAGGGATTTGGCGTATCCGAGACAGAACCTGTTCCTAGGCACATCCCTTTCAGTGATGCAGAGTACATAACGGACCACCCACGAACTGAAACACAGAACTCTGACACCTCAGCAGGAACCGCTCCTTTGAATCTTGGACCGAGTATTGTACAAAGTGAACATTTGTCACCTGTGGAGTCGAACATTTCCGCACCTGTAGACCGGCTATTTCAAGATCAGACAAGATCCGCAAAGTACAGATATAATCTACGTTCTCATGTTATGAACTAATGACATTGCATAATTACCTTTCTGTTTGAAAACTGTTTTGATCTTACTGCATTCCATTCAGTCAGGAAGTTTGCTCTAAATTTTTATCTTTTTGTTTTTATTGTTTCTCTCACCTTGCCATCTGGGTTACCGTAGGGTCGTAACGTGTGCCTTGTTTTAATTTGCAGGGAATCAGACATAAGGTCGGTTTCTTCTGTCTATCTTGGGAACTCCCAGGGTAAACAGAGGCAAGTTTTTAACAGGTACAAACCATCCGTTGCGAACGGTTGTAGAAGATGGAGCTTCCTGAACTGCGACGGGTTAATGTCATAAATGTGCACAAGACAAAGCTATATGATATATTATATAGCAAATGCTTTCTAATGCAATGTACTTTGACACTTCTAATTGTTTTAATAACTTTGGTAGGCGGAATTATTTTTAGTATTCAGTTGATCTTTACACCTGTTACATCTACAGTATCTCCCCATGTTCCTGTTTCTCCGACTGTTGTTTCTCTTCATTCTTTCCATCCTTTTCCTGCCCACGAGCAAGCTCGACGCTCTGAGTTTATAAATAACACTTTCATTCAGCTTTTGCACCAACATCAACTAGTAGTTAACACAACAAACTGCTGGGTGTGTGGCTTGATACCACATACCATGGACAAGGGCATCCCTTATCTGGTTCTGCCCTTTAGTTATAATGGATCATTCTGGGCATTTCAGACCATGTTCGCTTATGCCCTAGAGACCTATCCTCCACGACCTCCGTGTTCCACTCGGTATAACTCTGCTAATAGAGCCTTGGTAAAAGGAATCACTGACATGGTTAGAGATGTCAATAACACTCCGTTCATTCCCAAGGATGAATTGCGAGTTTACATGGGTTGGAATGTTACGGAATATGGCATTACTCTGGGTGAGAACAAACGTAAAAGCTCGACTCCGATCTGGGTCGTACCCCACCAAGGTCAGGTCTGTTTGCAAGGAAATGGGAGGAATCCGAAAGCTCAACTAGGAAAGAGTGACTGTATCGAAACATATGTTTTCCCGTCACAGTCTTCCCCTGCATTCTTAGCTGCTAAGGGTACCTATTTTGTTTGCCAAGACAAAGCATACACATGGCTGCCTGCTGACTTCTCAGGCTCATGATATATATCGCTCAACTGCTACCTCCGACATACACTGCTGCACCGGACTATCACAAAACTAGAGTTGTGTGAGGTGTTTTCAGTAAAGAGGATACTGCTGGCCAAGAAGCAGGAGACTTCTTCAAAGGTTTCCTTCCGTTTTGGGGGCCTATGGTTAACAGTAGAAACTTACGTCAACTAACACGGGTAGTTGAATCCACTATCACCGAAACTGCGGGTGCCCTTAGTAACCTGACAGCTGAGCTTCAAGCGGATCGTCTCATGACGTTACAGAACCGTATGGTTCTTGTTGTGTTACTTGCAGATCGAGGTGGAGTATGTAAAATGATCCAATCGAGTTGTTGTGTTTTTATCCCAGATAATGCGCCAACGGTATACAAGGCCATCTCTAAGTTACACAAAATCTCTGACTCTATTCATGTAGAGAAAGGTGACTGGTCATTAATGGGATGGTTCTGGAGCCTGTTGTCTGCGTGGGGATGGAAGGTTCTGATAGTCACTGGTGTTGCGTTGGTATTTTTATTTTCGTGCTGTCTCATTGTCCAGTGTGGTCCTGCCTTATGTAATCTCTGCATTTCAACATGCGTAAGAAGACCACCTGTTTTTAGAGATACGCCACGGGATAGAGTAATGCTTCAACAACATATTAGTGACCTGATGAACATAGAAATGGACTCCGACATAGAGTAAGTCATTGCCTATGTAAGGGCAAAAGGACGGTCTGAGGTTCTGTAGCGATCCGAACCCGTGAAATCGGTATCGTAGTACTGACACGATTTTGGTACCTATGAACCGCAAATGATCCATTACATACATGACAGTGTTTTCGCTACGCAACTAGCATGAATTCACTGAGAAATAGGGCATTCTGTTGTAAAGTCATGGCATCCATTTTAGTTACGGCATCCATTTTGTTTCTTGCCCTCACATAGTCAATGAACGGGCAATGACCCCGACAGAGTCACCTTGTTAAGGACACGTAAGCTCAAGCTCCGAGAAAGGCTGACGCTGCATGACTAGGCAGAATCAAGCTGCCTCCCTTGCCTGAGACCAGTCCTGCTATACTGGTTCTCGTGTCCATTGTCCTGACTGAAAGGCCGAAGACGGTAGCCATGCCCGTTTATGATCCATAAACACCTCTTATCCTACTTTTCAATCCTTCGCACCTGGCTCTGCTCCTCTCCGTCTGGGCTTTTACAATGGGGAGGTTACGATTTTTATGATGGGGAGGATCGGGTAAAGAATGGAAAACTGCCGAGGGGACCTGATCGAATACCGAAAACCTACGACTAATTATTGTTTGATGTCTATTTACTGTTTATTTGGAATACCGGGTTGGGCATGAGAAATATTCGTGTAATGTTGCCTAAAGACATTTTCCGTGTATTTAAGGAACAACCCACTTAATGCAATTCAAACAGTCTCGTAGATTCTGCCGCTGTGTGGTTCCTATGACTTCTGTGTCCCTGCAGTAAATAAACCTTGGTCTTTGACGCCACCATCGAGAAGCCCGTGTCTCTGTTTATTTGTGCACCGAGACAGGAGGAACTCAGGGGTCTTTGGGTGTTGTTTCCCTGATACCTCTGGACTCTTAAAAGTCCAGAACCTCAGCCCGGTAATGCATCTTGAAAATTTCCTCAGTCTGAGGAGCAGCGCGTTGGGTGGAGCATTATTAGTACATGCAGACGGTACACCACTTACCAGGTACCAGTTCAAAATAGTGTTGGATATGGCAATCACCAAGGCAGGCATGGATCCAAGTGTTTTCGGAACGCATTCTTTTAGGATAGGGGCTGCCACTGAGGCGACGGCTAGGGGGTTGCACCCCAGTAAGGTACAGAAGATTGGACGATGGGTTTCCAATAGTTATAGCGTTATGTGCGGCTGCACATGTTGTGATGGCACATTATAATGGTGTACTGATGCTTCTCTGTCTGTCCTTTTCTTCACAGTTTCTCAATCCTGTCACGCAGGGGGGGAACTGCCATCATCCCAGCAACAACGTTCTCCGCATGGATCAGCAAAGCTACAGGTCACAAGGACACGTAATGTGTGGATTGTGGGGCATTCATATGTACGGCGTATGAAATCTGTTTTTCTTGCAGGTGACTATAGGAAACGGGCAGAACAGAAGGGGTTCACAGTATCTTTTCATGGGAAGGGGGGCCTTTGCCTTAGTCAATTTAGGGGCTTTATGACTGATCTGCTGAAAAGACACAATCCTCCTCCCTCTATCGTTATTTTACACCTGGGGGGCAATGACTTGGTCAGGTTGGGCAGGAGGGTCTTGTTTGAGAGCATAATCTCTGAGATTGGTTGGTTAGCCAAGGTGTGCCAAGGGGGCTACATAGTTTGGTCACACATGGTACCCAGATTTAAATGGAGAGGGGGGACTCTGTGAGAGCTTTGAACCACTCGGTAAAGAGGGTCAATAATAAAATAGGGAAACTGTTCCGATCTTCCAAGTTACAGTGCATTGCCCATGGGTGTGTTCGGGGGGAACCGTGCTTCTTAAAAGACGGGGTTCACTTGACTAGGTTGGGTAATGACTTGATGTTAGAGAATTTCATGGCTTGGCTAGAGGGTCTGAGGGAAGGGGCATGACCTTTCTGAGGGATGGTTTGGGGGGGGGGCAGATAGTCGGGCAACTATGCTGGCCTGTGGCGGTAAGGTCATGACTAGTGAGCAGTAAATTTAAGGTCCTTAGGGGGCGGCCTCATTCTCGGATGGGGTCGCCCAGGGGGAGGTCAAATTGATAAGGATCTGACACCAGTTAATGACCTTGCCGTAGGCCCAAATAGGATCCACAGAAAGTAATTAATGTATGATTATGATCTTTATGTTAGATTCGGATAGGAAAACTATGTATTAGTGATATGTTAAGGTTAGCCATCTGAAATCTGTGCATATTAATTGTAATCAAATGTCGTGTTATGTTTCTGCGTATAAAATGTAAATAATGTTTATCTCGTAAAACTTTTGATTTGTTTTCATATTTTTATAAATATGGCCGGGGGTTGTTCGACCCCCGCCTCCAAAAGTCATTACCTCTCATGTCCCTCATTACAAATGTGTTTATGACCAGGGGGGGGGGAGGGGGAAATTCGGTAGTCCCTGCCCATAAAGGTTCTCGTCTTCGCCAGCGAAAGCATGGTGAAACTGGCACCTTGAGCAGTTTCTGAAGCCAAATATTCCACTCCCACTTTAGGGTCAGCTTTAATTTGGCTAACGTAATCCTCAATATTGGACCTAATGAAGGACCTTGACATTGATTACTCATTTGTAAGCAACTCATTTAGTTCCAGGGCCTTTGATTTTAAAGCTGCACTGTGAAACTGTAGACTTCCTCTTGCCCCAGCCCAAATATTGGAACAACTTTTAGTTTCATAGTTCCAAAAAACATTGATTTCCAAAAACCATCGCCCTTATATTACCTCTTTGATGTAAAACAGTTGTCTTCGTTATTTGAGGGGTCGGCATAGTAATTGTAAGCCTACTTAGTGAGCAACATACTTCCAGTACAGACAAACCTTTAGTAGGCTGACCCCTATCTTGACTCAATAACATAGTGAGTGGAGAATCACCTACTCTTGGGGGGAAAGATTGTACTTTATGAGAGGAAGGGGGAGGGCGGCCCCCGGGCCGCGCTTCGAGGTGGCGGGCCTATTTGGAGCCGGGGGCCGATCTGGGCTGTGAGCTGCTGCTGGCCTAGACGGGCGTTGTGGCACTCCAGGCCGAGTGGTAACACTCGGGGCTTCATGAGTTGAGTGCCTGCTAATGGGGCAATGCACGTTGAGCCGATGCTCAGAGACATGGTTTTGCTCTGTGCCTTTATCTGGCCATTGGTGGAAAGGGCTGGAGGGGTTCTTCTTTTCCCTTGCTATGGGTCACTTGTAGGGTGACTTTACGTATATGGTTTCTGTTGATTCCTGGAAGCCACGAGGTGGTGTGTACTTAAGTCGGTTAACACCCGCGCCGCGTTGCATCATGCCAGGAAGCATTGTTGGTAATTTATGTGGAGCTCCGCTGTGAGTGTGGGTGGTTTCTCGAGTCCCTGGCAGTGCCTTTAGGGTGGGCTGCCCCTGCCTCTGAGTACTGAGGTCATGCATGGCTGGGCACTATGCGGCCGGGGAACAAACGGATTGGCACATTTTCAGGATATGAGCTGCCAGTCCGAGGCATCTTTGTTATTCATTCGCCAATGGATATCGCACTCGCGGGCACCTTGTTTTTGTTATGTGGCATACATGCTTAATCAGCACAGGTGTCAAAACGTGCTAACGGTTGATGTAAATACCTATCCCTCACTGTTCAGCCAAGGAGCCATGCTGTGAGTCCGGGTTCCTTACGTCATAGCAGGAACGTTGGTTGAATAGTGGGGCGAGGGTCCAGCACCCTATATTTCTGGATGGCACCATTTTGGCCGGTCATTCCTGCCCCAGGAGTTTTTTACACGCCTATCCAGGTGATTATGGGGGACAATGTGAGCGGCCTGCGAACTGTGCTCCAGGACAGAGTTTATGCCTTTGAGGCAGTGATTTCATGCTGATGAAAGGTAATGGGATGTTCAAAAGTATTTCACCCAGAGTACAGTAATGCCCGAGGTGGGCCCTGTCTTGAAGGGTTTTGCCACCAAGTGGCAATTGTTGCCTGTGGTTCCTGAGAAGGAGCCCGTTGTGCAGTGTCCACTGGGCAGTGGAGTAGGAGTAGCAAGAATGTGTATCGCCGCCCAGCACCAGGTGAAACTGAGTGGCACGATGAGAAACTAGATGTTTGTTGGTACCGCCTTTTCAATGGAAGCCATTGTCTTGCTGGTTGCTATGAGCCGTGCATTTGCAAGCGTAAGTAACATTATCAGCTACCAGTTCAAACGTGCAACACTTTGGCTAATTTATTACGCTATGTCACCAGAGAGGGCTAATAATACCAATAGTCCGCCATGCCAGTCAGGTCTAGAGAACTCTGGTGATTTAGGTTATGTCTAGAAGAGATTGGAGGTTAGCCTAGGGGCAGCGTTGACCAGAACCTGCAGTTGGACTGATTTCAGACCCCCATTTTAATTCCTAGTAACATCAACGTCGAGCGATATTCAATAGCACCATAAGTTAACCCCCTATGCGCCATACAGGCGTAAGGACAGCGGAGTTCTTAGGATAGAACCTGGCGCTTAGTAAACCTAGGTTGGGCACAGGTAGATTCATTGTCAGCAGGTCCACAGCATTCCCCTAGTTGCACCCTGGCCTTGGTATTAAAGCTACCCCATTTTCATTTATTATTGCGCTAATGGAATGTCATATTATCATTGCGTCATATGGGTCAACTAACTCACATTGTGCGATAAGAAGCTCAGCTTCAGCTTCCAAAGTAAATGCTTCTATAATTTAATGGCGCAGAGTGCCCTGACGTGCATGGTGGTACATTTCAATTACTTAGACCGAGGGAATGCTACTTGGCTGCATCCAGGACCTGCAGCTCAATGGCAAGGTCTTGTGCATCTGGTGCCACGGGCCCTGTCCAAGTCAGGGGTTCAAGTCCCAGAAGCATGGGCTATGGCACCTTTCATCGATCACCTCACTGCAGCACAGGCATACTCTATGTCCATGCAGCAGGCTTGGGATATGTTTTCACCTGGCTGTTGAGGCCTACAGCTGGCTGCTCTTTTGGGGGACCTCATAGCAGGGTGTATCTTGCTGACCTAGAATGCATAAGGCCATATGGACATAGAGCAAACATTGGTCCTCCATTTCTTGTTTTCCAGATTCCCTAAGCGCCATACGGTTTCATGCTTTAAATCTGGAGGTTTCCTTAGGAATATGCCACATAAGTGCATGCTTCAGTTGGTTAGAATCAGAGATTGGAATGGGCAATCTCTGCAGCCTGTGTCACAAAAGGGTCCGCGGTTGTGAGCTGCAGCCGTTGCCCATTTAGTGTGCCCCTACAACGGATGGGCATGCCCATGCAATATAGAACTGTGAGATAGATGTATAGTTAATGAAAGGAATACAAGGCAGGGGGCGGCGTTTGGGAGGAAAATTACCCAGCTGTGGCCCACGTTCAGCATGCGGGTACTTGAGTAACACTGCGGTAAAGTTTTAGGAGAGGAGTTTGCGACTGTGATGTTACTTCTAAGAAACTCATCATAGAGCATGCACAGTCTCATCATTTCAGAACTGTAACATTTTCAATTTTCTTACATGGAAACTATAGATGTTGCTTATTTGCCCTATGCAACTATCAATCATTGACAAATTAAATAGTCCCGGCTAGCGACAGGTCCAATGCTTTGGGGATTAAAATATGAGTACAATGGAAAAAGAGGCACAATTATGCGTCACACTTGGACAAGCATGAGAGTTCAGCCTAAATTTTTTATCCAATGCCATAGACAGAGCCTCAGGGATCGGGCCAGAAGCATTATGCCACCGGGTAGCTCAACCAAGTACTTCAAGCGTATGCATGGCACATTGGATAAGTGGTGCAGGATAATTATTCCTTTAAGGTCTGCCTAGGGGCAGTCAAATGGGGACGACTTCGTCAATAGATAAACATGTGTTTTGATCACTAGCGTGTTCAGTGAGTGGGGATGATTGGCCCAGTTCTGTTGTGCCCTTGACTATTATTCTTTGACTGGAAATTGGGTCATGTACAGGTTGTGTAAGCGAGGTGGGGCGAGTTGCCTAACAGCAAATATGTAGCATGTCTGCGCGCAGAGGCTGGCGATTTCTTCATGAGCTTAACTTTGTTTGCTACCCTTCGCCCGGTTTAATGGACTAGGGTGATGCAGTGGAATTTGTGGCAGGCATGGACCAAGAGATGGGTCTTGTGATACAGTCCATAACCTGGTTTAGTATCCAGGCCAAGGAGTGGCTGCGTGACACCCTGGTGCTGGAGATGGTCAGTCTGTTGGCATGACTTTCTATATATTGGTTGCTAGCTCTGTCCTATCCAAGCTAGGGTTCAAGTCCCAGAAGCCTTGTCTAGGGCACCTTTCATTGATCACCAGACTGCAGCACATTCACCCAAATTGCATGCAGCAGGCTTGGGATACAGTTTCACATGTCTGTTGAGCTGCAGCTGGCTGTCCATTTTAGGGGACTTCATAACTGGGTGGATCACGCTGGCCTATAATACAAAAGTCCTTATGGGCATAGTAGAGGCACATGGGTCCTTCATTTTCTACTCTTCCAGGTCCCGGTAAAGGCGCCATATGGATGCATGCTTTAAATCTGGAGGTTTCATAGGCTAATGCCACAAGTCTATGCTTCAATTGGCTAGAATCAGTGATCGGAAGGGCCATTTTCTGCAGCATATGTCCCACAAAATTCGGGAAAAATAATAAGTCTGTCTATTCAAGGTCAGGTAGTAGTCCCTCCTCCCACCTCGAGATCACACAGTCTCTGAATAATGGAATAAATTTACTTTCAACAAATGTAATGCATTTAATCACAGCTGTAGACAGCTGATATCATTGAGAGTTTTAGAGGCTGAAGGGTTGTGCCTGCCTGCAATATGTTCCTCATTCAGGAGCAGGGGGAAACAGATTTTGGGGCAGGTTAGCATACCTCAAAGGGGTATTGATGGGTTTCATGTAGGTGTATCTCTGGTCTTATGGCGGTGGAGAGACGCACCCAGTTGGCACACTGTGTTCTTCAGCCGCCCCATCTATGAGACATATGGGGGGATGTTCATGGTACAGTTTGTGCTTATTATGGTTCTCAAGACCAACGCGGTTGTATCTTTTCAAGGGGAAGAGATATAAGGCCTGAACAAACATATGGTGTGGCAAGTTTGTTAAACTACGGGTACATCACTGTGTGAGAACCTCATGTTTTGCAAAGCCTAGAAGGAGCATTGGGAAATTATAGGTGTATGTAATTCAGCAGCACTCTACCAGTCCGAACGACAGCACTGACATTAATTTGACTCATTTTCAGTAATAAGACATTGAGTTTTATAATTTAGTTTCAACACATGGGTCAATAATCACAGGATGCGTTGCAGTTACCTGATGCCCAAGCCTGGTTACCTTTAGAAGCCACATGTCTTCCTCCTTCTAAGTAGAAACGTTTGATAGCTTCAATATGAGTTTTGAAATGCAGTGCTCTGTGGACGTGAGCTGAAGTTAATACCTTCTTTTCTGCTTTGGGCAAAAGGGCTGCAGAGTTTGAGGGTAAAAGTGGAGCCAAACTTGTTTCCTGGTGTGTCAATTCGGTTAAATCCTAGGGGGTACTAGGAGGTGTGGGAAAAAGGTGCTTAGGGAACCCTGACAGAGCATGGGTAGATGCAGAGGAAGGTCCACAGTACTCCACCAGTTCCACCAGTTCACCCCCATCAGTGGAATTATATTTACCCAATTTGACCACGAGGATGAACAACAGATTAGCTCAATATGCAAACACAATGGTATGATCCATACAGAGGATATCTTGTCCATATGCAGGCCAAAGTACCCTTATGTCAAAAGACGGGACAATCAACTCAGGTAGGGGTCTAGCTGCTAGCGGACTATTGCACCCTGTTAGGGGGGCGTGTTTGACCCCAGGGCTGGTGCTGAGATAGCAACGCAAGCGCTGGAGCGCTAGGTAGAAGATTTTAGTGTCTAATTGTCCACTTATTCATTTTGTACGAAAACCTATCTTGTCCAACGTCTCCACGAGTCCCGGGGACAGCATTGTCAGGAAGGTTTTATGGTACTAGAAGTAACTGCAGTAAGTCTATAACAGCCTCCAGGCCATCCATTGTGGTTCGATACCTCTCCAAGACGTACCTCCCCAGTGAGTGGTGTTTGCCATGAGTGCCGTGGAGATGTAGATTAAAGAGCAGTTCAGGGTTCCCGTTGTTTTAAAAAAAAACATTTTTTTTAAGTCAAATGACCACTGCACATGAGGATAGAGAGTGATCACAATGAGCAGAGGATGGGTAATGGCAACGCTAGACTGCCAGCTTGCTTAGAAAAATGTATCATATCACCAAGTAGATGGGTATTGAGAGGCAAACCAGTAAATAGGCAGGCGAGCATATCTCAAAGGTGTATCTGTGGGCTTAAGGTATGTGTATCTCTGGTCTTATGGCTGTACAGTGCCATTCTCATTTGGCACACTGCCAGTATCTTGTGTTCTTCGGCCTGTTTGTTTTATCTTTTCAAGGGGAAGAGATATGTTAGGAACCTAATTGCTTAAAACATTAAGGTGGGCGCAAACCTGGATATTTCCCCATTAATGTCGCAACAACACACTTTGCTAGCAGTAGAGCAAACTTGAAAGTGTGGAGATTAACACCGCAGATGAGAAATTCCTGTAAGAAACAATGGATACATGGCAAGTACACGAGGACACACTTGCTTATTGTCACATATTTCCAAGTTCATTGGATAGTTGAGCCTTTACACATCATAATGGGAAAGTCACCAAGTGAAAAAGGCAATTTGGTTCGTCTTGCCAGGACCTTGACACACACTTCATACGGACTGGAGACTCTATAAAGGGAAAAATGCTGGAAACACGGAATGGGGATACGTCTGGCTGAAAAACCATCTTCACCAAGCAGCAGTGTGACAAGTGTTGCCAAGTGTCTTTCAGTGACAGGCAAGTGCATTAAGGGAGCTGCATTAGGTAGCAAGGTTACTTGAAATGAGGCAGAGGGGTCCCAGCGGACCCACAAAAGGGGGCTGCGGTAAAACATGAAATTGGGAATCTTAAGATTCCAACAGTATCATTGTTTAATAATACGCAAGACTCTCTAGTTATGTGGAGTATGAATGTTCCAGCCTGAATTACAAGGTGAATAGAAGGTAAGCCGAATTCGGCTTTGATTTTGTGAAGGGCAATCAATTCTGGGGATAACAAAGTGAACTAGGTCTATAGCTGGATTGAGCACAAAGGGTCACAGCTGGTTACCAGGTATGTGTGTATCTGTGATCTGCCTTTAGTTAAGCAAGCCTGGTGGGTGGCGTAAGTAGTCACTCCAGAAAGTGTGCTGGGCCTGCAACTGTGTGAACAATACGAACAATCCCTCAAACCAGGTTTGACACCATTAAGGTGTTTGCCTTGGTTTAGCAATCAAAAAGGTCTGTGCAAATGTCTGGTCAAATTCAGAAAAGTATGTGCACTCTGTTCCAAGGGCATGTTACAGGTTGCTTCAGTTAAGCAAAAAATTCCCCTTCCTGATAGCCATAGTAGATAGGCTGGTTGTGGAAGTTGTCATCTAACAAGTGTGCTGCTGTCCCAAAAGTTGGGGAAACAAGGTGTTAAGGTACATAAAGTGCTAGAAGGATTGGTAACTACAGGTTGCAGGAGGTTGGAGCCCGCATTAGCTTGAAGGGTAGTAAAGCTGTGGTTAAGAGTAGAGCTCCCTCGAGGGAAGCCATCACATTCCTACAGAAAGGAGAATGAAGCCAGGGTCAAGCACACCAAGCGGGAGGGCATGGTTCAAATCAAATTCAAGTTAAAATAAGAATAGCTGGTTAATTGGGCGTGGCCTCTTTGTGGAACACCACGTGGTAGTGATAGGGACGGGGTACACCTATCAGAAGTAGATAAGGAAACGGTCTACCAGAAGGGCCAACGGCAGGTTGCAGGTGGTTTAGGAGAATGCCATGGTGGGGGGCCGGATATGACGGTGGCCACATTCTGGGCATTGGCAGAATTACTGGGTGATCCGGAAGTGAAAGGGTACAGAAGGAAACCACTTCAGGAGCACATTAACAGGGGTGCCTGTTCCAAACCCCAGTAATCTTTATGGCAGGACCCTGGAGAATTTATCGTCGGCTCCCCACTAGTCCTTCGGGTGGTTGGAAGCCTGAGCAACCGGGGGCTTGCCTTGCAATGCTCTGCCCTAAAAGGGCGTGAGTAAAGTGGTGGACCAGTGGCTCACTGTAGTCAAGGGGGGAATCAACTCATAACTGGTAGCACTAATTGGATTGCCCACAGTGCAATTTGGCTCTTTAGGCAGGCAGTGCAGCGTAGGTCAGTCACCGCTGCCTGCCCTTGGATCACCCATAAGTTAACCCACCACGTTGGCATAATTTTGTATGGAATAAACCTGCAGCAAACATTTCCCAACAAAATTGTGGTGTGTGATTTATTGATTCCTATTGCATGCAAGGTTCTGCAAAGGTGGGGAGGGTTGCCTATATAGGCACTATGAGGCTGCCCGCGGCTCATGCAGTTGGCCACCTAAAAGAGCGGCCATCTTAGTGCCACTTAGGCACCCCGCCACCCTTCTAGTTGAGAAGACCCCATGGAGGAGTCCCCCAGCCCGTTGCGCCGGCCGTGACCCTTCCAGCGTGCAGAGGGTAGGGGCGAGGTATTTATACCTGACCGCGCCGATCTGGTGCCCTCTTTGGCGCTGGACACGCCGTCTCCCACCCTACCACATACCTGGCGTTTCGGCTGGTTAGCACGGCTAGGTGGGACTGTTTAATGTTTTTTCATTTGTGTTGCAGGCGGAGTTACAGGGCGATCCGGAGGTGGAAGGGTACGGAAGGGTACCTCTTCAGGAGCACAATAGGGGTGCCGATGCCAAACCCCAGGAGTCTTTACGGCAGGACCCTGGAGAAAGAATTGTCGGCGCCCCGCTAGTCTTTCGGGCAGTTGGAAGCCTGAGCAACCGGGGGCTTGCCTTGCAGCGCTCCGCCCTAGAAAGGCCGTGAGTAAAGTGGTGGACCAGTGGTTCACTGTAGTAAATGGCAGAATCCCCTCTTAACTGGTAACACCGATTGTATTGTCCAGGGTGCAATTTGGCTGTTCGGTCGGGCAGGGCAGCATAGGTCAATCAGAGCTGCCTGCCCTTGGATCACCCGTAGGTTAACCCACCACATTGGCATACTTTTGTATGGAATAAACCTGCAGCAAACTTTTTCCAACAAAATGTTGTTGTGTGATTTACTTATTCCTATTGCATGCTAGGTTCTGCAAAGGTGGGGAGGGTTGCCTATATAGGCAATTTAATCGGTGCGGCCAAGGGTCAAATATACTGCGCTGCTGAGACAGCTGAGGCACGCTGATATCACTCTACAGCGGTACTGCACACATACCAGTGGAAAGAGACAGTATTACACTGACACATAAAACAGTGTACAAGCAAGTACAGAAAGGAATAGCCTCTGCGTTACGTTAGACAAAGAGGCCATGTTGAAATGGGCATGTTTTAAACCTCTATTTACTAAGCAGCATTGATACAGACTATTTTCTGAAGTTAGTCTCAAAATATGGAGTAAATTAAGTCTTTATTACTCTTTTTATTTTATAAGACTGTAATGAACCACCCAGTCACCATACACAGACCCAGATGTAATGCAACTTAACCTCAATGCTGGGTGCGGCCCAGGGTTGGCCCCGCGCAGCACAACAATGACTAGAGTAGGCTGCACCTTCTATTATTTGCATTTTAACTTAAAGCAGTTCGAGAAACCTTGAATTACCTCCTCGTCCGTCTTCCTCGCCACAGTATTAACTAATGAGCCTTCGGCTCCCACAGAAACTCCAAGTATAAATTTACATTCTAGTCTCCCTCTCCCTCCAATATGGCCCCATCTATGACAGCCAATCCCATAAAGGGATACAGAAAGCACCTGAACGACCTGTTTATTTGTTTCTGCACTGCCCCGAGTGCTGTATTCCTGCTGGTCAGGTAAGTGTGGGGTGGCGGTCCTGCTTTAGCGGACTCTGGGGCCCCCGTGATCGTTTGGCTGGGGGGACTTCTGTTTAATTTTGTGATTCTTTGAACTGCTTATGTCCCCCTATGCAGCGGGCCTCTTCGGTTTCAGCTTTAGCGAAACCGGCGTGGCGGCGGTCTGGTTGTTTTGTGTCCCGCCTCCTTCTGTTACTACGCCTCTATGTCCCGCTTTAGTGGACTTCAGAGGCGCGTTTTTGGTGTCTGCCGACCGCGCGTCCTGCTTCAGTGGACTTCTGCGGTCGGCGCTCTCTTAGGGTTCGCACTTCCTTCTAGATGCGATGTTTGCTTACTTGGTTTGGCGCTGGTTTGTGGATTTCCTCGGTGGTTGCTGGGGAGGTCTCGGTGGCGTTTTTGGTGCATTGAGGGGCGCAGGCTTCCGGCTCTTTTTTCTTTACGTGCTGGGGGTTTGTCCTGTGTTGAATTTTTATTTTATTTGATTCATTGCACCTGGTGGCCATTTAAGGGGCTGTTCCTTGTTGATGTTGCTGCTGGTTGATTCTCGCCTTGCTGCATTACGTTTGGTGTTGTGATGGAAGTTGCTGATGACTCTGTTGCTCCTGACCTTGGGGCTGTCGCTTCTGGGTCTCAGGAGGCTTTGCCTTCATTATCTGTACTCCAACAGATGATTGATTCCGCTGTGGCTACTGCATTGCGTGGCAAGTTGACTGCGCCTCCTTCTAAGAAACTCAGGTCGGATCCTGACTCCCAAGTTGGTTCTGACGCTGAGGAGGATGTGGAGGTTCGAGGTCGCTTTGTGCAGGGTGCTGATCTTAAAGACGTCCTGGGGCACATTCGCACCAACTTGCTGTTTCCTGATTCGGTGGCTCCGATGAAGGATGATTTTTTTGCGCAATATCAGCGTCCAGATCCTGATAATCTTCCGCTGCATTCTTCTGTGGTGAAGGTGTTGGAGACTGAGTGGAAGGATGTTGGTAAAGGGGCTTTTCCAAGATACTTGGCGAAACGTTACCCTTTACAGGATTTTTCTTCCAAGTATCCTTCCTCGGTGAAGGTTGATTCGTTGATGGCGGCTATGTCCTCTCAGGGGTCTGTGGTCTCTGAGGATTCATCCCCGGCGGATCCTGTGGATCGGAAGGTAGATGGGGCGGTGAAGCGCACCTTTTCTGCTGCAAATTTTTCCATCCGGGCTGCCACTTATTCATCTTATACCATTCAGTCCTTACTGAAGGATTTTCAGTCCTTGGCTGAACTGTTGGGCCAGGGCGAGGATGTCTCCTCTACGTTGGCCATGATGGAACAACAGGTTCGTCTCCTTTCGGACGTCTCTTTTGATGCCTTGGGTGCGGCGGCTTCTGCAGCTGGTTCTTCTGTGGCGGCTCGGCGCCAGTTGTGGCTGCGCTCTTGGAAGGCTGATGCTGCCCAGAAATCTTTACTTATGAAGATTCCGTTTACTGGTGTCAAGCTTTTGGGTCCTCCTTTGGAGGATATGGTGAAGAAGACGGCGGAGGATAGGAAACTGCTGGCTCCGGATCGGGCTGGTCGTTTCCGTTCTTTTGGTGCTACCCGTGCCTTTGGACCTTCTCGTAGGGGCCGTGTTCACCAGCCCTTTCGTGGTAGGGGGCATGGCCGGGGTGCCCCTTCCACTGATAAGTCCCGGTTCTCCAATGTTCAGTCCTCCGCTTCTGCTCCCTCCAAGTCATGACTCTGTGTCCCTGGGGAAGGGTCCGGTTGGGGGTCGGCTTCGATTCTTCCTGGCATCCTGGAAGGTGACTGTGTCAGATCAATGGGTCCTTCGGGTGGTTTCCGAGGGTTTTCACCTTGGCTTCAGCCAGGTTCCTCCAGACTATTTCAGATCCACTCCTTGCCCCAGGTTGGCTCTCAAGAAGGCGGCGCTTTTGGCCGGTATAGATTCTCTTCTGGCAAAAGGTGCTGTGGTCCCGGTTCCGGAGGCTCAGAGGGGGTTGGGGTTGTACTCCATCCTGTTCCTTGTGTCCAAGCGCACGGGGGATCTGCGGCCTGTCCTGGACCTAAAGTGGCTGAATGGGTTCGTTCCTCCTCAGACTTTCAAGATGGTGTCTCTGAAGTTGATCCTCCCTCTGATTTCTCGGGGAGACTTTCTGGCATCAATCGATCTGCAGGACGCCTACCTCCATGTACCTGTGCACCCCGCCAGTCAGCGCTTTCTGCGGTTCTGTGTCCTGGGTCAGCACTTCCAATTTCAGGTATTGCCTTTTGGTCTCTGCTCTGCTCCCAGGGTTTTTACGAAGGTTCTGGCTCCTGTTGTTGGTCATTTGCATGGGGAGGGCATTTAGGTGTTTCCCTACCTGGACGATTTATTGATTTCTGCTTCTTCTCTTTCTAAGGCGGTGGTCCATGTCCGGAGGGTTTGCCTGGTCCTGGAACAGCACGGCTTCCTGGTGAATGTGGGGAAGTCGTCCCTGGTTCCTTCGCAGGATCCAACTTTCATAGGGGCTCGTTTCAGGACTCTGTTGGGGTCGGTGTTCCTGCCACCTGCTCGGATGGAAACCCTGCTGTCTGCTGTTCGTTCCCTGCTGTCAAGTCCTTCCCAGCCTGCGAGACTTTGGTTGAGGGTTCAGGGTCTCATGTCCGCTTCCCTATCTGTGGTTCTTTGGACTCGCCTTCACATGTATCCCGTGGTTTCCCACATTTTGCTGCATTGGGACCCCTGTTCTCAGGATCTCGATCGTCTGATTCCTGTGTCGGTGGGGGTTCGGGTGGCCCTGGAACGGTGGTTGGACGTGGTTCATCTCTCCCGGGGTTGTCCTTTTCTAGTGATTCCTTCTCGGGTCCTCACTACAGATGTCAGCCTTTTGGGATGGGGTGCTACTCTGGGGGACTCTTCGGCTCAGGGTCTTTGGGATCCGGTTGTGAGGTCTTGTTCATCAAATTACAGAGAGCTGAAGGCTGTCCAGTTGGGTCTGTTGGCCTTTTCGGACCTTCTCTTGGATCGTCATGTTCAGGTCCGGACGGACAATCAGGTGGTCATGGCGTATCTCAATCATCAGGGGTGCTGCCGGGTTCCTTCACTCAGTTCCCTCAGTTACAAGATTTGTTCTTGGGGGGGAGTTGCACCAGAAGTCGCTGTCGGCGATTTACCTTCCGGGTCAGGAGAACGTGGTTGCGGATTGCCTGAGCAGGGTCTTTCCGTCCATGGGTTCCTTGTCCCTGACGCACCGGATGTTCAGGGTTTTGCGACGGAGGTTTGGGTCTCCGATTGTGGACCTGTTTGCTTCCCGGTCCAATGCGAAAATCTGTTGCTTTTGCACGATTATGCCATGTCCGGAGGCGTGGCGGATAGATGCTCTGTCCTTCCTGTGGCCAAAGGGCCTGTGTATGCGTTCCCTCCTGTTCCCCTGATCCCCGTTGTGTTGCAGAAGATCAAGAGGGAAGGGGCCCTTGTTCTTCTGATTGTGCCGGGTTGGCGTCGCCGCCCTTGGTTTCCTCTCTTGTTGGAGTTGGCGGCGGGCACAGGGTGGCTGTTGCCCTTCGATCCTTTTCCTCTGATGGGGCCTCCGCTTCCCCTTCCGGTGTTCCGGTCCTTCGGTCTGCGGGCCTGGCTCTTGAGAGGGACACCCTGATTCGGGGTGGGTGTTCGGTGGTGGTTGCTGATGCAATTCAGCGGTCCAGGCGTCCGTCTACTTTGCGTTCCTATGCGAAGTACTGGGACAACTTTGCTGCATGGTGCATTCGGCGCGATCTTTCTCTGTCTGATTTGGATCCTGCCCGCGTTCTTGATTTTTTGCATGAGGGTTTTGATTTGGGGTTGGCCATCTCTACTCTTCGTGCACAATGGGCTGCCATTCGGACTTTTCATGCTCTTCCTTTGGTTTCTGTGTCGCTGTTGGTGTCCAGGCTGTTAAAGTCTCTGGCCTTTCAGTGTCCCCGTCCTGTTCTGTCTTCTCCTCCTTGGGATCTTCCCCTGGTTCTGCGTGCGCTGCAGTCGGTTCCTTTTGAACCTTTGGAGTCGGTTGACCTGAAGTTCTTGACTCTTAAGGTCATCTTTCTGGTGGCTATTGCTTCTGCCAGGAGGATTGGGGAGTTGGGTGCCTTTCTGAGGTCTGCTCCTTTTTTCTGTGTTCTGGAAGATCGTGTTGTGTTGCGTCCTCACCCCACTTTTGTTCCGAAAGTGAATTCATTTTTTCACCGTTCTGCTGAGGTGGTTCTTCCGGTTCTTTGTCCTGATCCCTCTTCTGAGTCGTTGCTGCATCTTCTGGATGTTCGGCGCGCCTTGTTGATTTACCTTGATCGTACTTCTTCTTTTTGCAAGGTGGACAATTTGTTTGTAAATTTTGGTTTGTCCCGTAAGGGTTTGCGTCATTCCCTCTCCACTCTCAGTCGTTGGATTAAGGACTTTATTCTGTTGGCTTACGGTTCTTCGTCCTTGGTTCCTTCTCTTCCTGTTCAGGGGCGTTCCACTCGTTCGGTTGCGGTCTCCTGGGCCGCTTTCAAGGGAGTGTCCATGGAGGATATTTGCCGTACTGCCACTTGGTCTTCCCCTCATACCTTCATGTTGCACTACCGTCTTCAGGTTGGTGGTGGTGCTTCGGTTGCCTTTGCCTCTTCTGTGCTGGGTTCTGGGGTCCCATAGGTTGGTGGTTCTCTGTGTCTCTTTCCTGTTGTTGTAATAAAGTTTTGCTATACTGCTGACTTTACTGGTGGACTCTGTTTTTCCATGAAGCTGATATGCTTTGGTATCAGTACATTAGTTAATACTGTGGCGAGGAAGACGGACGAGGAGGTAATGCCCCGGTTACTTACCGGTAATCTTCATTACTCCGAGTCCTTGTCTTCCTCGTCACAGTATAGTTTCCCTTTCCCTCCCGGCCCTCTTCCTGGCTTCATGTCTGCGGCTTGGTTTATCAGGTCGTTCAGGTGCTTTCTGTATCCCTTTATGGGATTGGCTGTCGTAACTGGGGGCCATATTGGAGGGAGAGGGAGACTAGAACATAAATTTATACTTGGAGTTTCTGTGGGAGCCGAAGGCTCATTAGTTAATACTGTGGCGAGGAAGACAAGGACTGGGATAATGAAGATTACCGGTAAGTAACCGGGGCATTACCACTTTTCGATGTCGTCATCTGGAGAGTCAGTCAGGTGTCAAGTAATGCTCTCTGACTACGCAGCTGCCACATTGAAGTGTTCATCACGCGAAGCAGAAGGGCAGAAGCAGTAACGGCATCAATAAAGCTAAAAAGGTTCTGACACACAGGCGATAAGGAAGGCAAGCATAAGTACCCTATACCTTACTGGTGCTCCTGAGCCTTCATAGGAAGTGACGTTCTGGCTGCCCGAACGAGACAGGATTCAGCAAAGATGAGTGCTTTTATCAATTATAGCAGGACTTACAGACAGGTGCATGCGCTGTCAAGGCTCAACCTAAAAACACATGCAGTTCCATGGATTGTATAATTTATATGAAGAAAAATTCTCTAACATTGGCTAAGGGAGAACACAAGATAGCCAAACAAAACACAGAGAGGCCGAAATGCGCCTAGGTTGAACAAACTCAAGAATACGGATGAAAACCATTGAATCAAGATAAGACAACTGAAATGGACAACAAAGCCAACCAATCATGAGCAGTGGACTAACCCAAAGGCCACTCTATGTATACTGGAAATAATAGGCAGCTATATCTGTCAATAGCTGAAACCTAAAACGGTTTCAAATACAGGAAAAAGAAAAAGCGTTGTATTAGGTCTTCTTGCTAGCCAGTCAGGAATCCTGAGGTACCCCCTGACCAATATATGCCTTCAGATATGTGTAATCAGAAAACATGTTTTTGGGGTGCTGGCATAGAGATTGTCTACAAACGAAAAGTGCAAACTAACTAGTGATGTATAAGTCATGCATTCATGCTTGCAGCCAACCACCATGAAATATATTCATGTGTTCTGTTGCCAGGCCGCACAGCATCGCCCTTCTAAATGTCCCTGGAAGCATGAGGAAACAGGGGCAAATACTGCTCTAAAATAAAATAAATATTCACTGCCCTCTTTACATCTTGACTATACACTGAGGTTTCTGCAAAGAATTGATCTCATTTTGCTGGGAATTATGTAAGTTATTATCTCTAAAGGTTATAAATGCATCATCAGAAGTAAATGGCCTGAAGGAAGGACCTCCTCGCACGTTTTTAAGAACAAATAGGCTTATTTACAAGCCCCTTGCGCCGCCGGTCCATCACTTTTAACATGGTAAAAAGTGACGTACCAGGGGCGCAAGGCACTTGAAAATGAGGCCCAAGGTATCTGGTAGACCTGCACAAACACACAGGCACAGATAAAAACGAATTTCTGTACGCCCGCGTATATGTGTGTCGTGTGTGTGTTCGTGTTCGTATATACCAAAAGTACTGTATAAGACTGTAGTGGCAAATAAAGAGAATTCTGCATTCCACAGCTGACAGTGCCATCTTGTGGACAGTAGAAGTAACTACTATTAGCCGTTTACTGATTGAAAAAGTGTTAGGTAGAAGTCTTGAGTGACACAGCGTTACTGAAGCATAGATCCAATCGCAGCAGTTACTAGAGGGACATTTAATTTTAATACTTAATCCGTGAATTTGTGTAGGACTATCCTTGTAACCCGGGAGCTACTCAAGCCACGGAAACATCAGACTTCTCAATATATTTCAGTGGAAAAGGAATGGAGGTTTCCACCGTACTTTGACGCTCTGGGCTGAAATATACTTGAAAGTAATGAAGGAGAGTGGCTGGAAAATGGGGAGTACCTAATAATAATTGAAGCGTTATGTATCGCCTCTGATACATAACAAAACTACAGGGTATATTATTTATCGGGTGCGATAAATAACACCCATTTTGAGTATATGGGGAATACCGTGGATTTTGGTGTTTAACCCTCAAAATCTGCATGAAACTTTAAATGCCGTATGTCTTTCCCTGTAAAATTTTGGTAGGTTCGACTTGCTGAAATTAAACGAATGTTGGGTTATTTAACTCATATAGGGGCATATTATCAAGAAAGGCGATAGATGTCCTTCACATCTAACATGGGCTTCAATTGGAATTCCATAGAGCATATTATCAAGCCCATTATCGCCGTTTTAACGGCAGTTTTCTGCCGCTAAAGCAGCGATAATTTTATCGCCTGTCTTGATAATATGCCCCCCAATAATTATCAGATGTGTTAATTGAAATCAAACTCGTAATTCTGACAAGTGCATTAACGGATTTTACAAAAGGGTCGGAATTAGCTGAGCTACTCATAATCAGGACATAAATAGGAGTAATTTAGGGAGGAGTAAGAAGGGATTTATGGAGAGGTCGGGAGGGGTTTAGGGAGAGACATGCACCCACCCACAAAAGAGTAAGCCCATTCCTATACACAAACTGCACATATATAGTTACCATAGCAAAAAATGGACCAAAAACAGTAAAACTACTCCAGCTAGAAAATGAAGTAAGTCTAGCACCACAGGTGGCCAATGTAAGACCTAATAGTCTTAGGGTGGTGTTCCCTCTCTCTTTGCCTGACTCTCTCCGTTTTCTGACCTCGTTTTTCCTGGCTTTACAACATTGCTCACTTCACCACTGCTGATCAGTGCTAAAGTGCTTGTGCTCTCTCTCCTAAAGATGGCAACATTGGCTTAACCCCAATTGGCATATTTAATTTTCTTATAAGTCCCTAATAAAGTGCACTACATGTGCCCAGGGCTGATCAATTAAATGCTACTAGATGGCCTGCAGCACTCCTTGTGCCACTCACTTAAGTAGCCTTCTAACCATGGCAAAGGCATGCAGCTGCAGAGCCTGCATGTGCAGGTTCACACTGCCATTTCGATCTGGCAAGATCAACCTCTTGCCAAACCTTAACCTCTCATTTTGTACATACATGTCACCCCTAACTTATGCTCTGTATGACCCACAGGGCAAGGTGCAATGTATTTAAAAGGCAGGACATGTACTTTTAACTTTCACATGTATTGGCAGTGAAACATCTCCAATTTCGCTTTTTGCTACAGCAAGGCCTATCTCTCCCATGTGACAACCTTGAGATTACCTTATTCACATTTTAAGTGTAATTCCCAGCTGTGAAGAGATAGATCTTTCAAGTTTTGTGTCTCTAGACTAAAAATTTAAATCACAACTGATTTTAAGTTGCAAGTCTCAAAATGCCACATTTAGAAAGACAGCTTTTTCTTACTTGCGCCATTCTGCGCCTACTGCCTGTCTCTCAATACATGTCTGGGATGGATGATAGCTGGGCTTTGTGCATTCCTTCTAGACAGCCACACACAAATGGAGCTTAGGTGTGACTGATGAGCCATCTACATCCTGATGGGCTATCCTGGACAGGATGGGAAGGAGGAATTGACACTTGCACATGAGTAAGCTCTGTCCTGTCCCACACAAAGGGCTGCAAACCCCCTTGTAGTGAGTCTTGATACAGGGTAGGAAGGGAGGACCTCTCCGCACTTCAGAGTTTTCTTTGAAATCTCTTCCAGTTCAAACGCACAACTGGATATAAGTACTAGACCTCTGACACCATGACTTCAGTACACACCTGGACCTGTGACCACTCTTCCGGGAAGAAGAACTGCTGTGCTGCTGGAAGGACTGCCACTCTACTGGACTGCTGCTTTGCTGTACTCTTGCCTTGCTGTGCCCCTGCGTTGCTGTGGTCTTGCCTTGCTGAGCTGCCCTGCTGCCTGCTGTCCTCCTGCCTGGGTGAGAACGACTGGACCGGCATCACTTGAACCCAGAGTGAATGTAAGGGCTTACTGGCTTGCCTCCTGTTCTCAGTCTTAGGGACATTAAAGAGTTCAACTCATCCTGCTACAGCACCTGAACTTTGCTTGCTGCAAGTCTTGCCCTGCCAAGGGGTGCCAATACAGTCCTTGGCTTTTGAAAGAGGAGATAAAGTGCTGCTTCAACCAGAACCCAGTGCTGCGGCAACAAATGATAGACAGAATGCTGTCTGAATCAAGCATTCACCCCAGTTAAGAGATCTGGGTTAAATCCATTGTTTGTTTGCTCACTACGCCACCCCAGTTTGGACCCAGCTATATGCAAATCAGTCTTGTCCCTGCTCATCATGGGAACAGTCAAGCCCGAACTGCCAAACCAGGTCCTCCTTGGACCAGAAACAAGCATCCTGGGACCAGTTTCGGGGTAACACCCCTTATCAGTCAAGCTAGCTTGAATCTAGTGACACAACCAACAAGGGACCCAAGTTTGGGCATGCCCATCCACTTAGAGCGAAAAGTGCTGCGGCAACAAATGATGGATGGAATGTTGAATTAATCAAGCATTCACCCCAGTCAAGAGATCTGGGTTAAATCCATCATTCTTTTGCTCACTACACCACCCCAGTTTGGACCCAGATATATCCAAATCAGTCTTGACACTGCTCCTCATTGGAAGAGTCCAGTCTGAACTGCCAAGCAGGGTCAACCTGGGACCAGAAACAGGAAGTTCGGACTGGACTGTTCCCATAGGGAGCAGGTTCAAGACTGATTTGCATATGGCTGGGTTTAAAATGGAATGGCATGGGGAGCACAAAACAGTGGATTTAGGCCGGATCGCTGTACTGGGGTGAGTATTTGACATTGTTCAACATTCTGTCCATCAATTGTTTTTTTTGCATTTGTCACACTGAGTGGGATGGGTATGCCCAGACATGGGTCCAGTGCTCTCCATGCTACTGGAGTCAAACTAGCCTGGCTGATGAGAAGTAAAACTCTGAAAATGCTCCCAGGATTTGTTTCCTAGCCAAAGAGGACCTGGCCCAGCATTTCAGGCTGGACTGTTCCCATGGGGAGCAGGGTTAAGACTGGTTTGCATATGGCTGGATTTAAACTGGAATGGCATGGTGAGCAATAAACAATGGGTTTAGGCCCAGATCTTTGTAACTGGGGTGAACGTTTGACATTATTCAACATTCTGTCCATCAATTGTTCTTTTGCATCAACCACACATCCTCATCGGAACCAGTGCATCTTTGCCTTTGCATGAGTCAGAACCAGTGCATCCTCGTCATTGTGTGGAGCGGACCTGGTACATCTCCTTCAGAATCAGCACATCACCTTCAGAATCGACGCATCATCTACTACTGGAGCAGGAGCCTCAAATCACATTCAGAACTAGTCCTCGCACTTGGAACCGATGCATCACCGCTGTTGCGAGGAGACAATTGATGCATCTTGTCCAGTGTGTTTCTCAACACTGATGCATCGCTTCTGCTACATCTCGCTCCTTCATCGACGACAAGGCATCCTGGATCAAGGTACTTTGATTCAGTGTGCCAAAGTGGTTCCCTGTATCAAGGTTGGCCTGAACTTTTGACCTTGCCATGGTCTAGCGCGACCAGATTTCCCATTTAAGCACTTTTCAGACCTGACAGCCTTAGGGTGGCCTTCCCCAAACCTTTTGTCTGTTTGCCTCACCTTTTTGCTGATTTCTTTTTGTTGGCCTTAGGACACGGAACTCATTTTACCACTGCTTACCTGTGCTAAAGTGCATGTGCCTCTCCCCTAAAATATAGTTTGATTGACTTATCCACAATTGTCATATGAATGTTATCTATAAGTCCCTAGCAGAGTGTATTACATGTATCCATGATTACTAATTACAAACTCATAATAGGAGTACCTTTGACTGCCCTGACGAAGGCCCTCGGCCCTCTTATGAGAGTTCTTACTGTGGCCGAAACATGGTTTAATTGACTTATCCACAACTGGCATATTTAATTTATTGAAAAGTCCCTAATAGAGTGCACTACATGTGCCCAGGGCTTGTAAATTAAATGCTACTAGTGGGCTTACAGCACCGACTGTGCCACCCACACCAGTAGCACTTTAACCCGTTGCATGCGCGCGTCGGCCAACGGCCGTTGTGAGCACTACCTCGGCAGTGCTGCGCACATCCGTTGGCTGACGCGGCCCGGCCACTCGATAAAACTCCCGCACTTCGGTGGAATTTGCGCCGCGGTTAAGGAGTTAAACCTGTGTGTGCAGTTTTAATGCCTTGTCAATTTAGCAGTTAAAACCCCTTGCTATGCCTAACACCTCCCTTTTATTATGTATAAGTCACCCCTAAGGTAGGCCCTAGGTATTCCATAATGCAGGGAACTCTGTAACCAAAAGGTAGGACATGTACTATTAAGTTTTGCATGTCTTGGTAGTGCAAAGCTCCTAAATTAATTTTTCACTACTGTAAGGTTTACCAATCTCATAGGTTAACATTGGGAATTCTTTATTACACTTACAATCTGTAATTCCTTATTGAGAAATGTTACAAATGGGTGTTTCTATTTGGCAGAGTCCAAGTAGGAACCCTTCTTCCTAGTCAGGGTAAGGGGGATGTACTTCTAAAATAACCCCTGCTTGGCACGAGCAGACAAGCTTATCTCAGAGGCAGTGTGTAAGGCATTTGTGAACACATACAGGGATACAGTGAAAACACTACAAATGAACACCACACCAGTTTAGAAAAATAAGTAGTCTTTATCCAAACCAAAACAAGACCAAAACAGCAAAAATCCACACTACAGTAATAAAAATATGACTTTCAAATTGTAGTAATAGTTTAGTTCAAAGCAAATTACAGATGCAACACTTTTCACTCTAAGTACCTTTCAAGTGTCACATATACAAACAAAAAGGGTCGCAGGGAAGGTGATGCGTCAGTTCCTTACACTCAGGGAAGCTGATGCATCAGTTTCTTGCTCCAAGGGAGGTGATGCGTCCATTCCTTACTGCTGTGCAGGGAAGGTGATGTGTCAGTTCCTTACCGGAGAGGAGGTGATGTGTCGTTTTTTCACTGGATGTGGGGGTGAAGCGTCGGTTTCTTACTGCGTCCCCCAACGATGTGGCAGACTTGGTGCCTCAATGCAATGCAACGATCTGGGACAATGCGTGGGTTCTTGCAGCCGCACAGCAGGGCTTGTGCCAGAATTGTTGCGGTGATCTCGGACTTCGGAGACCGGGGCACTCGATCCGGTGTGCAGCGCTTTCTCGAGCCGCAGGCAGGTGCTGTGTCGGTTTCTTCAGTGATACTTTGGAAACAGGCACAGATGTGTCATGGTTTTCATTGTTGCATTGCTTTTCCAGCTGCCACAGCCAGAACAACCCCAAGAGACCCAGAACAGCTACAGGCACCTCTTGGCAGGTCAGAACTCCCAGTAAGGAAGTTCAGGGGAGATGGGGGTAACGTCTTTGTGTCCCTGAGACTTCAGAACAGGAGGCAAGCTCTTCTTCAAGCCTTTGGAGATCCTCCTCAAGCAGGGGACACAGCAAACACCAAAGTCCTTTCCCTTCCCTTGGCACAAAATAGCCACTGCAGGCCAACCCCAGACAGCAAAGAGCACATGGGCAGTATTCTTCCTGAGTTTCTCTAGCTCTCTCCTTGGCAAAGGTTCCTCTGGATTTCCCAGAAGTGATCTTTAAAGTGTTTTCTATCACTGAGACTTCCAACAGGAGGCAAGCTCTATTTCAAGCACTTGGAGAAAACTCTAACAGCAGGATGAGAAAAGCACAGTCCTGCCCAAGACAGAAGCAACCACTGCAGGCCAACTCCAACCCCAACAGCACACAGCACAGGGGCAGTGCTCCTCCTCTTGCTTTCCCGGTTATTCTTCCTGGCAAGTTCCTTAGTTCAGTAGTAATTTAAAGTTCAGGGGTCTGGGCCCCACTTTTTATAGCACACATTCCTTTGTTCTCTGGTGGTAGAGAAGCTCTTTGCCCAGCCAAAACCAGTTCTGTCTTGTTCTGACAGCATTGTGTAAAGCAGACAGGGCCTATTCAGGTACTTGTGAGAACTCCTCCCCCTACTCTGAATCAATAAATCAATCAAGAATTTGTAGAGTGCACTACTCACCCGTGAGTGTCTCAAGGTGCTAAGGGGGGGAGCTGCTACGGCTCGAACAGCCAGGTCTTGAGGAGTCTCCTGAAGGTCAGCAGGTCCTGTGTCTGTCGCAGATGGATGGGGAGGGTGTGCCATGTCTTGGCGGCGAGGTGGGAGAAGGATCTGCGGCCGGTGGTCGTTCAATGGATGCATAGAACGGTGGCGAGGGTGGGGTCAGCGAAGCGAAGGTGGTGGTTGGGAGTGTAGAAGGTGAGTCGTTTGTTGAGGTATGTTGGTCTGGCGTCGTGTAGTGCTTTGTGAGCGTGGGTGAAGCGTTTGAAGGTGATCCTCTTGTTGACGGGGAGCCAGTGCAGGTCTCTCAGGTGGGCAGTGGTGTGGCTGTGGCAGGGGATGTCGAGGACAAGGTGTGCGGAGGTGTTCTGTGTGCGTTGAAACCTTTTCTGGAGTTTGGCCGTGGTTACCGCTTAGAGGGCGTTGCCATAGTCCAGCCTGCTGGTGACGAGGGCTTGGCTGACCATCCTTCTGGTTCCGGTGGGGATCCTCTGTAGATCTTGCGAAGCATGCGGAGGGTGTTGAAGTAGGAGGAGGAGACGGCGTTGACTTGCTGAGACATTGACAGTGATGAGTCCAAGATGAACCCCAGGTTGCAGTGAATGCAGCCCAGGTCTATTCATCCCAGCCCTGACTCATTCCATAAAGACAAGATACACATCAAAACCCCCCCGCTGGCTGTCTGAGAGAATGCACCTCCCCAGCACCTGTCACTCCAAAGCCAGACAGTCAATACACAACCAGCAGAAGCACACAGGATGGCTAAGCAAGAAAATGCCCACTTTCTAAAAGTGGTATTTTCAAATACACAATATAAAACCATGGGTAGGTTCGCACTCCGGTACCGCGAGGACTCTAGTGGGTCCTTCTTGCAACTTCCAGCAAGTATCCCTGTCCTGCTCCTGCTGAGGCATCACTATCCACCCATCTAGGTGCATTACTTTCCAGAAGGTATACTTATACCTCCGGTAACACTTTCACCTTTTCACACTTCCAGGATTACTACTGAATCCATACTTAAGGGGACATGACACATAGTTCCTACTGGCGGAACATCACTCGCCGCCATCTTAGAGTAGATGAGGATTTTAAGGTCCTGAAGAATTGCCAAGATCCTTTTGGACAGTTTGAGGCAAGAAACATGTTGACCCCCTGCGCAGCTCACCAGGACTGACACAGGTTTAATTTTTCCTTCTCATTCCACGACTCTTTGGTCTGTTTATATTCATGACCCACGTACTCCTCGAATAAAAGGTTTTTGAGAATCCAGGAGCCATTTTTACTGCACACTCACCATACCACTTCTACTCACTACATGAAGGCACCCTCACATATATACCATAGCTTCATGGCGGCAAACCGAGAAGACCGCCGGCAAAGAACCCCCATGCAGGGCCCGTTGGGCATTGCAGCGCTGGCTCAACAAGGAGCTTCCCTATGATAAGGCATGACACCCCGGGGTGTGTGAGGGCCCTGAGCTATCCCTGGATGAGTACCCCCGTCCCTGCTTGGCCTAGCACCTTGCGGAAACCAGCCAACTCTGATGTGGCCCACCCCTTCTCCCCCCCTTTGTCACCCCTAGGAACAACATACGTTTCTTTTTATAAGGAAGAAAATACCCACTTTCTAAAAGTAGTATTTTCAAACACACAATATAAAAATAATTTTTACTAAATTATGCATTTTTATATTGTGAGTTCAGGCATATTTAACTTCATCTTTCTATCTTGTCCCAGTACGAAGTTCTATTTATAAGATGTTATAAATAAACTCCCATTCTATCCTATGGGACAAATAGCCTTTCAATATTGAAAAACAAAATTGGCAGTATTTCACTACCAGGACATGCCACACACATCAGGGCATGTCCTACCTTTCACAGATACTGCACTCTGCCCACAGGGGAAACTTGGGCCTACCTTAGGTGTACCTCACATGTAAGAAAAGGGAAGGTTGGGGCCTGGCAAGTGGGTGCATTTGGCAGGTCAACATGGCAGTACCAAATGGCACACAGACACTGCAGTGGCAGGTCTGAGTTACAGTTTGCAAGGCTGCTTGGGTTGGTGGCACAATCAGTGCCGCAGGCCCACTAGCAGCATTTGATTTACAGGCCCCAGGCACATACAGTGCACAGTACTAGGGACTTACCAGTAAATCAAATATGCCAATCATGGAATTTCCAATCGATAAACACAATTTACCGGGAGCGCATATGCACTTTAGCACTGATCAGCAGTAGTAAAGTGCTCAGAGTCATAAAATCAACAAAAACAGGGTCCAAAACAGGAGGCCAAAAATCAAAAAGTCTGGGGGTAATCCCGCTGGACAAGCCATGTCTAACAAGAAGGATCAAGATCAACCCAGATTTATAAGGCACAGCTATTGCCCCAAGAGGGTATCCAGGCTCTAGGATCTTGCTGGGATCAGTTGAAAAGCCAGGTCTTGAGTCCCCTTCTGAATTTAGGGAGAGAGGGTGATGTTTAGAGGTGAAGGGGAAGTTGTTCCAGTACTTGGCGGTGAAGTGGAAGAATTAATATCCTCCACTGTTGCTCTGATGGATACGGGGAGTGTGTGCGAGGGCAAGGCAAGGCAGAGCACAGGAGTCTGGAAGGTTGATGGAAGTTTAGGCGATGGTTGATATATGCTGGTACTTTGTTGTTGAGCGCCTTGTAGGCATGTATCAGCATCTTGAATTGGCTTCTTTTCTGGATGAGGAGCCAGTGGAGGTTTCTGAGGTGGGGGGTGATATGGGTCTACTTGGGTGGTTGAGGATGAGTCTGGCAGCTGATTTCTGAATCGTCTGGAGTCTCTTTAGGAGTTGAGTGGTGATTCCTGTATAGAGCGTGTTGTTGTAATCCAGCAGGCTGGTGACTAGGGCTTGAGTGACGGTTTTCCTGGTGCTGACGGTGAGCCATCTGAAGATCTTATAGAGCATGTGGAGGGTGTGGAGCATGTGGAGGACACTGCATTGATCTAGCATTTCATGATAAGTCTGCTGTCCAGGATGATGTCAAGGCTATGGACATGTGTTAGAATGGGGAACCTCTGGTTGGCACAGGTAGGTACTTGTGACAAGCAGTGGTCCCTATTCTAACATTGGTGGCAGCGGTGGGATTTCGAATTTGCATTTATGATTTACATACAGTGAATTATTGATCACCACATAGAGCAGACCTATAACGCAGCCACAGATTGATTGACAGTTGTTGCTAAAGAAGAATCTCCACCTTAAGGAACCATGCCTAGCTCAGTCAATGGAGGCGGAGCGTCCTCTGTATTCTCTGGAGTGGATGACATCGATTGGGAGCCCGAGGCACTGAGGAAGTGCACAAATGATGTCCTGAAGGGATATCTCTCCAAGTACAGAATCAAACAAAGTGGACTAAGCAACAAGGATCAGTACGTGACAGCGCTGAGAGCCTGGCACGAATCAAAGTTCCCAGAGAATGCACGGGAGGTGATACCCCCCGAAGGTGTTTTTGAGCCTAGCAGAGGCCTGTCGCCCGAGGAGATGGCCGACAGGAGTGCTGCACGAGCACATGAGGTGGAGATGGCAAAACTGCAAATGGAGATGGAAAGGCAGAAACTGGCCATGGAGCATGAGGTAAAAATGAGGGAGTTGGATCTGAAGGCCAGGAGTTTAGACAACTCACCCTCTGGTGGCAGCAATTCAACAGAGTCAAGGTTGCACATTCCTAAAGATGTAGTCAAAGAATATTATAAGCAGGATGATATTGGGCAGTGGTTCAGGGCCTATGAAGTAGCCATGTCCTCCCACCGGGTCCCTGAGAAGGATTGGAGAGCGGGTTTGTGGGGAAGGTTCCTGAGTGAGGGGCGGGACACACTGCTAGACCTCCCCTCTGATGTCCACACATCCTATCCACACATGAAGGAGGCTCTTATGACAAGGTATGGGTTAACTCCTGAATTGTACAGACAGAGATTTAGGGATTGCACCAAGAAACCTGGTACCACTTATGTAGAATATGTGACCTTTTTTTGCAGAGCGCTGGATGGTTGGGTGAAGGGTAGCAAAGTGAATGATTACCAAGGGCTGTTTGATTTAATTGCATGGGAGCACTTGTCGGATAATTGTTTTCCTGAGCTACGCCAGCACCTGATCGATAGCAAGCTGTCCAACCCGAGGAAGCTTGCTGAGGAGGCGGACCGCTGGATCAGCACCAGGGTCCACAAGGGTCCCATGGGAGGCCCCGCCAAAGGTGTTCAGGGTCCCCAGCAGAAGAGTGGGGGGGACAAGGGTAAGCAGAGGGAGTTCTACAGAGGGCCCCAAAGTAATTCCCAAGGGAACCAAGGGAAAGGTTCTCAGCCACCCCCACCCCCGAAGCAGACCGGGGCCCCGACAGGTAACCCTGTTCAAAGAGGGCCCCTCAGATGTTACAAGTGTAACAACCTGGGGCACATTTCCGTGGATCCCAAGTGCCCCCTGTATGGTAAACCAGCACCCTCTGGTGCTCCACCCCCCAAGCAGATGAATAGTGTAGCCTTGGGGAGGGAGATAGATGTCCAAGGGGCGGGGGATCCCGTACAGATGACCCTAGTCTCATTAGGAGACAGTGAGGTGGTCGCTGAGGCCCAGCTGCCCCCCAATACTCAAAAGTATGGGCAGTGGGTGACCATAAATGGCAAGAGGATGGGGGCTCTTAGAGATACAGGAGCCAGTGTGACTGCTGTCAAGCAACACCTGGTGTCTCAAGAGCAGGTTGTCCCGCACGCATTCTGCCGTGTTGTCAACGCCGACAACACAGAGAGTCAGTGTCCAATGGCTCAGGTTCCCTTTGAGTGGGGGGGGGTCTCTGGTACTCTGCAAGTGGCTGTGAGAGAGGCCATGCCTGTTGATTGTCTCCTAGGTAACGATTTGGAGAGCTCCCCTTGGGAAAAGGTGGAGAAGACAACTCACCTGCGGATGGTGGGCTTGGCTGATTGGGCGTGCGTGACCACCCGGTCGATGGCAGCCGGTAGGGGCGTTGAAGGAACCCTGGAGCCTGAGGGAGAGGCCCAGGAACCGGCCTTAGAGAGAGGGCAAGGGAGGCACGGGAATCCGGCTCCTGAAGTTCCCACGGCCCAGGAGGAAGCAGACCTTGAGGGGGATGCCCTGGAGCCTACCGGGGAACAGATAGCCGAACTGGGGGACCTGCCTGAGCTGACCCATTGGCAGCAAGAAGGAGGCCCCACCAGGGAGGAGTTCTGCAGGGAGCAGAAAGAGTGCCCCTCTCTAGAGGGTATGCGGCAGCAGGCTGCAGCCCAGGCCAATGGTGATCAGTCCGGAACTCACTTGATCTACTGGGAGAACGACCTCCTATACTCCAAGCCTAAGGTTGCTGAACCTGGGTCAGCCCGTGCGCTGGTGGTACCCCAGAAGTTCAGAGCCTTCCTACTGGGGCTGGCTCACGACGTACCGTTAGCAGGACATTTGGGGCAGGACAAGACCTTTGAAAGGCTTGTCACCCACTTTTATTGGCCCCAAATGGGCAGGAGTTCTGACACTCACTGCAGGACATGCCAGACTTGCCAGGCAAGTGGCAAGAGTGGAAGGAAGCTGAGAGCTCCACTCCAACCTTTCCCTGTGGTCAGTACCCCATTCCAGCGGGTGGGGATTGACATTGTGGGGCCGCTGGCCCCCAAGACAGCCATGGGCAACAGATTTATCCTGGTCTTGGTGGACCATGCCACCCGGTACCCTGAAGCCATCCCTCTGAGGACAGTGACGGCCCCCGTGGTGGGACGGGCACTGATGGGAATTTTCTCACGAGTAGGATTCCCTCTAGAGGTGGTGTCTGACAGGGGGACCAACTTCATATCGAAATATATGAAGTCCCTTTGGCAAGAGTGTGGTGTAACCTACAAGTTCACCACCCCTTACCATCCCCAAGGAAACGGGTTGGTTGAGCGCTTCAACCGAACCCTGAAGGGCATGATTATGGGTCTCGAGGAACCCATGAGGCGTAAGTGGGACGTCCTCTTACCATGCCTTCTCTTTGCGTACCGCGAGGTGCCACAAAAGTCTCTAGGGTTCAGTCCCTTTGAGCTTTTGTATGGCCACCCAGTACGAGGACCTCTTAGTCTGGTCAAGGAAGGCTGGGAGCAATCTCCCAGGAAACCTCCCCAGAATGTATACAGTTACATGCTGGCTTTCCGGAACCAGACTAGGCGTTTCAGGCAACTTGCTGAGGCAAACCTGGAAGCCAGCCAGGAGGAAATGAAGCGGTGGTACGACCAGAACGCCACTCTGGTTGAGCTTCAACCTGGCCAAAAAGTGTGGGTCCTGGCCCCTGTGGAGCCTTGTGCACTCCAGGACAAGTGGACAGGACCCTTTGAGATTGTGGAGCGCAAGAGTTCTGTCACCTACTTGGTGAACTTGCGGTCTCCTAGGAACCCCTTAAGGGTCCTACATGTCAATCGACTGAAGCCCCACTTGGAGAGGTCCGAAGTGGGCATGCTCTTGGCCACCGATGATGGGACGGAAGAGGAGTCCGAGCCTCTTCCTGACCTCTTGGTAGCCTCAGAGCGAGACGGGTCAGTGGATGGAGTTAACCTCTCACCCACCCTGACCCCTGAGCAACAGGGTGACTGCCGCCAGCTGCTGGGGCAGTTCCCTGACCTGTTCTCCCTGGTTCCTGGTATCACAAATTGGTGCGTCCATGATGTAGCTACAGGAGACAGCTTACCTGTGAAGCACAAGGCCTACCGGGTAACTGACAGGGTCAGAGCCTGCATCAAAGAGGAGGTCTCGAAGATGCTTGCTCTAGGGGTGGTTGAGTCCTCCAGCAGTCCTTGGGCCAGCCCAGTGGTCTTGGTCCCAAAGGCTGCAGCGCCGGGTGCCACGCCCGAACTCCGGTTCTGTGTGGACTACCGAGGACTCAACTCAGTCACGAAGACTGACGCGCACCCCATCCCCAGAGCTGATGAGCTCATCGATCGGTTAGGGGCTGCACGGTACCTCAGCACGTTTGATTTAACGTCTGGGTACTGGCAGATCGCCTTAACTGATGGGGCCAAAGAGAGGTCCGCATTCTCTACACCAGATGGGCATTACCAGTTCCGGGTGATGCCCTTTGGGATGAAGAATGCCCCTGCCACCTTCCAGAGGTTGGTCAACCAGGTGTTGGCTGGGCTGACCGAGTTCAGCGCCGCCTACCTGGATGACATCGCAGTGTTCAGCGGCACATGGGAAGAACACCTGCAACATCTCTGGGAAGTGTTGATGGCGCTGCGCAAGGCAGGCCTCACGATCAAGGCAAGCAAGTGTCAGATCGGGCAGGGTTCAGTGGTGTACTTGGGACACCAAGTGGGGAGCGGCCAGGTGGCGCCCCTCCAACCCAAAGTTGAAACCATCCTGGCTTGGGAGCCCCCAAAGACCCAGACGGAGGTGAGGGCCTTTTTAGGACTCACAGGGTACTACAGGAGGTTTGTCAAGGGGTATGGCAGCATCGTTGCCCCCTTGACGGAGCTGACTTCGAAGAAGCAGCCCAGGAAAGTGATATGGACTGACACCTGTCAGAAAGCCTTCGACACCCTGAAAACTGCCATGTGCACGGCGCCCGTGCTCTTGGCTCCTGACTTCTCCAAAGAGTTCCTGGTGCAGACGGATGCATCAGAGCATGGTGTAGGGGCTGTTCTCTCACAGATCACTGAGGAGGGCTTTGACCAACCCGTAGCCTTTATTAGCAGGAGGCTACTTCCCCGGGAACAAAGGTGGAGTGCGATAGAACGAGAAGCATTTGCTGTGGTCTGGGCGCTGAAGAAGCTAAGACCCTACTTGTTTGGGTCTCACTTCCGGGTTCAGACCGACCACAGGCCCCTCAGATGGTTGATACAAATGAGGGGTGAGAACCCAAAACTGTTGAGGTGGTCCATCTCCCTACAGGGTATGGACTTTACGGTGGAGCATCGCCCTGGCACAGATCACGCCAATGCTGACGGTCTGTCCAGGTTTTTCCGCCTTAGTGATGCAGAACTCCCTGGGGTAGGGTAGTTCTCCCCACTTTTCAGCTGGAGGGGACACGTGTTAGACCTGGCACCATTGGCGTGGGTCACCCTTCCATTTTTGTCTGTACCTCAATGTGTTTTGTGTTGGTGTTAGCTGCTCAGGGCACTGTGCCACTGCCATCCAGTGCCACAGTGCAAGTGCTCCCTATGGTAAAATGTATTATGTGAATTGACTTCCACGTTTGGTTTATTTGGTTTACTATCAGTCCCTAGTAGAGTGCACCAGGGGTGCCAAGGGCTTGTATATCCAAATGCTGCTAGCGGGCTTGCAGCACTGGTTGTGCCACCCACCGAAGCAGCGGGGTAAAATGTGTCTAGGGTCTGCCACTGCAGAACCTGCGCGCGGTCTGGTACCGTCGCGCTGACTGAGCCAGTGTCCTCACTTGCCAGTCCCTAGACCTTCCCTTAACTACATGTTAGTCACCCCTCTGGTAGGCCTAAGCGCAGGGTGCATTGTAGGCATAAGGTAGGCCATGCCCTGATGTGTGTGGCATGTCTTAATAGTGAATTACAGCCATTTTCGTTTTTCACTATTGAAGGCTACCTGCTCTCCATAGGCCAGAATGGGCTGCTGGGATCGCTACACGCTGTGACCCCAGTGGACTCAGAGAGCATGGTAGAAAGTCATGTTTAGTATGCCTGAACTCGGGATAATAAAATACATCTTTTAGGAAAGGTTATTTTAATATCCTGGGTTTGCAAATGCTACTTTTAGAAAGTTAGCCTTTGCGTGCCTGACCATCTCAGTCCGCCTCTGCCGTGGGTGTGTGTTCTGCCTAGCAACAGTACAGGAGCAGGGCTGGGGGATTCCAGGAGACAGGTTGGCTGCCAGGTGGTGGGTAGAGAGATTACACCAGGATGGGTGGGAGGAGTACACCCTGACTCTTGAATAGACCTGTGCTCTGCCACCACAAAGCCGGCGCCGCCCCCTGTGGAGCGGCTGATGTCTCTGCCCTGCTGCTGAAAGGAACAAGCCGAGTCACCACAACAGAGTGCTCCAAAACTGGACTGAGCCAGGCCCAGGCCCCCTGGCGCTAAAGAACAAAAGAATCCCTGTATAAAAGTAGGAGCCTGGCTCCTAAGAAATCAGATCCAGATTGAACCACGAAGGAACTCTGCCCGACTAGAAGGACCTGGAAGAAGCTGAAGGAGGAGTAACTTTCCCTGACCTGAGGGACTGGCCTGCAGTAGGTGCCTTGCTGAGGAAGGAGAGGAAAAAGACTGAAAGAGACTTTTGCACTTTGTTCTTCAACTATCTCCAAGGGCTTGGAAGAAGAGCTTGCCCCCTGAACTGAACCCCAGGACCAGTGGGTTCACCGTGTCTCCGCTCGTCTGAGAACTCGAGCCGTGTGCTTTCTCCCGCCGGAGTGCTCTGCGCACCTTGCCACCCCTCCTAGGGCCGTGACACCCAGAAGCCTGGCCGCCTCCCCTCGCCGAGAGCCCAGCTCTACCTGAGTCGCTCTGGACCCATCGAGGCTGGCCGCCCCGCTTCCCTGTCACCTGCCTGCCACTGGAGCGTGCCTGGTGCCCTCTCGCCCTCCCGCCGGATTTCTAATTGGGAAGTGAAATCAAGCCTCGGACGGCCGCCCGTACGTCGTAACGTATCCGGCCGCCCCGCTTCACCTCCCAGCCTGAGTCTGACCGTGCCGCCCTCCGCAGTGACCTCCCGCACAGTCCATGTCGGAGGCCCGGGGCCGCACCTGTCTACCGAGAGCCGCCTGCTGAATTCTTGATCCGGAAGACCCGCGAGGTGCAGAACCTGCATCTCCCCTGACGACTCGTCCAAGCACATCGCACGTTCCCAGGTACAGTGAACTCTCTATCGGACTCGGGGTCCGCAACGTTCTGATTTCCCCGTATCACTGTACCCCGGGTGCACTGCGCATCATCGTGACTGGACCGACTCAACCAAGCCCTGCGAAGCGCTCGTGATCGAATAAGTTACCAAAGAAAAGAACAGTGCCTAATTATCATCTTGTGGCTTCCATTTCGCAACCGTTATTGATGGTCTTGTACATGCCTGCGTAACCAAGAATCTTTTATAGAAAGCATCCGTATTTTTGAAACAACTTACGCCTGGTGTCCGTTGGTGGGGGATGGTTGTGGTTTACTGTGTGTGATCATAAATGCTTAACTGACTAGCGCCCTGAAGTTTAGCCCTGACTGCTCGCGCCACACTACCTAAAGGGTGAGCAGGGGTTGTTCTGAAGGGGTAATTCTCTCGCCCTGAATAGAAGAAGGGACCACTGCTTGTCACAAGTACCTACCTGTGCCAACCAGAGGTTCCCCATTCTAACAACATGGTCTTTCGGAGTGGGCATGAGTCCGAGTTCAGAGGGCCACCAGATGTCATTCCATTGAGAGTTGTTGTTCTAAAAAATCAGCACTTATGTGTTTTTCATGTTGAGGTTCAGGCAGTTGGTCTTCATACAGTCAGTGACACTCGTCATATGGTTGTGGAAATCAGTCCTAGTGGTGGCGGGGTCTTCTTACAGTGGGAGGATTAGCATGGCGGCGTCTGTTTAGGATATGATGTTGAGGCCATGGATTCGGACAATGTTGGCCATAGGCGTCATGTAAATGTTGCACAGTATGAGGCTGAGGGATGAACCTTGAAGGATGCTGCAGATGATGCTCTCGGGTTCTAAAGTGAAGGGTGCTAGATGGATTCTCTGAGTTCGTCCTGTGAGGAAGGATGCGTCTCCCTGGATCCTGATGTGGTGAAGTGTCGCGATGAGTGTGTAGTGGGATACAGTGTTGAATGCTGCTGAGAGGTAGAGGAGGATAAGGGCTGCTGTTTCCCCCCCCAGTCAAGCAGGGTTCTGATGTCATCGGTGGAAGTGATTAGGGCGGTCTCGATGCTGTGGTTGGTGCAAAGCCAGCAGGTTGTTTTTTCTCCAGGTGTTCGGTGAGTTGGCGGTTGATGGCTTTCTCGAGGACTTTGGCAGGGAAGATGAACAGAGAGATGAGTCAGTTGTTCTTGAGTTTACTGGGGTCAGCGGGGGGTTTCTTGAGGAAGGGTCTGACCTCTGCGTGTTTCCATCCATCGGGGAAGGTGGCTGTGGTGATGGATGCATTGAGGATGGAGGTGAGTTCTCTGCTGATTTGCTTGCTCCCGAGGTTGACGAAGTGGTGGGGGCAGGGGTCCATGGGTGCTCCAGAGTGGATGGAGTTCATAGTTGCTGTGATGCTCTGAGTGGTGAGCTGCACCCATGTGGTAAACGAGTAGTTGTGGGTGTTGTCAGTCAATGTGATGAGATTGTAAATGTTGGTGGGTTGGGGTTTGAAGTTACTGTAGATGGTGGATATATTGTTGTGGAAGTAGTATGCCAGGGTGTTGCAGAGTTCCTGGGAAGGGGATATTGTGTTCTCTGTGGCTGATGGGCATGAGAACTCCCTACCAATGCTCAAAATGCTTTGCTGTGTTAGATCTTGCTTTGATGGGGTCTGACAGGGTGCCTCTTTTCTTGTCTTTTATGTGTTGGTGGCATTTGGTGAGGTCTGACTTGAAGGTGGCTCAGTCTGTAGGGTCTTTGCTGATGCGTCATTTTCTTTCTAGACATTTATAGTTGTGTTTCATAGTCCTGAGTTCTGGAGTATGCCAACTGGCTTGTTTGGTGGATCTGCTGGTCTTGGCTGGGTTGATAGGGGCAATTCTGTCGGCGCAGCTGGTGATCCAGATGGAGAAATTCTGGACGGCCTGTTCAAGGTTGGTTGCTGGTTGCGGGGTCAGGCTGGGTGGTGTTGAGGGCATCCATCCATGGAGTCTGTCACTTTGTTCCAGCTGTGGTGGGAGGAGCAGGGGGCCTTGTGGTGGTGCATGGTGATTATGCAATGGTGAAGTGGATGAGGGCATGGTTAGTCCAGGTGAGTTCAGTGCCCTGACTGTAGTAGCTTTATCACTTTTCATATAATTAGTTTAAGGGAGAGATCACAAGCACTGGTTAGCAGTGGTAAAGAGTCCTAAAGCCATCAAAAATGAGGTCACAAGAATGGAGGGAGGCAGGCAAAAAGTTGGGGGAAGATCACTCTAAGGCTGTCAGGTCTAACATGTGTGTCCCACAGCTGAAAGTGGGGAGAGCTACCCAACCCCTTGGGAGTTGTGTTCACTAAGGCAGAAGAATCTGGAGAGAACATCAGCAATGGAGTGGTCTGTCCCCGGGCGATGTTCCACCATAAAATCCATTCCCTATAGGGAGATGGACCACTTCAATTGTTGGGGTTATCACCCCTCATCTGCAGGAGCCATCTCAAGGCTCTGTGGTCTGTCTGAACCAGGAAGTGTGTCCCAAACAGGTATGGTCTCAACTTCTTTAGTGCCCAGACCACAGCAAAAGCTTATCTTTCAATGACATTCCGGCTCTGTTCCTATGGAAGTAACCTCCTGCTAATGAAGACTACAGGTTGTCCAGGGCCTCCTCATTCAGCTGTGCTAACACTGACCCTCTGCCATGCTCTGAAGCATCTGTCTGCATGATGAATTTCTTGAAAAAGTCAGGGGCCCTTAGAACAGGTGCAGTGCACATGGCTTACTTGAGAGAGTCAAAGACTTTCTGACAAGCATCTGCCCAGATCACAATCTGGGCTGCTTCTTAGAAGTCAGCTAAATTAAGGGGGCAACAATGGTGCCACAGCCCTTAACAAATCATCTGCAGTAGACTGAAGACCTAGGAAGGCTCTCACTTCTGTTTGGGTTTTAGGTGGTTGCCAGGCCATGCTAGTTTGAATCTTGGCCTACCAGGTGTCACAAGTACACCATGGAACCCTGTCAAATCTGGCAATTGCTTACATTGATTGTCAGACCTGCCTGTTGCAGGGCCTGGAGCACCTCATGGAGGTGACGCCGGTGTTTCTCCTAGCTGGAACTTTAGACTGTAATGTCGTCTAAGTAGGAGACACAGACAGCCACCTTACCAGCCAGAACCCTGTTAACTAACTGGAAAGTAGCAGGGGCATTTTTCAATCCAAAGGGCATCAACAGGAATTGGTAATGACCCTCTGGAGTGGAGAATGCCGATCTCTCCTTTGACTCCTCACTCAAGGTGATCTGCCAGTACCCTGATGTCAAATCAAAGTACTAAGGAATTTGGCTGCACCCAGCCTGCCAATGAACTTAAAAGCTCTGGGGATGGGGTTTGCATCAGTCCTGGTGACTGAGTTGAGTCCTCTGTAGTCCCTGCAGAACCAGAGTTCTGGTGTGGAACCCGGTGGGCAGCCTTTGGTATCAAAGCCACAGGGCTGGACCAAAGACTATTGGAATGCTTAATCACCCCTAATACCAGCATCGTGGAGACTTCCTCCTTGATGCTGGCTCTCATCCTGTCAGACAACCTGTAAATGTTGTTCTTTACAGGGAGTGTCCCCAGTGTCAACATCATGGAGGCACAGGGGTGAGGGAGAACAATGGGGCAAACTTTTCCAATAATTGGTAACAGTCGCCATGCTGTTCGGGGGTCGGGTGGTACTGAGGATAACACCCTCTACTGAACCACCATGTTCCTATGCAGAGAAGAGGTCAGGGAGAGGTTTACTCTCCTCTTCCACTCCCACAACTGTCAATAAGAGCATGCTCTCTTTGGAACTCTTGAAATAAGGCTTCAGTTGGTTCAGATGGTGCACTTTAGGGGGTTCCAAGGGATCTGGAGGTCCAACAGGTAGGTGGCCTCCCTTTCAGCCCCTTTATCTCATATGGGCCAGTACAGCATTCCTGTAGAGCTCTGGGCTCTTCTGGTTCCATGACCAATATCTTTTGGCCAAGCTGAAATGCCACCAGTGTGGCCTTCTGGTTGTACCAGAGTTTCATCCCTCTTGGCTGGCCTCTATGTTACTTTTTGCTTTTTTCCAGAAGCAGTGCATCTAGAAGGGAGGGCCAGCATGTACCTGACCATATCATGGGGGGGGGAGGGGTTCCTGTGAGCTTTCTCCCACCCCTCCCTAACAAAGGCTAGGAAGTCTCCTAACAGGCTGTCCATAGAGGAGTTCAAAGGGCCTGAACCCTGCTCCTTTCTGTGGCACCTCCCTGTAGGCAAAGAGAAGGCATAGCAAGAGAACGTCCTACCTGCACCTTATGAGCTCAGACAGGCCCACTATGATGCCTTTCAAGGTCTTGTGGAATCTTTCAATTACACCATTGGTTTGGGGGTGATAGAGTGCAGTAAACTTGTAAGTCACACCACACTCATCCCACATGAACTTCATGTACGTTGACATGAAGTTAGCGCCTCTGTCTGACACTACCTCCTTAGGGAACCCAACACAGGTAAAGATCCCCATCAAAGCTCTCATCACAACGGGTGCGGTCACTGACCTCAGAGTGATTGCCGCTGGGGAATGTATGACGTTACTACACATACATTCACCCTGCATGGCTTTGCAATGCGGTCGTTACAACAACTGCGTTGTTACCAAGCGTGCCATTACATCGCAAGTCTTACCACCAACTTGCTGTAGGGGGCGCACTGGACTTAGGAACAGTATTAATTACTATTCCTTCTCCAGATTCTGCAACAGCAGGGAAGGTGTTGGATTTAGAATCCAACACATTCCCTGGTGTTGCATGCCCCCTACAGCAAGTCGTTGTTACGACTTGCGATGTAATTGCACGCGTGGTAACAACACGGTCATTGTAACGATCGCATTGTAAAGCCATGCGTGGTGAATGTATCTGTAGTAACGTCATACATTCCTCAGCGGCAATCACTCTGAGGTCAGTGACCGCACCCATTGTGGTGAGACCTTTGATGAAGTTACCGCATTGTGTTTACAGCTTTGTAAACGCTGTTTCCCCTGCTGGGTAGTGGGTGGCATGGTCCACCAAGACAAACCTGTTGCCTAAGGCTGTCTTGGGGTCCATGGGTTCATTGACATTGAGGCCCACCCTTTCAAAAGCTCAACAATGGGTAATGGGATCAGGGGAGCTTTGTGCTTTTTCCCTGATTTCCCACTGGCCTGGCAGGTGGGACATGACCTGCAGAATGCATGTGAGGCTGTCTTCATTGAGGGCCAAAAAAAGTGAGCGACAAACCCCAAAAAGGTCTTGTCTTGCTCCAAAGGTCCTGCTAGGAGAATGTCATGAGCCAGGCCCAGTTTTAAAGTCCAGTAGCACAGGGGGACCACCAGCATAGAGGCTGCCTCAGCACCAGAACCCTTAAGCTCACTGTAAAGGAGATTGTTCTCCCAGTTGATTAGATGAACTTCAGAGGCTTCATCTGCTGCATAAAGTGAGGTCTGGTGTCTCAAGCCCTGAAGAGTGGGACACTTTAACTGTGCTTGGCAGAAATCTCCCCTGGTGGGTCCACCCTCAACCTGCCAGCTTGCAAGCTCAGGTAGGTCACCTAGGGTGGCAATGTCTTCCCTGGTTGGCTTGGAGGCCCCTTCCTCAGGAGCCTCGTCAACCTCCTTCGTGGGAACTTCAGAGACTGCTTTCTCACACCATTGTCCCCCTCCTTGGCAGCTGTCTGGGACATTGTTTCAGGCTCCAGACCTCCTTTACTCAATTTCCAGGCAGCCATGGCTTGTGTCTTCATACAGACCCACTCAGGAAATCCCATCATCTCCAAGTGAGACCTGAGCTCTACCTCCCATCAGGTGTGAGAAGTCGGCCTGGTATATGCTGTTCACTAGTTATAGTGGGCACCCTGTACCAGTCCAAACAACCCCTTATTGGTTATAGGTTAAAGGCAACCTTTATTGAAAGCTATCCTAGTGGTAGCTATGGAGGGCAGCCTTCAGGCTAAGTCTTGAAGGAATGTAAAGCAGCTTGTTTTAACAGTCTATAATCTCTTGAGTGCCTAAATGAAAGACAACCACACCAGGTATATATATAAAATATATGTTTTTATTACTAAACACACCCTCCTAGTCTCTTTATGAGACTAGAGGTCAAAACACATAAGTTACACTTCAAATATGACAGTAAAATAGCACAAATACACATCAGGCCCTAGGGGCGAGCCAAACCATTTACTAAAATAGTGGTATAAGAACCACGACTTAACTAGACACAAGGCCTAGAGCTTGTAGAATCGCTGGGTCCCCAAGGAACCATGGGGGGCCGTGTGCAGTGTGAGAACACAGCCGCGAGCACCAGTTAGCTTCTATGGGGAAAGTTGTCGTTAGATTTTTAAAGATTAGGGACACTTAGAAATGAGTCAGGACCAAACCCTTTGGGACTTAGGAAGTTCTAGGGCCAACACTCATGGGAGCACTGGGGTACTTGAGTTACCTCACCCAGGAAAGCCAGGTGCATAGGTGTCAAATGGTGTCAGGTCGCGTCGTTGATTTCAATGGGAGCTGGTAAAGAAGTGCTGCTGCCGGAAAGATGCGGAGTGTCCAAAGAGATCCAAGCCTGGATCGAAGTCAAGAAGAACCTGAAAGCAGAGGGGACAGAGTCTGGGTCACTGGCCAGTGACCAGGAGGACAATAGGCGGATGCCCATCGATGTCGGGTGATTTCATGTGAAGGAGGTGAAGCTTGACTCTTCAGCACCGAGGACCAGGAGGCGTCGAGGACAACCATGAGCTGGATTCGACACAACAAGCCTTGGCAACAGCAACCCATGCAGAAAGGAGAAAGATGCTTTGGTGCAGACCAGCAAGGTCTGAGGGACTCACCACTTGGCAGGGAGTCAGGGCATGTCTGGAGCAACCAGGAAAGCCCATAGAAATTCAAAGTTACCCCCTCAGGGATCCACCAGCCGACGGACCAGGGATTGCGAAGGGACCTCGAGAGGAAACACAAAATGTCAGCCCACGGGTCACTCGGGGTGACTAGGCCGACAATCTTCGGTGGATCTTCTTTCGAGGTGGGGGCTACAAGTAACCCCAAGCATGACTTCAAGAGATATCGAGAAGTAATGCACTTGCAAAAGTGCACGGTGAACAGGAGTTCCGGTTCCACGCTACTCACGAGGGCTGTGGGTCTCAGCTTTGCTGGGGACTCGGGTCAGCTTCTGAGATGTCTGGAAATCCTCTTCCTGGGCTGCAAATACTTCGGAGTCCGGCGCGAGCTTCGGAAATGCAGACCAGCAAAATGCTTCATTGGTGCCTGCCAAGCATGGGAAACACTCTTTGACGCCAAGGGAGATTTCTTCAGTCCTCTAGTCTTTTTCAGAGCATCGAAGGTCCAGGATTCAGCTTCAGAGTTTCGTCCAGGGATAGCTATAGTTCTGGTTACAGAGGTTCCTTACTTATACCTAAGGAAGGGGTTGGACTAGCTCTAGGAACCCATCTATGGGAGGGTTTGGAAAGAGGGGTGGCTACACCCATTTCCTTTGTCCAGTTTCGCACCAGAGCAGGGGCTGGAAGCCCCTGAACCGGTTTGAGCTGGACTATGCACAGGGACACCAAAGTACTTTGAGAGTGCTCCCACCCAGCCCCAATACACATAAGCCTGTCTGGGGGGGGGGGGGGTGGTTACACCTCCTTGTGACAGGAAACCTATTGTCCAGGCCTCCCCTGCTGGACTTTCAGTCAACAGCAGGAGGCCAGAACCGTGTCTGTGGCTGCAGCATCCATTTTGTGATGCCAGGGCTCTATTAGATTTCTACTTGGTATACCAGTACTGCCATGTCTCTCCCTCTAGAAGGGTGGGATCATATCCTCACATCAAGAACTGATGTGGGGGTATGATTCCAAGGTGTTTGACACCAAACACGACATGTTTCCGTGCAGCCAGTCCAAAGTTAGTATTAACCATTTAAGATATAATGCACGAGTATATGGTCAGGCTGCACCACTGACAACCCCGCAGAAGAGATTCTGAAGGATGCAGAAGGGCTCAGCTCATGTCTGGGCACCCTCTCACATATAACCAAGCACCCTGCCTTCAGGATTGATAAGGCCTGCCATAGGGGTGACTGATATGTTACTATGTGCAGTGATAGGTGAGGTATAGTGAACCTATACCTCAGTAAGGGGTGCATGCACCACCTTACCCAGTCTGCAGTAGCAGACCTGTGGTGTCATTTTGCATGACTTTCCAGGGGTGCCATAATACATGCTTCAGCCCCTGGTGGGCCTCTGGGGTACCTATGCCCTGGGTACATAGTATACCATATACTAGGGACTCACAAGGGTACCTCAGGATCCAATCTGTGGTACACCTAAAGTAGAAGCAATCAATTTAGAGAGGAAGCAGCTAGGCTGGGGCCCTGAATAGCAGGGTCCCAGCCAGACTAAAGTCGAAAAACAGTGAAACACTAGCACAAAGTGGGGGTAAACATGTGAAGCAGATTCTACTCTCCTACACCAGGTCATTGTGTAACAGACAATAAACAGTCATGGCAGGGCTCACAGCAAATGTTAGAGATCCTGAGACCCCCCTACAGAAAGGGAACCAGAGCCACTGGTAGATGGCTTTAGCGATTGTTGGCGACTATAGATTGGTGGAATGTGTTCAGTAGGACCTGCTCTGCAGACACCAGCTAACACTTGACATTTGTCATGCTGGCTCCTGTGTCTCGCAGCGCCTCCAACCATTGCCAATTAATGCCTATACTTTGAAGTATTTGCAGGCATTTGGGCTTTTGCCACCATTTCTCTATACCCCATGGATACTAGGGATGCTTCCGTTTGCTTCCAAAAACTATCTAGGACTACCTCCTCCCCAAGCGCCGTGCACACCAACCCGGGTGTCTACCCACCAGTGGGGGGGCTATGCCCTCATGGGACATTGGAGTCGGCCTTTGAGCAACCATAATTATAGCACTCTGTGTATTGGGGTGCAAATCTCACTGTCAAGGAACTCTTTCTTCTTTGGATGAGACTGGGACTGATTACCGCTACTCTCTCTGGAGCTATTTTGGGGGCCTTTTTAAAAAACGTTCTCCCCCTTCTTTCTTCTATTGGAAACCCTTGCCACCTTTGTGGATGTCCTCCCTGACACCTTTTTTGGACACTCTAGCAAAGGGGTCTGCCTCCTCAGCAAGCTTCCTGGGGTCAGCCAGATTACTTTCAACCAGGTGCTGGTGCAAGTCTGTAAACAGATACTTAGCATGTGGTCTCCTATGATCAATTATACAACCCATTAAAATCATTAACCTTGCTGGCCCTCACCCAGCCATTCAGTGCTGTACTGGAGTAATCAATAAAATCTACCCAGAATTGGTTGGGAAGCTTCTGGCTGTCCTTGAATCTTTGGTGATACTTTTTGGGTGTCAGCCCAAATTTGGCAATCAAAATGGCTGTTAGACCTGTCAGCCCTAGAGTGGTCTCCCCTACATTTTTTTCCCTTTTTGACTCGCTATTGACCGCCATTTTTGCTGGACATAGAAGTCTGGGCGCCTTACCGCTGCTAATCAGCGCTGAGGTGCAGGTGCTCTCTCCTAACAACATGGTTGCCACAGGTCCCTGCTACTGCGGTGAGGCCACTGTCCTATCCTTGCACTGGTAGTTGGAATAAGGCTGTATAGGGACTTAATGCTACTGTAACCTTGACCGTCCCGCCTCTTGTCACCATAGACAGCCACCACAGAGTCCCCAGATTCTTCTGGAACCTTCCAACCCCCCCATCTTGCCGCCTTTTTGAAGGGTCACCTGACCTAGGGGTATAATAGTAAAGGAGGGAACCTGATAAGTCAGTTGCACCACTGAACCTGGGAACCCTCCGCTGGAGTGAAGGCTGCTGAAGTAGGGGGATTGCTACACTACTGTGGCTGACTGATCCTAGGACCTGCTGCCTCAAGTTAGATGAGTGACCCTACCTGCCTGCTGACCTTGCCCTGTGGGAGTGGAACCAGGAATACCAGCCCCAGTGTACCTGCCCAGGACTGCCATATTCCCTTCCCCTACAACAGACACCTGAAACCCACTACCAGCGCTGTGACTGTGAAGCGTTGTGAACCTGAGAGCGCCACAGCTGCCTGGGGACCTATGAGGTACTGTAAAGCACTGTGCATCCAGAATCTGTCATCAATGCCAAGCGCTGTGTCAGCGAAGCGATGTGTGCCCCAAACACAAAATTAAGGTCAAGCGCTGTGTTAGAGAGCGCCCTGTGCCCTGTGCCCAAGATCACTGCAGCGGGTGCGAGCTCTGAGGCTGTCGAGCGGGCTGTGAGCAGGAGTGCTGTTGGGCCCCAGAACACCGCAGCCGGTGCGAGCGCCGTGGGAGAGAGGAAGCGCTGTTGTGCCGGACTCACCACTGCTGCACCTGCGCTGCTGAGAGAAGAGTCGCTGCGTACCATATTACCGCTGCGGCCCCTGAATCGAAGTGTGGGCCGCTGCGGTTACTACTGAGGCCGTAATGAGCTGGAGCACGAGACGGAGGGCGTCCCTGGGTACCGGGGCGCCAGCTGCGTCACCGGCCATGCTCCCAGGAAGCCGCGCCCTGATCGGCTCTGGGACCCAGAACCGTCCTGGAGGGCCGGGGCTCACGGTGAACACACGCGAGAGGGGCTCCGAGAAGTGCGGGAGCTCCTGGATCCCACAGACCGGGTTGCTGGAAGCAGAGGGCCCCGGTGATGCCAGCGAGTTGATCCGCCTCCCCCGGTCAAAGCCCTAAGTGAAGCGAGGAGTGGGCTGACCGGGGAGGGGGCGTTCTGCGCAGGCTGGAGCCGGCACTGCTTGTGCCCCAGATCTCCCCGCAGGGACAGAGTGGTGAGTCGGGGAGATCTGGGGCAAACGCCCACGCAGAGGCCCCGTCCTGTGTCCCGCAGGGGTAGCCCCAGGGGCTTCTGGGGCCTGAAGACCTGGCACAAATACCCAGACACGAGTAGTAAGGGTTTGGGAAATGCCCCCTGCTGAAATTACCTCTTGGAAACTGTACCCCAGCTCTGGCTAAGAAATGTTAACTGCATTGAATATATGTCTGCCTAAGAATTATGACCTGTACTGCATATCTGAATGCGCTTTATTACCTGTAATGCATACCTGAATTGAACCTATATTTTCATAGGAAATTTTGCCTGAATTGAAGATATATCTACATAGGGATTGTGGCCTATATTGACCTGAGGATACAAAAACCGTTTACTCTGCATACTGCGAGAACCTGGCGTTTTCAACCCTGACAAGAAGTAGATAAAGATGCTTGTTCTCATAAATGAAACTGGAATGGTGTCTCCTTATTGTGTGTGCTTTACTGTGTCGGAGTGGGAGTGTGCTGCACAACTAGCCTCGGGCATGCCTATCTGCCTCGTGCCAAGCTACCGTGTCAGTGGTCCAAGGGACCCCGGTTCTAACATTGGTGTTCAGCGTTGGGATGAGGACTTGTGCTTGTGCAGCACCCTACAGTGACTCAGTGTGCGCCACAATCGGACACCTGTTGTAAGGCAAGCTCAAAATTCTCCCTGATTGCCTGATTGTGTAAGTGCTCTTGTGTTAAGCCTGTTACCTAAGTCCTAGTGGTTTCTCCTGAAATTGTCAGAGGCCCTACCTAGCAAGATGGAATTTGAGCTGGCCAACCTGGAAACGGACACGGTGGCGCAGCTGAGGGAGCTCTGCCAGGGGAAGGGGGTGTTCTTCAAGGGAGGCACCAAGAGAGAGGAGCTTCAAAAAACCTTGAGAGCATGGGCATTGGCCCACCCGGAAAGGAGAGGGGACGAGGGGCTGGGGCAGCATGATGCTTCAGGAGAACTGGGCCTACTTCATTTAGATAGTAGTGATAATGTATTGCCAGGAAGGCGTTCCAGGGCAGGCAGTAGTGTCTCAGTGAGGAGTTTGTCTGCCGAGGAGTTCGAGGACAGGAGGGAGGAGAGACAGCTTAAGCTAGAGCTTGCCAGGTTAGAGAAGGAGCATTAAGAGAAGAGGCTGGCTAAGGAGGAGGGAAAACTTGTCCATGAGCTGTGCCTGAAGGAGCTGGAAATCAAAGCCCTACAAATAGGGGCTAACAGCAACGCAAATGGTGGCAGCGTACCTACTGAGGCTTCACGAGAGTCTAGGTTTTATATGCCCAAAGATGTGGTGGCCAAATTTAATGTGGGGGGCGATATCGACAAGTGGCTAGCTGCCTATGAGGTGTCTTTAACGGGGAACATCCTCTACAACGAAGTATAAACAACAACTTACTTTTACAACGAAGTCTGAACAACGAACCACGACACTTCTACGAAGTCCTGAATCACGAAGTCTGGAACCACGAAGTCTGGAACCACGAAGTCTGGAACCACGACTTTTCAACGAGGTCCGGAACCAAGCTGTCGTCTTGTTTGTATCCGGGATGAATGTTAGGCACGTCACTTCTTTCCGCCCCCATACACCTTATATGCACTTTGATTGGCCAGTGTCAGAGCATAACGTCACTCATCTCCGTCCCCCAACTCGTCTGTATTGAAGAGTATTGAAACTGCAAATGGTACCACGTTCTGGGAAAAAGCGTCTATCGGAATTAACTGGCATTATCAGGTAGGTCAAAAAAATACGAAGAAAATTAATACCTAGTTAATTATTTTATTTTACAGTAATTATATTATTATTGAGATGAATAAATATACTATTTTATTGTTTGTTAAAGCATTCTTTTTTATTTCTGATATTCTTTCCTTTTGGTACAGAATGTAAAGAGGATAGTGGTAGTGGGTTTGGGAAGTAATTTAATACTCAAGTTACTTTTTTGTTACTTGGGTATTATTTTATTTTATGAAAATGTAATTAAATATATATATATATATATATATATAAAATTATTTGATTTTTTACAATTAGAGACGGGATGTAGGGATTAAAGGGGTAATGGGTGGGAAAGGTTTTTAATACTTCAGTATCTTTTTATTACTCCAGTATTAATTACTTGTTTATACTTAGAAAACAATTATTATTAATGTTTACATAAAATTCCTTCAGGGATGGGATGTACGGAATTAAGGGGTTATGGTTTGGGAAGAAATGTAATACTCAGATAATATTTTTATTACCTTGGTATTTAAAAAAAAGTACATTTAACATAAATAACTAAATTTCAAAAACTATTTAAACATACATTAGGGATGGGAGGTAGGGATGATAGGGGTAATGGGTGGGGAAGTATTTTAATACCAGGTATCAATTTTATTACCCAGGTATTATATTTTTAATTACTCCAGTATTAATTCATTTTTTATACTATAAAAAAAATTATTATTATTTATATAAAATCCCTTCAGTGATGGAATGTAAGGAATTAAGGGGTAATGAGTTAGGAAGAAATTTTATACGCAGATAATATTTTTATTACATAGGTATTTTAAAAAAAGTGTACATTAAATATAAAATTCTAATTTTCAAAAACTATTTAGACATACTTACCTTTAGGGACGGGATGTAGGGATGATAGGGGTAATAGGTGAGGAAGTATTTTAATACCCAGGTATCAATTTTGTTACCCAGGTATTAAATGTTGGCAACGAGTCATGCTAAGTACAGACTTTATGCCTTGTTTACACCCTGGCACTATGTGTTGCACGTTATTTATTAATATAAAGATATACATTTGAATATTATCCCTTCGGGGACTGGATGTAAGGTATTAGGGGATAATGGGTTGGAATGTAATAAAATGTATTTAAAAAAATAAATATATTTAATTACCTTAAAAAAAAGATACCTCTAGGGACGGTAAGTAGTGAGGATAGGGGTAATGGGTGGGGGAGTAATTTAATACACCAGTAACAATTTAATTACCTATTTATTAATTTTAAAAAACATTAAAAAAATAAAAATTATTTTTATAATTTTTAAATTAATTTAAGAAATATATTTTTTATCCTAAAAACTTACCTCTTGGAATAGGATGTAGGGTTGTTGTGAGAAATGGGTTGTAAACTAATTTAAAACCCTCTTTACATTTTATTACTCTTTTGTTTTGATTAGTAACTTATAAATAAATAATATCTTTAATATCTAATACATTGAAAATAACATTGAAAATAATATTGACAAAGAGCAATATATACTCATTTTAATAAAATTATTTTAACATTTTATCGGTATTTAATAATAATAGAGTCATTTTTGCTTAAAGATTATATTTATTAATATTGTGATCAATTTTAATTTAATAACAAATCAAAAATGTAATTATTAAAAACTGATGCTCTAGTGTTTTTGATTAAAATAATTTTAGAAACAGTAATATTACATTTTCCCACGCATTGCTATAACTTGGAATGGAAATCTTTGTCCGTCTTCTATTTTTCTCGAATCTGCTGCTGTATGCGCGAGATAGTTTTACATCGTTTTCAGGACTGTAAACCTTCCGGAGAAGATGAGATGACGGAGCTTTTGCAGACAGGTAAGATTACATTTTTGTTATTAATAGATTAAAATATGGTGGACACCTCTAATGTAAAGTTAAAAGTGAGGGAAGTGCTTTGCTTAAAAACGGGTTTTGTAAAACTTAATGCAATGCTCAGTTTTCACGATAAAATACACCGATGCATGTTACACGTTGCATTTCCTCCATGTGAATGGTTTCTAAAAAAAACCAATTTGTCTGTGTAATGTAATGTTAAGAGAATGCTTTTCGATTAAATAATAGAATAAAATTGCATGGAAAGTCTAATTCAGGGCAATTTTTTTTCTTCAGGTTGACGTGTGCTGGGAGTCAATGGGCCTTAATACTCGGATCTTTGACATTGCTCCAAAAATGTTGAATAATTGAAAAATTCAGCTTTGCCTGATGTTTTTGATTTTTTTTTTTTTAAAAACAGCAATGCACATTGAATTGGATTTTGGCAAGCTAATTACATCGATCATTTGAAATATGTAAAAGGAATAAGGCTAATACAGTTGCCTTTCTTTAAAACTCATAATCTACAAAAAGCATTCTCTTGTTGCATGTTGGAAATTAAAAAAAGACAAATTTTAAAAATGTACATTGCTTATTTTATTGGTTGATAAAAGGAGTTTGCAGTTATGCAATGCATTAAGGCTAACGTAGTTGCCTATTTTTTCATATTTTCCTGGTTTTTGAATTTTAAATGAAGAAAATGGATATTCTGGGATTTGTTTGGGATCAAAAGAAAAATTGTTTTGGGAAAAGATTGTTGCATTTGCTGTTGTTGACCAATGATGACTCAAGGACTATTAAGCAGTCCCATTGTGTTGAAAAAAAAGAAGACATCTAAAGGTAGGAACTCCAACTTTCCTTTTTTTAGTGAAAAAAAATGACAAACAAATTGCTGTTAAAAGCAAAAATGTCAAGTAATTCCTTAATGATGTTAGTATTTTTAATTGTCAGTAATGTAAAACGTAAGCAATACTGTCACGGTAGTCTGAAGCCACCATCAACGAAAATTGTTGAATTTTAGCCAATAGTCTCTCGGACATTTCTTTACTTTTTTTGGAAATCCGTGGATTCAGACTACCTGACAGTGATTGCGCTAGTCTCATTTCCTGGAAACTTTGTTCCTTTTTCAAAATTTCCAGAAAATGATATATATTAGGATAATGTTTACCAACAGTCTTATTAAAAGAATTATGCCATCCCTCAATGGCATTGTTTGTTTTGGCACCACCTTCCAAGCAGGTTGAATAGCAGTTCCACCATTCAATAGGATACTTTGGTTTCCTCCTGCGGCCCAACCTGCTTAGATGGCCAATCCATGTATCCTCAAAATAATTTAGAATTGGAGCCAATTTTTCTTCATTTTGTGTAAAAAATTCTGATTCAGTAATTGCAGTGTAGTACTCATCTACACTCTCAGGTGGTACAAAACACAACGCCGTTAGTTTCCTTAATCAAAATTGTATTTTGCTGCTTGACAAATATTCCATACCAAGGATGATTTCTGAATTCTGCGCCAATAAGACTGCGAAAAGTTAAAGAAACAGCCTTGGATTTGCGTTTCAGGGTATAATTTTGCGATTGTAGTAATCAGCGCTGTTAGATCTGGGGGTCTCTAGTTGGCAGGGTATGTACCACTGTCCAAGTAGGGAGCCTTGCTTCTAGTCAGGGAAAGGGGGATACACTCTTACGATAACCCCTGCTCACCCTCTAGGTAGCTTGGCCTGAGCAGTCTAGGCTATCAAAGGCAATGTGTAAAGTATTTGTACCAACACTCACAGTAACACAGTGAAAACACCGCAGATTTACTCCACACCAGTTTTAGAAAAATAAGGTATCTTTACTAAAAACTTCACAAGACCAAATACTACAGAAAAACCAACATACAATTAAAAAGGTTACTTTAAAGATAGTTCAAGAGTTTGCAGAAAGTACTCCAGGATGTAAAAATCTGTGTCCTGCACAATGCGACTCTCAATGCACAAAATGCGACACTCTCGTGCCCAACAGTACCTGTAGTTGCGCTAAGGTTCACAAAAGCTATAACAATGAAGATGGCAAAGGCGATGCGATACTCCTGAGACCTTGGGGAGACTTTGCAGCAGCCCTGCTTCATGCAGCAGAGGTGGATGCGCCAGGCCCGATCTGTAGGGGGAGGATGCGATGACATTGGCTTTCGTTGCGTAGGTTTCTTAGGGGGAAGCTTCACGCACAGGTACGATGCGACGATCTTCGATGCGGCGCGATGCGCAGCGCTGACTTCTGGCGCCGCAACCCTCGATGCATCACGGGACGGGACTCTGCGTCGACACACGCAGCAACTGGATACTTTCACGCACCGGCAGTGGTGCAGCCCGCAAACTGGTTCTGCGACGACCCTCGCAGCATCAGGAATCTTCACGCACCGGGACGATGCTCGACGCACTCGGCGATGCGGGGACTCTGGGTGCTGCGATGACGCCGCAATGAAATTCTCCTCGCACTCTCGCTCTTGCGACTCGCAACTGGATGATGCGTCTCTCAAATGGATGATGCGATGGGTACCAGTTACTCTTGTTCACGCTTCTGCTTTCCAGCTCCCAAACACAGCAAAACGACCTACTGAGGCACCAAAACTAGGCAAGCACTCCAAGGCAGGTCAGAACTCCCTCAGCAGAGTTCCAGGGGAGCTGGTGGTGAAGTCCTTTTGTTCCTGGGACTTCTTAACAGGGAGCCAGCTCTCTTCAGGCCCTTGGAGATCAGAATCAAAAGAAGGGGACACAGCAAAGTCCTTCCCCTCTCCTTGGCATCAAAGCAAAACAGCAAGCAGGCAGTCTTCTCCTCTTCAGTTCCTTCCAGCTTTCTCCTTGGCAGAGGTTCCTTCTTAGTTCCACAGTGATCTAAAGTTTAGGTGTCTGGGGTCCTCTTCTTATACCCCTCCAAGTCTTTGTCTCTCTTTGTTTCAGTGGGGGGATTCCCCTGCTCAAACCGGTTCCTGGGTGTGCTCTGCCCTGGAGCACCTGGTTCCTTTCAGAGTGAGGGGCAGGGTCGTTAGACGCTCAGCAGGAGGTGGAGCCTTCTTTGTGCTGGCAGAGGCAGAGTCCTCAGCCTGGCCAGCATGGGGTGGAGCTGGCATTGTGCTGGCAGAGGCAGCCCTACTCAAACCCAGGGGCTACTCCTCCCACCCATTTAGAGCAGATCTCCCTATTCACCCTGCTGCTGACTCATCCAGACTCCTGGAGCCACCTAGCCCACCACATGACACCAGTCAGCCAATCTGCACACAGGCACACAGGAAGGTTAAACAGGAGAATAGCCATTTCTAAAAAGTACTATTCTCACACAGTGAATTTAAAAACCATCTTGCTAAAAAGATGTATAATTAAATTCTGAACACAAAGATACCAAACTTGGATTTTCCATCTTACCTTTAGGGGAAGATAGGCATGTAAACAGCCCCCCCCATTCTGTCCTATGGTCAAGATAGCCTCTCAGCAGTGAAAAACAAAAATGGCTGTAATTCACTACCAGGGCATGTTACACACCTCAGTACACACCCTACCTTTCAGATACACTGCACCCAGCCCAGGGGGGTACCTAGGGCCACCATAGGGATGCCTGACATGTACAGAAAGGGAAGGATAAGGTCTGGTCAGTGGTTGCACTGGCCAGGTCGACATGGCAGTCCTGGACTGCACATAGGCACTGCAAGCAGGCCTAAGACATCATTTTAGCGCTACTCCTGTGGGTGGCACAATCAGTGGTGCAGCCCACAAGTAGCATTTGTACTACCAGCCCTGGCACTCTCAGTGCACTTTACTAGGGCCTTGCAGGTAGAAGAAATATGGCAAACATGTATAGCCAATTACATCACAATTTCCCTAGGGAGCACTTGCACCTTGACACTGATCAGCAATGGCAAAGTGCCCAAAGCATCTATACCAGTAAAAACGACATCCAGCATAGCATCAAAAATACAGGAGGCAGAGGCAAAAAGTCAGGGGTAACCACGCCAAAAGATGCCAGGTCTAACAATCGCCAATTCAAAATCAATTATTACTTTTGCAGGACTTTTATTCATGGCTTTGCTTTTTAATACTGACAAAAATTCAGTGTACGTAGAAGAGTGTTTGTCAGGCAGCAAAGCATACACTAAAGGGACTGTAGTGTTATTTTTATTAGCATGAACAGTGTAAATTTGAGAAAATGGATGGGGTGTTGATTTGAAAGCACCATCCATCATCCAAATTGGGCTGTTCTCAAGATTTAAAAGGTTATGGTTAGTGCTATGGTTAGTGCTAGTGTTCTTTTAAGAACGTCTCTATTATCATATAAAAGAATGGTTTCATTAGAGAAAGTTATTAATAAATTACTAGGGATGTTAATATCTTCAAAATTACGGGGTGTTATTTGGTTTGGATTACTTGACACTTTTTCTCTTTGAACCATCCGCCTAAGGTTGGGGATGGAGGGCATGCTACCTACAACATGCAAAGGTATGTTCTGAGCCACTTCCCTCAGTAGTGTACCACAGTTTTCATTGGAGGTGTGTGCTAGAAGTTTGATCTGTTGGACATTTTCTCTAACTTCTATTTCCATTGCAGAGGCAGAGTGGTTATGGTCTGTTGCCCTAACCACGGTTTCTTCCAGAGTAACCGCTCTGCCTGTGCAATGGGATGAGAAGTATTGCACACACCTCCAATGACATCTGGGTTAAACAGTTTTATCTTTACAATAGAGGTACCCACCATACTTTAGAAGGTTATTTCCTGTCCGAGATTGCACATATGTTGCTCGGTTGCTGCTTGACATTGTTGATATATTGGTTTTAAAGATTTTTTTTTTATTTCTTTCAGCTTCTAGAATGGGTAGCAGCTTTTCAAATGTGCTTTTTAACTGGTTATGCTTTTTTCTACGCATGTTGGTTAATGAACATAGGTCTTTACAAGATATTTCAGGGAAGATTGGGGGTGCTGTGAGTCACCCCTCACAATTATCTATGCTTTTACCAGGACATTATGGGTAGATGGGGGTTGTGGTGGGTCACCCCCACAAATACAAATGCTTTTTAAACATTTTTTAGGTAGATGGGGGGTGTGGGTGGTCTCCCCAAATAAATATGCATGCTTTTACAACGTTATTATGGGTAGATGGGGGTGTGGGGGTCTACCCCCACCATTACACATTCTTTTATAACGTTATCATGGGTAGATGAGGGTGTGGGGGGTCTCCCCCCACAAATACGAATGCTTTTAAAACGTTTTTTAGGGTAGATGGGGTGTGGGGCTCTCCCCAAATAAATACGCATGCTTTTACAACGTTATTATGGGTAGATGGGGGTATGGGGGTCTCCCCCCACAAATACGCATTCTTTTATAACATTATCATGGGTAGATGGGAGGTGTGGGGGTCTCCCCCCACAAATATGAATGCTTTTTAAAAAATAATTTGGGTAGATGGGGGGTGTGGGGGGGTCTCCCCAAATAAATACGAATGCTTTTACAACATTATTATGGGTAGATGGGGGTGTTGGGGTCTCCCCCCACAAATACGCATTCTTTTATAATGTTATCATGGGTAGATAGGGGATGTGGGGGGTCTCCCCCCACAAATACGCATGCTTTTACCATGTTCTTATGGGTAGATGGGGGGGTGTGGTGGATCTCCCCCCCCAAAAAAACATTAGATTAAAAAAAAAATTAAATTGTGCGGTAAGGTAAGCGTTTTAAAAGTATGCATAAACCAAAAAACGTGTTCTGAAAGAAAAGCCATGGTAGTGGCATGCAAGGTTTTTAAAACTCATTTCTTACTTATTTTTCTTCAAGTTGCATTTCGACACAGTCTCTGTAATTTTTAAAGACATTTAGGGGTTGAGGCCGCAAAACAAACCGACTGACACGGCCCCGGACCGAATACCGACCGACACGGACCAGCGCCGTACGACCCGTGCAGTACGATGCAACGCGAGTGATTTACAACCGACACGCACGGAATACAAGCTGTACAACCGAGCCGGAGGGAAAATAGTGATCCGGCCAGAAAACCGACGCGATTTTCACCGACCGACACGAACCCGGAATCAACCCGACCGACCCGTTCCCACGATGTACGATTAGCGCAGTACGATGCAATGTGTGTAAAACCAGACCGACTTGCACGGAGACCAAGCCGCACGACCGACACGCTCAGACAACCCGGCACACAAGCAATAGAGGCCGCCGCGAACGACGCCTACCAAACACAGAAGACAGGCAGCGTGAACGAGGCGGAGAAGCCCGCATGAGACAACAGCAGCGTCCGTTTCCGTCACATGAACGTCTCCTACATGCCTACAAAGCACAAAGGAAAAAACACAAAAAAAGGACCAAACAAGCAATGACTAAGCCAATAAATACCCAACACAAATAAATTGGACTAAGACACACCCAGAACTACAACTATATAAAGGACTACAATCACTACCATCATCCCTTGCAAACAGGAGACACAGCCAGCAGCAAACACCAGTACACAGCAACCACAGACACACTCACAACTCACACAACTCACACAACTCACACACCATCAGCACCTCATACAAAAGCACACACACATACAAACAGCAAAACCAACACCAACCCAACATCACTTGCACCCTCACACACACATCCCTCACCACCACCACCCATCACCATGCCTCCAAAGAAGAATCCAAAGTTCACAGATAGTGAGTTAGAAGTGCTGGTAGACGAGATCATCAGAGTAGAGCCACATTTGTTTAGTACATTGGTTCAAAGGACCCCCATCTCACAGAAAACCAAGATGTGGGCGAGGATTGTGGACAAGGTGAACGCACAAGCACCAACGTTGCGCACAAAGGACGATATCCAGAACAGGTGGTATGACGTGCGCAGGAGGGTCAAGAAACTCATCCAGAAAGATCACGCCTTGAGTCAGCGCATCGGCGGTGGCCCTCCTGCCAAACCAGTCTACTTCAGGACCTGGGAGGAGAAGGTGCAGGACATCCTACCACCAGAGAGCGCCCATGGCCTAACACACATCCCAGAGACTGGTGAGTACACAAACAACATACCCAAGATTGTGTGGCAAGGGGACAGTGAAACCATGCACCCCAAGCAAACCTACACTAACCAATTGATAATCAACCCAAGATGTGTATGCCAGTCACACAAACACAATACCTGCCATCTCATAGTGACTGGGAACTGTGTCATGACATGCACCAACCTACAAACAAATAGAGCAAGCCACTGGCACTAAGCCAAATACATCCAGCCAGCCAGTTTTCCACCACAAACACACCACCTCACAGTGCAGCTGACTGTCAGGAAGGAATAGTGGGGATGCAGGTGAAGTGAGTGTATCCAAAAGCATGATGGGGCCTGTAGTCACAGATAATGCTCCCCCTGCTGATTGGCCCATCAAGACCTCTCTGAAACATGCCCACATCACAGGGAGTGGAAAATGAATGACAAGATGGCTGACACTGGCTCCTGTTGTGGGGAGCACAAGGCCCAGCTAGGGCATGTGCGCAAATCAGAAGCAGGACACCACTGACTGACATCCTGAAAGACAACTTGCACGCCCTACAATGGAAGCATGTGTCATGATGGGAAGGAGGACTGACAGCCCTGACCATACTAATCAGCATGGGGAGACACGCCCCCCAACACAAACTCCACACAACTCACCGGGTACAATGCATTGACACACACCTCATTGAAATATCAGCAAAAGTTACCCCGTACTGGGTGATGCTGTGTGAAGCACAGGGGCTCACTTGGGACTTGTAGCCAAACAAACACCAGGATTTCACAGTCAGCCATCTTGCCATTGCTGTCACACCCCCTCACAGGGAAGCAGAGTCAAGCGGGAGGAAGCATGGGCATGCTGAGAAGGGGGTATGGCCAAGAGTATGATGGGAGTCGCAGTCACAGACAACCTACACCCACCCACATGGCCCAGCAAGATCAACCTGAAACATACTCGCCTCACAGGGAGTGGGAAAGGACTGACAAGATGTCTGACACTGGGCTCTGTTGTGGGGAGCACAAGGCCATGCTGGGACTGCTAGCCAAACAAACACCAGGATTTCACAGTCAGCCATATTGCCATTGCTCTCACACCCCCTCACAGGGAAGCAGAGTCAAGAGGGAGGAAGCATGGGCATGCTGGGAAGGGGGGTGTAGCCAAGAGTATGATGGGACTCGCAGTCACAGACAACCTACACCCACCCACATGGCCCAGCAAGATCAGCCTGAAACATACTAGCCTCACAGGGAGTGGGAAGGGAACGACAAGATGACTGACACTGGGCTCTGTTGTGGGGAACACAAGGCCATGCTGGCAAATGGCCAACAACAAGATCAAACTCTGTCTGTGACAAGCTGGGAAAAAGCAGTGTACAGGCAGGCATCTGTATGAAAAGTTGAAAATCTCATGTTTGTGAACCAACGATGCATGTAGAAACATAAATCACATTGTGTGTCTGTTCCAAACACAGGCCGTGCTGGGCACCCACTGACAAATGACAAGGATACCCAGTCCCAGACTCTGTTGGACACTGAGCTCTCTGGTCTGACTCTCTCACTGTCCTCTTCGGATGACGACGACCAACCTGGCCTCTCTGGTGTGAGCCATCATGCAGCACCAGCAGCAGCAACATCTGCCCCCCCCTGTACCAACGCCTCCTCAATCAGTGGCCTGGTGAAGCGGTACCGTCTGATGCTGTCGCTTTCCTGCATGGTTGCAAGGTCAGGGAACGGACGATGCACAGCTGGTGCCCTGCAGTACAGAGATGCACAAAGGAAGATAGTCAGTACATCCCCCATGTGGACATGACCCCGATCACTCTCACATGCTAGTTCATGACATTACACAATGTACTGAGGTGTGTGCTGTTGGGCATGGACACATATGTCACCTACAAGACCACCACCTCGCATCTCAATTCCACATGTCCACATGAGTGCCATGTAGTGCAATGGGCTAATCATCTGGCTGTGTCACCCAACCTATGTGCTGTTGCAACGTTAAAAAAAAACACCCCAGTGACTAATGAGGACTCATGTCTCCCAGGCATCACAGATCTTTGCCATGCAGAAACCCAGGCTCCCTGTATTGCCACATCAACACAGCAATGGACATGGCATAGCACGTACACACCACAAGGCAAGCGTAAGTACCAAAGGTAGTGGCCACTGTTGTTCATGCCGGCCCTACATGTACGTCTCTTAGACACACACCCCATCAAGGTTGATGCATATACCACATGGATGTGGAGACTGTCACCCATTGGTAACATGTGATCAGACACATCTGAGACACAACATGCACACAGACTGTGGGTGCACATCAGTATTGGGGCTACAGGTCTCACTGTGACATACATGCCATCACCCCCAGGACTCAGGGTGTATGTGACATGCCCCAAACATCCAACCTCACACTGTGGCCTTCACTCATGCCAATTACTGTCCAATTGCACATCACAGTTCTAATGTGCACAACACACAAAGGACTCTCCCCCCATGTACTAGATAACAGCCTGGGAGTGGCTGCACAAAGTGCCAGACAAAAAACCTGCTGTGGCCCCCTCAAACACCCAGGGAATGCAGCTTCACATGCCATGGGACACTGTGTGGCCAATGCTATAGTGTGGCAGGTGTGTGCAGGTGTCCATGGTCAGTATATATGTGTTGCATCTGACTAATAGTCACACTAATGTGGTTCGACGTGGGTGACAATGTGTACGCATTGCACGGGTCATGTCCGAGCCATGCGTATGCCTTGTCATTGAATGCAATGATGTCCGATGCGGGTGACAATGCGTACGCATTGCACGGGTCATGTCCGAGCCGTGCGTACACCTTGTCATTGAATGCAATGATGTCCGACGCGGGTGACAATGCGTACGCATTGCACGGGTCATGTCCGAGCCGTGCGTATGCCTTGTCATTGAATGCAATGATGTCCGACACGGGTGACAATTCGTACGCATTGCACGGGTCATGTCCGAGCCCTGCGTATGCCTTGTCATTGAATGCAATGAGGTCCGACGCGGGTGACTATCATGCATATGCGTCGGACAGGCATGGTCCGAGACAGGCGTACGCATTGGACTTTGAATCGTATGGAGACGGGTGCATGTGTACATTCAAAATACGCATTGTACAGTCAGTTGAACGAGCCGGGCGCACCCATTGGCTCAGGACTGTCATGGAGACGGATGCGGATTCAAAACTTGTACGAGTTGTGCACTCGAAATTCAGTTGGATGCCTACAACAATGTTGCAATTTCAAGTGTTCCATAAAGGTGAAGATTTGAACGATGCGGAAGGCGTGTACGAGTCGTACTTTTGAATGGATTGGCCAGATTCATAGAATGCAACCGTGTTGGACTTATCACTTTGGACACATGGCACAGAGTCTGCCTCTGCAGCACAGATATAAGGCAGGCTAGACCCCAGGGAGCTCACTTGCCTGCACTACATGCTACTGGACCACATCCCTGCTACCACTGCTGCTGTCTAATCATCCTCTGGCTCCTGCTATGGCACGTACACTGGAGAGGGCCCCAGCCTTCACTGAGGAGGAGAACCAGACCCTGCTGGATGGGCTACTTCCAGAGTACAGAAAGCTCTATGGGACACCAGGGGAGCAGGTGAGTGTGCTGTCCACTGCCCTCCTAATTAAGCATGTTGTCTGACTAGTAGTACTAGCAGTGTGTACAGCAGTGGCAAGCATTCTCACTGACTACTTAAATCCCCCAAAGTGTGTAGGTACATGTACTGAATAGTTTTCCTGCTGCTAAAGTGCATTTTCTCCAGCTTAAACTATCCAGGCATTGTTAACATGTCAGACATGCATGTGAGTTTTCATTCCCCAGGGTTACACTACCTGTGTAATTATTTTCCCTTTGTGATGATGACTTGTATATCTAATTTTGTGCTGCACAAATCTGTGCCATGTGTGTTAATGTACTTTTCACTTTGTCCTCCTCACAGGTTGATGCCCACCAGAAGCAGGAGATCTGGCTGACCATCGCACAGGCTGTTCGTTCTGTGGGGGTCTACAAGCGCTGCATCCACAACTGCCAGAAGAGGTGGCAGGACCTTCGGGCTGGACCCGGAGGATAGCTAGAGTCCAGCTGAAGCTGTCACCTCCACCAGGAGGGGCGGACACCGGACCCTGACTCCCCACATGCTCCGGATACTGGCAGTGGTCTTCCCGGACCTGCATAGGCAGCTGAAGGCCAGACAGCAGCAGGAAGGGGGTAAGTCCATGCCTGATCTGTGTACTATGTCTGACATGCAAATAGCAGTCTTTTGTCTGGGTCACACTTACACATTACGTAGGTCTTGTAGTCCCAAAATCAGGTCCCTCATCTGTGTGATGCACCCTCCACATCTGTTCCACAGAGGTGTGGCCCCTACAGTCTTTTATTTGTGTCACTAGGGCACTATGTCCCTGCAGTCAGCTATGTATCAGGTACCAGTCAGCATCAGTTCCCGTGACTCTGTTGTGTGTGTCATGGGTGGGTCAATTGTTTACACAATGCCTGAGATCTGACATGTGAACTGTGTGTGCCCTTGAGATGTGTACCAATTGCTGGTCTGACTCGCAACATGTTTCTGGGGTATTCAATACAAACCCATGCAGCAGGGTACTCCAATTTTTGGGCATCAGGAGTAGGTATAGCAAGTATGCCACAAATGCTTAGCCACCTGGATACTGTCCGGGGCGAAACACTGGTTCACTTCGTCCTGCCCAGTCCTGCCCCCTCAAGGGCATTCAGAAACACTCTGTAATCCCACTCCTGTGTGTGAAATTGCAGGTTGTGCTTCGTGACGTGCCCTCAGGTGTGTGCCTCTCTGTCATTAGGGTGTGGCTTGTTGCTACGTACAACTGGGGTGTCCATGATTCAGAGGGTCAGCATGACATCTGCAATGTGACTGTGGGAGACAAGACCTGTGTGACATATAGGTGTGTGAGCATCTGACAGCGCACAATGGTGTATGCAACTCTGTCCCTCATGCAGCTGGGTTATATGCATGGCAGACTGTGATGTGTTAATGTACATGGATTTGTATTTGCTGAGACTCATATGTCTGATTTTCATGATGTGGGGTCTTCTGGGTCCTGGATATGTTGTTTGCATGGGATGGGCAAGTGCGCCGGTCATTTGCAGAGTCAGATTTGCCCCTGAGCTAGGATTGTGAGTCAGTGCATATTGTTGATGTCTGGATGCCCTGCCCCTGTGACAGGAGACAGTGTTGACTGACTTTCAGGGCATCCCAGTGCCATGGAATTGAACTTGCTATGAGTGAGCCTGCGTTGTGTTCAAGTGTGCACCATGCACCCCATTGTGGCCTTGCCCATCAGGACATGAGTACACCATAATGTGTGTTGCTGGCATGCATCCCAAGCATGTGAAATGAGTCTCTGCCCATCCCTTCATCCGGACACCTGTGAGTCAGTCGCAAAAGATGTGCTGTGGGTCTAGTGACAGACTCCTACATGTTCACTTGCATGTACAACTAATGTGTGGGTGGTGCATGTTGGCACATTGGGGTATTAGCATCCAACATGCAACAGACATATGTGTGCAAGTCAAGGAGGGATATGTGTGCCATGGTTGATGTTGGAAATGACAATTGTCTCAGTCTAAACAGTGTTGGCACTTTGAGCTGTGTTCAGCTGATGATGCCAAGGCTTGCGCTGTGATGTGATGTACTCACTGTGGTGTGTGCAGTCAGTGCAGGTGACTGATGTTGTTCTCTTACTTCCTATTCCTATCCAGATACATCCACAGCCACAGGAGGGGACAGCTCCACGGACCAGGAGGAGCCACAGAGCCTTACAGGGACAGAAGGAGAGGAGTCAGGTGGACCCAGTGGCACGGAGAGCGATTTGAGCCACACAGAGGAGTCGTCAGCACCATCCCCCCAGCTGAAGGCCACAGCAGCTCTGAGGATGACTTCCCTGTGAAGGCGGGTGTCAGCAGCCACCAAACCCCAGCTAGTGAGGCTGTCTCCACCACCGCCACCACCACCACCACCCCCCTCCCATCGGCTCCCATCCCAGAGGTCCCTGTGGGCTCCCGTGTTTGTGAGCATGTCTCCTTTGTGCCAGGCACCGCACCCCCTGCCCCTGTGCCCCTGCTGCCCTGAGTGAGGAGTCTGTGGACTTACTTAGACAGATGCATGTGGGGCAGACGTCGATGCTGAAGGTCCTCCATGCACACACAGGTCTGTTGACACATCTGGTGTCATTCATGGAGGGCATTTCCTCGGGCATGTCTGCCCTACAGAGGACCAACCAGTCCGTGGCCTCCTCCCTGACGGCAGCAGTGTCCCTCCTCCAACAGCCCCACACCACTCCTACCCCTGCAGCACCCACAATTCCTAGCACAACCTGTCTAAAGCACAGAAACCCCCAAACCAAGGGCTAGAGGTGCACACAAGCAAGCGCAGTGGACTGATTCCACACTCACAGGGGCTGGTTTGCTGACACACACACAGTCATCCACAACCACTCCACAGTCCTCCGAGACCTCTCCCTCCCAGCCCCCTTCCCTTGCCTCACCTGCAACACCATCCCTCCAGAAGCTCTTCCTCTGTGACCTTGGCCTCTTCCCCACCAACCCAGCAGATCCTGATTACAAGGGGAAGAGGAAGTCCCCATACACAGAAGGGAGTGCCCCTCACACCCGGACACCCTCCCCCAGGTGCAGTCAGACCGAGACACCCACTCGCAAGTCCCCCCGGCGCAAGAAGATCAAGACCCCCCCGCCAGCTCGCAGCTCCAAGGCAAAGTCTCCGTCCTCCATCCCCCAAGCCACCACTCCAGAGGTTCCCCCACCACTCCCTGCCCCAGGTTCCCCCACACACAGATACACCATCCCCAAAATGTTAAGGCCATCCCCCCCTAGCACTTGCTCGTCCACACCTGGTCAGACAGTTGCTGCCACTGATGTGTGGACTGTGTCACCACGCACTGCCCTGCAGACCTCACCTGTTCCCCATTCCGCTCCCATGGATGTAGGCACTGCATTGGAGTCCACACCCACCCCGTCTGACTTGGGCACTGCAGTGGTGAGCCAATCCACTCCATCTGACCTGCCCACTGAAGTTGTGCCGGCACCCACCCCATCTGACTTGTGCCCCACAGTTGTGACAGCACCCACCACTTCAGTCATCTCCACTGCAGTTGCAAGTGTCTCGCCTGCATCCCCCACCTCTTCACTGCCTCCTTCTGCTGCGCCCTGATCCTGTCCCTACGGTGCCTGGCCTGCCCCCATGTATGCCCCTCCAAGGGGATAACCCCGGTCTGTAGCAGTGCATGCAAGCAAGGTGTGACAGTTGTCACTCTAGTTCACTCCTTGGCAATTTGACATGGACTGGCCATTGGCCTTTTGGTTGCACAGACGTTTCGAATTTCATATACTGAATTTGTCAGTCTAGTTCACTCCTTGCCATTTGGACATGGACTGGCCATTGGCCTTTTGTTGGAACAGACGTTTTACTTTTCATATGCTGAATAAAGCTTTTTACTTTGTCCCTGTGAACTTGATTTAGCTGTACATCATGTTGAGGTTGTTTTAGATGCCCTTGCACCTGTAATGCTTGGTTTACAATGTTGCATACTGATGTGTTGATGTGAGGTACTCCCTGTGGTCCATGAGATATGTATCCTATTCTGGTGGGTATCCATGTCATCCTTTGCAGCTACCTGGGTGTGTCTGGATCAACTATTTGTGTACATCTCTCTGTGAGCATTTAATTGCCATGGTCACATCTGTGGCTTGCACCCCTGCACATATGATGTGCTTCCCATTGTCCAAATTGTCACTTCGACATACTTCGTGCTCATCACTACTGGCCCTACAGGTGTGGGCATCATTGTGATAGGAGAAACTGGGTCCTCTGTGCAACTTGCTAGACATGTTTGGGGTATGTGCAGCTGACTTAGGGGTGACTCCCGTACCCAGGCTGTTGTGACCAGAGCCTTCATTGTGTGGTAACTGATGGCTGACTGACCAAGTGTTCTGCAGACATGAGTGGGACTTGCGGTGAATATGTTTGGCACAGCTGGGCTCCCACAGGAGTTGTGTCCCCTCAAGTTAATGTGTTGTCCAGTGACATGGCCTGGGCCCATGGTGTGTGTTGTATGTGCATGTGTTCATACACAGTCAGTGTTCCCTTGATATGTTCCTGTTGTTGACGCTTGCTGAGTGGTGCTGGGTTAATCCCACTACTTTTCTAATGGGCTACCAGATGTGTGGGTGCATGACTCACTACTGTTAATTGGTGTATCATCATTGTGATTTGTCAGTTCTGAGCGTTGATGATGTTGTCAGACACAGATGGGACACAGTGAGGGTTCCTCAAGGCACTTGTTTGTTCGCAATATCATGTAGTTGTCCCTAGGTGGTAGTTTTCAGTGATTGAGACATTTGTATGTGTGTGTGAGACTGCTCCCACTTGTCGGGTTCACGGCAGCGATGCTGGCAGGTATCAGCATGGGTGCCTTGTGTTCCTCCTTGGCATCTGCATAGTCCTGGGACTGTGGCAGGGATTGTGAAGGTCACATGAGCTTTGAGGTCATGGCCATGTACCGCATACTGTGCAGTGTGTCTGTCATTCCCCAGGGTTGTAAACAGTCCTTGTGTGATGTGTGTGTGCACCTTAGTTCCTGCCAACATTCCTGTGTTTGTCATGTGGGCATGTGCAATGTCAGCTGTCCATGTGGGCTTCACAGATGCACATTGTTGCAGTTCAGGTGTGTGGTGTTGATGGTGGACAGATGTGAATGTTTGCTTGGATTGTCCCCTAGGTCCCGTTTGTCCATGGATGAGGGGCCATGCTGAGTGATTTGTGTTTGTGTATGTGTGATGTACGTTTGTGGCACAGGACACATGTCTGGGTTTCCCAGTTTGTACGACATCTGCCTTTGTCATCACAGGGGAGGTGTCATGCATGCTTGTGTCACGCCAATGTCTTGTCCCTGGGGATTGTGCTGTTGTGTGTCAGTCTCTTGCTGTTAGTTGGTGTTCATTCCAGCTACTGTCACATGTGTCTGTTGTGCTTCCTCTCATCTCCCAACGCCTGATTGCCCACTGAGGGTGTCCCAATGATGGTTTACTTTTGTATGGCACTGTGTCCACATCTGTGTCACTGTGGTTCAGCCCCTCTCATGTGTTTTTTAGTTGCCTGGGGATACTGTGACACACACACACACACACGTTGTGTCCGATGTGCAGTGTGAGTTTGCCTGTTTGTGTTTGTGCATCTGCACCAGTGCATTGGTATTGCTGTTGTGGGCCTTTGTCTGGATGTTGTTTCTGTGATTTTGCATGGTGTCCCTGTCCCTGAGTCATTTCACATCATTGTGCACATTTATCCTGGTTGTTGGGTGCCATTGCTGGCATGGAATGTGAGTTAGTGAGCTGACACCTACAGTCTACACATGTTGTTTGGGTTGGTGTGTCTATTTTCGAGATGTGTGCATGCTCAGTGATGGTCACTTCTGCTGTTGTGTCATTGTACGCTGTGTTCATTGTCAGTCCACATGTGTGGTGCTTGTCTGCACATGGCCGAGAGTGTTATGTTTTCACAGCACTGTTTGCCTCAACACATCTCTGTGTGTATGGGACACAACCACTATTTCCCCCAGAAGTGTTTGATGTGTTGGGATCAGGGATCATACATGCTGTTTGTTATTTGCAGCTTTGACCATGATGACACTTACCTTTTGGTCACTGTGTTGAGGGGGGTTTGGTCTCCATCACCACAATGCTCCACATCTGCTGCATTTTGTGAGCCCCCACTTGACTTCTGTTCTACACAGTGAGGAGGTGTTCTTTTTACATTGCCACAGTACTATGGTGATGCTTGCCTTGTGTATGTCACACTAATATGTTGGTCACACATGTGCTGTTACTTACATTGTATGCTCGTAGCCATATTCACTGTTGTGGGCATTTGTTACAGACTACAAACTGTTGTCATGATGGCGTGGGGGATGTATTTTGCGGACATACCTGATGTTTACGTATGCTGGATGTGTTGCGCATCACCCATCCTATGGCTGGGGGTGGCAGGGGTGATGGACAACCAGTCCCCTGTTTGTGGGGGTGGCAGGGGTGATGGGCAACAGGTCCACTATGGGGGGGGGTGGCAGGGGTGATGGGAAACATAAGCCCAGTGAGTGGGGGTGGCAGGGGTGATGGGAAGCATAAGCCCTGTGAGTGGGGGTGGCAGGGGTGATGGGCAACAGGCCCCCTATGGGTGTGGGTGGCAGGGGTGATGGGCAACATAAGCCCTGTGAGTGGGGGTGGCATGGGTGGTGGGCAACATAAGCCCTGTGAGTGGGGGTGGCAGGGGTGATGGGCAACATAGGCCCTGTGAGTGGGGGTGGCAGGGGTGATGGGCAACAGGTACCCTGTGAGTGGGGGTGGCAGGGGTGATGGGCAACAGGTCCCCTGTGAGGGGTTGTGGCAGGGGTGATGGGCAACATAAGCCCTGTGAGTGGGGGTGGCAGGGGTGATGGGAAACATAAGCCCTGTGAGTGGGGGTGGCAGGGGTGATGGGAAACATAAGCTGTGTGAGTGGGGGTGGCAGGGGTGATGGGAAACATAAGCCCTGTGAGTGGGGGTGGCAGGGGTGATGGGCAACATAAGCCCTGTGAGTGGGGGTGGCAGGGGTGATGGGCAACAAGCCCACTATGGGTGGGGGTGGGAGGGGTGATGGGAAACATAAGCCCTATGAGTGGGGGTGGCAGGGGTGATGGGAAACATAAGCCCTGTGAGTGGGGGTGGCAGGGGTGATGGGAAACATAAGCCCTGTGAGTGGGGGTGGCAGGGGTGATGGGCAACATAAGCCCTGTGAGTGGGGGTGGCAGGGGTGATGGGCAACAGGTACCCTGTGAGTGGTGGTGGCACGGGTGATGGGCAACAGGTCCCCTGTGAGGGGGTGGCAGGGGTGATGGGCAACATAAGCCCTGTGAGTGGGGGTGGCAGGGGTGATGGGAAACATAAGCCCTGTGAGTGGGGGTGGCAGGGGTGATGGGCAACAGGCCCCCTATGGGTGGGGGTGTTAGTGGTGCTGGCCATGCAACCCCTATGGTGGGCTGTTGTTTGTGGCCAGGATATGGATCCCCTGTGTGTGTGTGCCATTTTGCAGGTACGTGTCGTTTGTTTATGTGGTAGGTGTCTGACTTACCGCCTACGCCGTCGGTGTCGGTCCCTGATCCGGTCATAGATGTAGAGTACTGGTATGACCTGCGCGATGGGATTCATGATGTGTTCGTGTCATACATGCTGCTTGTTGCTCCGTCTCGTACCCGCTGCAAGCTGTTCCGTCTCGTAGCCGTGTATTGATTTTTGGCGCGAATCGTAGCTGATATGCTTGTTTTCTGGATGCTATGACGTGCCGTATGTGACAACTCGTCCGGTGCGTAGGAATTACGTATCGTACTTGTCATGCCAGAAACTGCTATGGATACTGCTTCCGGGCGACACGGTTCCTCTTTGGGAGTTTCGGCTCGGACGGAGAATGGGTCTTGATTCACAGCCTATGTGTCGGTCGTGTTTTTGGCAGTTATGCGCATCGTACTTACTCTACATGACGGACCGGCTCCGGGTACATGTCGGTCGCAGGGTAAGGCTACGGACAGCTGTCCGACCGGCCATCGGAATCGGCCCCTTAGTGGTACTTACTTTGTATATATGTTGGATATTTCGTAGTTTCTTGTAGGATACTGCTTGGTTGTTTTAATTAAGGAGATGAAGATTTTTTATTTAGGAATAGATACCTGTGAATAGAATAGAAATGGTTAAAAAAGTTTTTTATTTTTTACAGGTGATCTGTGTTGACTTTCTGGGTGATTTGCTTTATTGCTTTGGTTTTTAGTCACTATATATTTTCAAATTTCATGGTTGTAAAGTCTTCGTACATTCTCATGATAATTTTTTTGGGCTTTCTAAACGCTTGAATTATATTGCTTCAGAACCACTGTTACGCACTTGCTTCTTTGGTACTCACTCTTTTATTCTGAATTTGAAAGTTTATTTTTTAAAACCTGTTTTATCACACATTTTTTTATTTACCAAGCATGTTTTTAACCTCAAGGTTTCTTTTACAATGCATGCTTTTACCACGTTATTAAGATAAAGATTGGGGGATATGGGGGGTCTCCCCCCACCAACAAGTTGGGTTTGTTTTTAAAACAAATGCGTGGTAATGGCATGGCTTGTCAAAGCATGTTTGAGCTAAAACCGTGTCTAGGAAAAAAAAGTCATGGTGGTGGCATGCAATGTTTGATAAAATCAGTTCTTACTTATGTTTCTTCAAGTTGCATTTGAACACATTCTCTGTAGAATATTAAAGATTTGCATGTACTTACTATGTATATCTGTTGTTCTTTAATGTTGATTCTTAGTGGTCGCTGCTTGGTTGTTTGAATCAAGGAAACTTTTTTTTATAGGATTAGATTCCTGAAAATAGAATAGACATGGTACTATAAGTGATTATATTCATAGCTGATCTGTGATGACTTCCTGGATGAGTTGCATTGATGGTTTTGGTTCTCTCTCACTATTTTTTATCTTTTTTTCAGACTTAAATGGTCTTGGTACAGGCATATTATATCTTCATTTGCTTTGAAAATGCTTGTTTTATGTTGCTTCAGAGTCACTGTTATGCACTTGCTTCTTTAATACTCACTTTTGGTTCTGAAATGGAAAGTATTTTATTTAAAACTGTTTTATCACACTTTTTTATTAACAATGAATGTTTTTGTTTTTACCTCAAGCATTCTTTTTCAATGCATGCCTTTACCACGTTTTTAATGGAAGATTAGGGGATGTGGGCGGACTCCACCCACAAACAAGTTGGCTATTTTAATTTTTAAAAAATGCGTGGTAATGGTATGGGTTGTCATAGCATGTTTGAGCTAAAAAAAAAATCAGAAAATTGTATTTGATCACAGTCTATTTAATTTTTTTGAGATTTACTGGTACTTACTTTGTAAAACTCTTTGTCTTTTTGTAAATCCTTATAGGCCGCTGCTTGGTTGTTAGAATCAAGGAAACGTTGTTTTTTTAAGATTAGATTTCTGTAAAAAAAAATAGACATGGTACAATAAGTGATTTTATTCATAGCTTCACACATCTTTTTTTATTTTTACAATGCATGTTTTTTTCACAAGCTCACTTTTTCAACGCATGCTTTTACAACGTTGTTAAGGGAACTTAGGGGGGTGTGGGTGGTCTCCCCCCACAAACACGTTGTTTTTTTAAATAAAAACAATGCGTGGTAATGGTATGCGTTGTCTAAGCATACTTACTTAGTTTATTTCTTTGACTTTTTTTCACAGCTGATCTCAGTTGACTTTCTAATTGTTTCGCATTTTTCTTTTGACTCTTAGTCACTGTCCAAACTTTTCTCTCTTTAGACTGTCTAAAAAATCATAATTTTTTTTGATTACCAACAACTTCCTTTCAAATTATTATATATTTTTTCAAAGTATACATATTGATCTATTTTAAAAAAAAAAGTAAAGTGAACAATTTTTTTTTCTTTCTTTGGTTTCTTTCTAAAATAATTACATTAAATAATTTTAAAACATACTTGTAGTTTATGGTTGTCTTAATACTCCTCGACGTCTCAAATCATTTGATTTTCAAAGAGGTATATCTGTAATCGGTTAAAAAAAAAGAATTTAAACTTTTTTTGGAAGAGGGTGCAGGATAATATGAGGTTGAGGGTGGATCAAAGGTCTTCCTATTTTTTTCAGATTACTATACACGTTTTTTACCCTCAAAATAATTCATCTTTTCAACATTTGATTTATATTTGCTAAAAATTATAGATGTCGCTTATTAATCTTGTTTTGATAAGCTATTTAGTCGGATTCTGATTGTCTACATCAAATTTCTAAATATAATTTTTCTAAATAATTAGTTTATTTTCTAATACAGCTAAAGTTGTTGTTGAAATAGGTTTAGAATGTATTTACCTATTTATCCCAGTAGATGGCAGTGTTGCTTTGATTTTCACTATGGTGAAGGCTTTCTCTTCTCGATGCGTCTCAACTCTCTGGCTGTCACAGTTGAAATGACATCAAAATGGTGGGTGTCCGTTTTTTTAATGTGCTTTAATGTTAGTGAATAATAATGTCAATGAAAATATGTTTTGTGATCGTTTTTTAAATGAATGTTTAATTATGTGTGTATATGTGATTTTTTTAATCGCTTTTAAAAGTGCTTTTCATTACCTTTTTAAGTTAGTTATGACGCCATTTTAGTGATCATTGCAGTCAGCTGTTTAAAAATAGATGATGGACTTTATAATTCGTGACACTGTGAATTATTGCCTTTTTTCTTGCCCGTCCGGTATTTTGCAGTATGTCTTTTGAAAAATATGTTGATTTACAAACTTGTTACTTAAAAAATATGTTTTAAATAGTTAATTATTTTTTGCATTCTTGTAAAGAAAATAATTCAAGCTCATCCTAATTTTTTTATTAAGCAAAACGAGTCAAAAGTCCTTGATTGTGTAGGCGCAGAGGTGCACAGCTTGATTTCTTTAACATGAGAGATGATTTTGCAGTAAAGCACAGCCTTTAATCTCACTCTGCTACATTGTGCTCGTTGTTGGACACAGCTCTTTTCAAGTCTATTCGAAACAACATAATGGCCTTAATTGAAAATGGGTAATTAAATCTTTTTTTTTCGTGGTTTAGGAAGTAGTTGATAAAAATGTAGTGGTTAAGTACTGTTCGTTGTTTAGCTTTCGTTGTTCAGGAAGCCGTGGTTTAGGCAGTAGTTGTTAAGTCATAAAATCGTCTTTAACAGCCCATGGGGTCCCCGATAATTATTGGGGGGGGGTAGCCTGTACAGGTACATGCCTCCGGTGGGGAGGGACACACTCTTGACACTAGACAAGGCAGATCAGACCAACTATTCTGTTCTGAGGGAAGCGTTACTTAAGAAGTTTGGTCTTACCCCTGAGAAGTATCGGCAGCAGTTTAGAAATAGCCACAAACTTCCCACACAGAACTGAGTAGGTTTCCTGGACTAGCCCGCAAAGCATTGGAGGGTTGGGTGCGGGGCAGCGAGGTGACGGATTATGAAGGGCTGTACGATTTGTTCTTAAGAGAGCACCTTCTAGATAAATGTTTTCCAGAGCTGCGCCAACACCTGGTTGACCGCAAGTTGACCGACCCGAGGGAGCTTGCAGAGGAGGCGGATACCTGGATCAGTACCAGGATGTCCAACAAGGGATCCAGGGGGGACCCCCAGAAGAGTGGACAAGGTTTCCCCCTGAAGAGAGAGGGGGGAGATAAAAAGAAGGAGTTCTTCAAAGGCCCCCAAAACAGACCGCAAGGGAGAGGGTTTGGATTAGGCCTGGGCCAAAATTCCGTTCCGTTCGCGGAAATTGCGATATTTTGGCATTTTCGCGTTCCGCGGAAAGCGCGAAAATGTCAAAATTTCCGCATTCCGCAGCTTAGCGATAATTTTTTTCTTGCTCGCGCTGTAAAACAATACATTCTCGCGCGCGCGCGATCGCCTTACCTGAATCCCTGCGTTCTCCGACAAGTTTTCTTGACCCGGTCGCGTTCTCCACGAGATGTTGAATTTTGGTAGCCATTTTGCGCTGTCTCGCGAGAGTTCGCGTCCGCATTAAAGTCATTTTTCACGCGATCACGTCATTTGTCGCGCGATCACGTCTTTCTTCTCGCGATCATGCACCGCGCGAGTATGAGAAGATTGAGATCTCGAACATGTCATTCTACATCGCGAGCCAGAGGCTGAGGACGCGGGCACGTGAAATCGAACGCGAACAGGAGAAAGAGACCGCGAACACGTCATATCCAACGCGACAGGGACAAAGAAGAGAACGCGATCATATCGTTTTCGACACGCCGGCGGAAGTAATGTGAAGCTCGAGAACTCAACAACGTAAAATTTACAATTTGGAGAGGAATATCGGCTCTAGCAGCATGAAACCATCTGCAAATACTGATTTTGGATGAAAAGAACTCCTTACATTCACATTTGGCTTTCCTTTTTTGTGCAAGGAGTCAGTTGGGGAAGTGTGTTTTTTGGGGTGGCCTTGCTGATGTTGTTGGGCCTGGCCATGTGGCTGGTGGCCATTTTGAGGCCTAGGCCTGCAAGCTTGCCTGGCCTTGTCTGCCAACAGGCCTGCTTTCATCCACTGCTACCAGAGCAGGTAGCCACAGCTTTAGTAATCTACTGTTTTCTGTGTGCTCTGGTGAATTTAGACATCATTTAGGGCATGGATGGCATTGGATTGAGTTGGGGAAGTGTGTTTTTTGGGGTGGCCTTGCTGATGTTGTTGGGCCTGGCCATGTGGCTGGTGGCCCTTTTGAGGCCTAGGCCTGCAAGCTTGCCTGGCCTTGTCTGCCAACAGGCCTGCTTTCATCCACTGCTACCAGAGCAGGTAGCCACAGCTTTAATAATCTACTGTTTTCTGTTTGCTCTGGTGAATTTAGACATCATTTAGGGCATGGATGGCATTGGATTGAGTTGGGGAAGTGTGTTTTTTGGGGTGGCCTTGCTGATGTTGTTGGGCCTGGCCATGTGGCTGGTGGCCATTTTGAGGCCTAGGCCTGCAAGCTTGCCTGGCATTGTCTGCCAACAGGCCTGCTTTCATCCACTGCTACCAGAGCAGGTAGCCACAGCTTTAGTAATCTACTGTTTTCTGTGTGCTCTGGTGAATTTAGACATCATTTAGGGCATGGATGGCATTGGATTGAGTTGGGGAAGTGTGTTTTTTGGGGTGGCCTTGCTGATGTTGTTGGGCCTGGCCATGTGGCTGGTGGCCATTTTGAGGCCTAGGCCTGCAAGCTTGCCTGGCCTTGTCTGCCAACAGGCCTGCTTTCATCCACTGCTACCAGAGCAGGTAGCCACAGCTTTAGTAATCTACTGTTTTCTGTGTGCTCTGGTGAATTTAGACATCATTTAGGGCATGGATGGCATTGGATTGAGTTGGGGAAGTGTGTTTTTTGGGGTGGCCTTGCTGATGTTGTTGGGCCTGGCCATGTGGCTGGTGGCCATTTTGAGGCCTAGGCCTGCAAGCTTGCCTGGCCTTGTCTGCCAACAGGCCTGCTTTCATCCACTGCTACCAGAGCAGGTAGCCACAGCTTTAGTAATCTACTGTTTTCTGTTTGCTCTGGTGAATTTAGACATCATTTAGGGCATGGATGGCATTGGATTGAGTTGGGGAAGTGTGTTTTTTGGGGTGGCCTTGCTGATGTTGTTGGGCCTGGCCATGTGGCTGGTGGCCATTTTGAGGCCTAGGCCTGCAAGCTTGCCTGGCCTTGTCTGCCAACAGGCCTGCTTTCATCCACTGCTACCAGAGCAGGTAGCCACAGCTTTATAATCTACTGTTTTCTGTGTGCTCTGGTGAATTTAGACATCATTTAGGGCATGGATGGCATTGGATTGAGTTGGGGAAGTGTGTTTTCTGGGGTGGCCTTGCTGATGTTGTTGGGCCAGGCCATGTGGCTGGTGGCCATTTTGAGGCCTAGGCCTGCAAGCTTGCCTGGCCTTGTCTGCCAACAGGCCTGCTTTTTCATCCACTAGGATCAGAGCAGGTAGCCACCGCTTTATTGATCAAGTGTTTTCTATGTGATCTGTTGAATTTTTAGACATCACCTTCCTGAGAGTGTAGTGTGTGGCTGTACACAGTACTAGTAGTATAACATAGCTCTAGTTAAAAAAAAGTCATAAATGGGTAGACTATCTTTTGTTTGCACTAGTACAGTACTAAGTAACTGAACCACAAAAACAAATGCAACATTTCACTGATGTTCTTCTCCTGTCTTCTTTGCTTTTAGGTGCACAAAAGATAGAGTAGGAGGTGTCATCGGCATCACCTGGCTACCCGTTGTACTGCCAGCCAGACAGAAGTCCTGCTGCGCATCACGCCCACGTGTGACCAGAACTTGTTGTGCATCTGCCTCCTGCCTGACATCGGAAGAAGATGGCCCCAAAGAAAGGTACCAGGTCCAGCACCAAGAAAGTTGCTGGTGAGAAGAAGGAACAGAAAAAGGAAGTGCCATTAACCACGACTGGTGGTGTGCCGGCCAAGGTTTTTTTTGGCACCAAAGCGTTGTCCGGGAACCAAGCTGGGACCAGCACAGCGGTCCAGCAACCCCACCAACCTAGGCCCAAGGGCTTTACTGTCGCAGAGGTAGCCAGTCTACTAACGGGCAGCGATGTTGAAGAAACGTCATTACCGCAAAGTAGTACACAATCAAGTTCAACGCAGGCGCAAACTCAGCATATCAGTGTCAAGCCGCCGCAACCAGAACAGCAGCAGCCGCCGCAACCAGAACAGCAGCAGCCGCCGCAACCAGAACAGCAGCAGCCGCCGCAACCAGAACAGCAGCAGCCGCCGCAACCAGAACAGCAGCAGCCGCCGCAACCAGAACAGCAGCAGCCGCCGCAACCAGAACAGCAGCAGCCGCCGCAACAGCCCACCATAGTAGTTGTTGCTCCTGACGTAGGGGCATTTCAGGAAATCGAGCTTCCTGCAGACAAAGTGGAGCGAAGTCAAACCACTGTTTCAGAAGATCAATTGTCTTCCAGACCACCAGCAAGGAAAAGGACGCTTAGTCCATCATCTTCTTCTTCAAGCCCCGCTTCTGATGATCGTGATGACACTTGGGTCCCACCAGCTCGGTCTGAGAGTGAAGTACGCCACAAGACATTGCTTCTGAAAAGGAAGGTCCCAGAAAAACTTAGAGTTATGGAGGTAGATGTAGAAGAGGGGGGTGATGATGTTGATGAAGACGAGCCAGTCATCACGCACATTACTCCCGCCCCAAAGGGATTGAAGACCGACATTATCACCCTATCCAGAAAGGCTGCTACTGAGCGGGATGTAGCACGGATCTCACCAACACAGGTTACACCACCACTACCTCCAGCTGCCATATTTTCCAAGGCCCGGCAGGGACCTACATCCAGCTCAACCATCTCAGTAGGAAGTGGTAGTAAAAGTCACAGTGTAGGTGGACAGGGTCACATATTTTCAAACACCCCCTCAAGTTCATCTGGTGTTGAAAGTGGCACATCCAGCAGTGCCAGAAAGTTCTCCTCCCCAGTTTGGGACTTCTTTTCTGTTAGCGCCAAGGAGGAGAACGTTGCTATATGCGCAATTTGTCGGCAAGGTGTTCGGCGTGGTAAGCTTGGTACAAACTATGGTACCGGAGGACAAGCAAGTCATCTCAGAATACACCACACTATCGTGTGGGAGGATCACCTACGTAAGTTAAAAGAAAGTAGGAAAACTAAACCCTTTGAAGTTGGTCAGGAATCAGGGAGCGATATTATTGTGGTGGCAGGTGAAGAACAGGGAGGCATTTCTAGCCCTGTCTCCAGTAGTGCAGTCACTGCAGTGGTAACGCCCACATCCTCCTCAGTAACATCAGAGTGGCACCGCAGTAAGAGCCATACTCAGAGTGTGGGAGAGACACCAAGGCGACCGGCGAGTACCTCAATGAGACAATGTGTGTCGTTGAGCCTTAGTGGGTTAATGGCACCACTAAGGAAAGTAAGCCAGCCTACCATTGACAGCATGTTTAGGTTGGAGGGGCAGTTCCAACGCAACCACCCAACGGCACGATTGTACAATGCGAAGCTGGCTAAAATGTTAGCTCTGGACCTTCTTCCTTTTTCATATGTGGAAGGGGTGGGTTTCCTTGAATTTGTGTCTGCCATCTGCCCGAAATGGAAAGTTCCCAGCCGGTCCTATTTTGCAAGAATTGCTGTTACGGCACTACATGATGATGTGCTGGAATTGGTTGGTCACGGTTTGCAGCAGAGTGCTGTGCACAATATCCACCTGACAACAGACATGTGGACCAGTTGCCAAGCCACAGATTACATGTGCATCACTGCACACTGGATCTCTTTTGTGGGGGTTAGAGATCAACTATCTGCACGAGGTGTTGTTGACACAGCTGCGATTTTTGAAGGTACTCGGAAACATGCAACTGTAGCCATGTTCGCCATGGAGAAATCTCATACGGCTGAAAACATTTTAGAAGAGTTTCGCACCAAGGTTTTGGAATGGCTGCGGCCCAGAGGGCTTGGTATTGGTTTTGTTGCCACAGACAATGGCAGTAATGTACTTAAGGCCATGGAACTTGGTTCCTATTTCAGGGTTCCGTGTTTGGCACACTGCATAAACATTATAGTGCAAGACTTTCTGAAAAAAGAACCCATAGTAAGCAATTTACTGGCCATCTGCCGAAGAATATGCACTCATTTCATCCATTCTTTTAAAGCTCGGAAGCAGCTGAGGATCCTCCAACGTGAGCGTAGGATGCCAGTCAAGGCACTCATCCAGGAGGTGGCAACACGTTGGAACTCAACGTATTACATGCTTGATCGTCTGTACGAACAGCAGAGGTCACTCAATGAATATGTCTGGTACAGAAGCAGTGATGCTAGTGTTAAAAGCATGACCCTTCAGAGGGAGCAATGGACCCTAATTCAATGCCTGACTGAGATGCTGTCTCCTTTTGAGGTCTTCACACGTGAAGTCAGCAAGGAGGACTGTACAATGGGCCAAGCTATCCCATTGTTGCAAATGCTAGAGCATGAGCTGAATAATGTGTCTGAATCCTACAAAGGTGTAGAGGACAGAAGGCAAGCCCATGACTTGGTGGAGAGCTTATCCAGGAGCTTATCAGAAAATGTAAGGATACAAAATAAAATTTTGTCACAAGAACATTACATTTGTGCCACAATTCTGGATCCACGTGCAAAATTAGGACTATTCCTTTCTTTTTCCGACACTGATGTTGCCCGCTACAAAAGTTGTATAGCTGAAGCAGCCATCACGTTTGAAAACGAAGGGCTGCTAATTAAAAGCCCGCCACATCAACCCACAACAAGTACTGATACTGAAGCAGGCCATGCAGAATCAAGTGCAACTTCGTCGGCTGAGGGCAGTGCGGTTGGCTCACAATCGCAACACTCACCATCACCATCGACTACAAAAACAATAACTGGATCATTCGGCCGAGTACAATCATTATCAGATTGGTATGTAAAGATGGGCCTTAAGCACAGTGCTGATGCACAGAAAAAACAGCACAAAAGCTTACCAGCAGCAACCCTGAACATTGAGCGGATGGTCCAGGCCTATCTGGACGACCCAACAGAGGTGTACGTTGATCAAAACCCAGTGCAGTATTGGTATAGGAAAAGGTCTGAATGGCCACAGCTCAGCAGGCTGGCGATAAGCTATCTGGCTTGCCCTGTCGCAAGTGTCTCTTCCGAACGTGTTTTCAGTGCTGCTGGTTCCATTGTAACCTTGAGAAGGACCAGTCTATCCCCCAAAAACGTGGAGAGGTTAACAATGATCAAAATGAATCAGCACTTCATACCACCGAATTACACAATGCATGAATCAACAGAGGAAGATGAGGACAGCGGCTCAGGTGACGGAAGTATTGTGTCAGATGATTACCTACTACTGGAAGATCCCCCAGAGTTTGAGGACGAGCTATACTTCCCTGACAATTAGGCTCGCACTTACTGTCTTCCTCCCTTTTTTCCCCCTTTGTTTGTGTCTGTCGTTCCGGTTATAAACTTGTGAATCGCAACCAATGCATTATCACCGTCTTCTACTCTTCTAATTTAAGATACAAGTTTCAGGTGTCTGCCATTTGACACTACAGTCCTCAGAATCCAGCTCCTCCGCTCGATCATACTGCATCTCCTGGTCAATTCCATTTCCCTCATGAATGATGATTGGATGATGGTAACAACAAATTCAAACTTTCCTCGTCCTTCCAAAACAAGTGGACCATGAATCTGATGACTTCTATAGCTATCCTCCTTCAGAGCCGAGAGAGACTGGCCATTTGTTGTGTGTGTTGCGCATGAATGAATTGATGTAATTGTGCACTGCCACTAATCAACATTCTACAGAACACACTAATTTTCCCCTTCTTGCAAACAAGAAATGTGTACTTCTCCTGCATCTTGGTGATACATTGCTTTTAATTCAATACAGGAAGGGGACTCACTCAATCTGCGCAATGCAAATGACTGTGACTTAACAGCACCGTCCATCATGATGATGGCGAAAGAGACGGCCCGTTAACTTAAGATGAGAAGGAACAGGTAATGAATGATGACAATTAATGGCATGCATTGGACACCTGACTCTGAGCTATTGGTCTTTGTGTTTGCGTTGTTTGTTGTGCACAAAGTGATGTCAAAGTGTACTAGTGGTAATCTATCTTTCTGTACACAATAAAGAATGACTCAAGTCAGTAATATTTATATTTCTACTCTTGTTGTGTTATAAAAATTACACTTGTACTGCAGGCCGATCTCCAGTTAGTCAGTAGAAGTATCAGAGCTGATGATGAAGTCAGGAGGATGTTTCATGAGTGGCATAAAACGGAAAAGCCTAAAGGTAAACACGTCAACAACAACCACAGCACACCCAAATGTCTGTGTAGAAGTTGAATAGAGTGTAGCGGTGGGATGACTGCAGTGCATTGATTTTACTAACTTTAACTGTAAAATGCTATGTTTGGAATGGATAATGTGCTTTGCGTTTGTCCAACTCTTTGAGAGAAAAAAAAAGGACTCTAAAGTGTTAACGTAGGATGTGCTAATGGTAAGCACTGTGGGCCTGATCTCTCCTGTTACTGTTGAAGGTCTATGCTGGAAACAGACTACAGTAGAGATGATGCATATGCATACATGCCACCTCGGAAAGTGTTCTTGTTGCACTACACCATCACTTGTGCATTTGTTTTCACTTTCTTTCTGAATATCCCCTTTGGTTTTCAATCTAAAATTACAGGCCGGGCCTTGTCCAAAACTTTGTAAAACATTACAATGCATATTAATTACCTTACCAATCAATCACCTTTTTATTCCAGCCGGGCAGTGGCGAGTGGCGAGGCGACACACCCAAGATTGATGGACGAAAGGAGCAAGAGGAATGCCGAGATGCAAAAAACCAGTCCACATTTTTGACCAGGATAAGACAGTAACAGTATCCACTTTTCACTTCTTTTAAATAATTTGATTAATATCTTGTATACATTCTTTACAACAGTGTGTTCTTGGAGTTGTTATTATCAATCATCATTACGTTTGCTCTGTGTTTACGATTCTTCACTACCAATATTTAAAATTTCTATTTGCTATCTGTTAAAGTAATAAGGCCGGAACAGAACAAGAAATAGAAGTATATGTAATCCGGGTCTCATCATCATGCATGCATTGCCTTTTTCTCCCTTAACATATGGAATGGATATGGTATGGTAGTCTTCAATGATTGTCGTTTGTTTGTCTATGTATGCATACTGTTTTTCTATGTCAAACCTTTCCCAAAATCCCCCTTCCCATCCAATCAACGGACCCTAACCCTCTTCCCCCGGGCTGTGTGACTTATTGTCGAGGTGTAACTAAATTAAATGTACACCAATACTTAATCACACACTTGCTGGGGCGGATGTGGTGAAAGCAACACTACTTCAATTTCAATGCAGAGCGATGATCTTCTTCTGCTTGCCCGCCCATGAGTAGGATATTTCAGAGGTTATTTTATTTAACAAAGGAACATATACCTCATCATGAATTGCCGGCATTGATTGGATTTGTTTGTTGTCATTCCTCATATACAGCACTAACTGTTAGACTGTAGGCATAGTCAAGTGACTCGAGTCGACAAAACTATAGTTTGTAACTCTGTCTAGTAGGCTATCCTCATAATAACCAGCATTCAGTTTTTTTGTCAAATATTTGAGCATATAATTGTGGCTCGGTAAATTCTGTGATGTACTTCATTCAACTACTCCTCTAACAGTCTCTCAAAGGCTATTGACTATCTCCTTTTCTTTTTTTGGAAATGCTGCCACCCTGCCAGTGTATACTACTACTACTATACTACCACCACCACCACCCCAATCATGGCATGTATGAAAAAGGAAACCATCTTCACCATGCAGCCAGTGCTGTGCCACAGTTGGACATAAACATCAAGCACCGGTAAGAGAGAAGTTTGGGGGAGGCAGAATTAATAATGGACATGTTGTCAATGATTTCAGTTTCAAACACCACTCCAAAGAATGCATAGTAGGACCAGTCAATGAGTGAGGTGTGTCGCATCTATCTGTTTGTGTCTTATACAGTCAGCAAATTATTGAAATCAAACACACGCTATGGGCGGCCATGCACCAGCAAGGAAACAGTGTGATGTAAAACAGTTACCCCACCTACAAAACATTAACAACATTGCATGTAACATAGAAAAATATATTTAATTGACCCTAACAAATAAACTAAACCCACAAAAGCTGACCCACCCACCTCCCTAACCCCAACGACTGTCCATAGAAGTAGAGAACGCCCAAACGAGTGAAGAACGAACAGGAATTAAAAAAGGGGCAGTGACAGGGACTAACTGGTGGGGCGGGACTGGAGGAGGACACGCATCTGGTCCTCTAAATGGGCGACGCGGCGTCTAAGGCCGCGGCAGTTGCAGCCACAGTGGGGGGGGGCACCGGAGATGACACGGTGGCGGCGGGCAGCCGTCCGGCGGTGGCGCCGTACCGCTGAAGGGCGGTGGCTGGGGCCCGGGGCACTGGAGGAGGCTTCAATAGCTGCAGCAGCCTCCTCCTCCTCCTCGGCTAGGACCACCAGCCGCCGGTATTCCTGCTGGATTGCCTCCAGCTTCCGGCGCCGTGCCTTGGCGGCCAACTCCTTACGGTTGAGTTCGGAGTTGCTGTGTATCAAAAAGAAAAAAACAAGACAATTGTAAAATATAGTCTTAATAAAACAGTAGGACAAGGTAATTATTTATACACATAGTGGCATGGTAGAGTAGCACTATAAAATAAAGCACAGTAGTACATAACATTTTAAATGTCGCCCGTCCTTCTTCCTTCCACCTGTCTTACACTTTTTAGTTGAACAGTGCACCAGGTGCTCTTCTCCATAAAACTTTCAAAGCGGAGTTGAAATCAGATAGATGAGGACATTGGTTACTCAATACTCCGGCTCCTAGTCCTATACCAATTAAAGGGAATTCTAGTCTTCTAGTTCACTCTTCAAACGTCCCCAAGAACTCATACTTACTTACGACATCGGATAGCGGGCGGACTTTGTCCGCCCGCCATCCGACTGCTAAAAAGGGTGGGGGTCCCGTGGGGACAATTAATTAGGATGATGCGCCCGGCACAGTAGCGGGCGCACCCTGTTTTTTTATATTTAAATTCTGGTTGGCTTTGCTGAAAGCAATGCTAAAATGTTGTGCTGCTTTTCCAAGCACAACATGACGGGCCTCGCACGGAGCCTGTCACGTTTTGCTTTGAAAGTCGGGGGGGTACCATAGCATCGGTAGGTACCCTCCATGGGGGCCCCCAAGCATACTCTGCAATGTGTGCATGCCTTTCCGTGGCGGACGGCAATGCCGCCACGCAAAGGCATTCCAAAATGCAGATTATATGGCTGCTGGTGTGGTGAGAGAGACACCACCGCCATATTGAACCCTTTTCCGCCTGGACATGTCTGAATATTTTCTACAGGGATGGCGGGAGGTTTGCCCCTGCGGTGACGGCAGTGAATTCCAGCCGGCCCGGCGGGGGCAATACGCCCACCATCCTAATGGGGCCCTAATTCACAACTGTACAGTATACATATACATACAGTACACCTTTGCAGTGAGTGTGCTGTCAAGTTCAACAATAGTTAAAGATTATGAATCTAACTTACCACCGCCTGCCACTGGTGCTGCCACTCCCCCTCCGTTGCTATCTGCAACTGCCGCATCCTCGCCCTCGGCGTCGCCTTCGCTGGCCCCAGCAATGGTGGTCGGTAGTGCGCCTAGAAAACATTACACATTTATTAGGCGACATATACACCTCCCCCCTATTGATCAGTAGCAAGGTTGAAAAATGAGTTAATACTAACATACATCACTAGTACAAATCAGGTAGTAGTAGAGTAGACACTAAGTTATATGATCATTGTAGCATTTGCTTGATTAGCCCTAGCCATGCACATGTGACGTTACCTTTACCTTGCAGCTTCTTAAGACACCTTTGAGCCCACATGACCTGCCTCACACTGCTACTGTCTAGTCTACGCGCTGCGTACAAGCGGTCAACAAACATTAACAAGCCACTTTTTTAGGAAGAACTGGTGTACTACTGTTACTGTTAGTCCATATTGCTTATCCATAGATGCTACACTTTTTGGCACGGCTGAGAAATGCTTGCAAGTTGCAATATACTAACGCACACCATTTCTTTTTTCGCATTACAGACGCAAGATTCCCTTCTACGAACCAGAGCTTCTGAACGATGCACCAACTACCAGTACTAGGTTCTTCTGAGGTGAGGGGTCCCTTCACTCACATCTTCATTTATAAATGTATATAAACTAAATTGCTATGGGATGGTGGTGCTGCCTTCCACCACTGTTCAGTTATCATGATTTAATTCCCAACTGTATAAGTGTGACAATGTATATTGTTTTAATGTTATTGATTTGCCGGTTGGTGCTGCTAAGAAAACAGTGTACAGACCTTCTCAAATTGAAATAAACATTTTAAACTTACATAGACTTCGTGGTATTTGGTGTGGAGTGGACTAACTTACACGAGTGAGCAAATTAAAGTAAGGGTGTGCATGTGAATTGCTTCCACGACAGAGGTTGGGTGTGTTATGTTCTGGGTTGTCTACTTGTTGGTTATCTTGGGGGGAGGGTTCCGAGACCTAATAGGTATGACAAGACAGTACTATAGTCAAGCAGTGGAATTGTGGTGGGTGCGGAATTTCTGATTGAGGTGTGCAAGGAAGGTCCAACCTACCATCACCAACATCCTATTTTCTGGTGCAAATGTATGTGCAAGATCCCTACAACAGTGGTATGTCCTATAGGGTATCATATCAAAATATTAAGAAATCTGGTAGGGCTGTTGTTGCTGTGAATTTTCAAAGCCTCAACATCAATAAGAGTAAAAAGTAGTACAAGACAACGACCCAACGGATTGTACGAGCTACTGGTGAATATGAGTTTTATATTACAACCTTTCACAAAGAGTGGCACTGGCCAACTGGGCAAGACTAGCTACTACAGTACAGACAGACAGACTGATAGTATGTAGTAGTACTCAGTCATCATAGCGGAGGCAGGGATAAGCTTTTTGAAACCGTACAGATCGAAGGATAATTGGTGGTAAAAAAATAGCATTTGGAAACACACTATAGTTCGGGAGAAATGGGGCAGTAAAAGTTATGGAATAAGAAATATTATTAAAAACAAGAAGACTTACTGGGGCCAGCAGAGGAGCCCTCAGCGGTGTCCTCCTGGTGGTGTTCCTGTCCCGCCGACTGTCCAGTCCCTGTCGGTCTGCCCCTGGGTGCTGATGGACTGGAGAGATATAAGAATTAAGAAAGAGACAAACATTGATGGATGGTGTCAAACAAATACAATATTTTTCAACAACGGTCAAAAAACACTTATGTAAACAACAATTGCAATAACTACATTGACCGATCTCATCTGGTCAACATGTAATATCGTGGGATTCGCAGTTCGACTACTTAAGTTACTATTTATCAACAGTAATCCATTCTTCCATTCTGATTCCAGAAAACTAAGTTACAAGTAAGCCTAAGTATTAGTACAACGTACCACCCAACCTAGCCCACCTATTCCAGGCATGCCAATTGTACATTAAGTATGCATTTCCACTGTATTCCTCAACAATGTGTATGATCCAATCATGGAGGACACATGAACATGACTACATTTTTTGTATACACCAAATTTTGGTTTGATTGATGCTGATCTGCTACTGCTAAGTAACTGCAAAGCCTACCTCCACTCATTGAACAAACTAGAAAAGGTTCTAAAGACTGCCGTACTAGCAGCACGTCACGTAACTGAGTGAGGGGGGGCATCACGCATACCACTAACCAATTAGAAGCTCATACAAAGTACCTAAACCTAAGTATCAATCCGCCCCTATCTATTAGTGACAGGACAAAGTAAGGAGTGGACGTGAGTCACTGTAGCATTACGTAACTTAATTTCTCTAAAATAAACTCGTAAAGAATCACGCTAAGCAAGCGCAAACGCAAAGCTGCAAACAAGTAAGATTAGTAGTAGCGCAGAAGAGCACCTGTGTCATAATCACAGAAGACTTTTAAACGTTATTAACCTGGAATGTATTGTAAGCAGCAACATTCTAGCTGGTTGGAAGGAAAAAAAGATATTCGCAATATATAACATAGAGCAGAAGAACAGACACAAAGTTGTAATAATTAAATAGGTACTCACCAAGCCCCGGGACCTCCACTCCTAGCAGGTCCAGCAGGTCCTGCTCACGGTCCAGGATGTCGGACCACCGGTGCGTCAGCTGTGCCTGGGTGCGCCGGACCCCAGAGATGCGCGACACTGCCCGGCGCACCTTCCCCCACCGCTGCCGACGCTCCCGGAGGCCGTACCCGGACCCAGGCCTGCCACCTGCTGCCAGGGTTGAGGGGAGGTGGCGCTGCACATAGAAAATTAGTGCAGCCAACTCCGCCTCCCCAAATAAGACCCGTGCATGCACCCCTTGTGGGCGCCGCCTTCCGCAAGGAAGGCGGTCGCGGCTCTGGCTGCGCCGGCGAACAGCCCTGCCCTTGGACATGGTTCTGGGGACGGGGCGGGAAAGAAAAGGTAAAATAAATAAAGGAGTAAAGGAAATAAATAGCGGGCAATACAAAGAGAAAAAGTAGCTAAAAAACAAAAAAAAAGTAGACAAAAACCAAAAATATAGAGGCAGGAAAATAGTTAGAGAAATAATAAGTAATAAAGATCCAAAAAAAGTGGCTATAAACAAAGGATTGAAAAGATTTAGGGAGGATTGAAAATCAGGCCCCAGAACCATGCAATAGAGTGGAAAACAAGATGGCCGCGCCCATTGCGACCACGTGCGCAAGTTCGCGCAATATTTTCTCCCTGAGCAAGCAAAAAGCAACGCGATCAAGTAAAAGCGGTCGCGAACAGGAAATATCGACCGCGAACATGCATTGCGCGACCCGGAACAGGAAGTAAACATCGCCAGAGGGCGGGACAAGTGAAAACAAGATGGCCGCGCCCGTGAGCAACCGCATGGGTAAGTTGGCGACCCGCGATCACGCAAAAAATACCGCGAACAGGCGGAAAAAAAACTTCTGCGTCTTCGCGATATTTCCGGCGTGTTTGCGGAGATTTTCTCCTTTCTCGCGATAATTTGCGGAAGTTAATTCCGCAAATTCCGCCCACCCCTAGTTTGGATCCCAGCCCCAATCTGGCTACCAGAAGCCTACTTATCCTGACAAAGGTCAGCAGCCCAGAACTGTCCGGTGCTACGAGTGCGGGAAGGTTGGACACTACAAGCGGGATCCCCAGTGAGGAGGAGTTGTCCCTAGATAAGAGGGGTGAGTGGGCAGGCTTGACCCTAGTATCCTTGGGAGACAGGGAGATGGTCCAGGTGCCCTCGAATACTGCCAAGTACAGGCAGAGGGTCCTTGTCAACGGTCAGGGGGTGGAGGCTCTGAGGGACACAGGTGCCAGCATGACGATGGTAAGGAGACAGCTGGTGTCCCCGGAGCAAGTGATTCCTGATGTATTCCACCCGGTTGTGATGGCCCAAGTTCCCTTTGAGTGGGGAGGGGTTTCAGGCCTTTTGAGAGTTGCGGTGAGCCCTGCCATGCCAGTGGACTGTTTCTTGGGAAACGATCTTGAGCATACTTCTTGGAAGGAGGTAAAGTTCAAAGCACACGCAGAGATGCTGGGACTACCGGAATGGACCTGTGTGATCACGCGGTCAATGACTGCCCGGCGAGGGAGTCAACCAGGGCCGGAGCCTGGGACAATGGCCCAGCCCACTGCTGACCAGGAAAACTCCTTGGAGAACGCACCCCGTGAGATGGATGGGGCACCCGCAGCAGTTGCACCGGAGTCCAGAAAGGGTGACGTTGTTGTTCCCGTGGGGGACTAGCCAACCTCTGCAGAGTGGCAGGTGGAAGGAGGGCCTACACAGGAGAAATTCTGTCGGGCACAGAAGGAGTGCCCCACCCTTGAGGGCATGCGGCGACAGGCCGAAGACCAAGCAGCCGGAAATGCTTCTGGAATTACCACATCTACTGGGAGGATGGCCTTCTTTAGAGTGAGCCCAAATCTCCGGTGCATGGGTCATCAAGGGCCTTAGTGGTCCCCCAATGCTATCTGGCCTTTTTGTTGGAATTAGCGCATGAGATCCCCCTGGCGGGACATTTTGGCTAAGATAAGACTTTTGCTCGTCTGGTCCCACACTTCTATTGGCCCAGGATGAGGATTGCCTCTGATGCCTTTTGCAAGACTTGCGTGACCTGCCAAGCAAGTGGGAAGTCAGGGACCAAGTTGAAGGTCCCCCTGGAACTACTACCAGTCGTTGGTACCCCCTTTGAGCGGGTGGGCATCGACATTGTCGGGCCTATGGATCCATCGACCTCTTCTGGGCACTGGTTCATCCTAGTTCTGGTGGACCATGCCACACGGTATCCGGAGGCTATCCCTCTGAGGACCATCACTGCACCTGCAGTGGCACGGGCCCTGATGGAGATTTCTACCCGGGTGGGTTTCCCCAAGGTCGTGGTGTTGGACAGGGGCACCAACTTTATGTCCGCCTACATGCAGGCCATGTGGAAGGAGTGTGGGGTGACTTACAAGTTTTCCACCCCTTACCACCCGCAGACCAACGGGCTCGTAGAGCGTTTCAACAAGACCCTGAAAGGAATTATCAGATCAGGAGTCTGCCTGAGGCCCTGAGGAAGAAGTGGGACATCCTCTTGCCCTGTCTGTTGTTTTCCTACAGGGAGGTGCCGCAGAAAAGGGTAGGCTTCAGCCCCATCGAGCTTCTGTACGGACACCCTGTCAGGGGACCCCTCAGTCTGGTGAAGGAGGGGTGGGAGAAGACTCCTAGGAGGCTTCCCCAGGATGTAGTGAGCTACATGTTGGCGTTTCGTAGCCAGATGGCTAAGCTGTGGAAAGAGGCATCTGACAACTTGGAGGCCAGCCAGGTGGTCATGAAGGAGTGGTATGACCGCAATGCCCAGCCTGTGGAGTTGGATACGGGACGGAAGGTGTGGGTCATGGAGCCCAGAGAGCTTAGCACCCTCCAGGACCGGTGGACTGGCCCGTACGAGATACTGGAGAAGAAGGGCCAGACCACTTACATGGTGATTCTGAAGACCCCAAAGCAACCCCACCGAGTATTGCATGTCAACTGCCTCAAGCCGCACCATGAGATATCTGAGCTTACCCTCCTGATGGTGACTGATGGGAGCGAGGAGGAGGAGAGTGAGCCTCTTCCGGACCTTCTGGCTTCCCAAGAGAAAGATGAATCGGTGGAGAGAGTGGTTCTCTTCCCGGCCTTGACCCCTGAGCAACAGAGGGACTGCCGCCAGGTATTGGAGCAGTACTCCTCTTTGTTGTCCATCATCCCTGGGATTAACCACCTGTGTACCCATGATGTGGACGCAGGGGACAGCCCCCCTGTCAAAACCAAGTCTTATAGGCTGTCAGATAGGGTGAAGACCAGCATCCAGCGCGAGGTCACTAAGATGCTGGAGCTGGGAGTGATCGAGCTGTTGAGCAGCCCCTGGGCCACTTCGGTGGTTTTGGTACAGAAAGCGGCCCCACCGGGCACCACACCTGAACTTCGGTTCTGTGTGGACTATCGAGGACTTAACTCCGTGACCAAGACGGATGCTCATCCCATCTCCAGGGCAGGTGAGCTCATTGACCGTCTGGGGGCCGCTCGATACTTAAGTACCTTTGACCTCACGTCAGGATACTGGCAGATCGCCCTGATGGACGGAGCCAAGGAGAAGACTGCGTTCTCCACTCCAGAGGGCCACTTCCAATTTAGAGTGATGCCCTTTGGATTGAAAAAAGCTCCTGTCACCTTTCAGTGGTTGGTAAACCAGTTGCTCTCTGGCCTAGAGGCCTTCTCTGCTGCCTACCTGGATGACATAGCCATCTTCAGCAGAAGCTGGAAGGACCATCTGGAGCATCTCCAGGAGGTGCTGCAGGCCCTGCAGTGGGCCGGCCTGACCATCATGGCCAGCAAATACCAGATCGGACAGGGGTCTGTCGTCTACCTGGGACATCTGGTGGGTGGGGGTAAGGTGCAGCCGCTCCAGGCAAAGATCAAGACCATCCTAGCCTGGGATCCCCCAAAACCCAGACGGAGATCAGGGCTTTCCTGGGCCTCACGGGGTACTACCGCCGGTTTGTCCAGGGCTATGGCCACATTGTGGCCCCCTTGACCGAACTAACGTCCAAGAAGCAACCGAGGAAAGTGATTTGGACTGAAGCTTGCCAGAAAGCTTTTGATTCTCTCAAGCAAGCTGTGTGCACTGCTCCGGTGCTTAGGGCTGCGGACTTCAGTAAGGAATTTATTGTTCAAACGGACGCCTCCGAACATGCCATTGGAGCAGTACTCTTGCAAATCATCGAGGAGGGCCTGGACCAGCCCATGGCCTTCATATCCAGGAGGCTACTCCCCCGGGAACAATGGCGGACTACTATCGAACAAGAAGCTTTTGCTGTGGTCTGGGCCTTGAAGAAGCTGAGGCCATACCTCTTTGACTCTAACTTCCTGATTCAGACCGACCACTGGCCCCTTCGTTGGCTCATGCAAATGAGGGCCGAAAACCCTAAATTGTTGAGGTGGTCCATTTCCCTCCAGGGTATGGACTTCAGGGTGGAACACCGACCCGGAGAAGACCACGCCAACGCTGGCGGTCTCTCTAGGTTCTTCCGCCTTACTGACGAGAACTCCCTAGAGGTTGGGTAGCTCTCCCCACTTTCGGCTGGGGGGGGACGCGTGTTAGACCTGTCAGCCCTAGGGTGGTCTTCCCCTACATTTTTTTTCCTTTTTGCCTCGCTATTGACCGCCATTTTTGCTGGACATAGAACTCTTGGCGCCTTACCGCTGCCAATCAGCGCTGAGGTGCAGGTGCTCTCTCCTACCAACATGGTTTCCACAGGCCCCTGCTACTGTGGTCAGACCACTGTCCTATCTGCGCACTAGTAGTTGGAATAAGGCTGGGACATAATGCTAATGTAACCTTGACCGTCCCGCCTCTTGTCACCATAGACAGCCACCACAGAGTCCCCAGATTCTTCTGGAACCTTCCAAACCCCCCATCTTGCTGCCTTTTTGAAGGGTCACCTGACCTAGGGGTATAAAAGTAAAGGAGGGAACCTGATAAGTCAGTTGCACCACTGAACCTCGGAACCCTCTGCTGGAGTGAAGGCTGCTGAGCTAGGGGGATTGCTACACTACTGAGGCTGACTGATCCTAGGACCTGCTGCCCCAAGTTAGATGAGTTACCCTGCCTGCCTGCTGACCTTGCCCTGTGGGAGGGGAACCAGGGATACCAGCCCCAGTGTGCCTGCCCAGGACTGCCATATTCCCTTCCCCTACAACTGACACCTGAAACCCACTACCAGCACTGTGACTGCGAAGCGCTGTGAACCTGAGAGCGCCGCTGCTGCCTGGGGGACCTATGAGGTACTGTAAAGCGCTGTGCATCCAGCATCTGTCATCAATGGCAAGCGCTGTGTCAGCGAAGCGATGTGTGCCCCAAACTCGAAATTAAGGTCAAGCGCTGTGTTAGAGAGCGCTTTTTTCCCAAGATCACTGCAACCGGTGCGAGCGCTGAGGCTGTGGAGCGCGCTGTGAGCTGAAGCGCTGTTGGGCCCCAGAACACTGCAGATGGTGCGAGCGCCGTGGGAGAGAGAAAGCGATGTTGTGCCTGACTCACCGCCGCGGCACCTGCCGCATTAGCATTCAGCTCGTGCTCGGGAGGGTTCGGGGAGGGTGCGAGGAGGGTGCGCGGATCCTCCCCGGCCATAGATATCACTAACTTTTTTACCCTAATTTTCTCAGGAACTACTGAACAGATTTACACCATTTAAGCAAAAGGCACGAGTCTGAACTACCTCTTTGCCAAATTTGGTGTAATTCCGTTCAGCAGTTCGGGCTGTAGCTGCGACAACAGATCCTATGGGAAATTGCATGGGGAAAACGCATTTTGGGACCCCTCTTTTTTCTCGGCCCCTGCTTCACGAATCACCAGGGTAGGAGCGGAGCAGTGCTGACCAAAAGTTTGGAAAATTTCGCGAAGATTCGTCAATCGCCGCCAGACTTATTGGGAATAGAATGTTGCGGATTTCCTATGGAAAATAGGTCCTAGCTATAATCCAGAACAACACAGGAACATATGATGACTGAACCAGTTAAAAGTGCAAGTGAGTAATTTTATTTAAATCTCAGCAAGCCTGCATGACGTGTTTTAGCCTACCAAAGGCCTTGATCACATGATGATATATGTCTATCTATCTATCTATCTATCTATCTATCTATCTATCTATCTATCTATCTATCTATCTATCTATCTATCTATCTATCTATCTATCTATCTATCTATCTATCTATCTATCTATCTATCTATCTATCTATCTATCTATCTATCTATCTATCTATCTATCTATCTACATATTACCTACTGGCGGTCGCCAGTAGGTAGTTATAGTTAGGACCACGTTTCCATAGGAAATCCGCAACATTCTATTTTGAATAACTTTGGCGCCGGTTGATGAATCCTCGCGAATTTTTCAAAATAGGTGGGGCGCTACGCTCTGCTCCTACCCTGAAAGTCTCGGGGGGGATTCGTCAAGCGGGGGCTGAGATAAAAGGGGGGTCCCAAAACGCGTTTTTCCCATGCATTTTTCCATAGGACCTTTAGACACAGCTACAGCCCGAACGGCTGAACAGAATTACTTGAAATTTGGCAGAGAGGTAGTCCTCAGGTCAAGGAAGTGCCTTTTGTAGGTTTGGTGTAAATCTGTTCAGTAGATTCAGAGAAAATAGCCTTTAAATCAATATATATATCTGAGCCAGCGTACGGTGCGCTTACGGTGCGCTTACCGTACGCGTACGGTGGCGTGCACGAGCGCGATTTTGATTGGCTGTTAGATCTTAGTAAACATTCGAATCGGTCGAAACCAGGAAGCAGCGGCCGCCATTTTCTCTCTCGCTCTCTGAGTTGGGCAGCAAAAACGATGCCAAAAAATGTATAAAGAGGCAGTTTCTTGAGATCCTAACCACCCAGCATTGATATAGGGGTCCCCAAACAACCCCCAAGCCCAAATAATAATTTTTTTTTTTTCGGAAAATCGCCGATTACGCTTACCGTACGCGTACGGTACAAATTCTTTAAAAAAGAAAATTATCCACACCCTCCCCACCCCGTGTGCAAATGATGCCCGAATGATGTCATGAATGATGTAATATGTGACATCATCAGCAGTGGATTGCGGGCGCGCGAGATGTAGTTAGTCCAACTAACCATATTGGAGGAATTTCAATGGTTTTGTTCGAGTGAAATGTTCAGCTAACTATAACACCCCTAAAACCTATTGTTTTTTCAGTGAATTTCTAAGATTTTTTAAATGCTAATTCCTAACTATATTAGGCCTGAAACCTATGTTTTTTTCAGTGAATTTCAAAGGTTCTGTAAATGCTAATTCCTAACTATATCAGGCCTGAAACCTATGGTTTATTCAGTGAAAATATATATATAAGGAGGTGTTACTTCCATAGAGCAATACTTCGGTTTTGCTTGAATTTATCTTCAGGCAATTCTCCAATATCCACTTACTAACCTGTTGCAACAGCTTAGGAACTAAGAAGCTAAGTCCTGAATATTCTTTGTGACAGAAGACCAAGTTACTTACCTTCAGTAACGCTTTTTCTGGAGGATACAGTATCCGCCTGTGGATTCCTCATCTTTCAAATTACCCCTGCACCAGCATTCCATGGAAATTCTTTTCTAAGCTCTCAAACGTCCACGAGGACATCACAATAGCACGGTTCCGCTCGCGGCTCCGTATGACCTCGCCGGAGCCATAAGAAGACCTCTTCGGTGTGCTGACGTCAGTTCCACCCATTTTCTCTGTGCCCTCAAGACGATAAAGTATGTATATATATATATTCACTGAAAAAACCATAGGTTTCACACACGTTATCGTTAGGAATTAGCGTTTAAAAAACCTTGCAAATTCACTGAAAAAACCATAGGTTTCACACATGTTATAGTTAGCAGGACATTTCACTCGTGAAAAACCAATGAAATTCCCCCGTTATAGTTAGTGCAGGCAACTATAACTCACGCGACCGCAATCCTCTGCTGATGACGTCAGATATTACATCACTGTATCTAGACAATTATTTACCCATGTCTTCTTCCATTAATTTTTAGCTATACATATATTACAAATTTTTTTTTCTTCAGAAAAACACATATGTCATCAGTGATGTAATATCTGACGTCATCAGCAGAGGATTGCGGTCGCGTGAGTTATAGTTGCCTGCACTAACTATAACGGGGGAATTTCATTGGTTTTTCACAAGTGAAATGTCCTGCTAACTATAACATGTGTGAAACCTATGGTTTTTTCAGTGAATATATATATATATATATATAGATAGATAGATAGATAGATAGATAGATAGATAGATAGATAGATAGATAGATAGATAGATAGATAGATAGATAGATAGATAGATAGATAGATAGATAGATAGATAGATAGATAGATAGATAGATAGATAGATAGATAGATAGAGAAGGCAAATATAATTGCTTTAAATGTGAATGCCACCCTCTACAATTCTGATCAGCGTACTCTTCCTTATGACTGTATGGCATTATTTATTTTTACTATTGCTCTACACACTTCAGCAGTCAGCAGTGACCAGGGAGAAAACATTTCAGCTCAAAACGTATGTCCTCACTACAAAAAAGTCAGAAATGTAATGGGATTACAGTTGTGACAATAAAGGGGTTGGGACAAATGCCAGTGCCAGACGCCTTTCCAAGCATTTATATAAATTAAATCTCATCGCTTTTCTAGATGCCTCAGGCAGCTTCATAATATACAGTTCATCTACAGTATGCATCCATGGTGCAATTCGTGAGTTTAATTTCTGCATCCGCTTTACCTGTGTGCATTATCTGTGAATGCCTGTGTGCGTCTACGTGCTTGTGCACAAAACAAGGCACAATTCTTTATTAACATACGAGTTTTCCCTTTTCTTATTTTTAATGAAACCAGCTACTTTAGGGCAGGGTTAAATAATCGCACCCTCAGAGGAAAGTTGAACAGATTAAAAAAGCCATAAATCTGCCTGCAGCTTTTCCACAAAAATGAGGGCAATGTATCTGCAGTTTGACAAGGTGAAACGGCCACCTCAAGGCAAGTGGAATAAAAATGTTTGCTTTCAGGAAGTATCAATGAGAGATCTGTATACTAGCTTTATATTGGGGAAGAAATGTCATTGAAGGCCCTTTTTCACATTCATATAGTTATACATAAATCTGGACATTCCTGCTTGCAGAAGCTGTTTAACGTCAATTCCTCCCTAAGGTCATAGAGCTCTTCCAGTTATCACCTGTTATTATTTTCAAAATTCTATCTGAACTGCAGAGGAGAATGCTCTTCTATGGTGCAGTTCTCCTAGTAGCCCTGCATAACATTAAAGAAATTCTTGATAGCGCCCTTGTGTCTTCTAGGGGCACCACCAGGATCCCAAAAAGTATGAATAAAAAGCCTTTGCAGGGAATTATGGCATGCTCCATGCCAAAATAGGGAATAATAAAAGAGCTTCTACTGAAACTAATTTATTATTGTTTTTCTCATTCTCTTAATTCTTTTTGGATGCCCCATTGCCTAATTGGGGCACACACATCTACTTAATCTTGGTGGTGGGCTATGGGGAGAGCCCTAAGGCCCCCACACCTCTGACCAGTTTGTTGTGGCCAGGTAGTTTACACAGGAGGTCAGCCAACTGAACTCTGAAATCCACTTCCTTGTCCTGGACACACGCGGGGGCAGGTCCAGCCTGTCAGGTCTCCTCACAAGTCTCAAACAGCAGCTGCAGTCCTTTTACTGTCCTTCCACAGGTCCAGGGTGTTCTGAATAAGGTGCCTGGAGTTGGCACATTTATAAATGGCACTATCTTGTGTGTGGGGGTGAGTCTTGGCTCCTCCCTAACCAATAGGTTAATTGTTCCCTGGGAGAGGAAAAAGTGTCTGGAGGAATCCAAACGTGAATTCTCGAAGAGGGGTACCTGAAAACAGAGGGGACAGAGTCTATGTCACTCAGGGGTGACCAGGAGACTCGGACGACGAATGCCCTCCGATGTCGGGTGCCTCAGGGAAGATATCGATGACCTTGACTCTGCAGCTGTGAGGACCAGGTGACGCTGAGGAAGACCAGGACCTGCGTACGAGCGCTCCCAGAAAGGATGTCGACGGCTGAGGGGTCGGTGTCTGTCGGGAGCACCAACAAACATTGGCAAATGCAACCCACGAGAAGGTGCAGAGTTGGGACCAGCAAGGTCCAGGGCACTCACCACGAGCAGTAGAGTCAGGGCAGACCCCGAGCAATCGGTGACCCCAAAAGTAAAAAGTGTAACCCTTAAGTGGACCCACAGACCGGAGGCACTGGAGTCACGAGAGGACCTCAAGCAACTCACCAGAAGATGCAGGTCACGATGCACACGACGCAGTGTGACTGAAGATTCTGGTCACTTGAGGTGCTCGAAGGTTGGGGCTACTTGGAGCACGAAGATCATCTTGCAAAGAAGCCAACAATCCTTTACAACTGCAAATTGGATGCAGCACTCGGGGTTCAGTTATTGCAATCCCCACAAGGGATACTGGCCTCAAACTTGGTGAGAGCATAGAGCAGGCCTTGAGAGCTGTGGGAAACTACCACCTGTGCTGCAGAGCCCACAGAGTCCGGGGGAGCACAGGATCTGCAGATCGGTCAACTTAGTTGCGTTGCCTGCGTATACAGGGGAGTGACTCCTTCATTCCAAGGGAGATTACTTTGGTTGTCTTTGATGCTTCACAGGCCTTGGAAGGTTCCTGTATGATGCACTGGCACAGATGATGTAGCAGACTGGAAGGAAGATGAAGTCAGGCCCAAACGAAGTCCAGCAAAGTCCAGAGTGCCCAGACGGTAGAAGTGCAATGGTGTCTGATCTGAATCTTATCCCATAACGAATCTAAGGACCTACAACCAGGTAAGCCCTTAAGTATCCTTGGGAAAGGGTTGGGAAGATTCAGGGGACCCTCCCAAGGAGGAGGTTACTCCCAAGTCCCTTGTCTAGGTTCACGCAAGAGCATGAGCCAATGACTCCCAGGACTGGTTTGAACTGGACTATGCACAGGGACACTAAATGTGCCCCTCATGCATACTTTCTGGCGCTGGCATGCACACTCACCCAGCCATAAAACACCAAATCCTGTCTGGGAGGTGGTCACACCTCCCTGCAACAGGATGCCTATTGTTCTACCTTACTCTGCTCGAGCTTGGCTCAGCAGCAAGAGGGCAGAAATGTGTCTCAGGTCGGCAGCAACCATTTTGTGCTGTCCAGGACTAGAAGGCCAGTACCGGGAACACACAGAGCCTAACGGATGGCTCTTCCAGTGCTTGGAATCATACCTCCCACACCGCTTACGGTATGGGATATGATTCAAACATGTTTTATACCAAACATGATAGGATTTGTTGCCGCCATTTTTTAGATGGTCATCACACAATTACACGGTCTCACTCTATATAGTATATGGCTGCTTCACTGACAGTCCTGAAAAATGGACTCTGTAGGCTGCAGGGGTGTCCTGCTCATGCAGCAGCACCTTCTCACTTAGAACTAAGCTCCCTGCCTTCAGGATTGCAAAGGCCTGCTATAGGGGTGACTTATAGGTTTTAAGTGCAGTGACCCTTAGATATAGTAAAACTATATCTTTAGTAAGTGGTGCATGCACCAACTTACATAGGCTGCAATGGCAGGCCTGTAGTTCCATTTTGCATGGTCTCTCCTCGGTGGCATAATACATGCTTCAGCCCATGTGAGACCTCTGGAGTAACTATGCCCTGGGTACCTTAGTACCATATACTAGGGACTGATAAGGGTTCCCCAGTATCCAATCTGGAGTGTACCTAAGTACTCAACACAACAATTTCGGAAGAAAGCAGATAGACTTTGGTCCTGATTAGCAGGCTCCTAGTCAGACTAGTCATAATATAGCTTAGCACCAGGCAGAAAGTGGGAGTGACCATAGAAGTAGATCCTACTTTCCTACACTTAACTTGGAGGCAATGCATAACGTATTTATGCAGCATTCAACAGTAATAAAGTGTGAACACAACATAAGAACAAGTTGATTTGGAAAAATATTCATCTCGTTTATGAATAAAATGACAAAAATCTAATAAGTAGAACCTAAGTTGTGAAGTCCTAGGTGAAAATAGCACCAAAAAGGAGAAAAAATCACTCATGGTTATCTGGTTGCTCTGGACCAGGTCAAAGACACAAGTTCAGGTCAACCATGATGGAGCGCGGGTAGGATCCAGGGACCAGGTTCATCCTGGTTAAGAGTTTATCTTCTCAAAGCTTTTCAGTGGCGGAGTACTTGAGCAGGTCAATGTCAGTGCGAGGGGTGGTTGTTGCTGGAACTTTGCATTGGTGGGGGACATGGGCGGTTGCTGTTTGGCACGAAGAGCAACTAGCCATTGGTACTTGATACTGGTGGGAGTGACTGTTGCCTAGGCAAGGAGACTGCTTGCAATGGTAAAGAGCCCCTAACTTCTGAATTTTCACCTGGAGTACAGTTTTGTGGTAGGAGAAGAACAGTCTGATTCAATCAAAGGGTCAAGGACCTGGGGGTACCGATTGTGGATCAGGGTTTATGCCAGCAAATGTCTGCAGCAGGGCTGAGGCAGGTACAGGAGGTGTTGGTCAGCTAGGCAGCTGCAGGGAGACTGCTGGAAGCTTGCTGTGTCCCTATAGCTCAAACAGTTGGTCACCCAACTGACCCTTGGAGTTACTTCTGGGGATCCTCAGTTCAATACATGTGGGTCTGGTCTGCCTTCTTCAGACAGCAAAGCAGTCCTTCTTTGTAATCTTCCAAAAGCTGAGGTGTGATCTGATGAGAGATTCTGAGGGTGTCACTTTTATACTCAGTCCCACCCTTTGTACAGGAGTCCCTCTCTTTGTCTACCACAAAAATGGTTCTGGTCAGTTCTGTCCCTTCTACTGGGTTTGGCTCCAAACCATCTAGAGTAGCGAGGGAAGACAGGCCCAGATGTCAGCTGCATCTTCCAGTAACAGAGGTCAAGCCTTAGTAGTCAGAAAGTGGGTGGGCTCAGCCCTCGGGCTACCCGTTGAAACTCAGGAAGGGCTGAGTACTACCCCTCAGACCATCCTGCTTAGGACAACAACACTGTGTCCCACACCGAGGACCCTTTTGTTCTCTATTGGCAGGGAACACACATCACACCATAGGAGAGCCATTTCAGGCATGTGACCCCGGACACTGGTAGAAAGACACATTAGGTGTAGGCAGAATAATGCCAACTTTCTAACACTAAACTAAGGGGGTTGGGCCCTTGACAACAACCACCATGGACCTCAGTAAGCATGAACATAAAACAACACTAGGTGGTGCTTGATTTTAACACATTTTTACTTTTGTGTAAAGATTATCTTATTCAATAAACATGACCTCTGATTCTTTTTAACACATGATTATATAGCTTTCAAAGCTTCAATCTCATTTCAAATAAGGGAGTGATACCAATTATCGATTCTAAGATATGCTAATTCTGAAGAACATTGTGCTCAATAAAAAAGTAACAAACACAAATTATAGTATATACTTAAAGCATGTGGTAATCAGTGTTCAACTAGTCCTTCAATTGGAGAGCCAGAGCATAACATCAACAACGGGTGGTCTTGCTGCACAGTATGGGGTCCAGATATGTCTAATATGGGCTTGAAGAAATTGTCTTTCGATAAAATTTACTTGTATTGATCCATATTGATGTGTGTTTCAAACTCCACTTCCTTTATGGCTTCTCCTCAGGACAAGGGTGGGTGATTTCTGATAATTAAAACGGTAGTGTATTTTACTAAAAAAGTGCAAACTTGTGAAAAGCGCTCTCCATTCACATCGGCATTCCTAAGTTCATCAGTTAGTTATTTTACCTTAAACACCAAAGCTGGAAGTCTGTTTGATGGTGTCTCAGCGATGTTTGAACCAGATTTGTATCAGCGAGGCTGCAGAAAGACAATATTATTAGAACTGTTTTTTAAACTGGCAGCCATGCAAGGATACATAAAGTCATAAAGGATTTTATCTTTTTTATATGCGGTTTAATTTGTGGCTGCAGCATCTGCACAGAACATTCCTATTACCAAGCTTTGATTCGAATCTGGAAGAAAAAGGGAGCAGGCCTTGTCAGTCTAAAGCTCCTCTAAATTTGGAGAAGCATTGACTTCAGACATGGGGTGTGCTTGCAAAATGGAGATGTATTTTCTTCATAGTTTTATTATTGGCAGCTGTGTGAGATTTTACGTTGCCAGAAGATTTTACCTTTTTGACTGCAGATCAGTTTCCAGCTGCAGCGTCTAAATAAAGCGCTCTTCCTCTGTGGCTTGTTTTTCTGTAAGGAAAGGGGAGTGGCCCTCCTTATTCATTTGAGCCCCTTTGAGATGGCCAGTTGGCCAGGGGGACTGGGAGGTTTGTTGGGCGCTAGGCCCTAATGTGACTATGTGGTGCTAGGAAATGTATTTCATGTAGTATGATTATGAGGTTGTCTTGCATATTATGGTGTAGGCTAGTGAGATTATGTTCCACCCTGTGCTTTATGCCCCTAATGTTAGTGATACTTAGGAGGTTAGGGTCTAATATTAGACTGTTGAGATTATAGGCGTACAATGCGTTTGGCGCCTAATGTGATGCTGTGCATAATGTGGTTTATGTTACAGGCTGATGCTAAGTACAGTGATTTCCAGTGGTTACTGGTTGTACGTTTATGATCTATTTACCTTTACTAAGTTTGCTTTGTGATGGCTCTGACAGTGGTCCAGTTGGCCCTGTCATGTGTAAACAATTCCCTTGTAAATATGTTCTAGTGCCAGGTGGCACCATGCATATTATGTGATTACCTAGGTGAAGGGCCCATCAAATACCAGCGTAATCATAGAGCCTCCCAAGCAGTAAAGCTTTCTCGACTACTGGAATCTGTGCCCCCATCTTCCCCTGCTCTGAAGTAACAACCTGTTCCTAATCGCCTCACTTCCCGGACTGCACATTAATTCAGATATCTTCACCCGACGTCTGGAATATGTGCCCCCTTTTTGTCCTTATACCTCTCCTCACCACCGCTTTTCTAGTAACACCCTTCTCAAATCCCCACCCTCCTCCTCCTTCTCATTTTCCCAACATGGCCACCACTCGAGTTAAGTCTGGAATTAATTGCTACAAAATCATTTATCCTCCTAACCTGACTAAAGCTTCAGCAAAACGATTCAAACATAACACCATTGAATGTTTCCCTGATTTCCTTTTTGTTGATCAATTTTACAATGGTCTTTATGGGAAGCTCAAAAACGATTTCATTTTTTTCACTCACGACATCCCCTCTTGGTCCACCAGCTTATATAATTCCCTTAACGTCACCTCCTCCTCCTCTATTCCTCATGGGAAACAGCTAAAAATTTCCCCCTCTGCGTGTTTCAACGGCTCTCTCAGTATCTCACTAACAACGGTACTGTCATGATCCAAGCCAAAGACACCTGTCTCTCTCTCTTCTACCAACTCTTCCCTTCCCTACTCCCCTCCCCCACGACCGGGTTATCCCTTGACTCTTCACCTAGCTCCACCCATTACTCCCTTTCTCCTCCCCTGACCTCCCTACACTCTAATATGCTGCACCCTCGGGAGGCACAGGTCGACCCTCTTCCCTCCCCCTCCCATGTGCCCTCCTCCCCATTCCTCCCCCCTCACAGTATGCCCCCCTTCATCAATTCAGCCCTACCTCTAACTAATATGCTCCTCGTCCAATCAGCACCATCCCGGTACTCCAATCTCATCTCCTCCCCTATCCCTACCTGCCACCCCCCTTTTTAGTCCAATTCTCCTCCAACCTTCTCCCCTAATTAACTTTCCTTACGTTCCCCTTATTCCCTCCTCTTCTCTACCCCCTCCTCCCCTCGCTATGTACCCCGATTTCTCCACAAACCCATTGCATCTCTCTCCTTCCCCCCACTCCTCCAGCAATGCTGTGCTACCCCTTTTCCCCCCTTGGTAACCATTTCCCTTTCCCACCCTCAGGCCTAGCAGAACCACTTCCTTTCTTCAACTTCCCTATCTCCCAACCCCACTCACTCTGCCAGATGCCTGTTCCCTCACAGCCACCTCACCTAGCTGACAGGACCTCTCCAACCCCCTCCCCTCTTTTCCTCCCAAACATCCTTCATTCCTATGGCTCCACACATTCCTCCCCTCTCCTTCCGCCCCACCGCCTCGCTCCTCACCTATCTCCCCCTAATTATGTCCTTAATTCCTATCCTTCTTGCAACGCCAACAAAGACAACTCTCCTTTCACCTCTGATGCACCAACGCCCGCTCTCAACCACCACCTTTCCCCACCTCTGATCCCTGTACCCCAACTCCCCTCCCGTTCCCCCACCTCTCCCTGTCTTCCACCGCCAACTGCACCCCCTCCTGTTTCCATCGAGCCACCCAACATGCCGTGCTCTGCCCTACTCTCTCTGGAAGATAAGCTAGGCTCTCTTATCAAATCCATTTCCCAACTCGAAGCCACCATTTCACTTTTCAGCTCCAAGATTTCCACTTTTCCATACACCTCAATTCCTTTGGAAAACATTCACCTTCCCACGAGATGCACCTCGCCCCCACACCTCATAATAGCCAAGCAAAACCTGTCGTCTGCAAACATCGCAAATTCACACAAGCCCTCGAACGCCACCCTTCTTCCACTTTCATCTCCGAGTAACCCTACTATCTACACTATTCCGACCATCTCCTCTGTCAGAATCACTCATCCACCTAAACCCTTCTGAGCACCCTCGTATAAGTACAATATCCCTATCACCCCTCATAGCCCAAGTCCCCACGTCACCAAAACAGTCTCGACAGAGCTGCGCTGTCTGCTCCACAACTGCAGATCTGCAATAAAACACAAACTTGAAATCTTCGATACCATCATCCTTCACAATATTGACATGCTCTTCCTCACAGAGACCTGGTTCAACGATACCTCTCACTCTATGTTTGATCTCATATTAACCACAGGCTATTCTATATTTAGAAATTACAGAATTGACAAAGTTGGGGGAGGTGTTGCAGTCATCTTTAGAAACTCCCTTCAACTTAAGGCTTTTCCTAACAGCTCCTTCCACACTTTTGAATGCCTAACTCTTGAGCTTGAATTGCACCACCGCTCACCCCTCAGATTCCATGCCATTTACCGCCCGCCTGGTAGCGGCCCTTCGTTTATGGAGGAACTCACTGACTTCATCAGCGACCAATACTCGCAAAGTGACAATCAGATCTTCGTGGGTGACTTCAATCTCTACTGGGGCTCGCCTCAAGACTCTTCTGTGAATTTGCTGGACACCTTCCTCTCGGCAAACGATCTTATCCAACACTGCATAGAAACAACACACTCTAAGGGCTCAATCCTGGACCTTGTTATTTCTAAAGCAGGCATGCTTACTATTGCTACCCCTATTCATGTAGACTGGTCTGACCACCTCCTCATCCTATTTTCTCTTCACCTATCACACTCTATAAAACTCGGCCAACCTAAGAGGGCTACCTCCTGGTTCCGTGACACTAAAAATATTGACCTTGGTACCCTCTGTGATTCTGCTTTGCTATCACTTCCACGGCTAGACCCGAACCTAGATGTTAACGAACTCACCTCCCAATGCCTCACAGTCCTTGCAGTCGAAATCAATAATGTCGCTCCTCTCCAAAGCAAAAAGAAAAGGCCTACTCCCTCAGCACCTTGGTTCAACAAATCCCTCTATGAAGAAAGGAAGTACCTAAGATTCCTGGAGAAACAATGGAGACAAGCGCCCTCCACCGATAATTTCGCCACTCTCGTTCAGCAAGATCCAATTACCACAAGCATATCTTCCTTGGAAAAGCGTCACACTTCCGAACCCTCCTCGACTCAGCGAAAAACAGACCCAAAAAACTATTCGATCTCATTAAGAATCCAAACTGCTCTCCCCCAACCTCCAAGTTGGAGGATTCTACAAAGAAAGCAGCTGAATTCGCTATATTCTTTGCCGAAAAAGTGAAATCACTTGTGGATCAGGTCATTCATCCTACCCCTCCAGAGGAGCGCAAATCCTTAGCCATTTGGCAGAACTTTGACCCCATCTCTGAAGATGCCCTCCTCAAATGCATCCTTGAAACAAAGCCCTCCAACCATTCTCTTGACCCCATCCCTAGTGCCATTGCCATTGACTTCTATACCCATTCTCTTTCCTATTGGACCACTTTGGTTAACTTCTCCTTCTGTCAAGGCTCCCTTCCTGTTTCTTTCAAAACTGGGCAGGTCACCCTTCTGCTAAAAAAACCAACCGCTGATGCGAACGACCTCAACAACTTCCGCTCCATCACTAACCTACCTTTTCTTGCGAAAATCACAGAAAGATGTGTAGCGAAACAACTCTCTCGTCATATCAAGGACAATGATCTTCTTAACAATTTTCAGTCCGGCTTCATTCAAAACTGCAGCACTGAAACAGCCCTGCTGCAAGTGATTGATGACGCGCTGCGGATACTCGATTCGGGGGAGTCTTGTCTTCTAATTCTCCTTGATCTTTCTGCAGCCTTTGACATTGTCAATCACAACACTCTTCAACAGAGAATGGGCATGGAGGGCACTGTGCTTAAACGGTTTGCTTCCTTCCTCTCTGATAGATCCCAAATGATCAAAATAACGAACAGTCTTTCATCTCCTTTGACGGTAGGTTCCTCAAGGCTCTATACTTGCACCCACATTGTTCAATCTCTATTTAGGACCACTGGGAAATCTCCTAAGTAAATCCGGGATCCACTATCATCTCTATGCGGACGACACTTAAATCTACTTTAAGGTGGCCTCCACTCACGATCTCTCCATCCTAAGCTCTACTCTCGACTCCATTCAAAACTGGATGTTAACTCATCAACTGATTCTGAGTCTCTCCAAAACTGAATTCCTCCTCCTCTCCTCCTCACTTTCTCCTCCCCCGGTTCAATCATGGATGGATCAGATAAATCTACTTAACAATAAACCCATCATTGTCGACAGCGCAAAATCCCTTGGTATCATACTCGACAGAAAACTCAATCTACTCTCCCACATCAATTCCACTGCAAAGTCTGCTTGATACCAACTGCGCCTTCTTTGGGGGATTTGTCGTTTCTTCCCGGAGCAAGACCTTAAAACCCTGGTCCAATCGCTGGTTCTCTCCAGACTGGACTACTGCAATTCTCTTCTTACTGACCTCCCCAAATCCCACCTGTCCCCCCTTAAATCTGTTCTCCATTCAGCAGCTCGTTTCATATATGGGGCCAAAAGAAGCGACCACATCACACCCATTTTATCCACCTCCGTTGGCTTCCCATCGAGGCAAGAGCTATCTACAAAACTGCCTGTATAACCCACAAAGCCTTGCACTCCTCCTCTCCTCCCTACCTGGCGAATAAACTGAAACTCTCTGGAGGCTCTAGACCATCATGTAATGCGGAAAATGTATTGCTTGAACCTCCCACTTTCAAGAAGGAAAGATCGATGGCCCAATCCTTTTCAGGCAACGTGGAGAGAATCTGGAACTCACTTCCGCCTCAGCTCCGGACCACCACCTCTTCCCAGGCCTTCAAAACTGATCTCAAAGTTCTCCTCCTTCAAAGACACTTCCAAATTTAATTTCACGCCCTCTCTATTTTCTGAAGGAAGTCCTTCCATTATAGGAAATTCGGTTCTCCATGACTATAGAAGTGCCTTCCCAGTGTGTTCTTGTGGTTTGAGTGTCTGCCATTTATTGCAGTTTTATACTTCTACTTGTATTTTGTACTCTTTTGTAACATGCACACCTCACTTTTTCCTCTTGTAACGTATCATTTGCTACCTCTTGTATTTTGTTTGCTTCTGATACATGCACAATTGCCACCATTGCCTCATTTAACGTAACGTTTGCTTTTGTAACATGCTCACTTGTAATATTCTCCTCATGGATCATTACTGTTCCTATTGTGCAGCGCTCCGACACCTTCGGGTAAAGTCCGCGCTATATAAAAACGCATTAAATAAAATAAATACAATTCTGAGGTTGATCTACCGGCTTTTGCTACAATGTTGCTCTCGCGCTTTACCATTTACCCTCGCCCCCGGGAGTCTTGTTATGCCACTCAATAGTGTTTGAAAAAGAAGATTCAAAGGTTCTTTTAACATTTTTCGGTCTTGCTTAGTTAATAATAAAATCGCGCTCTGCACCGGCTTGCGTGGCACATGGAAACGCTGCTCCTCAGCTCTGGCTGCATTAAAATCAATATTTGTAGAGAAACGCACTCACGCTTGAATTATTGAGACACTTTACAGTTGCTTGCCAACTCGGTGTCACAAGAAGCTCTGATTCTTTTTCTGAAAATAGTTGCAAAAGCCGGTGAGAGAGCGATGTTATTATTTATTATACCAGCCTCAAAACTGTTGCAGGAAGCTTCGAGGTTTCCTTTTTAGGTTTGAGTTTGAGTTTGAGTTTAAGGGTTTTGTAGAGCGCTCATACACCCAGCGGTTTCTTGGCGCTAAATGACTACTACTGCTCAAGGGCAGGAGAATATGGGAAAGTGGTCGTTCAAGAAGAAAAGGCTTGGGTGAAGAGAAAGGTCTTGAGGCCCCTACGGAACAGGGGGTACTGGGGGCAGGTTCTCAAGTAGATGGGAAGGGAGTTCCAAAAAGCTGGAGCCGTGGTCGAAAATTTGGAGCCCCCCCACTTCTTACGTTTGAAACGAGGGACCACGAGGAGGTGATGAGAGGAAGAACGAAGTTCTCGCGAGGGAATGTAGTCTTGGATGGCTGTGTTAATAAAAGCAGGGGCAGAGCCAGTCCGGGCTTTGAAGATGGTACATGCAAGCTTGAACAAGGTGCGATGCCGGACAGGGAGCCAGTGCAGGGAGACCAGGAGGGGAGTGACGTGGTGGGATTTTGGTAAATTGAAGACTAGTCGTGCGGCTTGGTTTTGGACCAATTGAAGACGTCTCATAAGATATGCAGGCATGCCGTGAAAAAGGGCATTGCCATAATCTAGGCGAGATATTACCATGGCCAGAAGTATTAGTTTAAGCGCGTCAGGGGAAAAGAAACGTGAGACTTTACGAATTGTCCTGAGGGAGAGGAAGGCTGAGGATACAACGGCGGAAACTTGAGAGTGTAGGGAAAGTTGATTATTAATTTTGAACCCAAGAGTTTTGACAGCAGGGACCGGAGTAGGTGGGGTGCCTAAGGAGGAGGGCCAAAAGGAAGAGGACCAAGGACTGGCGCAACCACCTGTCAACACCAATTCCGTTTTATCGGGATTGAGTTTCAGGTGGTTGAAGTTCATCCAGTCCTGGATAAAGGTCATGACGAACTGGAAATTGGAAATTGACTCAGGAGAGGAAGAGAGAGGGAAGATGAGCTGGAGATCGTCTGCGTAATTATACACAGAGACCTCCAACTGCTGTAGGGCAAAAATGAGGGGGGCAATGTAAAGATTAAATAAAATGGGAGACAGAGAAGATCCTTGGGGGACCCCGCACTGGACAGGTCGAAAATCGGCGCAAGACCTATAGTAAATACAATATCGAGGGTAATTTCTCCTGCTGCTTGCAATTGGTTAACACTAGCATTGCTGTTGTTATCTTGCTTACTGTTCGCTGGCGATCCCATACGCCACTTCCGTTTTGGGAGGAAGCAGCACCGACCAACTACAGTTTCCCTACACTGCGAGTGTTTATATCCTATTTTGGGGACTACTTTTTTTGAGGTCGAGCATCAAACACACACACATGCATACATAATCAGCACGGCGCCCTTTCACGAGCGCCGCGCTGTTAATGGTCCCATTATTTCCTCCACCCTCGCTCTCCACTCCCCTCTACCCCTCCTGCTCGTCAGTGACCAGGCTCCAGCTTGTGTAAACAGCAGGCGCCTATCTTTATGCGTTGCTCACCACAAATGCAACGTTACGCTTTAACTTACATACAATGTTTGAAATGTGCTGCATGTCGACGTTTTTTTATTTAATTTACAAGTGTGACACGCATACATACATTATCAACGTTGCGCCCTTTCACAAGCGCCGCGCTGTTAATGGTTTGTTGTCTCTTTACTTGCTCCTCCACCTCCTGCTCTCTCTGCTCTCACTCCCCCTCCCTCCTCGTCAGTCATCACCGGGCTACAGTGTGTGTGAATAGCAGGCAGCTATCTTTATGCGTGGCTCACCACAAATGCAATGTTGTGCTTTAAACAGTGCCACACTGTGTTGGATTTAACTAAGCAGCCACACACCTTTCTTTTGTGCTGCGTGGCTCGCCTAAATCAACTTTTGAAAATATTTGTTTTCAAAAGCGGAAAAATGCCAGCTTTAACATTGGCGCCCATGTTCCCATCTTCATATGTTCGGTGTTGCCGCTTTTCCTACGTGGGCTGTTGTGTGCCCTGGACGTAGGAAGCGCCAATATCCCTGGAGCCCCTCCAAACATGCCGTACAGAGTCAGAAGGTTTGCTCACTTAGCTGCTGCACACCTTGAGAGTTTCACACCACTGCTCCCTTTTCACAGCGTGGGCTGCAGCGCTGCTAGCTCACACGGAGTGGCACCCGAGAGCCTGCCTATCTTGCCAATGCCTCCCACAGGATTCTCCCTCCGATGGGCTTATGGTTGGCGCACAGCACAGTGAACACCCCTTTTGTGAAGCCTCATTCGAGTTCACAACGACGCTCGTATTAAGCGCTACATGTGTTGTAACAGGTTTCTTTAGGGATAGCTTCCTTAGCTGCCGGTGAGCACAGTTCTGCAATGGCTCTTACTGTTTCATTAACTTTATAAAATGTGCCCACGAGTCAAACGTTCTTGGCTTCCTGTCTGCTATCTGCACACAAATGCCAGAAGAGCTATGTCATCTTTGTAGGAAAGGTGCTTTTTTTTCAGATGTGGAAGAAATGGCTTTCTTTGTCTCTATTGATTATAATAAATAAACGAACCGCACTTGCATAACGGGCTTAAACCTGGTCCTAGTTTAGTGGCCCAGAGCTTTTTTTGAAAACAGTTAATGTTTATAAAGAACTAAACTCATATTCTTTTATAAAACAGTAAAAATGCAAGCTCTCTTCCTGTTCTTTGATTTTGCTAAATATGACCCATGTTGACCATCAAGCTGTGAAAGGGAGTCTGGAGAAGTGCAGAATAGATAAATGTTGTTGTGAAATGCCAAAATAAAGCGCCACTGTGAACTATTTGTACAACGTTTTTGTACTATAATTTCTTTGACGTTTTGTTGTTTTTAGCGTGCGCCTAGTGTTTGTTTACCCATCTTTAAAATCGAGCCACAGTAGCGAATAACCTACTTCACTGATGTGCTTAGGTACCAGTAATTTGATACTTTTACACACACTAAAATTACATTTGCGAATGATGAATGTGTAAGAGCTTGTCATGCTTTTTAAAGTGTCAGTTTATGAAACACTTTCGTTTATATGCTACATACAATTTCCATCTGGATTGCAAAATCGAACAAACACAATGGCTCATAGACCATGTCACCTGTGAGACGCCAGTCAGTGTTGACTTTTAGTCAGAAATCTTGCTTTGGATAACATTTGATTATGTTTCCCTCATTCTTTTTGTTTGCTTTTTGGTGCATGCAGATCTGCATATCAGTGGGTAAGCACATAAATGAAAGGAATTGTCATTTACAATGCCAATTACTCAAACTCTTGCAAATGCGAGACCTATTGCATTGCAAATGCTTGTTTAAAACACTAATGAGTCTGTCCAAGACTCTCGGGGGCTAGTGTGATTGTTAATCATTTAGAACACAGTGTGAGAGCAACAACGCAGCAAAACCTGGTCACTGCATGCTATGCTGAAACATTTGTGTTCCACTTATAAGTGATACTAATTAACTAATTAATCATGAGCATGAGCGCTCTTTCTTTATGGCTTGTTTTTCTGTAAGGAAAGGGGAGCGGGCCTCCTTAGCAAGTTTAGTTGCTTCGGAAATTCTTAAACTTAAAGGCATAGTTGTCATGTTCATGATTGATTAGTTTCACTTATACGTTGAAAACAAAAATATTTCAGACCGAAAAATGTTACAAGAAGCTTTGAATCTTCGTTTTCAAATATTATTGAGTGGCATAACAAGACTCCCGGGGGCGAGTGTAAATCTTATAGTGCGCTCAGAACGCGCAAATTGCTCCCCCCTCACTGAACCAATTCCCAAGGAGATAAACAACTGCATTTAGTGTGGTTTAACCAGGGGCGTGCGTAGCCTTTTATTCACATGGCATCAGTGAGGAATGATAGCCTGTGAGAAGTTGGCCTGGCATATGCTGGTCACTAGTTAAAGTGGCCACCTTGCACCAGTCCAATTCGACTCTTATGGTAGTAGGTTTAAGACAATCTTTTAAAGAAAGCTATCCTAGTGGTAGCTGTGGAGAGGGATGTATGACGTTACAACGCACACTTTTACAACGCATGCACTTACAACACATTTTTTACAACGCAACATCCACTACAACGCATTCCATTACATAGCATGACACTACAACGCATTTTAAAAAACTACCTTTACAACGCATTCCATTACATCGCATACTACCTTTACAACGCATACCATTACAACGCATAATTTTAAATTGCATTTAAGGTAAGTATTGGATAGTATAGGGGTAAAAATTACTATTCTAACTCCAGGGGGTGCAACAGTAGGGTAAGTGTTGGATAGTATAGGGGTAAAAATTACTATTCTAACTCCAGGGGGTGCAACAGTAGGGTAAGTGTTGGATAGTATAGGGGTAAAAATTACTATTCTAACTCCAGGGGGTGCAACAGTAGGGTAAGTGTTGGATAGTATAGGGGTAAAAATTGCTATTCTAACTCCAGGGGGTGCAACAGTAGGGTAAGTGTTGGATAGTATAGGGGTAAAAATTACTATTCTAACTCCAGGGGGTGCGACAGTAGGGAAAGTGTTGGATAGTATAGGGGTAAAAATTACTATTCTAACTCCAGGGGGTGCAACAGTAGGGTAAGTGTTGGATAGTATAGGGGTAAAAATTACTATTCTAACTCCAGGGGGTGCAACAGTAGGGTAAGTGTTGGATAGTATAGGGGTAAAAATTACTATTCTAACTCCAGGGGGTGCAACAGTAGGGTAAGTGTTGGATAGTGTAGTGTAATATTATGCGTTGTAATGGTATGCGTTGTAAAGGTAGTATGCGATGTAATGGAATGCGTTGTAAAGGTAGTTTTTAAAAATGCGTTGTAGTGTCATGCTATGTAATGGAATGCGTTGTAGTGGATGTTGCATTGTAAAAAATGCGTTGTAAGTGTAGTGCGTTGTAAAAGTTGCGTTGTAAAGGTTGTTCCCCTTGGAGAGCAGTCTTCAGGCTAAGTCTCAGAGGAATGTAAAGCAGCTTCTTTCACCTTATAATCTCTTGAATTACCAATTGAAAAGACACCACACAGGTATATATATAAAATATATATGTATTTATTGCTAGACACACTCTACTAATCTCTTTATGAGATTAGAAGTCAGGAACATATGCAAATATCAACGTCTCACAATAAGTTAAGCACAACTATGGCTTGCCAGACCATATACTAAAAAAGAGGGTTAGGAATATTGACTTGCAAGGGGACAGGGCCTAGGGCCTTCAGAATCTCTGGGGCCTCACTAATCCACCCAAGACAGGTAAGTAAAGGACCCACGGGCGACGCGTCCCTATTGACTTCAATGGAGCAAGTCGCGGTTGGATTTTTAAAGTTCTACGGTACTTCGGGAGAGTTTACAAGCAAGTCACTTACAACGTAAGTAATTCGAGGGCCAACACACACAGGAGCACCGTAGTGCACGAGTTACCTCACCCAGGGAAGCCGGGTGCATAGGTGTCTTTTGGTGTTGGGTCGCGGCGTCGTTTTCAATGGGAGCCAAAGAAGATTTGCTGCTTGTGAAGACTGGAGAAGTGTCCGGTGGAATCCAAGACTGGATTCAAAAGACAGAAGACCTGAAAGCAGAGGAGACAGTGTTCAAAGTCACTTGCCAGTGACCCGGGCCCAGGAAGATGGAGGCCCACAGTCGTCGGGTGATTTCAGGTGACCACAGGTGTTTTGACTCTTCAGCCACGAGGTCCAGGAGGTGTCGATGATGACCAGGAGCTGGATTCGGAGTGTCCCACGAAATCTGCAGCTTACTGAGGTGTCGACAACTGGATTGGAGCCAACAAACCTTGGCAACAGCAAGTCTCGTGGAAAGTGAAGAAAGTCAGCGGTTCAGACTAGCAAGCTCTGAGGGACTCACCCAGCAAAGGTAAGTCAGGGCACGTCTGGAGCAACCAGGGGAGCACTTTTGTTTGATAGAAAAGTCTTCAGGGGACCCACAAGCCAATGGGCAAAGGATCGCAAAGATGCCTCGTGAGGATTAGCTTCACAGGAGCCCACGGTCACTCGGGACGAGGTAGGCCTCTGATCTTTGGTGGAAATCCTGCTGGAGGCTTGGACCACACGTGGTCCAATGCACAAGTTTGTAGAACATCGTGAAGGGATTGAACTCGACAATAGTGCACGGTACTCGGGTATTGCTGTTCCTCGTCACTCGTGGGGTCCACTCACCTCGGCTTCGCTGGGGACTCACGATGGCCTTTGAAAAGTCAGGAAATCCACTTCCGGCACTGCAGGGACTTCGGACTCCAGCGGGAGCGGGAAAGTTTGCAACCGTTGATTCAAAGTTTTGGTGCCTGCCAAGCAGGGGAGTCACTCCTTGACTCTAAGGGAGATTCTTCAGTCTTCCAAAGGTAGTGGAACGTCGAAGGTCCAGGATTCTTCTTCAGAGCGTCATCCAGGGATATCTAACTTGCAATGGCAAGGGTTCCCTAACTTATACTACAAGGAAGGGAGGGACTAGCTCTATGACCCCTCCTATGGGAGGGTCAGGGGAGTGGGTGGCTACACCCACTTCCCTTTGTTCAGTTTCGAGCCAGAGCAGGGGCAGGTAGCCCCTGAACCGGTTTGAGCTGGCATATGCACAGAGGACAACAACAATGTAGGTGGTATCAGTTTGTTAAAAGGTAGAGGCAGTCGCAGTCGATAACCTTCTAAGTATTGCCCGGCGATAATCGCCCCTTATACCATCCGATAATTAACCAACAAAGGGACAGGCGCCGGAGACGGGAAGGCAGGAAACAAATTTTTATTCCGTCGGAGAAGAACACATCAGATCAGACAGCAAGGTATCGTCACGAGGTGCTCTAACTGCATCTCTGAGGCCTGGCCTCTTATACACAGGTTTACGACTTTATTGCAGGTTTATCGTACATGGCACATTCTTGAGATCGCTTTGATACATGAAAGAACATCCTCAGAATCCCCACTTCAAGCTCGTTCCCACACATATCTACAGTGGAAGTCCCCACCCCACCCACAGTAGGAGATGGCTATCACACAGCTGGACATTCCGCCAATTCCCGGGGGTGTGTGCGACTGGTCGGGTCTCAGGGGGTGGGGGGTCTTGATCTACTGTAATCCCTTTGATGTGGGGTGTTTCCCTTACAGTAGGGACAATAAACTGCATCCGCAGGGCTAGGTGATGGCCTGGGATCGGCCCGGACAATCAGGCGAAGAGGAAGGGGGTTATCAAAGAGATGTATGACCATATATGGGATGTCGGTCAGGCGTGGGATGTGGTTCCATGGCAGGGTCGCGCAGAAGGAGAGGGTTTATGGCCCGTGTATGAGAGAGCGGGGTGGCCGGCGCGCGGGGGGGATGTTCGCAGCGCCAGAGGGACGCATTGGCGATCGACAATGAGCAGGGAGAGAGGCCATGGTGCCTAAAATGGCTGCCGTGTGTTTTTGCGTGTGGTGCTGGGGAAAGACAAGATGGCGCAGATAATGTTCAGGTATGAACTAAATTTCCACAGTCCTCCCTTTTAACATATCTCGCCAGCTTGCTTAGTTCAGATCTATCCCCATAATATTACGCATTTCTACTTCATACAAAGCTTTCATATGTTCGGCTTCAAAGTCCAGAGTCTTAGGACAGATACAGTTTGTAAAAAGTGAACACAGAGGTGGCAAGCATTGAATACCCAGGCAGCAACCACATAGTATCACGATTGGTATCAGGATAAACGTAAACAACCTCCACCCCCAACTTTTAATAGTGTCCCAAAACCAGCTCCCAAGCGACCATCCTTCTTGCTCCTGATGAACCTCTGCGGAAAGTCTGTGGAGGTGTTCAATCGCCTTGTAGACTGAGGGTGAGTTATCCGGTACGTAGGTACAACAGCTGGACCCAATGATGTGACATGCTCCTCCACGATCGGCCAGAACTACGTCTAGAACGAGGCGGTTCTGAAGAGCTACCAGGCGGACGGCCTGAAGCTCAGCGGTGTTGTTGGTGAGGATGCCGGCTGTAATGTTCATTGTTGTTTCGACTGCCTGGGTTAAGTGGCGGATGGCACGGCTGTTTGCCATTGGGCCCCAAAGTGGAACAAGTCCTTTTACTGCGTCCATGAACTGTGCTCCGGTGGAGTCGGCTTGCACAATGTCTTTGGCGCGTTTCTGTCGGTGATGGTTTGCTGGAGCCACATATGTCGGAGGAAGGACAAAAGCGATGTAGCAGGTGCCTCCCCAACCTTTCGGAAGCCAGGTGTAGGCCTTAGTACCACAGACGAAATACATATTTGGGGAGGTAACAAAGGAGGGTGGATCAACTGAGTCCAATGTTCGGGTGATGAGGCAGGAGCTGTGGCCCACCAGCTGCGCCCCCAGGCCTTCGAGGCACACAAGTCCAGTGATGTTGATGACGGATAGGGCCACTGTTAGGGTGGCGGCCGTTCGTTTCCGGAGGTAAGAGAAGGTGGGTCTGGCTGGGTTGTTGAACACTTGCATTTCAACTCGTTCTTTGGCAGGGATGTCCATGTGAAAGGGAGTGTTTGATCTCAGAGGACAGAAGGGGGCAGAAGTTTTTCCAGTTTTGTTCAGCCAGAACCCATGGTAGAAGTGTGACACAGTTTTGCCGGAAGTGGCATTGTCCTTGTAGCTTTCTTGCAGGAGGATTAGCCAGGCGAGGCAGGAACCATGGACAGAAAAAGGTGAAGGGATGAAAGGGATAGAGTGTCCAGTGGCATGTGGTAGCAATCCACAGATCCAGCAATTAGTGGCATTGGCGGCAAGATTGTGTTGGTGGAGCAACTGCACAAAAGAGTTATTCCAGAACTCCTTACGCCTTTCTCGGAGTTGGGGTGAAAGTGAGATCAGATGGTGTTCTTTCATGGTGGTAGGTTGAACGGTGGTCAGCAATGTCTTATGAGCGGGTGCGCTCTCCTCCATGATCCAGAAGGTGACCATGAGGAGAAGGCAAAAGAGAAGGGTAATAAAAAGTGCAATAGTCTTTGAGCTGTGCATTTTGTCAGTCTTTGGGTTTTTGTAGTGGATCTTCGGACGTCCGGTTGCTTCCATCATCTTCATGTCGGGTGCTTCCATCATCTTCAAGGGACTCGGTAGCGGGCAGAACCACAGACTTTGTTTAATTTCTCTTCTGGAGGCCTTTGGGGTGATTAGGCTACCGTTTTGAGATTTCGACTTAGTTCGTGGTCTGCTTAGCCGAGGTTTCCTCCTTTCGTCGCAGGTTATACCCTTCCTTGGATGGCCCAGTGGGATCGGGATATTTCATTAATTCAAGTGTCTCCGCATCCGGGTAGCAGCCCAGGGATGGTCGGTCTTTGTCCAGGGGTTCCTCTTGGGCGGTGATGTTGTCAGTTGTCGTCAGGGTCGGTGATATCTTCTTACAATGGTGTGCGTGCAGCCAATTACGCTTCCCCTCCACTCGAAGAGCTGTTCGGGTGGTGATTAGGACTTGCAGGGGGCCCATTCAGCGGGGCTCCAGACTCTTGGTGCGCTGGAAGTTACGCACTAAGACAAAGTCACCGGGTTGGATGTCGAGCCCGGGGCCCCTGGAAGCATCGGGAATGGCTTGCAGCACCTGCTGATGGATAACAGACAACGTTTTAGTTATGTTGTACAAATAGTCAGACATGAGGTCGTCCGGGACGTCGTGGATGGATGTCGGTTTCGGTGCGGTCCAAAGGTTCATGGGCCGCCCGAAGACGACCTCGTAGGGGGTTAAGTGGTGTTTGGTAGGAGTGGAACGCATTGATAGCAATGCTAGCGGGAGGGCGTCTGGCCATTTCAGTCCTGTGGTGGCAACTATTTTGGCTATTTTGAGCTTCAATATGGCATTATGTCGCTCAACCAAGCCTGCAGATTGGGGGTGGAAGACCGCATGGAACTTTTGCTTTACACCCAACCCCTTTAGGATGAGTTGGATAACTTCGGCTACAAAGTGGGGGCCGTTGTCGCTCCACAGAATTCGACAAAGGCCGTAACGGGGGAAGAATTCTTTCAGCAATACTTTTGCGGTAGTCATAGCAGTGTTGTCGCGGGTTGGGTAGGCTTCCACCCACTTGCTGAAGGCACACACAACGACAAGTACGTACTTCAAACCTTGGCACCTTTCTAATTGGATGTAGTCCATTTGTAGGACTTCAAAGGGGTGATTAGGAACCCCAAACCCTCCCCGGGGTACAGCAGTTCCTTTCCCAGGGTTGTGTTGGAGGCATACCAGGCATTGTTGGACCAGACGTTTGGCTGAGTCTGGGATCTTGTCATTGTGCCAAACTTTGGAGATGAGTTCGATCATGGGGGCCGACCCTATGTGTGCGGGGGAGTGTGCCATGGTCAGCATGGGGATCAAGTATGAGTCAGGTAGTAACCATTTGTTCGAGTCTTTAGTTCGCCAGCAACCGTCATCATCCTTCAATCCCACCCGCGCCCATTCAGTCAATTCGTATGGTGAGCTGGCTAATTGGATGTCCCTAATCGTTTCTCTAGCATCCTTCCACTTCTCAGTTTGTGACCTGGTCACATACATGCGGGTCGTGGACCTATTTTCGGCTGTGGTTCGGGCAGTAATGTCAGCCAGAGCATTTCCCTGTCCTACAATGTCTGTCACCTTCTTGTGTGCCTGGCATTTGATCACAGCTAGCCGTGTGGGGAGGAGGACTGCCTCGGTCAAAGCGGAGACTAGATCCATGTAAGATGGGTGTGCCATGTGAAGTCAGGAATCCCCTCTCTTTCCATAGGAGCCCAAAGTGGTGAACTACCCCGAAGGCATACTGGCTGTCAGTGTAAATGTTTGCGGTTGTCCCCGCTGCTAGGATGCATGCTCGGGTGAGAGCAATCAGTTCAGCCGCCTGTGCGGATCGCTGTGTGATGCGGGCTGTCTCAACAACTGTTCGGGCCGTGGTAACTGCATAGGCGGCTGAGGTGGTGCCATCGGGGAGCTTGATGCATGAGCCATCTACCCACAGTTCTCCGTCAGGGTCCGGGAAGGCAGTATCTCGGAGGTCAACCCTACTCTTGGTCTGTTCGTCGGTGAGGGTCACGCAGTCATGTATAGGGGACGCATTGGGGTCAGTGTCAGGGAGAGGTAGTAGAGTAGCTGGATTCAGAGTGGTGCATCGTTTCAATGTGATGTGGGGTGCAAGCAGAGTCAGTTCATAACCAGTCAGTCGTGCGCTAGTCAGGTGCTGAGTCTTGGTCTGGTTCAGGAGGGTGTCAACCTCATGGGGTACTAACACAGTGAGGGGGTTCGAGAGCACGATCCCCTCACTTTGCCGGATAGAGACAGCAGCGGCGGCTACTGCTCGAAGGCAGGCGGGCAAAGCTCTGGCTACAGGGTCAAGAGTGGCAGAGAAGTAGGCACAAGGGCGTTGTTTAGGACCTATGGACTGGGTTAGAACAGACAACGCGCATCCCTCCCTTTCGTGGGTGAAGAGGGAGAAAGGTTTAGTGTAGTCTGGGGTTCCTAGGACTGGTGCTGAACAAAGGGCATCTCGCAATTCTTTGAAGGAGGACTGGCATTCGGGTGTCCAGGGGAGGGGGAAGGGGACGTCTTTAGCCAGCAGGGAAAGCAGAGGTTTTACAATGAGGCTGAAGTTTGGCAACCACTGTCGACAGAAGGAGGTGAGACCAACCAGGGACCGCACTTGCTTCTGAGTTTTGGGGACAGGGGTTTCTAAGATGGTCTGAATTCGGTCAGGTGTAAGTTTCCTCCCGTCTTTGGATAGGAGGTGGCCTAGGTATGTCACTTGAGGCTGGCAGAATTGTAACTTCTTCCTGGAGACCTTGTGACCGTTCTCCGCAAGGAAGTGGAGGAGGTGAATGGTGGCTGTAATTGCAAGTGGAGTGGTGTCGGCCGCCAGAAGAATGTCATCGACGTACTGTATTAACGCCACTCCATCTGGTAGTTGGACTGCATCTAGTTGTCTCTTGAGGGCTTGGCTATAGATGCTGGGGCTCTCAGTGTAGCCTTGGGGTGCCCTACAGAATCTGTATGAACGGGCTTTTAGGGTGAAGCCGAACAGGTAGCGGCTGTCTGGGTGGATGGGGATGGAAAAGAATGCGTTCTTGAGATCAATAACGGTAAAGGTGGTGGCAGTGGACGGAATCAGGGTGAGGATGGTGGTGATGTCCGAGACCACGGGGTACTGGGGTATGACTACTTTGTTAACCTCTCGCAAGTCAACAATGAAGCGGTATGCTTTCTCGTCTCCCTCGCCTTGCTTCTTTACAATAGGTAGGATAGGGCTGTTGCAAACATTACTGACTACTTCTTCTACCACTCCTGCATCGACTAGGGACTGGATGATTTCCACCAATGCCTTCTCGCCTTCGGGCGATATCCGATACTATGGAAGCTATGGGAGCACTGCGTCCGGTCGGACGGTTATGTGTACAGGGTCGATCACCATGCGCCCTACATCTGAGTCGGTTTTAGCCCATAGATGTGAGGGTAACGTGTCGAGTAGGGACAGGTCAGCATCGGTTATAGAGAACATACGTCGTGTGAGACAAGGCCTGAACAGATCTGGGTTATCGTGCAGGATGACTCGAACTCCGTATGGGGAACATCTGATGGTAGCTCGGAAATGTTTTAGCAAGTCAAGTCCCATGATAGCATCGGGGGTGTTGGAGGAGAGCAGGAATGTCGTATCAGTGGTGTTACCTTCTAAGTCAAAGGAGATTGGTGCTGACAAGGGGTTAGTGGAGGGCGTTCCATCAAAGCCTATTGAGGTTACGTGTGAGCCAGACAAGGGTGCCCTAGGAATCAGTCGTTTAGATAACGCACTACGTGTCGCCCCAGTATCTACCAAAAATGGAGACTTTGTGCCCAAGACCTTAGCAGTGACGTAAGGACCTTGCTGGTCAACACGGAGTTCGACTGGATCCCTCCCTTGCCCCTGGCGGTCCTATGCAAAGTCATGGGTGTTTTCGTAGTCGGACTGCTGGCACTGGTTCTGTCGGGGGCGATCAAAGGTGTTTGGTCTGCCTGGCCTATCGTTGGCGGTGTCGTTCGTGTACCCTCGTCCCTGTCCTCTACTTCTGGGGTCATATGCTATGTCTCTGGTGTCTCTATTTTTGTTCATCTCCAGAAGGACCGGGCACTGGGATTTCCAGTGTCCGAACCCTCTACAGAACGCACATTGGTTCCCGTCTAAGTCTCTTCGTCCAGCGTAGGGTGCAGGTATATGGTCTCTAGGGGGTAGCTTTCTAGGAGCGGTCTGTTGGTAATTTCCTTTGGGAGGCTCTCTTCCTATGGTCACCCCTTGTAACTGAGCTATCATTACTCTTTCCTTCAGTTCCTTTTTCTTTCTTTCGGACGCCCTATCGCTCTCATTCTTTTGGTGTTCGTAGTATTGGGCCATCTGAAGGATAGCTGCGGGTTTGGAGGCTGCCCAACTACTTTAGCTGGTCTGTAGCTTCTGGGAGACTTCTTGTGACAGACCCTTCATGTAATTCTGGACAAAGAGGTGGTGTCCGGTTGCAGTGGTCATGTCCTGGCCACTATAATCGGAAAACACTGTCTCGAATCGCGAGAAGTATTCAGACACATCCTCCTGGGGTTTCTGGCAACAAGCCGTCACTATCGACCAGTCTACCTTTCTTTCTGGGATTAGAGTCTTCAATTTCTGTACAATCTTGTCTGGGAGCTTCAGTATGGCTTTTGGGGGTTTTTGTCCCGGTTCTCGCTGTTTATCTATGGTATCGAGTTGTACCCAGGTATATCCGAACGGCTCAGCGTGGTCGACTTTCCGGATTTGCATCCACACATCAGCCGGCAGACATAACCCGAAGAACAAGTCGATATCTGCTAAGGTCATTATTGTTGAACCTAAGGCTGTACCTAGTTCGGTGTAGAAGGCAGTTGGGTTCTTTCTTAAGTCGGGTAGGGTTTTTCTAAAGGTCAAAATGTCTTGTTGGTCCCATGGCTGGTAGACCCAGTTATATACAACCCTTCCTTTCGCATCTTGGTGGTTGATGTCGTCGTGTGTTCCCTGACCTCGTGGGGGGACCCAGTAGGGGGCGGCTTCTTTGATGGGCATCATGGTATCAGCCCTTCCTGCCTGGGGTTCAGTCGCTATGGGGGTCTCTGCTTTGGTTGTCTGTCTGTGTTTGTTAAGATGCCGGGAGACCTCGAGTGTACGAGTGAAGAGGTCCGTCACATCGCCCTCTCCTCCTTCCCCAATGTCTACCTTCCTATATAGGGTCGCTAAGCCTTCTGGACCCTTATCGTGATACCTATCCTCATATGTATTCAGGGCGTGATAACAAAGTCGTACGACGAAGTGTCGTCTGTGGTTGTCGGCATACGAGTTATACATGTCTGTTATATACTCCTCACTTTCCTTTCGCTCTACTAGTGTCCTTACTATCTTATCGAGTCCGGCTCGTTCATCCTTTGTTAGTCGATTCACTCTGGCGGAGTCTTTCTTTCTCATTTCAGGGTCATCTAACGTTATTGCTAATGTTGTGTTCAGCACAGGAGGCTCGGCTGGCGCGGAGGCCGTGAGGACCGAGGCCCTGGTACTGCTTTCACTTGCGTTTGGGGGTTGAGGGTGCTGTACTACAGGCTGGAAGGGGGCGTATGGAGGGGGCATGTAGATGATCGGGGGACCTAATAGTAATTCGTCATTTGTTTGTTGCCTGGAAGGTAACTCAGGGTAGAGCGCAGAGGAGGTCCTAACAGGGCACTGGCCTGATGTTTCAGACTCTTGTTTTAGTTTAGCTTCCTTTCTCTCCTTTATCTCTTCCTCTAACTTTCTAGCGGCAAGGTGAGCTGCCTTTCGTAATTCCCTTTCTGCTTTTACTTCTTCCCTCTTTTTCCGTTGCGTTGCTTCTTTGCGCCACATGCCGATACTGTCAAGCATAGTAGGCGTCGTTGTATTACTACGTAGAGCTATTTCTAGTGTTTCTATTTTGTGATCATCAAAGGATCCCATCAGTGGCCACTGACTCTCGGGGTCCCCCTTTGTATATTTATGCCATAGCTTGCTATAAGCTACGGCGACTAGTCCATATTTAGTGAACATGTCCTTATTAGGGGTGCATTCCAGTGGGGCCGGATGGTTCACCTCTAATAAGCGGTCCGGGCAGAACCAACTACCAATCAGTGGGGAGAAGACAGGCATGACGGGTTACAACGAGGACAAAAGTCTACACTACCTATCTTTTCACTGCTTGCAAAGACTAGACAGAATATCTCTATTCCACGTTATTTGCAAGCAGAGAATACCTCCAAAGAACCAATATCGAACAACTAGTGTTCGGACAATCAATCAATCAATGGGGAGATAAAAATAGGCACGACGGGTTACAATGGGGACAAAAGTCTGCGTTACCTACCCTTCACTATCTGCAAAGGGAGAGAGAGTGTTTCTACTCTTCCCCGTTTGTAGACAGCGAATATCTCAAAAAGAACAATCAAATAAGTAATACTAGTATTTTCAATCAATCAATCAATCGTTTCGCAATTTGTCGTGTTTCACGACCTTACCCGGACCGCATGGACAGTTTCTCATCTTCCGCCTCCAGCGCCCGATCGTCTTCTACTCTCCGTATTTGCCGCGGCACTCCTGATGGTTCCCAGTCAGGACCGTAGATCACTCGAGAGAGGTCTGTTCGGAACCAGTGAAGTTCGGATGATCGGCTGCCAGACGAGGGTCTATCAGGCAGGAGCTCTCCCAATCGCTGCAGTCGTTCACTCTGTCGTTGGGACCTCTCTCACTGGATCCACGTGTCGCTGATGGGCCCCACGCTTGGGAGCCAATTGTTAAAAGGTAGAGGCAGTCGCAGTCGATAACCTTCTAAGTATTGCCCGGCGATAATCGCCTCTTATACCATCCGATAATTAACCAACAAAGGGACAGGCGCCGGAGACGGGAAGGCAGGAAACAAAGTTTTATTCCGTCGGAGAAGAACACATCAGATCAGACAGCAAGGTATCGTCACGAGGTGCTCTAACTGCATCTCTGAGGCCTGGCCTCTTATACACAGGTTTACGACTTTATTGCAGGTTTATCGTACATGGCACATTCTTGAGATCGCTTTGATACATGAAAGAACATCCTCAGAATCCCCACTTCAAGCTCGTTCCCACACATATCTACAGTGGAAGTCCCCACCCCACCCACAGTAGGAGATGGCTATCACACAGCTGGACATTCTGCCAATTCCCGGGGGTGTGTGCGACTGGTCGGGTCTCAGGGGGTGGGGGGCCTTGATCTACTGTAATCCCTTTGATGTGGGGTGTTTCCCTTACAGTAGGGGCAATAAACTGCATCCGCAGGGCTAGGTGATGGCCTGGGATCGGCCCGGACAATCAGGCGAAGAGGAAGGGGGTTATCAAAGAGATGTATGACCATATATGGGATGTCGGTCAGGCGTGGGATGTGGTTCCATGGCAGGGTCGCGCAGAAGGAGAGGGTTTATGGCCCGTGTATGAGAGAGCGGGGGTGGCCGGCGCGCGGGGGGGATGTTCGCAGCGCCAGAGGGACGCGTTGGCGATCGACAATGAGCAGGGAGAGAGGCCATGGTGCCTAAAATGGCTGCCGTGTGTTTTTGCGTGTGGTGCTGGGGAAAGACAAGATGGCGCAGATAATGTTCAGATATGAACTAAATTTCCACAAGTTCCTAACGAAAAGGGGGAAAAAATATATAACAGCCAAATCGGCTGTAATCAGTGTACAGTGTCTCTAAGTAGACTTGAGTGTGCCAAGAGGAGAGAAAGAGTACTCCTGTGTAAATCTTGTGGTGCCCTCACACACCCTTGCGAGTGTATAGCATCATCATTGGGCAGGTGCTCCTCGTGGGGGTGGCGCTGCAGTCCCTCACAAGCCCATTTTAAGGGGCTCTCTGGTGGAGATCTTTTAGGAGTTGCCGCATTTGTGCATGGGGGTGTGTGGGTCAGAAGGTGGTGATGAGTGAAAGATAAAAAGATCCAAAGGACAGAAACAGTTTATTGAAAAGTCCTTTGAGTCAGGATAAAAATATCACGGGGATGGAGACGCAAAAATAATGCAAAAATGAGAGGGGAAACTAAACAAATAAGATCCCACTGCTCTCAACCCGTGTGGTGAGTATCGAAAAGTGTTTATGTGTACAATGGGGTCGACATGTTTCGCGCTGAATAATGGTCCCTAATGGATCCTAGAGCGCTTTATCAGGACCAATGAAAAGGAATGTAGATATGGGAATGGGGAAAAGACGCCCTATATTCCCATGTGTCCTTCTTATAGGATATGATAGATAGGTACTGTGATTGGGACACGTAATTATGCGTGTACCCTATTCTTGGCCCTCCCTCAATGAAGGATGAGCCTCCTCAGCAATGCCGTAGGAAGGTAGAGGCAGTTCGCGCTCTTCCTTGGTGTGCGGGACGACCTACCCGACATCCATGGATGCTGGACTTTAAAGCACTCTAGGAGTGCACCCACCCAGCCCCAATACACAAATCCTGTCTGGAAGGTGGTTACACCTCCCTGTGACAGGATGCCTATTGTTGGGCCCACTCCACTGCGAGTTTCAGTCAGCAGCAGGAGGGCAGCCCAGTTTCTGTGCTGGTGGCATCCATTTTGTGATGCCAGGGCTCTTTAGGATTCTACTGTGTTGCCACAGTGGGTACATGTCTTCCCCTCTAGAAGGGTGGGATCATACTCCCACACCATTTACTGGTGTGGGGGTATGATTCCAAAGCGTTTGATACCAAACACAACATGTTTTGATGCAGCCATCCCAAAGTTAGCATTTAACGCTAGGTTATAATGCACTTAAGAGTATATGGTTTAAACGCATCCACAAACAGCCACAGAGAATAGACTCTGAGGGCTGCAGAGGGGCCCTGCTCAGGCAGAGGCACCCCCTCACATGTAAACCAAGCACCCTGCCCTCAGGATTGATAGGGCCTGCCTTAAGGGTGACTGATAGGTTTATATGTGTGTGTAGGGTGAGATATAGTGAATCTATATCTCAGTGAGGATTGCTAACACTACCTCACCCAGGCTGTAGTAGCAGGCCTGTGGTGTCAGATTTAGTCTGCTTCCCAGGGGTGGCATAATACATGCTTCAGCCCCTGGTAGGCCTGGGAAGTACCTATACCCTTGGTACCTAAGGTACCATATACTAGGGGCTCATAAGGCACCACAGTATCCAATCACTAGTGCATCTAATATGCACTCCAAGTTGTTTAGAGAGAACAGAGAGGCTGGGGCCCTGATTAGCAGGGTCCCAGCCTGACTATAGCCAGAAACCAGTGTAAACATCAGAAAAAAAAGTGGGCGCAAAATAAGTGCAGATCCTACTCTCCTACATAGCCATAGATAGGCAGACGTTATTCTGATCAGAATACATGACTTAAGATCAGCCAAAGACATTATTGTAATGAGAATACAGGACGAAAGATCAGCAAAACAGATCAAAGATTGTGCAAGCAATTAAACCATTTGTCTCCATCCACTACAGTGCCACACTTCAGAATGCACTTGTAAGATCAGCCAAAGACATTGTTATGAGAATGCAAGACGCAATAGCAGCAGAACAGCTCATGAGTGTGCAAGCAATAAAAACAGTTGACTCCACCCCTTAAGGCAGAACACTTCGGAATGCAAAAAGTGCCAGTATGCCCCTTTTTCATCTCCATCGCCCAGGCCCTCACCATGGTTATCCAGGGAGCAACTTAAGGGCAACTTCTCCTCCATCACTCGGAGGGATGGGCAATGTCCACGGTTCTACATACACCAGGGCAACGCATAGAGCTCAGTCCCTGCCGGGGTACCTGTCACCCGGCAAAAACCCCACAGAATGTTCAGCTCCAGGCATACCGGGGTAGGGCAGAAAGGTCAGGGACCATCAGCAGGTCAGTCCCCCCCTCCTGCCTGCCCAGTGCCCGCACAAATCAACACCCCTCCAAGGGGTAAGTTCAGTAAATCAGTCCAAACTTTGAATAGCTCTGTTCTTCTGCTGCAAGAAATTCTGCCAAAGGGCGAAGAGGTCACTAGTTATCTCGGCCTCCCCCCAGCCACTGCCGGAGGGCCTTCGTAACAACCCCTAAGATTGTGCGACTGCCGGTGTCCGGCTCCTGACCGCTAGTTTCTCTGTTCCCTGGACCTCCTTATATGGGTGCCCTAAGATATATCACAGCCCCATTTGGTAGATGCCCACGAGCTGACCACCAGCACCTTAAAAATGAGGCCAAACCACCATATTGTTTGGCAAAGACCACCCTAGATGTATGGATATGAAAGTATGCTTTCTCACTCATCTGTTTTGTCCCAAGTAGGAGGCTGACACGCCCTCACCCAAACAAAACGCCATCCAGGGATGGATGTAATCTCCCGTGCCCCTTTGGCATCTCCCTAGATTAGCTAGGACTCGCTATCCGAAAGGATGGAACCTGCTACTCGCAAATTGCTCTGCATTCCTGAACCCGGCTACATATTCCTTGACCTCCGTACATAAGATTCCCTATCGGTTCTCAGAAGGTAATTCGCGGATCTTCGAAACCCCCAAAGCAGTGCAAAATTGAGGGAATCTATTCTACACAACATCTCAGTGCACCCTATTGAGTCAAGCCAAGACTTCAACCTGGCTCCCCCCGTGCTGAAGTCGGCAGCTCGTGCCGTTACACCACATTCTCCATGCTTAAAGCCACATGTGGTCGCAGATGACATCACAGGACTGGCCGGCTGTTGTGCCGATGTTGCCAGACGTAATGCAAAAGTCGATACAGGGGCTCTGAGTTACAATACAGTTGACATCATTGGTTTATGCTGAAAGAATCCCCTTCACTCTGAATATACATGTATCCGCTTCATTGAGCAACGATCCTTTCTTTCGATGCTGTGCCACAAGTCTACTCTAACAGTAGCTGTATGCAGCAGCAAAACAAGGCTGCTGACATTACCGTCCTCGCATTATTTTAGAAGTTTCTACTGGACATAAAAGACCGCTACGTCACATAATTTAGGTCATCCTGGGCACATATACATGAAGGGCTGGGCGAGACGGGTACCACGGATACCGGGTCCCCCTCCGAGTTGTAGACTCAGCAGGACATGCTAACAGGTGGGGCGAGGGAATCCCAAGACATTTAAGGGGACAGCCGGCCGTATGCCACCCTGGGAGGGGTGGTGTAATTGTGCAGGCGCTGGAACAGCTTCTGTAGAAGCAGCGGCCTGGGCGGGGTCTGTCTCCCCTCTCACCACTGGGGTCTGACAGCTGGGAGGCAAATATTTGACTTTCCAGGGTAGGAGGGTCCTGCTGCCAGAATTGAATTCCCACTGGTGTAAGGTATGCATCCATCCCTGAACAGAGGGGTTTTGGTTTTATCAGTCTAAAGTCCACAGGGAGTTTATAAAGGAGGCGGGCACCTGTCCAGAAGGGGCATGCTGGCCTCCGGTCCTGTATGGGCTTGGACTTGTTTTGGCTGGACCTGGGAGAGGCCCGGTAATCAGCAGGATGTAGGTGAAGATACCTACCGTGGTGGGGGGCCCTGGTTGTGACGGTGGGGGAAACAGCCATTACAACGCGTTTTTTACCATTTGTTGCAATTACATCGCATGCATTACAATGCATGCGGTGTTCCAACGCGTGGTAAAAACCACGCATACCATTACATCGCATGCACTTTTACAACGCATGCGATGTAATGTGTAATGGCGGTGGCGGCGGCTATCCAAGTCGTTGTGAGGAAACTGAGGCTGTTTCCTCACAATGACGTGCACCAAGCAGGAAGGAGGAAGCAGGAACCGGGAGCAGAGACGGCGACGCTGGAGAAGAGAGAGGTAAGGGGGTTTGCGCTTGGGGTGGGGGTTACTTTTGTAGGGTTTAGGGTAGTGTAAAAGTTGTGTTGTGTGGTTTTTTTATAACGTTTTAGTGTGTTTTTTGTAGTGCAGTGTAGTGTAGTTTTGTAGTGTTTGTTTAGTGTAGTGTATTAGGGTTTAGGGTAGTGTAGTAGTGTTTATGTAGTGTAGTGTTTTAGGGTTTAGGGTAGTGTTGTAGTGTTTGAGTAGTGTAGTATTTTAGGGGTTAGGTTAGTGTAGTGTTTTATGGTTTAGGGAAGTGTAGTGGTGTTTGTGTAGTGCAGTGATTTAGGGTTTATGGTAGTGTTGTAGAGTTTGTGTAGTGTAGTGTTTTAGGGTTTAGGGTAGTCTAGTAGTGTTTGTGTAGTGTAGTGTTTTAGGGTTTAGGGTAGTGTTGTAGTGTAGTGTTTTAGGGGTTAGGGTAGTGTAGTGTTTTAGGGTAGTGTAGTAGTGTTTGAGTAGTGTAGTGTTTTATGGTTTTAGGGTAGTGTTGTAGTGTTTGTGTAGTGTAGTGTTTTTGAGTTTAGGGTAGTGTAGTGTTTTAGGGTTTAGGGTAGTGTAGTAGTGTTTGTGTAGTGTAGTGTTTTAGGGTTTAGGGTAGTGTTGAAGAGTTTTAGGGTTTAGGATACTGTTGTAGAGTTTTAGAAGTGTAGTGTTTTAGGGTTTACGGTAGTGTTGTAGTGTTTGAGTATTGTAGTTCATTAGGGTTTAGGGTAGTGGTGTAGTGTAGTGTTTTAGTGTAGTGTCGTGGGGTTGGGCAGGGTAGTGTAGTGTTATTGTAGGGAGAGGACTGGGGGCGGGAGAGGGTTATGTAGGGGTAGGGTAGTCACTTACCTTGCAAACTTTCACCACGAGTATAGCTTTACCACGGATACCTTTGCGTTGTAATGGCATGCAAGTTAAAACCATACTCGTGGTAAAAGTTTGCGATGTAATGGCATTTCGTTGTCATTGACATCGCATAGTAATACCCGCGTTGTAATGGCACACGTGGTATTAGTATGCGATGTAATGATATACATCCGACGGTGGCCACCCCCAGAGCTGCGGAGGAGTTACAGGGCAATCCAGATTCTGCAAGGTACAGAAGGGTACTATATGCAGCAGCCCAACAAGGGTGCTAAGCCAAGGATACCCAGGGGTGTCTCAGTGTTGTCCCCTGGAAGAACGACAGCGCTCCGTTAGTCCTAAGGGCGGTTGTGCGTCTGAGCAACCGGGGGCTACCTGGAACGCTCCACCCACCCTTTGGGGGCGTGAGTAAGGGCGTGGACTGGCAGTCCACTGATGGGAGGGGTGGCCCCTCCCAAAATTGGTAACCACCGATTGGCGACGGCCACGGTGTAATTTGGCTCATCAGGCGGGCAGGCGGCATAGGGGCTGGCCTGCCCTTGGATCGCCCGTAAGATAACCCACCATGTTGGCATATTTGTTATGCAAATAAACCTGCAGCAATTTTCTCCACTAACAAGGTGTCTTGTGGTTTATTTATGTATGTTGCTGTATGAGAACTGAGGAGTGTTGCCGATATTGGCACTATTTATTTTAGAAGTTTCTACTTGACATGAAGACCGCTCCGGCACATAAATTAATCTAACTTTACCAAAGCCTCAGGGTAGACCTGTCCAACGAAGAGCGCGCAGGCCTACTTCAGTATGTGAGGGTTTCTCATGTACACAGCGGCATGCATTTGGTGGACGTACAGGTAAAGAGAGCTGGATGGCGGTTTAGCCGCACACCTTTAAACAATATTGTTCTTGGCAGGGCTCACCCGAACTAAGCCTTCCCTACAAATCCTAGATGGCATGGCTGTACAAAAATCCCAGTTAACGAACCCAAAGTGCCAAATTGAAACTCTTAACTACTGCTAGCGCCAACATGGCCGTTCTGCCACCTCGTTGCACTTTAGCCCTACCGTGCCTTGCTAATACTGAGATCGATCCAGGCAATAGGCAAAATCACTACATTTGACAATGGTAGGCCATTTGCAGCACTTCAAATGAGGCTCTGTGTTGCATTCAGGCTACGCTACCACTCAGCAAAGCTGGCTATACAAACCACGAGCCAATCTGCATATCACCAGAGACTCAGAAGCCTTCGCCCATGTCTGCTTGGCACCGAGACGTCGGCCATCCACAAGTTCCTGCTAGTCGCTTTCTTGAGACCATGTTGCCGCCATGTTCCTGCGGTGCACCTCCCGCAGACATATAAGGGAAGAGAAAATCAAGCAATCAATCTGTGGTACGCTTCTCCCTTTTAAAAGCATTTATTTCTGTACAACCTCATAGCCTAAAACATACGCACTAAACAAGGATTTTGCTCCAATATCTGTATTACAGCAAATGTATTCACAGCTACGCTCCTGATAGTCCCCTTCATCACGCCCGCCATCTATCCTGCTCACCTTTGCAGCATCCCTCGACATAGTAGCTCCAGGACCTGGTTGAAGCAGTATGTTGACTGGTGCGCGGTGGAAGGAAAAGAGGCCGATCCTTCGCCTCGTGGTGCTTTATATGCTGCCTCTCTGGGTCACAGTCGGCCTTCATAATGGCAAAAAACAAATGAGGGACTCACTGCCTTGGCTCCTGCCCGTGGAGCGACTAAAGGCGCCCCTACTGCTATTTGCAGGCGGCGCCTACTCAAACATTTGAGTGGTAACGCACAAGAGCAACATTGTAGCAAAAGCCGGTAGAGCGGTATATGAACCTCAGAATAAGGAGGCCCACTCCCCTTTCCTTACAGAAAAACAAGCATTTGCAATGCAATAGGTGCCCCATTTGTGGGGGTTTAAGCTATTTGGCATTGTAAATGCAATGTCTTTTATTTATCTGTTTGACAATTAACACAAATAAAAGGCATTGTAATTTACAATGCTAATAGCTCAAACTCATGCAAATGCGAGACCTATTTCACTTCAAAGAAGTGGCTGCCATTTTCCCGTGCTGCTTGTAAAGTGCGCATGGCACGCTGAATGCTGCAGGAAAGCATGCTGTGTCTGCAGTAGGAGAAACTCATTGAAGAAAATAGTGCTAAAACACTAAATAATACATACCATGTAACAACAGAAGTAAAATGGCCAGTCCTCGTGGGAGGTTACACATGAAGACAAGGCGGTACTAAGGAGGGACTAACAAGCCTATTAACGAATCAGATTCCAGCATTTATGGAGGACAATGACACAAGCCAATGAAAAATATGGGCAGTGAGTGGGCAGAGCTTCAAGTCTATATTCGAATACAGCATGCCTCGCAGAGCAGTGCATGTGTTGCCCTGGCTCGGGCTAAAAAGCAAAATGTTCTGAGCTGGCCTGCTTATAAAAATCGGGATGTCCTCCACCCTTGGACCTTTCTTGCAACATCCCTCACTTCCCTCGTCCTCAGGTAGCTCAGAGGTGGATACTACTAAGCTACGAAATACTGCTTATTGGGTGAAGCAGGTCCCTTCTACTAACTCTTTGAAAGAAGCAGACTGCAGAAACTTTTCACAGAGGAATCAGGAGCAATTAATTAATGGTTTATAGTTTTATGATTTCTTCACTACATGGATACTTCATTTTACTTTTATATACGGTGGGAGGAATGGTAACGTTTCAGTGCTCATGGGTCAGGGAATGGAGAGTATCCTGGGGCAACAAAAACACACATTAACCAGCCATGTTAAGCTTGGAAGCTGGAATAGATAGGACAGGTGGGATAATGGTGGAGGTTGAATTAAGAAGAAGTTTAGGGAAGACTATGGTGGAGAAGATGGTGGGGTTGGAAATAGAGATGGTCACGTAAAATCAATAAAGAAAGCTGTGTGTGTGCTTACCAGAATATTGTATGAACTATGCAAGTATGTGCAGTGGAGTACTGCGAAAAGTGCCAAGGTTGCTGGCCTTGTGCGCTTTGAAATGCTCTATTCTGAAACAAGATTTACTGAACGATACTCCCACCTCCACCACTTCTGAAGTTGTGACAAACAAAGTAGTGTCGCAATTTGCTTTATGATGAGATCCTGAAATTTCCCTGTAAAGCAGTTAATAATCCCATCAGGTTTTAACCAATGTTATTACGGCGACATGCTTTTTAAAATAACCATTGGCAACTTCCACAATGTGATTTAAAATGTGCTACTCTGTCATTTAAAATAAAAAAGTCCTCAGGGTATGAAGCACAAAACCTCCAGCAAAAGGTCTTTACATCCCATCAAAGTTTTGTACAATGCTGTGGGCTATGTCCGTTTTATAAATCATATTCACCACTAACGTTTCAGAACAAAGCATGGGGAGAGACCTGGCACGAATATGACACCAAATAACAGACGACGAGACACATGTTTGATACTTTAAATGACTGGGTAAGGAAGATATCCCAGTTAGTTTGGTGAAGGTGACCTACCGTATTTAAGACCAGGAGCATTTTGGCTCAAATTTTAGGATTGTTTTTAAATGTGGCATTCGGGCCCTCTTCTTAAAATATCATACAAAACAATTAAAAATTTGCGAACATACGTGACAAGAATTTTCAATTCTATTAAGGACATGGAGGCGAGGATTATGCTTCTCAATTTTCTTTACTGAAAATTCTCAGCAGCCAATCATGTAACGTAAAACAAAATAATAAACTACCATACCCATAAACACTAGTGGGTATCACGTGATGATCATAGAGAGGTCCTCTATATAAGGCACAACAGAGAATACCATATCCTCTTTCTTTGTATGAAAAAATAAACAGTTAAGTCCAAGAATAATCAAAACACATGTTGAAGTCCGGAAACAGTATAAAAGCAGAACCAGAAATGGAAAGAAATCCAGCAGCCAACGGGCAGGAACGGGACTGGAAAGCAGCGTGAATGGACAGCTTCTCCTGAAGAGGCGCAAACAAATCCAATAACGAGGAAGAAAGGAAATCATTTGGGATCAGAACCTGAAAGGAAAAAATAAGCCGTAATACCACACTCCCAGTAAGAGGGATATAATAACAATGGGAAGGGTATCAAAAACAATAGGAGCATAGAATGCAATATATACATTAAAAACAGAAATGTAATATAATACAGTACAGAGTAATATAATACAGTACAGTCAAAGGGTGGGATAATCCTCGCCTCCGTGTCCTTAATAGAATTGAAAATTCTTGTCACGTATGTTCGCAAATTTTTAATTCTATGTCAGGACCGGAGGCTCCGATTATGCTTGTTCAAAGCTGAGCCACCACCACAGAAGCAATATTTACAATTGGTTTATAATAAAAAGTCTTAAAAGTAGAATCAGATGACCAATCTGCTGCCTTCATAATGTCCAGCAGACTGACACCCACAGAAAAAGCTTTAGATGCCATAGCACCACGAGCCGAATGATCACCAAACTTGGAAACGTCAATACCAGCTTCACCCATGAGCCAACGCACCCATCTTGCAAGGGTAGCCGAGGTCACAGGAAGAAAACGTTTCTGTAAAGCTATCAACAATTGACCCCCAACATCAGAACGAAAACCTGCAGTACTTACTTCATAATCCCGGATACATTGTACCACACAAAGTTTAGGATTAGCAGGAAAACTGGGATAGGTGACAGAAGAGGTGTTACATTTAGTGCGTCTGGTGATGGAGAAAGTAACACCCTCCGGAGAAAAACTACGACCCGCGAGGTCAAGCGCGCGGACATCGGACACTCGCTTACAGGACACTAGACAAAGTAACATTGTTAACTTAGCAGAAAGTTGTTTGCGAGAGAGAAACTGATTATCTGGCCAGGCATTCAAAAAACGTAAGACAGTGGAAACATCCCAAAGCTCTGAATATTTAGAGGAAGGTGGTTTCACTAAACGAATACCCCTGAGTAATTTACCCACCAAAGGGTATTCACCAATTGGTTTGCCATCAACCGGTACATGGCCCACAGAAATGGCAGAGCGGAAATTATTGACTGTGCGATAGGCGAGGCCGGAAGCAGCAATGGAAGCCAGAAAATTCACTACAAGGGAGACATCCGCGAAAGCGGGATCCACCTCCCGTTGAGAGCACCAATCACACCATCGTTTCCAGGCGGAAGCATAACGCTTGTGTGTGCTGGATGACCAAGCTTCATTGATAAATCGGGAAGCGTCTCGTGAAAGGCCTGGGACTTGCCAGCGATCCCCGAAATTCGCCATGCGACCAGCAAGAGTTGGCCGGATGTTATCAGAGGATGAGGGGACTGAAGAGGGTCCAACAACAGATTCCACCGATGGGGAAGAAGGAGGGGAACCGCGCACAACATTTCCAGAAGAACTGGGAACCACGGCTGAGCCCGCCAAAGGGGAGTGACAAGAATCAACTCCGACTGATAACACTTGGTTCGGGCCAAAATCCTGGGAATCATGACAAACGGAGGAAACGCATAACATAGAGACTGAGGCCACACCTGAAGAAAAGCATCCATCGCCAGAGCTTCCGGATCGGGACGCCAACTGAAGAATGCTGGAAGTTGCGTGTTGAGACGGGAGGCAAAAAGATCGATCTGACAAGGACCCCATGTGCGTATCAATAACCGAAAGACTCGAGGATGAAGCCTCCAATCGCTGAAATCCCTCAGATGTCGGGAATTCCAATCGGCAACTTGGTTGCTGCACCCGGGGAGATACTCCGCCACTACAAACAATTTGTGTTGAAGGCAAAAGTGCCAAAAATCCTTGGCAATCTCCGCCAGCAGGCGTGACCGAGTCCCGCCCAACTTGTTCACATAACGAACCGCTGACACATTGTCCATGCGGAGAAGAATGCAACAATTCGTCTGGCGAGGGGAAAGACAGCGAATCGCAAAGGAACCCGCCAGGAGTTCCAGACAATTGATGTGGAGATGTAATTCCTCCGGAGACCACCGACCGCCCGTTGACACCGGGCCGCAACGGGCTCCCCAACCCCACCGACTGGCATCAGATTCGATCACCACTTCCGTAGTTGTTCCGAATAGGGCTCGACCGTTCCAAGACTCCATGTGTTCTAGCCACCAAACCATCTCCCACCTCGCTTCCTCCGTGAGAGGAATCTGATCGGAATACTTGAGGCCTTTCTGGAGGTGACGGATCTTGAGTCGTTGGAGCGCTCGGTAATGAAGGGGACCCGGGAAGATCGCTTGGATAGAGGAAGCTAACAAGCCGACGATCCGGGCTATTGATCTCAAGGACACAATCTGCTTGTGCAAAATCAACCTCAACTCTCTCTTGATTGATCTGATCTTCTGGTGGGGCAAGAGGAGTTGACAAGTAAGGGAGTCTACCAGAAAACCGAGGAACTCGACAGACTGAGACGGAATCAACATCGATTTTTGAGGATTGACCAAGAAGCCCAGATTCTGCAATAGATCCACCGTCCAAGCCAGATGTTCCATGACTAGGGGAGGAGTCCGACCCAAAATGAGAATATCGTCCAAATATATGATGAGGCGAACCCCGCGGGCTCGAAGAAACTCTACTACAGGCCTCAGAAGTTTCGTGAAGCACCAGGGTGCTGAGGAGAGGCCGAAAGGAAGGACCTTGTACTCGTACCAAGTTCCCTGCCATTGGAATTGCAGAAAACGACGATGAGGACTGTAAATGGGCACTGACAGATAGGCATCTTTTAGATCCAGACGAACCATCCAGTCCCCGTCCTGAAGAAGATCGCGGAGAAGATGGATTCCCTCCATCTTGAAATGACGATATACAACCCCCTCCATTGAAATCCTTGAGATTTAAAACAAGCCTGGATCCACCCCCCTTCTTCTGAACGAGGAAGACGTTGCTGACAAAACCGTGAGGATGACGGGCCGTCCGCTCTATAGCCCCTTTGTGAAGAAGAGACTCGATTTCGCTGGAAATGAAATCGTGATCTTGAAGGGAAAAAATCAGTGGACGAGGAGGGCGGGATTGAGGGGGGGATGGAAGAACTCTATCTTGTAACCCTGCACTGATTCCAGGATCCACGCATCCTGCGAGATTTTTTGCCAATTGTGGAGAAAAAATTGAATTCTACCCCCCAATTGAACAGTTGAAAAAGGAATTAAGCTCACCTGAGGAGGAGGCGTCACGCTGGCCTCCTTGGTTGCCTCCATAACGGCCTTTCCTGTTGTTATTTCTGGAACCACGCGTGGGGTAGAAATTGGAGGAGTCTTGGAGTTTTCCACGGGCGTTATTATTCCCCCGCTGGGCGCCTTGATGATAACCGCGGCCGAACGACCGCCCCCGATGTCGTCCGGCCCGGCCAAAAACCGGGCGAAAAGCCCGCCTTAGTGAACCCTGTGCTTTATCCAGGCCGCTAAATGTAGCGACAAACTTTGTCAGTTCTTTCAGAAAAGGTTGTCCAAAAAGGAGACCTTGCGCTAAAGGGCCAGCCTCAGAAGTAGACAATTCCGCCAACTTTGGGTCAAGTTTCAATAAAATAGAGCGACGACGCTCGCAGGACATGGCACAATTAGCATTGCCCAACTGACAAATGGCTCCTTGAGCCCAGCCGATCAGATCATCAGGATCAATAATTTGCCCAGAAGCTTTAGATTTAAATCCTAAATCTAAAATTTTGGTAAGAGGACCAGTTAAATCAAGAAGTTTGTCTTGACATGAGCGCCAAGCCCGGTCGATTCCCTTTTTGGGATCCTTAGTATATTTCTTTAAATAGGTGAGCATAGAGGGATCCACTTCCGGAGTGTCTGCGACCTTGTCCGCTAAATCAGGTCTGGGACATTCGGAACGCAAGCGTGCACGGACCTCCTGTGGAAAAGCTTGACGCAGATGGGACTGCACATACTCAGCAACTTCCGTAGAGGGAAGCCAAGACGAGGAGTTGGGATGAATAATAGCCGTGGGCTCAAAGGTAAGTAACTGTGGATGGGTGGGAGCATCCACAAAATGCTCTTTGCGTGTCTTTTTAGCTGGTGGAGGAGAAGCCTCCGGCTCAGAGGGAAAATCAGAGGAGGAATTGCCATCGTCTCTGAAGGGCGAACTAGCAGAAGCGTCTTTCGAAGAACAACCATAGGAATGGTCAGTGGCAAGATTTTTAGCCAATTTGGCAAAGTCCGAAGAATGTGGATTCTTTGAGGGTTTGCTCGTAGAATGAGATGAAGAACCAGGTAGCCATCCTTGTTTTAGGGCATAATTGCACAAATGGCGCTTTAATGGCTCAATAGCCTTTACCATGGCCTTATTGATGGAGTGCTGGACTCCCGCATCAAGAGCTTCTACGAGCTCATGCTCCAATGACCCCGAAGGGTCGTCCTCATAATATTCCTCCTCATAGTAATAATCAGACATCGTCACTGGAGAAGCGACAGATAAACCCACCGGAGGAAAAAGGAGCAACAATCACTGTCTTGCGCAAAAACTGCGGAGCTTGAAACAACAAGGCGCAGACAGTGAGTAAATAAGGGGGAGTGGTAACCCCAAGCAAGCCACAGAGGTACAATAATGTGTGAAACACTGTACAATAATAAATTGAATGTGGAGGGAGGGCTTGCCTGATAACCCACTCTAGGCAGAGCCTATGCACAAGTTTACAGCCCAAAGCAACCCAATAAGCCTGAGCGTCAGTGGAGGTCTGGCAACAATTGGTGGGTATAGGGCATGAAAAGCGCTGCCCCTGCGCTCAAAATGAATCCAAGAGGCTTATGAGGGAGAAAACGGCAAAAATCGCCGTTTCCGGATTCAAAATGGCCGCCGCGCATGCGCGGAACGGCCCGAGAATTGCACCAGAAAGAGGACTACGCGTCCAAAGGACGCGCGTCCTCCCCTCCGTCTCCCGCTCCACAAAGTGAGAACTCGGGCACAGAGCGCCCTGTCCGGAAGGCGAAACGCGCTTCCAATGGTGAAAATAACGAGCGAGAAAATATGCGCGTCAGGGACAATGCACCGAGTGCGAGTAAACGAATGGGTGACCGCCCTAGAAATAAATAGCGCGTGTAGCGCGTATACAAGGAAGCGAACACCAACAACCTGAAAACATGCGCATACAAATACAATACAATAGAGTGCAATGACAGAAATAAGCAAGTAATGCACTTAACTGGCTGCGGAGCAGCAAAGAAAGAGGATATGGTATTCTCTGTTGTGCCTTATATAGAGGACCTCTCTATGATCATCACGTGATACCCACTAGTGTTTATGGGTATGGTAGTTTATTATTTTGTTTTACGTTACATGATTGGCTGCTGAGAATTTTCAGTAAAGAAAATTGAGAAGCATAATCGGAGCCTCCGGTCCTGACATAGAATTATATCACACAAGCACTTAGTGTGATAGGACTCGCTGCGCCCCTGCTTCGACCAAAATCTGTGCCCTCGTACGTTTGATGCCCACTTTCCTCTAGAAAACATTAAACTTGACACCTATTTAGCACGTACGACTAGGCTGTTTAAACTAAAATGTTGCTCCCCTCCTTTGGATTTTTTAAATATGGGAATCCTGAAAAACTTTGTACTGCACAATGAAATGCAAGTAAAACATGGACTCCGAGAAACTTTGAGCACCTATTGACATTCGGTGAGAATACCAGTTCCGATCAACTTCGCCAGCCAGCCTCCTCCCCCCCTTCCCCACCGAAACGTAATTAATAAGGAGCGCACCTTGTCCTGTCCTCCATCAGCCTCCCTCCTTCTCTACTAAAGCGCAGCAGAGATGTTAAGTTGTTCCAGGTTACGTCTGAGGGTTTTTAAAGGTTTTTTCACATTTCATTTTGTAACTTTTCCAAAATGTATGGAGCCCCAGAGTGCAAAGAAAAATAGTTGCCACCAATGTCAAAGTAAATTGAATAGCCCGAGCATGTTCAGCGTTAAACTACAGTGCAGATCAGCAATGTGCCTGCTCCCACCTGAATACAGGGGCGGGCGTTGGTTCATTGCGTTGCCCAGGATGACAGAACACCAGCCCATGAAGCCGCACCACACCGAATTCCTATTCACTATTCCCGGCCTTGGCAACCACTTCGCATGGTGTGCCACAATCCCCACTATAGCTGCCATCCAACCTCAGATGAAGGAAAACACTGGGGAGGCACAAGGACGATGCACTGCGTGTGCTTCACCCAAAGCCGTCCGGCAACAAGACTTCCGCATGGCAGGCAGCAACAGTAAAGCTCTTTGAAAGCCGAGAAAGAGGCGACCATCTTGGAACATCAATGTTTTCATTAATTTCTAAATATGGCTGCAAACCCAGAGAATCCCTATGCGATATACCGAGAGTTAATTTTCTGTTATTTTACAGTTTTCTGTTGGTTGAAAATCGTGTATCAAATAAGATTCCTTTATACATTTTACCGTTAGTTGGCAAGCACACTGACAAACCAATTAAAACGCCAATCTTAAATCACGTGGCAAATATGCAAATTGTGTTAAATGTTTTACATTGCGTTGAAGCTTTAATCTAAACTAGAGCCCAAACCGTTTAGGATCACAACCCTATTTTAAAAAAAGCATTTGCAATGCAATAGGACTCGCATTTACTCAAGACCTATTGCATTGCATCACGGAAAACGGGAGGAGGGGAGGGTGGAGAAGGCACGGACAACGGGAGCGGGGGACAAAGTAGTGTTCACAGTCTACATAACATGTACAGTATGGTGTAACACTTGAAGTAAAGGGGCCAGTAGCCATGGGAGGGTACAGATAACGACATGGCAGTAATAATAAGGGACTAATAAGCCTCATAATCAATCAGAAGACAGCATTTAGAAGGACAAACACACAAGCCAATGAAAAATATGGGCAGGGTAGTGGGTGTACTGAACTACCCCAGATCAACCCCAGAGCAGCGCTGGCGCGCTGGCTCAGGGCTCGACCTAACAAGCCACAGAGGAAGAGAGCTTTATTTAGACGCTGCAGCTGAAAACTAATCTGCAGTCCAAAAGGTAAAATCTTCTGGCAACGTAAAATCTCACACAGCTGCCATTAATAAAACTATGAAGAAAATACATTTCCATTTATGCAAGCGCACCCCATGTCTGAAGTTAATGCTTCTCCAAAGTTAGAGGAGCTTTAGACTGACAAGGCCTGCTCCCTTTTTCTTCAACCAGTTCTAATAATATTGTTTTTCCGCAGCCTCACTAATACAAATCTGGTTCAAACATCGCTGAGACACCATCAAACACACTTCCAGTTTTGGTGTTTAAGGCAAAATAACTAACTGATGAACTTTGGAATGCCGATGTGAATGGAGAGAGCTTTTCACAATTTTGCACTTTTTTAGTAAAATACACTACCGTTTTGCTTATCAGAAATCACCTACCCTTGTCCTGAGGAGAAGCCATGAAGGAAGTGGGGTTTGAAACATGTAGACTATGAACAGTGGGGAATCCTTGTACAACACACATCAATATGGATCAATACAAGTAAATTGTATCGAAAGACAATTTCTTCAAGTCCATATTAGACATATTTGGACCCCCATACTGTGCAGCAAGACCACTCGTTGTTGATGTAACACTCTGGATCTCCAATTGAAGGACTGGTTGAACACTGATTACCACATGCTTTATGTATATCCTGTAATTTGTGTTTGTTACTTTTTGATTGAGGACAATGTTCTTCAGAATTAGCGTATCTTAGAATCGATAATTGGTATCAGTCCCTTCTTTGAAATGAGATTGAAGCTTTGAAAGTGATATAATCATGTGTTAAAAAGAACCAGAGGTCATGTTTATTGAATAAGATGATCTTTACACAAAAGTAAAAATGTGTTATAATCAAGCAGCCACCTAGTTTTGTTTTATGTTCAAACTTTCTAACAGTCGCATCTGTGACATTGTATCCTAAAATCCAACGTCGCTATTAAAGGGGATTTTGACCTAGAATTCATTTGAGTGGATGAATTATATCTATATCTATATCTGTTCCCAAACTGATGTTATAACTAAGTGTACTAAGGGGCCTATTTATGAAAAGATCCTGCAGAGCAGCGAGTCACCTTGCTGCGCTGCACTGCATGACAAGGAAAGGGCAAGAAAGCACCGTATTTAAGGCAATTCAGTGCATTCCGGCCTTTTCCTCTGCTCTGGTCTCCTTATGGCAGCCTAGCACCAACACAGGTATAATGTTGCAAGGGTCCCTGCATTGCATGCAGGATTGTTTTTGTACAAGAAGGGACATCTTCCTATGCAAAAACAACCTTGACAGGCATTTTCCTCTTTCTGCGCTGCAGTACACACAGAAAGAGGAAGTAACAAGGAGAAATAAAGATATTTCTCCTCATAACGCCTCTCCATGGCTGGTGTATCTTTTGGCACATTCTCAGGTTTACCAATTCTGGTGAATTTTTTATGTGTTAAAAACTATGAGAGTTGCATGGGAGCAAAGAATCAACAACCATGAAACGGCTTCCCAGAGTAAAGCAATCCAGCGATTTGCGCTGTGTTGCCTTACTCCAGATGTATGGAGCCACTTAAGGCCACACAAAGTGACTTTCATAAATCAGATGTAAGGCTTGCGTCACTTTTGCACCACATTGCAGGGTGCAAGAGTGATGCCAACCACCTCGCAAATAGGCCCCTGGCTCTTTGATAGAGGTAACCTTGCTACCATGAAAAACTACTATAGGAGTTTTTCACTGTCAGGATGTGTAAAACTTAAATATACATGTCCTACTTTTTAATTGGCATACACTCTGTTCAATGCCCTTTTAGGCCCTACCTCATGCGTGACATATGTAATTACAAGCATTTGCAATGCAATCGGTCTCACCTTTGGGACCTTATATGTATTTAGCAATACAGCACATTAGCTTGGCTGCTGAAACATCTACTGTTCTTTAACATGGAGGGAAAGTAAGCACCAAACTGCGTGACACGCTAGGTATGGGAACACATGGAGAGAAATATTGCCTTTCAGCGTGAAATGGGATAGTCCAAGGCTCTGTTTTTAAAATAAAAGCAGGGCCTTCGGTGGTCATATCACTGAAAATACAAGATTAAAAAAATGTTATTGTCTACTGGTGCTCATGGAAGACAATTTCTATGGACTGGAATCAAGAGAGTGCTAATGTGATTGTGGTATTTTACTGACCTCTGCTGGTCGTTTTCTATCAAGAAATTTAAATAGAGGCAGTTGAACAGAAAAAAAAAAAATAAGCGGAAGCAGACAAGTCCTAGGGCTGATCTCCAGAGTGAACAAAGTACATACACATATAAGTATATACTAAAGTATATAGAAGAGGTCTTGAAGGTTTTGGCCTGGTAAGAGGTTTCTTGCTAGGCCTAAATGGCAGTTTAAAACTGTACTAGTGGTTGCAATATCAGGTTTGAGACATGTTTTACCGTGCTATTTTAGTGAATGGCACTATGAGTACTGCAGCCCAGCACTAGCATTTAATTTTGAGGCCCTATGTACTAGGGGATTATAAGTACATTAAATGTACAAGTCAGGTGCAGGCCAGTTTAACCATGTCTTCAAGGGAGAGCACATGCACTTTACCACTGATTTATTTATTTATTTATTTATATAGTGCCTGAATCGACCCCCGAAGGGGTATCTCTGCGCTTCATGATTAGCTGGAGTAAAGTGTGCAGAGTCCTAAATAACAACAAAACCAGATTCAACAAAGAAAGGCCAAAAGCTGGGGTGACGCTGCAGAATGGGCCTGGTCCAGCATCAAGCAACTGAAGGCATACATCTCCCATCTGATGGCTGATATGGTACTTCTACAACAGTGATGGAAAATATAGAGGGCTGCACCTGTAGAAATATATTATATTGAGATTCCTGAATGCTGATCAGGGATTAACCCTTTCTAGAATATTGGATCAGAAAGCTGTTTTAACCAAAGGAGCTATCATCTTTCTTTTCAACTGAAAGGTACATAGGGTGCTAGTGTCTATCCCTCAGCCCGGGGCCCCAACCTGAGTAATTATTGCACGATTCCTTAAAGAGTATAATGCCAGATGCCAGAAAGCAAGATGAAGGGGACCAATCCTTCCTGTAGCCTACATACAGTTCTCTTATTCCCACGCTTTGCATGTGTAGTTCAGAATCAGTTCAAAACTCACTATTAAACATTTGCTGCTGTTTCTAAACTCAAAGTGATGGCAGAATTAAAAAAACATGTCATCTCCATCAGACTGGAGGACTCCTGGGATGGACTGAGTGACTGGGTGGGTGGTGGATGCAAAGGAATAGAAAGAAGGCCTACAGGGGACTCCGTGATAGCAGCAGGGTGCAGCAGGAGTCCTGCTGTCCTTAGTGGGAAGTTCAGCACTCTTTACAATGTTAGAGGCCCCAGATTACTATAGTCCTGCAGAACACACCATACTGAATCACTGAGAGTTGTTTCAAGACATATTACAAAATCGTGAGAGAGTTTTTATGGACCTTGTATCTACTTAGATTATTCCTAAACACACTCTCTACAGGGGACGAGGCATTGCTGTGCAGAATATCATAAATGGCTATTTAACAGATGACTTGGTGTTGCATCAAAATTGCAATAAGAGCATTCCTTAGGAATGAAAAGAAAAGCAATGGGGGCAGGAACATCTGCATTATGTTTAATGAAGGGTGGACCGGTTTACCAGCCACCAGTACGTTGGAAACCTGTTCATGGAAGACAGCAAACAGGGTGATGTGGTGGTAAGAGAGTTTAACTAGAGATACTCCTCTATGGTTGGATATGTAGTTAAGAGAGGTGCACAGCCTCCAGGTCTTTCAGAAATGATGAATAATTGACATAACAGGGCCTACCCTAAATGTGACTTACATGAATTAAAAAGGCTTGGATCAGGCAAAAGGTTTATTTTGCCAGGTCGAAATGGCAGTTTAAAGGGCAAGCACAGATGCTGCAATGGCAAACCTGAGACATGTTTAAAAATCAGTGCTGCAGGCCCACTTATAACATTTAATTTACAGTCCCTGGACAGATTTATTGCACTTCGCTAGGGACTTATAAGTAAATTAAATATGCCCATTGGGTATGAGCCAATATCACCATGTTTAGAAGAGAAAGCACATGCACTTTTGCACTGGTTAGCAGTGGTAAAGTGCTCAGAATCCTAATGCAAGCAAAAAAGAGATTAGAAAAAATGGAGGAGGAAGGCAAACAGGTGAGGGAGGACCACGCTAAGGCTGACAGGTCTAACAAGCATTTTCCTAGAAATATATACTTTTTTCACAGAGGTTAAAAAATCACCAAACCAATAGCCTCATCCATATAAGTTATATCCACCAGAAGCCTCTTTGCTAAAGAATAGGTCATTGTTCCCTATTTTAAAAATACCGGTTTAAAAAGCCTGATAACACAAAAAAACAGTCTAACAATATATGATAGCAAGTACACTTAACATTTAAAGTGCATTGGCACCTCCCAGCATTTTTCCTTGTTTTGATGCCATGCTTGAGTATATTAATAAGTTCTAATCTAAATGTAAAGACTTTAATACACTTAATATCCAGTAATTCTTTGTCATACGAAACCTGAGAGGAGATTCTCTTGCCAACAAAGCCTGTCAACGTTTGTATTAATTTTGTGGAGTCCTCTTATAGTTTCCTGAGACTGCAGTGCTATGCAATAACAATGATCAGACATACTCAGTTTTACAAAAGGTTAGTCCAAGATATAAATAACTTTGAACTTTATTCACAAGAGAGTTTCTGATCATTTTATCAAAAACTAATATTCTGTTTTGTATATAAATTTAGGGCCTAATTTATATATTGGTGTTAAGCATGATCAGTCTCAAGCTTAACAAAGTACCCTTACAGCCACTGTAGTGGTCCACCAGCTGAATTTAGTTGCGGGCGGACCATTGTTTGGCTAAAGCGGCGACTACTCCATTTCCGCCATGGCCAAACTCCTCTGACAGTATGATGGTGTTGCAGCGCAGAAACCTGGGTAACGGGAATCAGGACAAAACCCTGTACCTAATATCCTCCCTTCGTCACAGACCAAATATCATATTAACGCATTCACTCCTACAATCATTGCTGGGGCCCATATCACCAACATTCACACTTCGCTTCTTACTGGTCTGCACTTACAGGAGAGATGAATGTTCCAAGCGCTGACATGAAAGGAATAACTTATAACCTATAGAGAGAAAATATTTACACTTCTATGCACTAATATCCTTATCACTACACATCATAAACCTAAACATTAAGATACTCCTCCCACGTGATCAATGGATCACTTAGTTGAATTGATATTTATGATTTAGTCCAGCTAAAACATACTCAAATATCCTGATCTATCCTCTTTCAATAAAAGACCAAACACATTTTCTTGATAATCAATATTTTTGTTTATCTAATTAATGCAAGAATTTTAGTTCCATCTTGTAAATTTATTAATCATTACGCAAATCACAGAATACCATATTTACCTATTCTGGCTATCGGTCGTCCTCTAAGTCATCAACTTCAGTCGTCAGAACACTATAGTCCCAAAGATTGGGTCAAGGACCAGAGACGTGCAAGTATCGATCAGTGCCCATAGATTTTAGGAAGTCCTTAGTTCATCAAGAAATTGGGCAGCAATTCAGTCAGTCAAAAATTCAGGAACGCAGCCGTCACGTAGCGTCACCGTCGTCTCCGTCAGCAAAAGTGAAAGTACGAGCAAGACAGCAATCCTCTCTATTCTAATGTCATTTTATAATGAAAGTAAGGACAAGAAGATACATTTTAGAAAATTTGGGTTCATCCCATTGGTTGGTTGGGATCATCCGGTGAGGTTACACACAGTTCAGGAGGTTATGTCACTATACATGTTCCATCCGGTTTTTGTACAAGTCCTTTGTCAAAATACTTGGCAGGCATCCCGTCGTGACCTTGCTTGGGCACATCGAGTCTAGGGTCATGTCGAGGCCAATGGTACATGTGGTTGGCGCAGGCGCACTTTGCCCGAAACCTCGTGGAATGGTGGGCATCTCGTCGTGTCATTTTAGAGGCCATCTTGGTTTTAGGCCCAAAGGACAACTTAAGCGAAACAAACACAAAAAGTAATTAATACATAGAAATAATGAATAAAATGTTAAACCCTCACTAATTCCCCTATGTGCTTTTAATTATCTAGCGTATGGTGACATTTAAAGCGTTCCTATTCACCCATTGATGTCATCTGGTGCAATATTATGATAACATCACAAAAGCAACATATATCATGCGATATTCTATTTTTCCTAGTATTAGTATGCGTACATATGTTAATTACAAATTATTTTAGCCATGCAAAATGCAAATCCCACGTATATTTCGTACATCAGTAATGTTGGTTAATCTTCACGCAAACACATTAATAGTATTACAATTAATAGATTATTCTAACTATTATAAACATGCAGAATGGGGGGTATACAACATTTTGTACTACCCGCTCCCTCAATCCCCCCTTTTGGTGATTTTATCACCACACCATTAACATTTTTTATTACTTTTCAAGGAGTCAAAGTGAGTTCTTGCTTTTATTCACAACTCAGTCTCCCCAATCTCTTCTCTTTTTGCTGTCTTACACATACTTTCCTTAACCTCTTCTAGTTCTATTTCTTCAAATTCCCTCTTTTGTTTCTTATCTTTTCTCCTTAGATTTTCTCTTTTTAACTTTTTCTGAATTTTCTTCATTTTATGACAAATGCATCCTAATCTTAATATTAATATAGGAAAATCACACATGTTAATGGAAGTAAAATTTTACCTAAAAAGGTTCTACCTAGGTTTACTAAGAAATTTTTAATATCAGATATTTTCTTTACAATCTTTTCCCAAACACCTTCAACCTCCAGTGGTGCAATTTCATCATGCAGTTCAGTTATATTTTAATATAAATTTTCAAATCTTTACTTTCGTCTGGAATGTAAGTACAACAATGTTGAACTTTCAGCATTCCCCAGACTCCACCCTCCTTTGCCAATAATATATCAAAGGCAAGTCGATTTTGCATTGCCATGGCACGCATGGCAACCATTTCAGTGTTTACCAATAAAAATCCTCCTGCGGTGCTTGTTGACAAGCGATCCACTACTGTTGATAGCCTTCTATTATTATATTATAGATGATATTCTTATAGACAATTCCCTAGCTGACATTCTATCAGATAGCCCAACAGCTGATAGTACAGGTATAAGTATAGGGAATGAAGATCTACTCATACCATCCCTGACAAAAATCTTTAAGACCCTACTCACTCCTATAGAAGTAAGATTAGATGGGATACAAAAACAACTTACAGAATTGAAGAAAGAGATAAAAAACCACTATACTAGCCAGTCAAAAAAGGTAATTCAGGTACCAGCCCCTATTAGTAAAGTGCAGACATTAAAAATTCCTGATAATGAAAGGGAAAAAGGCAGAAAATCAGTACCTAAGGTCCCTACGCCTAATCTTACCAATATTGAAGTAGGCAAAACCAGTGCAAAGTCCCCCTTGGCACATGGAACAGTAGTTAAAAAACCGGCTCTTCGCAGTATACCTACACACAATGCTGATAAAACGCATATAGAAAAGCGTAGGAACATTAACCTACCCCCAGAAGCGTGTGACTACGTAGTCATTCTGACTGGGGTTCCGGAATTAGCCCCTACAACTATAGAACCGTATGGGGCGCTCAAAAATAAAGTGTCACATTGGCTAAATACCAATTACCCATTACCACCAACAATAAGAAGTAATATTTTAATGGTAGAGAGGGCCCCCTGGGTAGGTTATAATAGAAAAAGAACACAAGGAGACTGAGTGGTCGTATCATTCGAAGACCCTCGTCAGTGGGACACATTTGCTCGGGGGCGCCTAGAAAAAGCGTTTCATCGATTGTGGCAAGACCCCTGGGTTAATTTTATACGCCAATGGAACAGCCCGATAATAGATGGAGCTGGACCAGGGACACAAACCAAGCTAGGGGTGGAATCGGGCGCGAGTTGTACAGGGACTCGAATTCTAATGGTTGGGAAGTGGGGGGGATGACGGTTGGACTGTAATACAACGTAGGGCAGGGAGGCCTCAATACGGTAGTATGCAGTACTATGGAGAATGGATGGGCCCGCAGTTTGTACAACCCTTCATCCCCTGTTACAATAGGTTCAGTGGATTGGAGGCTGTTGATTGACTCACAGTACATGGGGAGGAACATACATTTATTCTCTATCCATCTGTCTCACCGGTCACTTCTGTCACTTCTGTTATCAGTCCACCTAGGTCATTAGATCATTATGATAGCCCGCCTCGATTGCTGTCGCCCGGTATTCAGGGGGAAAATAACCTATTTATAAAAGAGCTTAAGGAAGTTCCAGGGCCAATAATAGGAGCCGACCGAATAGACCAATTAGAGCTGAGTGAACAGAACTGTACTAGGCCAGGAGCATCTAGGAGGCCAAGTAAAATCTCACCAGCTGGTAGTAGCAGCCTAAACCATGGCCCCTCTTTAGCTAAGGTTGTTTCATGGAACGTTGCAGGAGTGGGCTCAAAAATAAGTGACCCTGATTGGAACCATTATATAAATTCTTTTGATATCTGTGTTCTACAAGAAACATGGGCTACAAAATCCATGCACAGGGTTGGGTATAGAACCTACCAGTTGGACGCAGTTCCATAAGTAAGAGGCTGTCCTTCAGGAGGGTTGATAATATGGGTTAGTGTGTCTAATAATATAGCCATCCAGCAGCTAAGAATTGACTCTTTAGATATACTCGGACTGGAAATGGTTACCGATGATAAACGGGTGATCCATCTCTTTAACGTATATAATAGACCGTGCCCATCTTATAAGGAGTCACAATGTATTGACAAACTAGAGTCAATACTGGATACTCTGGACCCGGAAACAAGTACGATCAAAAGTGGGGACATGAATTGCAACTTTGAGCCCATTGTAAGAATGAACAATTTGTATGAGGATGAAGATAATGCTAATGGTAATGGTATACCATCCTTATCTAGTAATGGGGTTGCTGCTGGTACTACCCTAGCCTTCCAAATCACAAGGGTATTGACAAGTCATGGATTGAGGGCATGCAATGGGCGTTTACCATCTGATAGTCCCAAGGCACCTACTTTTCTGAGACGCAACTGTCAAAGTATAATTGACTATGTTATTGTTTCCTCGGACTTGTGGCCATATACAAAATACCTGACGGTCATAGCAAGATTTGACAGTGATCATTGTCCCCTCGAAATTAGTTTTGTAAAGAGTTTAATAATGGGGTTGGAAGCTAAAGAGGGAGGATACCAAGCAGCCCCAGATAATGTTATACTAATGTTATACTAAGCAATAACCAACGGTCTGTTAAATGGGCATATATCCTAGAGCAAGAGGAGTTAATGGCAAATATTTATAGCTGCCTTACCAGCATATTTGATACTTACAACCCCTCTAAAAGTGAACCTGGTCAATTTCTTAAATTACATAAAGCGTTCTTTAGTGAATTATTAGAACTCATGACAAAAAGACCAAAAAAAGGGACGGGTTTTGTGAATTTTCAGCCTGTAGGTAAATCATGGTTCAGTAAAGAATGCCGAATAGCAAAATCTACCTTGATTGAAACGGTTAAAACCAAAAAACCACTGACAGTCAAAGAAAGCAGGAAATTATATAATAAGGTGCTGGCCAACGCAAAGTCTTTATGGGATGAGGAATTATGGTCCTGTATGTTGTCGGCAGCCAAAATGAAGGACCAAAAGTTATTCTGGGAAACAGTGGCTAAGGGTAACAAAAGGGAGAAGGGCTCAAGAGAGGTCTTTCTTGATGAGGCAACTTGGATTGACCATTTCATGAATTTGTATGCCGCTCAAGGGGCCGAAGGTGTAGCGCAGGAAGAGTATGCTCTGTCGCTTGTAGATGCCGAAATAGCTTTTGACTTACAGAAAACAGAACTAGCTATTAATTCAGTCAAACACGGGAAGGCTCCAGGGCTTGACAAAGTACCAGGCGACCTATTCAAGCACGAATTGGACGTCTGGGTACCATATCTTAATCATTTGTGTAATACTGTTGCGGCTGGGGAAGCAATCCCGGACACATGGAATAGAGCGGAAATTATTACTATTTTTAAAAAGGTCGACAGAAGCAATCCCGCCAACTACCGCCCTATAAGTCTTCTAGATATAACCCAAAAAATCTATGCTAGGCATACATTAAATCGCATCAACACATGGTTGGAAGATGAATCAATTTTAACAAAATATCAAGCTGGGTTCAGAGCAAAAATAGGAACTATTGACCAAGTCCTAAGGTTTTGTTGTTTGTACTGGAAATATGTCACCCTCCGCAAAGGCCACTTGTACGTGGCATTTGTTGATTTACGGGCGGCATTTGACCTTATCCCCCGAGAACTTTTGTGAGAATCATTGAAAACCCAGGGACTTTCAGTAGATTTATTAAAATTGGTCGTGGGGCTACATACGGATAATTATGCCAAGGTCAGGTGGGGTCCAACTGGGGAACTCACAAAAGCTATTCCGATAAAGAGGGGAGTACGCCAGGGGTGTGTACTGGCCCCGACCCTATTCTCCCTGTATGTTAACGACATTCCGTCTTATATGGAGAATAGTGACAATGATTCACCAAGATTGGGGGGCAAACGGGTTTCGTCCCTCCTTTTTGCGGACGATACCATCCTCATTTCCCAAACACCACGGGGTCTCCAGAACCTACTGGAAAGGTTTCAGTCCTATTGTATCTCGAAAGGTTTAGAAATTAATATTAAAAAAATGAAATACATGGCTCTGAGCCCGCATAAAAATTTTAGGAAAAACTTAATGTTAAATGGACAGAAGCTTGATTATGTGCAGAATTTTACTTACTTAGGTGTATCTATAGATTCATCCCTAGCATGGAGACCACAGCTAGAAAGGACCAAGATAGTCTTTAAACAAAACTGTCTCCCAATCCTTAAAAGACACAATAAATGCTTGAACAAGGCAATAACCCCTGTCCTAGAGATTTTTAAGTACAAGGTACAATCAGCGGTACTATATGGGGCAGAATTATGGGGACCCGCATGTAGAAGCACATTTGAAAACCTTGAGAACAAGTTCCTTAGGGGATTGCTAAAACTATCTACTAATACCCCATTGACACCCCTCTTTCTGGACCTAAACATGAAATGAACAGACCAACACGCAATATTAAGACCACTATTGCTGTGGGTCAGACTGTGGACGACTTCAGAATTACTCGACTACAAGGAAGGCTTGAAAGAAGTTATGGAACTTGATAGCTGTAATAAAGTTTATTGGTTTAAGCATGTTCGAACTTGGTTGGGTATGATAGGACTAGCCCATTTTTGGAATGATCCTGAGGCTATGAACCCGTGCTCTAGGAAAATTGTTAAACTGTCATTTTGGTCATACGTGAGCTACGCGTCAGTGTACATAAAAACCCATGGTCCATTGACTGATAATTTTTTATTGTTTAAAGATGCAGCCCTTTTTGATTCTTTCTTAGATGAGATTCATCCGCCGTTATCAAAAACCTTGTACCTAAAATTTAGATATGGTACACTTAGAACCAAGGCACTTGAAAAAAGCTGGGCGAAGTTAAGTAGTGATCTTTGTACTTCATGTACTCATGATGCAAAGGAAGATGATTTACATATACTACTCTTTTGCTCCAGCTATGTAACACCAAGGAAAAAGTGGATAGTGCCGCTCTGTCTTAGAATTGGTTCGAGATCCTATAAAGAGGCTGGCAGAATCCTAAAGACTGACACGAGCCAGGTGATAGTATTCGGAGTCAGTAGATTTCTTCTTGCTTTTAACTTCATTAGAACAAAGTTGGGCCTACATTTTTAATATAAATGCACAACTATTGTTCATCCAACATCTTAAAATGAGTAGGATGATTATGTACTTAAATCGCATGTCTAATTATCCAACCTTGAGGAGTATTTAAAAGTTTAAAATTTTTTATTTTTTTATTGGCAAAACTTTTTAAAATTATGCCCTAGTGATTAGTGATTTAATTATTCTTTTTAATAGCTTTTAAATTGCATTTACGATTAATTGTATTACTAATTGTTGTATAATTTTCGCCCATGTAAATTTTGCCTGCTAAGAAATCTTGTAATTAGGATATTGTATTCGGACGCAATGAATACACAAAGAAATAGGTTAGCTTATTTGATCCCGTTATCTTTCTTGTGTTAGGAAGTGTTAAATTGTAAGAGAAATGAATGTTTTTATTGTATCTTTTATGATGTTAATGCGTCGAAATAAAGATCTAAATGAAATGATAGCCTTCTAATTTTGTTTGCATTCAGAGATATTCCCACTGCTGGTATCAATGCTCCAAAGATATCACCAACAATTTCTGACCAAGATTCTCTCTTCCTACGTGCTAAATAACTACCTAAGTTATGTACACCATCTTCTCCTCTTCCCATATGAAAAGTTTTCGGGTATACCAGGCCTATATAAAATGTGCCATACCAATGGTCTGGCAAACGAGAATACGCCTTGTTCCCGCAAATAAAGTATAACCCAGGAAAAACTGGATCATTTCCTCCTTTAAATCCCCATCCACCCATGATTCGGTATGTATCATGGCACTCACTATTACCTACAAAGCAATTATCATATGCAGTTTGATCCCTTCTAATACACAATTTCCCTTTCTGAGGCCAATCTAAAGCCATAGTTGGACTAGCTTCTCCTTTCAAGTGTTTTTCCATTTCTACATCCCAGACTGTCTTTTCCACCTTTCCTTCAGATGCCTTTCTTTGCATTTTCAATCTCCTTTCTTCAACCATATCCAAAAATGTATTTTCTTCTTTCTTTAAACTGCAAGTCAAATTGTTTCTAAATATATATTCTAATGTTAGTTCTTTAGTCTCTAAGAAAAATTCACCTAATACCTTTGCAGGTTTTACCTTGTTTAGCTTGTTAATTGATGGTACTTGTGAAAATATGTTATCTACATCTGAAAAATAATAATCTAACTTCCCTGTTTGGTAAAATAAACTAACTATTACATTACACTACATGTTATTCCATAAGTTACTGGAAGGTGGTGATAAGTCATTCCCTCCGATACAGATGCAGGTAACTGCATACAAACGTAGCAGTCCCTTATGTCCATTGTCTTTACATATTCATACAATATTTTTGAAAATACATTGTTAGAAAAATCAGTTATAGACCTGTCTTTATGCAAATAGTTTCTATCTATTCTAGTTGGAACTACCTTTTGAATCTTTTCTATATTAGTTTTGTCCTTCTATTGTATCTATTGTAGCTTTAAATGAGATCATTAGAGCAAGTATACTCCACAGAAGCATTAGTAATCCTGTACAACAACAACACATTTTACACCATCTCTTCAAAAATATACATCTACCTTTTCTACTATCTGTGTTTGCCATTTGTTTTTGTAAAAATGAACAGTGTCTTTTGACTTAGCCTCTTCTACTACACAACTAGTTTGTCTAACCCAAGGCTCTAAGCACCTATTTGGTTCTACCAGTTTTTGTCTTTTTCCCGTATTTTATTGTCTTTCCATTAGCAGCTTTCTTGTCTCATTCAGTTTGGCATCTCATCATCTTTCACCTTTCCTTTGTGATATGAGTACAGAATGTCCTGAACATCCGCCTCTTCTCCAATATCGGACAAGATAACTCTCAGGATTTCCGATTCCTAGTCCTCCTCAACCACTTCCGGTACAGTCCATTCTGGGTTTCCTTGGCTATCCGCCTCTTCTTTTACTTCAGGCAGGGCCACATACGTCTACTCTGGTAACTTATACATCCGGTTAGGTTTCCTCGTTCTTTTGCTTTCTCCAATTACAACTATTTCTTCATCTTTTGATTTCTCTTGACTTGTCACTTCATTCACCTGTTCAGCTCTTGGTGAATTTACTCGTTTCAGCCGATATCTCAGCCTCTTTATTTTATTTGGCCAAACTTCATCTTTTGCTGCTCTTTTCAGTTTACTTCCTTTATCATTCTTTTCAGCTCTCCAAGCTCTCTTTCTTAGAACTCGACCTTCTGGTACTTCGTCTTCGCTTTCCTCTGACTCTGTTTCAACTTGCTTTTTACTTTCAACAGCTTCTTTTTCCACCACTTCTTTCATTTTCCCTACTTCTGTCCCTCCTCGAATCTCCGGCACGCAATCTTCCTGCTGACTACTTGTCCCTACCTCTAACTGGATGTTGGAGTTCCCTACACCTCCTCGGGGGTCTTCCGCAGAAATCTTTACCTCTCTCTCTGTATCTGGCGCCTCTCCATCTAAATTGGTTATTTCAGGTGGAATTTCTCTCAATCTTTCATCTGGAACTTCTCTCTCAGTAATTTCTTTAATTGCCTTTTCACCGTCTTTTCCTTTTCTCGAACGTTGAGTTCCTTGTTCAGTCTCTGAGTCTGAGCTTGTATCAGAAATCTGTAGCCTTCTCCTCAAGGAAATACTTCTGGGGACAAAAGTTTGATTTGACTCTGATTCCCCCCTTTCAGGGTTTTCTTTTGTTCTTGTCTCTTCGTCATCTGATTCAGTACTAGATTCTGATTCGTCAAAATATTATTTTTCTGTGCTACCCACTGGATTTGGAATTCTCAATGTGTGACTTGCATGAATCCAGTTTTTCAGTCCAGCACACTTCACAGCTGTTGTTGTGGTTTTCCCCACCTTGGAACCAGACAGTTTCTTGTTCTCTGTACTTTGATTCTTACCCAGTCACCTGGGCTCAGATCATGGGCTTGCTTCTTTTCAAGGGTGGTGGCATCCGCTCCAACCTGATGAAACACAGAATGAACTGCGCCAGCCAGGCTTTTACAGTAATCCAACACCATGTCATCAGTTATAGGCATCAGCTTGTTGACTGGTATGAACACATGACGCATTGCTCTACCCATGATGATTTCATGGGGGCTCAACCCTGTAGTTCTGTCTGGAATTGATCTAATAGTCATGAGTACTAGAGGCAAGATATCAGGCCATCTCATACCTGTGGCTAAACACATTTTCCCTAACCTGTTTTTGATAGTACCATTCATTTGTTCCACCACACCAGAAGCCTCTGGGCGATAGGCACAATGTAGTTTTTGTCGTACATTCAGTGCTTCACAAATCAATTTTATGATCTCATTATGGAAATTTCTTCCTCGGTCTGATTAAATTGTTACTGGAACCCGAATATAGGAATAAATTCCCTCAAAAGTAATTTTGTCACTGTGATTCTATCATTTCTTCTTGTTGGGAATGCTTCCACCCATCTAGATAACAAACAGACCATAACTAGAACATACCTCAACCTGTTACAGAGAGGCATCTCAATGAAATCCACTTGCATTCTGGTAAAAGGCCCTCCTTCTCGACCTATTGTTCCCAGACTCACTACTGTCTTTCTTCCAGGGTTGAATTGCTGACATATAAGGCATCTTTGACAAAGACTCTCTGTTACAAGTCTAAATTTTGCATTGTACCAGGTCTGTTTGAACGACCTGATCATAGCATCTCTCCCTATGTGTCCCTGACCATGATACATCTGTGCCATGGCAGACATCATGCTATCAGGCATAACTGGTCTTCCATCCCGATAGACCCACACATGGTCCTTTTCCCTTGGTGCACATCCTGCTTTTACCCGCTGTTTCATTTCCTCATCTCCTGCTTCTTCCTGCAATTGCCTTACTTCTTCCCAGGTAACTACAGTATTAGTAAACATTAAGGTGCAAGAAGTCACTTCTTTCTCCTTCGCTCTGTTTATCGAATTCTGGTTACGTGCACAGTATTGGGCCATATCATTGGCGTACTTGTTGCCGATGGCGATGTAATCGCCAGGTTGACTGTGTGCAGCACACGTCACAACAGCCAATTGTCTAGGCTGCTGTATCGCCTCAAGCTATTTTCTAACCACCTCAGCATTCTTAATGGGAGTTCCACTTGATGTCAAAAATCCTCTCTGTAGCCATATTTGACCGAAATCATGCACCACACCAAATTCGTACTGGCTGTCAGTTATAACGGTCACTCTCACACTCTTCCCAATCTTACATGCTCTAGTCAAAGCAACAAGTTCAGCTACTTGGGCCGATTTTACTCCTTTCAGGTACGATGCTTCCATTACTGCTGCAACTGTGCATACTGCATATGCTGCACTCAACATTCCATCATCTGTTTTCAATCAAGACCCATCTACAAACATCACAAAATCACTTTCTGGTAATAGTACATATTTTATGTCAGGACGTGGTTTGGTACAGAAATCCAGTACATCCAGACAATCGTGATCTGCTTCGTCTCTGACCTCCACATTTTCAGCATCAGGTAATAACGTTGAAGGATTCACGTTCAAGCATCTCACAAGACTCACATTCATTGCACCTAATATGACTTTCTCATACTTAGTCAGTCGACTATGTGTCATGTACTGAGTGCACTCCTTGTTAAAAGGATTGCCACATCATGAGGTACAAATACTTTCACAGGATATCCCATCACAATTCCTTCACACTGTTCCAAACTCCGACAGGTAGCAGCCACTGCTTTCAAGCACCCAGGTGAGGCTACAGCTACTGGGTCCAGCATTGATGAGAAATATGCAATTGGCCTCCTCAGTTTTCCATGCTTCTGTATTAATACAGAAAGTGCACATCCATTCCTCTCACTGCAATACAACTCGAACGCCTTCTCATAATCAGGCATTCCTAATGCTGGCGCTTCACACAAACCATCTCTTAATCTTTTAAAAGCTGCCAATTCCTCTTTGTTCAAATCAATTGGATCTCTCACATCACTTCTTGTCAATCGTACCAAAGGCTTTGCAATCAGGGAGAAATTGCTTATCCATTGGCGACAGTATCCAACCATTCCAAGAAACATTCTTACCTCTCTTTGAGTCATGGGAGCTCTCATTCCTTTTATGATCCTGATTCTGTCTAATGTTATCTTTCTCAGTCCTTTTTCAATATTATGGCCCAAATAATGTACTTCTTTCTTGCAAAATTGTAATTTTGATGGTGACACTTTAAGTCCTCCATCAGCCAGATGATTCAGCAAGGCTATAGTGTCTATTTCACAAGCTTCGCGGGTTTTCGACGCCACAAGAAGGTCATCGATATATTGGCCTAACACTGAATTTTCAGGCATTTCTAGACTCTCTAAGGATTTCTTCAATATCTGATTAAATATTGAGGGGCTTTCTGTATACCTCTGTGGAATTCGGCACCAAGCCACAATATACGTTCACCAAAACGAAACACAAAAATCTGCTGGCTGTCATGGTGCAATGGAATGGAAAAGAAAGCATAGCATAGATCAATCACTGTATACCATTCTGCATGATGGGGAATCTGATACAAAATCACAGATGGATTTGGTACAATGGGACAACATGATACAACAATCTTGTTTATCTTTCTCAAATCTTGCACTATCCTGAACTTTCCATTAGGCTTTTTCAGTCCCATAATCGGGGAATTACATTGACTACTCATTATTTCTCTCAAAATGCCTTGTTTTATCATCTTTTCAATCACAGGAGTAACTCCTTCAATTATCTCAGGTGTCAATTTATATTGAGGGACATTTGGATAGCTTATTCCTTCCTTCACTGTTATTTTTACTGGATCTACATTTCTCATTAGTCCCACATCTTCTCCTGTGAAATCCCAGACATCTGCTTTTACGGTCTGTTTCAATACTTTAGGTAATTAATCAGGGTTAAATACAGCATAGGCTTCAGTAATCTCAGTTTTCCTGTTTGCCATAGTCATTTTATACAGCACATCTTCATCAGGGGTTTCAAATGCCATCCCATCAGGGGTACAGAATATAGTGCAATTCATTTTGCACAGCAAATTCCTACCCAACAAATTCACAGAACGTGTGTCGCACACAACAACGCAGTGCATTTCAGAGAATTTCCCTATGCTAACTTTCACTGGTTCTGTAAGATAAGTTTTAATCTGTCTGTTGGATACACCAACTACTTTGATTGTTTCATCCGAGAGAGGAAGATTCTTAACATCAGCTGACCTAACAGTTGATCGAGTAGCACCAGTATCGACTAAGAAAGTAATACTTTCATTATTTATTTTTCCATCTACAAATGGGCCTGTCTTTTCTACTTCTAGAGTTGCACCAAGTACGCACACTTCTTCCTCCTTTCGGCACCGTCAATAACCCTCTTCCGAAGCGCTCTTATCGCGTTGTAACCAATACTGCGAAACAGCATTAGCGCGCGGCGGTTTAGTTACCTGTTCTTCGTTGTAGAATCCTGTCTCATTACTGTATTTCTGTGAGTTTTTGCTTTGTGGAAAAGGCGGTTTTGGCACCTGATTCTGTTGGGTAACAACCTGCTGCTGTCGCTGCGGTTGACCACTCACCTCATTCTGCACCTGTGGATTCAATGATGCATTTTCATTATTGGTACTTGGGGTAAATTTACACTCGGATTTCCAATGCCCTACTCTACCGCAATTATGACATGGGAATTTCTTTTTAGCTTCTTCTATATTAAAATTTCCCTTACCTTTCCCAGGAGTGAATTTTGGTCTGGGGCCTGTATTATTCGCTTGTTCCGCTAACTGAGCTTCCTGTCTTTCAGACACTTTTACTTGTGCCCACATAGCTTTCTCTTTTAACTTACGCTGTTTGGCTTCAATCTCATCCCTTAAATATTTTGCATGTCTCAATACTTCATCTATTTTCTTATTTTGCCAATCTACAGTATGTTGTTTGATCATCTCACTAATTTCTGGACGTAGACCATATACAAATCTGTATACAAAATGACTTAAATCCTTTTCACTCAAATTTTCATCACCACTGAACTGTGTAAAGGCCAAAATCAGCCTTTCGTAATAGGCATGTAACGACTCCTTACTTTCCTGATGAGTTCTGTCAATTTTCACCCAATCTGTTTCTTTGGGAGGTACTTTATTTTTCAGAAAGGCAATAACCTGTTCATATTTCTTCATAACCTCTGGATCAGGGGCTCCTGTTTTTGGATCCCTAGGGTATGCCTGTGTTGGCCAATTTATCATAAGCTTGCACTCTGTCCATAAATCTGCTGGCACTATTATGTCAAATAGACTATTCAAATCAATCCATAATACTTTAGATAATTTCACAAATCTGTCCACTTGCCTATACCACTCGACAGGCTTTTCGCGTATTCGAGGGAAATCATTTGTAAATGACAAAATATCTTGTCTAGTCCATGGAACATGTACATATCCTCCTCCTGGAATTTCTCTCATGGGGCATTCTGTTGCTACCTTTTCCTTTTCTCTCACCGGGAACGCTGCAAATGTTTTATCTGAAGCATCATCTCGTTTTCGGTACCACCTGCTTCTCCATTTATCTACATCTCCCCATTTTCTCAACAAAATAATTATCTCCTTAATCTGACTTATCCGTCCTGTGGTATTCAAATTTTCAAATATCTTTTTCATTAAAATCTATTCGATATGGTTTTTGTAAAGCCTTCACCTTTTCAATATCTATACCCAGTTCATTTGCTACTTCTTCTAGTCTTTCATGCAGATTTTTTGCTCTCCAAGTTAAACTTTTGCACAAAAACAGTAACTCCTCATCCTGATAAGTATTAATTTCTCTGTGGGGATAGTTCCTACTATTAACTCTTCCAGTACCATTCGTAATTTGGCCACATCTATTGATTGAGATTCTTTGTCTTTTCTCTGCAAGCTTCTCAACCATTCACTCAATTCTTCTGAAGATGGACCTACTGGTTTCTCTACATTACTTCGTTCTGAGCCCCTTTGTGTCTCTAATACTGATTCCATTGTCATTGTATGTCTTTCTGCTACATTTGGACCTATAAATGGGCTACTCGAAACATTTGGTTCGATCATACTCATTGTCTGTCTCCATGGATTTTCATTTAGACTCTGCTTTGGCTTCTCAGTCTGTTTATTACTATTATAAGGAACGGTTAAACAATGTTCACTATCTTTCTGTTTATCAAAAATAGGCATCACAGGGCCTATAGTCACTGGAACAGTTACAGCTTCTAAATTTTTGGTCAATTCTCTTATCTTTTCAGTTAATTCTAAAGTTGTTTTGGCTAATTCTGCCGAATTTTCACCATTTAATTTATTTTCCGATTTTCTCTCTATCTCTCTAATGGAATTATTTTTCCCTAATTCTTGGGACACTGGTTCAGTCTTGATGATTCGTAATGTTTCTCTCATTGGGGCACTTGGTGTCAATATTTCAGATTCTGTTTGGTACGGAGGTGGATTTTTATAAAAACATGTCATCAAGAACATCATCTTCCGATTCATGCACTCCATACCATCCGGATTCTACATTATGTCTTTTTTCCGTACATTTTCTACCTCCAACTTCTTCAACAGTTCTCACAGGAAACAGACCTTCAGTCATACTTGCATTCCGCCACCTTCTCATTCTCTCATCATGAGTGTCATGCCCATATCTACCAAACATGTACTTATACCTTCCACCACTCCTCTGTCTCCCTCTGTCATGCATTTCATCTTCCCATTCGGTCAATGCTTCAAACTGTGTTAGTCTAGGTCTCGGTTCTACGTTCTTTCTCTCAAATTTCTCAAAACCGCTAAATTAAACGAACCACGCTCTGGAAATGCCAAAACTCCGTCGTTCTTAGTGTATTTTACCCAATTGTCTAACCAAATATAAGTATGATATCCGTATTTCGCAACCATAAAGGATGCAGGCGATTTCGGCGGGGGAAGCAACTGTCCTTCCCTAGTCACAATCGGTTTGTCCTTTTTAAACCATTTCTTGATTTTCCCAAACCAGGAATTGTTCTCCTTTTCAGGTGAATCGTAATACATTATTTTGTCTTTTGTGTATCGCTAGTCTTTTCCATACGACTGCTCTGTTATTTTAACCAATCGCAGCGTGACTCACACTAACGCACCAATCCGGAGCATCTACGTCACTTCTGCAATTCTCCAATCCCAGCACGTTTCACACCTGCACATTAATCAGCAGCGTCTACGTCACCCTGTACTTCTCCACTCCTAGCGCGGCATACACTAGCACATTAATCAGGGGCGTCTACGTTTCTCACTGACTAGCCAATCCCAGCGCGGCTTTTCTGACATCAGCTTTTCTCGCTGTCACAGCTCCTGCTCCTTTTGACCCCTCCTTTACAAAATTCTCTCTGTAAGCTTTTTACGTTCTTCCAATTCACAAATCTGTTAGTAACGACTTAAAAAACGCCACCATTGTCCGCTTCGCTAACCAAAGAATAGAAAATGACCTTTCTCACAAGAATCACGTCTTTCCCGAGAGCAGCGCTTACCTCTGCCCTACTACGGAATCGTTACTTCCGTTGATAAAGTAGCACATCCCTCTACCTTACCCTTCTAACAAGCATTGGTTAATCTATTCTCCAGAATTAAGACACCTAGTTGGAGACGGAATGCTCCTGAGAAATAAAACCAGAGTTTCGCAATTCTCCTGAATGCTATTTCATCCACGCACTTTCACACGAGGTAAAAAAAATAGTTCATCCACACAGAATCCTGTCTTTCCCGAGAACAGCGAACAGTCTGTCCTACTACAGAATTATGACACTCGTTAACAAAGTAGCACTTCCCTCTACTTTATCCTTCTAGCAAGCTTAGGGAACACCTGTTACCTTTCCAGTGATAAGCGTTATCAGAGCTCCTTCTGGACTCCTGGTACCTAAGACAAAAATTTCACAGGTGACCTTCGCTACCATACACTTTTTTCATACAGGAGATATTTCTAATGGCAAAACACTACGATGTCACCGAATCGAACCCAGACAATGCGTCGTGCAACTTCAATCGTTACACGTGTCCCCTGTGTACCTACAGGGAAGCAACAATTCTGTGTTTCTCGAGAGCAGCGCTTACCTCTGCTCTACTATGGAACTGTCACAAACTTCCAACTTCCTACATCCCAGAAGCCGTGCAAACAACATAGAACCTGACGCGACTCCACATAGAGTGTTAATACATAAACCAATACCAATCAATATTCAATAATCAATAAGCAATGTACAATCAATAATCACCAAACCAAAACAATAATAACCATCATCCTGCTACCAGAAAAACTGTTGCAGCGCGCAAACCTGGGTAACGGGAATCAGGACAAAACCCCGTACCTAATATCCTCACTTCGTCACAGACCAAATACAACATTAACACATTCACTCCTACAATCATTGGTGGGGCCCATATCACCAACATTCTCACTTCGCTTCTCACTGGTCTGCACTTACAGGAGAGATGAATGTTCCAAGCACTGACATGAAAGGAATATCTTATAACCTATAGAGAGAAAATTATTTACACTTCTATGCACTAATATCCTTATCACTACACATCATAAACCTAAACATTAAGATACTCCTCCCACGTGATCAATGGATCAATTAGTTGAATTGATATTGATGATTTAGTCCAGCTAAAACATACTCAAAGATCCTGATCTATCCTCTTTCAAAAAACGACCAAACACAAATTATCTTGATAATCAATAATTTTGTTTATCTAATTAATCCAAGAATTTTAGTTCCATCTAGTAAATTTATTAATCATTACGCAAATCACAGAATACCATATTTACCTATTCTGGCTGTCGGTTGTCCTCTACGTCATCAACTTTAGTCGTCAGCACGCTACAGTCTTAAAGATTGGGTCAAGGACCAGAGACGTGCAAGTATCGATCAGTGCCCATAGATTTTAGGAAGTCCTTAGTTCATCAAGAAATTGGGCAGCAATTCAGTCTGTCAAAAATTCAGGAATGCAGCTGTCACGTAGCGTCACCGTCGTCTCCGTCAGCAAAAGTGAAAGTACGAGCAAGACAGCAATCCTCTCTATTCTAACGTCATTTTATAATGAAAGTATGGACAAGAAGATACATTTTAGTAAATTTGGGCTTATCCCATTGGTTGGTTGGGATCGTCCGGTGAGGTTTCACACAGTTCAGGAGGTTAAGTCACTATACATGTTCCATCCGGTTTTTGTACAAGTCCTTTGTCAAAATACTTGGCAGGCATCCCGTCGTGACCTTGCTTGGGCACATCGAGACTAGGGTCATGTCGAGGCCAATGGCACATGTGGTTGGCGCAGGCGCTCTGCGCCCGAAACCTCGTGGAATGGTGGCCATCTCTTCGTGTCATTTTAGCGGCCATCTTGGTTTTAGGCCCAAAGGACAACTTAAGCAAAACAAACACAAAAAGTAATTAATACATAGAAATGATGAATAAAATGTTAAACCCTCTCTAATTCCCCTATGTGCTTGTAATTATCTAGCGTATGGCGACATTAAAAGCGTTCATATTCACCCATTGATGTCATCTGGTGCAACATTACGATAACGTCACAAAAGGAACATATATCATGCGATATTCTATTTTTCCTAGTATTAGTATGCGTACATATGTTAATTACAAATTATTTTAGCCATGCAAAATGCAAATCCCACGTATATTTCGTACATCAGTAAAGTTGGTTAATCTTCACGCAAACACATTAATAGTATTACAATTAATAGATTATTCTAATTAGTATAAACATGCAGAATGGTGGGGGGTTTGCAAAATTTTGTACTACTCGCCCCATCAATGGAGTAAGGGCCATCGAGGAAACTACTATATGTCCTTCCACCCAATTTAGATCAGCAGATATATAGCCTGCAAACCCCTGGCAGTAAAAAGGAAAAATCCCTCCCTCACCACGGGAGATAACGTCCCTGGTGAGGTGGGCATTTTGTTTTATTTTCAATCATGGAGTCAGTGGCGTAGCTAGGGTGGGACGGTGGGGTCGGTCCGCCCCAGGCGGCACTATTTTGGGGGCGGACAAAGGCATTCAGATAAGGCTCGGCTTGCTTTCGTGGACGTTCGGGGATGGGCAGAGAAGGAATAGGACTCGGGCAATGTCCTCTTCTTTTCTGTGCTGGCAGCTGTCCCCCCCTCTCTTCCTATTATTCCCTCTCTTTCTGTCTTGCTCCTCACTTACTGAAAACTGTGACTTGAAGAAACGGTTCACAACCTGTCTTTACTTCTTTCATTCAGTTGCTTCCCTGTGAAATGGATCCAAAAAAGAAAAACACTCTTGCGATAAATGCCCTTTTTCTGACATTTTTCTATTCCAAAGTGCAGCGGGATGGAGATAAATATAAGGTTTTAAATATGAAAAATAAATACATTACTAAATAAAGCAAGACAGAGTGGTTGCAAAGTGGCCAGATTGGTTTTATTTACATCCAAATACATCAGCATCACTTTACAGAGTTTGCCAGTGAAGCGCTACTTTTGTTTTCTCGTCTTTCTTTGAACAGCATTGTTGTTCCCAGGTGGGAAAGTGTCCCATTCCTGGAGGTACTGCAATACCTGGTTGATGGGTGGATTGGAAAACAAAATGTGTACCATGGCTCTGTGTTTATGGATGTGGTCTTTTTAAACCATACTGCTTACGTTTTGTAAGGATATAAGCAATGGACATTGAAACGGTTCCCTTCAGGGCCCTCTAGTCATGTCCTTAACTTTTCATGTAAAACCACTCGCTGATTTCTGAATAGTGAGTGAGAGATCGTTAAGGTAACCATGTTGTTTCTGCTTACATTTCACATGCTTTACTTAATCTTGCATTCGCTATGAGTGGTTGCTTTTACTGTTTTTTTTTAGGCAGCATATTACTCTTATCAAGTGCATAATTTGAATTGAGGCACATCCAAGTGTTTATAGGGAGCACAATTAGGTTATAGCTGGAGGCAGTGCGAGTTTCTCTCAGTGGGGAAGTATGGTGTTCAGTGGGGGAGAGGATGTGGCACTATGGCCAGAGCTGTCGAATTTGGAACTGGAGAACCAGGTTCAGCCTTCATGACCAGTCCACCAGACCACTGTACTGAGGGAGCACATTCCCATGCTAGACCTTAGAAGGCCCCACTAGACCTTAGAAGGCTTGAGGTCTTAGCACAAGCAGGTGTACCCTAGTGGTGTCAATTGTGGGTTAACCTTGAAGGCCTGTCCACCACAATCCATACTGAAGTTCATCTCCAGTCTTGCGGGCAGGCCTACAAAGCAGCACACCCTAGAGCAACTGTGATCTAGTCGCTGTGACTCTATCACTCAGGTCACATGAACCTTGAGCAGGTTAGGGCGATGCAAACGGTGTGACCGCACTGGGTACCTATTTCGGGTGGGTGCGTAGTGTTTGCAAGTATATCATGGTTTAAAAAAACTTGCTGCCTCCTTCCTGGCCTCCAGCAATTTTCAGAAACAATAAAAATGTCACGATAACTTCGGTGATTAATGTTCTTCCTAGAGAGACATCGGAGTTTTGTCTAGTGGAAGGGTTGACTCCTGGAAAGGTAGCACAGAGGGTTAATGTGCCTGCTGAAAAGAACATGTACCATGCAGATCACAAAGTGCACTGCTGTAATGGGGGGACCATGATGAATGGTCATTTAATGTCTGCTGTAGATGATGGATCACTGAACAGTGTCATGTATGTGCATGTTTGCATTGTGCTGAGGGGATTACCAGGTAATTATTCACGCAGCTCTCTGATGGATGTCACATGCAGTTTTTCTGAGTCCCCAGATAGATCATGCAGTCTGTGTGTTCTCTTTTAAACTGCCAGTCACTGGTGTATTCAACTGTGTAGCCTTGGACCGTGTCATGTATGTGCATGTATCTTGCATGATCGAGGTAACTATTAGTGGGGATGCTACGTGTCTCTCAGACCCCTTTCAAGTGCTCGCCGTCCTTTTTCCCCAGCAACGCCCCCTCCCCAGGGGCGGCAATCTGAGGGATAGCCCCGGGCACCACAAGCTCTAGCTACGCCTCTGCATGGAGTCATGCATCAACCTTTAAAAAGCTTTGACTAATGCACGGTGACAGCGGCAACATGGTTTTAGTAAAGTACTCCATCGACATGACGGAGAAATGGGCTGTCCACCAACTTTTAAATCATACCCTTAGTGTCAACATAATATTTAAGTCAATAGGTCTGGAGTCAGACCTGTTTCTCTGAAGTTTGATAGGTGTACAGTCCATGAGTAAGAGACCTTCCACACACAATGTGCAAGGAATGTGCTCACCAGCCATCTGCAAAACTCCACCTGCAAAATCTATATAAAAGCAATTGTGATGATAGATGCCAAAGTTGGTCTCAGTTAGGCAAGGGTGAGGCAGCTTTTCCTTTTTAGAGCGTTAAAGAATTAATTCTGATGTAATGTGCTATGCTGCCAGGGATTCACTGAACAGGTTGTTATTTAATGCTTATTTTTTCTTATGTATGGGTCAGATCTACCTCTTATTGCTTATAATTTTGCATGTGTTGAAAGCTTTTGTCCATGCACTATGAGCAAGCATCTCATCAAGTGAGTGTGGTGCAAAGCTATCCACTTTAACTTGGTGTGGTTCACAAATGAGTTCTTTCTCTGCCTGAAGGACGTAGAGAATTCTCTGTGCAAGTTTACTTGAGTAGGTGATACATGTGTGTCTTAAACCCCTGCACTGTAATTCCCAGATCACCTAATTATTCCTTAATCAGGGGAGTGTAACTCATAATTACAAAGTATTGGAAGGGTTTTACCACACAATAATTATAATTAGGTGTGAGGTGTTTCTACCCCACTAATACTGTGTAACTTGAATCAGGGCCTGAGAATCTGTGAAGGAAAGAGAGCAATTACAATATTCTCATGTTTTCAGCTGTCAGTAAGATTTCACGTGCACCCTGCAAATGAAGACATTGTATAGTCAGTCCGTGATAAGAAGGTGTCCACCTTCCAGGTTCGGGCAGTTAAACCCTACCCAAAGGATATGTGTGAAGGTTGAGACTAGATGAAGAATAGCATATGTATTACAGGTGCTGGAATGTATTTTTAAAAACCAAATACAGCTTTAATATTATATTAAACCCCACAGAAGTGAAGAGACCACACTCAGTAAAGGGGTGAAACTCGGTACTGTATTTACCAAGACAAACAAACAGGACACATTTCGGCTCGCGCCCTTTTCCAACTGTTTGCACAAACGGTAGTTTCATCATGTTTTATAATTACGTCAGCATTTCACTTACGATTTACAATTTCATGAAAATAAAAAGTGGGCTGTTACTCACAGACCGCAAGCGCATCTTAGAGTGGATATATGTCTGCGAAGAATAATACAACGCATTTATAACCATCATGCATGTTTCAATAACATGATTCTTGATGTTATGTTATGTTATGTCCACTTGTAACGCGCTCGGCTACTCGTAAGTATCCCAGCGCGACACCCGAGGGGAGAGGAGAGCCAATCACGCAAAGAGATGTGTTTTGAGCTTCCGTTTGAATACTGCAAGCTCGTGAGTAAGGCGAAGATCAGAGGGAAGAGCATTCCAGGCGTTGCTGGCTTTATCCACCAGAGAACAGCCCCCGACCCTCTGGAGTTTAAAGCGCGGAACCGAAGCAAGACAGAGGGACGAAGAGCGCAAGGTCCGCGAGGGGACATGAAAGGAAAAATGCCTCTAGAGATAGAGGGGACCCTGACCGTGGAGAGCTCGATGGGCCAGGACCAAGAATTTAAACTTGATCCTGGCTGCCACGGGTAGCCAGTGAAGAGAGTGCAGGTGAGAAGTGACACTCTTCCTAGATGAAATGCCCAGAAGCAATCTGTCCGCCGTGTTCTGGACCACCTGCAGTTTTTTTAATCATGTACCTAGGGACCCCCGCATATAGGGAATTGGCGTAATCCAGCCGAGAGAAAATCAAAGCACAGGTGATTGTTTCTCTGGCTGCCTGCGGGAGAAGAGGAAAAAAATTCCTAAGGGTTTTTATAAGACCAAAGCAGCAGCCACCAGTTTTCCTAATATGGGTGGAAAAGGAAAGATTCTCCTCGAACCAGACACCCAAGTTATTAGCGGGCTGTCCCTCAGACAGGGGTAGAGGAAGCTCCTGTGGCCACAGCTGTTTCCGAAAGTCGGCAGGAAAATTGCCAAAAAGCAAGATCTCCAATTTTTGCTCATTGCACTTAAGCTGAGCGTCCGCTAGCCAAGTGAAGATGGAACGAAGGCACTGTTGCGCCGCAAGGACCGAATTAGAAGCTTTATCCCAGGTGAACAGCAGCTGGGTGTCATCCGCTTAAGCCAATACCTTAGCCCCGAGAGCTTCAGCTAGATGGATCAGAGGCGTAACATAAATGTTAACAAGCAAGGGGCTAATGGAGGAGCCCTGCGGGACACCCGTGGTGAACGAATGAAGGGAGGAATAGAAAGGAGGGAGCCAGATCTGCTCAGCCCGCTCCTCCAAAAAAGACCTAAGCCAGCCCCATACAGCCCCTGACACACCAATCTCAGCAAGACAGGCCAAGAGAAGATCGTGTGGGACCGTATCGAAGGCCGCTGAGAGGTCCAGCAGAATCAGAGCTGCCCTACCCACGGCGTCAAGGCACGCCCGAATGGCCTCCACAACCTCAACCAAGACCGTCTCAGTGCTGTGGGCAGCACGAAACCCTGATTGAGCTGAGTGCAGAAGCGCCTCAGTCTCCACAAAATCTGTCAATTGCCTATGAACCACCTTCTCACAGGCTTTGGCTATAGCTGGCAAAAGAGAGATGGGACGATAATTGCCGGGGTTAAGTGGATCCAAAGATGGCTTTTTAAGGAGGGGAAGAATCTTCGCCTGTTTCCAGCCCTGAGGAACAGCCATTGACTGTAGAGACAGATTAATAATCAAATTGACTTCAAGGTGGATACTCTCAGCTACAGCGGCCAGAAGCCTGGCCGGGCAGGCATCTGCCGGGGAACCAGATTTCAGACCTCTAAGAATTTTAAGAGTTTCCAGCGGATGAACTGGTCGAAAGGCAGACAGCGTAGCAGAGGGGGGCACGGCCTGAGAAGCCGGCTGCCCTCCATGATCGCCCCTGCCTGAAGAGAACGAGGCCTGAATGGCCTTGATTTTATCTCTGAAGAACCCAGACAGAGTGCTACACCAGTAAAACGAGGCGGGAGTAACACTAACTTGAGCCAGCGGGGAGGTGAAACTCTGCACTATGGCAAAAATTTCTTTAGAGTTGTTCCTGGCAGCATCAATGCGAGCCGCAAAGAAATGACCTTTCGCTGTAGAAATGGTGACATAATAGGAACTTTGCATTGCTCTCAGTTTTGTTTTAGCCACAAGTCAGTAGCCACTCCTGCCCCATGCCCGCTCCAAGATTTTACACTCATGTTTTACCGCTTTAAGAGCAGGTGTAAACCATGGTTTGGAGGGCGTAGCTCTGGCCAGTCCAATAGGTCATAGAGAGGCAATCTAATTCACTGCTCTGGAGACCCAGCCCGTAAACCCTGACAGGCACTCCTCCAAACCCCCAGACAGAACAGGCCTGGCGGTATCCAAGGCTTGTACAAGTTCCAGAGGGTCCAATTTCCCAAGAGCAGCATTTCTGATAAAAATGCACCCGAGTCTCAGCCTTGGAGATGGTCCAAGAAAAATATAAAATGGTCGGACCAAGTCACTGGGAGGGGATCCCTTACAAGAATAGGAAAGTTGGAACAGATGGGGTCCAATATATGTCCAGCCCGATGAGTGGGAAGGCCGACGTGCTGGCTAAGTTGAGCCGTATGAAGAGTGTCCATCAGGTCAATCACCTCCCTATCCTCGGGTAGATCCGTATGGAAATTCAGTCGCCCAACACCAAATAGTGGGAAAACCTAACAGCCCTAGAAGTAATCGCATCTCCCCAAGCCTGAAGAAAAGGACCAGCTGGTCCAGGAGGCCGGTAGATCAAGGAGACACCAAGAGTAAAATGTGCTGACAAACGGGCGCTAAAATCAAGCACCTAGCAGCCGGCCCAGGCCGTGGAGTCTCCTAAACGAAGATCCCAGAGATCTTTGTATATAACCGCAATTCCACCGCCCCTTGCCCCCTGGCGATCGACTCTCAAAATCCTATAACCCACAGGAGTAGCCAGTGCAACTATGGGGGCAGAAGTAGAGTCGAGCCAGGTCTCAGTAGTAAGGAACAGCATATCTAGTGAGCCGTCCTCCAGCAGCCCAAAAACATCCACATGGTGTTTCTTAAGTGAGCGGACATTTATTAGCCCTGCCGAGAGCTCCACAGGTATAGCCCGCTCATTGGGACTACAGTTCACATTGGATAAAAGGGCACGGCCCCCCCCCAACTGAAAACCACAGACACTACAGGCCCCTAAAGGCATCACTGCCACATCCAAAGTGTGAGATTGGCGACAAGCCGCCACATCCAGGCCTCTAAGAAGATCACTAGAGTAGGTAAAATGTACTGTAGATTCCTGAGGCAGCAGAGTAGCATGTCCGGTACCGGTCGCTTTCGGGACGCTGATGGGCGCGGACGGGCTTGCCTTAGGCGCGCCTTCGGCACGCCAGTGGCGCGCCCGCTGCGCGCGTCCGCTGCGCGTCCCTTCAGCGCGCATTAAATGCGCCCTGGTGCCGGAAAGCTAGAGCGCTAACCAGCGCTAACCGGCAAGATGGCGCCTCGAGGAAAAGATCAGCCCTCCAACCCCCACAGAAGTCGCCACAGCGATGAGGTAGAGGAATTGTGCAAAGTCTGCAATATTTTTATAGTGCGGGTACGTGGGTGGGAGCAGCGAGCGGAAACACCGCTGGTCAAGTAGCAGCAAACTGTAGTTATTTTTAAAAAGCAAAGACAATAAAAGCATAAGCAAGGTAAAAACACGCAATCATGTGAAGTATCACACTGGTCAATCCAGGTAAGCCCCTCAGGCGCTGCGCGTCCGTTCAGCGCGCATTAAATGCACCCTGGTGCCGGAAACCTAGAGCGCTAACCAGCGCTAACCGGCAAGATGGCGCCTTGAGGAAAAGATCAGCCCTCCAACCCCCGCAGAAGTCGCCACAGCGATGAGGTAGAGGAATTGTGCAAAGTCTGCAATAATTTTTATAGTGCGGGTACGTGGGTGGGAGCAGCGAGCGGAAACACCGCTGGTCAAGTAGCAGCAAACTGTAGTTATTTTTAAAAAGCAAAGACAATAAAAGCATAAGCAAGGCAAAAACACGCTATCACGTGAAGTATCGCACTGGTCAATCCAGGTAAGCCCCTCAGGTGCTGCGCGTCTGTTCAGCGCGCATTAAATGCGCCCTGGTGCCGGAAAGCTAGAGCGCTAACCAGCGCTAACCGGCAAGATGGCGCCTCGAGGAAAAGATCAGCCCTCCAACCCCCGCAGAAGTCGCCACAGCGATGAGGTAGAGGAATTGTGCAAAGTCTGCAATAATTTTTATAGTGCGGGTATGTGCTTGGGAGCAGCGAGCGGAAACACCGCTGGTCAAGTAACAGCAAACTGTAGTTATTTTTAGAAAGCAAAGACAATAAAAGCATAAGCAAGGTAAAAACACGCAATCACGTGAAGTATCACACTGGTCAATCCAGGTAAGCCCCTCAGGCCTGGATAAATCCATCATTTACAATTCATTCTTTTTCTGATTATGCATATACACGATGATGCTACACACATTCATAGCTTGTACATGATGTTTAGAGATACCATAATGGAGCTCTATATGAGCTAATTTCAAACATTTCATGGACGTTAAAAAACATCAAATGGGAATTTTTTGTGGCATTCCATAAATCCATTGCATGATCAAACCTATTACATTTATAATCATGTCCTGAATGGGCAATGTTGGAGTGGCAAAGACCATACCTCAATCAATACATACCCACTATGGGGCATATTATCAAGAGATGTATCGCTGCTTTTTCGGCACATAGCGCCGAAAAAGCGGATATTTTTTTATCGCACAATTTACAAGGACTCGCTACCATGCAGTAGCGTGAGTTTCCTTGCGATAAAAGCCGTTTTTTTCCCCACTTTGCATGTCAGGGATAGACATCGCTAATGACATGCAAAGTGGGTGTACCTTAGGAATACTACATGACAAACCCTGGCTACCACAGATACGCATTATTTACAACGCCGCACCGGTTCGGCGAAACAATGTCAAAAGTAGCTCTAAAACCCCTTATTCGCAGGTATTTAACTCCTGCTAATAATCTGACTTAACCATACTATGAATGGGAGGTGGATTGGAAGGTTAAATCCACATCTCCCGATTACCAAGCATTTCATTAGCGCAGTTCCCATATCGCTGGATTACATATGCTAATGATGCTTATCGCCATCTATCGCAGGCTTTTACATCGCATGTGAGAAAAGTGTTGCTAATACAACGCTAACAGGGCGATGTAATCCGGCGATAGATGCCGATAATCACAAACGTGCTAAGCGCCTTCTGCAATAATTATCGAGGGTTGTTGTTAATATGCCCCTTCATATGTAATAATGTTAAATGTTCCTGCAACTTGGGGATGACATCCAATGCATACATATCAGATGTATACACATTTCAGGAACTCAATATTTTAAATTTTACATTTTAAATAAATCAAGGTATTACAGATTCAATATTACCCTGAATCGTATATCTATATTTATATATATTTACAGTGAAATTAGAAACCAAATCACTCAAATTAACAAATCAGTAAAATACCATAAAATGAATTCAATTCAATCACTGTGCACCTATATCCCCCACAATATATACTGCATCTAATTCTTGTGCGAAGAGAGAAGATCATGATCCTTCCACCATAAGCACCCCCTAAAAATGTTTTTGGGAGACACAGGCTGATCTCAATCAACAGAACATTGCTTTAAGTAGCTAATATGAAGAGTGCAACTTGCAATGAAGGAAAACAAGGTTTCCTCACTATAAATGTGAGTGTCCCAGTGTTTAAAATAAGGAGTTATGGAACAGAAAACTTTGCTTTGTCTGCTGGGTTAGGGTTAGCTTTTGTTGCTGTATTGTAACATGGATAAGTGCTACCAACCTTGTGTTGCCATCGCTACACTTCTAGACCTTGCTAGTAAAAGGCGAGACGTTGGTTAAGGTCCCTCTTTTTGAGCTCAAACTTCATGCTCCCCAAGGGATTTATTTTCTCAAAATCAATAAACTATGGGGCATATTCACAAGGAACTATCGCAGAGTTAACGGCACTTTATCGCAGCCAAAGTTGCGATAAATTTATCGTCCCATTCACAAGCTGGTGTTAACAGCCCACAGCACCAGTTTACCCGCGATAGTAGCCGCAAAAAACATCGCCACAGAGGCCCCCCGCAACTATCACTAATGAGATGCAGAGTGGGTGTTCCCGTGCCAAAAGCTGCAACAACATTACACCTCAACATTCTCAACGACCAGACAGAACTGTGATAAAAACACAAAACAGGCGAGAAGGCGTGTTAGCGCCAGGAAATCTACACCTGCTCTGACCTGGTGTAAAGTCGGATGGCAGCCTGCACAACAAAAGGGAGCACAGCCCAGGGCCACATCGGAAGGGCAACAGATGCCATCGAGCCACCCATCATGCGGCCCGGACACCCAAGAGGGCCACAACACCCACCAACACCACCCCCAGGACCACCCCTCCATGGCAGCCTCCGACCAAAGACATGCCACATCAGCTATACCTAAACATGTACAAAATAATCCGCCTGACATTGCACAATCATAACTGGTGACATGCATGTGTCGACACAGAAATAAGCAGCACACATTCACTTTTGAAGCAACAAATTAAATTTTATTAAAATGAACACTGAAATGAAATGAAGACACATGGCCGCTACCCTTGGGACAATCCATAGGTCCCAGCCTGCAAGACAGAAAACATGATGAGAAGGTGTGTCCTGCGCAAATCAGAGGACAGAGAGAGCGAAGGAGAGAGAGAGAAGAAGAGAGGTAGAGAGAGAGAGAGAGTGAGGGAAGAAGAGAGTGAGAGAGAGAGAGAGAGAGAGAGAGAGAGAGAGAGAGAAGAAGAGAGACAGAGAGAGAGAGAGAGAGAAGGGAGAGAGAGAGAGAGAGAGAGAGAGAGAGAGAGAGAGAGAGAGAGAGAGAGAGAGAAGAAGAGAGGGAGAGAGAGAGAAGAAGAGAGGGAGCACTGTACCCACATTCATCCACACATCCATACCTGAATGATGTAAGACATGATACAGCAGTGCGTCACTGGATGTTTATTTGCACATCCAGTGCAGTCATGCAGCTGGAGCGGTACAGGGCAATGCTGAGCACACTACACAATATGGGCCCATGGAGGGTCAGCCAGAGTCCACCTGGGTATGACATGTACTGCGGAAGAGGAAGGGTACAGCCCGCAGTCTGTCCGCTGTGTCATTGGTCGTCGAACAGGATGTGGCAGTCCATGTCGCTGTCCAAGGTGAGTGCATCGGAGTGTATCGGGGGTCAGTGGAAGGTCATGAGGCCATGTGTGTCAACAAGCAGAAACAGGCCAATTGGTGGAAATTAATGCTAGTGCCTCCTGATCACAAACCCATCCATGTCTTCATCCCCAGATGTGTGCTCTGCCCCACCTGTGGGTGTTGCAGTACCGGCTGCGGCACTGTGTGCCACTGACACATCAGGGGCCGGAAGGGGATTGTCGGCAGCACTGTGTGCCACTGAGTGAATGGTGTGGATGGTGTGGGAGCAGCAGCATTCATGGGTGCCTTGCCTTTTGGCGGCAATGCAATGCCATGATAGAGGTCTGCACGGCATGATAGATCCCAGCTATATTTCGATGATGGGCAGAGGTGGCAGCCATCCTTTCCACCTCCATCTGCACCATGTCCTCCATGAGCTTTCGCATGTGTGCCAGCTCACAGCTGGCATCACTGGAGCCACTCTGAGCGGACAGCTGTTCTTCTCTCCGTGTCATGACTCCAGCGATGTCAGTCAGGGCTTGTTGGAGACCGTGGGGCGGACATAGACACACAAGGATGGCGTCCAGTTTGACAGCCATGAGTTCAAACCCCACCCGCACCTGCTCAGCCGTCTCCCTCTGGCCCACCAGCACATGGCATTGGAAGGCCATTTGTTGTTCCTGGGGGACTTGAGGGGGTGCCGGGGCAGTGGGTGCCTCCTGCTGGGTGTATTGGGTGGTGGGTGGGGTCTCATTGATGTAGTTCAGCTGCCCTGATCCTGGAGGTGAGTGGCGGATGAGGTCAATGAGGTCTTGGATGGTTTGGGCGTCGATGCTGCTGTTGTCCTCTTAGTCATCAGCAAAGAGTGGCTGGGACAGCTCTGCAGGAGGTGTTCATGATGCACCTGCGATGTGAAGGGGAGATGGTGTGTTACAATGTGTCCACATGTATGTAACCGCATGGTACAGGTTGACATTCAGACAGCATGGCATTGTATATTGTGACAGTCTGTGGGTCTGGGCGAGGAGCCAGGGTCATTGGGGTTGTGTACTGTGCCCTGCTTGATTGTGCATGTGTGCCATCATGGCCATCTCCACCCATCCCCACATACCTGGTGGTCACTCACCCTGTTGGGGTTGTGTTGTGTCCTGTCAAGCAGTGTCTGGTGCCCCGACTCCGGCCACAGTATCCACACTGATGACTGTCGACACCAGCTCCTCCATGTCATCCAGCATGGGCGCTGGGCCCCCACCTCCGGTCTGCGTTGCTGCCTTCTGGTTGGAGGAGAGTTTCTCCTTGGTCTTCCGCTTGATGTCATTCTATCGCCTCTTGTCCTCGTCCATTGGCCGCTTGTGCTCTCCGACGGCATTCACCTTGTCGACGATGTCCCGCCAGTATTCCGGTTTTGGTGCCCAAAGACAAGTTAGAGGTGAAGAAGAGTTGTTGATGGTGTTCCATCACCTCCGTGACTATGATCCTTTTCGCCTGCAGACTGAACTTTGTCTTCCTCGTCTTCTTGTCCTTGCCCTTCCCTGTCCCTGATATCCCGGGCTGGTCATCCGGGGTGCTTGTGGGATTGCGCTCATCCTCTGCGCCTGCTCTGGCTGCCTCCATGGTGCTTGGGTGTAGGTCAGTTTGTGTGTGGGTGTTTTTTCTACTTTTATGGTGATTTATTCAGCCTGCCAGGTGTGTGTTGCAGGCCTGGAGCTGCTTATCGTTGATTTCCTCATCGCGCTTTGGCCCATTGCGTGTTTTTTGGTGTTGTGGTTTGTGGTTTTATCTCCGTCGTGGTGGTTGTATCGCGGACATTGTACGTAGTGTCGGCAGACTATCGCATAATACCACCTTGTTGTGAATTCCACGTTGACACAGGGTTATTTTCCCGTGATGGGTTCCGATATTGGAAGTTGCGTTATGCTACTTTTGTGGTAGTTATCTCACGTTCTGTGACTATACCCATTTGTGCTCTTAGACAGCTTGTGGGACCGTGCCATAATATAATCAGTCAGCACAATCCTGTATGGAAAGCAGACTGGTGGTGGGCACATGAAATAAAGCATTGTAATTCTGTTTTTATATGTGTTTAAATATTTAACCAAACAAATATTTGGTTAAAATAACAGGTGGAATTTACTAAAACTTTGTGATGTGTTTGCAGCACAAAGGTTACGGAAACCCAGAGCAAACTGTTGAACTGGAATTTACTTTCAAATGCAAATGATGATTTCTCTTTCTGAAATTTGCCTAAATGAATGCAAAGTAGCGCTATGTACCTTTAAGCTCTGCTTGTTAAAGGGGGTATTTCCAAGGGTGGTACATGGACATTCCAATGAAACTACCCATAGGTTCTGACGTCAATTGGTATCTGTTAACATGTGTCAGCAGGGATTTGTGCCTGAAATTGATGCGTCCTCAAGAAAGTAGCTTGATGGTAGAGAAAGTTTAAATAGTCTTCACATTTTTTCAGCATTTGCGCTGCACTATACAGCACATATACAAAGTGTCAAAAGTATTAAAGCATTGGTTTTGTACTGGAATGGTATCCTTTCAGCATGCTTGATAGAACATACTTACTTACCCTTGCACTATAGGACAAGGGTGTGCTCGTAGATGCACGGCTGCCTAAAGTGCACCAGTGCTAGGGGAGTGAAAAACAGAGCCATTTCTCACAAGATATGGTGCTGTTTTTATCTCTCACATTGATGCAATGCAGCACAACAACTTTGGTTGCTGCACTGCCTTAGAACAACAGTTAGAAATTCACCCCTCCCCCCCGTGGCAGACAATGTCCTAATTTGGCATAAACAACACCATATTTTTGTATCCAATTACTGTTCAGTGATTAATAAAACATCTCCTAAAATACGTTACAATTTATGAAACACAGTTTTGTCTTTGTGTGGACATAGTTTATGCAAATTCATTTTTATCTAGATTAGCACTAATCAGTTTCTTTTTGATTTGTTTGCATCTAACTTTGGATTAGGATCTAAAAATAGGCTACAACCAAATCAGACACCATGTATAATCATTTGAGGGTATTATAAACTTCCACTGCATTTTCTTCAGTGGACAGTATCTGTGACATTTAGGATACCTGACCTATGGTTCTAAAATGTTTGGATTGAAATACAGTGTAATATCAGTTAGAGGTTGTACTTGTGGCATTAGGATGCAAAATGCCTGTTTTCCATTAAACCACTGCTTATTGTTAACAGTGCCTTGTTGTTACTACAATTTGGTGAAGATCATGGGATGAACCTTCTTTGTGCCCCACAGTGGCTCCAGAGTGCAAAATAGTTGGGAGTGCATGTGCTTTTTCGGTGGAGCTGACCACGAATACTAAGGACCACTTAGCCTGAGATTGTAGGAGGTTGAGGAAGCTTTGGCAAGTCATTAGTGCTAGCAGCAGCTTGAGCTCAATCTTGCAATCTGACACAATAAAGCAGAGCCTGCGCGCATTGTGGGGGAAGAGCTTGTGACATGGGCAACTGGATGGCACAGGCAAGCTAGACCAGTGCATGCGGGAGGTGAGGCACTGCGACGCCATCGTGATGAAAGCACGGCACCAGTGTACTGCCATCTTAGTTACGTGTGAATTCTGGTCTCACATGTCACCGGCAATAATTTTAAAAGAAAGTGAGATCCTCCATAAAAATCGATATGACTTTTGCAGTCGTAAACAACAAAGAAAATCAAATGCAGGAAATATCCATGGAAAATAACAAAATGAAAACCCATCACTTTAAAAAAATGCTTTTTTTATTGTTTATTAGCATGTTTCAACAAGAAAAAACATACAGAGTCAACATATATGTAACTTACAGGCCATGGTACAACAACATTCTTCATCCATTGTTAATAATTTACCATGTTACTGGGAATCACATCATGTACAGTGCAACTGTTAATCATAGTCAGTCTACCTGGTATGTTCGTAAGTATTGAACCAAATATTGCCAGTAGTCTCTAGGCTTAGAACCCAGTGGTAGTTCTTCCTCATATGTTTGCAAGGTGTCTTTGCAATACGTCAAGTCCTGAAGCCATTGCTTAACCTTTGGAGCTCTCTTGCTGCCCCAGCATAACGACACTCTCCGCTTAGCCAGGAGCAACGCAACCACACAGAACTTACGCTTATTTGCCCGTATTTTTGGCAGCAAGCCCAGCAGACATGTACGTATAGTGCATGCAATGTTTACGCCCACCATTGTTTCCACCATCTGCGTCACTCTTGCCCAGTACCCAGCCACTGCATCGCAGTACCATGCCAGATGTATGAAATCTGCAACTTCCGCATTACAGCGACAACACCTGGAGTCCGTCCGCAGACCAAATCTACAAAGCCTCGCTGGAGTGTAATAGGACTGGTGGAGGTATTTATAATGTAACATACGCAAATTTCCATTCGGTGTCAACAGACTAGTAAGCGAGCACGCAGTGGTCCATTCCTCCCCTGTCAGCGGATCCTCTAGGACATCACTCCATGCGTCCATCGCTTTATGCGTATTGTCTGCTATGTCCTCCTGTAGCGTTGCATATAGTCTGGACACCAATCGCTTAGCAGTGGGGGTCGTAATCAGTAATTGTAGAGTGGTCAGCTGCGGAGGCTCCGCAGGGTGTGTCGGATACAACGCCTTCAGCACTCCCTGTAGCCGGTGATACGTAAACCGGAATAATAATGTTTGATTACTTAGAAATGACAGCTCTGCAAGTGGTTTAAAGAACCCCTTTTCGTATAAATCTCCCATGGTGTCAAAGCCCACCTGTCTGAGCAGTCCCATGCCCACTTCTTCCTGGGTAACAGATATCTCAGGGTGATGCTGCATAGGCAGCGCCGGAGCATACAGTGGCAGCTTATGTGCTTTTCTACCCATAGTTCGCCAGGCCTTATTTGTCGTATCAATAGTATTGATATCGTGGTTGTGTAGCGGGGGCCTCTGGTGGGTTAGGATAGCCTTTAATGGAGTCGGGTGTGCATCTCCTTCTTCAATCGCAGCATGCGTAAGATATGGAATAGGATGATACCAAGCGTGTGCATATTGCCTTTGGGCACAGAGATAATAAAGTAAAAAGTCCGGAACCCTAAAACCTCCCCGCGAGTAAGGCAGCGTTAGAGCATGCAATTCGATCCGGGCTTGCTTACCCGCCCAGATCAAGCGCAGAACCATAGTTAAGATCCTGCGAAAGACTGCTGGTGGAGGCTGGATCGGAATATTGTTAAATAAATACAGTAATTTAGGTAGGATAACCATCTTTACTATGGCTAGTCTGTCTGCCAGGGATAATGGCAATTGAATCCAGCGCCCTATCTTTTCGTCTAATGCCCCAATCGCTCTGCCGTAATTCGTACGAATTACGATTTCAGGGTCCCGGTGATACCAGACACCTAAATATTTTACAGGTTCCGATTGCCACTCCAATGGGTAGTCCAGAGCGCACGGGCTAGTGGTGTCTGTTAGCGGTATGATCAGGGATTTAGACCAGTTTATTTTGAGGCCCGATTGCTGCCCAAATTTGATATATTCCCTCAGTAAGGGATTCAAATGGTTCTCCGGGTCACGCACATACAACATCATGTCATCTGCATATAACGAGATGTGTAAGGGTCGTTGCGGGAATTGAAGCGCAGAGTAGTGGTGTTTTTGTCTAATTTTGCAAGCCAATGGCTCCAACGCTATCGCAAATAGCAGGGGCGACAGCGGGCATCCCTGCCTCAACCCCCTCGCGATACGTATGGGTTCAGATATGTATTTGTTAACCCTTATAAGCCCCGTTGGCGCCGTGTATAATAGTTGTATCCCCTGAAGGAAGATAGGAGGAAACCCCATTCGCTGTAGGATCGTTTGTAAATACGGCCATTCAATAGAATCAAATGCCTTGGCAGCATCCAGAAGTACAGCAGCTGCCTTAGTGTTGGGAGTTAAATAGTGCGATAGAGCAAATAGTGTCCTAGTGTTATGTGCTGTAGACCTGGATGGGATAAATCCGGATTGATCCGGCAATATCAAATTGGGCATGAGCGGTTGCAACTGAGTTGCAATGAGCTTAGCCACTATCTTGGTGTCTACATTAATTAGGGACAGTGGCCTATACGAATCACAGTATTCAGGATCTTTGTTCGGTTTCAATAGGGTAATGATCATGGCCTCTCGTAACGTCGGCGGTAGTCTCTGCTTTTCGTGGGCATCTCCATACATCTCTACCAAGTGAGGTGCCAACTGATCCACAAATGTCTTATAAAATTCACACGTGAACCCATCGGGGCCCGGAGCTTTCCCGTTTGGCAGAGACTTAATGATTTCCGTAACCTGTTCCTCTGTAATAGGCATAGACAAATATTTTCTCTGTGCATCCGATATCCATGCTATTGCGACATCAGCTAGATAACCCACTATCTCTTCAGGCGACGCCGTGGATTGTGAAGCATATAACGCTTCATATGTGCACATGAATTCTCTTAATATGCTGTGTGCATCATACCTCAACTCCCCTGTAGCATCCCTGACCGCTTGGACTGTCTGTGGCGCACGGCCAGAGCATATTTTAGCTGCCAAGCTTCTCCCCGGTCTATCGCTCTCGCCATATGTTCTCGCTTCTTGACGCTTACCAATGTACCTGAGTTCATTCTCTGCAGAGGTTTGATATTCCGACAGTACTGTCCTAATGTCTCCTAGCAACTTCATATCATGGGTATGCTCATAATCATTTTCCAGGGCTCGTAGCTTACTTTCTCGGATAGTAAGCTGCTGTATTATATCTTTGAGGATGCCCGCATTTGTGCTTATGCAAATACCCCGAATAGTGGCCTTAAAGGCTTCCCATAGTAAGCTGGGGTCATCTGTAGAAGGTGCATTAAGTTCAAAGTATTCCTTGATGGCTTGGCTTATAGTATCCGCATACACAGTATCCAACAGAGCTTTGGCATTAAACCTCCAGCTATATGGCGGTGGCGTGTAATACGGTAAAGCCAAAGACAAGAGTACCGGATTGTGATCCGACAACGTTCTGGGGAGATGCTTTATGGATTCTGTCCACATCAACATCTCCTCCGAACCCAACCAATAATCAATCCGTGACCAGCTACCGTGCGCAGCCGATATGTGCGTGGCTTCCATACATGTGGGATGCCGGGTTCTCCAGAGTTCCTTAAGACGCCTATCAGTCATAATATCTCGCACTTTGCTCAAGGCCCTTTTATGAGGTTCAGTCGACGTACCTGACCTGTCTAGTGTGTCATGCATCGCAATTTTGAAATCACCCCCCCCCCCAGAGTATCGGTATGTCCGGCAGTTCACTAAGTGTGCGTCATACCTTGTGGTAGAATTCAGGGTCATCAATATTTGTACCATATGTATTGAGTATAGCAATTCTCTGCCCCCGTATCGTACCTGTTATTAGAACCGAACGCCCAATTTCGTCTGCAATGGTAGCATCAACACTGAAGTGCAATCCCTTTTTAATCATTATAATAACCCCTCTAGAGTAAGATGAATATGACGAACAGCGTGTAATCTCCGCCCATCTGCGCCCTAACTGTACGTTAGAGGTAGGTGGGAGGTGTGTTTCCTGCAGGAGGGCAATATCTATCCGGTGCCTGTCTAGATATGCAAATACCTGCCTTATTTTTTGGGGGTTATTGAGACCCCTAATATTCCAGGTTAGTAGGTTTAAGTGCTTGGGTCGTGACTTCATATCAGTCATCCACAGCCAATTAAATCCATGGAATTAGACAGTTTGCAGTCTACGTTATAGCTCATAGATAAAGGCAGCCCCATGGTTGCATGTTTCTGCATGTGGATTTGGGACTTAGCAATGTTTCTCAAGTACACAAGCCTGCATAACATTCCCCAACACCCGTCCACCCACCCAACACCCACTTTAGCATCCCAACCATGCCAAAGACATATCCCAAAAGAAAACAGTAACATAACTCAGCTGAAGTTGGGGAGCACCCGTGTTGGGGGTCCACCGAGAGCACAAAACTCCATCCATCGAAATGGATGTGGTCAGGCATATGTGGTTGTTACAGACTTCCTCCCAACCCGCAACCTCTAGGTCATCCAACTAGCCTGTATCTAACCCCACACATTGTGCACAATATAATACAATGCCAATACCATCCTGTGTCCATATATTTCAGACAGTTCGCAGCAGCAGCAGCCATGACAGTTTGACCATGTAACGATAACACGCTACGTCCATTAGAATCTAGACACCCAGTTCAGATCCAATGTCACATCTCGCCAAGTGGCCCCTCCGTATGTACAAAGGCGCAGATGCCGGCCCAGTCGCCACCCAAAATACGAGGGTAACAACCATGGAGCCCAATCAGATAGGCCATCCACATCTTCTCTTACTGTCCCAGGTGAAGCAACCCCGTGGGATCAAAATATGATAGACACCCGGCGACATCTGTGCCCCCTCAGGCCACTCCCAGCGTATTATTGGCAGATTGCACCCTATCTGTTCAAGAGTCCAGGGCAGCTCTAGCCGGACCATCAATGGGGCACTTGTTACAGTTCAACAGTGTCCCTAGGGCACCCGCAAAACTGTGGTCGCCATGCCGCCTGGGGCAACAACAGTCCAGCCCTGCAATATGTGGCATCTATATATCTTACCAGTTCGCGATGTCTCATGTTTGTGGCCCTTCGTACCGTATGTCTGCAGCTAGTCCTGGTCTTTATCTTGTTTCAACTGCCGCAGCTCTCTTCGCCTGACGCTGAGCTTCTTGAGAAATTCCTGCGCTGCTTTCGGTGTCTGGAGGATGGTAGAACGGCCCTCATACGTAACCTTTAGCCGTGCCGGATAAAGCATGGCGTATTCAATTTTGAATTCACGCAGTTTCTGTTTTGCTGGATTAAATTCTATTCTCGCCATCTGAACCGACATGGTAAAATCTGGGTAGAATTCCAGGGCATTTCCCTGGTAGTTGATCTGCTGTTTCTCACGAGCCAGCCTTAAGATAGTATCGCGGTCTCTGTAATTAAGGACTCAGGCAATTATTGGCCGCGGAGCGGCACCAGGCTTCAGCTGCGGGGCAATGGATCTGTGCGCACGTTCAATCACAAAAATGGCAGAGAGATTTTCTGGACCAAATAAATGGCGAAGTAGTTCTTCAACATAGGTTTCCATACGACCTGTGTTCGTGGATTCTGGAACTCCCGCGATTTGCACATTATTGCGTCTGGATCTCGCTTCTAAATCTTCCTCTTTATTTTTGATAACTTCCAGTAGCCTCTCCATTTCAGCACACTTCCGCGTCGTGCCATGCGACTCATCCTCCACTGCCGCGATACGAGTTTCTGCTTCCACAAGGCGCTCTCCGTGCTTGTCCAGCTTGGCCGCCATATTGTCGACTCGCAACGTAATCGTGTCCAGCTTACCATTAATATCCTGCAAGCTACGCTGTATGGCCTGCAGGACACCCTCCATGCCAGTAGGTACCTCTGTGTCAGATTGAGGCTCAGTGTCCGGCGGCGCTGTCGCACCCTCAGCGTGTTTTTTTGCTTCAAAGGGGAGTTTGGTCTGCATCTTGTCCGCCTTCCCCATGTTCACGCTATTAAGAAGCCCGCTACCAGGAAAAGGTCTGACTCGGTAGTGTAGCCCAACGCAAATATAACGGAACACAGGTTCCTATTCTGAGCGCGATGATCAGCTCAGCATGCACCGTCCCCGATCTCCAATCATCCGAACCGACCTCCAGCAGTGTTCAGGCATCCAGCGGGGGGTGGCGACCGCGACATTCACCTTCCACGCTTAATTAGAGCAACCCAGCTTTGCAGTGGCCAAACCGAGGGGCAATCACGCAGTCACTCCACCGTCAATCTTCCAGGACATCATCTTGCGTGGCGGAACGCGAGCCGCACCTCCATCGATAGCACCCCTCAGATCACAGATCCCAGGAGAGCCCCCTGGCCATCATACGATGGGTCCCGCCAGTTCCTCCGTGCATCTCGCCCTGGCCCGGCAACTCGTACCCTCACTCCAGCGCGTGCAAAATAGGGGAAAGGGAGGCGGCTCCGAGCTCCCCATTAGTGCCAAAGGGTGTCCCACGATTCAGAGGCTTATGGCACCTCGCACAGTTCATCTCCCGGAATGCGTGTCTAGCACTGGGATGGCGCTTACCGCTATGGTGAGGGTGGACAAGGCGCGGTTCCAGCCATCAGACCGCTCCCTCTATGTCAGCAGCCACCATTATGAAGTCCGACCTCCATGCTGGACCGTTAGGTGGGATGGCGCCCTGCATATAGCATCTACACAGCAGGTAGGGCTCTCAGCCGATATCCGGAGTGCAATATAGTAATTTGTTCCCCCAGGCGCAATTCAGGCAGGGCGCAGGGTCTCCTCGTTGCGTCCCACTGTCACTTTCCACTACCTCCGCTCCTCAATTTGTTGTGTCTCATAGGGCTCTGCCATCTTGTTCGCGCTCATCCGCTGCTCCATCTTGGCTAATTTTTCGGATTTGTCGGCTTTAGTGGCACCCGGACCTCCTCCCGCCACTTACATAGCAAAGCCTACGTGTTCCGATTGCAGATTTCGTCAGTTGCGGGGAGTTGCAAGCCCGCTGTAGACGTTTATCCCTGCATTTCTGGCCTGACCTGCGGAGCCGTCTGAAAAGGCGGCCATGTCGCAGTGCGCCCTCTAGCGCCCCCAAAAATCCATCACTTTGATAGAACATCTAGCGGCATCAAAAATCCTGTCAGCATTCCCAACGAAAATACAATCCTCTTGATTAAGAATGAAGAGAGAAAGATCTGGAGTAAAAACGTAGTTAAAAAGGAGATTACACCAAAAGAAATTCACTGGTCCTTGATCTCGGAGAATTTAAGTAGCCAAAAACAGGGAAGGGAAAACAAACTCCCTTTTTAACAGAAGCTTGTGTATCGCGTCCTGGAATATAGCAGGGAAAAATCCAGAGAAACTTGCACTAATTCTGGAAGACATTCTGGCGATGGTGGCTTTACAAGAAACCTGGACAACAAAAACCTTTGACCAAAACGATTACTTTGTATACAACATACCAGCTGAATCTGTTAGCTAAAGGTGGACTTGCAATCATTTTACACGAAGATTTATTTTGGGACCATGAAGTCATCCCTATGCGTCTAACGAAAAAAGTTATGAAGGTCAAGCACTGGAATGAACGAATATATGATTAAACAACTACCACCTAAATAACAAATACCTTAACCACGAAGGCTAAACAATGACCAAACCCAAACATCTATGTACTGAACCACGACGTACTGTACCACGAAAATCAATCTATTGAGATATACTCTACCACTACCTTCAAAACAACAAATGTTTGAAACACGATCCAAAAAATGTTATTAAATTAAAGAACACTGCTAATAAAAGCTATTTTTAATAAAGAATCTTGTGCCTCTACTGCTCCAGACTGGCCCAGGAACTCACGCTGAAGCAATGCATTGCTGCAAATCTGCCCTTTTCAAAGAAACCTCAGTAATGCTTTTGCCACGACTATTACTAGTCTTCTTCCCGAAAATCCTTATCTTGGAAATTGGGTCATCACTTCCACTGGTCACTAATTGATATTTGTTAATTGCGTGCTGTCCAATTAAGCGTGTGTATTTTTAAACGTGCCATGGCAAGTTACATCCAGCCACTAGATGTCAATATTGGCAAAATTACTGTACAGGTGCTGTTCATTTTCATCTAGAAACGTCTGCTTGTAATTAGTCCAGTTTCAGTCTTAAGGTCTCGCCTAGTGTTGCAGCCCGAATGCGCTGCCATCGCTTTGCGAGGCATGCAGTATTTACTGTAGTGTGAAAGCTTTGTGGAAACTCCGCCCACTTTCTGCCCATTGGCTTTTGTTCTAAATGCTGCCTTCCGATTGGTTTGAGGCTTGTTAGTCCCTCCTCATTCATCATTTGTATCCATCCACGGCTATTGGCCCCTTTACTCCTGACACTGTTTTGTTTTAGGTCTCGGCTAGCATTGCAGCGCGAATGCGCTGCCATTGCTTTGCGATACATGCAGTATATACTGTAGTGGTGTGGAAGCTTCTAGGAAGCTCTGCCTACTCACTGCCCATTGGCTTTTGTCTTAAATGCTGCCTTCCGATTGGTTTGAGGCTTGTTAGTCCCTCCTCATTCATCATTTGAATCCTTACACGGCAATTGGCCCTTTTACTCCTAACACTATTTTCTTCCCTGTCTCCTCACCCCACCGCCCCCTCCCTCAGTCTAAGACTTCTCACCCTCCCCCACCCCCCATTCCTGTTCGTGTTTTCTTGCCTGCCGGCACTTACGTTTTCATCTTTATTATTGCCACCTTGAAATATGCGAGTTCAAGATGCGTGCTGTACAAAAACTTCTTGTGTTTCATGAACTAGATTTTAATGTTACTCTAAATATACCAAGACTCTAGGCAACATTCGGGGTATGCATGGCAACTGACGCCTCTTAGTTCACAAATGGCATTGTTGTCGGGCGGGAGGAGCGGCAGTGTTCTAACTCATGCTTAAAACAAGCCCTTTTAACAACTTCCTCTCAATTCAGTGCTATAATCTTGTGTAGAAATGCACTTTTTTGAATTCTGAAGAGACATTATCGCACATTTACATCATGTTTACTGGATGATTAACATGCCAATCATTTTCACGGCTCGCCCACTGGCTTGTATACGCTTGGCTCGTCTCCGGCTGGCTCTACCTGTTAATTAATATATTGGATTGCACACCTCTAACAAAGAGAGATGAATGGATACATGACAGTGAGCCCATTAAATGGTAGAGAAATAGACTGGTGCAGACAAACAGACAAATTCAGTCTCCATTGCTTCACGTCAGAATCATCACTTTCAATAACCTGGAAATCTCCCGGCAACTCCCGCATCCCCCTCACCTATTATTAGCAGAGGCGGCAGATTCTGAGCTGTGCCCTGCTGGTGCAGAGGAGCACGGCAGAGTCTGTTTAAGCGCTGAAATCCCTAGCCTCTCCGGGCGGGTACCTAAGCCTTCCGGGTGCCTTCACACTCAAGATAAATGAATACATTTTGTTCTGTGCTTTAGTCGCCCCTCTGTGAGCACTGTCTGGTAGATGAAGCTCTGTGTTAATAAACACATTCAGAGAGGTGGTTGTGTACAAACAAACAACAGCCACAATACCGTACGTTTTGAACGTGTAGTTAAATACCTGCTCATCGAGTACCTCATTGGCTGATCCTTCGATGGCACTACCAAAATTACATTTGGACACATTTGCTCAACTGTAAAACACTCCCTTCTATGGGTCATTTAACAACTCGGGGCTTTGGGTCTAGGTAACCTACTTTGGATGCTGTGTAAAAAAGTAAGCACAAAAATTAATGCAATTAAACTAAGCAACCAGTACTTTCTAAAACACTGTGAAAACTGACACACATTCTGGCATTTTGTTTAGTTAATGTCGATTTTCTCATAGATGCGAGTAAAGTACTCTTAATATCTTAATGAAATCTGCACACTTTTAACTAATCGCACCGGGCGACCTTTGACAACTAGGCAATGAATACATTTTCATGTACCCCCAAGCCCCCTTGTCCCCCGCCCCCTTGGCAAACTTAATTGCCTCCCAGTGTTTGGGGGATAACCAAGACGCAGGAGAGTGAGTCAAATAGTCTAGAAAAGGAAAGAGAAGCCTGAATTCGGATTCACATGCTCCGATCCCGATCGCGTTGGTTAGTCTGTAAATACTACTTTTATTAATGAGTTTCGCTTTAGTAAAGCACCACGGTGCGCATGTGTGGCGACACTTCACCTATGAGGTAAGTGCCAAGCAATTGTTGACACAATCCACACTTTGCGTCTTTTTCAATATATTTATTACGAAGTGCAGGACCTTTCCAAGGGATTTTGCACACTACATACATTCACTCCAAAAACTAAAATGTGTAGGTAAAAAAACATTGCCATTTACAATGTCAATAGCTCTAACTCACAAATGCGAGACCTATTTGCATTGCAAATGCTGTTGCAGTAGGTATGAGTTTTAAACTCAAGGTCATTAAACTGGACATACTTTTAACATCCTACCATTGTCACATACTTTAAATAAATACTGATAGATCACCAATTGTTGTGCTTGCTTTTAAAAAGATGTTCATATTTTAGTAAACATGATAATGTTGAAATCTTTAATTAAACCAATTATACTAATACGATCTGTTGAAACCGTTTGTCATATTTGTGAACTTATAAAAACACTTATCTCTGAAAATTTGTTGTAAATGAAGTAGTAGTTAAGGAGGTCATGGTTTAGGTACTGGTCGCTGTTTAGGATTTGTTGTGAAGCCCACTCGTTGTTAGAAATTCGTTATTAAGCTCATTTCAATAATGTGAACATGATCAGAAGGCTGCACACTATTATTGAGTAAATCACAAAGCTCCCCTTACCTGACCTATGTTACCATTGGACAGTTGGCCTACAGGCATCTGTAGAAGTAAAAGTGACTGCCTATTAGCCTACGATTAATGTGTGAACCTTTTTGCTGTTCTATAGGGTATAGATGGCCATCCCTATCTTTCCCCACTGATTTCCAGCATTTTAACCCCATTCTCACCTATGCAATTACCTGTCACTCCTCTAGCATTCTGTGTTCAACAGAGGTTCAAATTCTGTCAAAATCAATGCAGGTCACAAAAGATTTATTGGATGTATTCCGGTTATTCCTTAAAATCGGATTATAGATTATAAAGCGACAATTATTTTACTACTACTAAAAGTATACAAATTAATAACACATACATATAACATTCACCCTTTTGCACATAAACGTGATGTGAAGACAATCGTATACATCATTACGCAGCAAAATAGTTAGTTGTAAATGCCCTTCTCAAATTGTACATTCAATTAATTGATTTTACCTAAAGATATTGCACTTCGTTTCTGTGTCCTTACTAACTAATTCATAAAACAAAATTGAACTTACCTGTTAGTAAAATGTTTACCTATTTCTAATGTGACCTTACAAGATCTTCTTCCATAAGCACCAAATAGCTTTAAAAAAATTACAATTCTTGTTTTTTTGTTTGAGAATAACCCAGGCCCTGATCAATCTAAACAATGATTTGCTACACGTAGAAACGTTTTTGGGTTGGGAAAAACACACGCATTACCATAGAACCTCTTGGCACTGAATGTAACTACTTTGTGTGTGACTGAATTCCTTGTGAAAGGGTGGCATGCTGTAACTTGCAGCCAGTGCCTGAAGTTGGCTGATGCATTGCCCATTAATGTATACTGGAGTGGGCGGAAGGAAAATGTGAATGTCGCCTATCACAGAGTAATGGATGAGCTTTGGATGAAACCTCTTTAAGTAACTATGCCATGCATGTAATCAAAAAAGTCAATTTGTCTGGCATTGAGATGCAAGTCTGTTGCCTTAAAGAAAGAGAGGAAGAATGAGAGAGAGAGAGAGAGAGAAAATAAAGAAAGAGAGAGGAAAAATGAAAGAAAGAAGGAAGAAAGAAAGAAAGAAAGGAAAAAAGAAAGAAAGAAAGAAAGAAAGAAAGAAAGAAAGAAAGAAAGAAAGAAAGAAAGAAAGAAAGGACAGTTTTAAATGGATACCATCTGGAATGCTGTGAAGTAGCAGCATTCAGAAAAGTAAAACACTCCAGATGGAATTTGCAGCAGCATTGGCAGGTGATGGGATCTGATAAAGATGGAATGTGCCCTGTGTTCACTTCAGCAGTGTCCTCCCATCGCGTTAGACTCTAAACACAAAGACAACACTAAGGAAATTATAAAGTAAAAACAACAAGCATTTGCTGTGCAACAGAGGCTCAACTAGAGCCAAATTTCGGGGGGGGCTAAGCAAAAATTTCGGGGGGGGGCTGAATCTTTAAACAGTAGGCAGAGTGGCGCTGATTTCGGGGGTGGGGGGCTGAATCTAGGCAGAGTGGAGCTGCAGGGGCTCTTAGAAGGGGTGAAACAACAGCGAGGCCTCATTAACATGCAAATGGTCTTTTTAAAGACCTGTGAAGTGCTCGGGCGCGGCTTTGGTCTGCCCCGGAAGCGGTCTCATCCCGGGCTGCCACACACGACGGGGGGGGGGGGCTGAAGCCCTTTGAGTTCAATGGGTGTTGCGCGCCTGCTGTGCAATCGGGCTCGCCTTTGGGACCTTATATGTATTTAGCTGTGCAGCACATTAGTCTGCGTGCTAAAACATTTACTGTTCTTTAACATGGAGGGAAAGTAAGAACCAAACTGCGTGACATGCCAGGTATGGGAACATACCTGGAAATAGTTAACCAGTCTTCTCCGGCTCCATGGCGTGAATCTCCCACCGCGAGTTGCTATTTAATTTTATAAACATGACCCTCTCCAGCCCCCACCTCAACCAAACCACACGCTGGAAGAGGGAAAAAAAAGTCATGCATTAAAAATGTCCGTAGCGGGCACCGGGCAATCCCCCGGTGCGCCGCACATGTGAGGGCCGGTTTTGGCCCCTTGGGGCCGTATTTGTTACAGGGCCGTTTTTTCAGAATAGCTGCAAAATCAGCCCTGTGCCAAAATCGGCCGAAAACCGGTCCTGGCAAAGCGCTCGGCGGCACCCCCAAGGGGGGGGGGGGGGTGGGGAGGGGTGGCGCCGAGCACTTTGCCAGGGCCGGTTTTGGTTCTCAGTCCGGCCCTGATTGTCTTCTGGCAGCTTGTTGTTTCACTCAACGCCATTAACTGGACCCTCAAACATGCAGATTTCTGATGGAAGAGGGAAGCTGACCCACTGAGCACAATGGAATTAACAAAATATTTGCAACTGTGGGATCCTACGCACCTAATAATATTTCATATTAATCGCATGTTCCTCCATATTTTCTCAATCTACGGCCCGAAAACCGGTCCTAGGCTGTACCAGGAAATTACAAAGCTTGGTCTGATCACCTCTCCCGGATCGAACTAGCATGTGCACAGCTACACTTTGTAACAATGGCAGTGCAAACACACACTTACATTTCACACATGCAAGTAAGTGGTGCTTGCAGGAGTCCTCGCTGCAACTGTGTTTAACATACAACCTCGGGGATGCAATGCAAAGAGTACACTTTTAAAATTTCGAGGATTTATGAAAATCATTACACGAAACTGCTCCTACTAAATGTTGTTATTTATCCATAGTGCCTAGATTTGGAGTTGTTGGCGCGCTGTAAATCCATTAATGCTGCCCCCATAAGTTGTTCACGAAAAGTGTGCATAAATGCAGCGAACAGTACATCATAAATTCGATATTAGGTTTTAGCACGTAATTACATTATAGCATTTATCTGCAGATTATCAAAAGTCCAGCGTTTAGAGGATGGACATGCGTTATAATAAAACTACCAGGTTAATATAAAACAATCACAACCAAATAAAACAAAATATATAAGAGGATCGTAGCTAATAAGGGTTAACAGATCTTTTCTCGCTCCCACAGGTTGGTATGAACTCTGGCGGATATCACCCCCGGCAGTGCCACGACCCCCTGAAGAATCTCGACCCGCAGACCATCCGCTGATGGGGCTATATGTATAACACCTTTTTTGAAAGGACAGATAAAAACAGCCAATTAGCCTATGCTTGAACCAGCGAGTAACTAAAAACACAGTACCTTTTGTGAATAATGTAGAAGTTATACAATAAACATGCCCTTCACCTATTGACTCACTTTTGGCCAGTAGAGACCTCCATGATCCTGGTGTACCTCTCTCCGCCCCAGTACTTCCAGGTTGTATCATGGCCAATCCCATGGCTGAAACTATTCTGGGAGTGGGCGGGACTCGAAATGTAGATGATGAACTAGGATTGGAGCATTTTTAGCACCACAACCAACCTTAATGCGCTGTGCGAAATTCCAATGTGCTTATTAGCTGTGGCGTCCATGCGTGCCTCTGAGGTGCAGAGACAGTATCTGTCTGACCCGTCTTACTATAAAGCTCGCAGGTGCGCTTCTGAGTGGACATGAGCATGACTAGGCAGGCTAGTGGCCTAAAACGGGTCTGTCACGGAACTCACACCAACATTTTAGCTGTGAGCTGAGAGCTAGTTGCGACCGGGAGAGGCCGTGCTGCCGCCACTTCCATAGGGAAGGTTGGGTGGGTAAAGTGGTGGTGAGGCAGTAATAGCAGCATACTTGCCAATTTTCTTACAGTGCCAGGATCTTGTTCCCAGGTTGAAGTTAGACTCTGTTTCTGCCAGCAGCCTAGTTGTAGGTTTACCTTAAAATCTTAATCGGCCAGCATCATTTTCGCAGTCAGCGTATTAAACGAGTGGTGTGTGTGAGCGCTAGAAGGAAACCAAACACCCTCCTTTCCACATCACTTCCTGCTTTTCCTTGTGCAAGACTTTTGGCGCATGAGTACGATGTAAGGCAGTGTGCGCATGTTAATGCGCACTAGTTTAAAAACCAGCATTTGAAATGCAACAGAACTCGCATTTACGCGAGTCCTATTGCATTTGAAATGGGAGTGCGGGCGGGCAAGAAGGCACAAGCGGGGGTGGTGGTGGCCTGAAAAGTCACAGACTGCAAAAGGGAGGGGGTGAGCCATGGGAACAAAATTGTTTTTAAAGTAAAGGAGCAGATTCCCTCAGAAGTATACAAATAATGACATGGCCGTGAGGAGGAGGGGCTAACAAGCCGGAAACCAATCAGAAGGCAGCATTTAGGAAATAAGCCAAACAAAAAGATGGGCGGATAGTGGGCGGAGCTTACACAAAGCTTCCCGCTATAGTATATACTACATGCCTCGCAAAGCGAACAGTGCATACACTGCAATGCTAGGCGAGACCTAAAAACACAGGCACTGAAGGGAACTAGCTAGTGTGTGAATGTGCTGCTTGTGAAAGCACAAAATGGAGTCACTCAAAGCGAAATTAACCGGTGGCTTGAGTAGGCTAACCTACTGCCCCATGCTATATGCTGGAGTGTTCATAGGTAAAATGTGAATGACACAACAAGAGACCAATGAATCAAGAGAGGTGACTGAAAGCCCGTTTATGTAAGTATATTATACATATTTTAATGAAGCCAAAAAGTCTTGGCTAATGTTAGACTTACAAGCTTCGATGTCCCTGCAATTCATGTCACAGATGCTGGTCTGTCTGGTTGTTTACTCTAGGGCATTGTACTAACAATTGCTTGCTCAGTGGGGTAGTGTCCTGGCTTCCACAAAATGTAAACACTCCTTTTAGAGGGGACTCTCTAAGAAGCTCTTCTGATGAAGCAGCAACATTTTTAGAAATGGGCCCAACCTCAGCTTGACTTTCTCTACAAAGTATTTTGCTAAAATGCACAAACAATGTTGTAGAAATTCTGTTTACTTTTCTCCTGCTATAGCAAAATGAAACAATTTCTCACCTATCACTGAAAAATCATTTGATGTACAACAAATCACAATCCAAGTGGCTTCACTGGTGCATATTATGCTCTGGTTTACAGTAAAGACTGTTTGCAGGACATCTTGCAATGAAGAAAATAATACATAGATAAAAGCTGTAGGTGCTGCTGGAAGTTACACTTTGGCACAGCTCAAAGGACAGCATGCAAAGAATGGAGAGGGTGACTGCAACATCAAATGTGGCACTTACAATTGAAACAGCAGTTTGGGCAACCTTCAGGACCAAGGGTATCACTAGTCTATTCAACAGCAGGACCTAGCAAAACACAGTAAGAAAAAAGAAAGAGAAACTACTATTGTGCAGGCCATTGCCAATTGAGGGAAAGTGTCTGAGGGAAAAAAAGCCCCAGACAGCCCTGGGGCTGCAACAAAAATGTGCATATTGCTTCACCTGGTGTCCCATAAGAACAAGAGAAGCAGAGGGTGCCCCAAGTACCAACATACGTCTCTTAGATCACAGGAGTAGGGACCTAGAAAGAGGATTTTCTAGATTGTAAAAAGTGTTTGAGATGGTGCTTTATGTCACAGGCTCTGGGGTACATGGGTCTTTGTTGAAAGGTCCTCTGGTTGCCTTTCAGCCACAGTAAAATTAGAAAAAGACTCCTAAACTGCAATATGTTGAATATTGAAAATGGCATTGATTTATGCATTATTAGCAGTGAATCAGTACATATATATTTTATGTCTATGAAAAGTGGTACTATCTTCTACGATGCTGACCATTGATAGGCATTGTGTATTGGATGTACATATTTCTTCTGATAATTATGGTGCTACCCTAACAAAACCTGTTGACTTCACTTTTTGGTAATACACCCCTCATTTTATTATCAAACTTTATTAGTTTTCACAGAAGTTACATGGGGGCATTATGCCATCACGATATTGAACAGTATCATATGCATTAGATAGTGCAGCTTACAATTAGCACCTCAAGTGCCCCACATAGCAATGACCGATGGGTGTATTCTAGTAGCTCAATAGTGATGCACATTGCTAATCCTCTGCAGGAATGCAGCTCCAGGTATAAAATTCCTTTCCACAACTACCCTCCTCCCCAGATACCCCCTAACCCTCCCTCCTCCCCCAGGCGTGTCAAGTACATTCAGGGCTTCAGTCTATAGCAGTGCAAGTCTCTACTGTGTGTGCAGGCATAATCGGGGTAGTACCATAGGGGATCCCTAGCCAACCAGGGTGTAGGGCATCTTTCCTGGTGTCCATGCGGTGGTCTCCAATCCTCCCACCTCTGTCTATCACTTAGCCTACTACCTCTGGGGAGGCTCCCACCCCATCTTCATCCTCATAGTTCGTGGGAGATTTTAGTTCTGCAACTAGTCTTTCCTAAGCTCTTGCTTCCTCTAGAGCACTCTCATTTCCTAGTCTTGTAGCCATCTGTAGCCGGACTACACCTTCACACTCAGCCTATTTAAGTAGCTCTGCCTTCCATCGTACAGTACTTGGACCCTTCTTTGCCTTCCAGTTCATGGTGACATTCCGTTTTGCTAAGAGCAGCCCCATATCTAAGAATTTACTTGTGACTTTGTTTTTAGACGTGTGTGAAAACCAATGAAGTATGCAGTATTTTTGAGTCTGTGCTACGTCTCTGTCCATAATGGCAGCCAGTAGTGTCATCACGTCTTCCCAGTAGTTGTCTAGGAATGTGCAGTCCCATAACATGTGCTTAAGATCTGCACCTTCTGTGCTGCAAATCGGGCACGCCGCCGTCTGTGTCGGGAAGTACTTATTTATTTTTTCCGGGGTGAGGTACGCCCTGTGTAGGATGTAAAAATGCACTAACTGGAAATTGGCATTCCAGGTACTCTTCCACGCTATCTCAACTTAGTGCCCCAAGGTCTTTTCTGGGATGTCTTCTCCTAGGTTGTTCTCCCGCTTGAGCTTCAGCGCTGTTAAGGGGAGTAATGTTTCTTGCGTTATGTGCTTATACAAGCACGCTACCACTTTAAATGTGCCTGCCGCCAGAACTGCGTATTGGCAGCCCATTGACTTTGTTGGCTCGGTGAGGCCCTCTCCCCAGTGTTTCCGCACGGCAGTAGTCAGGGCTATGTACAACAGAAAGTCCCCCCCCAGGCAGGTCATATCAGGCTTGTAGGTCTTTAAACGGAATCATGTTCCCAACTTCATACAGGTCTCCCACACAGTTCAGTCCCTGGTCCGACCAGGACATCAGTCTCTGCCAGTTGCCTCCATGAGGCAAAGCCACGCACATGGTAACGGAATTTCCGGCGCATAAGGATGCTTAATTTTGGCCCTCTTCATGTACCTATTCCAGCACCTACGTGCCGTGCGCATTTCCGTGGTGAGAGTTGCCATACTAACAGGGAGTCGCAAAATGCTTCAGGCTATTTGGTTTAGGTTCACAAAATCCCCCCTCTGCTCTTCGCTTCCCCTAGTGGCACTCGCCACCCACTGCATTAGCTATTGGAATTGTGCCACCAGGTAATAGGCCTCAAAGTCTGGCACCACCAACCCTTCCCCTGCTCTGGATCTCATTAGAACAGTTAGAGCTACCCTTGGTCTCCCCATTCCCCATAAAGAGCCTGTAACCAACGAACGGAGCTGAACAAAGTACTTCATTGGGATCCAGACAGGCAAGGTCCCAAAGAAGTATAAGAGTCGTAGGAGAGTAATCATTTTAAGGAGTGCCACACGACCAGCTACAGACAGTGGCAGGGAGCCCCAGAAGGTAAATTTGGATTTAACTCCCCTGATGGCCTTCCCTATGTTACCTTCTAGTATATCTTCCGGGTCGTGGTATATGTGCGTACCCAGGTATGGGAGGCACCTATGTTCCCATGTCACCCACTCCATCTCCGGACCCGCTCTGCCCTTTTTTGCAGGAATCAGGCTGGATTTGGCCCACTTTACTATTAACCCTGCAATTCTGCTAAGGTCCTGCAGGAGGTTTTTTGCCCCAACAAGCACCGCTCCCGAATCAGCCAGAAATATGAGCAGGTCGTCAGCGTACAGTGCAATGTGGTGGATCTGCCCATGTACATTAAGTCCCTGGAAGGCTCGACCAGTCCGGGCTCTCGCCACTAAGGGTTCCACCGTCAGGGCAAACAGCAAGAGGGAGAGGGGACACCACTGTTGTATCCCTCTTCTCATAAGGCAAACGTCCGATATATGCCCCCCAGTTTTGACCCTGGCTGTGGAGTCAGTGTACAGGAGCGCCGTCCAGCCCACAAATTCAGCTCCCAGTCCCAGCCGCCACATCACATAAAATTCCAGCGTTTGATAGGCCATTCCAGCCTATCAAACGCCTTCTCTATATCAACGGCAAAGATCGTCGCCGAGTCCGCTCTGTAGGTGTCTGCCTCTAAAACCCGAAGAAGGCACCTAATGTTACGCGCTGTGTTTCTGGTGGGAATAAACCCAGACTGGTCACTGTGCACCAGAGTAGTCATATGAAGAAGCAGGCGCGTAGCTAAAATCCTACTGAGGATTTTGTAATCCAGATTGAGCATGGAGAGTGGTCAGTAGGCTGGTTTGTCCCATGGCGGCTTCCCTGGTTTCAGCAGCGGTATGATGAACGCTTCTCTAGTAGTGACAAGGTAGGTGGCCAACCTGTTTAGTGTCATTATATAACTGCACCAGGCTGGGGGCTAAGAAATCAAGGTATGTTGAGTAGAATTCAATTGGGAGGCCATCTGTGCCTGGTGTTTTCCTTCTAGCCATGGCCTTTACTGCCCCCCTCACTTCTCCAAGCTCAATAGCATGCCCTAGGTCGTCCGCCGTGTCGTCATCAAGCACTGGCAACTCTACTTCCCGAGTAAACTCTAGTAAGTCCAGCTCCATTGGGTGTAACTTGCACTGGTAGAGGTCTGTGTAATAGTTTAAAAAGATATAGTTTATGTCCTATGTCCTGCTGACTATGTTTAGCTGTCCCCTCTAGATCCCTTAGCTCCAATATGACTTACGCCCTCCTGGCAGGATTAGCCAGCCAAGCCAGCAGACCCCCCCAACTTATCTCTTTCTGAGTGAGCTCTGGCAAATGTATTTTTTATGGTCAAAACAATGCAGGTGTTCCACCTGCACCGCTACCGCCTCTCTAGCCTCCAAAAGCTCCCTCTGCCTGTCCGGCCATTCTGGTCGCTCCTTTTCTAGGTCTCGCAGTCATTGGTCATCTCTCTCTATGTCTCGAAGCAGTGCCTTCCGCACCCCCATCATCTCCGATATGCATCGTCCCCTAATGACTGATTTGCATGCATCCCATTCTATTAAGGAGGACGTTGCAGAATTCTCATTGTCCTGAAAATATGTGGTAATAGCTGTATCTATCGCTTCCCTAAACCCAGGGTCTTCTAAAGCTTCCAGTCGCAAGTGCCAGGTAGGGATCTTAGAACGTGCTCGACACCAATGTAAATCTACTAGCTCAGGATTGTGGTCAGACAGCGTCCTTGTGAGGTATTCACTGCTGTGAATTCCCTTATGAACATTCGGTGATCACAATATGGCATCTATTCTGAAGTGTAAGTCATGCAAGGCGTAATAAAAGGAGTAATCATGGTCCTCAGGATGTTGTGCTCTCCAGGTGTCAACGAGCCCCCTCTTTTGTTGCCAACCAGAGCATGCTTTTGCTAATTTGTGTGCAGGTGCCTCAAGGAGCGGAGGGTGTGTCCTGTCCAGTCTGATATCAAGTATGCAGTTAAAATCTCCTCCCAGTAAAACTGCCCAGTAAGGACTTTCGCCAGCTTGCGGGACAGGTGCGAAAAGAAGGCCGGCTGGTCCGAGTCAGGTGCATATATGCTGCCCAGTACTAGATCCCTGCCATCCAGTCTTCCCACAACTACTGCATATCTGCCCTCTGGATCAATTATTTGTTTTGTGCACTGGAAGAGCACCCCTGCTCTTACCCAAATGAGGGCTCCCCTTGCAAATGGGGAATAAGTGGTGTAAAAGGCCTGTCCCTGCCATCTTCATTGCAACGCTGCTCCCTCTTTTGCTAAAAGGTGGGTCTCTTGGAGCAGCATGATCTAGACACCTCAACGGACCAGGTAGGAATGTATTTTATGACGATGTAGCATTGAATGCATCCCCCACACATTCCAGGAGACACATTTTAATCCTACTGGGGATCCCATTGTCTCAAGTGTTATCATTGCACATTAAACCCCACCCCCCCGTGACACTCCTGGTCCCCCTGAACTTTACCCAACCTCCCAACTCCCCTTCTCCAGGACAGGTTCCGAACAACTAGCTCCCATCCAAACACTGCTTAAGCAGATAAACGTCCAAAGATGGTTACAGCCTGGGCAATCAGCCCACAGCCGTGGATGCAAGCTCCCCGTGGCGCCGCCTCCCTGTCAATTGGATCGAACATCTTCCCACAGTCCAGCCAGGGGCAACCCTTACTTCAATATGACATTCAATCAGAGCAATGAGTTAATGACTGGTCAACATTATACTTCCCAGCATCTGGAGTTGTCAATGAGGGTTGCTTCATCGCGCTTATCACATGAGATCATCTGCAGTTTGAGGAGTGGCCTTGGGGCAGTCTGTTTCGAAATTGTCAGAATCACGGTGTGTCATCGACGCTTCCGATCGTCCAGCCTGTTGTCCGCTTATGCTCGACGTGGGGCTGGTATTTTGTTGGCTATGTGTCACCACAGCTTGCAGTGCGCTCGGCGTTCTAGACTGAGGGGTCGATTCACAGAAGTAATCTGAGACAAAATCCTAAACTTACTACTTTTGGTATTCACAGAAGGCATTTAGTAGTAGTAAAGTTAGGATTTTGTCTTAAGTTTGACTTAAGTTTGACTTAAGACACACTGAAGACAAACTTAATATAAACTTAGGACAGACTTAAGACAGATTTAAGACAAAATCCTAACTTTACTACTACTAAATGCCTTCTGTGAATACCAAAAGTAGTACGTTTAGGATTTTGTCTCAGATTACTTCTGTGAATCGGGCCCTGAGTTCTCTGGGTGATGGGGCCTTAGATCCAGAAGGCCTGACTCCGGGGGGTGATTTGCGGAGATGTCGTGTTGGATATACAGTGTGGCTGCCGGTCCTGCGAGTCGAGCCAGTCCCACGCCGCTTGTGGCATCATGAAGAAGTGAGACCCAGCGGGATCTGCTACCCGAAGCCGTGCGGGGAACATCATGGCATATGGGATTTGTAGTTGGAGAAATTTCTTTTTCACAGCCATGAAGGATGCCCTGGCTTGCTGAACCTCCCTGGTGAAGTCCGGACAAATCATTATGGCGCTATTGTCTATTTGTAAACCTTGTTTTGGCGGGCACGTTTCAAGATGTGATCTCGGTCTCTAAAATGCAACAGGCGCGCCATGACTGGGCACGGTAGGGCCCCTGGTATTGGAGGTTTCGCTGCAACCCTGTGCGCTTGTTCCAGGGCATAAAACGAAGACAGTCCCTCTGGGGCCACTGCTGTTCCTCCAAGAAGCCCACCATGTTCGATCCTTCTGTTTTCTCAGGCACACCAAGGACACATATATTGTTTCTGCGGGATCTGCCTTCGCTATCTTCAGCCTGCATTTCCAGCACTTTTATCTTCGCTTCTAGGTCCATGAGTGATCGCTGCATTCCTTGGACTCTCTCCGGGAGAACCCTCAGTTCTTTTCGTTGATTGACAGCCATTCTTTGAGTTTACGATGGTCATCTTTTAGCAGGCTTAGGTCCGTGCCAATTGTGGCGATTTTCTCTTCGAGCACTTCCCTGGAGGCTGTGATCGCCTGCATGATGTCGGTCAAGGTAAGCTTTCTGGTTGTTAGATCCTTCCCCGCATCCAGGACCTCTTCCTTGTCACCTGTGTGTGCACCTGGGCCATCTGCACTGAAAGTGCTGAATCCGCGCATCTTCTGTGTGCACCCCATTGTGTCAGGAGTGCGCGTCCGCACTTCCCGGCAGTAGCAGGTACACTTCCGCTCCTGGGGTTACTCTAGGGATGGAGGGCTGGATTTCCTTAGGCTGCAGGTAAGTTTCAGTGAACTAGTGGCAGAGTTCTAGGTATAGTTAGGGCTTGTCCGCAACAGCTCATCCCAAATGTTCTCAGTAGCTCCTCTCAGCAGCATGGACAGAGGGCTGGTGAGTTGATTCACATGGTACTCGCACCGCTCAGGTACATGCACCCCCGTGACTGTCCCAACCATGCAGTAGTCCTCTCCACCAAATGGCTGCTGTTCTGGTGGGGGCAGTTTGGGAGGTGATGGGGTGTCCACTGCGGGCAGCGCTCTCTTTGTAAGCCTGAAGCGCTCAGCAGCTGTGCAGATATGGGTCAGCAGATTGATAGCGGGTCCCGCGTGGAGCAATAGGGCGATCTGTGTCCCAGTGCAGACCTTTATGCCCAGTTGGTGTTAAAATTTATCCCAGGCGTGCTGCGTTCTTGGAAGGTACTCTGGTGCCCACCATCATCTCCCAAGAAATGGGTTCTGGAAGCCGGGCAGACTGATGCCGTTATCGTGGGGTGCCTAGTTACTCTTTCACACTGCGGGAGGTGCTCCTGGAATGGGTTACAGTGCTCCTCTGCACCCGCCCATCCAGGTATCCTCACTCTCCCCCCAACGCCGCAATTCAGGGAGCGAGTGACTCTCAGCACAATAGTCAGTAATACCGGGGAAGCCTCTGTTGCCTCAAATTTCTGGTGCCAGTAGAGTCAGGGTGCAGGCACCATTACAGTTCCATGCTTATGAAGCCGGGGGTCGCTGCCCAGGAGTTCCCCACTTCCGCTGCACGTCGCAGTGCCCGATGGGCTTACTCACTGTTCCAGGTATCACTTATGAAGGGGGACGCCCCTCCAGCATCTATCCGATTCTCGCCGCAGCAGTCCCTCCAGGGTCCGCACCTTCCTGGGGCCAGTCAAGGGCGAGCTTGCTGGGGCTATGCAAACACCGCCGCCCTGCAGATCTCTGGCACAGCTGCGATGGGGCGCAATAATGTCTCCACCTCGTGGGTCGAGGCGCCCTCAGTCTCTGAACCCTGTGCAGGGTAGTAGCTAGTTGCGGAATCGGTTAGTAGGTGGGTGCCATCTTGTGAACAGCCCCAAAAATTCCGCGGCTTGGGAAGTTCCGTAGCCTAAAATCGTCGCCACAATCCCCAGCTACTCGTCGAGGTTGTCGATCCGCCAGGCTTATCGAGGCGGCCAGGTGGAGAATTCCGTAGACGGTTCCCTATGTGATACTGCGGTCACCTCAGGCCATGACCGGCCTGGCCGCCATTTTGTCACGTCTATGGGGCTTACAAGGGGTCCGTGCTGGCTGGCAGTTCGTCGGGTGTAAAATGCTCTAACCCCTCCTCACCTGCGCAGGAGCAGGCAGGTGGCCACTGATCATCGTGGTCGACTCCGCATGCCTTAATGGGTTCTCCAGCCCTGTGCAGCAGTCACGGCGGTCGTATTCAGATCAAGGTCGCCATCTTGCTTGCAGACCCGCCAGGACAAGTGCCTCCAGTTTATTCCCGGGTTCATTGACAGCAGCAGTTCTGGGCTCCACCGTTAACTGCAGGCAAGATCTGCAGTCCTGCGGCGCAATTTTCAGTGCCCCCCGCTGTGCCAGGGGGTCAGGATAGGTGGTTACGGGGAGATGGCAGTGGGCGCTAGTCAGCTCGCATCTGTCTCCATTGGCTGCATGCCACGTCCCCCGTAATGCACCCCCTACGTTGTGTTAGGTACATGGGGGTATTTTGTTTCTAGGGATTAGGGCTTGCAGGTGTGCAGACCAATACTGGTGCCTCCAAACACAGACCCACCTCCACAACAAAAGACCACGCCCGCAAACTCTGCATCATTCTGAAAAGCAAACTTACCATGAAATGACAGATCAACACAGTCCCTTCTGCATGCTTCCATACTCTCTGCTTGCTCCGAAGAACATTCAAATGACTCCTCACGAGCACAAGAAAAACAGTCATGCACACCCTAATTACAAGCCGGCTGGACTATGGCAACGCACTGTATGCAGGAACTACAGGGTAAGAGCTTGCAATCTTCAACACTCCATCATCATCCACTTTGGTTTTGCTTTGTTCGCCCTAAGTTGGCAGGGTATGCTCAAACGTGGGTCCCTTGCTCACTTTGCCACTGGATTCAAGCTAGCCTGGCTGATGATGACTGATTAGCCAGACACCGGTCCCAGGATGCTTGTTTCCGGTCCAGGGAAGACATGGCTTGGCAGTTCGGGCTGGACTGTTCCCATGAGGCACAGGGTCAGATTCATTTGCATATGGCCATGTATGAACTGGGGTGGCAGAGTGAGCTAAAGAATGATGATGGATTAAACCCAGATCAGTTGACTGGGGTGAGTGCTTGCAATGTTCAACACTCTGTCCATCATCCCCTTTGGTTTTGCTTTGTTCGCCCTAAGTTGGCAGGGTATGCCCAGACGTGGGTCCCTTGCTCACTTTGTGTCAAGAATTCCTGTCATACGAGGGGAGGAAAACGGTAACCAGCGAAAACGGACTACATCTCCCAGGATGCTTAGCGGTTGAGAGGTTATGTAAACAGGAGAGCTGTTACATAACTCAAGGGAAACACGCCCTTATGTAAACAGGAGAGCTGTTACATAACTCAAGGGAAACACGCCCTTATGTAAACAGGAGAGCTGTTACATAACTCAAGGAAAACACGCCCTATAAAGGGAGGAACCGGGAGGTACAAGGCTGTCGGATATTGTGTTTACACCGACGTACCTGCTTCGTGAAGAGCAGTGTTCCGGAGTGGTGCTCCAGTAAGGCAAGAACGGAGGTAGGTCGAGTCGTTACTCCCTGGGCCGTGTCTTGCCCCATCGTCACCTGTGAAGGACCCGGAAGCTCTACCGGTCAACCATTGAGCTTCGCTTTTTGACTCGGCTGAGTCCAAGCGCAGTGGCGCTTTTGCTGGTTGGAGTCGTAACTCCCAGCCCGACCAGAGACACAGGGACTGCCAGCTGTAACGCACACCAGGAGGTGTTTGCCGCGTTACAGACTCGGAAGTCCACAGGATCGATCGAGCGGCTGCTCTCGGTTCAGTCTTCTTGCTTGTGATTGGGGTATCGGTGACGCATCACCAGGAGGTGACTCCGCGTCCCGGTGCAGTCTGAGGAAGAGGTTGAGCGGCTGCTCCCTTCAGGTAGAGACCCCGGCTGGGTGTTTCCCTGACTCCTCGATTCTCCCCAACACTCTTCGTGCCCCTCACAGCCTACCGATTGGCATTGTCGGCCATTTCATTTCTGCCCTCTGTTGGCATACGCCGGGATCGGCGTATATGCAGAGGACGGTTAGGACCATCCGTGCTGTGGGCTGGTAACGTACTTAGCCTGGAGGATTCCAGTGACTATAACTTTTGTTTGTTCTTTGTATTTTATTTGCCTTCATTAAAAGAACTAACCCTTCACAAGTGGTTGCGTCCTCATTGTCGTGTCTGTTAAACGATCCTGAGACGTTCAGGGCGTTACAAAATATCCGACCTTAATAACACTAACTGTCTCCCGGTCGATAACAGACATGGCAACACTTGATGAGGTGCTGGCTGCTTTAGCGGCCATGCAAGTTGAAGTGGCTGCCTCTAGGCAAGAAACATCCGATGTAAAAGCCAGACTGGATGCTATCCAATTGGACCCGCTCACGCCCAGCACCTCCCTCACGAACCAGACCCCTGCGGTAGTAGTGGAAATGCCGGTAGCCATCCCCTTGGCAACACCAGAGAGGTACAGTGGGGATCCTAACACAGTGCAGGTATTCCTCACACAAGTGGCGCTACATTTATCGTGCAAACCAAAGGCGTTCCCCACGAGTCAGGCTCGTGTGGCTTTCCTTATATCCTATTTGGCTGGAAACGCGGCACAATGGGCCGTACCTCTGGGGAGCAGGGACGACCCCCTCTTATGTGATTGGGGTGCTTTTCGCGAGGAATTCCTGAAGGTATTCGACAGAAGGGCTGACTCGTACACGGCGGACCGTGAAATGCTTGAGTTGAGACAGGGATCCAACGACCTGGTGCAGTATCTCAACGCGTTCCGAAGGCTGGTTGCGGAAACCAAGTGGCCTGTTGCTAAACAGACAGCGCTCTTCCATCAAGGGCTGTGCGATGAGCTCAAGGACGCCGTGGCTCATATTGACCCTCAACCCAAGACATGTGAGGGCCTTATCAACCTGGTATTACGGCTGGAACATAGGCTAAGTGAAAGAAAGGGAGATCATGGGAGAAAAGGAAAATCCCTTCCATCCTCTGTGACGGTGGGAAGTCCTGAAACTTCCACCGCATCCAAGGGAGAACCCATGGACATCAGCGCGATACGAGCGAGCCTCACAGCCACGGAGAAAGAGTCACGCCGTAAACAAGGATTGTGCCTATATTGTGGCAAAAAAGGCCACTACGTACGTGAATGCCCTGCCAAACCGAAGACGTCACGTTATCGGGCCAACCGGTCGGTAACAGCCGTGGTGGACATACCGGCGGAAAACTAGAGGACTCCAAGACCAGAGAAGGGGCATCTCGGAGTCACTCATCCATCCCTTCACTTTCCAACTCGGTCACTAAGGGACAACGACACCTGTTTATCACGGTGCACGTGGGAGTGCATGACCAGTGGATACCCGTTGTGGCCATGGTGGATTCAGGGGCCACTGGCATGTTTATGGACCACAACGAGGCATGCAGGCTAGGGCTAGTGCTTCTTCCCAAAGCAGTACCCGAAGACGTCTATGCGGTAGACGGAAGGCGATTGGTGACGGGGCCCATCGGACAGCACACGGGGGTCCTTCCGATGAGATATGGGAGGAACCATTTGGAACAAATCGATTTTAACATCATCCGAGCGCCCCAATATGGCGTCATATTGGGATTGCCGTGGCTACAGAAACACAACCCCTTTGTGGATTGGCCAACACATCGCATCGAAATGACGTCACCGTATTGCATCCTGCATTGTGGAATAAGAACGGAATCCCTTGACGCAGATGAGAGCGGGAGTCAGACGGTGGCTACAGCGGCAGAAAAAGATGTGGCTCTCCCCCAGGCTTATCACAGTTTTGAGGATGTATTTGATGAGGTGAAGGCGGAAGTGCTACCACCACATAGACAGTTTGACTGCCAGATCGACCTGGTGCCAGGGGCCAGCGTTCCCAGCGGCAGGCTGTATGCCCTGACGGAGCCTGAAAACGTGCATCTCCGGGGGTACCTGGATAAACTCCTCAAGCTAGGATTCATCCGCCCGTCCAAGTCTCCGGCCGCCTCGCCACTCTTCTTCATCCCGAAGGCTAATGGGGAGCTGAGAGCCTGTGTGGACTTTAGGGCATTGAATGCGATAACCATAAAAAATCGGTACCCCTTGCCTCTCATCAGTGTACTTCTGGAACAGGTCAAGAAAGCTCGTATCTACACCAAGTTGGATTTGAGAGGGGCATACCATCTGGTGCGCATGAGGGACGGAGACGAGTGGAAGATCGCCTTTAAGACCAGGTTCGGCCTTTTTGAGTACCTCGTCATGCCGTTCGGTCTGTGCAACGCCCCGGCAGCCTTTCAGTACTTTTTGAATGAGGTATTCAGAGAGGAGTTGGATATCTACGTGGTCGTATATATCGACGACATCCTCATCTATTCGTCCAGTGTGGAGGAGCACGTACACCACGTCAAAGCTGTGCTCCAAAAGCTGAGGGAAAACATGCTGTTTTGTAAACTCAGCAAGTGTGACTTCCACGTCACATCCGTGGAATTCCTCGGAGTGATGCTGAGTCCAGAGGGACAGGAGATGGCAGAACGAAAGATCAAGGCGGTGAAAGAATGGCCGGTGCCCCAAAGCGTGAAGGACGTCCAAAGTTTCATTGGCTTCGCCAACTTTTACAGGCGGTTTATAGATGGATTTTCAGGAGTGGTGGCCCCAATCACACAGCTGCTGAGGAAGTCCAAGGAGTTTGTCTGGTCCCCTGAAGCGAACAAAGCCTTTGAGGCCCTGAAAAGCGCCTTTGGTAAGGCGCCGGTGTTGGCTCACCCCGATCCGGATCTCCCCTACGTGGTGGAAGCGGACGCGTCGGATGTGGCGCTGGGGGCTATCTTGTCCCAACGCAACCACGACACAGGGGTGCTTCATCCCGTTGCGTACATGTCCCGCAAACTCAACGACGCCGAACGCAACTACCATATTGCGGAGAAGGAGCTTCTCGCAATCAAGGACGCCTTCACCGAATGGAGGCATTGGTTGATGGGGGCAAGACATGTGGTATCGGTGTACACGGACCATCGGAACCTACAGTTCATGACGGCCACTAGACACCTTTCTCCCAGGCAGCTGCGGTGGATGATCTTCTTTGCGGGGTTCAACTTCCGCATCACATATCGGCCGGGGACAGAAAACCGGAAGGCGGACGCCCTGTCCCGTCAATCTGCAGTTAAGGAACCATTGCCTGCAACCGAGCGTTCCATCATTTCCCCGAGGATGGTATTGGGGGTTATCCAACCGGATACTTTCCTGAGGGGAATAAAGAGAGGTATCAGGTCATTCGCATGGCGGAGGTGGCTCCTCAGTCACAGAGAATGGCAGCTGAAGGACGGGATACCCCTGAAGGGCAGGTGCCTATTGATACCCACGCCTAGGCTAAGGAAACAAGCATTCATCTGGTGCCATGACTCTCCATGCGCAGGTCATTTGGGCTTTGAAAAAACGGTGGCTAGCATGGGACGGCATTTCTGGTGGCCAACCATGAGAGTGGATGTCAGGAGGTGGGGACAGGAGTGTCCTACGTGTGCTACCATGAAGGCCGACCATGGCCGAACCCAAGGGCTCTTACATCCACTTCCGACCCCGGATAGACCATGGGATAGCATATCACTGGACTTCGTGGTGGGCCTACCGGTAGACCAGGGGATGACGGCAATACTGGTGGTGGTGGATTACTTGACGAAAATGGGGCACTTCATCCCCTGCAAGAGAGTCCCTACGGCCGGGGAATTGGCGTCACTACTCCTAAAGAATGTGGTACGACTGCATGGATTACCTGGGGTGATCGTGTCGGACCGGGGGTCGCAGTTTACTGCGCAATTCTGGAAGACTTGGTGCACTGCGCTGCATGTTAAGACCGCCCTGTCCACCAGCTACCACCCTCAAACGGACGGCCAAACCGAGCGCCTGAACCAAACGCTCAAACAGTATCTGCGATGTTTTGTGGACCAGGGCAGGGAAGAATGGGTCGACTTGCTATGGGTTGCAGAGATAGCCTATAACAACGCCACTCACAGCTCCACACAGTCATCTCCGTTCTATAGCAACTATGGCCAACATCCCAGGTTCTTGCCATTTCTACATCCGTTCAGAGAGGACAGGATTCCCGCCACAGCGGACAGGGTGGCACACATAAAAGACACGTTGATGCGCTCAAGGGCTGTCCTAATAGAGGCCAAGAGAAGATACAAGGCTGCGGCAGATAGGAAGAGAAGGCCCGGGCCACTGTACCGCACTGGAGACTACGTCTGGATATCCACAAGAAACATGAGGTTTCGAAAGAACAGTGTGTTCCATCCCAAGTACATGGGCCCCTATCGAATTACCAAGTGTATGGGACCCGTGAACGTGAAGGTGTGCTTGCCCCAGTCATTGCGGATACACCCTGTCTTTCATGTATCATTGCTCAAACCAGCACCCTCCAAGCCGTCTGGGACACCTAGGCCGGTATGCGTGGAGTCGGAGGTGGAGTATGAAGTGTCGGGCATACGGGCGTCCAAATGGCGCAGGGGGAAGCTGTGGTACCTGGTTGCGTGGAAAGGCTATGGCCCGGAGGAGCATTCATGGGAACCGGCTGAAGGGGTTCATGCTCCGCGCTTGGTCTCCTTGTTCCATCGGCGTTTTCCTGCCAGCGCTGGACCCGTGGGGAGCCGCTGAGAGGGAGGATGTACTGTCAAGAATTCCTGTCATACGAGGGGAGGAAAACGGTAACCAGCGAAAACGGACTACATCTCCCAGGATGCTTAGCGGTTGAGAGGTTATGTAAACAGGAGAGCTGTTACATAACTCAAGGGAAACACGCCCTTATGTAAACAGGAGAGCTGTTACATAACTCAAGGGAAACACGCCCTTATGTAAACAGGAGAGCTGTTACATAACTCAAGGAAAACACGCCCTATAAAGGGAGGAACCGGGAGGTACAAGGCTGTCGGATATTGTGTTTACACCGACGTACCTGCTTCGTGAAGAGCAGTGTTCCGGAGTGGTGCTCCAGTAAGGCAAGAACGGAGGTAGGTCGAGTCGTTACTCCCTGGGCCGTGTCTTGCCCCATCGTCACCTGTGAAGGACCCGGAAGCTCTACCGGTCAACCATTGAGCTTCGCTTTTTGACTCGGCTGAGTCCAAGCGCAGTGGCGCATTTGCTGGTTGGAGTCGTAACTCCCAGCCCGACCAGAGTCACAGGGACTGCCAGCTGTAACGCACACCAGGAGGTGTTTGCCGCGTTACAGACTCGGAAGTCCACAGGATCGATCGAGCGGCTGCTCTCGGTTCAGTCTTCTTGCTTGTGATTGGGGTATCGGTGACGCATCACCAGGAGGTGACTCCGCGTCCCGGTGCAGTCTGAGGAAGAGGTTGAGCGGCTGCTCCCTTCAGGTAGAGACCCCGGCTGGGTGTTTCCCTGACTCCTCGATTCTCCCCAACACTCTTCGTGCCCCTCACAGCCTACCGATTGGCATTGTCGGCCATTTCATTTCTGCCCTCTGTTGGCATACGCCGGGATCGGCGTATATGCAGAGGACGGTTAGGACCATCCGTGCTGTGGGCTGGTAACGTACTTAGCCTGGAGGATTCCAGTGACTATAACTTTTGTTTGTTCTTTGTATTTTATTTGCCTTCATTAAAAGAACTAACCCTTCACAAGTGGTTGCGTCCTCATTGTCGTGTCTGTTAAACGATCCTGAGACGTTCAGGGCGTTACACTTTGCCACTGGATTCAAGCTAGTCTGCCTGATGATGGCTGATTAGCCATAAACCGGTCCCAGGATGCTTGTTTCTGATCCAGGGATGACATGGCTTGGCAGTGCGGGCTTGACTGTTCCCATGAGGCACAGGGTCAGACTGATTTGCATATGGCCATGTCTGAACTGGGGTGGAGGAGTGAGCTAAAGAATGATGATGGATTAAACCCAGAGCAGTTGACTAGGGTGAGTGCTTGCAATGTTCAACACTCCGTCCATCATCCCCTTTGGTTTTGCTCTGTTCGCCCTAAGTTGGCAGGGTATGCCCAGACATGGGCCCCTTGCTCACTTTGCCACTGGATGCAAGCTAGTCTGGCTGATGATGGCTGATTAGCCATAAACCGGTCCCAGGATGCTTGTTTCTGGTCCAGGGATGACATGGCTTGGCCGTTCGGGCTGGACTGCTCCCATGAGGCACAGGGTCAGACTGATTTGCATATGCCCATGTCTGAACTGGGGTGGCGGAGTGAGCTAAAGAATGATGCTGGATTAAACCCAGATCAGTTGACTGGGGGTGAGTGCTTGCAATGTTCAACACTCTGTCCATCATCCCCTTTGGTTTTGCTTTGTTCGCCCTAAGTTGGCAGGGTATGCCCAGACGTGGGTCCCTTGCTCACTTTGCCACTGGATTCAAGCTAGTCTGCCTGATGATGGCTGATTAGCCATAAACCGGTCCCAGGATGCTTGTTTCTGATCCAGGGATGACATGGCTTGGCAGTGCGGGCTTGACTGTTCCCATGAGGCACAGGGTCAGACTGATTTGCATATGGCCATGTCTGAACTGGGGTGGAGGAGTGAGCTAAAGAATGATGATGGATTAAACCCAGAGCAGTTGACTAGGGTGAGTGCTTGCAATGTTCAACACTCCGTCCATCATCCCCTTTGGTTTTGCTCTGTTCGCCCTAAGTTGGCAGGGTATGCCCAGACATGGGCCCCTTGCTCACTTTGCCACTGGATGCAAGCTAGTCTGGCTGATGATGGTTGATTAGCCATAAACCGGTCCCAGGATGCTTGTTTCTGGTCCAGGGATGACATGGCTTGGCCGTTCGGGCTGGACTGCTCCCATGAGGCACAGGGTCAGACTGATTTGCATATGCCCATGTCTGAACTGGGGTGGTGGAGTGAGCTAAAGAATGATGCTGGATTAAACCCAGATCAGTTGACTGGGGGTGAGTGCTTGCAATGTTCAATACTCCGTCCATCATCCCCTTTGGTTTTGCTTTGTTTGCCCTAAGTTGGCAGGGTATGCCCAGACGTGGGTCCCTTGCTCACTTTGCCACTGGATTCAAGCTAGCCTGGCTGATGATGGCTGATTAGCCAGAAACCGGTCCCAGGATGCTTGTTTCCGGTCCAGGGAAGACATGGCTTTGCAGTTCGGGCTGGACGTTCCCATGAGGCACAGGGTCAGACTGATTTGCATATGGCCATGTCTGAACTGGGGGTGGCAGAGTGAGCTAAAGTATGAAGGTGGATTAAACCCAGATCAGTTGACTGGGGGTGAGTGCTCGCAATGTTCAACACTCCGTCCATCATCTCCTTTGGTTTTGCAGGAACTACTACACAATTCATGATAAATTTCCAAACGATGCAGAACTCAGTGGCTAGACTGATCCACAACCTGCCCAAATGGACCCATATCACCCAACCCCTGAGGAAACTCCACTGGCTCCCTGTCCGGAAAAGATGCCAAATCAAGGTACTGACGCACGCCTACTAAGCCTTCCACAACCAGGAACCAGAATACATGAACCACTGCCTGCACTTCCACCAACCATCCAGAAACCTTCACTCTGCCACCCTCGGACAGACACAGTGCATCCACCGTAGCCACAGCGGAAGCTGCTCCTTCTTCCACCTTGTTGCCAAGTCCTGGAACACCGTCCCTCTCAACTTCAGAACATCATCCTTGCTGACTGACTTCAGACCTGGCGTTTTGGACTGAGCCCAGCAACCGAGAACCTGGATACCCTCACGTGTGATAATCTGCGCTGTACAACTACTGATTGATTGATTGATCTAATGTAGGGGGTTCAGGGTATGTTTAGGGGTAAATAGACATATTTGGCCCATCATTTGTGTTCATCATCTGTTGGTTTTGATACTAAGGGGCATATCATCAACGATCAGCGATAAATATCGCACAGCGCGCTTTTTGCGATTTTGTTTAACGCCGGCTAACGCCGGATTTCATCGCCGAGATATCGCGTTATTTACAACGCTTATCTCCACAGCGATGAAAAATCCGGCGATAGCGGCGAAATGCAGGTTTATCGCTGTAAATCCAGGGATAAACCTGCATCGATAGGGGAATCCTTAGTGATAGGGAGATTTGGATTGAGCCGTACAATCCACCTCCCATGTAAAAGATAGTCAAGACAGGATTTTCATAGACGTAAAATACCGGCGATAATCGCGGTTAGCGCGGCTTTTAATATCACTATATGTGTCCTGGGCGGGCTTGTAAATACCTTGAAGGACAGATAGCGATATTTTTAATGTTGTTTTGCTACGGAACGCCTACTTTGCATCTCATTAGGGATGCGATGCAAGGCGTAAGGAAAACCGTTGCTAAGACAAGGAAACACGCGTTAGCGTGTCCTTGATAATACTGCAATGCCATTATCGCCGCTTTTCGGACAATAACGGCTGCTAAAGCGGTGATAATAGGCTTGATAAGGCTTGATGCCCCTGTGTACTATTTAGAAGTGCGTGTAATCACGCACCTTTTCATTTTAAAGGACTCTGACTGCGCAGCGATGTATTAAAAGTGTTTTGTTTCTGTGCTGAATACTATGCCTTTAGCCCACAAAACTTTCCCTGAGAAACCTTGGACTGCTTCCCTCACTTTCCTGAGAGCCTAGTGCTAACAAGGGCTCCCAGGGTCCACAGTAGGGCCTGAGGTATACTCAGCATTTATCTGTAAAAATGCTACTGTAAGTCAGTTCAAATCACCTAAATAATAACAACAGTCCCCTCAAGGCAGCAAGAATTCCTCTTTCCCATGCATCTCAAAGAAAAATTCAAACTGCACCAGAAAACACTTGTAGAAGCTACCAATAATCACAACTTAATAGCACGACAAGTAGTGGTTTTAGTTTATTGCTGACTGTTACTTTTTCACATTGTGATGTGCAATCTTTGTAAGACTATACTGACTGCACAGCAAAAAGTCATACAGAGGGAAACTGGCTGCGGATGGATGGTTCGGCTGGTCTCGGTCTGTTTACCTTAGTTCATGATCCTAACATGTCATCACTCACAGTGAAGCCTTCACCCTCCATGGAATGTAAACACCCCTTTCGGACTTAGCTCTCGCGAAAGCTGATGAAAGGCTACAGTAATGTTTCTAGGAAGCATTGCGACCTCTAGGGTCATGAGGGGAAAGACGCTGTTGTGTTGCGGCCTCAGCATTGGATCGCTATAGAAAATGCATAAACGATCTACATAATTGTTTACTTTTAAATGTTGCTAGAAAGCATTGCAGCATGGGGATAGGGTTTCCTCACTCCACAGCTTTTATAGAGATATACCATTAACGTGCCCTTGAACGAATCTGCCAGTGGAAAAAGTGAACTCTTATTACAACTGTACAAATGTAGAGCCAAGAGCACACTTCCCGCTGTGCGTCACCAAAGGCTGCCGTGACTGCTGGCAGGGCCCTGTGGCCTTTTACTGGCCTGTTGCAGACAGGAACCAGAAGGGGCTAAATCTCCAGCACCGGCCACGACAGCAAGTGTCTTTATATCAGCTGTAGTAAGGGCCTCCACAGGGTCATCTACCAGGGGCGTGCGGCTGGGGGGCTTCTAGGGATTAGAAGAGGGGTTGGCCTATTTTCGCTGCCAGAGGATCTCAAATGGATAGTCCTTGAGAAGGTGACCCTTGGACCAAGAGGAGGTAACATGGGTCTGATCTTGAATATGAGGGAGTCTAAATGGGTGACACGCTTTGACTCCGTACTCAAGTGACTAATGAGCAAGACTCCAGTAATGCGCAGTTAGCATGCCTCACCTCAGGATGAGGTTCGGCTTTTCTCTCATATTAGGTTTACTGCACCACCGATATCATCTGTGATCTGTGTAATCCATTGGTGATAACATTGACTTCCTCTGCGACACTACGAACGCTGTTCATTTCTGTGTACATGACCAATACTATGTAATGCATCCACAGGCTAAGCGCTCAATGGGGTTGTGTCGCCGCCCTTGAACGGAAGTACCTATGGTCCTTGAATTTCTCCATTCCCTGTTTAAGGTTCACTACACCACCGATATCATCTGTGATCTATGTAATCCATTGGTGATAACATTGACTTTTTCAGAGACATTACGAACCCCAATCATTTCTATGTACATGACCAACACTATGTAATACATCGACTAGCCAAGCGCCAAATGGGGTTGTATTATTGCCCATGAACAGAAGTACCTATCACCCCTGAATTGTTCTATCTAACCGAGCTATGCTGATATAATTGGATCCTAATGTTATTTCTTGTTTAGGTTTTCGGTGCAGCATTCATAGATGTTGGGCCGTTCTCTGCTACCCCACGGGGAAATGTGACCATTGTTAACTTTGCCGATGCATGCGCACCCATTAGGTGTATTTTGCTCTATTAACCCCAATTTAACCGTACATGATGACATGAACTACTGGTAATGCTGTTGCCTGGGTTACTTTTTTCTCTTACAACCTACAATTCATTTATTTTCCGAACTTTCTTTCGTTCCCGAAGTTAGCCTCGTTAAGTCTTAAGTCTATTGTCTCTTTCCATACCTTCCCGGTCACGGTAAGACGCCACTCCATCCTAAAGTCCACACCTGCTACGTGTAGAACGTGTTGTGCGCGGTGCGCACGCATATTTAAATGGAGCTAGGAGACCGGCTCTTTCCCCTCGATTTCGTACGCCCAGAGAGCCGACATCCGGATGTATGTCGTTACAACGCACACTTTTACAACACATGCACTTACAACGCATTTTTTACAACGCAACATCCACTACAACGCATTCCATTACATAGCATGACACTACAACGCATTTTTAAAAACTACCTTTACAACGCATTCCATTACATCGCATACTACCTTTACAACGCATACCATTACAACGCATAATATTACACTACACAAAAATTGGGTTTACACTTTATGTAACATAACTTCGCTGCGCCAGCATTAAGGGGACACAGTGAGTCAGATACTAGCTCCGCGCCGTCAGCCACGTGCGCTGACTTTGCCCTTTATTTATACCCCCCGGTCCGAGCCCTGCCCAGGGAGTTGTCTGTGCAACAATGTTGTGCAGTGGCTGGGTGGCTCACTACATCCCATCTATCCCACGGAACATGTGATGATATCAACAGTATGAACACAGTAATAACATTTCACACAATCATTATATAGTCTGTTTATCTGTAGCTGTCTAATGCCATCGTCCCCATCTTCAGGACAGGAAATCCCGCAGTTTAGTGCTGGGTTTAGGGGTGCCCCTTAGTTCATAAGTTGACTGCCTCGGGAACTATTGAGTGCCTCTTTGCTTAGGCCAGCAGCCCCCATGCTGTCCTCCGCTGGTTTGCCTCTTTCTCTCTCTCCTCTTTCACCTGATGTGCTTCCACTTTCCCCGGGTTCCTCCGGTGAAAACTCTTCATCCTCCTGCTCATTCATCGGTCCGGTTTCCGGTATTCTCTCCTCCTGTTCTGCTGCTTTCTTGAACCATGAAGCATTTCATGCGATCTGCTGGGCCCCTCTTCATGCGGTTACCTTTGATCCCTTCACCTGCACTACTTTCCATAGTTCACGTTCATATGGAGTACGGAACATGGACCCGGGATGCAGATCTTTTGCCATCACGTAGTCTCCTTCTTGTATAGCTGAATGGTGGGCCCCCCTTTTCCGACTGGCTCGGTCATTGTTGAGTTGGCGCCTCGTTTGGGTGCACTCAGAGTCTAGCACAGACGGCGCCCATTGATCACTGGTGGGAATACTGTCCCGCATTGCTCGTTTCATGAGTAGGTCACTAGGAGCGCACTTAGTGGTGCAGTGTGGCGTGTTGCGATACGCTCTTAGGAATCGGTGTAGGTAGTTCTCCAGATTCTCCGCTTGATCCATGCCAATCATTAGCGCCTTGTTTAGAGTCCGCATAAATCTTTCTACATCCCCATTGGCCTGAGGCCACTGAGCGGTCACCCGACGATGCCTAATATGGTGCTGACTCAAATATTCCTTGAATTTGTGTCCCTGAAACGGTGGACCATTGTCTGTGCGTATTTCCTCAGGCATCCCCAGGAGTGAGAACACCTTTTCCAGGACAGGCTGAATGCAGCCAAACGCCGTGGAGGTGACCACCTCGACTACTGGAAATTTGGAGTGGCTGTCGAGCATTAACACGGTGTGCCTCCCATCCGGAAAGCTTTCAAAGTCCAAGCTAACTTGAGTCCACGGTACTCGGCTAGGCCTCTCCGTGATGATGGGGTTTATCAGCGGGTCAGCTCCGGTTATCAAACATGTGTGACACCCCGCACCTTTTCTTCTACCATACGGTCCACTCCAAGAAACCACACTTTGGAACACAGCCGTGCCTTCGTCTTCTCTACTCCCTGGTGACCCTGGTGAGCCAGGTCGACGGTTCTTTCCAGAGTTTTTCAGGTATTGCCAAATGAGCTCCTCTCAGAATAAGGCCCTCGCCGGATTCACTCAGCTCCTCCTGGCACCTCCTCCATATGCTCTCTCGGTAGTCCCTTGCTTCTTCTGTTAGCTGACCAGCTGTGGGAAGAAACCACTTCCATTGATGGTGTCGGAGAGTCCGCTTCACAGCCTGTAGGCATTCAACTTGATCCGAGGCCTCTCTGATCTCTTCCAACGACAACGACTTGGGACACGCCTCTTCCACGACCTGGCATATGAACAATTCTGTGCCTTTGTCCACCTCCCCCTGGTCTCCCCCACGGGTGTGAGAGGATGCCTTGACAGGTAGTCTGCGGGATTGCTTGCCCCGGGTCGATACTCCACCACAAAGCGGTAATGTTGGATCTGGACAGTGAAGAACTAGGATTTTATAATCCCAGCGGTGCAGGGGACACGCCCTCAGTCTTCGGGTTCACCTGTCTTAGAGTACAGAGACACGGGATTCTTCTGGTGAAGTCAAAGATCATATTTATTAGCTGCAGCCAGTAACAGAGATCCTAGAAGTACAACACGGTGTATGTTCTCAGGAGACTGCTCAACATAATAGAGCAGAGCGTCGTCTTTTATGCCAAAAACCACATTCCTGGCTAGCATCAATTACTCACAAACTTGACCAATCAGAGGATGATATTTACAGAGGCATCACATAACGACAAACCCACTTTCAGTTATCCAACCCACCGCCAATGACAAGGCATAAATCCAGCATTCTTGCTCGAACAGGCCGGACGGGCCCATCATAAAAGACCTCAACCCAAATCAATAATTAGGCCATAAGGCCATAAAAGTAAGGAGCAGAAACAGATGAGGAGAAAGATAGAGGGGTGTGTGCGTGTGCCATGGAATCAATAATGTCCTGCTCTTTGATCTCTATCCGACCAGCTGCTTAACAAGGTACTGGCTCAACAAGTTTAGCCTCGGGCAACAGGGTCAGTTGACTCAGGTCAAACTGAAGTCAACACAAGCTCAAACTAAGGTGTATGCGTCCCTAGAGGCTCGCTTGGCCACAGTCATCCTGTAGTCGTTAGCCTATGTGAGGGCAACCACAAAATGGCGGTTATAAACAAAATGGAACCCATAGGTGCAGACTAGATCGTTAAAAATACACAGTGAATCCATCGGTGTAGCATGACGAAAATGCTTACGCGTACCGCACTTGTCAGTCGCGGTTCGCTGATACCAAAATCATCATGATACGACAACCTTCATTAAATGGGTTCAGAATTCACGGAACCAAAGACCCTCCTTTTGCCCTTACATAGGCAATAACCTAAACTCACTTCAATCTGAATCCAGGTCTATGTTCATCAGATCATTGAGATATTGCTGTAGCATCATCCTGGTACTTAGTAACTCTCTCTGGACAGGTCTCCTCGAACACGAGGTAGCAAAAAGGCCACATATTACGGGAGCACACTGTACACAAAGACAGAACAGGAAGAGGGTAGCTAATACCATCCCAATGTGGATAACAATCCCCAGAACCATTCCACAAACGACCAATCTCCTTCGTCCACATGTATGGACTCGGAGATCTTATGTAACTTGGAGATGGCTTGGAAAACTGTCGGAGCGTTATCTGGGATGAAAACACAACAGCTCGATTGGATCAATTTACAGACCCCCCCTCTATCTGCAAGTATGACATCCAACGCAACTCTGTTCTGAAGAGTCATAAGGCGATCCGACTGGAGCTCAGCAGTCAAGTTACTAAGGGCGCCGGCAGTTTCGACTATGGTGGACTCAACCACTCTCGTCAATTGCCATATGTTCCTGCTGTTAACCATAGGTCCCCAAAATGGCAGAAAACCCTTCACGGAATCTCCCAATTCTTGTCCTGTGGTATCATCCTTACTGAAGACGCCTCTAACGACTCTCGTTTTGTGGCAATCTGCCGCAGCTGTAAATGTAGGAGGCAACAAGAACGAGACAAAACATGTGCCCGAGAAATCAGGGAGCAACCATGTATATGCTCTGTCATGGCAAATGAAGTAGGTGCCCTTAGCTGCTAAAAACGATGGGGAAGTCTGGGACGCAAAAACAGATGTCTCAGTGCAAACACTCTTCCCTAGCTGAGCTCTAGGATTCTTGCCATTTCCTTGCAGACAGTAATGACCCCGATGGGGTACTATCCAGATTGGGGAGGATCTCTTCGCTCGCTGGTTCCCACTCAGACTAACTCCATATCCAGTGACGTTCCATCCAATACACGCTAGTGTCTCATTTCTCGGGATAGCCTCATAAGAGCTCATTCCTCTAATCATGTCGACTATTCCCTTGACCAGAGCACTATTCTTCGGGCTATCTTTCAGAGAACGTAGGGGGTTAACTTCACGGGCATAAATGAACATTGTTCTGTATGCCCACACAGACCCATTGTAGCTAAATGGCAGGGCCAGGTAAGGAATACCTTTCTCGGCAGTATGGTGCATAAGGCCACACACCCAACAATTAGTTGTGTTCACTACTAGCTGGTGTTGGTGCAGAAGCTGAACAATGGAATTATTAGCGAATTCCATTCTCCTAATGGACTCATGTTCAGGCAGAGGGTGAAAAGAATGCGAAGAAACAGTAGGAGGAGGCATAGGTTGTGTAGTGGGCATGAATGTCGCTTGAATAGAGAATGTCACATATCCAATTAAAAACATTATTAAACTCAACAGTATAAACAGACATAATATTAAAAAACGTTTTCTACTCATTATTATACACATTTTGCTCTTGAAGCTCATTCTTTTAGTAGGTCTCTCCATCTCGAAAAACTCCATCCTCTAATCGTGCTGCTCGCGGCGGATGGGTGTTCTGTGCTAAAGAATGCGCCCGTCGGTCCAGGGAACGCCCTGAGACCAACCAGAACCGTCGACCTAACGTCTTCGGCTTGCACTCCAAGGACTTGGCACCGCGACCCTACAGCTGAACCCGGATGGTGGTTCGAAAAACAAAAATCAAAAAAGTTTCTCGGAGGGGAGCCAACCAAAAGAATAGCAAAGAAGGGACTCAGTTTGTTATTCATCCCACGACTCTCGGTCGCAAGTTATAGCGCTCTTTACCAGGCAATGTCTGTTCTCGGAATAGTAACTCAGGTTCAAAAGTGTTCAAATGATTTGATGGAGGTACAACTTCTTGGAGAAGTTCGTCGCTCTCTGGCTCAATGTTTGTTCCAATCAAACGGGCATCGCTAAAAGGCAGAAAACGAGGCACGGTCTCAGTCTCAGACTCAGGAAGTCCTCTTTGGACCCACCAGTCGTACGGCAGAGGCAAAGGAACCCTCTTACAATGTACGCCGTGAATCCAGTTCTTTTTACCGTGCACTCGTACCGCAGAACGGGTGGACAATAACATCAGATACGGTCCTATCCAGCGGGGCTGCTCGTTCCGGGTTCGCTGGAAGTTCTTCACGAGCACCCACGCCCCAGGTTCAAGGGTGTGCCCTGGATCTTCAGAAACCTGTGGCAAAGTATCATGAACGTGTTGATGCAGAACACGCAATTTAGCCGTCAATTCGTACAGGTAGTCAAGCAACACAGGGTGTTATATCTCACTAAATTTTGTCGGCCGTGGCACTCCCCAAATATTTTCCGGGCGACCGAACACAACCTCATAAGGACTCAGACCCATTCGCGAATGCACAGTCATTCTTGAGGACAGAAGGGCTAACGGCAAAGCATCAGGCCATTGTAGACCAGAGCTCGCTTGAATTTTGGCCAATTTCAATTTTAACGTGCCATTGTAGCACTCAACTAGACCAGCTGACTGGGGATGATTGGCAGCGTGGAACTTCTGCCGGATACCCAACCTATCACACACTCTCTTCATCACTTGACCCACAAATTCACTCCCATTGTCACTCCAGACCACTCTCGGCAAACCAAACCTAGGGAAAAATTCCTTAATAAGGGCTTTAGCTGTGGACAAGGCAGTGTTGTCCTTCAGAGGGTAGGCTTCCACCCATCTAGAAAAAGAGCAAACAACCACTAAGACATACTTCAGGTTGTTGCACCTCTCCATGTGGATGAAATCTAGCTGCAAAGCCTCAAACGGATACGTGGGGGGAGCAAAATGACCAGCTGGAGTTGGAGTTCTCTTACCAGGATTGTACATCAAACAAACCATACAGTTCTTGACCAAATTCTCTGCACACTTAGGAATGCCAGCATTTTGCCATACCGGGGCCAATGACTTACAAATCCCTTTCACACTAATGTGAGCCATCCCATGTGCCATGGTAACCACTGGAAGTACATACGCGTCAGGCAACAACCATCGCTGATGCTCTGACAACTCAACCCAACAACCATTCGAATCCAATTTACCCTTGCTTTCTCTCCATTCATTCAACTCTTTCTCTGTAGCTTCAGCTTGGATGGATTTCACACTCTCAACTGTATCTTCACACATACTCCTATCTGGAACCCATCTCGCTGGACCCGCAACATACATTCGACTCATCACATCTCTCGCAGTCTCTTTCACGACTTCATCTGCAAACGCATTACCACGACCAACATCGTCCGTGACTTTCTTATGCGCACTGCATTTCACGATCGCAACTTGCAACGGCAAAGTAAGAGATTCAAGAAGTTCATTCACCAATCGACCATGTTGGATCTTGGTCCCATGCGAAGTCAGAAACCCACGTTCTCTCCACAATCGTCCAAAGCTAAAAGCAACACTGGACGCATACTGGCTGTCAGTGTACACAGTCACTCTTTTCCCTTTCGACAACACACACGCTCTTGTCAATGCAATCAATTCTGCCGCTTGTGCGGAGTTGTATGGGATACGAGTAGCTTCAACAATCGTATGCAAAGTGGTAACCGCATATGCCGCAGTCGTATCACCGTTCGGAAGTTTAAAACACGAACCATCAACCCATAATGTACCATCACATTCTGCAAGGGGAGTGTCCCTAAGGTCTATCCTCCCTTTCGTTTCTTCCAAGTCCTGAGGAAACAATCATGCTGTTCTGTATCATTTGTCTCAGTTGAAATCGGCAACAACGTGGCTGGATTCAACGTGTTGCATCTTTTTATATGTACATGACTTGCTAACAAGGTCAATTCGTAACCTGACAACCGAGCACTAGTTAAGTGCTGTGTCTTGGTACGGTTCAACAAGGTATCCACTGCATGTGGAACCATCACAGTCAGTGTATTGTTCATCACCAGACCAGTGGACTGTCGGATTGAAACAGCCGCTGCCGCTGTAGCTCTCAAGCAACTCGGCAACGCTCTAGCTACCGGATCTAAAGTCGACGAAAAATAAGCACATGGACGTTGCCTATCGCCAAACTGTTGAGTCAAAACTGACAATGCACATCCCTCTCTCTCGTGGACATACAATGTGAAATGTTTACTGTAATCGGGGGTACCCAACACAGGAGCTGAACACAGGGCATCACGCAATTCTGAAAAACTCTTCTGACATTCGTCAGTCCAGGGAATAGGATTCGGGGTATCCTTAACAATAAGAGCTATCAAAGGTTTTGCAAGCAAGGAAAAATTAGCAATCCACTGTCTACAGTACGATGTAATACCTAGAAATGCACGCACTTCTCTCTGTGTCGTAGGCACACTCATTTTCGCAATCGCTTGGATTCTCTCTGGGGTCAATCTTCTTCCCTCCTTCGATGAGAGGTGACCTAAGTAGGTAACTTCTTGTCGGTAATACTGCAACTTCGACAGAGAAACTTTATGATGGAATTCAGACAAGTGACGTAACAACGACAGAGTAGCATTTCTACAAGTCTCTTCATTTTCAGCGGCGTCTAAAAGATCGTCAACAAACTGAAAAAGGGCAGCGCCATTGGGTAAAACCAACAAATCAAGTTGCGTCTTTAAAACTTGACTATAGATCGATGGACTCTCACAATAGCCTTGAGGAGCGTGTTTAAACCTGAAGCTTCGGCCTCCTAAAGAGAAGCCAAAAATATCTCTACTCTCTGAGGCGATCGGGATGCTGAAGAAAGCATTCTTCAAATCAATCACCGAAAACCACGTGGCTGTAGCCGGAATCAAAGTCAGTAGAGCGGTGATATCAGGCACAACAGGAAATTGTGGAACAACGATCCTATTCACCTCGCGAAGATCGATCACAAACCTATATACAGGAGGCTGAGAAAAATCAGTTCGTTTCAGAACCGGCAAAACCGGACTATTGCACACATTACCTCTTGTTTCCTCAATCACCCCTTTCTCAATCAGATCAGAGATAATCTCCAAAAGTGCTTTTTCACCATCACTTGAGATACGATACTGTGGAATGCGTGGTAATCTAGCATTCGCCTTCAATGTCACAACATATGGTGGAATCTCCAAAAGACCCACATCATTAGGACCAGTAGCCCAAAGAGAATCAGGAAGAGAAGACAATTCAGCTGGAAGTCGGTCTTTAGACAAATACATCGGAGAGATCACTCTTTCCCAATGTAAGCTGTACTCCTGAAGGAGAACAATAAAGCGTCGCATACAATCTCTTCAACAAGTCCAAGCCCAACAAGTTCTCACCACAACCTGTCGTCAGAATGAGGGGTGCTTCGAAGTCACAAGGTCCAACAGAAAGAGACAAAGGACTAGAAATCGGATTGCTAACCGGGGCGCCAGAAAAACCTACTGAAACATTTGTTAAGCCAGACAAAGGTGCGCCAGGGAGTTTGGTGTGCATGATAGAACTCTTCGCAGCACCAGTATCCAACAGAAAAGGTTCAGATACCCCTGATGCAATTACTTCAACATAAGGTCCACTCTGGTCCACTGGAACTGAAACTACTCCCTTTCTTTGTCTGTGGCTGTCCTAGCAATCATTACCTTCCATACTCTCTCCTTCAACGTAATAATCGTTCGCATAATACTGAGCCGTCCTACCAGACGCACCATTCTGTTGATCAAAACAATTCATCGAATTCTGCGGAGGCAAGGAACGCGCAATCTGAGGCACACCACGTCCTCGACCTCGCGGAGCTTGTTGAACACCTCGACCTCTCATAACAGAAACACCATTCGTGCGCTATATTAATCTCGGGCAATTATTCTTGAAGTGACCTTCTTCTTTGCAATACGCACACTGATTGGAGCCTACAGGGAAACGCGGTTGAGAAGACTCGACCATTTGCGAGCTTCTCTGATAGTGTTGTGGTTGCTGATAATCACGCCGGGTATGCTTGCTGCAGAAGAACCTTAGTCTTCAATTCCTTAGTCTTTGTGACCGCTTTCTCTATCTCATCTTTATTTCTATTCTCATAGTACTGGGCAGTAGCCAACATCTGCGCTGATGAAGAAACAGCTCAAGCACTTTCAGAATCCTTCAACCTATTGCACAACTCAGGAAGCAAATTATGCACAAACTTGTCAACGAACAACCTTTGACCACCTTCTGTACCCATGTCTTGACCACTGTGGTCTACAAATGTCTCTTCAAATCTAGTGAACAAGTCGGACACAGTTTCGTCTTTCTTCTGCTTGCACGCAGACAATTTGTCCCAATTCACACGTGTAGCAGGCATCAAAGTCTTCATATAATCAATAATTCTACCAGGGAGATCAGCAATCACATTTTCGGGTTTAGCACCACCTATTTGTCTTTCATCTGTAGTTCTAAGATTATTCCATGTATCACCTAATTCCTGCACATGATCCGTATGACGGATCTTACTCCATATAGGCTGTGGAACAACATTCCCAAATAACATATCTATATCAGACAAATTCATAATACAGGAACTCGCAGTTTGAGATAGCTCCCTATAAAACCCCGCAGGATTTTTACGTGGATCAGGCAGAGTCTGCTTTAGAGCTAGTACTTCGGCACGCTTCCATGGAACATGTACCCAAACGCGCTGGAAATGTGCCAGAACAGGTGGATTAGCATTTGCATCACCAGGTCTCCAAACGGGAGGAACCTCACGCATCGGATATTGACGTGCCTTTCTCCTAACTGAAGAATCAGGCTCAAATAATGACTTAAAAGGAAAATCGCTCCTAAATGACAACAATGTCGCGACTGCTTTTTCTACATCGAGACCCACTATAGTTCCTTTCGCGAACTCGGACTGCACACAGACCAACTCAGGCGGAGCCCGCCCTACCTCACTATCTTCCCACTGTTCACGGAGGAAAGAACACATCACATCAAATACATATCTTTGGGTTGGTGCTTCCCATTGATGGAAAACATTCGTAACACTCTCCAGATCATACTGTGAAGGATAGTTAACCCATTTAGGTGCCAAGTGATCCAGCACTGTCCGTTCATCAGGACCAGGCAATTGACTACGCAATTGCTTACGCTCTACAACAGGAGACATACCTAATGAACCCATTAGAGGAGAGAAAAAACTAGCAACCGCATCAGTCATTCTTCGTCGGGCAGAAGGAGAAGGTGACAAAAGAACAGAGGACAGAGCGGAATGAGAAGGAACCGAAGGCGGAAGAGTGACAGAAGGGACAGACAACACAGGTATAGAGGTAGTAGACGAAGGAGGTAGCAAAGACGGCGGCTCTTGAGAAGGCTGCGCCGAAGCAATAGTAGTAGCCAGCAAAGGGAGAGCTGGCTGTTGAGGAACCGCTGGTGGTAAAACAACCGGAGGTTGCGCAACTACAAGTTGCGGAGGTGCGGTAGAACTCTGAGCATAAGGGTGTGGCGAACTTAATAGATGCAACATTAAAGGATCTTTCACAAGATCTTCCTTTTCTTCTTGCTGTTGAGGTGGCAAAACTGGATAACATTTGTCTACCGCTAATTTACGTTGCCTAAGCCTCTGTTCACTTTCCTGCTCTTCCTCATTATCCCTAAACTGTATCGCAGCCTACACCATCGACATACCTTGTGCACGTTTATTTCGTTTCACTAACTTAATTTCCTTTTGTTTAGATTTCTTTCGCCAAATGCGGAAGGAGTCGAACATTGCCGGCCGGGCTTTCTTTTTGAAGAGTCTGACTTCTAAATTATCTAAGATTTCCATGTCGTAGCTACCATATTGGGGCCACTTTAGGACACCATCTTTCCTAGTATACCTAATCCATACCTCATTATACGTGATGGGGCCCACGCCGTGTTTCAAATAGAGCTCATAGTTCGGAGTTCCGATCGGAGGCACCGGACACGAGTCCTCCAATCGGGAATCGGTTTTACAACCATAACAAAATATCTTTCCAAGTCTGCTAAGACCAGGCATCTTCGCTCACTAGTCTAGCTTCAAACTTCAAGGGAATATCCGAAACGATAGCCTCGTGAATACACGAGTCCCTCGGCTTTGGGGCCTGCAGGTACCAAATCAAAGCGATCCCGAAGGATACCAAATCAAAGCGATCCCGAAGGATACCAAATCAAAACGATCCCGAAGGATACCAAAACAAACTGGGAGACGCTCCACTCATACTTAACTGAAATATCGATGACGTCGCCAGAAGACCCGTCTATCGTCTCGCTTTACAAATCATCAAAGGGCTCCAAGACAGGGCGACAGTTAGGGCAGCAGTCCCTCGTAGCCGTCGGAATGCGGGGAACTTCGCAGCAAAGACTTTCGGACCACAACGACAAACAGGGGTCGATGAAGTGGTAGACCTCCCTCCAGAATTTCCACACGAAGCTCCTCACGATCTTCAGGCTTGGACCGGTACCGCTGAAGTCGCCCCGAGTTGGGCGCCAAGTGAAGAACTAGGATTTTAATCCCAGCAGCGCAGGGGACACGCCCTCAGTCTTCGGGTTCACCTGTCTTAGAGTACAGAGACACGGGATTCTTCTGGTGAAGTCAAAGATCATATTTATTATCTGCAGCCAGTAACAGAGATCCTAGAAGTACAACACGGTGTATGTTCTCAGGAGACTGCTCAACGTAATAGAGCGGAGCATCGTCTTTTATGCCAAAAACCACATTCCTGGCTAGCATCAATTACTCACAAACTTGACCAATCAGAGGATGATATTTACAGAGGCATCACATAACGACAAACCCGCTTTCAGTTAGCCAACCCACCACCAATGACAAGGCATAAATCCAGCATTCTTGCTCGAACAGGCCGGACGGGCCCATCATAAAAGACCTCAACCCAAATCAATAATTAGGCCATAAGGCCATAAAAGTAAGGAGCAGAAACAGATGAGGAGAAAGATAGAGGGGTGTGTGCGTGTGTCATGGAATCAATAATGTCCTGCTCTTTGATCTCTATCTGACCAGCTGCTTAACAAGGTACTGGCTCAACAAGTTTAGCCTCGGGCAACAGGGTCAGTTGACTCAGGTCAAACTGAAGTCAACACAAGCTTAAACTAAGGTGTATGCGTCCCTAGAGGCTCGCTTGGTCACAGTCATCCTGTAGTCGTTAGCCTATGTGAGGGCAACCACAAAATGGCGGTTATAAACAAAATGGAACCCACGGGTGCAGACTAGATCGTTAAATACACAGTGAATCCATCGGTGTAGCATGACGAAAATGCTTACGCGTACCGCACTTGTCAGTCGCGGTTCGCTGATACCAAAATCATCACGATACGACAACCTTCATTAAATGGGTTCAGAATTCACGGAACCACAACAGCCCATCATTCTATTCGTGGAGGGCCATTCCGGGGGGTGCCTGTGAACAGCGGTACCAATGGCTTGTGATCTGTTACCACTGTAAACATGTGTCCACACAGGTAAATGTCAAGATGCTGGCACACTCAACGTATTGCCAGCGCCTTGTGCTCAATTTGAGCGTACCTTGTCTCCACAGCCGTGAGTGCTCTGCTGGCATATGCGATGGGCACCCATTCACCCTGCCCATTCTTCTGGAGGAATACTGCGCCCAGCCCGACGGGGCTGGCATCCCCAATAAGTTCAGTTGCTGTTCCTGGTTGGAAATATGCCACCGTGGCTCCTTTCAGTAGCGCATCTTTGACACTCCGGAATGCTCGGGCCTCGTCTTCTGTCCATTGCCACGGCACACCTTTCTTCGTCAGCCTCTGGAGCGGCTCGGACAGTGTTGATAGATGTGGGATGAAACGGCCACAATAGTTGGCCATCCCCAGGAAGCTTCGGACTTCTGATTGTGTTTATGGAATGGCAGCTGCTCGGATCGCCTCCACCTTTGCCGGGTCTACCTGGAGGCGTTTGCCCGACAACCTGTATCCAAAGAATTCGACTTCATTGGCATAGAAGTCACACTTCGTCTGATGGAGTGTCAGGCCTTGTTAACCAGTCTCCGCTGGGTCACCTGTATATGGACATGGTGCTCTTCTAGTGTCTTGGAAAAGATTAGAATGTTGTCGCTGACGTTGATGACACCCACCAATCCTGATAACACTTCTCGCACCGCATCGTGGAACACCTCAGCCGCAGATGATACTCCGAAGCTCAGGTGTTTGAACCAGCGTAGTCCTATGTGTGTCAAGAATGTTGTTATGTATCTACTTCTCTCCGCTAGCACCAGTTGATGATAGCCTGAATTCAGATCCACCTTGGAGAACCATTGCGCCCCATTGATGTCTGCCACGATTTCATCTATCGTGGGGGTGATGTGCCTCTCACGACGTATTGCCTTATTGGGTCATCTCATGTCCACACACAGCCGGATGGCTCCGGGCTGATTGGGTTTCGGCGGTATCACCAATGGTGACACCCACGGCATCGGGCCTGTTTCTTTTTCAATCACCCCGTCGTTCTCCAGCCGGTCCAACTCGGCCTCCACCAAGGGACAAAGATGAAAAGGCACCCTCCGGTGTCAGAGAGCTACTGGCTTGACTGTCTCATCAATGTGAAGCTGGACCTCGACTCCCTTCAGGCATCCCAGTCCCCTGAATAGCTTCGGAAACTCCGCCAACACCAACTCCGCATGTGACTGATGAACATGTCGTGCAAACATCACTAACCCCAGGTCATCCGCTGTGTGGCAACTCAACAGGGACCCTGCTCTGTCACAGGTAACATAGAATCTGGTGCATGTTACCCGTTCCCGATGTCTGACTTCGATGTCAATGACCCCTTGTAGCGGAATGGGTCTGTGTCCTCCATAGGTGAGTATTTTGTCCGTAGTCAGCATCAACCGGGGTTGGGGTCGCATCTCTCTGTATTGTGACGTGTCCAGTATATTTACTAATACCCTTGTGCCGATGAGTGTTTGTACACAGTTATCTCCTATCTATATTTGACACAACGGTGGAGGCCTTCTGGTTGTGTTTTCTCCTCGGATGTTGATACTACAAATACGTTGTTCTCTTCTTTTTCATCGGCGACTGACAGCTTCTGACACCTGCTATCCAACTCTTCCGCCTCTTGGACTGTTTTGGCGCTCCTTTGGAATCTCAAACCTTTGGGCTTACTTGTCCCTGCTCTTGCCGCCCCTCGGCACACTTTTGCAAAGTGTCCATACTTATTGCTTTTTACACACTGGCGCCCTGCGCTGGGCATCCCCTCTGGGAGTGTGTTGCTAGTTCGCAGTTCCTGCACCCCGGCTTGTTCTGTTTTTTTTCCGCCCTTGTGTCAGAACCACTGCCTCGAGAGTATGTCTTCCTGATGGCATCCACTCTTTCCTCCTTGATGGGTGTTGGTTATAACGGTTGGGCACTCCCCGACCTCTTGGCCAGTGCCACCTCCATCTCACCAGCTCTGACATCCACCAGTTTGTGCGATCTCCCCAGGACCAAGATGTCATCTAGCGATATTCCCGGTTGTCCTAATATTAGCTTTCGCAATTCCAGTGATTTGCACCCCATGAGTTGTGCCCTTTTCTCGACTTTCCGGTCGATTCCAGCACAGGTGCTCGCCAGCTTCCGTAGATGTTCGAAAAACATATATATTGACTCATCATCTCTCTGCTTGGCCTGGCGAAGCTTGAAATGCTCAAAGTCAGGATTATCCTCCGGATCAAAGTGCCTGTTCAAAGCTCTGACGGCCTTTTCATATTCGTTTCCATTTCCCGTGTCCGGCAGGTCCTGAAACAGGCTGTAGAGCTCATCTCCACCCATTAGAAGCATCGTGGATGGTTTGACAGCGTTGTCTGTCTCTCTCGTGGCCACAAAGTAATTCTCCAGTTGGCCTATGCATTTCTGCCACCTTGGCATCGCTGTTGATGGGCCCGCCAGTTGGCTAAATTCCGGGAGTGCTTTTACTGCCATCCTTCCAGGCCTGCCCCCAATAGCCCCCTCATCCTGAGGTGCTGCTGCTGCTGACGCTTGTGGCGTGGTCATGGTGTCTTCGCTGCCCCTCTTGCCTGGCAGCCTTATTTGTTAGATCTCCTCACTGGCACTCCCCCAGGTGCTTCTGGTGGATCCTGGCTCTTCCCTGCACTTGTCCTGGCAGGCTTGCCCCCAATGCACCCACGCTCTCACCCAGGAGCCTGACTTGCTGCCGAAGGATGCAGGCAATGGTGCCCAGCCCCCTTCACTCGGGGCTCACTGGCTGCAGACACATCCAGGGATCCTTTCCCTTCACTGGCTGTGCACTCCTCGCCTCCCTAATAGCCACCTGGGCTGAACCGGTGCCTCACACGCTCACTGAGCGCTCTGGTGGCCCCATCTGCATTCGCTCATGCGCGCGACCTGCTAGGCCACACACACACCTCCTTCAGCATCGCTCCTGGCCTTTAATCACGGCCGCTCCACATCATCATGCGCACACTTGCCTTGCCACACACTCCACTCCTCCGGACCCTCAGTCTGAGCCCGGCCCAGGGAGTTGTCTGTGCAACAATGTTGTGCAGTGGCCAGGGGGTCCCTACAAGCGACCAAGGTTGGGGACTTTCGTATTCTCGAATCCAGGGCGTGGGGGTCAGGTGGTGACAACATCCTGCAGTTGGAACTAGGTGGGTTGAACAGGGCAGCTCGGGGTCTCGCACCCATTAAGTGCTTTGTTGCCATAGGAGAGGTACAAAGATGCGCATAAGAATGATGCACAGCACGTGCGGGCCTCAGTGTACCTCACTGAGAGGAAGTGGAGATTTGCCAGCTCAGTGTCTTTGTCAAAATGTCATAATTCAACCATGTGTAACAAAAGTACCTGGCATTTGCCCCCAGCAAGCAGCTGAATACAAATGACTGACCACAGTAGGCCGTATTGGCTAAGACCTGCTAAATGCTACACAAATGCGTGAATCCTTGCAGGAATGCAGGGGCATTATTAATTTGGGTTAGACCAACTCCAGATGCGTGGTACTTGGCAGTGATCCCTTCGCACCCTTTAATTATACATCTCACCATTAATTACAATTAGAACAATTTGTCACCAAGCAACGGATAAGCAGTTTCAGTTATCACAAAATTCGATTATAGTATATTATTATGGCTTAGCCAATGCTTATTTGGGTCAAATTTACAGATTTAGCTTGCTGTTTGGGTGGCATTTGGGGCAAGATCTACAGCCGGCACCATCTGTGCTTTACTTACATTAGTGGGCTAATCCTCTGACAAGTGGTCCTATCCTGTGTCCCATTATACTGTAACATAATTTAGTAAAGTACAATTGGTGCTTTCATTTCTTTTTGATGCAATTCTCTCAGAAGCAGACCCGATGAAAGGGTATAGCAGGATGTCTCCAAATTATTCCATGCGATAACTTCAGTATTGGAGAGGGACTGATGCAGAAGCTCCTCTGTCTGAGAAATATTTATGGGAGTAATTATGTTCCTTTTCTGAATGCCATGGCTTTTTTTACCCTTCCAGTTGTATCTCGATAATATTTCCAGATTGTTGATGATATTTAATAACCCGAAGGCATAACTAGTGTGGCTTACATTGGGGTGTTTGTTTATGTAGTTGTAATGGTGGCATATTGTTGGGTTACATTGAAGATGTAGAAACATAAGCACCTATAAAGTCAATGCCCAGGTGCACACACAACACACACGTTTCTCTCTCTCACACAAACACACACACTTTATGCCTGTAGGCACACATGGTGCCAGAAATACCATCTACAGAACATGGAAATAGATGCCGCTATTGGTCGGGAGCATGAGCAGATTGATAGTTATTGTGGTTGAATACCCAGAGGACCAGATGCTTGGATGACTATCCACGTATACAATGGTGAGTATGTTTTAGGTGGATGCGTGTGGTTGCAAAACTGGATGGATCCAAGTGTAGATGAATTTACAAATGTTTGGTTGTTGGTAGACGCAGAATACTTTGATGAGGATGGATCAATATGTTCTTGGTTTATTATTAATTATGAAAACATGGTGAATGGTTGATGACGGATGATGGCTGAGGTGTGGGTGGATGTGTGTGGAAGGGTAGATGAGTGTCTGTGTATGGAGAGATATACTGCATGGATAGATAATATGAGTTGAAAATAAGATAGGCAAATGACTGGGATGGTGGAGGATGGATTAACATGGGTAGAAAGATGCGACAATATAATTTCTTGCAATGAGTAATTTCCATTTATAATGATATGCTAGTGAACAACATGTATTTTATAGACAACAAGTGGGTTTTACCAACATAGTTGTCTGGATAAACTATGTCTCTTTTCTGGACAGAACCCCAAACCTTATTGCATAGATACCGACTGCCTGAACTGTCAGCAGAACCAGGTGAGCTTCACACTGCCACTGTGTAAAAACTATAGTGACGTATACAAATTGTAGAATTCCAGAGCAGTTAATAAGACAGAGCACCGGTGCCTTGTAATCTGATTTCATTTCTTCAGATATCAAGCAGCCCTTTGTAATAAACATCCATTGCAAAAGGTTTTCTGGAGCTAATCGTTCCAGTGTGTGACACAGGATGTGCTACTCTGCTCCAAACTATAATTAAGATAATATGCCAGCAGAGGGTGTGTGAGACAACACATGCTGGAAGAACACTGATAAGTTTGGGGATCAACTATGGAACAACAGGGAACAGTTTTTCAAGATGCAAGTAAACAACCACATGTTCAAGACAGAACTAAATGTTGAGCTTTTTCAAATAAATCTGTCCAACAGGAAAGCTGATTGGAGACCATCCTGATTATATGCAAAAAAAGAAACTGGTCTTAGGGTTGTCGTGTAGCACAGGTAAAAAGTATAAAACACCTGCCTTGTCAATAATATCATTCAATATAATGGTCACTCAACACCGATGCCATGTACCTTGAGGAACATGTTGGTACAGGGTTACATTTCAGTCTATACACAAGAGTAAGCATCAGACAGAAGGAGCACACATGGACATTTACAGCATACATAGATTTCCATATGCACTCTTCAAAGGCAGGAGTACACTGCAAATCCTGAAAACAGAACAGTTTGGCAAAAATGAGCACTAGCAAAGAAGGGCCCGGACTGAGGTATAGGGATGCAACCAGACCTTAAATATAATAAAGGTTTACACTTCCTTAGAGGCCTGATTTGCAAATAAAAGTTTTGTGCTTCTATGCACTTTATAAATGTGCAGACAAATACATTTGTTATGTGACCTTGTGTATATCGAGAAGTTCTGAGTGTATTACTCCGCATCTTGCCGACAAAGTGTTAGACCTGTCAGCCTTAGGGTGATCTTCCTCCAAACATTTTGCCTGCTTGCCTCCTCTTTTTGCTGGTTCTTTTTGTTGGTCTTAGGACTCAGATCACTTTACCACTGCTGACCAGTGCTAAAGTGCATGTGTTTCTCTCCTAAACCTGGTTACATTTGGTATATCCACAATTGTGATATTTAATGTATCTGTAAGTCCCTAGTAGAGTGCACTACCTGTGCCCAGGACCTGTAAATTTAATGCTACTAGAGGGCCTGTAGCCCTATAAACATGTCTCAGGCCTGCCACTGCAGAGCCTGTGTGTGCAGGTTTACTGCCACTTGGATTTACCAAATAAAACCCTTTGCCTAGCCTTCAACTCCAATGTTTGTCACACATTAATAACCCCTAAGGTAGGCCCTAGGTAGCCCATAGGGATGGACTCTGTGTAATTAAAAGGTAGGGCATGTGCATTTAAGCTTTCATGTCTTGGTAGTAAAATACACCCACATTTGTTTTTCATTACTGTGAGGCTTACTCCTCCCATAGGTTACAATTGGGAATTCCTAATTACACTTTTCAGCTGTAATTCCTGATCGTAAAGGAATAGCTCTGTGATGTTTTATATCTTTGGAATTGTAGTGCTAAATCCATTACTACTATTTTTAAAATGCCACTTTTAGAAAGTGGACATGCCTCTGCTCTTAAAGCTCTGTGTGCCTGCAGCCTGTATACAATACATGTCTGGAGTGGGTGACAGCTTGACTTTGTGCATTCCCTCTACACAGACACACACAAAAAAGGTTAGGTAGTGTTAGGGTGCTGAAGCCACTCACCTGAAAAACAGGTTGTCTGCAGGTGCAATGATATGTCCTCCAGTCCTTCGGAACACCTCTCGTTACTACTGATAGAAACAGGCGTCCTGGCAGGTGTCCGAGAGGAAAGGGGGATTGCGTGAGAAAGAAAAAAGGCACAGCGATGTCTGCTACCTGGTCCAGCGGAGGATCCGCATCCTTGGACAGCAAGACAGCCTTGTCTGGTTCTTAAATGTTAAACCATGGACAAGAAAATACTTGATACCATCAAACTTGAATATATTTCTAAAATAGACAATGACAGTAAATACTATTAATCGCCTGTTTCAACTATTGTTCATAAGAGTGGGTCAGCAGGTGACTATTATCTGGCACTATCCTGGGAATAATGGTTTGGTAGCAACACCGCCACACTTAGTAGTGGTCTTTAAAGTGTTTGCTATACAACATAGAAAGAAACAGATGTTTACTAAACCAGTTAGGAATCAAAGCATAAGTCATGAGTTGTTTTCTCTAAGTAGTATTAGCTCTATTCTTGCCTTGTCTAATTAGTTTGGTCACCCTGCCCACTTCTATCTTTATCATGAGAAGCACTGTTTTTTCTGCAAGACATGTGCTAGTAGCAACAGAAGTACAATATCCTCACCTGCTTTCTGCCCTGATATACAGACCACAAAAGGAAATTTTTCAAATAGTCCGAAAAGAAAATAATATTTTAAATTAAAAGCAATCAATGATTTAAACCGGCATCCTCTCTGATACCCATTTTACAAGAAGCTAACGTCTTTTGTTTTTTTTATTTTTCCCTTGGATGACTTCAGACACTTATTCAAATAAGGAAAGAAAACAGAGCACTTAGCTGACTTGAACCGCTCTGGCCATCACGTTGTGGAGGTCTTGTTGGAGCCGGCTCATAAAAACAATTGAAGGCAGTGCTCCACGGAGTCCAGAATGAAGGCAGCTGCTCACTGAGTCCAAAGAAAGGCAGCTGCTCACAGAATCCAAACAAGAAAGCAAAGCGGCAAGCACAGGAAAGCCAGCCTTTTATAGAATGTGGAGGAAGCTATTAGCGCGTGACTCATGGCACCCTGCAAAGACATGTGTACACAGTGAATGACTGCTGCACGTGATTCGAGAACAATCCGGACCATGCAGCTGTTATGAAAACAGGAATATTAAGCAGCCCTTGTGCAAACTGTCAACAACCATTGGTGCTATACAAAAAAAATAAAGAACAGTTATACACTAATAATAGGAAAGTACAATGAAACATTTTATATTGCAATGTGACTGACGCGTTTCCCTGTGAATGATGACAAATAACGTAGGAGATGTACTGCGTATGTCTACCCCTGACAGGTATGTCTGAGTCCCCATCCGCATCCTGATGGATCATCCTGGGCAGGATGTCAGTGAGGAGTTGACAATTAAACCTGAATAGGCAGTGTCCTGTCCCCACACAAAGGGTTGATTACCCCTCGTAGTGTGTCTGAAGCCATAGTGGAAAGAAAGGACCTCTGTACATTTCAAAGACCCTTCTTTAAAGTCACCCCCACTTCAAAGGCACACCTGGATAAAAGTATTGGGTCTCTGACCCTATCAAATCAGACACTTCTTGACTCGTAAAGAACCTCTGTCAGAAGAACAGCTGTGCTGCTACATAAACTGTCTTTCTGCTGGACTACTGCTCTGGAAGAACTGCTTTTCTGCTGTGCTGCCCTGCTGCCTGCTGCTCTCTGACCCCGCTGAGGGAGAGCTGGACTCTGCCTTGAATCCAGAGTGATCTCCAAGGGAAATCGAAGGGGAACTGTTGAACCCCTTATGGTGAAAAGTAAAATAAGAATCAATCAATCAAACAACATTTGTACAGTGCACTACATACCTGTGAGGGTCTCAAGGTGCTGGGGGGGCCGCTACTGATCGAACAGCCAGGTCTTGAGTAGCCTCCTGAAGGTCAGTAGGACTTGGGTCTGTCGTAGGTTAAGTGGGAGGGTATTCCAGGTCTTGGCGGCGAGGTGGGAGAAGGATCTCCTGCCGGTGGTTGTTCTTTGGCTGCGCGGGACGGTGGCGAGTGCGAGGTCGGCGGAGCGGAGCTCGCGGTTGGGGGTGTAGAAGTTAAGTCGTTTGTTGAGGTAGGCTGGGCCGGTCTTGTGGAGTGCCTTGTGTGCGTGGGTGAGGAGCTTGAAGGTGATCCTCTTGTTGACAGGCAGCCAGTGCAGGTTTCTCAGGTGGGGGGGATGTGGCCGTGGTGTGGTCCGTCGGGGATCAGTCATGCCAAGGCGTTTTGGATGTGTTGTAGTCATTTGATGAGCTTGGTCGGGGCACCAGCATAGAGGGCATTTCCGTAGTCGAGTCTACTGCTGATGAGGGCCTGGGTGACTGTTCTTCTTGTATCTGTCGGGATCCACCTGTAGATCTTGCGGAGCATGCAGAGGGTGTTGAAGCAGGAGGAGGAGATGGCGTTGACTTGCTTGGTCATGGAGAGCGTTGAGTCGAGGATGATTTCCAGGTTGCGTGCGTGGTCGGTGGGTGTCAGGGCTGTCCCCAGTGCCGTCGGCCACCGGGAGTCATCCCAGGCTGAAGGGTTGGAGCCGAGGATGAGGACCTCCATTTTGTCCGAGTTCAGCTTCAGTTTATTTGGTCTTCATCCGTCCGGCGACGGCCTTTATTCCGTCGTGGAGGTTTGTTTTGGTGGAGATGGAGTCCTTGGTGAGGGAGAGGATCAGTTGAGTGTCGTCAACGTAGGAGATTATGTTGAGGTCGTGCTGTGGGGCGACGTGTGTGAGTGGGGCCATGTAAATGTTGAACAGTGTCGGGCTGAGGGAGGACCCCTGAGGTGCACCGCAGATGATCTCGGAGGCTTCGGATCGGAATGGGGGAGGTGGACGCTCTGGGATCTGCCGGAGAGGAAGGAGGTGGTCCATTCCAGAGCCTTGTCTCGGATCCCTACGGCGTGGCGGCGTGCATGTAGTGTGCGGTGGCAGACGGCGTCAAAGGCGGCAGAGAGGTAGAGGAGGATGAGGGCCGCGGTTTCACTGTTGTCCAGCAGTATCCTGATGTCGTCGGTGGCGGCGATGAGGGCGGTCTCGGTGGTGTGGTTGCTGTGGAACCCTGACTGGGAAGGGTCCAGGAATCTGTTTTCTTCGAGGTATTGGGTTAGTTGTCTATTGACGATCTTCTCGATGACCTTGGTCGGGAACGGGAGCAGAGAGATGGGTCAGAGGTTCATGAGGTCTCTAGGGTCTGCCTTGGGTTTTTTGAGTAGGGTGTTGATCTCGGAGTGTTTCCAGCTCTCTGGGAAGGTCAAGGTCTCGAGCGAGAGATTGATGACATTGCGCAGGTGGGGTGCGATGGAGCTGCTGGTTTTGTTGAAGATGTGGTGCGGGAATGGGTCTGATGGGGAGCCGGAGTGGATTGTGCTCATGGTCTTGATGGTGTCAACGATGCTCAGACTGGTCCAGGGTAGCAGGAGGTCGTGGTCAATGGTGTGCGGGGAGATTGTTGTGTTGATGTTTGTTGGGGCTGTCTGGGTGTTGAAGCTGTCGTGGATGTCTGCTATCTTGCGGTGGAAGAAAGTGGCGATGGAGTCGCACAGGGCTTGCGACGGCGGGATGTCGTTGGTATTGGAGCTGGGATTGGAGAGTTCCTTCACGATGTTGAAGAGCTCCTTGCTATTGTGTGCATTGTTGTCGAGGCGGTCTTTGAAGGAGGTCCTCTTGGCAGTCCTGATGAGGTGATGGTGGTTGCGGGTGGCGTCCTTGTGTGCTGCGTGGCTGTCTGGAGTCTGTTTACTGTGCCATTTCTTCTATAGCTTCTGGCAGGCTCGCTTGGAGGCTAGGAGTTCTGGGGTGAACCAGCTGGCCCTCTTGCTGGTGTCTCTGTGAGGGGGTTTCTTCAGCGGGGCAAGGGTGTTGGCACAGTCATCGATCCAGCGTCTGAGGTTGCGGGCAGCATCGTCGGAGTTGGAGGGTTCGGTGGGTGGGCTGAGAGCGAGGTTTGGAGTAGTTGGTCTTCGGTGATTTTTCTCCAGCAGCGGCGAGGGATCTGTTGGGTGTGGTGGTGTATGGTGGGTTTCTGGAAGGAGAAGTGGAAGCGGTGGTGGTCAGTCCAGAGGAGTTCGGCGGTGTGGCTGAATGCAACGTGGGGGCTTGCGGCGAAGATGGGGTCAAGCGTGTGGCCTGTGGAGTGGGTGGGCGTTGTGAGTTGCCTCAGTCCGAGGTTGGCGAGGTTATCTATCAGGGTTGTCGAGTTGCTGTTGTCGTTGTTCTCCAGGTGAAAGTTTAGGTCTCCGAGGAGGATGTAGTCGGTGGAGGTGCTGATGAAGTTGGCAGTGGAGTAGCTGAACTGGGGTCGGAGTCCGGGGGATCTGTAGAGGAGGGTGCCTCTGAGGGTGGAATTGGGGTCTGTGTGGATCTGGAAATGCATGTGTTCGGCGGTGCTGAGAGTGTCGTCGGTGCTGGTCAAGACCCTGATGCTGTTCTTGTGGACAATGGCGATTCCTCCTACGACTCCGTTGGTGCGGTCTCTGCGGGTGACCTCGTAGCTGTCTGGGATGGCTATGGCAATGTCGTTCATCCAGGTCTCTGTTAGGAAGGCGATGTCTGGGGATGATGTGTTGAGCAGGTCCCAGAGCTCGATGGCGTGTTTGCGTGCGGAGTAGTATGCATTGGAGGTGGTTGAGGTCTTTCTTGGTGGGTTGTTTTGCGGCTCTGAGTCTGGTGTAACTGCAGTTCCGGCAGGTGAAGGGACCGTGTGAGCGTTTTGGGGTGGCCTTGAAGCAGGTGTGGGTCCGTCCGGGGTTGAGAGCGTGGAGTGTGCTGGCATCGTAGCGGCGGCGGTCATTGTGGCGGGCGCCGGGGCCAGGGGTTCTGGCGCTGGGCGCGGTCCAGGCACGCCTGCTGTGCGCGTCCGTGCAGTGGCCGCCATATATGGGAATGTGTGAGGGGCAGAGAATGGGCAGTGAGGGGGGCGGGGACGCAGCAGCAGGAACGGGAGCAGTGGGGGCACCTGGAGGAACCGGGCAGAACAGGGGCAGCGTGGTGGAGACGGAAGGCAAAAAGTCAACAATCAGGGCAGCGAGGGAGAGACAGAAGGAAAAAAGGAAAAAATCAGGGCAGCGAGGGGGAGACAGAAGGCAAAAAGTCAACAATCAGGTCAGTGAGGGGGAGACAGAAGGCAAAATACGGGCACAAGTTAAGGGCAGCGAGAAAGAGACAGAAGGCAAAAGTCAACAATCAGGGCAGCAAGGGGGAGACAGAAGGCAAAATACGGGCACAAGTGAAGGGTAGCGCGGGGGAGACAGAAGGCAAAAGTCAACAATCAGGGCAGCGAGGGGGAGACCGAAGGCAAAATACGGGCACAAGTGAAGGGCAGCGAGGGGGAGACAGAAGGCAAAATACGGGCACAAGTGAAGGGCAGCGAGGGCGAGACAGAAGGCAAAAGTCAACAATCAGGGCATCGAGGGGGAGACAGAAGGCAAAAAGGCAACAATCAGGGCAGCGAGGGGGAGACAGAAGGCAAAAAGGCAACAATCAGGGCAGCGAGGGGAAGACAGAAGGCAAAAAATGGGCACAAAGATATAAACCTAGGACCTACCACTGGCAACCAGGGATGAGGCACAGGTGGTAGCCTGCGGGTGGAGGAGGGCGTCGAAAACACATCAGCTGCAGCGGCAGGGCACACATGCAGAGCTATGTGGTGGGGGAGCGACCTACCAGCAAGGTCAAGGGTCAGAACAGCGCTCTCACATCACTCACACTCTAGCAGTCAAACAATGATGCTCTTATAGACTACTAGTCACACTCTACCGGAAGGGTTCCTATAGCCTTCAGATAATACCAGTATTACACTACTGACAGCACTTCTATGCCCAATAGATTAGCAGTTATCCACTAGCAGAAGCTCTGAAAATGCTCACAGACTAGTAGTCATACAGAACAGACAGAACACACACTCTTCACAGAGCATCAGTCACCTGCTTCCAGAAACAATCTCACAAGCCTCAAAAACTTTTACATTATTAGCAGTGAATCAGTACATATATTTTTTATATCTATGAAAAGTGGTACCATCTTCTACTATGCTGTCTATTGATAGGCATTGTGTTTTGGGCGTACATGTTGCTTCTGATAATGATGGTGGTACACTAATAAAGCCTGCTGTCCTCACTTTTTGGTAGTGCACTGCTCATGTTGTGGTAGGCACATGGGGGATATTGTGTTTATAGGGAATAGGGCTTGCAGGTGTGCAGACCATTACTGGTGCCTTCAAACCCAGACACACCCCACAACAATAAGACCACGCCTGCAACCTTGGCATCATCCTGGAAAGGAAACTTACCATGAAATGACAGATCAACACAGTCTCCTCTGTCTGCTTCCATGCTCTCTGCTGCTGCAAAGAATCTACAATTGGCTCCCCACGAGCACAAGAAAAACAATCAAGCAAGCAGTAATTACAACCAGCAGGAATGCAGCAACGCACTGTACACAAGAACTACTACAGAACATATGAGAAAGTTCCAAACGATGCATAACTCAGCGGCCAGACTGATCCTCAACCTGCCCAAATGGACCCATATCACCCAACATCTGTGGAACCTCGACTGGCTCCCTGTCCGGAAAAGATGCCAATTCAAATTACTGACACACGCCTACAAAGCCTTCCACAACCAGGGACCAGCATACATGAACCACTGCCTGCACTTCCACCAACCATCGAGAAACCTTCACTCTGCCACCATCCTACAGACCTGGTGCATCTGCCGTAGTCACAGCGGAAGTCGTTCCTTCTTCCACCTTGTTGGCAAGTCCTGGAACACCCTCCCTCTCAACTTCCGAACATCATCCTTGCTGACTAACTTCAGACCTGGCATTTCGACTGACCTCAGCAACCGAGCACCTGGATACCCTCACATGTGATAAGCTGCACTCCACAAGTACTGATTCATTGATTGATCAAATGTAAGGGGGTTTCAGGGTACGTTTAGGGGTTAAATAGACCTAACTGGTCCATCATTAGTGTGCATCCTCTGTTGGTCTTCAGACCAAGTTTGTAAACTTGCCGGTTAGGAATTACTTGTTAATTTGTGCATAGTATTTAGAAGTGTCTGTAATAAAGTACTTTTTCATTTTACAGGAAAATATCGTGACTGGACAGCTATTTATTAAATGTGGTTTGTTTCCCTGCTGAATACTGACACTTTAGCCCACAACACTTTCCCTGAGAAACCTTGGACTGCTTCCCTCACTATCCTGAGAGCCTAGTGCTAAAAAAGGGCTACCAGGATCCAAGATAGGGTATGCAGTATGCTCAGCGTTTATCTCTAAAAATGCTAATGACAGTCATTTTAAACCATCTAAATAATAACAACAGTCCCCTCAAGGCAGCAAGAATTCCTCTTTCCCATGCCTTGCGAATAAAAATTCAAACTGCACCAGAAAACACTTGTTGAAGCTACCAATGTTTACAACTTAATAGCACGACAACTAGTGGTTTTAGTTTATTGTTGACTGTTACTTGTTCACATTGTGATGTGCAATCTTTGTGAGACTACTGACTGCACAGCAAAAAGTCAGATAGAGGGAAACTGGCTGCGCAGGGATGGGTGGCTGGTCTCGGTCTGTTTACCTTAGTATATGATCCTAACATGTGATCACTCACAGTGAAGTCTTCACCCTCCATGGAATGTAAACACCGCTTTTGGACTTAGCTCTCGCAGAGGCTGATGAAATGCTGATGAAAGGCTATTGCAAAGTTTCTAGGAATCTTGGAGATCTCCATGGTCATTAGGGTAAAGACACTGTTGTTTTGCTGCCTTGGATCACTATATAAAATGCTACTTTCAAATGTCCTTAGAAAGAGACACCATTGCAGCATGGGGATAGGGTGGGATATGTACAAGGAAGTGGCGGAGAGAGGCATTAGCCTTCCTGGCTTAACGCCTCTCTCCTTCACTTCTGAAACGCAAGGCGGCACCATAGTTACAAGAATGTGGTGCAGCCTTGCGTTTCCCCCTGTGATGGCACTATGTTTAGCAACTTAGCGCCAACACAGGCACCCTTGCACCATAGTGCATGGGTGTCTGCGTGCAGGGGAGGATTGTTCATGTGTCAGTAGGTGTCCCTTCCTGCACCTAAACAATCCTAAAAATGCAATTCTGTCACTTTCATGTGTGCTGCTTCATGCAGCACACATGAAAGTGACAAAAAAAAAATCTTTCAAAGTTTGTATATGTACAGGAATGGACACCTTCCTGTACATAAACAAACCATGGGATTTAGCTTTTTCCATGTGTGCTGACCAAGCCAGCACACATGGAAAAAGAAAAAACGAGGAAAAATAATGCATTTCTCCTCATTTCGCGAACTTAAGACCAGGATTTACCTAGTCTTAATTTTGGCACTGCCTCCTATGTACGCCACCCTTGCACATAGGAGGCAGTGTCAAAATGAATGGGCGTTGCGGTGGAACACCCACCGCAATACCCACTGCTCACCCCTTCCACGCTAACCATAGCGTGAAAGGGGGCCTTATGCATAAGGCAGCGTTAAGCCAGATTAAGTGGGTTAACACTGCCTTGTATAGAAGGCAGTAAAAGTGAAGTTGTGGTGCTGATAGGGGCTTGTACATGTGCCCCAGGGTTTCCTCATACCACAGCCTTTATAGAGACATAAATATTTGGTTGTCGGTTGTCATTTTATGGTTAATGATGGATTCATGGTGAATGGTGGATGATGGCAGAGTTGTGGGTAGATGTGTGCGAAAAGGTAGATGAGTGTCTGTGCATGGAAAGATAGAGTGCATAGATGGATATTATGAGGAGATAGACAGGTGACTGGGATGGTGAAGGATTAATTCATATGGGTAGAAAGATGCAACAATAACATTTCTTGGAATGAGTAATTTCCATTTACAATGATATGCTATTGAACAATATATATTTTATAGACAACTGGGTTTTACCAACATAATTGACTAAATAAACTATGCATCCTGCCTGGATAGAACTCCAAACCTTATTGCATATATCATAACTGCTTGATCTGTCAGCAGCACCAGATGAACTCTGCCGGCCACTGTGTGAAAACTATAGCGGCAAATAAAAATAGTAGAATTCAAGTTCTGTTAATAAGACAGAGCACCAGTGCCTTGTAATTTGATTTAATTTATTCAGATATCTAGCAGCCCTTTATAACAAACATGCATTGCAAAATGTTTTCTGCAACTAATCAGTCCAGCCGTGTAGCATAGGATGTGCTCATCTGGCCCAATCTGTATTCAATATAATACACCAGCAGACAGTGTGTCAGACAACACATGCTGGAAGAACACTGATAATCTTTGGGAATCACCTATGGAACAAGAGTGAACAGGTAGTAAGGATGCCAACAAATAACCACATGTTCAAGATAGAGCTAAAAGTTGCACTTAAAAAAAAAATACATCCAATAGGAAAGCTGATTACAGACCATCCTGATTATAAGCAAAAAGGACAGTTTCCAGTGGGTTAGCATAGCACAGGTAAACCAGTACAAAACACCTGTCTCAGCAGTAATATCATTCAATGTAATGGCCACTCAACACTGATGCCATGTGTCTTGAGGAACATATTGGCACTGAGTTCATAACGTCTATCAACAAGAATACATCTAAAACAGAAGGAGCACACATGGAAATTTACAGCATAAATAGATTTCCATATGCAGTCCTCAAAGGCAGAAGTACACCACAAATCATGAAAACAGAATAGCTTGGCAAAAATGATCACTTGCAAAAGGTCTCCAATTGAGGTATGAGACTGCTACCAGAATGTAAATATACTGAAGGTTCACACTTTCTAAGAGGCCTGATTCACAAGTATAATTTGGGGCTTCTGTGCGCTTTATAAATGTGCAAATAAATACATTTATTTTGTGCCATTGTGTATGTTGAGAAGTTCTGAGTATCTGTTTCTCTCCATCTCACTGAGTAAGTGTTAGTCCTGTCAGTCTTAGGGTGGTCTTCTACCAAACCTTTTCCTGCTTACCTCCTCTTTTTGATGGTTCTTTTTGTTGGCCTTAGGACTCAGAACACTTAACCACTTCTGACCAGTGCTAAAGTGCATGTGCGTCTCCCCTAGACATAGTTACATTTGATATATCCACAATTGGGATATTTAATTTATCTGTACGTCCATAGTAGAGTGCACAACCTGTGCCCATGGCCTGTAAATTAAATGCTACTAGTGGGTCAGCAGCACTGATTGTGCCATCCACACAAGTAGCCATATAAGCATGTCTCAGACTTGCCAATGCAGAGCCTATGTGTGTGGGTTTACTGCCACTTTGACTGCACGTTTGATACCCTTTGCCAAGCCTTAAACTCCCTGTTTATTGCACATTAGTCACCCCTAAGTAGGCCCTAGGTAGCCCATAGGGAAGGGGTCTGTGTAAGAAAATGGTAGGACATTTCCAATAATATTTTTCATGTCCTGGTTGTGAAAAACACCCAAATTAATTGTTCACAACTGTGAGGCTTACTCCTCCAATAGGTTCACATTGGGAATTCCTTATTACACTTTAAAGCTGTAATTATTGATTGGAAAGGAGTAGCTCTATCATGTTTTATATCTTTGGAATGTTAATGATAAATCCTCTTCACTGGTAAAGTTGGATTTAACATTACTATTTTAGAAATGCCACTTTTGGAAAATGTACATTTTTCTGCTCTTACAGCTCTGTGTGCCTGCAGTCTGTCAACAATACACATTCGGGGTGGGTGACATCTTGACTTTGTGCATTTCCTCTAGAAAGCCACACACAAAGGAAGGGTAGACATGTCCGAGTGCCCATCTGCATCCTGATGGATAATCCTAGGGAGGAGGAGAGGGAGGAGCTGACATACCTGAATAGGCAGTGTCCTGTCCCCACATAAAGTGCTGATTACACCCCTGTAGTGAGTCAGGAGCCAGGGCTGAAATCAAACGACCTCTGTGCACTTCAAAGACCTTTCTTTGAAGTCCCCCTCCACTTCAAAGGCACAACTGGATTTAAGTACTAGGTCTCTGACCCCACCTCATCAGATACTTCTGGACAGGCAAATAACCTCTGTCAGAAGAACTGCTCTGCTGATACAAGGACTGTCACTCTGCTGGACTGCGGCTCTGGAAGAACTGCTTTTCTGCTCCGCTGTCCTGCTGCCCGCTGCTCTCTCACCTTGCTGTGGGAGAGCTGGCCTCTGCCTTGAACCCAGGGGGATCTCCAAGGGCTTGTTGGCTTGCCTCCTGTTGCTTGAGACTTAGGCATATCAAAGTCTATCCACCTGCTACGGTGCCTGCTCCAATGGAAGTGGACACACGTTCTTGCTCCAGTCAAACCGACTCATCTCCTGTCTGTGTGTAGCAGAACCAGTGCATTGATGCTGTTGTGGGAACAGTATGAGTGCATCGCACTCTAAGAACCAGCGCATTGTCTTAAAAGAGCTGACGCATCAGAACCGCTGCAGTGTGGGAAGATCCCCGCTTCCCCTCGACTGCGTAGAGAAACCTGGCACACTGTCTTTGGACCAAACCAATGCCCCTCGGCTTGGTGCATTTTCTTCAGAACCGATGTATCACAGCCACTGCGTGAAGAAAATCAACACACCACCTCAACTGCGGATCTACATTGAAGCATTGCTAGTCTGCACCCTGCTTCTTGCTGTTGCGACCAGGATCAAGGTACTGTGTTCAGCGGGCCTGCATGGCTCCTACATCCAGCCTGCACTCCATCGCAGTCGGCCTGAACTCTTGACTTTACCATGGTCCAGCCTGACCTGAGAACCCTGGCGCTTATTGATTCTAAGTGCTACAGACACTTTTATTCTTTAAAAATTATCCTCACTTCTACTTATTGAATTTTTGTCATTTAGGTCTTGTTTTATTTATAAAAACCATATCTATTTTTCTAACCTGGGTGGTGTCATTTTGTGGTGTTTTTATAGTTTTACTGTGTGTTGTGTTGCACACGTACTTTGCACATTGCCTCCTAAGTTAGGCCTGCCTGCTCAGTGTCAAGCTACCAGAGGGTAAACACAGGATGAGTTATGGTGTGTAACTGATTTACCCTGACTAAGATTGTGGTCCCTATTCGGACAGGGTGCACACTGCACACCACTGCCAACTCATTTCTAACAGTAAGCATTATGCTGTGCCTGGGAACCATGAAGATCAACTATTAAATGAGTGGACTTGGTGCTCAGATAAGGTCTAATATTATGATAGTCCTTTTGTTAATCTAACTGGGACATCGTTAATACAGATCCCAAGTAAACTGCAGTGAATGGACAGCCAGAGAGTAATTAATGAATCAAATAATATTTGGGCAACCACATCAAGTATAGAGGAGGCTGTCAAGGCTCATACGCAAAGTAAGTTGACTCCCTTTAGTCAGCGTTGTTTAAAAACTGAAGTCCCGTTCATCATTAAATTGGTAAACCTAATGCCTCCAGTCATAAATTTAACAAAAAACGAAGGGAAACTGTTGAACCCCTTATGGTGAAAAGTAAAATACCAACAACGATCTCACATCCCTCACATCCTAGCAGTCAAACACTACTGCCATTAGGGACTACTACAGGAAGGGTTCCAATACCCTTCACATAATCCCAGTTTTGCACTTCTGAAATCACTTCTACACCCATTAGATTAGCAGTTATCCACTAGCAGCAGCTCTCAAACTGCTCACAGACTAGTAGTCATACATAACAGACAGAAAACACACCCTTCACAGAGCATCAGTGACCTGCTATCAGAAACAATCTTACAAGCCTAAAAAAAAACAATAAAGCCAATACATCTGGCTAATAACTGAAAGTGCCTCTTCATTGACGTGTGAGTATCTGTGTATGGTATCTGGGATTGGCAAGTGCTTGAAAGAATTAGTGAATGGCAGATGAAAAGATGTATGAAGCAAGGATAAGTGAGTGAGTGCAGGGGTGATAAGACTGATTGAGTTCATGAACGGGTGAATGGAATGGATGCATCCCAGTTGTAAGTCAGACTGTCTACAGCACCACCACATGACTCAGAGATCCCAAATGTTATGCAGACTGGCTGTCCCCCATGTTTTCAGATTGTGCTGTATACAGCTGTCACACTAGCTTGTTTGCGAGTTGAGTACGTGTGCTGTGGAAAGAGCGATGCCATAACACGGATTTCCATTCCATCCTGTACCTGTGTGAACTGTACAGGATACAGTGCAAAGTACAAACTGAACTTTCTTTTAAATAACCCACACAAGCTAAATACAAAGGGCAAGATCAATGTAGAATCAAAGTGTGCACACCAACATGCAGAGTATTTAAAGACATATCCCTGCTCTGAGGTCATGAGAAGGAATAGACTAGTGTCTAGAAGCAGCTTATCCTAGAAAAGAAAGCTGTATGAAAACGTTAGATTTTCTTGAAATCGTCTTAAAGAGGCAAACCTATTGAAGAAAAAACAACTAGCTAACAACAGTCTCTGAATAGTTTAGACATGTCCTGGGTGATACCTTCCCCAGTCACAATAATGTATGTGTAGCGTAATCCATTCTGCCACTCTGAATGAAGTCTAAGGAAGCCAGTTTCTCGGGCTGGTGGTGTATGACAAGAATATGTTATATATTTAGCAGACAGGGTGTTTGAGAGGAAGAGAAGCACCAGAAGACTGTTTTACAATAGTACACCACAGTAGCAGTATAACAACACAACAGCATTCCATAGTAACACTGCAAAGCACAGATAACACAACAAAAATATACAACAAAATAAAACACACGGACAAAAGGCAACAAATTAACAATTAACAACAGAAACACATAACACCGTAATACAGTACTCCAATGCAACAGTGCATACAACACAAAGCAGCATGACAATACACCAACACAAATAAAGACATCATCACAAATTTGAAATTGAGTTGCGTTAGTTTGGGTGGTGTTTTTATGTTCTGGTGCTGTGTAATGTAATTTTTTGTGCTATATTGTGGTGATGCATGTGTTCTGTTTTCTTGTATTGTGATGTCTTTTGTATTTCTTATGCTTTTATTTTGCTTTGTGTTATAAAGCTGGGTTATGTTATGCTCTGTTGTCCTCGATAGGAAACCTAGAGACGTTATTAAATGCTGCCAAATTTCCAACCAAAGGCATAACATTCATCTAAGTCTAATGCATTTGCACTTGTACTTTATAACCAGATTTTGATATTAGTTTTAAGGTTTTATGCCCTACCAGGTTGTAGTAACATGCGTGGGATTTTAACTCTCTTCCTTTTAATAATGATAGTATATTGTAACGATTTTATGTAATTGAACAATAAAAGAGCTTAACCTTAACCATTCATTAATGATCCAGCAACAATTAACTATTTACTACTATTTAAGGAGGGATCATACTGCTGCTCCAGGTCTATAACTATTTAACACACCAGTAAGCCCAAATCGGTGGCAGATACCAAGGGCAGTACCACATAGTGATTTCTAAAAGTGTTCATTTAAGCCACAGTCTCTACCATTGTTTGGGGCTGACTGCTGACTTACAAAACTAGATCAGCGCAATTTTACCACCTTAAACAGTGATAAAAGGGTCATTGTTGCAGGAATTGCAAAGAAATGTGATGCTTGTGGCTGGAAATATTGCTGATTTCACTAAAGTAAATAACATAACACAATGCAACATCACTCAAATATAACTTAACTGGGCATGGCATAAGAAGCACTTGATGAGAATGCAAATCAACAACGAGAGTGCACAACTGCAACACAACAATAAAATAGTGCAGCACCAAAAACCGAGCACAAAAAAATGAAACACAACGGACATGTGCAAACATTCTTGTCGCGCATTATCACCTCCACAACCCTGCTTTCATAATATGGTGGTGAAAGATGATTGCTTCTGTGTTTTCCAAGCTGTCCTCTCTGATGTTCATACATTAACTTAGAGATGTTTGTAGTTAAATGTATGTGGTAAAGCCAGCACAAATCCAGGGAAAAAGAAAAACAATTTGACTTGTTATGCTTCAGGGCACCGCTCAAAATGGGATCATGAGGGGATCCAGGCCTTACATGGATCTCCCAGTTATCACTTTTGGTAATACAGCTCCAGGGATTTAAAGGACTAAAGGCATCTTATCTCATGTGCAGCTACCTGAATAGCTGATTATGTTAAGGCAGCAACTCCAATCCATCTATGTAAGCAGACATGCTGAAAATGAGAATTCTTGTCCTGAAATAAAAGTAAAAGTTAACAATCTCTGTCAGACTATGATAGAAAATAGCTGCTGCACCCAAATATAAGTGTTTCCCCAATAGCCAAATAGATAGTTATAAAACGTAGCCCACATTTGTAAATCTAGCCTGTTTTGAAGACATGCTGTAGAGGAGTTATGTAAGGTATGAGAGACTACATGCATTACACCCTCGTAGGACCCCCTCATTTCAGTCCTTACATTAGTGAGGTGATTCGCCTCCTTACAGGCCTTTGAAACACTAGTCCAATTTTACTTTATGTTATATATACTCCTCCCATCCTCTGCCATGCCTGTTATTTACAAGACCAGACACAACCACAGTGGGAGAGGGAGAGGAAGTGGGAGCAGGACTGGGAGAAGGAGGACTTCAATCAGGGTAATGAAGATTTACCGGTAAGTAGTGACACATTACCCCCTCATAGAACCTGCTCGTCCCAGTCCTTACATTAGTGAGGATATGACAAGCCAAAACACAAATAAAAAGCACAACACCAAGAATGCATGCTGAATGTCAAGTTTAATCAAAAACAAGGCTTAAGGTAAAGCTGCATTCATAACGCAAATAGCAAAACTGTCTGCAGAAGCAGGAAACACATTGAGACTGTAATTCTTGATAAAAGTATGATGCAACTGCCAGGTAGCCACCCTACAATTCTCTGGGATAGAGACACTAGCCTCCTCAGTCCAGGAAGTGGACTCAGACTGAGTAGAGTGCCCTAAACCTGAGTTGGAGGACCAGCCGTCGCAGATTTATAGGACTGGCAAACTGCCAAGCACACCCACCTACTGATGATGGATGTGGATACCTTCTTCCAGTTAGCCACTCCACAGCAGGACACAAACAGAATAGGGGAACTATGAAAATCCTTGGTACGTTGCAGATAAATCTGATGGGCCCTCCTAACATCCAATACCAAAGGAACCAGAGCACACTCCTCACCTGGAAAATCAGGAAGAACTCTCTCATGCTGGAAATGAACTTTAGAGGAGGCTTTAGGGAGAAAGGCCGAATCCAAACATAACACCATTCTGTATGTCAGGAACAGCAAAAAGGTAAAAGAGATAAGCAAAGCCCCCAATTCCACCAATCTCTGAGCCGAGCTGATTAGCAGATAACCACAGTAAATTGGCCTCCAACAAAGGCTCAGAAGGGGTCAGTTGGAGACCCTGCAGGATGGTCGGCAGATCCCAAGAAGGCACAATCACCGTAGTGAATGTCAGACGAAGCTGAAATCTTTATAGCAGCCTAACCACCCTAGGAGCAACACCATCCAGCGCAACACCCCTACATGCATGGATAGAAGGCCACTGAGCAGCCAACGAAGAAGGGGAAAGATTCTTCAATAAAGCATCCCTAAGAAACTCAAGAATTTGAGTCGGTTCCCCAACCACAGGATCCACTCCATGAGAGGTACACCACTGGACAAAAGTGCCCCAGTGCTAACTGTAACACTTAAGGGTGGAAGCCCTGCAGAAATGTTGATTATCCATCATCACCAGAGATTAACAACCCAAAGACACTGACGTCAAATGTTCAACAGCCATGCTGTCAGTTTCAATTACCGGAGACGTGGCAATGACAGGCGGGAACACTGAATCGGGACAGGATCATTAGAAGTCGGACAAATCTGCCCCCCGACAACCACATCAACAGTGGGAACCAAAGACAGCGAGGCCAAAAAGGAGCAGTCAGGGGAACAGACACCCTCTCCACTGGAATCTAATGCATCAACCTCAGCAGGAAGGGAATCGCAGGGAAAGCATAAGGAAGGCCCAAGGGCAAGGAGAGCAACAGTGAATCCACCGCCCACACCTGAGGACAAACCCCTTTGGAACAGGACCGAGGAAGGAGGGCATTGTGTGGCAATAGATGCAAGGAGGTCCACCCATTACTCCCTGAACTAGAGACAAATGTCTCTGAACAGCTGTCCGCATGAAAATTCATGTGACACCGAAGGTCAAATTAATCTGCCCTCAAGGTCCTGTGGTGTGATTCTGCCCTGGAATGAATTAGAGAAGCCAGATGATTCAGAGACCCGCACCTCGTCCCCAGTTAGTTATTCAAGTAACAGCGAGCTACTTGGCTGACGGTGAGAATCAACACATTTGCCCCCTGCAAGAGAATCTGAAAGCACAGTGTCCCCTGCCAAATGGATGCCAACTCCTACCAATTCAATGAGCGAGCGCTGTCCGCCTGAGTCCACTGACCTTTGGCCTCCAAGGACCCCAATGTGGCCCACCAAACCCACAGACTGGCATCAGCAGAAGAGGAGGAGAAAGCTAGAAACTGATACCCTTCTCTGGGTATGGAGTGTGGAGGCCCCCAACGCAATTCCTGGACCAGAACAGGAGTGAGAGGAACCAGATATTTGTAATTTGCAAAGGAGGGGCCCCAGAGAGACAACAGATAATTCACCAGAGGCTTGAGGTGCAGGCAAGCCAGGGAACGACAGCCATGGTGGCAGCCATCAACCCCTGGACCCTCAACCAAGTTTGAGCCGGAGCCAACTGCCAACTACACAACAGAAGACACTGCAGGGTAGTGAGTGTTAAAAAAACACTGATAATCTGTAGTCTCTGAGCAGGGACCCCCTGAGACTTTTCAATATTCAACTTGAAGCCCAGGCATTGGAAAATGGTCATGGTTGCTTCCACTGCCAGTAGAGCCTTAGGAAAAGATGTAGCAGAAATCAATCAATCATCAATAAAGGGAAACGAAGAGAAACCTTAAGCTGCAAAACTCCCAAAGCCAGAGCCAATACCTTGGTAAAAGTCTGAGGAGCGGTGGAGAGACCGAAAGGCAACACCTGAAACTGGTATTGAGCCCCATCCACAGCAAACCATAGCAACTGTTGGTTTTCATGAGGGACAGGTTCATGAAAATAGGTGTCCTCCAAGTCCAGGGAAGCCAGAAAGACACCCTGAGTGGAATGACAGACTTCAATGTGGTCATCTGAAAATGATCCAGCTTCACTGTTCTGTTTAGAGCCCTGAGGTACAGAATTGGGCAGTGAGAACCTTCTTGTTTTGGGATCAAAAAGAGAGATGAGTAGAAGCCTAGGCCACTCTCTTTCTCTGACACCTTGATAATAGCTCCCTTTGCGGGCAACTTTTCCACTCCAGACAACATAACAGTTCTCTTCATGGGGTCTCCTAACAACAGGGTAACTCGAAAAAGAGTCTGAGGAGGAAGACCCCGAAATGGAATCCGATACCCCTGATTGACAACTGACAGAACCCACTGGTCAGAAATCAAGCTGGACCATTGATCCCAGAACAAATCTGGCCAGGCTCCCACACCGGCATAGTCATTTCTGACCAGTCCCCTGGGGCTTCTGAATCTGGGGCTGGGTCTTATTGGAGAACGTGGCCCACCAACATTGTGCCCATTCATGATAGAGCTGAGAGGAGGAGAGAACTCAGTGAAAGCTCTGCTTATGGAAGAAATACGTCTTCTTCTGCAACGACTGGAAAGACTGCAGCAATTTTTTTCTACTCAGTAGAACACTGTACCATTGTGTTTAATTCATCCAGAAAATGTTTTGGAACTTCAAGGGGCAGCTTATGATTTAAAGCCTTATGTGCTGCTTCCAGAAGCCATGGCTTTGTCCACAGTGACCGTCTACAGCCACCATTGCTCCAGCTGCTGAGGAGAAAGCCCACATGGTATCAAATGTGATGTCAGACAGAAACTGAGCCAACACCTCCATATGCTCCAAGCTAGGAGTGGGATTGCCTTGATCCCGAAGACAGCCAAACAACTTCTTGAAATCCTTAATAAGGACTTGTGAGGCATAAGCAGAATAAGTGCTCCCCTTGATCCCAAAATGAGACGCAGCATACACTCGCTTCAAGGCAACCTTCACCTTTCTTTCAACAGGACCAAAAAATGAAGTCTCCTCAGGCGACAAGGAAGAGGTAAAAGCCATTGAGGAAAAAATGGAATTGACCTTAGGAACTTGCAGAAATTGGTCATCAAACTATGCCGGGTGATACCTCTTGCCCAGAAAGTGAGGAATCCCCTGCTTCTTGATATTGTGGCTTTCCTTAACGATATCATGCAAGGGCAAATCATCCATCATAGAGGCACTATACTGGGAATAGAAGCCATCATACACTAGGTTCAAATCGCGACACCTCCCCTAATATGGGCCAACATGTCTGAAAAAACTGGACATATTTGCCTATAGGAGAATTGAATAGTTCCTCGTCCTCATCTCTTTTCAGCTTTTTTGTAAAAGGCTCATTCAATGCAGCCTGCACTGCAAAATAAATTAGGTCCTGTAAGTCTGCCCTGAAGATCTGCAACAGGTCGTCTTCTTGCAGCTGCTGAACATGTTTCCTTTTGGAGCTGGACTTGCCAGACTCAGGCACCGACTCTTCATCCCCCATGTTGGAAAAGTCAAGAAGGAAGTGCACCATAACTACTGCCTATTTATGCCTTCCTCCTAGCAACCAAGTCTCATTCCCGTGAGACTTGGAAAGCCAAAAGACAGCCTTGCCACCTCACCCTCAGCCACATACACTAAAGATATGGCTGCAGGATCCAGATGCTACTGGGACCACCTCAGCACCTGAACGGCCTGCCAGAGACTGCCTAGAATGCTGCAGCCCAAGCACATGCGCATGGAGCGCAGGCGCAGGTGGAGCAAGAGCGCGACCTACCAAGCATTACAGTAAGGTCAGCGTAAGTTTAGAAATATATAAATAACAATGTAAAAATGAAATAACATGCCGAATCAAAGAAAACAAAAGTTAGTCACATCTCTTTCACCACATGTTGCATTCTGACGGCCCGTCTAGGGACAGGGAAAAAAAGGCATGGCGGAGGGTAATGTAACAACTGGGACTGGGAGGCCCTTAATCAGGAAATTAAAGATTACAGGAAAGTAATCACACATTTGTGCTGGCTGCAGGCAATGTGTGTATTAATATCCTCGAAGAACACCAGCAAAAAAAGTCCCAGCAAATCGTAAAAGAGGCCAGAAACAGCCCAAAAAATGCCATATGTGCCAACTTGTGACACCACTGCTTCTGACACTGCCTGTTACCTAATTGGTGCTCGAGCGCACCTTCAGGTTCCGGCATTGTGTTCCTTGCGGGCCAGCACTATTGGAACTACAATTTCCATGAGCCCTGCGCGTTACGTGGTGCACGCAGAAGGCGCCTATTTAATTGCTGTCAGACTACAGAGCAGCGTCGGAGATTCTGTTCCTGGTACAGGGGAGAGATCAAAGGACGCTGTCTTGACCGCTGGTCGGGTAAGGTTGCTCTGCACCACTCGCCTGTTTCCTGAACCTTTCCTTATTCTCCGCGTCAGAGGTGCTGAGAACCTCTTTGTCCGGTCTCTTGCTAAGTTTCCTCGGTTAACAATTGGAAGTCGTCTCGTTCTGGCTGCCTTGTGTTTGTTCTTTCCTCCCTAATAACTGCTTGTTGCCCATGAGGGAAACTCTCTGTTTGTGGATCTTTTCGGGCCATTCCGAACATTATTCTTTTGCTCTCCTGCGAGCAGGCGCCCTGCTTTGTTACTACCTTGCCAAGTGACTGTGTTCTTGGGTATTATTGCACCTTGTAAAAATGGATTAAATATACAGATAGGATTGGGGATCAGTTCTTGGTTTATGATTTGTTGTCTCTTTGGGCTCTATCTAACAGGGGTGTTTTGAGAGAGTAGAGGTCTACACTCAACACCTGTGACGACAAGTCGAGTCCAATAAGGGTAGGTAACTGAATAGGAAGACACATTGTTTCCTTAAAGTAATTGCATTTTGAATGTAAGGCTGTAGCATGTGTCATGAAAATGTTTTATCCCTGTCTATCTCCTACTACAGCTAACACAACAGATAACAGATAACAGATACTTCCCCCAACGGAACTACGGATTGCGTAGAATATTGCTTTCCTATGTTTTGTTACAGGTATTGTTGAGAGATCTAGAGGAAATATCTTGTGTTAATATATTCAGTTGTGCTCCATAGAATTAGATTTTCATGAGTCTTGTTGCTGTCATTTCAGTTCTCCCTCCTTGCTGTTCCCTCCCTTTCCTTCCCTCACTTGATCATCCCACTGTCCTGTACTATTATAGCCGTTTGGGCTTGGGATTATCAAGAGGTGGACCATACTGAGCAACAAACCGATCCTGAGGATACCACCTTGACAATGCTAGATTGTCCGACTGGTCCGTCCGACAAAAAGCATTTGCATGAAAACTTCATATCTTTCAGTATCTTTCATACAAGTTAAAAAAAGTACAAGTAGCCCTTCACTACTTACAGGCTTGAAATCAATAATGAGTAACTGATTTATATTTAAAAGTAACCTTCCTCAACCAACAAATACATTCATTTTTGTATTTGCAAATTAAATAAGCAGAAGGCTCCTGCCGCACTTTAAAGCCCCAGAAACTCTTATTCACTGATACAGGCAAATGGGCACCGTCCTTCAAATGAGACAAAAAGTATCACAAAGGAAACATGCTTTACTTCACTTTTTTTGTTTCAAGGTTCTTGGAGTAGCGCATTCCCCTAAAGTTCAAGTACAGTGCAACATTTGCAATGTCAAAGGTGGTGACATTCTGTGGGAAAGTCATCCTTTTAGCCCTGATCACCCCCATTGTTTGTTTAGTGCTGGTGGTAAATGACTCTGACTGTGCCCCTGGCTTTGCTTACCAAACCCAGGGCCAGTACTCTGCTGTAAAGGTATATGATGGTTTGGTACAATTACAATTGATAATGACAAACCTTGTAAGTCTTTAGTATAAAATAAGGAAAGGAGGATTCAAACTACCTATAAGTTACAAGCATATAATAGGGCAGGGAGGTTTAGAGGTCCAGTAGATTTCCTGAACTGGAATGTACTCTACTGTGTTGTCTGCTGTTATTTTAAAGGCATTCATGATTTGCAGACTTTTATTTAGAGTTACATTATATGGAAATTCAACTTTGAAATTAATGATACTTCCAAAGTAGTAATCTACTCTATTTTTAAATATGTCACCCCTAAGAACTCCCTTAGGTAGCCCAGTGGTAGGGTGCTATGTAACTATAAGCAGGCACATTATAAAATATGTTTTATAAGCCCGATGATGGAAAAACTGACAAATGTGTTTTCTCCATTGTAGATGATGAGCTCCATAAGGGGACCGACTCGACATCGAGAGTCAAGTCGGCTCCAGAATTCCAGGATTTTATCACGGCCTCACAAAAAATCAAGTCGACGATGTCTACGTGAATCCAGCCTGAAGAGGAACCTTGCTCGATATTGAGAGAAAAGGCTCCAGAAAAACGAGTAAGTGTGATGGTAAAATTATGACCGGGACCTACAACTTAGTGTATCCAACTAGGGCTCCATCATGGTCAGCCTCAAACTTTGACTTTGCCCTGGTAAAGTGCGAACAGATTTCCCAATTTGGCGCCAATAGATTTTAATCACAAGAAAAGTGTTTATTCTTTTAAAATTCTATCTCCATTTCCCTACATTGCATTTTTGTAATTTTGGTGTCTATTTGTTCATTAAAATATAATCTACTTTTATGAATTGGAGCTAGCTTTTTATTGTGCTTTGTGTCTTACTTATGTTATGTATTGGTGTTTTTAAAATGCTTTGCACACCTGTCTCCAAAGTTAAGCCTGCCAACCCATTGGCAGCTACCAAGGGCTGAGCATCGGAATATTTTTTCAGACCTTGACTGATCCTTTTATTGTGTTTGTAGCCCTATTACTAGTGGTAAGCCACTACTTATCTCTACTTACAACCCACTTTCCAACAAGTACTACTGTTTAATCTCTTTGTCTATTTAATACAACAATTAAACCAAAACAATTAGATGGGTCATACCTTAAATCAACAAAGAAATATAATTAACCACAGCACAAGCACTTTTGAGAAAAATAACACCCAGCCTAAAAGGTAAAAAGCTTCTATTTGTGAAAACATAGCCAGTAAACTTTCGTGACCTCGGCATGCTTGCTATAAATAACATCATGAAGATCTTCCTGAAAGCTAAGATTAATAATGTTAATGTTAATGACACTTTTAAAGCGCGACAAATACCCGGAGGTGTCCTGGCGCTGTCTAGAAATTGTGAAAGGTCAAGCCTGTAAGTTATAAGCGGCAAGTGAAGGGAGGTCAATCATACAGGAAAAGCCAGGTCTTAAGTTCCTTTCTAAATGACAGCAAATCAGGCATGGTTCTAAGATAGAGTGGAAGGTCATTCCAAGCCTTAACGGCTCCGTAAACAAAACTTCTACCTCCCCATCGAGCCTTCGTGATATGTGGGACTTGAGCCTGTTTAGTTCCTTTTGATCGAAGGCTTCTTCCCGGAGTATACCATTGTATACGCTGCTTTAAAAATTCTGGGCCAAGTCCATGCAAGGCCTTAAATGCCATGGACAGCGCCTTAAAACGTATACAGCTTTTTATGGGGAGCCCATGTAGAGTTCTTCTTTCCAAAGAAACTGAGGAGAATCTGGAAGAGCCTGTAAGTAAACGGACTCTGCAAAATCTGTAATCTGTTCAGTATGCTTTGCTGCGCGTTAAAATACAGCCTGTTACAATAATCAAGTCGTTGTTACCAGGGCCCTTACCACCGTATGCCTACTATCTCGAGGGAGCAAGGGTAGCACTTTTCTCATCATTCTGATGTTAATACTTTTATTTGGTTCTCCATGGTGAGTACAGTATCATGCCGAGGTTTTTCACCTTTCTGGCTGGAATTGGAAGGGTGCCCATGGAGATGGGCCAGCAGGCATGGGTCCAAAACTTAGAGGTATTACCAAACAGTATGACCTCCGTTTTGTCCGAGTTTAATTTCAGGCAATTTTTGGACATCCAGCTACTCACGGCCACCATGCACTCCCGTAAACGCAATTCCACATCCCCCTCCCCCCCTGGTGTCAGTGATACAACAATTTGCGTATCATCTGCGTATAAGCAAGAAGGAGCCTTGCTTTTTTTCCACCACGTGTTGGTGAACATTCCTCTATTTTATCCTGAAGTTGAAATCCAATGACCAAGATAATAATCAGAACAAAATAGATGACTGTTGTTTTCAGTTCTTTCTTTTTTAAACCAGTTCAGTGAACAATAAGTGCTGAACTCATAATCTTCCTATACTTGTCCTTACCTATTTTTAACATACTATTTATTTCAAGTCAAATTGTTTGATTTGTATAAGCTAGTCAGGTGCTGGAGAAAGTGTATAGGTGTCAGTCTGAGTGTGAGGTTGGAAATAAACCCAGGTCTTCAGCTTCTTGAGGAGTCAGGATGAGGCCCTAATGTGAAGGGGGAGGTCTTTCTATGTTTTGGGTACAATGTCTGAGAATCCTAAGGCTCCCATTCTGCATTATCATATCTAGGGCCTATGTGCAACTGAAAGTGAGACTCCGTGCATGTGTCTGGTGGGTTGGTGGTAGTGAAGTTGTTTGTTAGTGTAAGTTGGACATATGTGTGCAGTGCCTTGTATGCATTCATGAGAAGCTAAAGTCTTTTTATTTTTTTTATTTTTCCCTTGGATGACTTTCAGCACTTATTCAAATAAGGAAAGAAAACATAGCACTTAGCTGACTTGAACCGCTCTGGCCATCACGTTGTGGAGGTCTTGTTGGAGCCGGCTCGTAAAATAATTGAAGGCAGTGCTCCACTGAGTCCAAACGAAAGGCAGCTGCTCACAGAATCCAAACAAAAAAGCAAAGCGGCAAGCACTGGAAAGTCAGTCTTTTATAGACTGTGGAGGAAGCTATTAGCGCATGACCCATGGCACCCTGCAAAGACATGTGTACACAGTGAATGACTGCTGCACGTGATTCGAGAACAATCTGGACCATGCAGTTGTTATGAAAACAGGAATATTAAGTGCAAACTGTCAACAGCCATTGGTGCTATACAAAAACAATAAAGAAGAGTGATACACTAATAATAGGAATGTACAATGAAACATTTTATATTGCAATGTGACTGACGCTTTTTCCCTGTAAATGATGACAAATAACGTAGGAGATGTACTGCGTATGTCTACCCCTGACAGGTATGTCTGAGTCCACATCTGCATCCTGATGGATCATCCTGGGCAGGATGTCAGTGAGGAGTTGACAATTAAACCTGAATAGGCAGTGTCCTGTCCCCACACAAAGGGTTGATTACCCCTCGTAGTGTGTCTAAAGCCATGGTGGAAAGAAAAGAACTCTGTACATTTCAAAGACCCTTCTTTAAAGTCACCTCCACTTCAAAGGCACACCGGGATAAAAGTACTGAGTCTCTGACCCTATCAAATCAGACACTTCTTGACTCGTAAAGAACCTCTGTCAGAATAACTGCTGTGCTGCTACATAAACTGTCTTTCTGCTGGACTACTGCTCTGGAAGAACTGCTTTTCTGCTGTGCTGCCCTGCTGCCTGCTGCTCTCTGACCCCGCTGAGGGAGAGCTGGACTCTGCCTTGAATCCAGAGTGATCTCCAAGGGAAATCGAAGGGGAACTGTTGAACCCCTTATGGTGAAAAGTAAAATAAGAATCAATCCATCAATCAACATTTGTAGAGCGCACTACATACCTGTGAGGGTCTCAAGGTGCTGGGGGGGACGCTACTGATCGAACAGCCAGTTCTTGAGTAGCCTCCTGAAGGTCAGCAGGTATTGGGTCTGTCGTAGGTTAAGTGGGAGGGTATTCCAGGTCTTGGCGGCGAGGTGGGAGAAGGATCTCCTGCCGGTGGTTGTTCTTCGGATGCGTGGGATGGTGGCGAGTGCGAGGTTGGCGGAGCAGAGCTCGCGGTTGGGGGTGTAGAAGGAAAGTCGTTTGTTGAGGTAGGCTGGGCCGGTCTTGTGGAGTGCCTTGTGTGCGTGGGTGAGGAGCTTGAAGGCGATCCTCTTGTTGACAGGCAGCCAGTGCAGGTTTCTCAGGTGGGGGGTGATGTGGCCGTGGTGTGGTATGTCGAGGATCAGTCGAGCCGAGGCGTTTTGGATGCATTGTAGTAGTTTGATGAGCTTGGTCGGGGATCCCGCGTAGAGGGCATTTCCATAGTCGAGTCTACTGCTGACGAGGGCCTGGGTGACTGTTCTTCTTGTATCTGTCGGGATCCACCTGTAGATCTTGTGGCGCATGCAGAGGGTGTTGAAGCAGGAGGAGGAGATGGCAGTGACTTGCTTGGTCATGGAGAGCGTTGAGTCGAGGATGATTCCCAGGTTGCGTGCGTGGTTGGTGGGTGTCGGGGCTGTCCCCAGTGCCGTCGGCCACCAGGAGTCGTCCAAGGCTGAAGGGTTGGAGCCGAGGATGAGGACCTTTGTTTTGTCCGAGTTCAGCTTCAGTCGGCTGGTCTTCATCCAGTCGGCGATGGCCTTCATTCCTTCGTGGAGGTTGGTTTTGGTGGTGATGGGGTCCTTGGTGAGGGAGAGGATCAGTTGAGTGTCGTCGGCGTAGGAGATTATGTTGAGGTCGTGCTGTCGGGCGACGCGTGCAAGCGGGGCTATGTAAATGTTGAACAGTGTCTGGCTGAGGGAGGACCCCTGAAGTACGCCGCAGATGATCTCGGAGGCTTCGGATTGGAATGGGGGAGGCGGATGCTCTGGGTTCTGCCGGAAAGGAAGGAGGTGGTCCATTCCAGAGCCTTGTCTCGGATCCCTACGGCGTGGAGGCGTGTGCGTAGTGTGGGTTTTACAGACGGTGTCAAAGGGGCGGAGAGGTCCAGGAGGATGAGGGCCGCAGTTTCACCGTTGTGCAGCAGTATCCTGATGTCATCGGTGGCGGCGATGAGGGTGGTCTCGGTGCTGTGGTTGCTGCGGAACCCTGACTGGGAAGGGTCCAGGATTCTGGTTTTCTTCAAGGTATTGGGTTAGTTGTCTGTTGACGATCTTCTCGATGTAAATTGATACTTGTATAGCGCACTACTCACCCGCAAGGGTCTCAAGGCGCTTGTATGAATACCGCTGTGGAACCCATCCTGGCTTTCCCTGTGAGGCGTCCACTCCTGGGCACCCCCAAGGTGGAGGCCAGGCATCCTTAGCGTTGTGGGGGCCGTTGTGGAGATTAAGCAAGCTATTGCCCAGAGTTGCAGAGTGGGACTCCCTCATTGGAATAGGCACCGAGGCGAGAATTATCAGGTCCGTGGAATTTTTGAGCCCAAGACCCGCCGAGGCGAGGAATTGAACCCTGGTCCCGGGCTAGACCTCTGCATCAGGGTCTGCCTTCTCCACTTGACCTTGGCCGGGAATGGGAGCAGAGAGATGGGCTGGAGGTTCTTGAGGTCTCTAGGGTCTGCCTTGGATTTTTTGAGTAGGGCGTTGATCTTGGCGTGTTTCCAACTCTCTGGGAAGGTCGCGGTCTCGAGGGAGAGATTGATGACATTGCGCAGGTGGGGTGCGATGGAGCTGCTGGCTTTGTTGAAGATGTGGTGCGGGAATGGGTCTGATGAGGAGCCTAAGTGGATTGTGCTCATGGTCTTGATGGTGTCAACGATGCTCAGGCTGATCCAGGGTAGCAGGAGGCCGTGGTCAATGGTGTGTGGGGAGATTGTTGTGTTGATGTCTGTTGGGGCTGTCTGGGTGTTGAAGCTGTCGTGGATGTCTGCTATCTTGCGGTGGAAGAAAGTGGCGAGGGAGTCTCACAGGGCTTGCGACGGCGGTATGTCATTGGTGTTGGAGCTGGGGTTGGAGAGTTCCTTCATGATGTTGAAGAGCTCCTTAATATTGTGTGCGCTGTTGTCGAGACGGTCTTTGAAGGAGGTCCTCTTGGCAGTCCTGATGAGGTGATGGTGGTTGCGGGTGGCGTCCTTGTGTGCTGCGTGGCTGTCCGGAGTCTGTTTACTGTTCCATTTCTTCTCTAGCTTCCGGCAGGCTCGCTTGGAGGCTAAGAGTTCTGGGGTGAACCATCTGGCCCTCTTGCTGGTGTCTCTGTGGGGGGGTTTCTTCAGCATCAGCTGTGTTGGAGGGTTCGGTGGGTGGGCTGAGGGCAAGGTTTGCGTGTAGTTGGTCTTCGGTGATTTTTCTCCAGCAGCGGCGAGGGATCTGTTGGGTGTGGTGATGTATGGTGGGTTTCTGGAAGGAGAAGTGGATGCAGCGGAGGTCGGTCCAGAGGAGTTCAGTGGTGTGGCTGAATGCGATGTGGGGGCTTGCGGAGAAGATGGGGTCAAGCGTGTGGCCTGAGTCTGAGGTTGGAGAGATTATCTATCCGGGTTGTCGAGTTGCTGTTGTCGTTGTTCTCCAGGTGAAAGTTCAGGTCTCCGAGGAGGATGTAGTCGGCGCAGCGGCCGCCATATATGGGAATGTGTGAGGGGCAGCGAATGGGCAGTGAGGGGGGCGGGGCCACAGGGGACGCAGTGGCGGAACGGGAGCGCGGGGTTACCTGGAGGAACCTTACAAAACAGGGGCAGCGTGGGGGAGACAGAAGGCAAAAAGTCAACAATCAGGGCAGCGAGGGGGAGACAGAAGGCAAAAAGGCAACAATCAGGGTTAGCGAGGGGGAGACAGAAGGCAAAAAGGCAACAATCAGGGCAGCGAGGGGGAGACAGAAGGCAAAATACGGGCACAAGTGAAGGGCAGCGAGGGGGAGACAGAAGGCAAAAGTCAACAATCAGGGCAGTGAGGGGGAGACATAAAGCAAAATATGGGCACAAGTGAAGGGCAGCGAGGGGGAGACAGAAGGCAAAAGTCAACAATCAGGGCAGCGAGGGGGAGATAGAAGGCAAAATACGGGCAGAAGTGAAGAGCAGTGAGGGGGAGACAGAAGGCAAAATACGGGCACAAGTGAAGGGCAGCGAGGAGGAGACAGAAGGCCAAATACGGGCACAAGTGAAGGGCAGCGAGGGCGAGACAGAAGGCAAAAGTCAACAATCAGGGCAGCGAGGGGGAGACATAAGGCAACAATCAGGGCAGCAAGGGGGTGACAGAAGGCAAAAAGCCAACAATCAGGGCAGCGAGGGGGAGACAGAAGGCAAAAAACGGGCAAAAAGATACAAACCTAGGGCCTACCACTGGCCACCAGGGATGAGGCGCAGGTGGTAGCCTGCGGGTGGAGGAGGGCCTCGACTTCACACCAGCGGCAGCATCAGGGCACACAGGCAGAACTGTGTGGTGGGGGAGCAACCTACCAGCAAGGTCAAGGGTCAGAACAGCGCTCTCCCATCCCTCACACTCTAGCAGTCAAACAATGCTGCTCTTTTAGACTACTAGTCACACTCTACCGGAAGGGTTCCTATAGCCTTCAGATAATCCCAGTATTACACTACTGATAGCACTTCTATGCCCAATTAGCAGTTATCCACTAGCAGAAGTTCTGAAAATGCTCACAGACTAGTAGTCATACAGAACAGACAGAACGCACACCCTTCACAGAGCATCAGTCACCTGCTTCCAGAAACAATCTCACAAGCCTCTAAAACTTGTACATTATTAGCAGTGAATCAGTACATATATTTTTTATGTCTATGAAAAGTGGTACCATCTTCTACTATGCTGTCTTTTGATAGACATTGTGTTTTGGGCGTACATGTTGCTTCTGATAATTATGGTGGTACATTAATAAAGCCTGTTGTGCTCACTTTTTGGTAATGCACCCCTCATGTTGTGTTAGGCACATGGGGGATATTGTGTTTATAGGGAATAGGGCTTGCAGGTGTGCAGACCATTACTGGTGCCTTCAAACCCAGACACACCCCACAACAAAAGACCACGCCTGCAACCTCGGCATCATCCTGGAAAGCAAACTTACCATGAAATGACAGATCAACACAGTTTCCTCTGTCTGCTTCCATGCTCTCTGCATGCTGCGAAGAATCTACAAATGGCTCCCCACAAGCACAAAAAAAACAATCACGCAAGCAGTAATTACCACCAGCAGGAATGCAGCAACGCACTGCACACAAGAACTACTACAGAACATATGAGAAAGTTCCAAACAATGCATCACTCAGCGGCCAGACTGATCCTCAACCTGCCCAAATGGACCCATATCACCCAACACCTGAGGAACCTCGACTGGCTCCCTGTCCGGAAAAGATGCCAATTCAAATTATTGACACACGCCTACAAAGCCTTCCACAACCAGGGACCAGCATACATGAACCACTGCTTGCACTTCCACCAACCATCGAGAAACCTTCCCTCTGCCACCATCCTACAGACATGGTGCATGCCAGAAACCGGTCCTAGGAAGCTTGTTTCCGGTCCAGGGAAGACACGGCTTGGCAGTTCGGGATGGACTGTTCCCATGAGGCACAGGGTCAGACTGATTTGCATATGGCCGTGTCTGAACTGGGGTGGCAGAGTGGGCTAAAGAACAGTGATGGATTAAACCCAGATCGGTTGACTGAGGGTGAGTGCTTGCAATGTTCAACACTCCGTCCATCATTTCCTTTGGTTTTTGCTTTGTTCGCCATAAGTTGGCAGGGTATGCTCAGACGTGAGTCCCTTGCTCACTTTGCCACTGGATTCAAGCAAGCCTGGCTGAATACGGCTGAAATGCCAGAAACCGGTCCTAGGAAGCTTGTTTCCGGTCCAGGGAAGACACGGCTTGGCAGTTCGGGATGGACTGTTCCCATGAGGCACAGGGTCAGACTGATTTGCATATGACCGTGTCTGAACTGGGGTGGCAGAGTGGGCTAAAGAACGGTGATGGATTAAACCCAGATCGGTTGACTGGGGGTGAGTGCTTGCAATGTTCAACACTCCGTCCATCATTTCCTTTGGTTTTTGCATCTGCCGTAGTCACAGCGGAAGTCGCTCCTTCTCCCACCTTGTTGGCAAGTCCTGGAACACCCGCCCTCTCAACTTCCGAACATCATCTTTGCTGACTAACTTCAGACCTGGCATTTCGACTGAGCTCAGCAACCAAGCACCTGGATACCCTCACATGTGATAAGCCGCACTCCACAAGTACTGATTGATTGATTGATTGATTGATCAAATGTAAGGGGGGTTCAGGGTACGTTTAGGGGGTAAATAGACCTAACTGGCCCATCATTAGTGTGCATCCTCTGTTGGTCTTCAGACCAAGTTTGCAAACTTGCCGGTAAGGAATTACTTGTTAATTTGTGCATAGTATTTAGAAGTGTCTGTAATAAAGTACTTTTTCATTTTACAGGAAAATGTCCCGACTGGACAGCTATTTATTAAATGTGGTTTGTTTCCCTCCTGAACACTGAGACTTTAGCCCACAACACTTTCCCTGAGAAACCTTGGACTGCTTCCCTCACTATCCTGAGAGCCTATTGCTAAAAAAGGGCGACCAGGGTCCAAGATAGGGTATGCAGTATGCTCAGCGTTTATCTGTAAAAATTCTAATGACATTCATTTCAAACCACCTAAATAATAACAACAGTCCCCTCAAGACAGCAATAATTCCTCTTTCCCATGCATTGCGAATAAAAATTCAAACTGCACCAGAATACACATGTTGAAGCTACCAATGTTCACAACTTAATAGCACGACAAGTAGTGGTTTTAGTTTATTGTTGATTGTTACTTGTTCACATTGTGATGTGCAATCTTTGTGAGACTACTGACTGCACAGCAAAAAGTCAGATAGAGGGAAACTGGCTGCGCAGGGATGGGCGGCTTGTCTCGGTCTGTTTACCTTAGTATATGATCCTAACGTGAATACTCACAGTGAAGCCTTCACCCTCCATGGAATGTAAACATCGCTTTTGGACTTAGCTCTCGCAGAGGCTGATGAAATGCTGATGAAAGGCGATTGCAAAGTTTCTAGGAATCTTTGTGATCTCCATCGTCATTAGGGTAAAGACACTGTTGTTTTGCTGCCTTGGATCGCTATATAAAAATGCAAAAACATATTTTTTTTACTTTCAAATGTCCTTAGAAAGAGACACCATTGCAGCATGGGGATAGATAGGGTGGGATATGTACAAGGAAGTGGGGGAGAAAGGCATCAGCCTCCCTGCCTTAACGCCTCTCTCCGCCACTTCTGAAACGAAAGGCGGCACCATAGTTACAAGAATGTGGTGCAGCCTTGCGTTTCCCCCTGCGATGGCACTAAGTTTAGCAACTTAGCGCCAAAACAGGCACCCTTGCACCATAGTGCATGGGTGTCTGCGTGCAAGGGAAGAATTGTTTATGTGTCGGTAGGTGTCCCTTCCTGCACATAAACAATCCTAAAAATGCAATTCTGTCACTTTCATGTGTACTGCTTCATGCCGCACACATGAAAGTGACAAAATTATTTTTTTCTTCAAAGTTTGTATATGTACAGGAATGGACACCTTCATGTACATAAACAAACCATGGCATTTTGCTTTTTCCATGTGTGCTGACCAAGCCAGCACATATGGAAAAAGAAAAAATGAGGAGAAATAATGCATTTTTCCTCATTTCGCGAACTTAAGACCAGGATTTACCTAGTCTTAATTTTGGCACTGCCTCCTATGTACGCCACCCTTACACATAGTGTCAAAATGAATGGGTGTTGCGGTGGAACACCCACGGCAATACCCACTTCTCACCCTTTCCACGCTAACCATAGCGTGAAACGGGGCCTTATGCATAAGGCAGCGTTAAGCCACATTAAGTGGGTTAACACTGCCTTGTATAGAAAGCAGTAAAAGTGAAGTTGTGGTGGCGATAGGGACTTGCACATGTGCCCCAGGGTTTCTTCATAGCACAGCCTTTATAGACATAAATATTTGGTTGTCGGCTGTCATTTTATGGTTAATGATGGATTCATGGCGAATGGTGGATGATGGCAGAGTTGTGGGTAGATGTGTGCGGAAAGGTAGATGAGTGCCTGTGCATGGAAAGATAGACTGCATATATGGACATTATGAGCAGATAGACAGGTGACTGGGATGGTGAAGGATTAATTCATATGGGTAGAAAGATGCAACAATAACATTTCTTGGAATGAGTAATTTCCATTTGCAATGATATGCTATTGAACAATATATATTTTATAGACAACTGGGTTTTACCAACATAATTGACTAAATAAACTATGCCTCCTGCCTGGATAGAACTCCAAACCTTATTGCATATATCATAACTGCTTGATCTGTCAGCAGCACCAGATGAACTCCGCCTGTCACTGTGTGAAAACTATAGCGGCAAATAAAAATAGTAGAATTCAAGTTCTGTTAATAAGACAGAGCACCAGTGCCTTGTAATTTGATTTAATTTATTCAGATATCTAGCAGCCCTTTGAAACAAACATGCATTGCAAAATGTTTTCTGCAACTAATCAGTCCAGCCGTGTAGCATAGGATGTGCTCATCTGGCCCAATCTGTATTTAATATAATACACCAGCAGACAGTGTGTCAGACAACACATGCTGGAAGAACACTGATAATCTTTGGGAATCACCTATGGAACAAGAGTGAACAGGTAGTCAGGGTGCCAAAAAATAACCACATGTTCAAGATAGAGCTAAAAGTTGCACTTAAAATATCCGTCCAATAGGAAAGCTGATTACAGACCATCATGATTATAAGCAAAAAGGACAGTGGCCAGCGGGTTAGCATAGCACAGGTAAATAAGTACAAAACACCTGTCTCAGCACTAACATTATTCAATGTAATGGAAACTCAACACTGATGCCATGTGCCTTGAGGAACATATTGGCACTGAGTTCATAACGTCTATCAACAAGAATAAGTCGAAGACAGAAGGAGCACACATGGAAATTTACAGCATACATAGATTTGCATATGCACTCCTCAAAGGCAGAAGTACACCACAAATCATGAAAACAGAACAGCTTGGCAAAAATGATCACTTGCAAAAGGGCCCCAATTGAGGTATGAGGCTGCAACCAGAATAAAAATATACTTTCTTGGAGGCCTGATTCACAAGTATAATTTGGCGCTTCTGTGCGCTTTATAAATGTGCAAATAAATACATTTATTTTGTGCCATTGTGTATGTTGAGAAGTTCTAAGTATCTGTTTCTCTACATCTCACTGAGTAAGTGTTAGTCCTGCCAATCTTAGGGTGGTCTCCTACAAAACCTTTTCCTGCTTACCTCCTCTTTTTGATGGTTCTTTTTGTTGGCCTTAGGACTCAGAGCACTTTACCACTTCTGACCAGTGCTAAAGTGCATGTGCGTCTCCCCTAGACATAGTTACATTTGGTATATCCACAATTGGGATATTTAATGTATCTGTACGTCCATAGTAGAGTGCACTACCTATGCCCACGGCCTGTAAATTAAATGCTACTAGTGGGTCAGCAGCACTGATTGTGCCATCAACACAAGTAGCCCTATAAGCATGTCTCAGACCTGCCAATGCAGAGCCTATGTGTGTGGGTTTACTGCCACTTTGACTGCACTTTTAATACCCTTTGCCAAGCCTTAAACTCCCTGTTTATTGCACTTTAGTCACCCCTAAGTAGGCCCTAGGTAGCCCATAGGGAAGGGGTCTGTGTAAGAAACTGGTAGGACATTTCCGATAATATTTTTCATGTCCTGGTAGTGAAAAACACCCAAATTAATTGTTCACAACTGTGAGGCTTACTCCTCCAATAGGTTCACATTGGGAATTCCTTATTACACTTTAAAGCTGTAATTATTGATTGGAAACGAGTATTTATATCATGTTTTATATCTTTGGAATGGTAATGATAAATCCTCTTCACTAGTAAAGGTGTATTTAACATTACTATTTTAGAAATGCCACTTTTAGAAAATGTACATTTCTCTGCTCTTAAAGCTCTGTGTGCCTGCAGCCAGTCTCCAATACACATTCGGGGTGGGTGACATCTTGACTTTGTGCATTCCCTCTAGAAAGCCACACACAAAGGAAGGGTAGACATGTCCGAGTGCCCATCTGCATCCTGATGGATAATCCTAGGGAGGATGAGAGGGAGGAGCTGACACACCTGTACAGGCAGTTTCCTGTCCCCACCTAAAGTGCTGATTACACCCCTGTAGTGAGTCTGGAGCCAGGGCTGAAATCATAGGAACTCTGTGCACTTTAAAGACCTTTCTTTGAAGTCCCCCTCCACTTCAAAGGCACAACTGGATTTAAGTACTAGGTCTCTGACCCCACCTCATCAGATACTTCTGGACCTGCAAAGAACCTCTGTCAGAAGAACTGCTCTGCTGATACAAGGACTGTCACTCTGCTGGACTGCGGCTCTGGAAGAACTGCTTTTCTGCTCCGCTGTCCTGCTGCCGGCTGCTCTCTCACCTTGCTGAGGGAGAGCTGGACTCTACTTAGAACCCAGGGGGATCTCCAAGGGCTTGTTGGCTTGCCTCCTGTTGCTTGAGACTTAGGCATATCAAAGTCTCTCCAACTTCTACGGTGCCTGGTCCAATGGAAGTGGACACACATTCTTGCTCCAGTCAAATGACTCATCTCCGTCTGTGTGTAGCAAAACCAGTGCATTGATGCTGTTGTGGGAACAGTATGAGTGCATCGTACTCTGAGAACCAGCGCATTGCCTGAAAGATCTGACGCATCAGAACCGCTGCAGTCTGGGAAGATCCCCGCTTCCCCTCGACTGCATGGAGAAACCTGACACATTGTCTATGGAACCAATTCCCCTCGGCTTGGTGCATTTTTTTCAGAACCGATGTATCACAGCCACTGCGTGAAGAAAATCAACACATCACCTCAACTGCGGATCGACATTGAAGCATTGCTAGTCTGCACCCCGCTTCTTGCTGTTGCGACCAGGATCAAGGCACTGTGTTCAGCGGGCCTGCATGGCTCCTACATCCAACCCGCACTCCATCGCAGTCGGCCTGAACTCTTGATTTTATCATGGTTCAGCCTGACCTGAGAACCCTGGCGCTTATTGATTGTAAGTGCTACAGACACTATTATTCTTTAAAAATTATCCTCACTTCTACTGATTGAATTTTTGTCATTTCGGTCTTGTTTTATTTATAAAAACCATATCTATTTTTCTAACCTGGGTTGCGTTATTTTGTGGTGTTTTTATAGTTTTACTGTGTGTTGTGTTGCACACATACTTTGCACATTGCCTCCTAAGTTAGGCCTGCCTGCTCAGTGTCAAGCTACCAGAGGGTAAACACAGGATGATTTATGGTGTGTAACTGATTTACCCTGACTAAGATTGTTGTCCCTAATCAGACAGGGTGCACACCACTGCCAACTCATTTCTAACAGTAAGCATTATGCTGTACCTGGGAACCATGAAGATCAACTGTTAAATTAGTGGACTTGGTGCTCAGATTAGGTCTAATATTATGGTAGTCCTTTTGTTAATCTAACTGGGACATTGTTAATATAGATCCCATGTAAACTGCAGTGATTGGACAGGCAGAGAGTAATTAATGAATCAAATAATATTTGGGCAACCACATCAAGTATAGAGGAGGCTGTCAAGGCTCATACGCAAAGTAAGTTGACTCCCTTTAGTCAGCGTTGTTTAAAAATGAAGTCCCGTGTATCATTAACTTGGTAAACCTAATGCTTCCAGTCATAAATTTAACAAAAAACGAAGGGAAGCTGTTGAACCCCTTATGGTGAAAAGTAAAATACCAACAACGATCTCACATCCCTCACATCCTAGCAGTCAAACACTACTGCCATTAGGGACTACTAGTCACACACTACAGGAAGGGTTCCTATGCCCTTCACATAATCCCAGTTTTGCACTTCTGAAATCACTTCTTCACCCATTAGATTAGCAGTTATCCACTAGCAGCAGCTCTCAAACTGCTCACAGACTATTAGTCATACATAACAGACAGAAAACACACCCTTCACAGAGCATCAGTCACCTGCTACCAGAAACAATCTTACAAGCCTACAAAAAAACAATAAAGCCAATACATCTGGCTATTAACTGAAAGTGCCTCTTCATTGATTTGTGAGTATCTGTATATGGTATCTGGGATTGGCAAGTGCTTGAAAGAACTAGTGAATGGTGGATGAAAAGATATATGAAGCAAGGATAAGTGAATGAGTGCAGGGGTGATAAGACTGATTGAGTTCATGAACGGATGAATGGAATGGATGCATCCCAGTTGTAAATCAGACCGTTTTCTGATTGTGGTGTATCCAGCTGTTACACTAGCTTGTTTGCGAGTTGAGTACGTGTGCTGTGGAAAGAGCGATGCCATAACACGGATTTCCATTCCATCCTGTACCTGTGTGAACTGTACAGGATACAGTGCAAAGTACAAACTGAACTTTCTTTTAAATAACCCACACAAGCTAAATACAAAGGGCAAGATCAATGTAAAATCTAAGTGTGCACACCAACCTACAGAGTATTTAAAGACATATCCCTGCTCTGAGGTCATGAGAAGGAAAAGACTAGTGTCTAGAAGCAGCTTATCCTAGAAAAGAAAGCTTTATGAAAACGTTCAATTTTCTTGAAATCGTCTTAAAGAGGCAAAACCATTGCAGAAGAAACAACTAGCTAACAGCAGTCTATGAATAGTTTAGACATGTCCTGGGTGATACCTTCCCCAGTCACAATAATGTATGTGTATGAGCGTAATCCATTCTGCTACTCTCAATGAAGTCTAAGGAAGCCAGTTTCTCGGGCTGGTGGTGTATGACAAGAATATGTTATATATTTAGCAGACAGGGTGTTTGAGAGGAAGAGAAGCACCAGAAGACTGTTTTACAATAGTACACCACAGTAGCAGTATAACAACACAACAGCATTCCATAGTAACACTGCAAAGCACAGATAACACAACAAAAATATTCAACAAAATAAAACACACGGAGAAAAGGCAACAAATTAACGATTAACAACAAAAACACATAACTCAGTAATACAGTACTCCAATGCAACAGTGCATACAACACAAAGCAGCATGACAATACACCAACACAAATAAAGACATCATCACAAATTTGAAACTGAGTTGTGTTAGCTTGGGTGGTGTTTTTGTGTTCAGGTGCTGTGTAATGTAATTTTTTGTGCTGTATTGTGCTGATGCATGTGTTCTGTTTTCTTGTATTATGCTGTCTTTTGTATTTCTTATGCTTTTATTTTGCTTTGTATTATAAAGCTAGGTTATATTATGCTCTGTTGTCCTCGATAGGAAACCTAGAGACGTTATTAAATGCTGCCAAATTTCCAACCAAAGGCAGAACATTCATTAATGATCCAGCAACAATTAACTATTTACTACTATTTAAGGAGGGATCATACTGCTGCTCCAGGTCTATAACTATTTAACACACCAGTAAGCCCAAACGGTGGCAGATACCAAGGGCAGTACCACATAGTGATTTCTAAAAGTGTTCATTTAAGCCACAGTCTCTACCATTGTTTGGGGCTGACTGGTGACTTTAAAAACTAGATCAGCGCAATTTTACCACCTTAAACAGTGATAAAAGGGTCATTGTTGCAAGAATTGCAAAGAAATGTGATGCTTGTGGCTGGAAATATTGCTGATTTCACTAAAGTAAAATAACATAACACAATGCAACATCACTCAAATATAACTTAACAGGGCATGGTATAAGAAGCACTTGATGAGAATGCAAATCAACAACGAGAGTGCACAACTGCAACACAACAGTAAAATAATGCAGCACCAAAAACCGAGCACAAAAAAATGAAACACAACGGACATGTGCAAACATTCTTGTCGCGCATTATCACCTCCACAAACCTGCTTTCATAATATGGTGGTGAAAGATGATTGCTTCTGTGTTTTCCAAGCTGTCCTCTCTGATGTTCATACATTAACTTAGAGATGTTTGTAGTTAAATGTATGTGGTAAAGCCAGCGCAAATCCGGGGAAAAAGAGAAACAATTTGACTTGTTATGCTTCAGGGCACCGCTCAAAATGGGATCATGAGGGGATCCAGGCCTTACATGGATCTCCCAGTTATCACTTTTGGTAATGCAGCTCCAGGGATTTAAAGGACTAAAGGCATCTTACAACTTCGGCTGCATTTCCCAAATTTCAAGCAACAAATGCACAACACCTTGCCTCCCACTGATTTCTAAAACACTGCAAAGTGTTCCAGTTGTCAGCTGATCATCAGTGAATATTTGCTCATGTGCAGCTACCTGAATAGCTGATTATGTTAAGGCAGCAACTCCAATCCATCTATGTAAGCAGTCATGCTGAAAATGAGAATTCTTGTCCCGAAATAAAAGTAAAAGTTAACAATCTCTGTCAGACTGTGATAGAAAACAGCTGCTGCACCCACATGTAAGTGTTTCCCCAATAGCCAAATAGATAGCCATAAAAAGTAGACCACATTTGTAAATCTAGCCTGTTTTGAAGACATACTGTAGAGGTGTTATGTAAGGTATGAGAGACTACATGCGTAACACCCTCGTAGGACCTCCTCATCTCAGTCCTTACATTAGTGAGGTGATTCGCCTCCTGACAGGCTTTTGAAACACTAGTCCAATTTTACTTTATGTTGTATATACTCCTCCCATCCTCTGCCATGCCTGTTGTTTACAAGACCAGACACAACCACAGTGGGAGAGGGAGAGGAAGTGGGAACAGGACTGGGAGAAGGAGGACTTCAATCAGGGTAATGAAGATTTACCGGTAAGTAGTGACACATTACCCCCTCATAGAACCTGCCCTTCCCAGTCCTTACATTAGTGAGGATATGACAAGCCAAAACACAAATAAAAAGCACAACACCAAGAATACATGCTGAATGTCAAGTTTAATCAAAAACAAGGCTTAAGGTAAAGCTCCATTCGTAACGCAAATAGCAAACCTGTCCACAGAAGCATGCAACACATCGAGACTGTAATACTTGATAAAAGTATGATGCGACTGCCAGGTAGCCACCCTACAAATCTCCGGGATAGAGACACTAGCCTCCTCAGTCCAGGAAGTCGACTCAGACCGAGTAGAGTGTCCCTAAAATTGAGTTGGAGGACCAACCTTCGCAGATTTATAGGACTGGCAAACTGCCAAGCCCACCCACCTACTGATGATGAATGTGGATACCTTCTTGCCCTTAGCCACTCCCCAGCAGGACACAAACAGAGTAGGGGAACTATGAAAATCCTTGGTACTTTGCAGATAAATCTGATGGGCCCTCCAAACATCCAATACCAAAGGAACAAGAGCACACTCCTCACCTGGAAAATCAGGACGAACTATCTCCTGCTGTAAATGAACTTTAGAGGAAGATTTAGGGAGAAAGGCTGAATCCAAACATAACACCATCCTGTGCGTCAGGAACAGCAAAAAGGTAAAAGCAAGGCCCCCAATTCCACCTATCTCGGAGCCGAGGTGATTAGCAGATAACCACAGTAAATTGGCCTCCAACAAAGGCTCAGAAGGGGTCAGTTGGAGACCCTGCAGGATGGTCGGCAGATCCCAAGAAGGCACAATCACCGTAGTGACTGGCCGACGAAGCTGAAAGCTTTATAACAGCCGAACCACCCAAGGAGCAACATCATCCAGCACAACACCCAAACCCCTACATATATGCATAGAAGGCCACTGAGCACCAACGAAGAAGGGGAAATATTCTTCAATAAAGCATCCCTAAGAAACTCAAGAATTTGAGTCGGTTCCCCAACCACAAGATCCACTCCATGAGAGGCACACCACCGGACAAAAGAGCCCCAGTGCTAACTGTAACACCTAAGGGTGGAAGCCCTGCAGAAATGTTGATTATCCCTCACCACCAGAGATTAACAACCCAAAGACACTGACGTCAAATGTTCAAGCGACATGCTGTCAGTTTCAATTACCTGAGACGTGGCAATGACAGGCGGGGAAACTGAATTGGGGACAGGATGAGTAGAAGTCGAACAAATCTGCCCCCGGACAACCACATCAACAGTGGGAACCAAAGACAGCGAGGCCAAAAAGGAGCAGTCAGGGGAACAGACACCCTCTCCACTGGAATCTTCTGCAGCAACCTCAGCAGGAAGGGAATTGAAGGGAAAGCATAAGGAAGGCCCGAGGGCCAGGAGAGCAACAGTGAATCCACCGCCCACACCTGACGACAAGCCACTTTGGAAGGAGGGCATTGTGTGGACATAGATGCAAGGAGGTCCACCCAGTACTCCCTGAACTAGAGACAAATGTCCCTGAACAGCTGTCCGCATGAAAATTCATGTGACCCTGAAAGTCAAATTCATCCGCCCTCAAGGCCCTGTGTTGTGATTCTGCCCAGGAATGAATTAGAGAAGCCAGATGATTCAGAGACCAATCCTGAGTCGGAGCCAACTGCTGAGTCTGGATACCCAACAGAAGATGCTGCAGGGTAGTGAGTGTAAAAAAAAACACTGATAATCTGTAGTCTCTGAGCAGGGACCAACTGAGACTTTTCCAGATTCAACTTGAAGCCCAGGCATTGGAACATGTTCATGGTTGCTTCCACTGCCAGTAGAGCCTTAGGAAAAGAGGTAGCAGAAATCAATCAATCATCAGTAAAGGGAAACGAAGAGAAACCTTAAGCTGCAAGACTCTCAAAGCCAGAGTCAATACCTTGGTAAAAGTCTGAGGAGCGGTGGAGAGACCGAAAGGCAACACCTGAAACTGGTATTGAGCCCCATCCACAGCAAACCATAGCAACTGATGGTTTTCTTGATGGACAGATTCATGAAAATAGGTGTCCTCCAAGTCCAGGGAAGCCAGAAAGACACCCTGTTGGATGAGTGGAATGACAGACTTCAATGTGGTCATCTGAAAATGATCCAGCTTCACTGTTCTGTTTAGAGCCCTGAGGTACAGAATTTGGCAGTGAGACCCTTCTGGTTTTGGGACCAAGAAGAGAGAGATGAGTAGAAGCCAAGGCCGCTCTCTTTCTCTCACACCTTGATAATAGCGCCCTTTGTGTGCAACTTTTCCACCCTAGACAACATAGCAGTCCTCTACAAGGGGTATCCTGACAACAGGGTAACTCGAAAAAGAGTCTGAGGAGGAAGACCCCGAAATAGAATCCGATACCCCTGATTGACAACTGACAGAACCCACTGGTCAGAAATCAAGCTGGACCATTGATCCTAGAACAAATCTGGCCAGGCTCCCACCCCGACATAGTCATTTCTGACCAGTCCCCTGGGGCTTCAGAATCTGGGCCATATTGGAGAACGTGGCCCACCGACATTGGGCCCATCCATGATAGAGCTGAGAGGAAAAGAGAACTCACTGACAGGAAAGTCTGCAGCAATTGTTTTCTTCTCTGCAGAATGCAGTAACATTGTGTTTAATTCATCCAGAAAATGTTTGGGAACTTCAAGGGGCAGCTTATGACTTAAAGCCTTCTGTGCTGCTTCTAGAAGCCATGGCTTTGTCCACAGTGACCGTCTACAGCCACCATTGCTCCAGCTGCTGAGGAGAAATCCCACAGGGCATCAAATGTGATGTCAGACAGAAACTGAGCCAACACCTCCATCTGCTCCAAGCTAGGAGTGGGATCTCCTTGATCCTGAAGACAGCCAAACAACTTCTTGAAATCCTTAATAAGGACTTGTAAGTCATAAGCAGAATAAGTGCTCGCCTTGATCCCAAAATGAGACGCAGCATACACTCGCTTCACGGCTGCCTTCACCTTTCTTTCAACAGGACCAAAAAGGGAAGTCTCCTCAGACGACATGGAAGAGGTAGAAGCCATTGAGGAAAAAATTGAATTGACCTTAGGAACTTGCAGAAATTGGTCATCAAACTATGCCGGGTGATACCTCTTGCCCAGAAAGTGAGGAATCCCCTGCTTCATGTTATTGTGGCATTCCTTAACGATATCATGCAAGGGCAAATCATCCACCATAGAGGCACTATACTGGGAATAGAAGCCATCATACACTAGGTTCAAATCGCGACACCTCCCCTAATATGGGCCAACATGTCTGAAAAAACTGGACATATTTGCCTATAGGAGAATTGTATAGTTCCTCGTCCTCATCTCTTTTCAGCTTTTTTGTGAAAGGCTCATTCAATGCAGCCTGCACTGCAGAATAAATTTGGTCCTGTAAGTCAGCCCTGGAGATCGGCAACAGGTCGTCTTCTTGCAGCTGCTGAACATGTTTCCTTTTGGAGCTGGACTTGCCAGACTCAGTCACCGACTCTTCATCCCCCATGTTGGAAAAGTCAAGTTGGAAGTGCACCATAACTACTGCCTATTTATGCCTTCCTCCTAGCAACCAAGTCTCATTCCTGTGGAAAGCTAAAAGACAGCCTTGCCACCTCACCCTCAGCCACATACACTAAAGATATGGCTGCAGGATCCAGATGCTACTGGGACCACCTCAGCACCTGAACGGCCTGCCTGAGACTGCCTAGAATGCTCCAGTCCAAGCACATGGGCATGGAGTGCAGGCGCAGGTAGAGCAAGAGCTCGACCTACCAAGCATTTCAGTAAGGTCAGCGTAAGTTTAGAAATATATAAATAACAATGTAAAAATGAAATAACATGCCGAATCAAAGAAAATAAAAGTTACAGTCACATCTCTTTCACCACATGTTGCATTCTGACGGCCCGTCTAGGGACAGGGAAAAAAAGGCATGACGGAGGGTAATGTAACGACTGGGATGACCTTAATCAGGAAATTAAAGATTACAGGTAAGTAATTACACATTTGTGCTGGCTGCAGGCAATGTGTGTATTAGTATCCTCGAAGAACACCAGCAAAAGAAGTCCCAGCAAATCGTAAAAGAGGCCAGAAACAGCCCATAAAATGCCATACGTACCAACGACACCACTGCTTCTGCCACTGCCTGTTACGTAATTGGTGCTCGAGCGAAACTAACACCGGACGAAAGCAGGGATGTGTTTTGGCCCCCCTACTATTCAACTTGTACACTGCAGACTTCGGGCAAGCCTTGAAAGTGGTCATGGATCACACTAGGGTAGGTCTCCAAAGAGCGTTAAATAGTCTACAACAAGGAAAATAGCCTACAGATCAATGAGAGCAAGACCAAGATAGTAATCTTTGGTAAATACCCTCACAAAAAACAAGCAACATGGTCTTTGGGTGAGCACCGAATCAGGACAGCTACATCCTCCAATTATCTGGGGGTATGGGTGTCGGAGAGAGCCACAGCAGTCAAACACATAAAGGAGTTAACATCAAGAATTAACAAAATAATCCTGTCTCTCAGACGTCTAAGCCATCGCCTAGTAAGTCCATCTTTATAATTATTTGTGTATTTCCTTCCTAATTGTTTCAATTATTCAAAAGTATTCCAATAAACTTATACATTGGTTTCCATCTTAACCATCACATGTAGAACTGATGCATTGATTCATTTATACCAGCAGTATTAAAAATTATGCACTTTGTAATAAATCAATTCAAATAAATGATGCTTAGTATATACAGTTGTACAGCTTAATGCTCAATACAATGCTTAATATGTACAATTATACAGCCAATGCGGGGATATGGGGATATATTATTCCAAGGTACGTCATGGTAGTAGGATGCGTTAGGCCATTAATGGTAAAGAATGTAGGATTGGTATCATTGACTTGTCTTTTGTCTTTAGATTAACTAACTGATATACAGAGGTATGGAATGAGATACTGAAATTATTGGCAAGTGCTAGGAAACAAAGAATTGGAGAGAGTGCGGAAGGAAAAGAGAGCATAGATTTGCAAGGATTGTTTCAAGTAACATTGAGGTGAGAAACAAGCAGTAGGGATGGACTATTAGGAAATACTAATTTAATTTAAAGATTATACTTTCATGCTTGAAATATAAAGGGGACTATGGGTTATCCTCCTGAATAAAAATATACTGAATGGGTGACAGGCCTTGGATGGGATTATGGACATAATTTTGATAATTAAGGAATGAAGCAACTATTATATTGTTTTCAGTATTGCAAGCAGCTGTTAACACTGTTCTATACATGGATATTTTTGATTATGATCTATAAGTTTGTACTGTCAAATAGGTATATTCTGTATATTGTGGATATATTTCTTCCTTGTATAGGTATCGTGATAGGATTTATATATCGAACAATGTATATTGATATGATGTTTTTCTTTTCTTTTTTTACAGCCCTGATGATGTCCTAGATAGGACGAAACGCGTTGGCTGTATAATTGTACATATTGAGCATTGTATTGAGCATTAAGCTGTACAACTGTATATACTAAGCATCATTTATTTGAATCGATTTATTACAAAGTGTATAATTTTGAATATTGCTGGTATAAATAAATCAATGCATCAGTTCTACATGTGATGGTTAAGATGGAAACCAATGTATACGTTTATTGGAATACTTTTGAATAATTGAAACAATTAGGAAGGAAATACACAAATAATTATAAAGAATAAGGAATAAAAACAAATAACTCAAATTCATTTTGTACTACAACATTTCTTTGTTTATAACATGTAACATTACTCCTCTCCTTTCTATTATACTTTTGATGTTCTTTATTTAAGTGGCTTTAACGGTGGGCCACTAGGAGTGAGCAGGAGACCATTAATTGCAAGTAAGGATATTATTACACTAGATTATACTCTCTGGTGCACACATAGCAGCAACCCTCATCGTTGTTTCTATAAGTAGTATAGTAAGTCCATCTATAGAACCCATGCTGACTGTACTTAGGGAAAAACTGATTCCCGCAATCACTTGTGGTCACTTAGCCTTCCCAGGAGCACTTGAGAAAGTCATCAATGCGGCCCAGTTAAAAGCTTACAAGACCGTGCTCCAAGCTCCTAGACAAGCATGGAACACCAGGCTAAGGCTGGAAATAGGATTGAACCGACCGGACTTGGTACTACAGGGGGACCTAATAAAATATTACATCAGAGTACTGAAAGGCCCTGAAAACAATCTTAAATACTTCCTAAAATTTATTTTCAGGGCAGCGGGTTCCCCATGGCACTCCAAGTTGGAACAAGCAATAGACCTACTGAAAATTGAGGCAAAGAGCATGCCCCTTCACGAAATTACTTATTCTGCCTGGGCCAAAGCTGTAAAGCGCCAAGTCCAGACCATCTCGTCTGAACTGGATCGTTCATCACTCCGGTACAACTCCCTCACACTGGCCCTGGATAAGTCATATACTCCTGGGAAAGCTCAACCATATTTGCGAGATTCACTTTCAGCCCAAGCAAGAAAGAAAATTCGGTACTTGCGCCTTACGGCCCTCAAGATTTCGGATTTTACCCCAAAATGGGCACGTACTGACAGCATCATCTCCTGCCGGTTATGCAATTACCGCAGAGAATCCTGGCTACATCTTTTATACTGCTGCTCAAAGTTGGCCAGCGATCGTCGTCGTTTGCTGCGCCCGGCCCTAAGGGACTTGAGCCTCAGACCCTGCAGAGAGGCCTCGGACTGGTGCTTTTCAGGAATCACAACTTGCATACTTGCCAGAGTAGAATTGCACTTAATTCCAATCAAAAGGCCGCAGAACTCAGGGGTCATGTCATTCTGTAATGAAAATTATCTGGTGCCCTAACCCTGTTAGTCATCACCTAACCCAGGGGTTTCTTGCAAGGTCACTGGAATCAAAAATTAAACTTGGGGCCAAACAGGGGGCACGTTAAGAACTTTTGGATGTTTATATAACCATTGATCCCTAAAGGGCGGTAACCCAATATTTTAACTTTTTTATTTTTTTATTGAAGTTTTAAATGGACATAAAGTAGTAAATAGAGCCCATGTAGCCACAGTGCTATTTTAAAGCTGAACACCGGGATTTTCCTGGGGGAAGGGTAGTTGGGAGGGGGGGCGCTGTTCATGTGTTTTATACTGTAAATGTGAGACCGGCCTCAAGGCGTATGCCCTCCCGATCATCCAGCCAACCTGCAACCACCCCCAAGACACGGCATCTCCGACTCCGGCCGCCCCAGCCACACAGACCCGAGGGCCGGCCAGAGCCCCCGACAGACTCGACACCCTACCACGCATGTCCGACCAAAGGAGTGGGAACCCCCGAGCCAGACCAAGAGGCGCCAGCCCAGTCACACCTCGGATCGCCTTCCCCCGGGAGGACTCGATCGGCCACCAGGCCCCTGGGGAGGAGGCGCCTCACCTGCCGAGCGTCTGGGGTCCCTCCCAGACCCACCTGAAAAGACCAAAGAAACGAGCGGCAGGAAATCCCGCCGAACCCCCTCAGTCACCAAAGGCCCCTCTCTGCGAGGACTCCGGACTTCAAAGGGCAGGGGGAGTATAATAAGGGGTGCCGGAGGAACGAATGGCAGAGAAGACCTGGAACCATCGAAGCCTGCTGACGCTGTCGCGGCTCCCGAATACCGAACCACCTGGGCCTGCTGAGTGACTCGCGGCCCCCAGCCGTTGAACCATCTGAGCCCTGCTGACGAGATCGCGGCTCTCGAACACCGAACCACCTGGGTCTGCTGAGTGACTCGCGGCCCCCAGCCATTGAACCATCTGAGCCCTGCTGACGAGATCGCGGCTCCCGAACTCCGAACTGCCTGTGCCTGCTGAGTGACTCGTGGCTCTCCCCTCGAGGACGAATTGGCAAGAGATCGCCCAGAGAAACAACACCCTCCAGCTCGAGGATTGTGAGCTATCCGCAGGGTACTTTGCAGAGACACTACATTCAAAGACTGTCCCGCTACCCCCATTCCTCTACCGCCGATTTGTAGTCTCTTGTGCCGCTGATGTACTACTTGCACCTTGGATCATAAAGATCCCTTGAAACCTTCGATAAAAGAACCTATCGTCCTACAAAGAATACGTGTGGTGTCACTCTGTTCGTAGTGTAAGCTCAGGGTGTGCGCGCCTGGTTCGGCCTACTTGGGAGAGGTGGGTCAAAGGGGTGGGCAAGACGGGTATCGAACCCCCCTCCGGCGAACGCCTTTCCAACGACGGGATCCGAGCCGACACCGAAAGAGAGCGTGCAGTGAACGACTGACGCACTACCAAACAGAGATGGAAGGAGAAACCTCCCTGGGTGCCGCAGGTACCGAAATGAGCTCGACGTTCCGAGAAGATCAATTGGACTATTATACGCATAGAGAATTAAAACAATTTTGCAAAGACCTTGGAATCGCTACCACCGGATTAAGCACAAAGGAAGACTTCCAAAAAGTATTGAAGACCTGGGTCGAGACGGGGGCGCCCCCGACCCAAACAGAAGGAGACTCCGCCCATGAACCACAAAGCATCCCGGTGAGAAACAGCGGGCCAGAGGGGAACCTGTCCCCCGAGGAACTAGCAGACCGAGAGAGAGGCCGCAACCACGAACTTGAACTGGCCAAGCTGAAAATCGAGGGAGAAATAAAACTGGCCGAGAAAAAGTTAGCCGTCGAGCAGTTACGGCTACAACGGGAACTCGAGGAAATGAGACGCCAAAGAGAGCACGACGAAAAGAAACTCCAGCTGGAACATGAACGCAGCCTGAAAGAGATCGAGTTGAGGGCTAAAAGCGAAGAGTCACGACCCTCTGGGAATCTACCATCCGCTCCCACCGTGGAAGCCAAAGTCCACATCCCCAAGGATGTGGTAAAGGAGTATTACAAAAACGACGATATCCAGCAGTGGTTTAAGGCCTACGAAGTCGCCATGACCTCTCACCGAGTCCCGCAGAAGGATTGGGGGGCTGGGCTATGGGGCCGGTTCTTAAGCGAAGGAAGAGATACCCTGCTGGATCTGCCCTCCACGGTCATGAACTCCTACAGCCACATGAAAGAAGCCCTCGTGGGCTGGTATGGACTCACCCCCGAGATGTAAAGGCAACGGTTCCGAGATTGCAAAAAGATACCGGGCACCACATGGGTAGAATACGTGAACTTTTACAGCCGGGCCTTGGACGGGTGGATCAAGGGCAGCAAGGTCTCCAACTTCGAAGAGCTGTTTGATCTGATCGCCTGGGAACATTTAGCGGCCAATTGCTTTGTAGAACTGCGCCAACATCTCCTGGACAGTAAACTCACCGACCCTCGAAAGTTGACAGCCGAGGCTGACCGTTGGGTGACTACCCGGGCCACCCGAGGCCCCGTGGGAGACTACGGTCGCCACAGTCAAGGACCCCCCTGCCAGAGGGGCGGAGGAAACCACGGCCGACCGAGAGACTTCCCAGGGGGGCCCCGGCACAGCCCTCCCAGCAGCCCACCAGCGGCAGGTCCAGCCCCGTCCCCAGCCAGCACCGGAGCCCCGGGGCGGCTAGGGCCACGAACCAGGATCACCTGCTTCCGCTGCCAACAGCCCGGACACTACGCCAATGACCCCCAGTGTCCCCAGTATCAACGAACCGCAACGACCAACCCCCCGGCCCGGCAGATGGCCTCCGTGGCCCTAGGGGAAGAGCTAGAGGACTCCGAAGAGTGGGAACCAGCTGCCATGGCCCTGGTCTCCCTTGGTGATCGAGAAATGGTCCCCGGGACACCCTTGCCCGCCAACACGAAGAAGTACCGACAGCAGGTGACCATCAACGGCCACCGAGTCGAGGGCCTCCGCGATACCGGGGCAAGTGTCACCGCGGTCCACCGCAACCTAATCTCTGAAGACCAGATCCTACCCGGTGCCCTCTGTCCGGTCATATCCTCCGACAATTCCGAGAGCCTCTGCCAGATGGCTCTGGTGCCTTTCGAGTGGGGAGGAGTCTCCGGAGAATTGAAGGTAGCCGTCCGAACATCACAGCCCGTAGACTGCCTCCTGGGCAACGACCTTGAGAGTTCCCCGTGGGGGCAAGTGGAACGAAGAGCCCATCTCGAGATGATGGGCCTACCCGAATGGGTCTGCGCCACCACGCGCTCCATGACCGCGCGATTGCCTCTCTCCGAGGGCGATGAGGCCCTCCCACCGAACACTGTCCCCGAGAACCGGGACACCCTACCAGAAACGGACAACCCTCCTTCGGAAGGAGAAGAAGACACTAATCGGGAGAAGGGCCGGAACCTTCCGCCCCTGAGGCACTGACTGAGCTCGGAGAACTGCCCGAGATGGCCCAGTGGCGCTGTGAGGGAGGTCCCTCCCATGAAGAGTTCTGCCAGGAACAGGCCACCTGCCCTTCCCTCGTGGGACTCCGACAACAAGCCAAAGCCCAGACCGCCGGTGACCGGACCAGAACCCACTGGGTCTATTGGGACAATGGCCTCCTATACAGCGAACAAAAGTCAGCCGAGCTAGGCGCAGCCCGAGTACTGGTAGTACCCCTGCGCTTCCGAAGCCTCCTCCTGGGCCTGGCCCACGATGTACCCTTGGCAGGACACTTAGGCCAAGACAAAACATATCAGCGATTAGTTACCCACTTCTATTGGCCCAAGATGCGAGCAAATGTAGAAGTCCACTGTAAATCCTGCCTCACGTGCCAGGGCAGTGGGAAAAGTGGCGGAAAGCGCAAGGCTCCATTACAACCCTTTCCCGTTGTGAGTACCCCGTTTGAGCGGGTCGGCATCGACATCGTGGGACCCCTGGATCCGAAGACCGCCCAGGGCCACAGATTCATCCTCGTCCTGGTGGACCATGCCACCCGCTACCCCGAGGCCATTCCCCTCCGCACCGTGACGGCTCCCGTGGTGGCCGGGCTCTCATGGGGATCTTCTCCCGTGTCGGATTCCCTCGCGAGGTTGTGAGTGATCGCGGCACTAACTTCATATCCCGCTACATGAAGTCCCTGTGGCAGCAGTGCGGAGTAACATATAAGTTCACGACCCCCTACCATCCCCAGGGCAACGGCCTGGTGGAACGCTTCAACCGAACCCTGAAGGGGATGATCCTGACCCTCGAGGAGCCCCTGCGCTGAAGATGGGACGTCCTCCTCCCTTGCCTCCTGTTCGCGTACCGAGAAGTTCCCCAAAAGTCCCTGGGGTTCAGCCCATTCGAACTACTATACGGACACCCTGTCCGGGGGCCCCTGAGCCTGGTCAAAGAGGGCTGGGAGACAAGCCCCCGGGGGACCCCTCCTGATGTGTTCCGCTACATCCTGGCGCTCCGCAACCAGACCCGGAAGTTCAGAAAACTCGCAGAGGCTAACCTCGAGGCCAGCCAAGAAGAAATGAAGCGCTGGTATGACCAGAACGCAACTCTGGTTGAATTCCAGCCGGGCCAGCAGGTTTGGGTCATGGCCCCGGTGAAACCCTGCGCCCTACAGGACAAATGGACTGGCCCCTTCAAGGTGATCGAGCGGAAGAGTCAGGTCACGTACCTGATCGATGTACAGTCCCCACGGAACCCCCTCCGGGTTCTCCATGTGAACCGTCTCAAGCCCCACTTTGTGAGAACGGAGTTGAGTTTGCTACTGGCCACCGACGATGGGGCGGAAGAAGACACTGAACCCCTGCCCGACCCCCTGTGCGCTAAAGAACTGGATGGTTCCATGGAGGGAGTGAAACTGTCGACCACCCTCACTCCCCAACAGTCCGACGACTGTCGCCAGCTGCTCAGACAATTCGCAGACCTCTTCTCCCTCATCCCAAGGGTCACCGACTGGTGTGTCCACGACGTGGACACCGGCGACAGCCCACCTGTGAGACACCGAGCCTACCGGGTGCCTGACCGGGTCCGCACCTGCATCAAGACCGAAGTACAGAAGATGTTAACCCTTGGAGTGATCGAACCCTCCGATAGCCCCTGGGCCAGCCCGGTAGTCCTGGTCCCGAAAGCGGCCGCCCCCGAACTAAGATTCTGTGTGGACTACCGGGGGCTCAATGCGGTCACCCGAGCGGACGCTCATCCTATCCCCCGCGCCGACGAGCTCATCGACCGCCTTGGGGCCGCTCGTTTCCTCAGCACCTTCGACCTGACCTGCGGTTACTGGCAGATTGCGCTCACGGAAGGAGCAAAAGAACGCTCCGCCTTCTCCACACCCGATGGACACTACCGCTATAGGGTCATGCCGTTCGGGATGAAAAATGCCCCGGCCACCTTCCAGCGGTTGGTAAACAAGGTCCTGGCCGGACTCGAGGAGTTCAGCGCAGCGTACCTTGGCGACATAGCTGTATTCAGCTCTCAATGGCACGAGCATCTCCAGCACCTCCGGCAAGTACTGCTGGCCCTGCGCCAAGCCGGCCTAACAGTGAAGGCCAGCAAATGCCAGCTCGGGCAAGGCTCCGTGGTCTATCTGGGGCATCAGGTGGGCAGCGGGCAGGTCGCCCCCCTCCAACCAAAGATCAACGCCATCAAGTCCTGGGAGCCCCCCACCACTCAGACGGAAGTCCGGGCCTTCCTGGGCCTCACAGGATACTACCGGAGGTTCATTAAAAACTATGGTAGCCTCGCAGGGCCTCTCATGGAGTTAACCTCCAAAAAGCTCCCGAAGAAGGTGCAGTGGACCCCCCCGTGCCAGCAGGCGTTCGACGCCTTGAAAACCGCCATGTGCACCGCCACAGTACTCAAGGCCCCCGACTACTCCCAAGAGTTTGTGGTCCAGACCGACGCATCCGAACACGGCATCGGAGCCGTCCTCTCGCAGTTCAACGACAAGGGCATAGATCAGCCCATAGCCTTTATCAGCCGAAGGCTGCTGCCTCGAGAACAGCGTTGGAGTACCATAGAACGAGAGACCTTCGCCGTAGTCTGGGCCCTCAAGAAAATACGGCCCTACTTGTTCGGAACCCACTTCCGAGTGCAGACGGACCACCGGCCCTTGCGGTGGCTGATGCAGATGAGGGGAGAGAACCCCAAGCTATTACGATGGTCCAGGGGATGGACTTCACTGTCGAGCATCGCCCCGGGACGGATCATGCCAACGCCGACGGCCTGTCCCGGTTCTTCCGCTTTGGCGAGGAGAACCCCCCAGTAGATGGGTAGTTCTCCACGCCTTTCAGCTGGGGGGGACGCGTGTGAGACCGGCCTCACGGCGTATGCCCTCCCGATCATCCAGCCAACCTGCAACCACCCCCAAGACACGGCATCTCCGACTCCGGCCGCCCCAGCCACACAGACCCGAGGGCCGGCCAGAGCCCCCGACAGACTCGACACCCTACCACGCATGTCCGACCGAGGGAGCGGGAACCCCCGAGCCAGACCAAGAGGCGCCAGCCCAGTCACACCTCGGATCGCCTTCCCCCGGGAGGACTCGATCGGCCACCAGGCCCCTGGGGAGCAGGCGCCTCGCCTGCCGAGCGTCTGGGGTCCCTCCCAGACCCACCTGAAAAGACCAAAGAAACGAGCGGCAGGAAATCCCGCCGAACCCCCTCAGTCACCAAAGGCCCCTCTCTGCGAGGACTCTGGACTTCAAAGGGCAGGGGGAGTATAATAAGGGGTGCCGGAGGAACGAATGGCAGAGAAGACCTGGAACCATCGAAGCCTGCTGACGCTGTCGCGGCTCCCGAATACCGAACCACCTAGGCCTGCTGAGTGACTCGCGGCCCCCAGCCATTGAACCATCTGAGCCCTGCTGACGAGATCGCGGCTCTCGAACACCGAACCACCTGGGCCTGCTGAGTGACTCGCGGCCCCCAGCCATTGAACCATCTGAGCCCTGCTGACGAGATCGCGGCTCCCGAACTCCGAACTGCCTGTGCCTGCTGAGTGACTCACGGCTCTCCCCTCGAGGACGAATTGGCAAGAGATCGCCCAGAGAAACAACACCCTCCAGCTCGAGGATTGTGAGCTATCCGCAGGGTACTTTGCAGAGACACTACATTCAAAGACTGTCCCGCTACCCCCATTCCTCTACCGCCGATTTGTAGTCTCTTGTGCCGCTGATGTACTACTTGCACCTTGGATCATAAAGATCCCTTGAAACCTTCGATAAAAGGACCTATCGTCCTACAAAGAATACGTGTGGTGTCACTCTGTTCGTAGTGTAAGCTCAGGGTGTGCGCGCCTGGTTCGGCCTACTTGGGAGAGGTGGGTCAAAGGGGTGGGCAAGACGGGTATCGAACCCCCCTCCAGCGAACGCCTTTCCAACAGTAAAGATTTTAAGTAATCGCACAGTTAATAAAATAAAATCACTAGAACCAAGCTCTGGTGCTCAAGAGCACCTTCAGGTTCCGGCATTGTGTTCCTTGTGGGCCAGCACTATCGGGAACTAGAATTCCCATGAGCCCTGCGCGTTACGTGGTGCACGGTGAAGGCACCTATATAATTGCTGTCAGACTACAGAGCAGCGTCGGAAATTCCTTTCCTGGTACAGGGGAGAGATCAAGGACGCTGTCTTGACCGCTGGTTGGGTAAGGTTGCTCTGCACCACTCGCCTGTTTCCTGAACCTTTCCTTGTTCCCTCGGAGAAGCATTCTCCGCGTCTGAGGTGCTGAGAACCTGGTCTCCTGCTAAGTTTCCACGCTTAACAATTGGAATACGACTCGTTCTGGCTGCCTTGTGTTTGTTGTTTCCTTCCTATTAACTGCTTGTTGCCCATGAGGGAAACTCTCTGTTTGTGGATCTTTTCAGGCCATTCCGAACATTATTCTTTTGCTCTCCTGCGAGCAGGCGCCCTGGTTTGTTACTACCTTGCCCAGTGACTGTGTTCATGGGTATTATTGCACCTCGTAAAAATGGATTAAATATACAGATAGGATTGGGATCAGTTCTTGGTTTATGATTTGTTGTCTCTTTGGGCTCTATCTAACAGGGGTGTTATGAGAGAGTAGAGGTCTGCACTCAACCCCTGTGATGACAAGTCGAGTCCAAAAAGGGTAGGTAACTGAATAGGAAGACACATTGTTTCCTTAAAGTAATTGCATTTTGAATGTAAGATGTAGCATGTGTCATGAAAATGTTTTATCCCTGTCTATCTCCTACTACAGCTAACACAACAGATAAAATTACTTCCCTCAACGGAACTACGAATTGTGTAGAATATTGCTTTACTATGTTTTGTTACAGGTATTGTTTATGAGAGATCTAGAGGAAATGCCTTGTGTTTATATATTCAGTTGTGCTCCTTAGAATTAGATGTTCATGAGTCTTGTTGCTGTCATTTCAGTTCTCCCTCCTTGCTGTTCCCTCCCTTTCCTTCCCTCACTTGATCATCCCACTGTCCTGTGATATTATAGCAGTTTGGGCTTGGGATTATCAAAAGGTGGACTACTGAGCAACAAACCGATCCTGAGGATACCACCTTGACAATACTAGATTGTCCGACTGGTCCGTCCGACAAAAAGCATTTGCACGAATGTTTCACTTCTTTCAGTATCTTTCATACAATTTTAAAAAAGTACAAGTAGCCCTTCACTACTTTCGGGCTTGAAATCAATAATGAATGACTGATTTATATTTAAAAGTAACCTTCCTCAACCAACAAATACATTCATTTTTGTATTTGCAAATTAAATAAGCAGAAGGCTCCTGCCGCACTTTAAAACCCCAGAAACTCTTATTCACTGATACAGGCAAATGGGTAAAATCCTTCAAATGAGACAAAAAGTACCACAAAGGAAACATGCTTTACTTCCCTTTTTTGTTTCAAGGTTCTTGGAGTAGCGCATTCCCCTAAAGTTTGAGTACAGTGCAACATTTACACTGTCAAAGATGGTGAAGTACTGTGAGAAAGTCATCCTTTTGGCCCCGATCACCCCCATTGATTGTTTAGTACTGGTGGTAAATGACTCTGACTGTGCCCCTGGCTTTGCTTACCAAACCCAGGGCCAGTACTCTGCTGTATAGGTATATGTTGGTTAGGTACAATTACAATTGATAATGACTAACCTTGTAAGTCCTTAGTATAAAATAAGGCAAGGAGGATTCAAATTACCTATAAGTTCCAAGCATATAATAGGGCAGGGAGGTTTAGAGGTCCAGTAGATTTCCTGAACTGGAGTGTACTCTACTGTGTTGTCTGCTGTTATTTTAAAGGCATTCATGATTTGCAGACTTTTATTTAGAGTTAAATTATATGTAAATTTAACTTTGAAATTAATGATACTTCCAAAGTAGTAATCTACTTTATTTTAAATATAAGTCACCCCTAAGAACCCCCTTAGGTAGCCCAGTGGTAGGGTGCTATGTAACTATAAGCAGGGACATTATAAAATATGTTTTATAAGCCCTGGTGATGGAAAAACTGACAAATGTGTTTCTCTATTGTAGATAATGAGCTCCATAAGGTGACCGACTCGACATCGAGAGTCAAGTCGGCTCCAGAATTCCAGGATTTTATCAGGGCCTCACAAAAATCAAGTCGACGATGTCTACGTGAATCGAGCCCGAAGAGGAGCCTTGCTCGATATTGAGAGAAAAAGCTCCGGAAAAACGAGTAAGTGCGATGGTAAAATTATGACCGGGGCCTACAACTTAGTCTATCCAACCAGGGCTCCATCATGGTCAGCCTCAAACTTTGAATTTGTCCTGGTAAAGTGCAAACAGATGTCCCAATTTGGCGCCAATAGATTTTAATCACAAGAAAGTGTTTTTTCTTTTAAAATTCAATCTCCATTTCCCTACATTGCATTTTTGTCATTTTGGTGTCTATATGTTCATTAAAATATAATCTACTTTTATGAATTAGAGCTAGCTTTTTATTGTGTTTTGTGTCTTACTTATGTTATGTATTGGTGTTTTTTAAATGCTTTGCACACCTGTCTCCAAAGTTAAGCCTGCCAACCCATTGCCAACTACCAAGGGCTGAGCATGGGAATATTTGTAAGACCTTGACGGATCCTTTTATTGTGATTGTAGCCTTATTACTAGTGGTAAGTCACTACTTATCTCTACTTACAACTCACTTTCCAACAAGTACTACTGTTCAATCTCTTTGTCTATTTCACACAACAATCAGCCCAAAACAATTAGATGGGTCATACCTTAAATCAACAAAGAAATATAATTAACCACAGCATAAGCACTTTTGAGAAAAATAACATCTAGCCCAAAAGGTAAAAAGCTTCTATGCGTGAAAACATAGTCTGTAAACTTTGGTGACCTCTGCTTGCTTGCCATAAATAACATCATAAAGATCTTCCTGAAAGCAAAGATTAATAAGCAAGAAGGAGCCTTGCTTGTTTCCACCACGTGTTGGTGAACATTCCTCTATTTTATCCTGAAGTTGAAATCTAATGACCAAGGTAATCATCAGAACAAAATAGATGACTGTTGTTTTCAGTTCTTTCTTTTTTAAACTAGTTCAGTGAACAATAAGTGCTGAACTCATAATCTTCCTATACTTGTCCCTACCTATTTTAACATACTATTTATTTCAAGTCAAATTGTTTGATTTGTATAAGCTAGTCAGGTGCTGGAGAAAGTGTATAGGTGTCAGTCTGAGTGTGAGGTTGGAAATAAACCCAGGTCTTCAGCTTCTTGAGGAACTCAAGGAGTCAGGATGAGGCCCTAATGTGAAGGGGGAGGTCTTTCCATGTTTTGTGTGCAATGTCTGAGAATCCTAAGGCTCCCATTCTGCATTACCGTATCTAGGGCCTATGTGCAATTGAAAGTGAGGCTCAGTGCAGGTGTCTGGTGGTATTGAAGTTGTTTGTTAAGGTCAGTTGGACATATGTGTGCAGTGCCTTGTATGCATGCATGAGGAGTTTGAATTGGCAACATTTGTGTATTGGGAGCCAGTGGAGTTTTCTGAGGTGTGGTGTGGGACCGTTACAGGAGGTCTAAGATGAGTGGTGTGGGACCGTTACAGGAGGTCTAAGATGAGTCTTGCAACAGTGTTCTGCATGGTCTAGAGTCAGTGGAGGAGGCAGTTGGAAATCCCTGCTTGGAGTGTGTTGCCATAGTACAGTTTTCTTGTGATGAGGATTTGTGTCATGGTGCTTCTGGTATTCTGGGCTATCTATTTGAAGAACTTGTGAAGCATGTGGAGAATGTGGAAACAAGAGGAACCGACTGCATTGACTTGTGTTGTCATGTTAAGTTTGCTTTTGAGGAGGATTCACAGGTTTTTTGCATGTTTGGTAGGTGTGGGTGTGGGTTTGAGTTCTGATGGCCATGAGGTGGAGTTCCTGGGAGGAGTTCTTGTTCTCAAAGATCAGCACTTATGGCTTGTAAAAGTTGAGTTTTACGCAATTGGTTTTCATTCAATCAACTATATTGATCATGCAGTCAGAGAAGTTGGTTTAGGAGGATTTTTTGTGTCAAATAGTATTAATAATGAGTTGGGTGTCATTGGCATAAGAGATGATTGAGATGCCAAACGTTCTGATGATGTTAGTGAGCGAAGTCATGTAGAGGTTGAAGAAGGATGAACTGAACGAAGAGTCCTGGGGCATTCCACCAATCAGGTTTGTGGGTTCCAATGTGTACTGAGGTAGTCTGACTCTCTATGATCTTCATGTGAGGAAAGAGCAAACCCAGTTGAAGGCAGATTCTTGGAAGCAGCGGCAAGGTCAGGTTGGATGAGGGCAGTGGTTTCTTCATGGTCTAGTATTGATATCCTATGTGGCCACGATGAGTAATGTTTTGGAATTACTCTGAAAGCCTCATTGAGTGCGGCTGAGTAAGTTGTGAAGTCCGAGGCAGTTGGTGAGTTGTCTGTTGATTGCTTTATCTATCACTCTGACTGGGTACGGGAGCAGGGAGATGGGTCGGAAGTTGCCCAGCCTGATGGAGTAAGTCAAAGGTTTTTGGAGGAGGGCGTTGACTGCTGCAAGTTTCCAGTCTTCAGGAAAGGTGGATGATTTGATGGAGGAGTTGATGATGTGGGTGAGGATTTGGCTGATAAGTGTTTCTCCTTTCGATTTTGCTGTGGAATAGGTTGGAAAGATTGTTGCAGAGTGCCAGTGATGTTGTCATGGTATTGGCTGTGGCTTCTGTGGTGGCAAACTTCTTGATCATTGAGATCTCTTTGAAGCTTCCTTCTATGTGTTTGGTAAAAGCTCTTTTCATTATGTTTCTAAGGAGGTGTTATAGCACCTGAGTGCAGCCTTGTAGGCTGTGCAGGCATTGTCCTCACAATTGATTCTCCATTTTCTTTCTAGTTGTCTCCAGTGGTGTTTGGATTCCCTGAGGTCACATATATAGCAGCTGGTCTGTTTATTGGTTCTTCTCTGTCTGTTGAGTTTGATGGGTGTGAGTGAGTCTGCACAGTTCTTGATCCACTGGTTGAAGTTGATGGTATCTTTGACTAGGTCAACAGTGCTGTTGGGTTGGTTCATTTCAAGGTAATTTTTCCAGTGTCCCTTGGTTATAGTTCTCTAGTTCTGGATGGGCAGGGTGACACCAGCGGGTGAGCTGGTTTGTGATGTGGAGATTTGGAAGTGTATGATGGAGGGGTCCATCCATGTGAGTGATGAGGCAGACTTATACTTGATTTTGTTGCCAGTGGCAAAGATTAGGTTGAGGGTATGTACTGCAATGTGTGATGGGTCTTTGATAAGCTGGAAGAGTTCGATGATGTTCAGGCCCTCAAGTAGGCCAGACAAGCAGGGGCCCTCAAGGAAGAAATTGAGGTTGTTTAGTAGTATGAAGTCCTTGGATTTGATAGTGAAAGGAGCGATAAAGTCTGTGATGAGGTTGCTGAAGTTGGTGCGTGGTCTGCATGCTAGGGTGCCTTACAGTGGGAGGCTGTTGTCTTTTTGCAGGTGGAAGTGCATGTATTTCATGAAGGAGGTGACGCAGTCCGTGGATGTAGTGCATTTGATGGTGTCCTTGTAAATATTTGCTCATCCTCCACTGGGTTTGTGAAGGTGGTCTTGGCATGAGATCTTGTAGCCTGTTGGGTTGGCTACGACAATGTCAGGATTCAATGTTGTGTTGAGACAGTTTTCAGTGAGAGAGAGTAGATCTAGTGCGCTGTTGCTGAGGAGATTCCATGTTTCAGTGGCGGGTTTGCCGAGTGAGCGGGTGTTGAAAAGAATGCATGCGAGCGGCTGTTGAGATACTGATATGGTGTGGTGTGTGCAGACACATGGTAGCTAAATTAGAAAATATTTGTCATAAATTGTAAAAAAAATATGTGTATTGTTGGAAATGGCCCTTTCAGCAGGGTCACCCCTGCACACTTTGCCTCCCTCCTCCATTTTTCTGACCTTGTTTTTGTTGGTTTTAGGATTCTGGGCACGTTACCACTGCTAACCAGTGCTAAATGCATGTGCACTGTACTCTAAACATGGTAACATTGGCTTATATACAATTGGCTAATTTAAATTGCTTATATGTCCCTAGTAAAGTGCACTACATGTGCCCAGGGCCTGTAAATTAAATGCTGCTAGTCCACCTGCAATAATACAAACCACAGGAGAAACGCGTAGCCCCAGTTGAGACCTGGGTAATAGTATCATGCAACAATGCCTCAATGGGAGTCAAAGGAGGGGTGCCATTTAACATGCAAATTAATGTAATAATCAAACAAAAAGTCTCACTTCAGTTGATTAGATGCAATTGTATTGTCAGCAAGTGTTGGAAATGGCCCTTTTTGCAGGGTTATCCCTAAACGTTTTGCTTCTTCTTCCCATTTTTCCTTACCTGTTCTTGTTTGCTATAGGACTCAGTGCACTTTAACACTGCTGATCAGTGCTAGTGTATTACTGTATGTGAGCACAAATGCTTTACACACTGCCTCTGAGATAAGCCTGACTGCTCGTGCCAAGCTACCAAGGTGGTGAGCAGGGGTTGTCCAAGGGCGTAACTCCCTTACCCTGACTAGAAGCAAGGGGCCCTACTTGGACAAAGGTGGCAATTAGAGAGCCTCATTTCTAACATTGGTGGCAGCGGTGGGATTCGGACTTGCATCTGTGCCTAACATACGGGGATTCGTGTGCACTACTAGTATAGTGAAGACCATTACACAACCACATACTGCTTTTTTCTGTTTTCTGGTGTAGTCCTGTATGTATTTTTTATACTGAGACTCTTGTTAGTTGATGCACCTGTGAAGTCTTGACAAAATGGGGATCAGCTTCTGGCAGCTCTACATCAACACAATGAAATAAATAAATGCCTTGTGCAAGGAGAAGGGGCTGCCTGTGGAGAGAGGACCCACAAGGAGAGATCTTGAGGTACACCTGTATTTTTATGAGATCAGACTCTTGGAAGCAACAATACCAGATGATTCTGAGGAGGAGGACTTTTCTGAAAGTGAGGGAGAAATAGAGAAAGATGAGTGGCTTCTAGCTGTTGAGCGGAGGCTTAGAGAGTTTGACCGGAAACTCAAGAGGCTCAGACCAAGAGTGCCTCAGTCCAAGAAAAGGAAAAGTGTGTAGCTCAAGAACTGAGCTTTGCTGGGCTGGAGGTTGAAGCCATGAGGGCAGAGTCCATCTCAGATGTGACAGCAAAACCATGATGTCTAGTGCTGAGGAAGAAGTACATATACCGAGATATTTGGCACCTGACTTGACAGAGGTGGTTGACATACACCAGGGGGTTCAGGTTTATGATGCAGCTCTGGTGGTGCACAGTGTCCCTGAGGTGGATTGCGGAACTGGCACAGGGGATTATATTCATAGTGGTGGGAGGGACACTCTACTGACTCTAGATGAAGGGTGCATGGTGAGGGGTTGCCCCATTTTAGAAGCCCTTGAATGTGAGTGTAGAGACTGCCCCAAAGAGTGTGGGTTGAATGACAGAAACAGTCAGATACTGTCTTACCAGTCTCAGGAAGGTGATGAGAGGTACTTTTGTGAGGAACTGGATAGTGAGGTGAAGAGTAGCTTGGTTAACACTTGAAGGGGCTGTGTGACTCAATTGTTGGAGAACATATTTTAAGTCCCTGCTTTCCAGAGCTATGCCAACATCCTGTGGAGTGTGAGTTCTCTGATCACAGGGTGCATGCACTGGAGGCAGTCCTTTTGGTGGATTCCAGTCGGTCTGAAGAAGCTTTTGGGAGTGATCCAGAAGGAGGTGGCTAAGGTTTTCCCCACCTAGGTGACATAGGGGATATTGGTAGTGACTTAGATATGTACTAGTGTGGTGGGATGGGTGAGGGGTCCCATGTCCTGTTTCTGAATAGAGGGAGTGAGGGTGGGCTGAGTCCCAAAGTGCCCAAAACCCAGTCCCAGAGCCTGGTTGGTTCCATGAGTGACCACCAGGAGAGGGGTCAGTCTCTACCATTAGGCAATCCTCTGAGAGGGATCACAGGGTGTCAGTTGAGCTGAGGGCTGCTGTTCCAAGTGTCCCACCCTTTCTGGTGACTGGCAACACCACTCCAGTGGGGAGGGTGCATGAGTCCAGAGAAAGGGGGGACAGTCCCTAGTGGAAGGACCAGTGGGTCAGGAGTTGCCAGCTCTGAGGTTAGAGCCCCCCAGGACTGACCCTGATGAGGCTACTTCTGGGGGGCTTCATGCACTGTCATGTGGACAGCCGGCTAGAGACCTGTGCCAGGCAGACTTTTGTATAACTACTGAGGAGTGTGTTTCTGTTGGGGGTTGTGGCGGTACTCCCCCAGAAGTCCTGGATACCCAGGAACAGGTCCAGCTTAAAGGAACAGACCCTGGGTTGGAGGGACATGTTTAAGGTGTCCCCCCTGACCTGGGGGATAGGGCGACTGCTAGCAGTCCACCTACCGGTTTGTCTTCTAGGGGTACTGCTCCAGAGGGGAGGGTGCAGAGTCCCAGGAGGGGAGGCAGGGTAAGGGCAGCCTCACCCCTGACCCCAGAGCCTCAGTGTACAGACCCTAAGCTGGTGCACCAGTTGCAGGATAACACCCCTGAACTGGTGGGACAGCTGTGGAGGACACCTGCCACAGGTGCCCTGACAATTCTGGAGTCTGGGGATACTGCTCCAGGTGGAAGGGTGCAGGGCCCCAGCCAGGAGGACAGGGTGTTGAAGAGCCCACCCCTGTCGCCTGCCCAGACTCAGGGTACAGATTGTCGGCTGGTAGGCCTGTGTCAGGATGCTATACCTGAGCTGGCAGGAGGTAGAGTGGACAAAGGGTGCCAGACACCCAGGGCTACCAACCGCCAATCTCTGATGCCACAGGGGTTGGAGGGCCCTGAGAGGCTTGAGGCCTGTCTCTAGTCACTGACAGCTATCAGTGGCCACTGTGGCTTGCTGTCCTGATGGAGAGAGTTGCCCCAGGGAGGGGGACAGTAGTCACACCCCAGGGTGGACTGGGCTACGACATTGTGTTGGCCTTTGGGTACTGCTTGCCGACTGGGACACATCTGTGAGCAAAGTAAGTTTAGGCGCTGCACAGAAGGGGTCCACAGGTGAGGAGAAGGGTTTCCCATGGGTTAGCTTAGTGGGCCCTGATAGCATGGATAGAGGAATTCAACTGGGTTCAGGGAGGTGTTGAACAGGACTAGTCCCCTGCTGTTGCAAGCCCGGTTCCATGTTCTATCACCCCAAGCATGGAAGGCCCTCAAGGTATTGATTGGTCTACCCTGGCTTTAGGCTGGAAGGGGGATGTGTTGGAAATGGCACTTTTAGCAGGGTTATTCCCAAACGTTTTGCTTCTTCCATCTATTTTTACAGACCTGTTTTTGTTTGCTGTAGGACTCTGGGTACTTTACCACTGCTGATCAGTGCTAAAGTGCATATGCTCTCTGTGTAAATTATGATTTAAATGGGTTATCCCCGATTGTCATATTTGATTTACTAGTAAGTCCCTAGTAAAGTGCACTGTGTGTGTCCAGGGCCTGTGACTCAAATGCTATTAGTGGGTCTTCAGCACTGATTGTGCCACCCACACAAGTAGCCTATAAATGTATCTCAGACCTGCTACTGCAGTGTCTGCACACGCAGTTGTAAACCACCATATCGACCTGCAAGTGCCTTCCCTTTTCTTACATGAAAGACACCCCTTAGAAAAGCCCAGTATACCCTTGTGGGCAGGTTATAGTGTGTGGGAAAGGTAGGACATGTACTGATGTTAGTGACATGTCCTGATAGGGAAATACTGAGCGTTTTGTTTTTCACTATTGAAAGGCTATCTGACCCATAGGGTAATATGGGAGTTTATTTGTAAAATCTTGCAAGTATAACTTTCCAGTGGGACAAGATAAAGAAATGGATTTTAGGCTCTCTAGATTCAGAATGTAATAACACCTCTTTTAGTAAAGATGGTTTTTAAATTGTGTGTTTGAAAATGCCACTTTCAGAAAGTGAACATTTTCTTGCTTAGCCATCCTATGTGCATCACCTCTCCGACTCCGGGCCTGACGCCGCGCACCTCGCGGTGGGTGCCATACTTTGGGATTTTCATCTGTCACAACGGCGTAATAGCCCCAGGTGGAGCTATTTGTTGCTACAAGCTTTTTTTTGTCAATAAACTATTTTCTATGATATCTTCACATATTATGGTGGATTTGTATCATTTTGATTTGGTTTAGAAAAAGATTGCCTATTTTTCTAATCTGGTGTGATGTCCATTTGTAGTGTTTTCACTGTGTTACTGTATGTGTGCACAAATACTTTAGACACTGCCTCTGAGATAAGCCTCACTGCTCGTGCCAAGCTACCAAGGTGGTGAGCAGGGGTTGTTTAAAGGCATAACTCCCTTATCCCGACTAAAAGCAAGGGTCCCTACTTGGACAAAGGTGCACACCATTGTCAACTAAAGAACCCCATTTCTAACAACAAGGCATACAAGTATGCAATACAGGTTGTAATTGCAGCATCAGCCATTCTTTTAATAATGTGTACTAGGTGCAAGGTGAACACATTGAGCCCATGAAAGAAATATTTAAATGGAGCAAGTGAAGCAAGTGAAAAGTACAACAGCGTATTGGAAACAATAAAAAAAGTTATTATGCATGAATAATTTTAATTTGCAGAAAGAATGCAGTATCATGTCATAATTCACAATACAGTTTTAGCTGGTTTGTGTCGATGGAGTTTTGACCTACATAACTCCAGTCATCATCAGGACAAGGGTAACACAAAAAATACATTATGTCTGCCCAGAAGAAATCCAAGGTACATCGAGAAATTCCCTCTGGTGCATTAGAAGTGAAACCTGGGATAGCGCTGCTAGTGACCAGAATAGGAGGTAAGGAATCACTAGCATTAGTCATGGTAACCTCAACAAGCGGAGATCCACTGCTGAAAAGATATCCACTGTGTGGTGTATACTAATTGACAAGCAATGTGGCGAGAGGGGAAGTGTAAATTAATGATAGTTCTATCAGCCATTGTAAAGAGAAATGATCTTGTGAGAGTTTTTATACACCAGGGTTATTGTGTGATTGACGTTATCAGAGTGGTGGGGGAGTAAGATAGAAGGCCTCCCTTGTATCGCTGGGGCCATGAAGACGGCATGTAGCAGCAGGGCACAGGGGGTGGCTTCAAACCTGTGTCACACAGTAGAACGATTAAATCTGGTCTCGGAGTGTCTGCATGTGATTCAATCTGGCGCGTCCTTAGCAAATTCTAAAAATGTCACTTTTAGAAAGTTGAAGAGAAGACTGGAGCGGAGTGCCCCAGACAGGGAACGCACTACCTGAAACACTCAAAAGTGAGTGTAAAACATTATATACATCATTAGTAAGAGATTGAAAATGGCTGTGCAGATAGAAGACAATTTTATCCAATTACAACTGAAATGAACATAACAATCCAAAGTGAGAACAGGCGTTTTCTTTCTGAAGTAGTGTTTTAATCACAAAACTTCTGAGGGCTCCAAAGTTCAAAATAGTACAAAATGATCAAACTGATATGTCAAAACAATGTGTTGAGGCTTCAGATGCGTTCCCAATGCATTTCGGGTGAATCTATCACCCTTCTTCAGGGGAAATCTACGGCCAAAATATAATACATTTTTCAGTATAAATGTCATTCAAGTATCAACATGAAGATAAATAGAAGAATGGAGGGGCTTAGTGCCACAGAGGGATTGAAAATACTGCGATGTGAGGAGGATTAATGAAAGATGCAAGCTAGTAACCAGTGATGAAGGAAACTGTTGATGGGAGAATAGCCATACAAGCCAATGCGTAGGAAGCTCAAAGATTTTAGATCACCCTTATGTGAGGAAACCCAAGCACCATGAATACTGTGTAATCAAACCTGCTCTACCTCAAAATGAACAGAAAGGTATCAGTATGAGAAGCCAGACGATATAAAATGGTCAAAACTGCCTGTGAAATGAGAGAAAAAGTAAGTGTCACCGTCCTCTCCGTCAGCATAACGTCAGGAAATCGAGTTCGTCAAAGAAGAGCAAGCTTTTTTAGTTCAATTCCCTACCTACTTTTATAATGAAAATAATGTCAAAAAGTATCAAGCTCGGGGTTTAGAAAGTCCTGATTGGTCAACTTGAGGTCGTGAGGTAAAGTTCTCAGGGTGTCCAAGCGATGAACTCATCGTACTTGCCGGTTCCGGTTTTTAAGTCGGTTATTGTCTTTGGTACTGGCTACGTTCCCGGAGCGTCCTTGAAGGGTACATGTTCTCCTGGGGTCAGGTCCAGGCCACTGCTGCTGGCGGTGACCCCTGCGCACTTCGACCAGAACCTCGTGTTGTCAGGGCAGTCACGTCCAACGTCTCGTTCAGCCATTTTGTTTATGCCGAAATGGTCAACTTAAGCAAAAGAAACACTAAAACGTAATTAAAACATAGAAATGGCTAATAAAATGTTATCCCTTCACTAATACCCATATGTGTGTGTATTTATCTAGCAGAAGCAACACTCAGAGCAGTTTATACTCACTGAATAAAGCACAAATCACAAATACATCACCAAAGCGACATATAACATGCAATATCCTATTTTCCTACTATTAATATGCGTACTCAAGTTAGTTTACAATTAATATAGCCATGCGAAGTATAATTCCCATATGTAATTCTTTTGTTAGTATGATTGATAAGTATTTCACTGCAAACCAATTAATAAAATTACTATTAATTAATGATTCAGATGAATATAAACATGCAGAATGGGAGGGTATACAAAATCTTGTACTACCCACTCCAGCAATCCCCCTTTGGTGATTATATCACCACACACACTAACCAAAAAATGTGTATCCCTTCTACGGAAATTTAAATTGATTTCTTGTTTCATTCATATTTCAGTTTCCCCTATTTCTTCTCTTTTTGCTGTTTTATACAAGCTATCTTTTAACTCTTCTAGTTCTATTTCTTCAAATTCTCTTTCTTGTTTCTTATCCCTTCTCCTTAAGTTTTCTCTTTTAATTCTTTTCTGATTTTTATTCTTTCTACAACAAATAAAACCTAGTCTAATTATTAATACTAAGGAAATCACACATGTTAATGGAAATAATATCTTACCTATAAATGTACTACCTAATTTTACTACAAAGTCTTTAACAGCTGATATTTTCTTACCAATCTTCTCCCAAACACCTACAACCTCCAATGGTACAAATTCGTCATGCAATTCTGTAATATTCTTAATATAAATTTTCAAATCTCTACTTTCGTCAGGAATGTAAGTACAACAATGTTGAACTTTCAGCATTCCACAGACTCCACCCTCTTTTGCCAATTAAATATCAAGGGCAAGTCAATTTTGCATTACCATAGCACACATGGCAACCATTTCAGTATTCACCAATAAGAATCCTCCAGCGGTGCTTGTTGACAAGCGATCCACTACTGTTGAAAGTTTTCTGATTTTGTTTGCATTCAGAGATATTCCCACTGCGGGTATCAGTGCTCCAAAGATGTCACCCACAATCTCAGTCCAAGATTCTCTCTTACTACGTGCTAAATAACTACCTAAGCTATGTACACCATCTTCTCCTCTGTCCATATGAAAAATCTTTGGAAAAACCAGGCCAACATAACATGTGCCATACCAATGGTCTGGCAAACGATAATATGCCCTGTTCCCAGAAATGAAATACAGTCCTGGAAAGACTGGATCTCTTCTACCTTTAAATCGCCATCCTCCCATGATTCGGTATGTATCATGGCACTCACTATTCCCTAGAAAATAATTGTCATACGCCGTCTGATTCCTTCTTATACACAATTTCCCTTTCTGAGGCCAATCTAAAGCCATAGTTGGACTGGTTTCTCCTTTCAAGTGTTTCTCCATTTCTACATCCCAAACTGTTTTATCCACTTTCCCTTCTGAAGCCTTTCTTTGCATTTTCAATCTTCTTTCTTCAACCATATCTAAAAATGTCTTCTCTTCTTTCTTTAAACTGCAAGTCAAGTTATTTCTAAAGATATATTCTAATGTTAGTTCTTTAGTCTCTAAGAAAAATTCACCTAATACCTTTGCGGGTTTTACCTTGTTTAGTTTGTTAATTGCTGGTACTTGTGAAAATATAGTATCTACATCTGAAAAATAATACTCTAATTTACCTGTTTGATAAAATAAACTAGCTATTACACTACATGTTATTCCATATGTTACAGGAAGGTGATGATAAGTCACTTCTTCAGATACAGATGCAGTTAATTGCACACAAACGTAGCAATCCCTTACGTCCATTGTTTTTACATATTCATACAACAATTTTGAAAACACATTGTTAGAAAAATCTGTTATTGACCTGTCTTTATGTAAATAGTTTTTATCTATTCTAGTTGGAACTACCTTTTGAATTTTCCCTATATTAGTTATGTTATCACTATGTCCTTCTAATGTATCTACAGTAACTTTAAATCAAATTAGTAGAGCGAGAATACTCCAAAGAAGCATTAATAATCCTGTACAACAACAACACATTTTACACTATTTTCTAAGGAAGGTACATCTACTTTTGCTACTTTCTATGTTTGCCATCTTTTCTAAAATGAGCCGTGTCTTTTGACTTAGCCTCTTCTACTTCACAACTAGTTTCTAACCCAAGGCTTCTAAGCACTTACGTGGTTCTACCAGTTTTTGTCTTTTTCAATATTTTATTGCCTTTCCATCAGTAACTTCTTGTCTCATTCAGTTTGGCATCTCATCATCTTTCACCTTCCCTTCGTTCTCAACATACAGGTTGTCCTGAACATCCGCTTCTTCTCCAATATCGGACAAGATAACTCTCACGATTTCCGATTCTTCATCAACCACTTCCGGTACAACCACCTCTGGATCTTCTTGGCTATCCGCCTCTTCCTTTACCACAGGCAGGGCCACAGATGTCCATTCCGGTGATTTATACTTCTGGTTAGGTTTTCTTGTTCTTTTGCTTTCTTTGACTACTGTTTGTTCTTCTTCTTTCGATTTCTCCTGACTCGTTACTTCATTCACCTGTTCAGCTCTTGGCGAATTTACACGTGTCAGTCGATATCTCAGTCTCTTTATTTTGTTTGGCCACACCTCGTCCTTTGCCGCTCTTTTCAATTTACTCCCTTTATCATTCTTTTCAGTTCTCCAAGCTCTCTTTCTCAGAACTCGGCCTTCTGGTATTTCATCTTCGCTTTCCTCAGACTCTGTTTCAATTGCTTTTTACGTTCAATGATTTCTTTTTCCACCACTTCTTTTGTTTTCCCTACTTCTGTCCCTCCTCGAATCTCCGACACGCAATCTTCCTGCTGACTACTTGTCCCTGCTTCTAACTGGATGTTGGAGTTCCCTACACATCCTCGGGGGTCTTCCGCAATAATCTTTCCCTCTCTCTCTGTATCTGGCACCTGTCCATCTAAAGGTGTTACTTCAGGTGGAATTTCTCTCAATCTTTCATCTGGCACCTCCTTCTCACGGATTTCTTTTATTGTCTCTCCACTGTCCTTTTTTCTTTGTTCTTTCCTTGTTCTTTCTTGGAAGAGTGTGCTCTTTGTTCTGTCTCTGAGTCTAAACTGGCATCAGAAATCTGTATCCTTCTCCTCAGGTAATTACTTCTGGGGACCAAAGTTAACCTTGGCTCTGTCTCCCCCCTTTCAGAGTTTTCTCTTTCTTTGTCTTTGGCTCTCCGTCATCTGACTCAGTACTGGATTCTGATTCATCAAAGTGCTCGTTTTCTTTACAGTCAACTGGATTTGGAATTCTCAAAGTATGACTTGCATGGATCCAGTTCTTCAATCCAGCACACTTCACAGCTGTTGTTGTAGTCAAGATGACTTGCCTTGGTTTTCCCCACCTGGGAACCAAACAGTTTCTTCTTCTGTGTACTTTTATCCTTACCCAGTCCCCTGGGCTTAGATCATGGGCTGGCTTCTTTTCAAGGGTGGTGGCATCCGCTCCAACCTGATGAAACACAGAAAGAACTGCATCAGCCAGGCTTTTACAGTATTCCAACACCATGTCATCAGTTATTGTCATCAGCTTGTTGACTGGTATAAATACATGGCGCATGGCATGTCCCATGAGGATCTCATGCGGACTTAAACCAGTAGTTCTGTCTGGAATTGATCTAATAGTCATGAGTACTAGAGGCAAGACATCGGGCCATTTCATACCTGTGGCTAAACACATTTTTCCTATTCTGTTTTTGATAGTACCATTCATTTGTTCTACTACACCAGAAGCCTCTGGTCGAAAGGCACAATGCAGTTTTTGTCATACATTCAATGCTTCACAAATCAGTTTTATAATCTCATTATGAAAATGTCCTCCTCTGTCTGATTCAATTGTTACTGGGAACCCAAACCTAGGTATAAATTCCCTCAACAGTAATTTTGCCACTGTCATTCCATCATTTCTTCTTGTTGGGAATGCCTCTACCCACCTGGAGAATAAGCATACCATCACCAAAACATACCTCAACCTGTTACAAGGAGGCATCTCAATGAAATCCACTTGCATTCTGGTAAAAGGCAAGCCTGGGCGTAGTGGGCGTAGTGGGGCTACGTGTAGCAGCGCATAGTGTGGCAAAATCTACACACACTCGCGCGCTCTGCATAGCCCCACTACGCGCCGCCTGCCTCCCGCCCGCCCTAATTTTAAAATAATTTAAAGAAGGTTAAAAGTAAATATAAACCTCCTTACCTTCAGCGCGGCGTCCTGGGGCTCCTTCTTCTTTCTGACGGTAACTTCTTCAAGCAAATGCGCATGTGCGGGCATCCGCGCATGCGCATTTGCATGAAGAAGTTACCATCCGCAAGAAGAGGGAGCCCCGGGACGCCGCGCTTAAGGTAAGGTGGTTTATTTACCGTTTACCTTCTTTAAATTATTTTAAAATTAGGGCGGGCGAGAGGCGGGTGGCGGGCAGCTCTGCTTCGCTACGGTGTGTGCGTAGCGCTACCTGCTACACCTACTTCGTAAACGGCGAAGCAGGCAGCGCTACGTGCACTCCGTGGGCGAAGCGGAGCACGACGCCCAGGGTTAGTAAAAGGTCCTCCCTCTCGACCTATTGTTCCTAGACACACCACTGTCTTTCTTCCTGGATTGTATTGCTGACAAATTAGACATCTTTGACAAATACTTTCTGCTACAAGTCTGAACTTGGCATTATACCAAGTTTGTTTAAAGGACCTAATCATGGCGTCTCTCCCTATATGTCCCTGTCCATGATACATCCGTGCCATGGCAGACATCATGCTATCAGGCATAACTAGTCTTCCATCTCGATAGACCCACACATGATCTTTTTCTCTTGGTGCACATCCTGCTTTTACCCACTGTTTTACTTCTTCCTGCAATTGTCTTACCTCTTCCCATGTTCCCACATTGTTAGTAAACATTGGGAAACAAGAAATCAACTCCCTTTCCTTTGCCCGATTGATTGAATTCTGATTTTGTGCACAATATTGCACCATATCATTGGCAAATTTGTTTCCAGTAGCAATGTAATCACCACTGCGACTATGATCAGCACATTTTACCACAGCCAATTGCCTAGGCAGCTGTATTGCCTCAAGCAACTTTCCAACCACTTCAGCATTCTTAATGGGGGTTCCACTTGAGGTTAGGCAACCTCTTTGCAGCCAAATTTGGTTAAAATCATGGACCACCCCGTAGCCATACTGGCTATCAGTTATCACAGTCACTCTCACACTTTTCCCAATCTTACATGCTCTCGTCAGGGCAATAAGTATAGCTACTTGAGCTGACCTTACTCCTTTCAAATAGGATGCTTCCATTACTGCTGCGACTGTACATACTGCATATGCTGCACTCAGCACTCCTTCATCTGTTCTCAAACAAGATCCATCAACAAACATGACATAATCACTTTCTGGCAAAGGTTCATCTTTTATGTCAGGTCTTGGTTTCGTACAGAAATCAAGTACATCCAAACAATCATGATCTGCTTCATCTCTTACCTCCACATGTGCCACATCAGGCAACAATGTTGAAGGATTCACATTCACACATCTTACAAGACTCACGTTTGTTGCACCCAAAATGACCTTTTCATACTTAGTCAGTCGGCTGTGCGTCATATACTGAGTATGACTCCTTGTCAAAAGAATCCCACATCATGAGGTACAAACACTTTCACAGGATATCCCATCACAATTCCCTCACTCTGTTCCAAACTTCGACATGTAGCAGCTACTGCTTTCAGACACCCAGGAAGGGCTACAGCTACTGGGTACAACATAGATGAAAAATACGCAATTGGTTTGCTCAGTTTCCCATGCTTCTGTACTAGGACAGAGAGTGCACATCCATTTCTCTCACTGCAATACAACTCAAACTCCTTGTCATAGTCAGGCATCCCTAATGCAGGCGCTTCACACAAACCTTCTCTCAATTTCTTAAATGCTGCCAACTCCTCTTTGTTCAAATCAATTGGATCTCTCACATCACTTCTTGTCAATCGTACCAAAGGTTTTGCAATCAATGAAAAATTGCCTATCCACTGACGACAATATCCAACCATTCCCAGAAACATTCTCACTTCTCTTTGGGTCATTGGTGGACTCATTCTTTTTATGATCCTGATTCTGTCTATGGTTATTTTCCTGTGTCCCTTCTCAATGCTATGTCCCAAATATTGGACTTCTTTCTTGCAAAACTGTAATTTCGATGGTGACACTTTTAGTCCTCCATCTGCCAAATGATTCAGCAAAACTACTGTGTCTACCTCACAGGCTTAGCGAGTTTTCAATGCCACAAGCAGGTCATCGATATATTGGACTAGTACTGAATATTCAGGCATTTCTAGACTCTCCAAAGGCTTTTTCAATAGCTGATTAAATATTGAGGGGCTTTCTGTATACCCCTGTGGAATTCTGCACCACGCCAAAATACGCTTGCCGAAACGAAATGCAAACATTTGCTGACTATCATGATGCAATGGGATGGAAAAGAAAGCATGGCACAGATCAATCACTGTGTACCATTCTGCGTCGTGAGGGATCTGATATACAATCACAGATGGATTTGGTACAATGGGAGAGTATGGTACAAAAATGTTGTTTATCTTTCTCAGATCTTGCACTATCCTGAACTTCCCACTAGGCTTTTTCAGTCCCATTATTGGTGAATTACTTGGGCTACTCATTATTTCTCTCAAAATTCCTTGTTTTATCATTTTCTCAATCACAGGAGTAACTCCTTCAATTATTTGAGGTGTCAATTTATATTGTGGGACATTTGGATAACATACTCCTTCTTTTACAGTTATTGTTACTGGATCTAAATTTCTCATCAATCCTACGTCTTCTTCTGTGAAGTCCCAAACTTCTGCCTTTACTGATTGTTTTAATTCTTTTGGTAATTAGTCAGGGTTAAATACAGCATAGGTTCCTGTAACCTTTTTCTCTCTGTTTGCCATTGTCATTGTATACAACATCATCATCTGGTATTTCAAAGGCTATTCCATCTGGAGTACACAATATGGTGCAATTCATCTTGCACAATAAATTTCTACCTAACAAGTTCACAGGACTGGTATCGCACACTACGAATCTGTGCATTTCAGAAATTTTCCTATACTAACTTTCACTGGTTCTGTAAGGTAAGTTTTAATCTTTCTGTTGGATACACCAACTACTTGGATCATTTCATCCGAGAGAGGAAGATTCTTGACATCAGCTGATCTAACAGTTGATCGAGTAGCACCAGTATCAACTAGGAAAGTAATATTTTCATTATTAACTTTTCCATCTACAAATGGGCCCAAATTTGACCCTGCTTGTTCTGCTAATTGTGCTTCCTGTCTCTCTACTACCTTTACTTGTGCCCACATAGCCTTCACTGTTTTGCTTCAATTTCATCACTGAAATATTTAGCATGCCTCACTACTTCGTCTATTTTCTTATTTTGCCAATCTACCGTATGCTGTTTTATCATTTCACTAATTTCTGGACGAAGACCATATACAAATCTGTATACGAAATGACTCAAATCTTTATCACTCAAATTTTCATCTCCACTAAATCGTTTAAAGGCTAAAATTAACCTCTCATAAAAGGCATGTATTGATTCTTTGCTTTCCTGATGTGTTCGGTCAATTTTCACCCAATCTGTCGCTTTAGGGGATACCTTGTTCTTCAAAAATGCCATAACCTGTTCATATTTCTTCATTACCTCGGGGACTGGAGCTCCTGTCTTTGGATCCCTTGGGTATTCCTGTGTCGGCCATTCTATTACTAATTTTACATTCTGTCCATAGATCTGCTGATACTATTATATCAAACAAGCTATTCAGATCAATCCACAATACTTTGGATAGTTTCACAAATCTGTCCACCTGTCTATACCACTCAACGGGTTTTTTACGCAGTCGAGGCAAGTCATTCGTAAATGACAAAATATCCTGTCTAGTCCATGGGACATGTACATATCCTCCTTCCGGAATCTCTCTCATAGGGCATTCTGTCACAACCTTCTCCTTTTCTCTCATAGGATAGGCTGAAAACGTTTTGTCTGAAATTTCATCTCGTTTACTATACCATCTGCTTTTCCATTTGTCCACATCTCCCCATTTTCTCAACAAAATAATTATCTCTTTAATCTGTCCTATTCGTCCTGTGGTATTCATGTTTTCAATGTCTTTTTCGGTGAAATCTACTCGATAGTGTTTTTGTAGCCTTTTACCTTTTCAATATCAATTGTCAATTTCTGACCGACTGTCCAATCCCAGCGCGGTCGCTCTGACGCCAGAACCGCTGCAGCAGGTCCTGTTCCTGTCTACCCCTCCTTTACAAAAATCCACTCGGTAAGTTTTTGTTTCAATTTCTACAATTCTGCTAGTAACAACATAAAAACGCCACCATTGTCCGCTTCGCTAACCAAGGAATAGCAATAGACCTTTCTCACGAGAATTCCGTCTTTCCCAAGAGCAGCGCTTACCTCTGCCCTACTATGGAATCGTTACTTCCGTTGATAAAGTAGCACATCCCTCCTTCACCCTTCTAACAAGCATTAGCTAACCGTTTCTCCAGAATTAAGACACATAGTTGGAGACCCAATGTTCCTGAGAAATAAAACTAGAGTTTCACAATTAACCCGAATGCCTTTTCATTCATGCACTTTCACACAAGAAAAAGTAGTACATTCACACAGAATCCTGTCTTTCCCGAGAACAGCGAACAGTCTGTTCTTTAAAAAAGCAGCGCTTCCCTCTCCTTTGTCCTTCTAACAAGCTCAGAGAGTACCTATTACCTTTCCAGTGATAAGCGTTATCGGAATGCCATTTGGATCCCTGGTACCTAAGACCAGAATTTCACAGGTAACCTTCGCTATCATACACACTTCTCTCACACAGAAACTGTCTCTAATGGCAACACACGGCGATGTCACCGAATCGAACCCAGACAATGCGTCGTGCAACTTCAATCGTCACACGTTTCTCCTGTGTACCTACAGGATAACAACAATTCCGTCTTTCCCGAGAACAGCGCTTACCTCTGCTCTACTACGGAACCGTTACAAACTTCCGACTTCCTACATCCCAGAAACCGTGCAAACAACATAAAACTCAACACAACTCAACATAGAGTGTTAGTACATCAACCAATATCAATAACCAATAATCAATAAGCTATTTACAAGCAATAATCACCAAACCAAAACAATAAAAACCATCATACTGCTACCAGAATAACTGCTGCAGCGTGGAACATCAAATTCCCCTTTCGTCACAGACCAAATACCTCAACATCAAATCCACTCATATACATTCATTGGTGGGGCCCATAACACCAATACTTACTCTCAGTTGATCTGCTTTCTAGGGAAATAAGCTTCCAAACGCTGACATGAAAGGAATACCTTTACCTTACCCTAAATACTTTGACTTCAACCATAAGATATTCCTCTCATAAGGAGATGAATCATTTAGTTGTTAACTATGATTTTAGTGATTAAACTCTTCTATCTACACACTACTTCTTTTGTCCTAATTTTCTTCTTCAAATAATCGACACAACACATTTGTCAATTAATCAAGTATTCTTTATCTAAGAAATAATGCAAGAATCGTTAGAAAATCATCATCAGCATTTCAGAACATCATATTTACCTATTCTTACTAAAAGTCGTCCTCTAAGTCAGTCAGGTCAGTGAAGAATTTTATTCAGCAAAGTTAGGCCGCAATTCAGTCTCTCAAAGATTCAGCATAACAGCAGTCCAGCAGTGTCACCGTCCACACCGTCAGCATAACGTCAGGAAATCGAGTTTGTCAAAGAAGAGCACGCTTTTTTTATTTCAATTCCCTACCTACTTTTATAATGAAAATAATGTCAAAAAGTATCAAGATCGGGGTTTAGAAAGTCCTGATTGGTCGACTTGAGGTCGTGAGGTAAAGTTCTCAGGGTGTCCAAGCAATGAACTCATCGTACTTGCTGGTTCCGGTTTTTAAATCTGTTATTGTCTTTGGTACTGGCTACGTTCCTGGAGCGTCCTTGAAGGGTACATGTTCTCCTGGGGTCAGGTCCAGGCCACTGCTGCTGGCGGTGACGCCTGCGCACTTCGTCCAGAACCCTCGTGTTGTCAGGGCAGTCACATCCAACGTCTCGTTCAGCCATTTTGTTTAGGCCGAAATGGTCAATTTAAGCAAAAGAAACACAAAAACGTAATTAAAACATAGAAATGGCTAATAAAATGTTATCCCTTCACTAATGCCCATATGTGTGTGTATTTATCTAGCAGAAGCAACACTCAGAGCAGTTTATACTCACTGAATAAAGCACAAATCACAAATACATCACCAAAGCGACATATAACGTGCAATATCCTATTTTCCTACTATTAATATGCGTACTCAAGTTAGTTTACAATTAATATCGCCATGCGAAGTGCAATTCCCGTGTGTAATTCTTTTGTTAGTATGATTGATAAGTATTTCACTGCAAACCAATTAATAAAATTACTATTACTTAATTATTCAGATTAATATAAAAATGCAGACTGGGGGGGTATACAAAATTTTGTACTACCCGCTCCAGCACTATAGCCTGGGGGAAGTGACTGCCAACCAGCATTCTGCACCAGAATCCTGTGTAAGCCAGGTCTCAGTCAAAAAAATTCCAGCGGGCGATTCGTCTGTGAGTAGGTCAAATATCCCTGCATGGTGTTTTGAAAGGGAGCGACAATTTAAGCTAAAAAACCTTAGCTCAGTTGAACCAAAGAGAGAAATACCACTCCCAACAGTCCTAAAATTAAGAAAACATTGTTCACACAAAATGAATCCATCAAAGGAGACCAAATATGCTTTAAACAAATATGGCAGTTTATATTAATGGCCAGGAGCTTGGAGCGTGTATAAGTTGACCTATCGTTTGGAATATGAGCAGGGTGACTGGCACTTGGCAGCGACCCGGCGCGGACGAGCGCAGACGGGCTTGCCTTTGGAGCACCCTCGGCGCACCAGCGGCGCGCCTGCTGCGCACGTCCGCATCTGGTGCAATTTAAATGGACAGTGGGCAAGAACAGGCACCTCCCGTCGCGTCTGATTGGCCCTAAACAGCCAATCAGCACTCAACGCTGTCCGTGATGCGGAAGCCAACAGTTTTATCAAAGTGTACAGATTTCGAAGGTGCGGGCAAGTTTTTAAAAACAATTAAACAGACACAATTAAGTTTTAAAAGCGTGTATCTAGCAGCAGCACTCAGCGCGAGTGTTATGGGGGAGCGCGCGTCCGCATCGGGAGCAATTTAAATGAACAGTGGGCAAGAACAGGCACCTTCCGTCACATCTGATTGGCCCTAACCAGCCAATCAGCACTGAACGCTGTCCGTGATGCGGAAGCAAACAGTTTTAGCAAAGTGCAAAGTATACAGATTTTGAAGGTGCGGGCAAGTTTAAAAAAACAGTCAAAGCATTGGTGCCTTCTGCCTGTCCCTTGTATACACCTAGGGTGGGAGACAGCTGGCTTTCTGCTTTCCCTCTAGACAGGCCCACACTAAGGGAGAGTAGGTGTGACTGAGCAGTCATCTGCGTGTTAATGGGTCATCCTCGGGCAGGATGAGAGAGATGAGCTGACACTTGCACCTGAATAGGGCTGTGTCTGCCCCCACACAAAGGGTTGCATACCCCCCTGTAGTGATTCTGGAGCCAGAGCAGGAAAGGCAAGACCTGATGCACTTCAAAGAATTTCTTTGAAGGTTCCCTCCTTCAAAGGACAAATTGGGTATAAGTATTGGGCTTCTTACAACATGAAAACAGAACACTTCAGGCTCCAAGGACATTCTGCCAAAGAGAGAAGAGCTGCTGTGCTGTGCTGTAGGAGGCACTACCACTCTGCAAACTGCTTTGCTGTGTTGGGCTGTTGCCTGCTGATTGCTGTGCTGTAGGAGGGACTGCCACTTTTCTATCTGCTTAGCTGTGCTATCCTGCTGTCTGCTGCCTCTTGCCTGGGATTGAGAAGAATTGGACCTGATCTCTACATCCTTGAACTCAAGTTCTCCAAGGGCTTGCTAGCTTACCTCCTGCTTTGAAGTCTCAGAGCCATAAAATACTTCCTTTATCTCTGCTTTAGCTTCTGGACTCTGCCAACGCAGTGATGACTTTGGGCCGATCAGCACCGACAAAGTGCACTTTGACGCCGAGCTGCTTTGAGGACATCCCTGCATGCCTTGATGACGACACAGGACCCGACTGCGAGGATTAACGACGATGCAGCACCTACATTGTAAAGGGTTTCACAACAATGCGGGACCCGACTGCGAGGCTCATCGAAAGTGCATCAGCCTGACTGTGTGAATTGGACCTCATGCATCGAGTCTTGCTCTATCCAAGGTACTTTTTCAGTGGACCCTGCGTGGTCTTGTAGCCAGCCTGCCCTCCATCGTGCTCGGCATGAACTTTGGATTTACCTCTGTCCAGCGCAACCTCAATTAACCGCTAATCGCTATTGACTTCTAATCGATATATTGCAGTTTATTCTTTAGACATTCGTATCTCAAGTTCTATTTATTGGATTTTTGTCATTTTGGTATTGTTTTAGTCTGATAAATGTTCTCTATTTTTCTAAACTGGTGCAGAGTTTTTTGTTGTGTTTTCACTGTGTTACTGTAATTTAAGTGTTGTACAAATACTTTTTATGTTGCCTCTTAAGTTAAGCCTGACTGCTCTTTACGAAGCTACCAGAGGGTGAGCACAGTTTAATTTAGGTTGTGTATCTGACTTACGCTGACTAGGATTGTGGTCCCTACTTGGACAGGGTGGAAACCTATGTGATCTGGTGACCCAGGGCCTCAGTTACAATAAATTGGCATAGGGCAGCGCTGCAAGTCTTTTTGCTGCACTGCCCTTTTGTCAATTTGAAAGGCAAGAATGTACCTTATTTACAAGACACAGTGCAGTTTTGTCCTTTCAGCCAGTGCACAATTTGGTGCCTTGTGCCAACGCCGGCACCCTTGCACCATGGTGTACGGGTGTCTGCGTTGTCGTCAGGATTGTTTTGTGCAGGAAGGAGCATTTCTCTTAGTTACGCCTGCTCTGGGGAGGCATACGATTTTGGCTCCACCCTAGGTTTATGTGATTTTGTAAAACTGGGGCACCCTTAAAAACCATGGGTATTGTATGGGAATACCCACTGCAACACCATGTAATGCCTCGTTTGCGCTGCCTTGCATTACTCCATATCTGTGAGGCCATTCAAAGCCATGCAGGGTGCCACTGGAGCTTTAAACAAAGTGATGCTACAGCGGCACAATCCTCTTGTAAATGAGCTCCCCAATTTCTAACATGTATGAATATAAATGTATATATCTAAGACTGTAAGGAATATACATATGTACATTAACAAACCATGGTTTGTAAACTTAAAACTTGTAAATTTAAAAGTACTAATGCAACCATTTTCTCTAAAGGTGTTTGGTCATATCTATTATAAGTGCAAAAGAAATAAGTGCTCAAATATAAAATAGTATTATTAATTGTATTACTCAATCCTTACTTTGGACACTATGTTAAAGTTTGGCAAGGGGTAATTATGTAAAGTGTTACTAGTCACATCTATTCTGTGCATCCCGTACATAATTTTTAAGCCACACGACGTGCATTCTGAGTCTTGTAGTACATGGCAGCTTACGTCTAAATGCAGGAATTTCACACTTTTTTATTGTTCAATGATATGTTTGAGAATGACATTATCTTCATGTTTTATGAGGAAACAATTTCAAAACTATTAACCCATTACAATTTGATTTATTATTATTTTGACCACGATGACGTTGCAACCTGATCACACAATAGCAACATGTGCAATTTGATGATGTTTTGCATTAGATATTATTTTTTACACACGTCATTGCACATATGTATATTAATTCACATTTATTTATATGTGACTTAACTTACGCTGAGCTGCGGTGTTTTCCATTTCAGCTGAAAAAGGTCCTTGAAGCTCACCAATAATGTTAGGGGCAATGACTGCTGTAATGTGTTCCTCCACGTTATTCAGTACATTTGTGATTCAGGTCCACCGTATATTGCCAAGGCAGCAAGCCTACTACATGTAAACTTCTCCTTTGTTTACTTTTCATGAAAATGCCCCCTTTATAGTTCATACATAGCCCTGTTTGTTGTTCCACTGTGTTTATCTCCTCAAACAGTCTCTAACACAGATGTGATAAATGTGGAACACTAGCTGCCTATCCCATGATGTAATGCATTGGTGTCACATTCATTTAAATGTCAGATCACCCATCTAAGGCAAAATATATTTTTGTATTTGTAAGAAATTGGGTTATTGGGTGAGGGGGTTGAAGCCCCACTGAGGTAACACCCACAATCCTGGTCAGGGTGAAATCACCAAATTAACCTGTGTTTAATCCTCTGGTAGCTTGGCAAAAAGCCAAGTTTAACTTAGGGGAAAGGTGTAAGGTATTTATGAAGCACACAAACGGTAATAAAGTGAAAACACAACACAATGTAAATCCAAAACCAATTTATAAAATTATTAAAAAAGTACAAGAAATTAGGTTTTAAGATATAAAATTATACCAAAACAACATAAATCTTAATCAGTAGAAGCATAGATATGGGATTTTAAAGTTTCAGGTAAGTATACAGCGTAAAAGCACAAAGCGTCTCTCACAGTCATCTGGTTGTACTAGACTGGGGGATAGTCACAAGTTCAGGCTAATCATAATGGCGTGCAGGTCGGATACCGGCACCAGGTTAGTCCAGCTGAAAAAGTTACCTTCTTAAAGTCTGATGTAAAGAGTTCTGATTGCAGTGGAGGAGGCCTCAAGGCTCAGGGATAATCGTCATGGATGGTTGTCGATGTAGTGTGAAGAGCAGGCCGGTCTTTAAGGGCTGTCATCACTGTAGCACGAAGAGCTGGTTGGATGCTGCAGATGGTCATTGCTGGAGCTTCGCATTGGTGGTCACCATCGGCTGTCATTGCTGTAGTGCAGAGTGCAGATCTTGCACTGACAGTCATCACTGGTGGTCACTGTGGCATGAAGAGCAGGTTTCACTGGAGCTTTGCGTTGGCGTTCATCATGGGCAGCAGCGTCTCTATGCAAAGCGGTCTGTTCGCTGTTGTGAGAGGCCCAAATGTCAGGATTTGAGCTTTTCTTCTTTGGAGTAGCCCAAACCGATTTCAGCCAAGAGTCCAGGACCTGAGTGGCACCTCATCGGGATCAGGAACTCACTCCAGCAGAGGTCAGCAGCTGAAGGTCTAGTGCAGCAGCCGAACTGGGTAGTTACAGGGAGGCCTCTGGAGCTTAGTATGTCCCTGTAGCTTACACAGGAAGTCAGCCAACTGACCTTTGGAGTCACTCAGGTTAGACTGAGATGAAGGTAAGTGGGTCCAATCTTCCTTTTCAGACAGCAAGGCTGTCATTAGCAGTAGTGAAGTCCTTCTGTAATGTCCACAGGTACAGGTGTATTTTGATGAATAGTTCTGGAGGTCCAATATTTACATTTGGTGCCAGCCTTTGTGTGGGGAGGATTTCCCATACTACCCACCACATCTGGTTCTGAAAAGTTCTTCCCCTTCCCCTATCAAGGTTCTAAACCGTCTGCGTTGACAAAAGACCTGGTGTCAGATTTTCCTATGTGTGAAGGATGCATAGCCCTTTGAAATGTAAGTGGGGATGGGCATAATTCCTCCCAGTCATGCTGCCTAGATGTCCCATCCAGTACACATCTAAGCTCCCTTTGTGTTACTGTCTGGAAGCAATACCAAAACCCCAACAGCAGACATATTCACATTCATGTGACCCAGGACACTGGCGGAAATCACAAATGGTTGGGACAAGAAAATGTCAATTTTCTAAGAGTTTAACAAAAAACACACAGGTCCGTAGTAACAATAGATTGGATGTAAAGAATCAAATAGTGAATTGAATGTATTCAAAGGAGTTTATGAAAATCAATTTTAAGACACATAGCGGTGCAATGAATATTGGTGCAAAAGAAATGTGCTCATGAGTACAGTCTCATGAGTATTGCCTATGCCTTGTACTATAATACAACAGACAAATGGTTATGGATACAAATTTCGCCTGCACAACACTTGTCCCTACTATGTTTCAGAAAAATGCTCACTCTTCTGGGTCAACCGAAAAAACCCAAATCTCTTCCTACAATTCACAATTTTGAGGAGCACTATGTATTTCTATCTTGCACCAAGAGTCCAGAATTAATCCAAAATAAATCAATGATTATATTCCACTTATGTTCACGCAAAATGACAGCAAATGCCTTACTTTAGCTCAGTTAAAAGACAGCAGGAAAACGTATACTTTTTCATAACACTCCAATTGCCAGATTGTTTTACATCTTCTTTATTCTTTATTTTCTCAAATTATATAATGGGCATTTTTGCCACTTTTTTTTAAAGACCGAGCACAAGCACTTTAGCTCTAGCAGTCGTAGAGTGCAAAGATTCCTAAAGCCAACACAAAACATTAAGCCTTATAGACATACTCTAAGAGATATATGTGGTCACCAAGACTACAGCTATCATCAGCATGCATCCTGTTGTCTGTTTACTTCTCGATTGACTTTAGGACAGCATTTCAAATCCAGTATGATCACATTTCTACTGGATTGCGCCTTAGGCAATCTTCACTTACCATATTGCAGATTCAAGCGTTTAATCTCTCTTCAATATAAGGTGCAAATGTTGGGGACTGTGAGGCTTTAATCCAAGGGCATCTGTCTCTCATGCACTGATAGTGACTAGCACGGCACCCTTGGCTCGAAGTGGGGCGATTACTCTAAAAAATGAAGGAATTCTTGGCTACACTAGCCAATGACCTGACAGCTGTGGTGACGGATTACTGACGGATATAAGGACAGAACTAACCAGACTATTGAAAACATCTTTATTAAATTGCTGAGAGATAATGCCAAGATATGCTTGGGGGGAGGTTGCATTTGAATATGGATAAAAACTACATGAGGTCGAAACGCTTTGGCAGCATTTTGAGGAATGATGGGAAGCTTTTTCCGCGTTAGGGTCTTCAGTTGGTCATTTAATTTGGAAATACTCAAATGAACTATATAAATGCCTCTTCGATTGGCTAAGCGGAAAGGCCATCATATAAAATTGTTCATTCACCCTCATGTTATAATAGGGGATCACATTGATTGTTTTGAGCATACTCTTGGACTTGTTGCATCTAGCTGTTATGTTCAAAATATCTTCTGGATATTTAGCATTGTTTTTGATGTTTGTCTTTGATTTAATATTGTAAATTTTTGTTTTTGTTTTGTCTGTCTTTGGAAAGGAGTTTTTTCAGAAATAGAGTAATATGTTTGTAATTAACTGTTTTTCAAGTAACAAGTCGATATATTTGAAAAACATACTGGATTGATGTGTATGTTGTGTTGTCTGAAATAAGCATTGATGAATGGCCAAGACTGGGGTCTGTTTTTAAATGTTTGTTGTACTGATCCCTCCCCACACTGTAGGCCTGACTGGGTCACACCCCATTGAACTTTGATGTAAACGCACAAAGCGCCACTAGTGGCTCTCTGTTCAAAATACTATCATTTAACAACCAAAGTCTATTTGAGGGACCTCAGGGCCGCCCCACAGAGAGCTTCATGCAAGATCCAGACACCCACATTTGCTCCTTAAAACTCTGTTTGATTGGTCCTCATACAACTTTAGAAATAAGGTTTTAAACTGGTCAAAAGCACTCTGGTTCTCAGTGATGGAGGTTCGTTGCCTCCTAACCAAACCCCTCTGGCTTCTCCATAGTTGATTGGGTGGAGGGAACGTTTTGGGATTGACAAATCCCTTTCTACTGCAGGGGGTGCTATGACATTTTTAAAATGCTTCTAATAGCTTGCGAAAAAAACACTTCTGGCAGTCTTTGGCTCGCAGTTTTGAAGGAATTGTGTAACAAAAAGTGAATATTGAGTGCAAAAGGTGCCCTGCTAGCGATGTGGGTTTTGGCATTGACTATTTTTAGGTTAATAACTCGAAATTTGAGTAATAAATTAAACCTAGTTCCCGATGTGTTTTAAGTGAGTCAGCTGAATCACATTGTCGTTATTTAATGTAAATGTTGTGACTTCTGTAACTATGTGGGCAAGATTGGCGAGCTGAAGGATGGTAAACTGGAACAAATCTAAATGTCACACTGGTTATACTTCAGTTGATTGTTTCATTTTTTATTAATGTTTGAGACTATTTCATCTAAATCCTCAAAGAATGATTGACAGTTATGGTCACCTTGCCCACAGATCTGTCTTTCCTGTGAATTTTAAATAGTATAAGTACTAAATCATCAACTATTAGGGCTCTGTTGTAAGACTGTCAGGTTTCTGTAAGAAAAACAAAAAGAAGGGAAGATCAGTGATCCGAATTCTTGAGTTTAAAACAAATCTCGCATTACAGAGCATAGCTCTGGAATGTGTTGTATCCCCTCTGTTAGAGAGCATAGCTCTGAGATGCGTTGTATCCCCTCGGTTACAGAGCATAGCTCCGAGATGCGTTGTATCCTCTCTGTTACAGAGCATAACTCTGAAATGCGTTGTATCCCCTTTGTTACAGAGCATAGCTCCGAGATGCGTTGTATCCCCTCTGTTCGAGAAAGCATGATGCAGATGTTCAGCTTTTAGAAGCACTAAGGGCCTCTGGGTGCACAGGTGCTAGTATTTAGCATGCTTATTATGTCACATTTTAATGTTAGAATGTTGCTTATCTGTGACGTTTTATTATGTCTGACACCTCGAGTGAGTGCAGGTAGTTATAGAGCCACAGCAGTACAACATAGTGCCCTCAGTCGTATACTGAATTACATTTTAGCATTGAATTGCTCCTAGCAGTACCAGCAGCATGCTCATGAGTGAAATGGCACCTTTGGGGTTGGCATGATGCCAGTTGACTGCTTCCAACCTTTTGTTTGCAAGATCCAAGCGTCATGATCTCATTCACTCCAGAATGTGTCTTTTCACGTTCATACATGAAGTTCTGAATGAAAATTTTAAAAAATGGAGTATCAGGGCAGTTGCATATGAAATTAGAAGAAAACCTGACAGCTCTGTTCCTGTAGAAATGTCCTAGAAATAACTGAATACAGTGCTGCCTTTCTGTTTCTTAGAGGGGTAATGGATGCGTATGCACACTTTGTGTGGTAGTGTGGCACTTTAGTATATCAGAAGGGGCCCCGTATGCTTGTGCTGCCCCTTCTATAATGTTAATAGCTCTGGTGCACATGAAGCAACAGCGCTAGCATCAGTGGGAGTCTTATTTGCATGGAGGTGTGGCTCCATGCACATTAGGGCATCCATGCCGAAGAAGCATCAAGAAGCTGAAGCAATGCATCAGTTCTGAGATGTGGTGAGGTTGCCATGCTAGAGCCTGCATCATCGTTGGGGATCCCATCAATGGGGCTTGCGATGCAAAGTCCCTCTTCCAAGATATAGCATGCAGTTGGGGAGATGAGTTGGTTCCGAGGAGCAGTGATGCAGAATACAGAGTTGTCATCAAGCCTGCCATCGATGAGGGATAAAAGGGCCTGCGCCGAGAATGCATCGCACAGTGGCGGTTCCGATGAGGTTGAAGAGGCAGTGCTGGTCTGTGCGACAGGTCCAATCCACGCAGCAACAGCAATGCATCTGTTCTGCTCAGATTTGCAGAGGAGATGCGTCAGTTCTGCAGGATCCACAGAGGCTGGCAGAGCACCTTAAGCCCTCTTCCAAGGGTCCAGGACTGGGGTTGCACCACTTTTCTTAGGAGGCACGCTGATATACCCTTGCAGACTTGTGCAGTTACTTACTGCACTTGCCTGCATGGGGCTCTCTCTTCCCTCTTTAAAGTTCAGGCGTGTTGCTGCCTGCACAGAGATCACAGAGTGGCTTTGAAGCAGCTGCTCTGTATTTCACAGGGCACTCATCCCATACTTTTACACCCACAACTTTCAAATGTCACCAGCTGTCACGCCTGGAGCCGAAATACAGCACAAAGAGTGATGGAACTGTTTAGGGTCATACCTTGATTCCCTTGCTTGAATTCGCTAACCTTGTCTCTTTGCATGGTGTTACTGAACAGTAATGGCAAATGCAAATAATTTCTTTATGTTCCTATTTTAAATTCAACAAATTCTTTATTTTGAGCAATTTTTGTAACGTGCTTATCTGTTAGAAAATCAGCTAGTTTGTTTTATATAGAGATCTTTCCTTAGCTTAGACTATACTGCACCCACAACAATGATTTACCAGCTTCACAAATCAGCAAATGTAAAGAAAGTTGGGAACCTAATGTGTGATGGTACACAGCGGGATGAGGTGGCTGAACAATTTTACATAAGCAAATTACATAGGTCTTCAGGCATGGGCAGTATGGGAGGTCCTCCTCTCAAAGAACTGCATCAGCCCTGTGATATTAGACTATTCAGATTTCTGTGAGGGAGCAGTTTATGCCAGTGTGGCAATGCATGGCACGGCACACATGTCCACATCATATAGCCTCTTCGAGGGAAACGCTGTCCAGGCCTGAGGGGGATATTGAAAGATGTAGAAGGCTATTCACAAACTGCATTTTGTAGTATGGTTAGTAGTACTGCAACAGTACTACTAAAGTACTACAAAATCCAATTCACAAACCTATGAGTGTAAACCCCCACCTCCACTTGTCTTGTCTGTTTGATGAGATCCTCACACCTGTAAGTTTACCACTTAATAGTAAATGTGGGAGGGACAAGAGGTAGTGACTGAAAAAAAGGCATATTTACTACTAAATGGGATGGGTTGGGGAGGAGCAAGTAGGGGTTTAGGGAAGGGTAGGGAGGGACATACACCCACCACATAAGAGTAAGCATATAGCAATTTACAAACTGCATTTATAAAGGTACCACAGCCAAAATAATTTTCCTCATTTTTATTTAGTTAAATAAACCTTTTTACTTTTCCTTATTCTTTACCAGAGGGAGACTCCACAGTTGGGTGGAGATCTCAAAATGGTAACATATAGGGGAAATTAAAAAAGTGTATTCAAAGTTAATATAAATTAGTAAATATATCTTTATGTTAAATATTATTGCGAATTAATTTTATATATTTATTTAAAACAAAAGAAAACATGCTACAACACTAGTATAAAAAAGTTTCAAATACATATTTAATTATTATAAATATATTAAATTAAATACAAATATATGAGTGATATTCAAATAAAAAACTACTACCCACATAAAGTAAAAAAATATTCTAGTATGCAATAATGATTATTTTTTTATATATATGCATATATATATATATATTATCTACTGGTGGTTGCCAGTAGATAGTTATAGTTAGGACCGTGTTTTCATAGGAAATCTCAAAATTCTATTTTGAATAACTTTGGCACCGGTTGACGAATCTTCGCGAAATTTTCAAAACTAATGGGGCGCTCCGCTCAGCTCCTACCCTGAAAGTCTCGGGGGGATTCGTAAAGTGGGGGCCGAGAAAAAAGGGGGGTCCCAAAACGCGTTTTCCCCATGCATTTTCCCATAGGACCTTTAGTCGAAGGTACAGCCCGAACGGCTGAACAGAATTACTTGAAATTTGGCAGAGAGGTAGTCCTCAGGTGAGGGATGTGCCTTTTGCATATATGGAGTCAATCTGTTCAGTAGTTCCTGCACATACATATCTATCTATACATATCTATAGCCGCACACCGTGCGCGCACCGTGAGCGCACCTTAACGTGCGCGAGCGTAATTCTGATTGGTTGTTACATGTCAGTCAAAGTTCGAATCGGTCGAAATCAGGAAGTGTCGGTGCCATTTTGTTTGTTTTCAGTGCGAGAGTGGAAAAGGAAGGTGGCGAACGTGAAAAGGGGGCAGGGTAGAGAGTTCCTGACCCCCTAGCGTTTGTCAGGGGGTCCCTGAAGGACCCCGAAGGCAGAAAAAAACATGTAATTTTTTTTTTTTAAATCGCGGGGGTGCGCGCACGTTGAAAAACCATTAAAAAAAAAAATAATTTTAATACGTAGTTTATTGTAAAATAAATATATATATAAAAAAATAATACATACATAACTTAGCATTTAAAAAAACGTACAAATTGACTGAAAAAACCATAGGTTTCACACACGTTATACTTAGGAATTAGCATTTAAAAAACCTTGCAAATTAATCTGAAGTAACTATAACGGGGGAATTTCATTGGTTTTTTATGAGTGAAATGTCCACCTAACTATAACATGTGTGAAACCTATGGCTTTTTAAGTGAATTTGCAAGGTTTTTTAAATGCTAATTCCTAATTATAACGTGTGTGAAACCTATGGTTTTTTCAGTGAATATATATATATATATATATATATTCACTGAAAAAAACATAGGTTTCAGGGACATTATAGTTAGAAATTAAAATTTAAAAAACTTTTGAAATTCACTGAAAAAAACACATGTTTCAGGGGCGTTATAGTTACTTGGACATTTCACTCATACAAAACCAGAGAAATTTGGCTGTTATAGTTAGTTGAGCTAGCTATAACTCGCGCCCCGCAATGCACTGCTGATGATATCACATATTACATCACTCATGACATGGTCAGTGGCATCAGTGATGACATCACTCATGACATCCCAAATGACATCACTGATGACATCACTCTTGACATCATCCAGTGACTGTGCGTTTCGGTGAAGTTTAAACATGTTTTATATATATATAGGCCAAGGCGTATTGAAGAATGAGTGGGTATATGAGTGTCTGAATGGATGATTTAGTTGGTGCATGCCTGTCTGTTTAAGTGAGTTATTAAACATGTCTTACTGAATGCATGGTTTAGTGACTAAACTATGTGAATGTCTGTATCAGTCTGTCAGTTGGTGTGTAAGCGGCTGCCTGGGTAGTAGGTGCATGACTGACTGTATAAGTGAGTGATTAAACATGTCTTACTGAATGCATGGTTTAGTGACTAAACTATGTGAATGTCTGTATCAGTCTGTCAGTTGGTGTGTAAGCGGCTGCCTGGGTTGGTGAGTAGCTACATAAGTGTCTATATGGGTTATTGCCAAACACAAAATGAGGTATGAGGCAATTCTGTCTGCACTTATCCTTTAGTAGGGTCAAAATTTGTGTTGCTTTCTTGGGGTGCTAGGGATCTGAGGTTCAATACCTCTAAACCTCCAAAATGAACATAAGCAAAACACTATGATCCAGCACACCACATGAACATCATGTATTTCAAACAATATTAGTCCAAGCAGCAGGTCTGATTTCAAGATTCTTTATTCAATTTCTTCTTTTAAAAACTGCGTAACCAATGCGTTTTGTCCTTACCGACTTCTTCAGGGCGAAAAGAAAAACACAATAATAGGGTCTCCACTATATATTCCCTCAATATTGAAGTCAGTAATGAGCACTTCTTTTTAGGCCGATTTACCCACAACCATTTTATATTCCTCCAAGTTTGTATAGAGCTCTGAATATAATTATCCTGTTTAGGAACTAGACCTTGTATGAATTTTTAAGTTGCAGGAACGGTCCTTCTGTTGCGTGGTCAAGGTAGTAAAGCTTTATATGTGAGATTGTGAGACTTACACCAGAGACATATGAAAGATTGCTACTATATCTTTTACTAGGCTCAACACCCTATGTAGTCATAGAACGATGAAGCAGTAACACAAAAGTGAGGTTTAAGGCATATTAAGAGAAGAATCAATTATAACGCTACTTTGTATCAGTCTGTGGCAAACTACACTTCAAGTATACCACATAATTTTCATTATCAGCTACAAATCTGAACAGCACTCTGTCAAGTTTTAAGGTCTGCATGGTGTTGTAACTACGGTATATCTCTACTTGCACATGTATTCTGAGACATATTATGCATCTGAAGATGCTAGACAAATAAAACACAAGTATACATTTATTTATATATTACTTTAATATATGATATAGCTACCAAAAGGTGCAGAAATATGTATAAATGGTTTCTGCAATACGTTAAAACTTACAGCTAAGATATATGATAGGTCTATCTCAGTGATTATATTACTCCATGGGTGGTGCCTGGATGATTGTAAGAGTGCAAGGGTAATGTCTGTATAATTGCAGCAGACATTGGATACTAATTAACTGAATGCATAAGTGCAGACGTAGAGATTGTGTGCATGGATAAGGGCATGAATAGGCCCTGAATGCATAGATGAGTGTATAAGTAGTGCCTACATGAATGAATAAGTACGACAGTAGTGTCTGTTTGTATGAGTGCAACAATACTGGTTGGGTAATTGCAGAAAGGGATGAATACTAACTGGCCGATTACATGAGTGCAAAAGTACTGCCTATGTGATTTAATGAATGCATCAGTAAAATAAATTAATGCACAAGTTGTGACTGACAACACGGATAACTGCATGGATAGTGCCTGAGTGATTACATGAGTGCAGGAGTAGTGTCTATGAAATTAGAGGACTGCATGAGTACTACCTGAGTGATAAAAAGAAATGCATAGGTAATGCTTGCGTGATTGCATGACTGCATGGATAGAGTAATACACAGATGCTGCCTTGGTACATCAAAGAATGTATGGATAGTGCCTGACTGATTGGAACGATGCATAGATAGTCCTTTTGTGATTGCATGAGTGCAAGGGTTATGCCTGGGTTGTTACATAAGTGCATGTGTAGTGGCTGAATGATCGAAGGAGTGCTTTTGTAATGCCTGTCTGATTGCATGAGTGCACGGTTAATGCCTAGGTGATTGAATGAGTGTAGGGATAATGCCTGGGTAATTGCATGAGTGCAGAGGTAGTGTCTAAGTGAATGCATGATTTCAGGTATAGGGCCTGTGTGATTCTATGAGAACAAGAGTACTGCATTGGTGATTGCAGGAGTACTTGGGTAGTGCCTGGGTGATTGCATTAGTGCATAGGTAGTGCCTGCATGATGTTATAAGTGCTTAGGTACTGGCTGAGTGATTGGAGGTGTGCATAGATACTGACAGGGTGATTGGAAAAGTGCAAGGGTAGTGCCTGAGTGATAGAACCAGTGTTTAGCTAATACATTGGTGATTGCCTGAGTGCAGAGGTAATGTCTAGGTGATTAGAGGAGTACATGGGTAATGCCAGGGTGATTGCATGAGTTCAGGGGTAATATCTGGGGGACTACATGAGTACATAGTAAGTGCCTGGGTGATTTTATAAGTGCATTAATACTGCCTAGGTGATCAGAGTACTATTGTGGTAGTGCCTCAGTAATTGGAGGAGAGTAAAGGTAGTGCCTGGGTGATTTTATAAGTACACGGGCACTTGCTAAGTGACTAGAGGAGTGCATAAATCCCGAGAGGGTGATTGGAGGAGTGCAAGGGTATTGCCTGGGTGATTGAACCAGTGGATAGCTAACGCATTGGTGATTGCATGATTGCAGGAGATATGTTTGGGGGATTAGAGGAGTACATAAGTAATGCCTGGTGATTCCATGATTGCAAGGGTAATATCTGGGAGATTACAGGAGTACAAAGGAAGTGCCTGGGTGATTTTATAAGTGCATGTGTACTGCCTGGGTGATTGGAATAGTACTGCAGTAGTGCCTGAGTGATTTAAGGAGTGCAACATCCTGAGTAGTAGCAGAATACAGGGGTAGTACTTATGAAATTAGAGGACTGCATGAGTACTACCTGAGTGATTGCAGAAGTGCATAGGTAATAGTTGGGTGATTGCAGGAGTGCATGCCTAGTGCTTGGGTGATTGCAAGAGCGCATGGGTACTCTCTGAGTGATTGAAAAACGGCATAGGTAATACCAAGGTGATTGCATAAGTGCTAAAATAATGCTGTGTGATTATAGCAATGCACAGATGCTGCCTTGGTACATCAAGGAATGCATGGGTAGTGCCTGACTCATTACAGCAATGCATAAGTAGTACCTAGATGATTGCATGAGTGCAAAGGTTGTGCCTGGATGATTGAGAACTGCCTGGGTAGTGCTTGAGTGATTGCATGAGTGCAGAGGAAGTGGCTGAGTGCATCAGTAGTGCCTCAGTGAATGCATCAGTGCATCTGTACTGCCTGGGTGATTGGAGGAGTGCGGAGATAGTGCCTGACTGATTGCAGAAGTGACGGAGTAGGGCGTGACTGATTGAAGAACTGTATATATCGTGGCTTTGTGCATGGGTAGTGCCTGGGTCATTGCAGACTTACAGCTGATACATCTCTTCATGTTGCTGCTCTATATTTGACTACACTCAACATCCTGAGTATTAGAAGAATAGTCAAATAGCAACACAAATGTGTGGTTTATGACATGGTGTACAATTTTCTAGTACAGCCTCGCCATTCTCTAACTGCCCAGGGTATTGGGCCTACCCAAATAAAAATCATCAAACCTACACATAGCTCTGTTATAAATCTCACCATATTCCTGAAAGCATGTATGCTTACTACTACCACCATATATAATAGAAACATATAAAAAAGTATATCTCTCTTTTATACATGTAACATCTTCAGATGCATAACACATATGAGAATACATATGCAACTAGAAAATTAATCAATCACATAACCATGCAGACCTTAAAACGTGACACACTACACTTAACATGTCAAACAGACACCTAGATTTATCCGGCATACATCAAGTAACGATTTAGATAGACTCTTTTAAAACACCATAATCAGTAATTTCTCACCCAACATATATTAAGCATCACTTTTCTACTCCTGCTGCTTTACCATCCTACTACAACTACTCAGATGTACAGCCTACCAAAATACAAAGCAACAACCCTTCACATATCTCATATAATCAATTTAATGCACCACTCTCAACATGATAAAACTAGTAATGGCAAACTTTCCCTGTATTTCTCCAGACAAATAAATGTAAGTAACAAACCACATTGCTTCCTACATACTTTCAAATTGTAAAACATATTTCTATTGGTTGGACATATTAACCCCTACCAAATCAATCAATCAATCAGGGGTTTATAGAGCGTGCTACTCATCCATGAGGGTCTCAAGGCACTGGGGTTGGGAGGGAGGGAGGGAGCAGCTCTGGGTCAGTCGAAGAGCCAGGTCTTGAGGTTCTTCCTGAACCTGTGCAGGGTCGGGGAGTATCTGATGTTCACCGGGAGCTCATTCCAGGTCTTGGCCGTGATGTAGGAGAAGGCTTTCCCACCTGCTCTGTTTCTGCAGATGTGGGGGACCTCTGCCTGGGTGAGGTCTGTGGAGCAGAGGTTCCTCTTGGGTGCGTGGAAGGATAATCTCTCGTTGAGGTATTTGGGTCCGGAGTTGTTGAGGGATTTGTAGGCGTGGGTGAGGAGTTTAAAGGTGATCCTCTTCTCGACAGGCAGCCAGTGGAGGTCTCGTAGGTGTTGGGTCGTGTGTTCGTGTCACGGTGTCCCGAGGATGAGTCTGGCTGTGGTATTCTGGATCGTTTGGAGTTTGTGTAGAAGGTTTCTTTTGATTCCGGCATATATGGCATTGTTGTAGTCCAGTCTGCTGGTTATGAGTGCGTGGGTGACGATCTAACTGCAGTCGGGGGGGATCCATTTGAAGGTCTTGTGGAGGATGCGCAGGCAGTTGAAACTGGTGGAGTCGACGGCGTTGATCTGGCGGTTCATGGAGAGGGAGGAGTCGAGGATGATACCAAGGTTTTGTGCATGGTCTGTAGGTGTGGGTGGATTCCCAAGGGTGGTGGGCCACCAGGTGTTGTCCCAGGCGGAGGTGTAGGGTCCGAGGATGAGGACCTCGGTCTTCTCTGAGTTGAGCTTCAAGCAGCTATCTTTCATACAGACTGCCACGTTCTTCATTCCTTCCTGGAAACTGAGTCTGGTGTCTTCGGGATTTTTAGTGAGTGAGAGGATAAGCTGGGTACCAAATGACTTCTAAAAGTGCCCAAACTGGTTCTGGAATATTTTGGAGTCGCGACTCCACCATACACCTACACGATGGAGCCGCGAATTCATACGGGAGTTCAAAAATATATTACAAATAAAAATACCCCAACTTTTTAAGAACACACCACTTCTAAAGATAGTACTCACTTGGGAAATTATACTTTAATAACATTTCACTTATATATAAATTACACATTTACATTTTAAGTCCACAGTTAAGTTATAACTCTTCTCCCATTCTGCTTAATGCCAGTCTCCATAGTAACAGTTCATGGAACATTCAGCTGAACTGACAGGTCACAAGTTCTCCATATTTTCAAATCCAGCACACAAAGTTACAAATGCAAACAGCAGGTGTGGTTGACATTTGCAAAATATCTTGTTATCATATCTACTGTACCTTTCAAACATTTTCTACTAACCAATAAGAAACATGCTTTTTAAGGAAAGTAACATGCACAGCCAAACAATTCTCTACTTTTCAAAGCACAGCATCTTCTCCACCATTTTAGATACCTCTCATTCTACCAACTGACTACTTCAGCTACAATTAAATCAATGTAGAGGGAGGTAGAAGAAGCTGTGGTCCAGTCGACTTCCAACTGGTTATTTATAATCAAAGAGAATGGATCACTTGTACCTGTTACCAGGGTTCAGGTGGTTCTTTCCGTCATTCAGTAAAAAACCCTCATTCACGTAAAACAGGTCATAGGGTGGTATATCTTGGTTCTCCGCCTGGGTTTTAAATACATGACAGCATCATCATAGGGTTTTCTTTCATGCTTCCTCCACCCGGAGGGAACCACTGGATGTTACAGTAGTGATCAGAGATAAAAATAAAAATAAAATGTGAGAAGTATTTGTGTAGAGTGAAACAATTGTTCAAAAAGGAAGTTCCTCATGCTACCTAGACCCTGTTTTATTCAGTCTGGAGCATTGGAAGAGAATAAAAATGATAGTGTGCAGCGTTGGGCATATAATGAGTCCACTGCACAGTTAGTCCGAGTGATTGGTCGACATGTTTCAGCCCCTTGGGTGCCCAGAAGGGTCGGGGGGCTTTCGTCAGGACCTTGAAAAAAGTGTAATGTGTGGAGGAGATGGAGATTTTCCGAAACCAGGATTGAAGTTCGAGTGTTATTCGGCTGAACTTCAGTTAAGGTAATACCTTCGAAATCTTAGATTCAAGGCTTCGGCAAGGGATGAAGGCATGTGCTTACTTCTACGAGAGTCTGCAGTGTGCACAACTTCTGCTGATGCTGTCTTCCTGTTCCTGTACTTCAGCTACAGACATATTTTCATTACTTCCAGAAATCCCTTCAAGATGCTTTCAGTGTGGATTGTTGGACACAGCTATGTTTTTTAGTGCCAAAGGTATGGTGAACGCAGAGGTATTGACAAAAACCTAGCTTTGCAAAATGTGGATATTAAATAGATTGCACAGAGAGGATGCCTTTGGTAAAACCTTTTTGCATCCCCAGACCTCATGATTGTGCACTGTGGTGGCAATGACCTAGGCACATTGACTGGGATAGGTCCCGAAATGCTAATGAAGGGCACCTTTGCACAATTGATGTTGCTTTTACCTCAAAATGTCTTTGTATACTCTAATAAATGCCAACGACAGAAACGGAAGTGATCAAATCAATTCTGTCGACAGATTGAGAAAGCTAGAAAAAATGTCAATAAAGCGGTTTCTGCTTACCTCAGATACCATAGGATGGGCTCCATCTATAGCAACAATCTATGTTTTGATATGAATGACATCTACAGACATGTTGGAGTATACTTCACCGATCAAGGAAACAGAGTCTTTCTCAACAACCTAAAGCTGTGCATCATAATGAAAACAAGGGCTCTTTTTAGAGCCACCCTATAACATATTAGTGAATATAATTGTTTTTACACATACATATTTATTTTTTATTTTTTGTGGATTTGCGCACCCAAGGCGAAACTGAAAAAGCATGAATACAATGTACTACAACAAAATACACTTTTCAAATGTAAATATTCATTTTTAATTTTGTATATTTTTAACAACTCTATCAATTGTAATTTTGTCATTAACTTCAAACACAGTACCTCTTTAACACAACTTCACAAATACAACACTACTAAATTATATACTACTAAATTATTTATTTAAGGTAAATTTGTGAATCCAATACAACGTTACACGGGGGCCGCGCTGAGAGCAACTCCAAACTCAAAAGAAAAAAAACACCCCACTTCCACAGCGTAATTTTTGTAAAAATGATTATGGAGGGGGACCACATAGCCCCCTCCTGAAGCCAATAATGGCCCCGGGGACCCCATCCCCTGGGGTATTGCCTATTTTTTTTTTAATACTATGGAAGGGGGGCCACATGGTCCCCCTTCCCTGGGCCACTTTTGGCCCCAGGGGCCCCATCCCCTAGGGCCCAGCCTTATTTTTTCATTTATTTATTACAAAAGGGAGGGGGCCATGTGCCCCCATTCCCTGGGCCAATTCTAGCCCCGGGGACCCCATCCCCCAGGTCCTGGCCTCAGCCTTGGGGACCGTGGGGGAAGCCCCAATGCCCACACCATCCCTGCCTGCTCCGAGCCTCCTGCGGGATCAAGCATGGCTTTTGGGCAAAGGGAGCTGCTAACATGTAGCTCCCCGTGTCCAAAAGCAACTCTGCTTTGCTTCTTGGAAGCAAGAGAAGGTTTCCTACAGCAAGAACGCCTTACACTCTGTATAATTACTTGAGTAGTTCTCCTATATGTTGTCAATGTGATGTTTATGTTTTAAAGTCACCCCCACATATCACGTCATGCTTGTTGTCATTTACTTATGTGAGCACCTGCATCTTTTTCTTGCATAATCTGCATAATCTTCCTAAAATAAATAACAGACGTTATTTTGACTTACATGCCTCTGTGCACTTTTCTTAGTGCTCTTGGACATATTGATTATCAATTACGATCCTAGTACTTTGTCTCCACATTGGAGACTCCTTTCTTTGGACCTTTTTGTGGCCATATCAGAACCATTGTTTTCTAAAACATTATTCTACCCAATGTTCTCTTATCATGGTCTCCTTGTTTTCCTTACTACATGGCAATCAGAATGAAGCTCGTGCTCGGAAGGGTTCGCGGCTCCTCCTCGGAGCTCAGCTATATCGTTTTATTTTTTGAATTTCTCAGCAACTCCTGAACGGATTTACACCATTTAAAAAAAAGGTCGCTTTCTGGACCAAGAGCTACATTTTTGCCAAATTTAGTGTAATTCCGTTCAGCAGTTCAGCTGTAACCTTTTTTTTCTCAGCCCCCGCTTGAAGAATCACCACTAAACTCTCAAGACAGAAGCTGACGTGAGTGAACCATTAGTGAAAATTTCACAAAGATTTCCAAACGGCGTCAAAGGTATTGGCAAAAGAAAAAATGCTTTTTGAATAGAAACAATGTCCTAACTATAACTACCTACTGGCGACTGCCAGTAGGTAATATAAATATATGTGTATATATATATTCACTGAAAAAAACATAGGTTTTGGGGACGTTTTAGTTAGTTTGACATTTCATTGTGAGCAGTGAAATTCAGCCGTTATAGTTAGTTCAGCTAACTATAACTCACGCACCCCAATGCACTGCTGATGATGTCACATATTATATCATTCATAACATGGTAAGTGACATCACTGATGGTAAGTGACATCACTGATGATTCACTGATGACTTCTCAAATGAAATCATTGATGACATCACTGATGACATCATCCAGTGACTGTGTGTTTCTGTAAAGTTCAAATATGTTTTATATATATATATATATATGTATATATATATATATATATATTCACTGAAAAAACCATAGGTTTCAGGGGTGTTATAGTTAGCTGGACATTTCCCTCGTACAAAACCCTAGAAATTCCCCTGTTATAGTTAGTTCAGCTAACTATAACTCGCGCCCCCGCAATGCACTGCTGATGATGTCACATATTACATCACATTCCAACAACAACATCACAGTGCCGTTTGGAGGTGGTGCATGCCAGTTTACAACATCAACTGCTGCGCCTCTTGTAGCAGGCCACACCAGAACACAGAGACACACTTACCGCACTTCCTGTACACGGACATGTCCGAGACACCCCGTTCCCCTTGCCGGATAGGCACACCCCTGCACTGACCTGTGAACCCCAGACCAGCACACGCCAGTTGTGCATGCACGAGGATGCATGCGTAGCTACACATCCAGGCTCACTGCCAACGCTGAGGTTGCAGCACACTGTGATGTTGCAGGGCTTGTGCCTATCATGCTAAGACAATGACCACAGGGACACACTTACTAAGATGTGGGTTTGGGGGGCATTGGCGGTCCTGGAGTTGTTGAGATGAGTCTTCTGTCCCTCATGGGTATCCCTGTATCATGCTCATTGACTCTATGGTACCTGTGGGTGTTCTGGTGTGGCTCTTGACTGTGTTCCCTTTCATGGTTCAGGTAGTTGTCCTGCTTAACACCAGCAGAAAGCAGGTGTAAAATCCCTGGTGCTAACGTGTCTTATCGCCGGAATTTGTTTCGCATTGTAATTGGTGTGAAAGTTGTGATGGGATTTTTTTCGTGTGCAGAACAATATACGAACTGAGCAGTGTATCTCATCAAGCTCCAGCACCTGACGCACTATTCCCAATCAATATAAATACAATGAGATTTCTTAATAGATTTTGTGTGTACACTGTAACTGCAGCCAATACCTCAGTGCAATTCAATACAGGATTTTAGTATTTAGAATCAATAGGAAAGGTGCACCTCATGTCTTTTTGCACGGGAATGGCTACTCTCCATTTCATTATCAGCACTTTAACGGAAGTAAAGTTGAGATAAATCTAACACACTATTCAGAAGTTAGTGCAAACTGCAGATATCACCAGCATTCCCGCAATAAGTTCCCCAAAATTTAACACCATGGTGGACTCCATCAAATAACAGCAATAAGAACAAGAAAGAGTCACACAGCAGTTAAGAGAACAACCAAAAACGTTATTAATTTGTTTTTCAAACTTTATTTTTTATAATAATAAATATATAAACGAAAAACTATTTTCAATCTTTATTTTTTTATTAACATATATATGAACAATAAACTAATAAACAAAATGTAACAACAATAATAAAAAACAACAAGGCGGAACACTACTGTGGGGACAATGGATGTCGACGACAGACCTGGAAAATAAGAAAGATTGTTAAAAAAAACCAACATGGTATTCTCAACAAAATACCACAAGAAACAAATCACAGATATATAAAATGCATAGAGCTAACACAATTTTATCAGTTTAACTTACAAAAACTGTAAATGTTGCAGCTTTAAAATATTTACAGAATCTGAAGAAAATGTTTTGCAGATGGCACAACACAAACAACGTTTTTCTTCAGTGGTGAGGACATTTTTTACTTTTTCCAAGGAGCAAACAAAGACCAATGCCACCTTCGTCACTCGCAAGATTTGTCAAAGAGTTCTGTTACGAGGAGATCCTAACAAAAAATACTTGTGCAGCACAGCAAATATGATGAAACACCTAAGGACCCTTCATCCAAACAATCTTGCACGAGAAGAGTGCAAACAGATGAGAAACACTCCTGTTCTGTATCTGTAAAAAAGAATCACAAATAAATGTATATTAATAACTTTCAAATTTATACTATTCCATTACTGTACAAACACATTTTATATAAAAACTGACTATGAAACTATAGCCCTGAACCACAAGTGTGACGATCATTAAAACACTACATGCATAGTGCATACTACTTTGAAGCAGTTCATGCCCTAAAGCCTACCTCACTAAAACACTACATGCTAACTGACTAAATGATTACAGTAGCATAAGGAGACACACTTGGTGACTCACAGGGTGTTTGCTAGAAGAGTATGAATACTAACTAGGGAATAGAAGGTGTGAAACACAACTGTGTAGGTGATTAGAGGACTGCATCCATACTGCATAGGCATTTAAAGCAGTCCATGTGCTAAGGCCTGGCTCACTGTATGACTACTTGGGTACTGACTGAATGATTATCGTACAGCAAGGAGAGTGCCTAGGTGAATTTATAAGTGCTAGGCTTTTCGCACAGAGAATAGATTAGTACTTGGTACTGAATGGGTCACTAGAGGAGTGCAAAGGCAGTGACACGTGCTGGACTGTATGGATACTGACTAGGAAATTAAAAGTGTGAAAGACAAGTGTCTAGGTGGTTAGAAGACTGCATGCATATTGCATAGGGGTTTGAAGCAGTCCATGTGCTAAGGCCTGGCTCAGTGTATGAATACTTAGGCACTGACTGAATGATTAGAGTACTGCAAAGATAGTATCTTGGTGAATTTATAAGTGTTTGGGTTTTAGCACAGTGAATGGATTAGTACATGGTGCTGAATGGGTCACTAGAGGACTGCAAAGAGAGTCACAGGGTATTTCCTGGAAGTGTATGGATACTGACTAGGGAATTGAAGGTGTGAAAGACAATTGTGTAGGTGGTTAGAGGACTGCATACATAGAGGATAAGGGTTTAAAGCAGTCCATATACTAAGGCCTGGGTCACTGGATGAGTACTTGGGTACTGACTGAATGATTAGAGCACTGCAAGGAGATTGTCTGGGTGAGTTTAGGATTTGGCGCTGTGAATGGATTAGTACATGATGCTGAATGGGTCACTAGAGGAGTGCAACGGCAGTGACAGGGTGTTTGCTGCAAGTGAACGGATACTGACTGGGGAATTGAAGGTGTGAAAGACAAGTGTGTAGGTGGTTAGAGGACTGCATGCATAGTGGATATGGGTTTGACGTAGTCCATGTGCTAAGAACTGGCTCAGTGCATGAACACTTAGGCAGTGACTGAATCATTAGAGTACTGGAAAGAGAGTGTCTAGGTGAATTTATAAGTGTTTGAGTTTTGGCACAGTCAATGGATTAGTACATGCTGTTGAATGGGTCTCTAGAGGACTGCAAAGGAAGTGACAGGATGTTTCCTGGAAGTGTATGGATACTGACTAGGGAATTGAAGGTGTAAAAGACAAGTCTATAGTATGTCAGAACACTTTTATTTGAAGCAATCTATTTGGTACTTAGAAACTGACTCATTTTATCAATGCATAAGCAAAGACTAGCTTCTAATGCTACTAAAACTTGACAACATGAGAGGTTTTAAATTAGTTATCTGTCAGCAAATACACAATGTTACCAAATGCTTCTCTCACAGTGGTTCTCAAATGCACACAGACTCACTGTGTAATTCTGGACAACAACCACTATACCTAGGAGTTTAACAAAAATCATTAACTACTGTGGAAATGGTAAGCGAACTGCACACAATCTTCATATTTCATGACTGCACTTTTGTGTCAATGCCTGACTCATTTAATCAACACATAAGCAAAGACAGGCTTCTAATGCTACTAAAACTTGACAACCTGACTGGTTTTAAAACACTTATCTGTCAGCAAATACACGATATTACCAAATGCTTCTCTCACAATCCTCACCCAAATGCACACAGACTCACAGTGTGATTTTAGACAAGCAACACTATCCTAGGAGTTTACCAAAACTCATTCACTAGTCTGGAAGAGTTAATGGTACTGCACACAATCTACATATTTAAGTACAGCACATCAGTGTCAAAGTATGACTCATTTAATCAACATATAAGCAAAGACTGGATTCTAATGCTACTAAAAACTTCTCAACATGACAGATTTTAAAACAGTTATCTGTCATACATGATGTTACCAAATGATTCTCTCACAGTGATCCCAAATACACACTAACTCACAGTATAATTCTAGACAAGCACCACTATCCCTATGAGCTTACCAAAACTCATTCACTACAGTGCAAGTGGTAAGGGAACTGCGCACAATCTACATTTTTCACGACTGCTCTTTAGTGTCATTGCCTGACTCATTTAATCAACACATAAGCAAAGATTGGCTTCTAATGCAACTAAAACTTGACAACATGACAGGTTTTAAAACAGTTTTCTCTCAGCAAATACACGATGTTACCAAACGCTTCTCTCACAGTGGTTCCCAAATGCACAAAGACTCACAGTGTGATTCTAGACAAGCACCAGTATTCCTAGGAGTTTACCAAAACTCATTCACTACACTGGAAGTGATAAGGGAACTGCACACAATCCACATATTTCACAACTGCACTTTAGTGTCAATGCCTGACTCATTTAATCAACACATAATCAACGCATAAGCAATGACTGGCTTCTAATGCTACTAAAACTTGACAACATGACAAGTTGTAAAACAGTTTTCTCTCAGCAAATACACGATGTTACCAAACACTTCTCTCACAGTGGTTCCCAAATGCACAAAGACTCACAGTGTGATTCTAGACAAGCACCAGTATTCCTAGGAGTTTACCAAAACTCATTCACTACACTGGAAGTGATAAGGGAACTGCACACAATCTACATATTTCACGACTGCACTTTAGTGTCAATGCCTGACTCATTAAATCAACACATAATCAACGCATAAGCAATCACTGGCTTCTAATGCTACTAACCCTTGACAACATAACAAGTTTTAAAACAATTTTCTGTCAGCAAATACGCAATGTTACCAAACGCTTCTTTCACAGTGGTTCCCAAATGCACAAAGACTCACAGTGTGATTCTAGACAAGCACCAGTATACCTAGGAGTTTACCAAAACTCATTCACAACACTGGAAGTGATAAGGGAACTGCACATAATCTACATATTTCACGACTGCTCTTTAGTGTCAATGCCTGACTCATTTAATCAACACATAAGCAAAGACTGGCTTCTAATGCTACTAAAACTTGACAACATGACAGGTTTTAAAACAGTTTTCTCTCAGCAAATACACGATGTTACCAAACGCTTCTCTCACAGTGGTTCCCAAATGCACAAAGACTCACAGTGTGATTCTAGACAAGCACCAGTATTCCTAGGAGTTTACCAAAACTCATTCACTACACTGGAAGTGATAAGGGAACTGCACACAATCTACATATTTCACGACTGCACTTTAGTGTCAATGCCTGACTCATTTAATCAACACATAATCAACGCATAAGCAATGACTGGCTTCTAATGCTACTAAAACTTGACAACATGACAGGTTTTAAAACAGTTTTCTCTCAGCAAATACACAATGTTACCAAACGCTTCTCTCACATTGGTTCCCAAATGCACAAAGACTCACAGTGTGATTCTAGACAAGCACCAGTATCCCTAGGAGTTTACCAAAACTCATTCACAACACTGGAAGTGATAAGGGAACTGCACACAATCTACATATTTCACGACTGCTCTTTAGTGTCAATGCCTGACTCATTTAATCAACACATAAGCAAAGACTGGCTTCTAATGCTACTAAAACTTGACAACATGACAGGTTTTAAAACAGTTTTCTCTCAGCAAATACACGATATTACCAAACGCTTCTCTCACAGTGGTTCCCAAATGCACAAAGACTCACAGTGTGATTCTAGACAAGCACCAGTATTCCTAGGAGTTTACCAAAACTTATTCACTACACTGGAAGTGATAAGGGAACTGCACACGATCTACATATTTCACGACTGCACTTTAGTGTCAATGCCTGACTCATTTAATCAACACATAATCAACGCATAAGCAATGACTGGCTTCTAATGCTACTAAAACTTGGCAACATGACAGGTTTTAAAACAGTTTTCTCTCAGCAAATACACGATGTTACCAAACGCTTCTCTCACAGTGGTTCCCAAATGCACAAAGACTCACAGTGTGATTCTAGACAAGCACCAGTATCCCTAGGAGTTTACCAAAACTCATTCACAACACTGGAAGTGATAAGGGAACTGCACACAATCTACATATTTCACGACTGCACTTTAGTGTCAATGCCTGACTCATTTAATCAACACATAAGCAAAGACTGGCTTCTAATGCTACTAAAACTTGACAACCTGACTGGTTTTAAAACACTTATCTGTCAGCAAATACACGATATTACCAAATGCTTCTCTCACAGTGGTTCCCAAATGCACACAGACTCACTGTGTGATTCTAGACAAACAACACTATCCCTTGCACTATATGAAAACACATTTCTTCTTCTAGAAGTAGTACTACATTTTAGTATAGAAACATAACATAACTCATTTCACAAATTCATAAACAATGACTGGTTTCTAATTCTACCAAAATATAAAAACTGCACAGTTATCTCTCTACAAACACATGAAAAACACAAATGGCAATCACAGAATGGTTTCTACATGCACACACATTGTAGAGAAAAAAAGTACTCCCTAAACTTTAGCAGGAAAAATACATTAGTCTGATTAAAATCAAAATAGTCCACATACATCCCCTCACAATTAAATAACTCATCTTTCAAGTTCTTTTGTAGATTAAGGAGTATATCAATCACTCACCATATTTTCTTTTACATAATCTCTGCACTGTGCACCTCTCAGCAAAAGCAAAGAATGGAAAAGTTTCCCTTTCATTTTCCACACATATACATGTAAACATCAAATCACAATCCTTCGCACATAAACTCAAAAGCAAACACACATTTCTATTGGTTAAACATTTCAACCCTTTCCAACTGAAATACATTTCAACCCTTCCCCCAATCTGCCTTCTGCCTGTTACCATAGAAACAGGTCATGGAACACTGCACTGAGCTCACAGGTCACAAGTTCAGCACACAATGTTCCTATACAAGACAGGAAGTGTGCTTGACTTTTCAACATATCAGCTTATCATATATAATGTTCCTTACAATCTGTTTTTGTCAACCAATAACAATCATACCTTTAAAAAACAGAAATATACACCCTACCTTTCAGTGTAGAAAGTTGTTATACAACCAATGATTTCTTGTCGTTTTTCAAAAAACGTTGCCGTGGATCCGCTTACCCACCGCGAGAGAATCCGTGCATCCAACGCGATAGGATGCGCGCACCGTGCGCACATTTTGCCGCTTTTTTTTTTTTTAAAAAGGGGGGTGCCAGGGGGTCCTTCTGGGACCCCCTAAGCACCTCTAGAGGGTCAGAGTATTCCCACTCTGCCCCCTTTATATGTTTTACGCACTTATTCCCCTTTCTTCTTCAGCCTCGCTTCTACCGAGGCAGAAAATGGCCGCCAACAGTTCCTGGTTTCGAATGTAGAGAGACGCTCGACAGCCAATTAGCATTCAGCGCGCGATCGGGAGGGTGCGCGCTCTGTTCGGGGAGGGTTCTCGTACGGTGCGGGTAGGGTCCGCAGATCCTCCGCGGCCATAGATATCACTAACTTTTTTACCCTAATTTTCTCAGGAACTACTGAACAGATTCACACCAAATATGCAAAAGGCACGAGTCCGAACTGAGGACTACCTCTTTGCCAAATTTGGTGTCATTCCGTTCAGCGGTTCGGGCTGTAGCTGCGACAACAGATCCTATGGGAAATTGCATGGGGAAAACGCGTTTTGGGACCCCCCTTTTTTCTCGGCCCCCGCTTGACGAATCACCACGAAACTTTCAGGGTAGGAGCGGAGCGGAGCTGGCCAAAAGTTTGGAGAATTTCGCGAAGATTCGGCAATCGGCGCCAAAGAAATTCCCAATAGAATGTTGCGGATTTCCTATGGAAAATAGGTCCTAACTATAACTATCTACTGGCGACCGCCAGTAGATAATATATATAAATATACATATATATATCTATATAGTAGATAGTTATAGTTAGGATCGTGTTTCCATAGGAAATCCGCAACATTCTATTTGGAATAACTTTGGCGCCGATTGACGAATCCTCGTGAAAGTTTCAAAATAGGTGGGGCCCTCCGCTCCGCTCCTTCCCTGAAAGTCTCGGGGGGATTCGTCAAGCGGGGGCTGAGAAAAAGGGGGGGTCCCAAAACGCGTTTTCCCCATGCATTTTTCCATAGGACCTTTAGTCCAAGCTACAGCTCGAACGGCTGAACAGAATTACTTGAAATTTGGCAGAGAGGTAGTCCTCAGGTCAGGGATGTGCCTTTTGCAGGTCTGGTGTAAATCTGTTCAGTATTTCCTGAGAAAATAGCATTTAAAAGCATATATATATCTATAAGCGCGCACCGTGAGCGTACGGTAAAACTTACCGTACGCGCACGCTGCCGTGCGCGAGCGCGATTCTGATTGGTTGTTAGATCTTAGTAAACATTCGAATCGGTCAAAACCAGGAAGTGTCGGCCGCCATTTTGTCTCTCGCAGTCTGAGGGGGTGAAAAACAAAGGTGGAGAACGTGAAAAGGGGGCAGGGTGGACAGTTCCTGACCCCCTAGACTTTGTCAGGGGGTCCCAGAAGGACCCCCAAGGGCCAAAATTTCCTTTAATTTTTTTGCGAAAAATCGCGGAGTACGCGTAGCATGCGCGTACGGTAGAAACGGAAATATTACGCAAACTGCGTAACGTGGGCGCACCGTGCGCGTACGGTACGTGCACGGTGAAAAACCTTAAAAAAAAAAAAAAACATAACTTAGCATTTAAAAAAACGTACAAATTCACTGAAAAAACCATAGGTTTCACACACGTTATAGTTAGGAATTAGCATTTAAAAAACTTTGCAAATTCACTTAAAAAACCATAGGTTTCACACATGTTATAGTTAGCTGGACATTTCACTCGTGAAAAACCATTGAAATTCCCCCGTTATAGTTAGTGCAGGCAACTATAACTCACGCGACCGCAATCCTCTGCTGATGACGTCAGATATTACATCACTGATGACATATGTGTCTTTCTGAAAAAAAAATATTTGTAATATATGTATAGCTAAAAATTAATGGAAGAAGACATGGGTAAATAAGTGTCTAAATACAGTGATGTAATATCTGACGTCATCAGCAGAGGATTGCGGTCGCGTGAGTTATAGTTGCCTGCACTAACTATAACCGGGGAATTTCAATGGTTTTTCACGAGTGAAATGTCCAGCTAACTATAACATGTGTGAAACCTATGGTTTTTTAAGTGAATATATATATAGATATATATATGTATTTATTACCTACTGGCGGTCGCCAGTAGGTAGTTATAGTTAGGGCCAAGTTTCCATAGGAAGAGCATTTTTTGTTTGGCTTAGAACTTTGGTGTTGTTTGATGAATCTTCATGAAATTTCAAAAACTAATTGTTTGTTCATATCAGCTCCTATGTTGACAGTTTGGGGGTGATTCGTCAAGGGGGGGGCAGAGAAAAAAGGGGGTCCCAAAAAGTGTTTTTCCATGTTAATTTCCATAGGAAACTTTAAACCAGGCTACAGATCGAATGGGTGAACGTAATTACCCCAAATTTGGCAGGGATAAGGAGTTTGGTCTAGGAAGCACGCTTTTGTTTATTTGATATAAATCCATTCAGTAGTTTTGGAGAAATATCGAAATTTACAGATATCGATATTTGGGAATTCTGCCATCTGATTGGCTGAGGCATTACGAGCACAAGCTTGCTGCTCATTGGCTGCGAGCGGTGCGAGCAGTTGAAACTAGGAAGTGTTGGCAGCCATTTTGTGATTCTGTTGAAGCGAGTAAGGGGAGAAAAGGGCGAAAAGAGTAGGAAAGAAGAGGCTAGGAGCGCTGTGAGCTCTGTGGGGTGGTTAGGGTGTGCTATACAGGGAGTGTGAAGCAATGTATTCACCCCTACCGGTGTGAAAGTGCATTTTTGCCCAGAGTGAGATGGTGCTGAGATGAGGTACCGGTACACTCGGGGATGAAACCGTGAGCTGATTGCTGTAAACTGATGTGCTCTGGGTGCTGTATCATTCTGGCCACTGTAGCATAGCTGTGCAAGTGATGTTATTATGGGTTTAGACTATAGCGGGAGTGGGAAGCAAACTACTCACACCTACCGGTCTGAAGACTCGAATGGAGTGTTTTAGCAACCAGGAATAAAGAAATAATCGTGAAGAATATAATGCAGAATGTTGCAATGCCACAGAAGACAAATGGTGAAATCAGGTGTGTTTAAGAAAGTGGCTATGTGGGATAAAGCGATGGAGTCTGCGAGTTATATACAAAGTGTCTTGATTTAAGTGCCATAAATAGACTAAGGGTGGGCGTAGTTCGCGAAGTAGCACTTCGCGAAGCTACGCAAAGTGAAGTTCGCACTACGCGAGCTACGCGTAGCACTTCGCGAACTGCGTAGTAACATGTTCGCACTGTGCAAGATGTTGTTTTCAATGATTGCACGGTGCGGACAAGCAACCGGCACTGTGCAATCATTGAAAATGGCATCTTGCACAGTGCGAGCTGTAGTTTTCTGCTGCTCGAGTAGATTTTTACTCGAGCGGCAGCTTTCTCAACGCGAACTGGTAGTTTCTCATCGCGAGCGGTCGCGAGCATACGCGACCCCTCGCAATGAGAAACCTGACCTCCTCGCGTTGGGAATCTCGCCGGGAGGTTTATTTTCCATGCTCGCGATCGCGAACAAGGAAAAAGTCTCGCCAGGATGTCATTTTGCTTGCTCGCGGTCGCCAACTTGATGTTGAGGACCGCGAGCAAGCAAAAAATGACCGCAGCACTACGCAACACTACGCTACGCGTGTTCGCACTGTGCTACGTGCAGTTCGCGTAGTGCGAAGTAGCGCGAACTTCGCAAACTACGCGAGCGTAGCGTAGTGCTTCGCCCAGGCCTAAAATAGACCCACTGGTGCAAGAGCTATGGCATCCACCTGAGGCAAACTCCAACCGCTTCTGCTGTATTCAAACCTAAGCTCCTGCATCAGTCAATTCCACATTACATGTTACAGTTCCATGTGACATAAAAAATACCTATTAGACATGAATGACTGTAAATTGTAGAATGAAAATAAAGGTACGATTACCACACTGTGCCAACCAGTTCCTAAACAATGCTGTGTTTTTTTATCTTGATCGCCAGCTGGTGAGCAGAGGCTGAGAATGAGCTAATTTGTGTGAAAGGGCTTTGTGGATAACAGGCAGGCAGAGAGACGTGTGTACAAAGAATAGACATGGTTTCAAAATGGATGTCGGGTTTAGGCTAATTTAGCAAGTAAATAGCGTATTTGCATAAGCCATACATCACCCATCCCTGGTTAGTCTGGAGACGTAAGGGGCAATAATGAAAACAGAGTTCAAATGCCTAAGCATACTTAGAAAGTTATTATATGAAAATAGTCCAAATGAAGTGTATTAAACATTTTTGGAAAAAATCAATCCAAGAATAAAGTGAATTTCTTACAAGTCTTGGAGAATGCAATCTGGAAGTTCTTCAGCGGCTTGAGATGCGTAATGTTCCAAGAGGCGATTGTTGCCATTGTGTGAGAAAAACAAAGCGATCCAATTCATATCCTCGAAGGGACAGTAATGTTCCTCGAATGTTGGAGCGGCAATTTGAATTGGCAGGCAATCTGCGATGTTGTCAAAGGTCGCACATTGCAGGAGATCTTTCGTGGCTGCGCAGAAATCCCATTCCGCCAGGATACCTTTTTGCGTTGGATCCGACATTGCTCCACTGCCCGAACAATCAAGTTTATGTTTTTCAAGATAGTCCATTACCTGCTGGATATCGGGAGCGTTTGCTGGGATGTTGGCAGGGTATAGATCCATTTGCCAGTCGAATGGGTAAGTTTTGCAATAAAAAGATGGTTGCATGCAGATTGTATATGTGTAAATAAATGTAATGTTTTAGCTGGCTCCGATAATAGATAGAGGCAGGCAGCCGAAATGTTGTTCCATTTTTTCACGGTATTGATGTAGCTTTGCGTAGAGGCGTATTCTGTCGGTCATGCTTGTTACCACAGGGAGCGCAGCCATTTTTTACAAGCTAAAATAGTAGTGGGATAGCCGCAAACAGAGCGAGAATTATGGGCACTGTTCCTGTTATTCCAGAGATGATCGAATGAATGAAGTCTGGTATTATAACAAAAACTGTTTGAAAGCCTGCGACAAGGCCGGAGGAGACAATGTTAAAAAAGTGTGCCAGAGCTTAAATGTCAGATGTGTTGAAAATTGTGTAACAATTCACAAAGTGTAATGGGAGGTTCGTATTTAAAAGGGAGTGTATTTTACTTGAAGTTTGTACTATCTGCAGTCGATAAATTACTTTTGGAGAAGTGAGGGACACTTCTGCTTGAAACAAAAGCACTTTCAGTTTGCTCCGTTTAATAAAATCTGTTTTCATAGTAGGTATTGAAGGCCAAGTTGAACTTTGGGACTTACTTTGTGTGGGTGGGAATACCGATTGGCACAGGAAGTTATCCGGTTTGAAACAGTAAGGACATACGGTATGCCAGCTCACATTGCGTAGCAGTACATGTTATTAAGAGGCAGATAACTACCATTAGAAAGCTGTGTGAATGTTGGTCTGATTGTGGGAGTTGGCGTGCTTTCAAGAAAGCACGCAAGATTGGGGGCTGTAAGGTTAGAAGCGTCGTGCAGTTGGACATTCTTGCATAGTAATGAATGACTGCCATTGTGGTTCCACTTTTCACCTGTGAGAAATTTCTGTATCCTCTTTTACACAGTGATATGTAAATGGGAGAAACCACTGCTCGTAAATAAATGCGCTACCTTATATAATCACATACAACATGACAAACAACATGCACACCTAGCAGACACAATGGCACTACGTACAGAGGGAACCGTGGCTAGCCATGTACACAAACCAAACATAGCACCTCTGCCACACGATGCAGAATGCGGGGAGGGATGGGAGCAAAGTATGTGCGAAGGTGGCAAGTGATTCTCGATTATAAAAGTATACAATGCAAAGTGTTGATGGGATGTGCAGGACAGTCTTGAGTATGCAGAGCACAGACATGTACATGTCAACTTACACTGATGGTCTATTGAGTGAAGTGGACAGTGGACGCAACCATGATATTACAGTCAGTAGGGAAGGTTACGAAAACATAGCGCCTATGTGCCCCCCCCCAAATCTTTATCGTAGTGGGCTGGCTCGGAATATGCAAGGCTAGCGTAGGGGTATAAATAAAAGGCACGTTTCTCTGGGTGTGGTTCTTTTCCGGAATGGCAAACATGTCTGTGAGGTCTGCGCAGCTTACACCACCACGAGGCTGATGCCGTGAGTGAAGGTGGCTGTGGTAATAATGCTCTCAGCCTGCTGGTACCCAGAAACCGTCATGGCCGCTGCGACACACATATGCCCCACAGTTCACCTTTCGACACCACCTTATGCGAAAGAGGGCCCACCACGTGCCGGCGGAAGCTTTTGGGCCAAGGTCTGCGAGCTGGGAAGGCTCCTGAGATCAATGCTGGCTACTATGACACAGGCAGACAGCGCTTACCCTGAGGCCCAGCACCAGTGCTCTGTATAGTACTAACACAGTAGTCCAACAGGTACCAACAGTGGAACGGTGTCTTTATCCCACAATGGACGATGTTAGAACTGCATCTGAGAGTGCAGATGAAGGTACTCCCTTCAACCAGGTGTAACCAACTCTAGGTCCCAACAGTGGAACGGTGTCTTGATCCCACAATGGACGATGTCCGATATTACCTGCTGCTTGTTGGTTTTCACAGAACTCCCTCCGTTGAGGTGCATCAGACTCTGTGCTTCCGTAGCTAGTTGCTGCACATGATTATTGGACTTGGCTGACTGCAGTTGCTGGAGTACACAGCGGTACAGCAGGTCCGAACAGTTAAACGGGGTCTTGATCCCACAATGTACGATGTTAGAACTGCATCTGAGAGTGGAGATGAAGGTGCAACCAATTCTAGGTCCCAACAGTGGAAAGGTGTCTTGATCCCAAAATGGACGATGTGCGATATTACCTGCTGCTTGTTTTTCACAGAATTCCCTCCGTTGAGGTGCATCACACTCTATGCTTCCGTAGCTAACTGCTGCACATGATTATCGGGCTTGGTTGACTGCAGTCGGTGGAGTACACCACGGTACAGCAGGTCGGAACAGTGAAACAGGGTCTTGATTCTGTGATTGAGGATGTCAGAAGTTAAAGTCTGTGATGATTTGTGTGTACCCCCTCCAATCAGGTGCAACCAACTCCGTGCTTTTGAATCCAACAGCATGTGGCTGTGAGGCGTTAATGACCACTGCCTCAGGCCTACACTGTGGTCATCATGGCTCACAATTCAGATCGAGTGGTGATTGTTTAATTACAGAATCCAGTAGGCAACTAACTACAACGTCTATTGAAATATAAACAATAGCCTTTTAGTATACTTGCTTGAAGAACTTTTTTTAGATGACTTATAGGTCTAGTACAATGACCAAATTCTTCTTGGTAGTGGTAAGGAACACTGAATAACAGTCTACGCTGTGGACAGCAGAGATCGCAATTTGAATTGTTTTGATTTATTTATTGCAGAGTTTTTTCAAATTTATGTTGTTGTATTTTGTGAAGAGGAAGTGAGAAAAAGTATTCATGGATGACTGTGCTCACTACTGCCTTCAATTTACACTGCAGAGAGCAGTGTTCACAATTCAGATCGAGTCGCTATTGTAGATGACGCAGTCCTGTAGGCAAAAGACATTGCTCCAGTGTGCTCTGTCCGCACCAGGCATATACATCATCACAGGGTCCGCTCACGGTTTTTATAGCTTCGCGTATGACAAACTGGGCAGCTCAAGTCAACGCCACGTCGCTGTGGGCCCTTGCTGACCTCTCTCTGGCCTACACTGCAGACAGCAGTGTTTATAATTCAGATTGAGTCGCAATTGCAGATGAGGCAGTCCTGTAGGCAACAGACATTGTTCCTAGTACGGCCCGCCCGCAGCACGCATCATCTCTGGCTGTGCACATGCTGAATGCTTTTGATGTGGCTATCTGAGTGCACTAGACCTGGTGGACCGTTTCTGAAATAATCATTTTGTGTATTATTTCAGATCTGCAGCCTGTATCTCAGAATACCACAAGTTATGGATCTTTTACAATAGAATCTTTTCAGTATTATTTCACATCTAGTGTCCCTACCTTACTGCAGCACAAACTATTGACCCTTTTATTATTGAATCTCTGTGTGTGTGATCCAATGATTACTGTTGTAGTTGATGCTAGCAGCAACTATTCCCTTAGGGCTGGTTTACACTCACCCCACACGCGTTCTGCACAGACGTCACTGGATATTTGACCCTGGAAATAAAAAGGAGTTGAGCACACATACCAGTACCCACTTCCACTATCTATCTGTGTCCGTGTGTTCATTATCTATGCATGATACTGCCACTGGGCCATACCACACTACATTCTGCTGTGGATAGCCTATGCAACCATGTTACCTCTGGCAGTGGGGAAAACTTCTGTTATGTAGCTTTTAGATGCATGGCTATCACAGGTAGAAGGCTACTTTACAGAGCATGAATATTGATGAAGATGATGGTTGCATGTTGTGTGTAGTGTCATATATGTGTACATAGCAAAAAGTTTTCAAAAAAGCTCTCTAAGCAGAAGAGGAGTGTCTCATTAATTGCTGTAGAGAGAATGACTAAAATGGGTGGGGTCCTCCAACTGGTACAATGGTAAATATTATGAACCAATCAAATGCTTTTCTTTAAGGTCACATGCCAATCGCGCACTGAGCGCACAAGGAGACCGCACCCGACGCAATTTTGAGAAATATATTTACCTTAATATAAGTTTATTACAGTTAGAAATATATAAGTGTTTAAAATATTTTAGATTATCGCTTGTTCTCATATACACTTTAAACTTATTTAGATATAGTTTTGAGACAAAATAAAAATGAGGGAATGGCGTACCCGGCGCAACACCATATGTCTATGATGTAACACAGGGCCTGGCAGCGTGCACTCATCGCATACGCAACATGCAGTGGGCGTGACCCCATACGTACATGACGTGCGGCGCCGCTTGGTACTGCGTACCTGTCGCATACCAAAGTAGCAGCTGGCGTGACCACATACGTATATGAGGTTACGCGGGACGCGGTGCCACAAATCTATCGGATACGAAATGCGCATCCTTTACGAGTTTAGCAATATGGCGGATAGGATTTGCATGCTGATGGAGCTTGGTACACTACCGGTATGGGACTTCAGTTTTCTCCCCCCCCAAAAAAAGATATAGATACCTTTTTTTGAAGATATAAAACATTACATATTTTTTTTAATTAATAAAAAAAAGGATAATAGAGTTCCAAAAAATTACACACAAAAAATAGAAAAAATATAGGTTTTATAAATATTAAAATATGAAATAACATTTAAAAAACTTTCTAAATTCAATGAAAAAAACATAGGTTTTACAGATGTTATAGTTAGGAATTAGCATTTAAAAAACCTTTGAAATTCACTGAAAAAACCATAGCTTTTACAGACGTTATAGTTAGTTGGACATTTGACTCATATAAAACCAGAGAATTTTGCCCGTTATAGTTAGTTGAGCTAACTATAACTCGCGCACCCGCAATGCACTGGTGATGACATCACATATTACATCACTTATGACATGGTCAGTGACATCACTGATGACATTTCAAATGACATCACTGATGACATCGCTGATGACATCATCCATGTGATAATCTGATGCACATACTTATGGCCTAATATAATCTTTGATACACACACTCTAAAATACAGACTACTATTTTTGAAACCACACACACAAAAATGCCAGATACTACATACCACCCACTATTTCCTAGGCCTACACTCACATCCACTCACTTATACATGCAGTTACTCATCAATACAGTACTATAATATGTACTCATACACCTGTACATACAGTCACAGTCCGCCACTCATCCATAGAGTTAATCAAACACCTAGTCAGTCATGCAAAGAATCAATCACATACCCATTTACTCATGTATACAGTTATACACACCAACTGCGTTATTTATACACACACCACATCACTTATTTATGCAGATAATAACACATACTTACAGTCTTATACAATCACTGATACAAGCAGACACTCTTTTATACACCCACTCTTCAAATAACTTACTCTCATGTATAATCATTTATATACTCCAACACTCACATATACTGCCTTAAAACATATGTAGTTACTCACACATATACCAGTGAGACATTCATTCACTCACCAACACACCCATACACACACTAACTCACCCATACAGCCCTGCCCAGATGTACATTTGAATCCATACAACCAGTGATTCACCCACTCGGACATGTATGCACAGAGTCACAAACCCCCCACCCACCCACACAGACACTCCGGTACTCATACAGATACTCAGACAACAAATCAATAACCCATATAGACACTCCTGTAGCAACTCACCAACCCTCAGGACACAAGAGGACCTCATTGCCCCCCCAGCGGTGCGCCAAGAGACACGTTTGCAGAGTGGTGTAAAAAGGGGCATGGCCTCAGACCACCTCTCTGCAATTAAGTGTGTGGTGCTTACTGCAGGTACCTGGTGAGCTAGTTGGCCCACAGGGACCCTCAGGAATCAAGAGGACTTAATCCCTCAATTCAGAACATGCCAAGAGGTGCATTTGCACAGTGGTGCATGGAGGGGGCGGGGCCTCTGTGGAATACTGTTTTTTGCTTTTTTGAAAGGGGGCTCTGTTGCCCCCCTACCCTGAATAATATTTGGGTCCTGGGGACCCCATGCCCCAGGGTCTGAGCATTTTTTTGCTTTTTTTATAAAAAACAGGAAGTGGGCTGTGTGGCCCCCCTTCCCTGATCCACTATTGGCCCCCGAAACCCCATCCCCCAGGGCCTGGCTTTGTTTAAAAAAAAACTATTTTTATGTATCCTGGGAGGGGGGGGGGGGGCGCATGGCCCTCCTCCCTGGGCCACTTCTGGCCCCGGGGCATCCCATCCCCGGGGCCTGGCCTCTTTTTAAAACATTTTCCTGGGAGGGGGACCGTGTGGCCCCCCTCCCCTGGGCCAATTATGGCCCTGGGGTCGGCCTTCTGTATTTATTTATTTTTTAAAATAAAGGGGGGGTCGAGTGGCCCCCCTTATGAGCCACTTCTGGTTCCGGGGACCCCATCCTCCAGGGCTGGTCCTTAGCGTTGGGGACCGTGGGGGTAGCCCCAATGCCCCCATGGTCTCAGCCAGCTCCCCTCCTCTGGTGGGAGCCGGCATTGCTTTTGAGCAAGGGGAGCTGCTGACATGCAGCTCCCCTTGCTCAAAAGCAATCCTGCTATGCTCCCGCACTGCCATAGCAAACAGCGATGTCATGGGGGGGTACCCTGGGACATTGGAGGAGCTGGCCCTGGGGGGTGGTGGTCTCCAGGGCCATTGAGGGCTCCAGGAGGGGGGCCATACGGCCCTCCTCCCTTCATTTCTTTAGCCCTAGGGAGGTGGTGGTCCTCGGGGCCTGGGAGCCGTAACGGACCCCCACATTAACATAATTTGTGCCCTAGGGAGGTGGTGGTCCCCATGGTAGTGTGGGGAGAGGCAGGAGCCCCCACCACACAAATTTTAATTATCGAAGCCCCGGAGAGGTGGCAGTCCCCAGGGCTTGGGGGGCCTGCGAGGCCCCCTGCACATAAATAAAGATTGCCCTCAGGAGGTAGTGGTTCCCAGGGCAGCGTGGGTGGGCAGTAGCCCCCCACGCATTTTTAAATTGAAGCCACGGGGAGGTGGCGTTCCCCGGGGCTGCGGAGGGGCTGTGTGCCCCTGAACATAAATAATAAAGCCCCAGCCACAGGGTCCCCGCTACATAAAAAAGCATTGCCCCCGGGACCTGGTCCACCCAGGGGCTTTTTTACCTTTTTTTTTTATCCTTATTCGTGCACCCAGCGCTAATTTGACTTTTTTATTTTTTGTGGTTTTTTAAAATGCTTTTTTGGGGCCCGGGGGACCCCCTGAGCAGGCCTAGGGGGTCAGGGTGTTTCTACCCTGTCCCCTTTTCTTGTTTTTAAACATTTTTTTTTTTAACTTTCTTCTTGTCACATGATGGTTACCAACACTTTATGGTTTGAGGAGTTGGCAGCCAATCAGAAGTCAGCTCATGCTCGGGAGGATTTGCGACTCCTCCTCGGTGTTCAGATATATAGATTTTTATTTCTTGAATTTCTGTGTAACTACTGAATGGATTTACACCGTATAAAAAAAGGCTGCTTTCTGAACCAAGAGCTACCGTTTTGCCAAATTTGGTGTAATTCCGTTCAGCAGTACAGGCTGTTGCCGTGTCTAAAGTTTTCTATGGAAATTAACATGGGGAAAATGCATTTTGAGACCCCCCTTTTTTCTCTGCCCTTGCTTGGCGGATCACCCCTAAACTTTGAAGACAGGAGCTTACCTGAGCGCCCCATTAGTTTTAACAATTTTGTGAAGAGTCGTCAAACGGCGCCAAAGATATTGGCAAAAGAAAAAAACGCTTTTTGAATAGAAACAAGCTCCTAACTATAACTACGTACTGGCAACCGCCAGTAGGTAATATGTATATATATGTATATTTAACTAAAATTCATTAATTTACATTTTAATAAAACCTAGTGTTCTATTAATTTATAATCCGCTCCACCTCAGACAGATAACATCGCTCCCCATCGTCGCAAGAAACCTCAAAACCTGGCTCTTCGACAGACCCCCCCTCCTAGATGGACTGGAACCTGCAACCCCCCCCCCCCCCATTCCTCCCAGCGCCTTCAGACCCTTACAGGTGAGTAGTCGCACTTAACAAACACCTGATTTGATTTGATAAACAAAAAGTGACTGTTAAAATATTTTATCCTTAATCGGTAAATAAGTTATATTTATATTTTCATTTAATTTAATTAATTTAACTTTATTTGCTATGAAGCTTGTCTCCATTCCTTTCTATGGAAGGGCGTTGCAATGTCAGTGAATGGTGCTGGACTTACTACTATTTCTTTTCAAACCTCTGCTTCTGAGTAACTTTGCACCAGAGCTTTTGAATAGCACCGTTTGCCAGAATTAAAACTTTTCTACCCTCTCTCTGCTCCTGAACATATACGGATTTCTCCCAAAATGATAACAAATAGTTATAGGAATCAGTAAAACAAAAAGCTAATACAGAACAGCTACAAGAATGTTATTACATTTATGAAGGTTGTATGGTGGAGAAAAAGTAAATAAATAGATTATAAAATTAACTAGAAGCTACTATGGGCTCTTTCCTGACAACGTTCAGAAACGACACCCTCCCACTTCCCTACACCACTTTCTACGAAAGGAAGTGACTGCCACATATGTTACTTGTTTGTAAGTCATGAGATAATATCTCAGTTTGGTTGGTTTTCAAACCTGAGCCCATGCTCTACAATTAGTTGGTCAGTGATGCTCATAAACATTACTTTGCATAATTTCCTACATTCTTGCATGAATTTCGAAGTAATAAAAAATAATGCATGACATATACACAGGCATACTCACGGTCCAATGTCATACAAGACAATCAGTGTCAGTCCAACATTTAAAGGTGATTGATCTATGAAAAGTTTAGCAAAAGCAACATTAATTCAACCAGGGGTCTGCCTTTGTCACAACCATTGATCACTGAGTACACCCAAACAGGGAGCAGCGCAGAGGGCAGGGATAGATCAATTGCTCAGTCGCACTCTGGTATTAATGGATGATCTGAAAGGCTATGCTCAGCCCTCACCTAACCTTCTATATCGTTGTGTGAAAGTCACCCTTTTTGGCCCGGATCATCCAAATATTTTGAATGGGACTGATGGTAACTTACTCTGATTGTGACCTGGTCTCTGCTAACCAGGGCCAGCACTCTGATGGAAAAAGTGCATGGTAATTAGGTATAATAACAAATGGCAATGCCAGACCACTTTAGGTCCCGAGTATATAATGAGGCAAGGGATATTCAAATTACCTATAAATCCTGAGTATATAATAGGGCATGGGAGTTTTAATTCACAGTAGATTTCCTGCACTGGAGTGTGCACTACGTGTTGTGTGCTGTCACTTTTAAAGGCAGACCTGCTTTGCCGACTGTCTTTAAAAGTAAATTCTATCTAATTTTGAATTTGATGGACAAGGTACTTCCACAGTGGTAATCTACCTTATTTTTACATATAAGTCACCCCAAGGTCGCCACTGGGTGCCTTTTATATATAAGCAGGGACATTATAAAATATGTTTTATAAGCCCTGGTGAGGGAGAACTGCCAATTTTGTTTCCCCTATTGTAGATTATTAGCTCCATAGGCAAACACCGGAATATGTTATTTAATTATAAATATTGCTAGGAAGAGGCAAAAAATTTATTTTCAAAGACTTATGAGATTGGCAGTGACAAATCTAATAACTTGCCACTGTTCAATTTATAGTAAGTAATACAGAAAAGAAGTTGGTAATAAGTGGCTGCATAGAGGAGAGGTTATATGATGGAGAGAGCCCTGAAGCTGCAGAGGATGGGTCAGAAAAATTTAAATATATTTATTGTCACTTTCATATCCAAGTGCAAAATACAAAGCATAAGAACGCCATTTTATCCCAATATAAAACCCCGACCCCACCCACCCCGGCTACACAATTTAATAACATCTATTTACCAATGGTACAGATCATATTTCATTAACTTTGATAAAAGGTGAGATTTAAAAAAAAAAAAAGAAGACGCCCCTTAAGGGCTAAAAAACATAAATCCTAATGACACCTAATTAAAGTATATCATGCATAAACTACCTAACACCCTGCTTCTATCCAATCCAGTAGCGATCCCCATCTACTAAGGCCCTTCCTTTTACTACAAATCCCTTTCATTGAAAAAATTGCTTTTTCTAGACTACACATTGCCAATACCCTGGTTAGCCATTGTTGAAATGAAGGTGGATTATTATCTAGTCATGCCGAGGCTATACATAAACAAAAAATGGTCATAGCAATAAAAAACACCACCCTCCCTCTTAACAGCCTATCAACATCAGAAACACCCAGAAGAATCACCGCAGGAGTCAGAGGCACCTGAATATATAATTCGGTATTAAAAAATTCTGCGATCTCAGTTTTAATCAATGTTAGCGACTGACAGGTAGCAAAGATATGTATAATATCTGACCCCCTCCCCCCCCCCCCCCAAGCTGACATCTGGCGCATCGCGAGCCTTTACCATCCCCCCAGATGATAATCCTACTAGGAGTGTAATATAGGTTAAAACAGGTTTTATAGTACTATACGTGTAGTTTCGAGGATAAAAACGTCGTATGAGCCAAAGTAAAGGATTCCTGGAAACAAGATTCTGGGATGGCAAGTAGTTCCTGCCATTTCAAAGAATGCTTGTCCATGTCATCCTTCATCCGTTTCTTAAGAAGGGAGGAGATGACACCAATTGGAGGATTGTGCCCCACTGTCCGAGCGTCAGCCAGATCACACCATTGGAATCCGATCAGGCCACCTCCCTTGCGATTAAAAAAATCCCTGGCCTGTAAGTACTTGAAGAAGTCTTTATGGCTGATGTTGAATTAACTCCTAATCTCTTGAAATGATTTAAAACCCAGGGGAGAAAAGAAGAGGTCCACCTTATTTAGGCCAGTTCTACCCCAGCGTAAGGTATGTTGGTCCCTGAAAATATCAGGCAGATATTTATTATCGTTCAGGGGGTGTAAAAATGTTGCCTGCCCAGCCAGTTAGTTTACAAATCATTGACCAAATTTTAAAGGAGTTCAATAACGTCTTAAAGTGGACCCTCTTAAAGTAATTCAGTTCAATTTGCCTCCATAAAATCCTCCAGACCCCTTCACCTACCAGTAGTTCAAACGGAGAGGGGAGTTACACAGCTCCAATTTGCAGGGATGGTTTCACCTGTAGACGGGTCCCATGTTCTGCAAAGTGGCAGTCCAATAATACAGTTTTAAATTCAGAAGCCCCCACTCACCTCTGTCTTTGGGAAGGGTTAAATATTTTAGTACTCTCCTTGGTTTGGCGTATGACCAGACAAACCAGGAGATAATTTCATCTAGTTTTTTAAACCAAAAGTTCCTAATTGCTTGTATAGATCTTATTAAATTTTTCAATCAAAGGCTCAAGATTATCTTTGATGATAACATCCAGATAGGGCACAATGGTAACTCCTAGATATACTGCGCTGGAAGATACCTGTGGGTCCCGTAGGGAAATCTGATTGTTAACCAATATTACAGTTTTTTCTCTATTCAGTGAATAGCCCGAGATGTGTCCAAACTCTGCTGCCTCTTTCTGTATCTCAATAACAGCTTTACAGGGTTCTTGCGTAACTAGGGCGATATTGTCAGCATAGGCCAGTGTTTGTGTGTCCCAACCATTGAAATCCAAGGGGAGGATCCTAGCATTAAACTCGAGTCTACGTATAAAAGGATCTATATAAAGGTCAAATAGGAGTGGGGAGCATGGGTACCCCTGCCTGGCCCCTCTAGAGATCTCAAAGGAATCCGAAAGTTCCCCGGTGACAAACACCCTGGCCTCTGGTTTAACATATAGAGCCTTAAGAGCTTGCCTGAACTCGAGTCCTATATTCACCCTCTCTAGAGCTTTACACAGGTAATGCCAGGAGACCCTATCAAAAGCTGTCTCCGCATCCAGCAGAATCAAATCCATAGGATCTCTTGCCACCTGTGCTGCATCAAACAGTGTAATTACATGTCTGATGTGGTCCTTAGTGCTTCTCCCGGCTATGAACCCGTGTTGCCGCCCATCAACTACCTTGCGGATGATTGGAGATAGTCGGGAGGCTAGAATATTTGAATATATTTTAAAGTCCCCATCAATCAGTGTGATCAGTCTATAGGACCCAAGTTCAGTTACAGATTTATTCTTTTTTGGGAAGACCACAATCTTTGCCAGTGACCAAGAAGGTGGGGGCCTGTTTCCTTCACAAATCTTTGTAAACAGCACGGTTAGACAATCCCTTAGTTCCGGCGCTATTACTCTATAAAATGCTACGTGTTTACCATCTACCCCAGCTGCCTTCCCTGTCGCCAAAGAGGAGATAGCAACGAAAATGTCTTCCCAAGGAGGACTCCCCTCTAAACCCAGTTGTTCTTCTTTTCCAAACCGTATTAGGTCTAGATAATTGATATCATCATCGCCCCCCTTACCAGTTTCTAGGTATAACTCCTGACAGAATGTTTTAAATGCAGTCCTAATTCCTACTGGATCAGAGTTCATACCCTGTACTGGATACCGAATTTCTCTGACTTCACTCAGACCATGTTTTTATCTGGATCTGATGGCAAGAGTACGACCATCTTGTTTGCCGCATTCATAGGCTTGCGCCTGTAAACTGTGAATTTGTCTGCAATCTTTGCTGATGTGATATCATTAATAGCTGTTAATAGCTGTTTTTGCTTACATAACCCAATCTGGGTCTCCTGTATATTTACCCCCAGTTTTGTGGCAGTTAATAATTTACTTCCTTCTAGGTCAAGTATGGCATATAGCTCTTGCATTTTCTGTTTCTGTTTTTTCACCCTAGTCAATGTGAACTGTAAGGTTTCTCCACGAATCCCCGATTCCAAAGCATCCCAAACGATCTCCAATGCCGTGCTGCCTATGTTCTCTTTGAGGAATAGTGATATCCAACTCCTCATGTGATTAAGATATTCATTATTAACTAATAATGCACGTTCAAAACTCCAATTACTGCCCTTTTTGCAGAGCCCCCCCTTTGAAATCACAAGAACAAGAGGATTATGGTCGGACATGACCAAGGGGTAGATTTCAATGTCACATTCTTGCCTTATAGACTGTGAGACAAAACAATAATGTAGTTGTGCATGTGACAGGTGTGGAGAGAAAAACAGGGTATATCCCTGTTCAGTTGATCTCTTCAGTTGCCAGACATCCATCAGGATGCGATCCTTACAGAGACCTTTAAGAGATTAGAAAATCCTTGGTTTCCTTCCATGGTACTTATATTGCTCCTCACCTGACCAACTATTGGGTAGGTTGATGTTCAGGTCGCCACATAAAATAATAGGAGAGGACCAAGATACCAACTTGATGGTCAGCCAGTCAAACAGGGCCGCATCATATAGAATTGATTGTGTACACAGAACACAGGGTGAAACTGCACTCAGCAGAGTAAAATTCTGAAATAACTCACCTCCCCAGTCTATCTAATTGCGTTTGTGAGAAAAACTGAATAAGGTCCTGAAGTAAGTAGACGCTTTATATTTTCTTATAGTTATCTTTTATTAAGATGTAGAGTAACTGCATCCTCTGCTTACTGGCCAGACCATCAAGTGAAGGCAACCTCGTCAACATTCCAAGGCTGCCTTCCTGTCAACATTCTGAACGTTACAACTATACAGTAGAATGTGGGGGTGGCCGGAATGTACCATGTGATAAGTTATAACACATCTCCCTCCTCAAAGGAGATATATACTAACACCTAGACTAATAATGATAAAGCTACGGGCCACGGAATGGCAAATGATGTTCAGGGAACTCCCCACATAACATAAACAACAACTTGTGATACTGCGTCTTTACCCCATTTGAAATTCCTTGTGCCACCTTGGGGGATTGCGGTCCCTGAGTTCCCTACCCCCTTGTGCCCCTTCTGCTCGGGAACTCTGGGCATGATCCCTGCCATCTCCCTCTTGGTCCGTTTCCCTCGGACCTACGGCCACCCTGTCCATGCTCCATTTTTTGTCATCTTCCATGATGACCACATTTCTTTTAACCTCTCTTATTTTCCCGGGGTCGTAGTACCTCTCCTCTTTGCCCCCTAGGAGCATTGGTTTCCTGATCACCACCTTTTGTCCCTCTCTGAAAGATCTTTCCTGCACCCCCCATTTTCTGTCGTACCACTCTTTATACTTCTTTTGTCTATTGTCAATTCTCTTACTGATCCCCTCTCGATCAATCACCACCGGTTCCTTGTGGATCATCCAGTTGGGGGAGAGTTTTGAACCTGCCTTCCTCCCCTCAATAGTTCAAACGGCGTATGTCCCGTGGAGAGGCTAGGTGTGGTGTGGTAGGACCAAAGCATGTCTCTCAACGCCCCCTCAATAGGAGTCTCGCTTTCACTGCTATTTGTATGCACTCTTTCAACATACGGTTAGCCCTCTCCACTTTCCCGTTTGCTTTAGGGCAGTACAATGGGGTGCGTATGTGTGTTATTGACATGTCCTTCAGATACTCCCTCATTTCCTCCGATACCAATTGGACCCCATTGTCCGTGATTAAGGTGGAGGGAATGCCCTCCTTTGAGAACACTTCGTTCAAAAATTCAATCAACGATCTTGTGTTGATGTTACTCACAAACTTGTGTGTTATCCAGTTGGAATAGTAGTCTATGAGTACTAGAATGTACCATTGCTGTGGCCCCTTAGCCCTTATGGGGCCAGTGATGTCAAATCCCAATTTGTCCCATGGAGACCGTGGGACCTCCACAGGACTAAGTGGAGATCGCCTGATACATCTTGCTTTATCGCTTTCGCCACATGCGTAGCACTCCTTCACCTTGTCCTTCATGTGCGTATCCATCCCAGGGAACCAATATTCCGACCTCAGTCTCGCCTTGCATAGGCTCCTTCCCAGGTGCCCCTCATGTGCGAGGTCCATGATCTGTTCTCTTAACCCCGCTGGTGGAACTATTCTGCCCGACTTGAGGAGGTATCCACCCTCTATGGACAGTTCATTTCCAACATTCCAGTACGGCTGAATGTCTTCTGGTAGAGTTTTGCATTTCATAGGCCATCCTTTGATTACCCATTTTTTTTACCTTGTTGAGAGTGCTATCCTGTTCCGTGTGGTAGTCCCACTGATATTTTGTCATTGCTGGAAGTTTGACCTCAAGAACCCCTTCACTGTTCCTGACCTCCTCCTCATGGCTTCCCACTGGTGACCTTGATAAAAAGTCCGCAACTTTGTTCTGTTGGCCTGGGACATACACTGTCTTGAAGTTGTAGCCTTGCAATCCTAGGACCCATTTTGCAATGCGGGGGGTCATGTTTTCCAAGACCTTGTTGCCGAACAAGAAGATTAATGGTTTATGGTCCGTGCACACTTCAAATGGCAAACCCCATACATAGAAGCTAAAATGTCTAATTGCCCAATACACCGCCAATGCCTCCTTCTCTATCGTAGAGTAATTAGACTCAGCCCCAGATAACGACCTTGATGCAAACGCTACCACTTTAACCTCGCTGCTCCTCCTTTGCGAGAGCATGGCACCTATGCCCTTACCACTTGCATCCGTAGTGATAATGGTATCTTTTGTAACATCAAAGTTGCCTATGTATGGTGCTGTCATAATTGCTTCCTTTATGTTTTCAAACGCCTGTTCCTGACTTTTCTCCCACGCAAATGGCATGTCTTTCCTTAAGATCTCTCTTAGGGGATTTGCTAACATTGCAAAGTTCTTAATGAATTTGGCCATGTATTCCGCTAGGCCCAAGAACGATAGCACTTCCTCTTTGCTTGATGGTGTTGGTGCTCTTCGAACTGCTTCTACTAGATCGATTTTGGGTTTTATCCCCTCCTCCGAAATGGTATGCCCTAGGTAATCTACAGCAGTTACACCCACTTTGCATTTGCTCTCTTTCGTGGTAAACCCTACCTCCTTTAATTTGTTGAGTACTCTTTCGGCATTTAGATTATGTTCTTTCTCATTTGCTCCGTAAATAAGAATGTCGTCCTGAAAGCACATCGACTTAGGACAATCCTTCAATACGTGTTGCATCACCCTTTGGAATGCCGATGCTGCTGATGCCAGCCCAAAGGGCATTCTTAAGAATTTGTAGTTGCCAAATGGGGTGGTAAACGCTGTCAATGGTTGTGATTCAGGATGGAGTTTGATTTGGTGGTAGGCCGATGAGAGGTCCAGAACACTGAAAAATTTTGCCCCTTGCAGTGTGCTCAACATTTCATGTATCCTGGGTAAAGGGTGTCTCCCCACCACAATGTTGGCATTCAGTGTCCTGAGATCCACACATAGACGGATGCTCTTTCCGCCCTCCTTGCTTGTGATGGGCGCCAACCATGCCGCACATTCGATCTCCTGTATAACCCCCTGCTCCACCAACTTTCTCAATTCCAGTCTCAAGGGTTCCCTCATCAATAAAGGGATCGACCGTGTTTTGTGCACCACCGGTATCGCTCCCTCCTTCAATTCAATCTTATGCATGTAATTTTTTAGTACCCCTAACTTGTCACTGAACACTTCAGGGAATTCTTTCACTAAATTGGATCCCACCACTGGGGGGTCAATCAACAACACCTGCTCCTGGTTGTTTGGGTCGAGTTTTATTCCCAATTCCTTTTGGTGTTTCCACCCCAATAAACTTGACCCCTCCTTTGTCACGTAAACCTTCCCTACTGTGTGCCTGTCTTTGAACAAAATTCTCATCCTTATCATCCCCTCCAGTGGTATGGGTACCCTATTGTAGCCCATGGGAGCAATGTCAGCTGCTTCTAGTATTAGATTGTGTTTAGCAAACTTCTCATTGAACCTGTCTTTGTCAACAAGGGTGAATGGGGAGCATGAGTCAGCATACACCTTAAACCTTTCCCCATCCAGTCCTATTTCACATGTGGGATACTGTGTTTGTTCATCCTTGCTTTCATCATCCACCTGAAAAATGAAATGTTTCTCTTCTTCTTCATCCCTCTCTCTGTTTTCTACTACATGGACCTTATTTGAACTCACATTGCACACTTTTGAAAAATGTCCTCTCCTATTGCACTTCCTGCATATTACATTGCGGGCTGGACAGCGCCAATTGTTTGCTAAGTGATTGTGATTTCCGCACCTAAAACACTTCAGGCCTTCCCCTCTATTACCTACGTTCTCTTTATTCCTATTCTCAACTTTACATACTGCCTCCCCATTCGCATTGTCTTTCCCTGCTCCTTTTTCTGTCGCTTCCTCCGAAACTTTCATTTCTCTCATGCACTGTGCAGTATGTTCCAGCCCCTTAGCTATGCTAATGGCTTCCTCCAAGTCTGGATTTCTAGTAAGTAGTTCTTCCTGAACCTTCTCCTCATTGGTGCATCTCACCAATTGGTCTCTAATAAGCGAGTCTGTAAGCGGCCCAAACTCACATGTTGCTGCCATGCCCCTCAATACCGCTATGTAAGATGACACCTTTTCTTCCTTCCTTTGTACTCTTTTAAAGAATTTGTGTCTTTCCAACACCACATTTATTTTTACCTTAAAATGTGCTTCTAGTTTCCTTAATGTATATTCATACACATCCACCCCTTCATCTTCTCCGCTCCCTTCATCATCCACCTGTCTACCTGTTATATCCTCAAAAACTTTCCTTCCTTGTATACCCGGATTATGCAAAAGAATGTTTTGCTTCCTTAGGTTAGAAAAATTCCCACCTCCTATAGCTATCAGATAGGACTTGAAAACACCTTCCCATCTTTTCCAAGGTATTTTTGGCTCCCCCAGCTCATTTAGAAATGGAGGCGGCTGACTCATCCCTGCACCTGCCATGATGTTGGATGCGTAATTAATATTGTAAACCCCAAGTGCAGGCAAACAAATAGTTTCTTTCAGACCCAGTGACAAATGCCACCTTTATACTGTAATTATAGATAAAACACAATGAATGTAAATACCACTTTTTTCCCACATTGGCATTAACAGGGACCTGCTGTAACTTGAAATTACTTCCCTATTTTTTTTTTCTTAACCTTCCTTCCACAAATACAGTCCTCTTTCTTTGTTTGGTGTATTTCCCACCATTCCTTTTGTTGTGCTATGACGAGTCCTTCCTGTGGCAGCCTGAAGAAAAAAAAAACGAGTCTTCGATGAATTTCCTGCTCCTGAGGAGACCGCTCGTTTTGCAGTTTACAATGTCCTTGTTTCGCCCCCCTCTACACGCACAGCCCCCGTCTGGAAAGGGTGTCCTTCTCGTGCCTTCCCTGAAACTTCACTCCACTACCACAGCGCAGCACCCTTCGTCACGCTGAACACGGAGACCTCTTATGGCATGATGAGGCTCCTAGCGGCCGCCGCACAGCGAACTTCCAGCGGACCAGGACCTTCGCAGCTGCTGGGTGAATCACGGACTTGAAGCGGAAGGGGGGGGGGTTGAATGTCCCTTCACAAAGACAATCTTTTTTACCGCTTGTTCCCTCGAACGCCGCTGTGACGCTACGGTTGCTGTACTTGGCCACACTCTGCTGCAATGCACTCGCCCCCTACAGCGCAACCTCTGCTGTAAGCGCCACCTCAGGGGTCGCAACATCAACATCCCATGCCTGCAGCTCCGTTTCACGTCAACACTCGCCGTAACACCACAGATGTTAACAAATCGGCGGTTCCTCTCCACGATCCACTTGTGACTGAACCAGGCTAATGGATGACCTTATTTCGCCTTCTTCAACATCCATTCACCGATGCACAGCTATCCTGACATGGTATAACACCACTGTAAATCCTCACCCCCCTGGCTTTCCGGGTGTTTCTCATGGGGTCAATTAAATACTGTCACTCCCCAAATTCATCACTCCTCACCATCAGCGAAACCAGCTGTCAAGATACATGAAGAAAGCTTCTTCTTCCAGGAGTCTTCCTTCGCTCCACTTAATGCCAGTAAGTCGAAATTTCTACAGGGGAGAATGCAGCGCCGTCCCTGTCACAGCTCCAGTCATCCTCGTCGCCATCTGAAGTAAGTAGACGCTTTATATTTTCTTATAGTTATCTTTTATTAAGATGTAGAGTAACTGCATCCTCTGCTTACTGGCCAGACCATCAAGTGAAGGCAACCTCGTCAACATTCCAAGGCTGCCTTCCTGTCAACATTCTGAACGTTACAACTATACAGTAGAATGGGGGGGTGGCCGGAATGTACCATGTGATAAGTTATAACAGGTCCCTTTTGGACATAATTGCCACCCCACAGGTCCTAGTGCTTTGGAGGGTGCCACCAACCAGGCTGAACCCCAGTGTGTCTAACAGTGATATCTGACCCCCTCAATGTGGGTCTCCTGGAAGTATATTATGTCCTCCACAAGAACTTGTACTTCCAAGGCTACTTTAGCCCGCTTTTTCTTATCATTCAGCCCGCAGATGTTTACAGAGGCAATTCTCAACTTACTCATCTCCCCTCAACTCTAGATTTCTTTTAAGCACTTTATTCCTACCATATTGACACTGGCCACCTGATAGGGGCTCCTTTGCCTGAGTCCATCTCCTCCTCCAATGAAACTGTACCCTTTATCCTCCTGTGTAGCCCCCACACAACCCCGCCACCAGTGCCCCCCTCCCATAACCACTCCCTCCTCCCCCCACCAACTGAGCAGTCAGGCTAAGTGCCTGAATGATGGCACCAGCAAAAACAAGCATCCCCGGTCGCCCCCCTCCTGTTACCTCCCACATATAAACTTAGAGGTTTTAGCCGGAACACCCCATTGCAGATAGTGTGCGCAAATACTCATTTAATCTCCAATGACATTTCCAAGAGTTGATAGCCTGCTACTTAATATATAAGCAAACAAGCAGGAGCAGATACCTCATGAGATTAAATAACCTATACTCTAGCTGCAGAACCCCCACTAAGCTCCTTCAGATATTCCTGAAGCACAATCTCAGACATAAAGCTACAGGTCTGCCCTTTGTAGATCACTTTCAGCTGAGCAGGGTTCTGAAAGTATACCTCAGCCCTGACCTGCTGAAATGGGGCAAACAATTGCTGCAGCCGCCAAAGCCTCTCCACTGTGGCATGAGCAAAATCTGGTCTAGCAAAAAATTATGTCCCCCACAAAGTCCTTTTTTGCATTGGGCTGGGCTTTCTCAAATATATCTTGGTGCAGCAAGAAGTTTCTGAAATAGACCAAGATCGCCCTAGGTCTTTCCACTTTGTTGGGCTGGGGTTTCTTTAACATTAAGGGAAACTTGTGGGCGCGTTCGATTTCTGCCTCCAAGTCCTACTTTGTTTTTTCCGGAAAGGCACCCTTGAACAAGGATACACTGTAGGCTCTGTTATCCGAGCCTTCAGTTCCCTCGGGTACTCCCAAAACTCTGAGGTTTTTGCGCCTTTGTCAATTTTCCTGATCCTCCAGCTTCCAGAAAACTTCAGTCATAGTAGCTTCACATGAGGACTCCTGGAGCTTTAAAGCGTTGACTTCTGTTCCCAGGTCCTCAGTCCGTTCCTCAACCATCGTGATTCTGCCCGCAATGCCTCAACAGGTTTTATTGATCTTTTTGAATGTTCAATGTAATTTTTTTGTGTCCAGCCTAGCCCGCTGACTAGAGCTCCTGGCTTCTTCCTGGACCTGCTTAATCGTCTGAAGGATTACTGCCAGTGATCCCTCCACGGTTGGAGGTGCGTGTCTGACACTGCCTCCTTAAGATCTTTTAGGATTCCTTCATGTTCCTCTCCCGGGAAGACCAATTGTGAAGCAGATAAAGTCCCAGTGCATATTTTCCATCGAAGTATCCTTGCTACTGGGATCGGAGACATTAGAGACATTGCCGCCAGCTCCCCTTTCCTTGCTCTTCTTTTTCTTCCCCCGTACCCTTCCCGGGAACCTTACTTTGGGTTAGGCAGGTTGTATTGTCTGGAGGAAGAATATGATGCTAGCTAGTCACTCAGGAAAGATGACAAATCCTCTAGGTTAGAAAGTTCTGATTAGTCCGTGAGTGAGTAGAATTTCTTCCCAATGTAGGGAGACTTAGTTAAGCACCTTGGGAACAACTCCTTAAGAGCCCCACACTGACCCAGTATGGCCTCTGAGGTTGTCACTGTGGCATCAGTAACATGGGTCCCCTGGTGGGCAAGTACTGCATGTTGGTCAATATGCTGGGCTTCAGGGTGGACTTCCCTCGGCTGCGCCTGTATAAGCATATAACAATCTGGACCCTCGTTATTAGGGTTGTCGCCCGTGGCGCCTTCATGATCCGTACCCGGGATTGAGGCTACAGGATTTAATGTCTCCACACCCTCCTTTGGTGTGAGATGAAGGTCACTACTTTAATATAGTGCTTTGTTCTGAGGTATGTCGATGTTACTTGGAGCCTCAGCTACATTTTGTTGTGAGGGGGGGCGGCCGCCCTTACGTCCACCCGCAAACTGGTAGTGTTTTCCCCAGAACACCTGTCCAAGTTCTGCTCTTTTAGATCCGTAGAGTGACCTTTGTTACTGCCATAGAATAGAGAGGAAATTAAAGGTTGGGATTGGGACCCCCTTAGATCTCCATGTTGGCCGGTTTTGCCAGGTCGGGTCTTTGTACCACTATCCCAATTGCTGGATTTCACATTTCCCCTGTAAGGAGCCCCTTCATAGCATCCCCCCCCTCGTCACCTTACCGGTATCCAGCGAGAAGGTAGGGAATTCACCCGAAGAACCTGTGGCCGCACCCATTTTCTTGGCCCCTTGGCCAGGCATTCTTAAATTTTCGGCAGCTTTAGCCCAGGACCGCAGCAGGAGGCGTCGAAGCCGCAAAGCCACCAAGGAAACGTTCAGCGTGTTCAGCGCATTGCCAGCCACTGCCTGTATGGTCCGATGGAGCCACAACTCAGCTCCAAACACACCTCGCCTGCAGAGCTTGTGCACTTGGAAGCCGGACAGCATACTCCGGCATCCAGCACGGGGACTTTGTTTTCCTCATTAGTAGGTGTTACGGAGGAGCGACACAAGCTTACATCTTACAACGGCGCCATCTTGCTCTCGCCAAACTGGGCTGCAAAGAGAGAGAAGGACCGTAAGGAATGCATGGCCTACCACCCCCTCTTCCTGTAATCCAAGCCAGATGGAAGACCCAGGAAAGGAATTTGCAGGAGGTAGAGGGGGTTTATTATTAATTGAAATGAACCGCACTAGTAGGTTGGTTTAGCCATCTCTTACTTTGCTGGAGAGAAAATCCATTTTGAATTTTAAAGTGCAATGCTTTGTGGGACAAGAATATGCTGCATAGCAAGTCGAATTTGCTGCCTGAAACCACAAGAAGAAGATCTGCCCTTCTGGAACCCTTGTCTGCACCTCACAGAATTTTCCCTGAAGGGCTGCTGCTGTTGCACACTTGGAACTACAGCCCTGAGGACTGTGCCTTGCTTCAAAAAGGATTAAGGAGTGGACTCCCTGAAAGCAACAGGTTAACAAAGCTTCCCTGTACCATCTCCATCAAGAAGTCCCCAGCCTAGAGTACGTCCAGTGGACGTTCAGGGATTTGGCCAGGTGCATTGTAGGAACTTCAGTCCAAACTTTCAAGGACCATCTGAGAGCTTTGAGACCCTTCGATTTGTATTTTAGACACGTTGAACCCTCAAGAGCAACTTCAGGAAGAAGTTCCAGAGGTTTGGAGAAGTTTGGAACAACTTTTGGAAAAAGCTTCATAAATCGATTGGCTCAACGCCGAGAGTCAAGCCGACTATCTTCAACTGCGACTGGCACATCGAAATTGGACTGCTGGAGGGGATTGCATGATATTGAGAGAAAATCCTCCACAAAAATTTTGAATGTAAAGTTTTGACCGGGGTCTCCTGCTTAGTATATCCGATCGTGGCTCCATCACAGTCGTCCTCTGTTAGAAATGATGGTCTCTAGTTGGCAGGTTTGTACCCTGTCCAAGTAGGGATTCTTGTTTTTAGTCAGAGTAATGGCATTTACACTTCTAAAGTAACCCCTGATCACCCCTTTGATAGCATGGCATGAGCAGTCAGGCTTATCTCTGAGGCAATGTCTAAACACCAAAAAAGGACACCACATCACCCTCACTGACATCAACACCGCTGCCTGCACCGTGGCCTGTGGACACCGCTCTTGAGGTACACAAAACATTGCCCCATCCCACACCGCAGCCCTGGTCTACCGATATTGATGCCATCGACTCCAGCATTGTCAACCAATGCCACTGCTTGCACAGCAACCTATGAGCACCACACAAACCATCAACCCACATCCTTGGGTATACCCCCGACAGTGCTTCATCAATGACGATGCCACTGCCTGCACTGTGACATGTGGACACCGCATGTTGCATTGCCCCATTTTACACCACAGACCTGGTCTCACCGATGATCCAGAATGCCATCCCAGAGTCACTGCCTGCACCGTGACATGTGGGCACTGCACGTCGCATTGTCCTGCCTTGCACCGCAGCACCAATGCCAGCGCTCCTGGCTTCAACCTCACGGAGTTCCATGGGTAACACGTGTGCCTTCAAGGGCCCAATGACTTCTGGGCCGATTCACAGAACTAATCTGAGACAAAATCCTAAACTTACTACTTTTGGTATTCACAGAAGGCATTTAGTAGTAGTAAAGTTAGGATTTTGTCTTAAGTTTGACTTAAGACTGAGTTAAGACTGACTTAAGACAGGCTTAAGACAGACTTAAGACAAAATCCTAACTTTACTACTACTAAATGCCTTCTGAGAATACCAAAAGTAGTAAGTTTAGGATTTTATCTCAGATTACTTCTATGAATCGGGCCCTCCATCACCAATGTCTGGAGACGCCGCCTCTTCGGAGCTATTCGCAAGGTCAACAACACCCTGCATTTCCAAGATACTGCTTGTGGGTCTTTCCGACACCTCAGCTGGCCCGCGAACTTGCGGTCGGCCTGAACTGTTGGATTTATTTGTTCACGACGCCGGGATGGCCCCGGACGGAGCTATTGACTTCAAGGAACTGTATTTTAAGCAGATTCTTGCAATTTTTATATCTTTATTACTGTATATAGGATATTTATTGTTTGGTTTTGTCTTACTCAAATAAATATTGACTTTGGGTGAGGTCTTCGGTGAGTGAGAGGATGAGTTGAGTGTCGTCGGCGTAGGAGATTATGTTGAGGCCGTGGGATCTGACGATGTCTGCGAGGGGGGTCATGTAGATGCTGAATAGGGTTCGACTGAGAGATGATCCTTGGGGCATGCTGCAGGCTGAGTGTGGAGAAGACGGGAGGCAGTTGGATGCTCTGTGTGCATCCTGAGAGGAAGGAAATGATCCATTTGAGAGAGTTTTGCTGTATGCCCGTGGTGTGGAGTCTATCGATAAGGGGGTGGTGGGAGATGGTGTTGAAAGCAGAGAAGAGGTCAAGGAGGATCAGAGCCACAGTTTCTTCATAGTTTAGGAGGGTTCTGATGTTGTCTGTGGCCGCGATCAGCATAGTCTTGGTGCTGTGGTTGGCACAGAATCCTGATTGTGGTTGAGTTCCAAGAATTTGGTGAGCTGTTGGTTGATGGCTTTGGCTGGAAAGGGGAGCAGGGGGATCGGTCAGTAGTTTTTGAGATCGCTGGTGTCAGCCGAGGGCTTTTTCAGGAGGGTTCTTACCTCCACATGTTTCCATCCATCTGGAAAGGTTACGGTGGAGATGGAGGTGTTGAGGATGCTGGTGAGCTCTGTGTTGATAGGGTTGGCACCGGGGTTGAAGAGATGGCGGGGGACAGGGGTCGGTGGCCACCTGGCGTTGGATGGATGATGTGATGGTGGAGGTTATCTGCACCATGTGTGGAGACTAGATGGTTATTGTTCGGCTGGAAATTGCTGGATGCTTGAGGTTGTTGCGCTTGGGGGTGGTGAGTTGGGGGTTGAGATAGTTGTAGATTGTGGCTATCTTGGTGTGGAAGTAGTCAGAGAGGGAGTCACAGAGTTCTTGGGAGATGTGGATGGTGTTCTCTGTGGATGAAGTGTTGGTAAATTCCTTGACAATATTGAATAGTTCCTTCATGCGGTTGGCAGCAGCGTGGATGCGGTCGGGGATAGCTACTCTCTTGGTTTCCTTGATGCGCCAATAGTAGTCGCTAAGTGCAGATTTGGGGCAGCTCTGCCAGAGGGGTCCTTGGAGGCTCGCCAACACTTCCCCAGTCAGAATCAGTGGCTCAGGACTCTGGGGTGTACCATCTGGCTTGTTTTGAGGCTATGTTGGTTTTGGCTGGTTTCAGGGGAGCGGCTCTATCGGCGCCTTTGGTGATCCAGGTGGTGAAGTTCCGGATGGTCTGGCTGAGATCCGATGAGATTTCGAGTTTTGTAGTGCTGCGGGATCGAGCCCATTGTTTTTTGGTGATTTTTACCTAACTGCGGAGGGTGGCACTGTGGTGCTTGGTGATTGAATGTTGAGCTCTGCCGGAGATGGTAAAGTGGACGATGGTGTGGGCAGTCCAGGTGAGCTCTGTGACGTTAGTGAATTGGAGTCTATCGCTAGAGGTGAAGATGGCATTGAGTGTGCGTCTGGCTTTGTGCATGGGTTCAGTGACTAGATGGGTGAGGTCGATGTTGTTGAGGTTCTCTAGGAGGGAGGCGGTGTTGGTGTCATGGATGTGGAAATTGAGATTGCCGAGGAGGACATAGTGATGGGAGTTGATGGCCAGGGGTGCAATGAGGTTGGAGATGGTGTCACAGAAAGCTGGTCGGGGTCCCGGTGGTCTGTAAGTGAGGTGCCTTATGCTGACTCGTCTAATCTCATGGTGAGCTGTGAAACTGGAGTTATTGTTTCAGTTCTTTGTTTAATGTACACATGTACAGTCAATAATGGTGATCCATACGTGGTAAAGTGGCAGAGTTGGACTGGAGTGGGCTATTGAGCAATGTTAAAATATAGCCACCCTGCTCCTGTGAGATTCTGTGCTGTGTGGGCATAGTTGTGAGACTTCCTGTTTCTGTGAGATTTGAAGCACAGAATCCAGCGAGATCACTATGAGGTGGCAGAGAATCAAGTGTGTGATGTCTCTTGGAATTTGTTGCCCAGTGGTGGAAGGATCACCACTGCGTTAGCACTGGAGTCCTCAGGAGGGGGCATAGTTTAGGAGACTTCTGAGCGATTGGGGATCATTATTGTAGGTATGCAGGGAATATCAAGACAGCTCTTAGCAACCATACCGGAGCTGTGAAGGGAACCACTAGCAGGACCCAACCTTGGGAGAAGACCTGTCGGTCACTGGGAAATATTAGCTGGTTCTTAAAGGTGGTGTGGGCCACCAGGGGCCCTTTGGTGTTAATGGGTGTATTCTCGGGATTAGGCATTTTGGAAAACCAGGTAGGTCATGACACAATCTCACACAATCAAAAGAGATCATCTTGCCATGTCCAATAAAGATATCAGTATACAGATAAGAAACTTGTCACTTTAAAATGTTGCACATACTGCCCAAATGTATTTTGTCAGTTGCAGACCTTCTTTGTAGTAACTGCTGTACCACATGCTGACCTGAATGATTATCATAAGCTTGCATAGTCAAGCATAAGCAGCATTTGAGAGATTACAGTTTATTAAAGGACCCTCAACGTTATATCACTGCCTAGACTAATCAGTTAGTGTGGTCTGCTCCTCTGATTTCTCAGAACAGTGGGACCATCACTGTGTAGATTTTCTGCCTTTGCTGCTTTCTTGGGGAGGAAGGGGGCGGTCCTTGGAGACCAATTGCTGCAGCAGACTCTGCCTGTGCATTAGTAACTCCATGGCGTTTATACTGGTGATAAAAGTGGCATGCTCACACCTGCTTTCATTTTGCACAGCTGTTTCACAACATCTGTACAGATATTCATTCAATATTTTGAGGACCATCGTGGATTGAAATTCACATTGCGAATGCTCACTTTCTATAGGAGTCGCAGCTGCTTCCTAGAAGCATCAGTGGGGCGGGTGGGGGGGTGGGAGAGGAGTGGGATCGGGTTTTTGAAAAAAAATCCCTTATCTCCTGGCTGGCCGGTCGACGCCATTGCCTCTCCTGCGTCCTTTTCCTGGCTTCTTGGGTGAAACAGGAAGCACCGGGGCTCCCATGCTCTCACAGTCAGTCACAATGCTGCAATGCAGTGTTGTGATTGGTCTGAGCTCTGTGACACAGCGCTCAACCAGGGGCTGGAGGGGAGGCATGTTCTCCATGCAGGCTGTAATGCAGCCTGCATGGAGAACAGGGAAAGTGCGCATGACTATTTTGGGCGGCCCGAGAGTGCCGACCAAACAGTCATTGCGCATTTAGGAGGGTTGCACCACATCTCCCCTGCTCTGCAGCCCTGTCCCACCCCTTCACACAAGCTGCTGCATAAGGAGAACAAAATAAAATGATACTAACATTAGGTATTATCATTTTATTTTTTCCTTTCATTTGCTGCTTCAAGGCAGTGGGGCGACGATCCTCTGCCTTAGCAGAGGAGCCGCCACTGTTATAGAATGGATCTTTGTGCATCTTGCCACAAAGCGGTTTGGTGCAATGGGCGGACCGAATTTCAGAACCATATTTGCTGCCCGAAAATCACTACCAGTGGGGTGAGGAAGGCTGATTTGTATTGCATGAGCACTAGTTCTAAACATTAGTACACCTGGGCCACATATCGATACAAATATCAGCTCTACATCGAATAAATGAAGCTGTTTAATTAGGAACCAATTGTGACTGAACAACTTTAGCGATAATGCATGAAGGCGACACTCACAGAGAGAACAAGGCTCAATATCAGAGCACCTGAAGATTCACACACCCTGGCAGGTGAGAAGAGCAGAGCTCCCCTGCAAACCACAGCAACGTGTTCCCTTCATCACAACGTGGACTCACACTTGAGAAGCTCCACACTTGGACAACAGGAAGCCAGCATGATTTACAAGCCTTTCTTGGAGAATGGCTTTAGCTCTTGTAAAGAAACAGGCTGTTTGAGAATTGTTAGTGCTGTGACACAGTATTGCATCAGGGTGTGCTCATTTGTCAATAGCATCCAGGGACCACTGATCAGAACACAAATACAGATTAATGATTCCACAGGGCTCAAGCATTTGTACTTATTACATCAGCAAAAACTCAAGGCTCGACACAGGGCACCCCCTTGCCGCATGAATAAAAGGTGTGAGCTTTGCAACGGTGGAACTGCAATATTTCCTGTTGCTCCTGGAATCCTTCAACGTTGTCAACGATTTGCAGTTTTTTCATCCCAGAAACTCCAACAAACTTTTTGGGCGCAAGTTAAATTACTTAGACTTGCTGCAAATTATATGAATGAACGTTTGCACATGAGCCTGCTGTAGGAGTTCACGACAGAAGTGTTGGACGCGCTTTCCCAAAAGCCAAAAGTAGGTATGTACAGTTACATGTGCTAATTTGGAATTAACTCTTTGCTTTCTTAAGAAGTATATAGCAGAGGCTTCATCAATGTTTATCTGAGTGACTTGAAAGGACATATGTTCCCATTGTGATAGTTAACTCAATGCATGCCTAACTGGCATTGTGACACTACAAGGGAATGCACACCTCCCGGGGGCATTGTTATACTGCGTGCATACCTAACTAGGGCTTTGTGGTCCAGGAATGGGAACTGGCACCTATTTTTGTAATATGGCATGAGCGTGTTTGCATTGTGAGCTTGGGGCATGTAACTGTGTGCCTACATTGGACAGTGTTATTCTTCATGGAAATAGGTGCCCAACAGGAAAGGTGCCAGTTTATCACCAGAAGTGCCAGGAAAGTTGAAACTAAAAACCTAGTATATTAACCAAGACCTGATAAATACGAACCACACCTCTAGCTGGGAGCACAGGTACATTGAGCATCTTTCTAATAGGGAGACAAATCAATGTTTATGCGCGACCTTGCTATTTTTGGAAACGCCCACGTATATTTATGCATGCCTCCAGTACATATGTGCTGTAGACACGGAGGAGGTCAGTATTACACGGGTAGCTATAACGACTGCATATCTACGGTTCAGGGGCATTTTCCATCTAAAACGTATTTTTGGGTGTGGCCAATCTGCAAACAATACGTAACTCAGTTGGTTCATCCAGTTATGAATTAGACATTAATTAGCATTTTACCTCTCACAGGAATTTCTGCCTTTTCAGATAGTAAAAAAACTTTTACTAAGGTTGGCATGAGAATAGAACTTTACTCGGAAAATATGCTTTTTGCGGTTTCAGTGTAAATCTTTGAGAGACATCAGTGTTATGAAAACCTGTCGGATGGGTTTCAGAGGGTTAATTCTTTCATATATCTTGTCAGTTGACTTTGCAAGAAACATCCGAATCCAGTGAGATGTGAGAGATGTAGGAAGAGCTTGTTTTTATTTTTCCTGTCATTTTGAATTCATCAGGTTGGCGAAACTCCCGTATTCAGCATGGTTGAAACATCTTTGTAGGGTGATAGTGGGGCAGAATGAGCATTGTTAGAGGAGGAAAGACAGTCCCAAGGGAGATGAAGAGCGCCTTTTGTTGTGAGAAGACAATGCTTTTCGACACATGAAAATCACCTTTACAGAGATTTCGAGTTTATTTGCTTCAAACGTTAACAATGTTTGACAACTATGCAGGAAATCTGGCAGGTCTGTAGCACGTTGAGATTAGTGTTGCCTTGTCACATTCTGGGTACATACATTGAAAGGGTGACCCAGTTAAGGGAGAGTCGAAACAATTTGATGTGCTAGTAACGTGGCTGCTGTTTGACAGATCTGTGCGAACGTTGAGATTACAGAATTGAGCATAACATGCGAACAGGTCACCAAATGAAGATAGATTTAATAAAAGTCAACCTGTGCCTAAATCAGGCCACCTGGCCAGAGATGCCCCTGCAGGCTCAAAGCCCAAGCACAACTATTGTGGTGGGAGGGGGCTACGCCTGGTGATAGATCAGGAATCGTGCCCAGAGCTTGCTGTGGGCTCAGTGGAGCAGAGGCAGATGTAGCTCCTTGCAATCAGTGAAGCCGTGAATCCATAGCCCACCCTGCATGGTTGAAGGCTGCAAGCAGCTGCCCTTGTGGCACATGGCCTTGAGATGAGCATTGCCCCAGCTCTGCTGTCAGTGCCGGCTATACATGGCCTGGCTGCATGGACGCTGCTAAAGACCCTGATGCAGCTGCGGCCCGTGCAGGTAAGAGCTCTGAACTACCCTGAAGATGTGCCACATGATGGAGAATGTCTACAATGATACTACTGGCAGCCTGTGCCTGCTGCACATGATGGCTGTATGCAGGAGGCTTTAGGGCATATGGATGGTGCAGGGCCGGCCTGCAGGCTAGACCTTGCCCCTAGTCCCTACCCACACAGCCACCTTTCAAATGCTGGGGGTTTGCTGGAACAAGAGCTGGTGCGGGGCTGACCCTCAGGCCTAGCCACGGGCTGGGGCTAGCCTAGCTGCCTGCCTGGGCACAAAAGCTGCAGCACTCTGCCCAACAGCCTGCACTTTGGACTCCATGAGGCCATCAGTTATGTTATTTAAAATCTTTTGAGTTATATTATTTATGATGTTGTTTGGGATGTCAGTAGTGATTGCATATATTATGTCACAAGCAGTAAGTGGCCTGTCTGTGATTTATATTTTCCATAACTGGACAAAATGGGTGTGTATGTAACTTTCCTTGCACTTTGTTTTTCAGTGCAATTTAAGTACACACAGACTTAATGGGCTGGGCCTCAAAAGTAATAGTGTGGGTACCAATGTATACTATAATGCTTATAAAAAGGTTGTAAATAAGAAGTTAAATAAAATAAAAAAATGGGGCTCAGATTTACTAAAACATTTTGTAGTCGTGATTTGCAAAATCACAGAGTTGGCGCCCGTAAATATTTCTTTCACTATGGATGAACCCCTTCCGCTGTTCAAAGAAGCCTTTTCAGGTTTAATGCTTCTGGTATTAGTGCATTAGTAACACAACTAATCTATTCACTCCAGCGTGCTGACGACCCCTACTGTAATCTAGTTTCGGAAGCTGTGAACTAATCGTGCTGTTTTGCACTCACATGCTTTTTGCACTCAATAAAGTTAAAAGGCCCCTTTAGTGTAGAGAAAAAGCTTTCTTTAACTAGTCCTGTATCGATAGCAATCAGGAACAATAAGCATTTTACAACATCCCTTTGTTTGATTAAGCCTAATGTGACAATAATTGACCAGACCCTGTTCATATGGGGTTTGTTTCACTGCCAGTATTTTGTAGAAAAGATTTAGTCGAAGATATTTTTTCTCAACTTCCTGGTCTGTACTTTTTTTAATATATATATATTTGGTTCTCTATCTCCCAAACGATGATGCAAAGCCAAATCTATGAACCATGGGGCAGATTTAGCAAAAATGTCATGCAATACAACCCAGCACTACAAGACAACTTGCGTGACAGGGAGCGAGCAGGAATGTGCCATTTATTTATTTATTTATATAGCGCAACTAATACACGAAGGCGTCTAGGTGCTTGTAGGCCAACATCCTGCAGCCAAGGGTGAAAAGTGCTAAATGATTGAGAGAACATAGAGAAGTACTATGGTTATGTCTTAAAGAGCCAGGTCTTAAGACCCTTCCTGAATGAGAGCAAGTCTGGGGAATCTTTAAGTGTGAATGGTAGCTGATTCCACAATCAGGTAGTGATGTTTAAAAAGCTTTTACCACCTCAGATAGACAGTCTTACTTTGGGGACCTCCACCAACTTAAGTGAAGAGGACCGCAGCATTCTAGTTGGTGTATACCAGCGAAAGATACACTGGGCCCTGGTTGTGCAATGCCCTAAAGGCAATGCACAGTGCCTTAAAGTTGATCCATTTTTCCACTGGAAGCCAGTGTAGTGTATTAAGGGCCGCCTTTGCAGAAGAGTATTTTGGCAGTCTGAAAAGCAGACGGGCGGACTAATTCCGTATAATCTGCAGTTTAACCAGGCTTTATTAATTTCAATCAAAAGGCCATTACAATAGTTCAGTCTTGATAAGACTAAGGCCGAAACCACTGTTTTTTGCAGGTACAGTGGTATGAAAGGGAAGATTTTCCTCTGGACGTTCAGAGAGTAGTAGGCAGCTGTGGTAACTGCATTCACATGGTGGGTAAAGGACAGGGTGGTGTCAAAGATGACACCCAGGTTTTTTGCCTTGACGACTGGTGAGAGTAGAGGACCTAGTTCCATAGGCCATCAGTCGGAAGACCTGAGAGAGACGTCTCTGCCAAAAAGGAGAACCTCCGTCCTATTTGAGTTCAGCTTGAGACAGTTCTCTGACGTCCATCTACCCACATGACCCATTCAGGCGTGAAAGTTATGGATTGTGTTTCGAGAGTCATCAGATATGGATACTATAATCTGGGTGTCATCATGTAAAACACCATAGCAAATCCATAGGATTTGATAAGCCTGGCCAGGGGGACTACGTAGAGATTAAAAAGAGTCGGGCTTAAAGATCACCCCTGTGGGACCCCACACGGAAGATTGAAGCTCTGAGAGTTAAAACCGTCCATCTCCACAAATTTTTCCCGGTCCGAGAGGAAAGAGTTGAACAATGATAAGGCAGCACCAGCGATGCCTATTTCTTGAAGGCATTGCAGTAGGAGGCCATGGTCCAGCGTATCGAACGCTGCCGATAGATCCAACAGAATCAGTGCCGCCATGCCTCCCTTATCTACAGAGCGCCTGATTGCTTCAGATGCCATGATCAATGCGAGCTTGGTGCTATGTCCACTTCAGAATCCATATTGAGATGGATCCAGAATATCATTGTTAAGGATAAAAGAAGATAATTCTTGGTTGACGTATTTTTCAAGAATTTTTGCCGGTAGAATCAGGAGTGCAATAGGACGATAGTTGCCTGGGTCTGCTTTGTCCAAATTGTCTTTTTTTAATAGTGGAAGAATTGAGGTCTTTTTCAATTTATTAGGGAAAATGCCAGTTTTAAGACCAAGGTTAAACAACTTTGTGAGATGGCCGGCTATTGGGTCAACTGCAGAGAGAAGGATCTTAGGAGGACAGGGGTCCCGCGGTAATCCAGATTTGGCAACAGAAAGAAATTTAATGAGCTGCTCATGCGTTATGGGTAGAGACTCAGAGAGATAAGCAGAGTCAGGGCTGCTGCAGTTCTTAGAAACATAGAAATCCAGACTTTCTGCGTCATGAGTTGGAACCAGCGTAACTTTATCATAGATACAGCGAACCTGAAGGTGGAAGCTAAGGTATCACAGAAGGCTGGATCCGGTGTGTTATTCTTTTGGACTTGCACATGGCTGAGTTTTTGGACTGTAGCAAACAGTTCTTTAGAGTTAATCTTGGCATTTTCAATCTTTTCTGAAAAGTACTTAATTTTTGCGCTATGGATTGTTTGTTTTTGCTGGGTTAATAACTCCCTATAGCGCTCTTTTTCTTTTGGGTCATAATTAAGTCTCCCCCACCTAGCCTGTGGCACTGTCTTTTAAGTAGTCTTAGCACTTCTGAGAACCAGGGTTCGGTAGGTGCTGTCCTGGTAATTTTCCCTTTTTTTTGAGGAACTGTGTCTAGAACGATCGAACTAATCCAATCGTGGTACTCTACAGCTGCTCTCTCTGGATCTAGGGATAGCAAAGGTCTGCTCAGGCTAAGTTGAGAATTAAACTCATTTTTGTCCAGGCGGTGCCATTTGAAGTGCCTGTGGCTTTTAATAAATGAGGGCCTATTATCAGCTGCGGAAGGTATTGTGAGAGTTATCATAACTGCTGCGTGGTCTGACCCCAGTAGTTGGAGGGTACCTTTCAATTTCAGAAGAGGACAGTCAGAGAAAACAGCGTCAAGCAGATGTCCATCTCTATGAGTAGGACCTTCAATCAGCTGTGCCAAGCCTGCACTGGCTAGAAGGTCCGTAAGGATAGTTGAATCTTATCATACAATCTGTCTAAGTGAAAGTTTAGGTCACCGAGAATGGTATAGTCCTGGAAACTGACTTAGTGTTCGAGTTGCTGACCCATAGTTTGTAGAAAGTTAATACGTGGTCCAGGGGGGGCGGTAGATCAACATTCCATTAAAAGAATAAGTATGTTTAATACCTAATTAAAATGAAAGCACTTTGCAACTCACGCCAGTGGCAATCTCTTTGTAGGAGGCTTTCGCATGGTTTCTATAGACAATGGATAGCCCATCTCCTTTTTTGCCTTTGCGATCTTTCCTGATGAAGGAAAAACCTGGCAGAGTAGCTACCACCATGTCTGGGCCTGAAGACTCATCTGCCCAAGTTTCTACTATGAACACCATGTCTAGCTTCTGTTCTACAACAAAAACCGCAAATTCAAATTTATGTCTGACAAGTGAGCATTCGTTAATAAGAGCGCACTGAAGCTTTGCCTGTGCCTCATGAGAGGTACTGATATGTGCAATTTTGAAGTTCGTAATCTGTAAATTACACTTGTGACAAATCTGTGGATCTGACTTATTTACACATTTAAGGAGAGGACCTGGGCAGTGGCGCATAGTGTTAGAAAGAGCAAGCAGCCTGTCTTGATAGTACCTGTACATCCTTCCTCAGAGAGTCTTTAACAAATCCAACAGTGTGGCTGGCACTGAGCATGGGTTGAGCGCGGGCGGGCGCAGATGGCTGCGCCCGCTGCACACGTCCTCTGCGCGTCCGCATCAGAACCGAATATGTAGTGAGGCAGGTTCTAACAGTGTGAGCATCTAGACCGCTAACTACCCCGTCGATACTGCTGACACCTCTTCTAAGATAGTACACATTCATACTCTCTCCTTGTGCTGGCGTGCTCACGGGCTTACTTATGAGACCTTTGCGCCGCCGTTGTGTCACTTTTTGTGATGCTGCAGTGGCATAAAAAATGTGCCATGTTACGCCATATGTACAAAGTGAGCATGTAAGCAGTAAAGCCATGTGCTACATTATACCTGCATCAGGAATAATGTATGCAGAGTGGACGTTCCCCCATAAAAAAGGGTAGTAGAAGTGGCGCAGTGAAATCTATGTGATTTTAAAGTCACTGCGTCAACATCTTACACCTGCCTCACATCACGCGTGAGACTGACGCAGGTGCCTTTAACATGGAACTTGCCCATGTGTAATGGCCCATTAATGGAGTAGCGTCACTTTTGCAATACACTCCAGCAATGCATCATTACTGCGCCTCCAGATACGTCAGAAACACTGATGCAACACTCATAAATGAGGCCCTGGGCACTGGCTAGTGCCAATGCAGGTACCCTTGCACCATGGTGCATGTAATCAGGATTAACACATGATTATGCGTGTCTATTAAAAAATGCCCATGCCTTTTTTTCCTATCCTGATGAAAGTTAGATGATATTTCACATTATGCACTCCTCTATTTTTTTTCTGTGCCTCCTGTTATCATTTCTTTAATGGATACTCCATCTACATTGTGCTGTTGACAGGTAGACAGTTAAGATGGTTCAAAAAGTAGAATTGTATCTTCTCTTCTGGTGGCCCTGGTGTCCTATTAAAATGGGAAACATGGTTTTCTCTACTTCTCAGCATGATTTGTGGATATCACAGGATGACAGCCCCACCCTTGATGCTTCCTTAGACCTGAAGTGTTTTCCCATTGGGACAGGGTCCTCAGATCCAGCTGTAGATTTGCAAATTCAGTGTGCTATTTGCATGTTCATCTTAAATATCTTTGCAAACAAGCCTTCAATCACGTGTATTTCCTCTAATGTCTTTTGTGGTGCAGTCAGGGGGCCTGATTCTCAAGGATCCACAAAGATTTGTGACTTAGGGCATGATCTGGGAGACGGAGTACCCATCACCCATTTGCCAAACACTAAATTATGCCTATTGCCTTGCAGTACTCTGCTATTCCATTAGGAACCCATGAGCAAGCTAGAAGAACTCCTGAAGTTCATTTGTTAACCAGGAGTACTGCAGGAGTAAGCCACCGCTAATCATACAAAATGTTTGTGCATCAGGACCACAATGTTAAATTGCACACAAAAATCCTTTCACCTTATGTTGGATCCACAGATTATTTTTCAAATCCATAATGGTCCTCAGAGAAAAGCTCACAATTTATGGAGTTGATGAATTTTCTGGGCTTAGGGCAGCATCTCAATAAACCCACCCACCAAAAACGACACCCCTTGACTCAAATATGGACCTTTGATTGCGAATTGAGCAACTGTTTTGTTCATCAATGTCATTGGTCTGACCATCAACTCATTCAATTTTATTTTACCATCCCTGATCCCATGAAGATACAAACATCGGTGGCCACAGCCATCAGAGAATACAATAAAATTGATAAGGAGAAAATGGCAGTGAACCTTAAGAAAACGTCACCAGTTTTTGTAACAGAAATAAGTAAAGACATCTAGTTATTTTATGAATGGCTGAATGATTCCAGGGACAGATTGGTCCCTACCATTTAGTAGGATAAAAAGGCTGTATGCACATTAGTTCTCCGAGGAATGAATAAAAGCTAAGCGGGAGTTAAGAAAATCGGAAAAAAAATTATTAGTAGATTACTCATTGGACCGGAAAGACAAACACAAGAAGGCCCTATTGAATTTAAAAAAAAACCTGATAATTCAAGAAAAACTCACTTATTTCTCCAACAGGGTTTGTGAATCCCAAAATCCCCACAGGGAGATATTCAAAATCACATAAGAACTTTCCTCATTAAATAAGGTCAGACCACCAGCAAATATCATGCAGTCTCGCTGTAATGCGCTAAATGTATTTTTCATTGACCTTATCTTAGACACATGGATATGGCAAGGGAGATTGAGAATACGCTCTACGGAGAAAAATTACCCCTCATGTAGGATGATAATACTCAAGTCAGACAAATTGCCACAAAAAAGAAGAAGGAGAATATGATTATATTTAATCTGGGAGCGACATTTGAGGCCCATTAGATCCACATGAGCTCCAGGGGGAGTAAATACATTTCTCAGATGCTTACTCTGTGTGCCCCAGAGCAGGTCGTCCTTCTGTGTACATGAAGAGTTCGGGGTCAGGCATCCAAGCGCCAGATTGCCTCATGCCCTTTGCTGAGTTGGGTTAGAATTTCGTCCACAGAGGTGCTGGAGCTGATTCGATTCATTATGACGGATTGCATGGTACTCGATCAGGCCCCTAAAATACCATGGCTTAGGTATGTAAGGCACTCTCTCTCTAACCTTGGAAGGAGATAGTTGTTTATCAACCCTGAGGATATTTGTAGAGGGGACTACAAGTGGATAAGTGACCATTTTATGGAAAGGTTGAAATTATCTAGGGAAGAGGTAGAGCTGTTGAAACCCTCAGTTACCACACTGAACATCGAGCCATACCTAACCTTTGTAAAAACAATAAGTATACATATTTTCTCACCGCAAGACTCAGATTTAACTTATTGCACCTCATACTTGCCACTTTAAAAGGATGTTTTGATCTAAATTCCGGGTCTTCAGGATTCCATGTACTTTATGAAGTCTTGTACATTTTACGCAGAACCAAGGAGGATTTTTATTGCACCAATTTTAAAAGGAAAAGGCTTTTTACAAATTCACCCTGCTTTTATATATTTACAGATGTCATCAGATGAATATGTCATAGCAAATGTTGTAAGGTATTTAAGAGCTGTAGTTTTTATACGGAGCACCCGGGTTGAGTTATTGTATGTTTTAGAACCTGTACATTTATTTCTTCAGTGTGCAATGTTTTTAAATGCAGGCTTTTATGAATGCTGTTTTATTAACTGTTTTTACAGTTTGTTGTTGTCTTTTATGGTTTTTAACACAAACCGAAAAAAATGTGAATTTGATTTGAATATATTAGATGAATTCTCCCTCTTTAAGGAAGACTCATTATTTCGGTTAAGAGAAAAAGTAAATTCAGGATCATCTAATGATCAATGTCCCCCTAGAATTATGGTGGCCCTAGCCTCAGTCTTAACAGACCGCCTTACCTCCTTATAAAATATGAATCTACAGTCTGGTAGTGTTCTTGACATGTTCAAGAAAGCTGTGGTTGTTCCATTACTATAAAAAAACTATCGAGGATCCATTGCGCAGGAACTATGTACTAATTTGCAGGTCTCAAAATGCTTACATCCTCAACAAGCAAGCTTTCATCCTAAACACAACACTGAAACAGTATAAGTCTCAGTGATTGTCAATTTAAGGGAAGAACTTGACAAAGGAAAAGTCATGGCCTTAATATTGCTTGATCTGCCAGCAGCCTTTGATGCAACTTATCATGAGATCCTACTCTGCCATGTCAGAGCTGCTGGGATTTCAGATGGTGCATATAGATGGCTAAAGTCCTTCATTAATGATATAACTTAAGCAACTTACATGGCTCCATTTACAGCCCCTGAGAGCAGAGTCACTTGTGGTGTCCCTCAAGGATCCGCTCTCTCATTTCACCTATTCAACATCTATATATAGCAGCTGATAACGGAATTAGCTAGCAGACATCTTTAAATATGCAGATGGTTTCCATATAATATTGGGTCTGTAGAATGAGGAGTCCTTGCAACATGGAAATGAAGACTCTATGTGTTTTTTACATGGGTGGATGAAGACATACTTCCTAAAATTAACCACTGATAATACGAAGGTTGTTGTCTTGAATGGTCACTCAGAAATCTGTTCAGAGCACTACTGGCCAAGGGAGATAGGATCATTACCTACATATAACTTGGCAGCAAAACGTCAGGACATAATAAGCAACTACAAGCTCTCTCTGAGACCACAATTAAACAATGTGGTCTCAAAAAGAATTTGACAAAAAATTAACCTGTGCTTATCCCTGGGTAGCTTGTCACAAAAAGGAGTCAGGCTTAATTTAGAGGCAATGGTTAAAGTATTTCTGCAGTACACACACAGTAGTAGAGTGAAAACTCGCAAACCAATTTAGAGTACATTTAATAAATTATATGACTCCAAAATGACAAAAATCCAATCAGTAGAACGGGAGTAATGAATTTTAAAAGTTTTAGTGAAAACTACCAAATAAATGTTCAATACACTAACCGTGGATATCTGGTTGTGCGAGACCTGGTCAAAGTAGAAAAATATGGCCAACCGCAATGTAGAGCAGTTTAAATACAAGAGGTGGATTGGGCCCGTAAGTGCTTATCTTCAGAGAAAAAATATCTTATAAGGTAAGGTTAAGTAAGACAAGGCTTCAGGAGGTGTCCAAGGAGGGAGTGTCTTATTTGGAAGGCCTTGGGTCGAACCCACAGTGAAGATTTCGACGTTTGGACTTAGCCACCGAAATGGAAGTTGTAAATATCAAGAAGGATGATGAACAGGTCTGTAGTAGAAGACAGTTCCATGAGGTTGGATAATTCTTTGGTGAAGGATTGCTAAAATGGATTTGCTGCAACATAGAAGAACATAGTCAGAGAAGCCGCAAAGTCAATCCAACCGGTGATGCACTTCGGGCAGATAGGAGAGCAGGTTAGTCCAAGTACCCTTCTGGTTCTCAGAGTAATTTTGGGCCAAAATTCATCCTCAGTTTTGGTTTTTGTTGGCCACCTAGGCACATTTAGCACCATAACCAAGGGTCCAGGATTGGTGGGACACCGCTTGGGATGCCAGTACTCAGGCTGGGTCCAGGTGCGGGTTCAAGATGATGGGATGTGGCTCTGAATGGGAGGCCAGAAAACTAGCCCATAGAGTTACTCTGGTAGTCATTGATGCAGGGGAAGATGCAGGGCACAACAGCAGCGCTGGCCTCTGGGGGTTCAAGGCAGGCTTCAGGCAGCAAAGCAGTTACACGTACAGCAGCAGTCTGGTCACGGCAGTAGACAGTACTCTGAGAATCCATCCACAGTTCCAGTATTGAACTGAAGAGTGCATCTGAAGGTCGTATTTTTATACCCCGGTGCCCTTCTTCTTGAAGGTGGGAAAAGCTTCTTTGAAGTGCATAGAATTTTCTGACTCCCCTGCCCTGGCTCCAAGCTGGCTGTAGTGACAATGCAGGGTCATTAGGTCTTTTGTGTGAAGGCAGAGCAAAGGCTATTCAGGTGTAAGTGGGGCTGTGCTCAGATCTGCCCTCTATCCTGCTAGCAGATGGCCTGTTGTGGCACACCTCTGCTGTGTGTCTGTCTTGGAGGAATTCATAAAGTCTAACTATTAGCTACACCCAGTCAGCTACACCCAAGACAGGCTGCAGGCACAAAGGGCAGAAAAATGACAACTATCTAAATGTGGCATTTTCTAAATTATAATGAAAAATCTAAGTTTACCATTAAAGAAGGTTTATCATTGCAATTTTATATGTTCCAAAGATGATGTATCTACTTCCTCCCGATTAGAAATTACAGCTTATGAATTGTAATAAGGAATCCCCAGCGTTTTCTAAGGGGAGGTGTAGGCTTCACAGTAGTGAAAAAGAAATATATGAGTTTTTCACTACCAGTACGTGTCCAACCTTCTCATTACACAGACTGCACCCTACCCGGTGGGCTACCTAGGGCTGCTTTAGGGGTGACCTATATTTGATAAAAAGGGAAGCTTAAAGCTTGTCACGGGGTGGAAATGAAAAGTCGATGTGGCAGTTTGAAAAACTGCATTCAGGCTGCAATCATAGGCCTGGGGCATGTTTTAGGGTGCTACTTAAGTGATTGGTACAATGAGTGCTGCAGGCCCACTGGTATCATTTAACTAACAGGCCCAGGGTATATGGTTTACTACTCTACATGGAACTTACAAGTAAATTAAAATGGCAATTAGATATATTCCAATCAAACCATGTCTTAGGGAGTGAGCAAAATCACTTTAGCACTAGTTAACCTAAGGCCAAATATAACCAGAATTTTAGCAAAAATTGGAGGTAAGTATGTAAAAAGGTTTTGAGGAAGATAACCCTAAGGCTGACAGGTCTAACACACACACACACACACACACACATATATATAATTATATATATATATATATATATATATATATATATATATATATATATATATATATATATATATATATATATTATTTTTTTTTTCACTGTAAAACCTTAGAAATTCAATGGAAAAAACATAGGTTTCAGAGACGTTATAGTTGGTTGGACATTTCACTCGTATAAAGCCAGAGAAAATCGGCTGTTATAGTTAGTAGAGCTTACTATAACTCGCGCCCCCACAATGCACTGCTGATGACGTCACATATTACATCACTCATGATATGCTCAGTGACATCACTGATGACACCTCAAATGATATCACTGATGACATCACAGATTACATCATCCACGTGATCATCTGATGCACCTCCTCACACACTAATAAGTTACAAGTAACTGAGTTACCGAGATCGCTGCACGGCCCTGGGGCGTGCACGCATCACATCCAACATTGTCGCATCACATCAAGATGCCATTTTCTCGCATCACATTGAGGCGCCATCTTGTCGCATCACACCAGATCACAGTAAGGAACCGACGCATCACCTCCTCTCCAGTAAGGAACCGATGCATCACCTCCCTGCACTGCAGTAAGGAACTGACCCATCACCACCCCTGAAGCAAGGAACCGACGCATCACCTTCCCTGCGACCCTTATGTTTGTATTGTGTGACGTATCCAAGGTACTTTGAGAGTAAAGTGTTGCATTTACCATCTACATTGAACTAAGCTATTTCTACCATTTTAGAGACTATTTTTGATTACAGCATTTGTGGATTTTTGTTGTTTGGTCTAGTGTTAAATCTAGTAAAGATTACTTATTTTTCTTAACTGGTGTGGTGTCCATTTGTAGTGTTTTCACTCTATTACTTTATGTGTTCACACAAATGCTTTACACACTGCCTCTGAGATAAGCCTGTCTGCTCATGCCAAGTTACCAAGGGGGTGAGCAGGGGTTATTTTAGAGGTGTAGCCCCTTACCCTGACTAGAAGCAAGGGTCCCTATTTGGTCAAAGGTACCTACCTCTGCCAACTAGAGACACCCAAATCCAACATTGGTGGTCACCGGTGAGGATTTTGGACGTGCATTTGTGACTCATATACAGTAGTTGGTGTACACTACTAGTGAGTGCAGACCAAATGCGACCACATACAGTTTTCCTGTTTTCTGGTGTCCTCCTGGAAGTATTTTTGATGGTATGACTCTGGTTAGTTGTTGCAAAATGGAACTCGACTTCTCGCACATGTTCATCTACTCAACGAAGGAGCTATGTGTGATTTGCAAGGAAAGGGGACTGCCTGTGAAGAGAAGGTCCAGGGAGGATCTAGAGGCATCCCTATTTCAGTATGAGTTACCCCGCTGGAAGGCAACACTACCAGTTGAGTCTAAGGAGGAGGAGTCCTCTAAAAGTGAGGCAGAAACAGAAAATGATGCCTGGTTTCTAGCTTATGACCAGAGGCTGAGAGAGATTGATGAGGAGCTGAGAAAGCTTGATGAGGCCAAAAGGGCCTTAGCCCAAGAAGAAGAAATTTGGGAAGATCAGGAAGTGAGATTTGCTGAGTTGGAGGTGGAATCCAGATCAGATGGTGGCAGCAACATTGAATTTTCTAGTGCTGAGAGAATAGTACACACACCCAGAGATTGAGAGGAGCAGGGAGAGGGGTTCCCCCATGGCTGAAGTAATGGTGTGTGAATGTGGAGACATCCAGAAAAGTGTGGGTTGAATGACCGAGAAAGTCAGATACTGTCTTGCCAATCTCAGGAGAGTGGTGTGGAGTACGTGTGCAAGGCACTGGATGGTGAGGTGAAGGATAGTTTGGTTAACCCTTGTAGGGGGCTGTGTGATCCAATTGTGGGAGAACATATTGTAAGTCCCTGTTTTCCAGAGCTATGCCAACAACTGTTAGAGTGTGAGTTCTCTGACCCCAGAGAGCTCACCCAGGAGGTAGACCTCTGGGTGGTTGCCAGAGGTTCTGGAGAGGAATTGGAGAGTGGCCCTAAGGGGAGTGGCTCAGGTATCTTCCAACCCAGCATGGTGGAAGTGGCTCAAAGTAGCCCAGCTAGGTCCTGTTGTAGTTAGAGGGGTGTAGGGCCTCACGTCCTGTCTTTAATCCCTTCTGTGCCCATGACGAGATGCTCTCGTCATGGAGCACAGTCGCGCTGTGCCCATGACGATACCATCTCGTCATGACACCCACCCACGGGGGAAGCGCTGGCGCTCCCCCCGTGAGTGGTCGATCTTTTTTTTTTACTGGGAAGGCAGGGGAAGACCTCCCCCCGCCCCCCCCGCATCATCAATGACGTCAGCGCACGAGCCGCACTGACGTCATTGGAGGTTTCCCTTTGCTCTCCGAGGCGCAGGAAGCCATTTGCTTCCTGCGCCACGGAGAGTAAAGGTGAGTTTTGGGGCTGGGGAGGGGGGTTTCTTGCATCGGTGGGTTTGGGTTAGGGTGGGGGGACTTTGGTATGCTAAGGCATGCCACGAGGCTCGGCTTCGTTCGTGTGTGCCTGTTGTTGCTTCCCTGTAAATTGTTTCCAAGGGCATTTCTCGGATCCATTTCACAGGGAAGCAACTAGAAAGACGAGCGTTTTTCAAACAATGTCACCTCACTACGTTTTGGGCCCTTGCCTGTCGCGGGTACTTGGGCCTCCCACACAAGTGAGGCACCATTTTTACCGGGAGACCCAGGGGAACGCTGGGAGGTGGGAAATTTGAGTGAGCCCGGTGATGCCACAACTTTCCCACACAAAAATGTGTGAAAAAAGTGATTTTTTTCAGCTAAAATTGAGGTTTGCAGGGGATTCTGGGTAAGGAAACGTTGGGGGATCCACGCAAGCCATACCTCCTTGGAAGCCCCCGGGTGTCTAGTTTTCAGAAATTTATGGGCTTGGTAGGTTTCCCTAGATGGCCGCCGAGCACCGGGCCAAAAACCCAGGTGACCCCCCTTGCAAAACCAGGTGGTTTTGAGATAGGCAATTTTGATATCGCCTCACTACGTTTTGGGCCCTTGCCTGTCGCGGGTACTTGGGCCTCCCACACAAGTGAGGCACCATTTTTACCAGGAGACTCAGGGGAATGCTGGGAGGTGGGAAATTTGAGTGAGCCCGGTGATGCCACAACTTTCCCACACAAAAATGTATGAAGAAAGTGATTTTTTCAGCTAAAATTGAGGTTTGCAGGGGATTCTGGGTAAGGAAACGTTGGGGGATCCACACAAGCCATACCTCCCTGGAAGCCCCCGGGTGTCTAGTTTTCAGAAATGTATGGCTTTGGTAGGTTTCCCTAGATGGCATAGTTAGAAATTAGCATTTAAAAAACCATTGAAATTCACTGAAAAAACACTAGGTTTCAGGCACGTTATAGTTAGAAATTAGCATTTAAAAAACCTTGGAAATTCACTGAAAAAACCATTGGTTTCAGGGACATCATAGTTAGTTGGACATTTCACTTGTACAAAACCATAGATATTCCCCTGTTATAGTTAGTTGAACTAACTATAACTCATGCCTCTGCCATGCACTGCTGATGAAGTCACATATTACATCATTCATGACCATGATATATATATATTTGTAAACAGAGAATATATATGCACTGGCACTTTATTTGAAAACAAGTGTAAATGTTTACCTCAACAAGCACTAGCACTTTATAAACAAATGAAGATAATCGTCAGTACTTGCGATTAGTCTTTTAAAAAAAGGTTGAGAATTTGGAACATTTCAAGGTTTTGATTTTTGTATATATAAATCCATAGAGGATTAAGAAATTGCATGTAGAAATAATTGCAAATAATTTACGCCAATGAAAATGTTATGTTGGAATAACTATTCATAATGTCATTGTAATGATTGAGTACAAGGCATTGAAATGGAAAGACGTTCCAAAATGGCGGGAGCTTTTGACCTACCGTTTACCATGGTTGATAAAATAATCTGATAGCCCCTCTTGTATGTCACATGTCTGTTTTAAAAAGAGGAACGAATGGTTTTTCATTATCGTGAACAAGGTGGCGAGAGGCCATCGAAACGCGTTGATGTGAACTCATCAATAAAGAGCCGAATGAAACAATCCCCCTGGGAGTGCAGTGTGGTTTTTGCCGAAAACAACTTGAACCGTATGCTGAATATATATATATAAAAAAACAAGAGGGGTGCCCCAATGGGCGCAAGGCATTCTGGTTGTGATAGTCCATAAATGATTGCCAGGACTCAGGATTCTGTAAACCCCAGTGGGTGCCACATACTGCATTGAAGTCAAACCTAGTGGAAAAATAAAAAATAATAAAATAGTATCCCAAGTGGGTGGAAGTACATGTACAAGAAACACTGCAGTGCTGACAATTACAATCCGGAGAGCGAGGCCCCCTTCGGTCCAAGCGGTGCCGCGGTTGCGAGCACCAAGGATCTGCTCCAGATGCAGCGGGACCTCCTCGCGGCCGGACCAGCCACGTTACATCAAAACAAGAGGGGTGCCCCAGTGAGGAGGTCACACCCGAAGAGGTTTCAGCACACCACCGCCGGCAGCAGCACTGACAGGATGCTCACATGTCTCCAAGGCCAAGCGCGTTTCGAGCAATCATCCGCTCTTCATCAGTGGCAAGAAATGTAGATGCAGCCATTTTTTTAATCCATGATTTTTATTTCAAAAGTCCCGCCCCAATGGGCGCAAGGCATTCTGGTTGTGATAGTCTATAAATGATTGCCAGGACTCAGGATTCTGTAAACCCCAGTGGGTGCCACACCGGCGGTGGTGTGCTGAAACCTCTTCGGGTGTGACCTCCTCACTGGGGCACCCCTCTTGTTTTGATATATATATATATATATATATATATATATATATATATATATATATATATATATATATATATATATATATATATATATATATATTATCTACTGACGGTTGCCAGTAGATAGTTATAGTTAGGACATATTTTCCATAGGAAATCCGCAACATTCTATTCCCAATAAGTCTGGCGCTGATTGACGAATCTTCGCGAAATTTTCCAAACTTTTGGCCAGCTCCGCTTCGCTCCCACCCTGAAAGTTTCGCGGTGACTCGTCAAGTGGGGGCTAAGAAAAAAGGGGGGTCCCAAAACACATTTTACCCATGCAATTTCCCATAGGACCTGTTGTCGCAGCTGCAGCCCGAACTGCTGAACGGAATTACACCAAACTTGGCAAAGAGGTAGTCCTCAGTTCAGACTCGTGCCTTTTGCTTAAATGGTTTAAATCCATTCAGTAGTTCCTGAGAAAATTACAGTTAAAAGTACATATATATCTATGGCCGGGGAGGATCTGCGGACCCTCCCCGCACCCAGCGCACACCCTGCCGTGCATGAGCTGAATGCTAATTGGCTGTCAACACTCCAGATCAGGAAGTGTTGGCAGCCATCTTGTGCATTCTGCATCTTCTCACACCCTAATTTAACCTTTGATACACCAACTCAAAATTTCAGACGTCCATTCTCAAAACCATAGATAGTCCAATACCAATAGCTACATACCCACTCATTAACTCTTAGCTCTACATACACCTCCACTCACTCACCTGTACAGTCACTCATACTTACAGTCACTCCGTACAAGACTATGATATGCATTTATACACCTATATAGACACTCACAGACCGCCAATCATCCATTGAGGTACTGACACACCTAGTCAGTCGTGCAAGTAATTAAACACAGTCCAATTTACTCACCTATACAGTTAAACACACTCAAGTTCACTTACTCATAAAAATAGTACCACATTCTTACGCTCTTATACAATCATTGATACAAGCACACACTCATCCATACAGCCACTGTTGGACTTGGCCCTTCCTGCAGGGTCATCCCTGAACTTTTTGCCTTCCTCCTGTTTTTTTTCTGACCTGTTGTTGGCTGTTTTATGACTCTGGGCACCTTACCACTGCTGATCAGCGCTAAGGTGCATATGCTCTCCCTATTATAAAATGTATACATTGATTGGTTTCCATGTTTGGCTTAATTACACACTCTCACATATACATACTTATATACTCTTACACGCATATATACTGCCTTTCACATATGTAGTTAGTCACACATGTACCACTGAGATATAAATTCAATCCCTAACACACCCATACATACACTCACCCAACCATACAGTTGATCACAGATGCACTCTTAAAACCATGCACCCATAGAATCACCTACTCACACATCTATGCATAGAGTCACACACACCCTACCCACACAAACACTCAGGCACCCATACAGATACTCAGACAACCAATCAATAACCCCTATAGACACTCATATAGCTATTCACAAAACCATGCAGCCACTTATACACCTACACACAGACACATACAGACATTCACACAGTTTAGTCACTAGTCCGCAGTAAGATACATTTAATGACTCACTTATAGAGTCAGTTACACACCAAGAAAATCATCCATTCACACACTTGTACACCCACTCATTCTTCCACAGGCCTTTCACTATAAATATATAAAATATATTTAAACCTTACAGAAACACACAGTCACTGGATGACGTCATCAGTGATGTCATCAGTGATGTCATTTGAGATGTCATCAGTGATGTCATGAGTGATGTCACTGACCATGTCATGAGTGATATAATATGTGACGTCATCAGCAGTGCATTGCGGGGACACGAGTTATAGTTAGCTGAACTAACTATAACAGGGGAATTTCTAGGGTTTTGTACGAGGGAAATGTCCAGCTAACTATAACACCCCTGAAACCTATGGTTTATTCAGTGAATTTCTAAAGTTTTTTAAATGCCAATTCCTAACTATAACGCCCCTGAAACCTTTGGTTTTTTCAGTGGATATATATCTATATAAACAATGCGCAATATCCAGATGCCAGATACCTTTAATAACAACAGGGCAGCAAACAATACTTGCATTTCTCCTTTTTACGCATATCTCTGTTAGAGCCTTGATCATAGACAAGCAGCTGTTGCTTTCAAGCAGTTTGACTTTTTAAAAAGAGTAAATCTTGAGTGATTTCATGACAGATGTACACATCCCATAATGCAATATCAAGTACTTCCTAAATGCCGCTCGAGGGTTTGGACTTTGCTGCCTGCTGCCTGGATTCTCATCTGTGACCCGATTCCACGCTGCCCAGGTCGCCGCGCTGTGCCTCTGATTGGGGAAAGGGTGTTGCTTCGCACTTGGACTGCTGCGAGTACCCGGCGCATTCGGGACTGCGAGGACCAGGGTGCTGTGCGTGACGCTGACCAGCTGCACCTGGTCCTCTTCCCGACTCCTCCCCCAACACCTTCATTGCGCCTCGCGGCCCCCGCTTCGCGGGAGCCGCTCGAGGGTTTGGACTTTGCTGCCTGCTGCCTGTATTCTCATCTGTGACCCGATTCCACGCTGCCCAGGTCGCCGCGCTGTGCCTCTGATTGGGGAAAGGGTGTTGCTTCGCACTTGGACTGCTGCTAGTACCCGGCGCATTCGGGACTGCGAGGACCAGGGTACTGTGTGTGACGCTGACCAGCTGCACCTGGTCCTCTTCCCGACTGCTCCCCCATCCCCGCTTCCCTTCCCCTTATCAACATAGCTCCGCCCACACACGCTAGCGGGACGCGCGCGGGTCTAAGACCGGGCAAAGAGCGGGCCATTTGAGGCCGTTCGATACTGTTTGAGGCTGGGCTGGATATATTTCTTGGAAAGAGTGCTCCGTCACAGGTAACAAGCAATGGCTACCGGACTATTGAGGTTGGCCCCTAAGGGTTGTAATGTTGTAGGGACTCTGGACAATTTTATCACACGCGCTAGTAATGTCCTCGCCTATGAGATCGCTGCCACAGAACGTAGGCTATCCCTAGATCCATCGCTAGGGAAGCGATCATCCTTGGGAGCTATTATGACCATCCCTTCACCGGATAACTCAGTACTACCCACACTAGGTGGCTCCTCAGCTGAGGTTCTACTAGATGATCCTTCCCCTCTGGCTGTTCCCACTCAACTTAATCCAACTGTACCTGGGCATAATCAGCCCGATTACTCTTCCCCAGCTCCTATAGTCAATTGTGCCACAACGAGATCTATGACGGATCGGTCCGTCAGAAGCAAACGTCCCGGGGTGAACCTCCCTGCTACTAAAAGCAAAAAACGCGAAGGGGCTCCTGTGAGATGTCCCACTAAAAAGAAACAAAAACAGACGCCTGTCCCTAACCAAGATAATAATACACCCTTAATTGAAAACGACTTAGTTAACTTCCCGACCCAACACCTTGTCGTACCCCCTACATCCACCGTTCCATGTTTGGAAGCTCTTGAGGGAATGAGTCCTAGTGCTTTTTGGGATAGAATGGCTGCCCTAATCGATGGAAGGCTGTCTCCCTTAGTTGAGCGCCTTGCCGCTCTGGAAGGGAAATTAGCATTACTACCAATTCAAATACAGCCTAACACAGTGGCATCAGTACATCCAGCTCTGAATCCATCTTACCATCAATCTACCATTGTATCTTGTATTTCATCTACTGAACAGGTGGCCGCCTATCCTTCCGCTCCTAACCCAGCTCAAAGTGCAGGGGAACCAATCTGCAATAAGGACTTTAGGCATGCCTGCTCTGCCACACCACGACAGGTTAGTGTACCTTGTGAATCAGGTAACTCAGTGGGTCCTCCAACCCAAATTCCTCCCCTTCCCTCGACCAACTCTGGTTCTAATTCCCCCCCTACCACTAAGACTCTCCCAAGACTCGACCTACCACCAGAATGCAGTCCATATGTTGTGGTTTTAACAGGCGTACCTGAACTCCCACAAGATAGAGTTGAACCCTATTTGTCTTTGAAGTATAAGACAATACACTGGCTGAACGCAAATAGACCTTTGCCTTCAAATCTGAATGGGTAAATTCTGATGGTTCGAAGAGTATCTTGGGTTGGCCGCGGTGTGAAGAACATCAGGGGTGATTGTATAATTGTGAACTTTAGAGATCCAAGGGTGGTAAAACATGTCGGAGAGGGGGGTTGGAGTAATATGGCTGATGGAATCCACTCCCCCCTCCTTTCTTACTTTTACCCGTTAGGAGCACCCAAACATAGGAGGGACATACCCATTGCACAAACGACTACAGAGAGACCGTGTACAGCCCTCAGTGGAACCCAAGAGACTGATATACATCTTGCCTACCTTAACATACCCTGCCATAATAGGTTCAGTTCCTTGGATTGCATTGATTGACTGGAGTTAGACTCTGACTCCAGGTCCATAGCCACATTGCAGACGGAGCCAACTGAGAGCTCGGCACCATCATTACAGCCTCAGGCACTCACGGGCTCAGACAATTGGGCATCCCTGGATGTTGGCTGTGACCCTGGAATAAGGAGAACACTTATAAGCGCTGCTTGACTGTTTAAAACCCTTAGTTGATGGGAATCCTTCTCCAACAGGTACCGACCCGGGTATTCCACCCGTCCTGATTCCGACCCCATATCTGGGTGGAAGCCCCAAAATAGGGTTAACATTTCAAATAGAGCCAAAGTCAATGGATACACCACCCCCAGAGAGAATAGTGTTTTGTCCTGACACCCTTTCTGATAATACCCCTTTTTTTGCTCGCCCTACACAATTAGGCCTCATACTTACCACTACTTGTGGCAACTTAAGTACACCCCCGGCCACAACATCCACTTCCCCTAGGTCTCATCTATCCACCAATAAGGCTACGGGGTTGAAAGTTTTGTCCTGGAACGTGGCAGGCCTATCACGTTTGTTAGAACTCCCTGATTGGGGGGAGTTCATAGATGGCTATGATATCTGCCTCTTCCAGGAGACTTGGGCATTGAAGCCCCATCATCGTGTAGGGTTTGCTACCTTCTGGGAATCCGCAGTAAGGCCAAATGGGGGAAGGCCTTCTGGAGGGATGACCATTTGGGTACGGACTCACCTGGGATGTGCACCCAAGAGAATTAATACTGACTCACCGGATATTATGTGTTTAGTAATGTCCACATGGGAAAATCAGGTACTGACCCTCATAAACATATATTCCCGTCCTGTGAGTTATGGCCAGGAGTCCACTACCTTGAGTAGTTTGGACGTTTTTCTGAGTACCATTATTAATACCGATTTTCTTATAATCGGTGGGGACTTCAATTGCCATTACGAACCTTTGAACGGGCTAATTTCCCCTGTATCCCAGGAAGAGGACCAAGTGTGGGCTATACCGCCTTCCAATACTTATCCCACGAAGGCTTGGACGCCATTGGTTCTTCAACTTACCCAATTAACACTTACTTTCTCATTAAGGGCGTGCAATGGTAGGTTCCCTGCAGATAACCCAGGTAATCCAACATTTGAAAGAAATGGCCAAACTTCCATTATCGATTACATTATGCTTAGTACGGGACTCTGGCCAAGGATCCTGGACTTCCAAGTCATTAAACGCTGCGAAAGTGACCACAATCCCATTGCTGTTACCTTGGAGGGGCTTACAAACCACCACCTTCTGCCTATAGATCCATCTAGTGTAGTTCCCCTGATTACAACTGATGGCTCCCGAAGAGTTAGATGGGAGAAGATCGCCCTATCTGATAGGAAACTCGGTGCAATGTATTCCGAGATCTATCCCCTTTTGGAGAAATTAATGGGAGCACCAACTACACTAGAGGCTCATTTTGATTTTGAGTTGATCGGAGTGACACATATAGAATTATGTGCCACCCTTGAGATCCACTTTAGTCGGGCTATTAAGAGGAACTTACAATCAACAAGGGAGAACCGTGTATGGAAGCAAAGCTATTCCTTTTGATAACTCTTAAAAATGGCATTAAGCCAAAAATAAAGGAAGCAAGGGCTCTCTTTAAGAAAACCATCAACGATGCAAAAAAAGAGTGGGAAATCAGCAGATGGGAGGAAATCTCCCACGCACTAAAGAACAGGGACCAAAAATCATTCTGGAACTTAGTTAAAACTGGGATGTCTGGTCCGACTCGAGCGCTTCAACCCAATCTAGGGCAAGAAATATGGCGTACTTATTTAAGTACGCCATATTTTAACTCTACGCTTCTAAGACTTCACTATTGGTCATTCCCCTCCCCCACCCTAGTCCTTGCCCACCCCCAATCCAGGCCTTGACCCCGATGTGCACCCTCAGTGAGGTTAGAGTTGCCCTCAGTAAAGTCCAACCCAATAAAGCCCCAGGCTTAGATAGAATTCCAGGCGATCTTTTTAAAAGTGAACCTGACATTTGGGCCCCATATCTATTTGGTCTCTTTAATGCAATTCTAGCAGGAATGCCGCTACCACCTACCTGGGTCGGAGCGGAGATCATACCAATACATAAAAAGGGTTCTCCACTTGATCCGGCTAATTATAGGCCTATTAGCCTAATAGATGTCGCCCAGAAGATTTTTGCCCGCATTCTCTTAGGGAGACTACAAACCTGGATGGAGGAATCTAACATTTTGACCCCTCTGCAGGCGGGATTTAGAGCTAGAATGTCAACTGTGGACCAATTGTTCAGGCTGCAAATGATCCACTGGAAAAGTATAATCTTAGAAGGGGGCAGTCTTTACCTCACGTTTGTTGATCTAAAGTCTGCCTTCGACATGGTGGACCGCAGCCAACTCTGGGAGTTGCTAAAGGGGATGGGCGTACCTCTCTACCTCTGTGACCTATTAGAACGACTCCATAAAGACACCTTCGCTAGAGTCAGGTTCGGACTCCATGGAGAACTCACAGAACCATTTCAGGTAGAAAAGGAAGTTAGACAGGGCTGAGTTTTAGCCCCAACCCTCTTTGCCCTCTTCTTGAATGGACTGGTTGAAGACATTCTGGCCCTAAGCGATATAGATGCCCCCAAGCTGGCAGGCAGGAAAATTCCCGCACTTATGTTTGCGGACGATACTCTGCTTTTATCTAGATCACCCATGGGTATGGTTAGAGTCCTGGAGGGCTTTGCCTCCTTTTGTAGGAAAAGGAACCTAATCATTAATGTGAATAAGACCAAATACATGGTGTTCCATGCAGATACCATTAATCGTCCTATACCAAAACTGGACGGCCTGCCCCTAGAACGGGTGAACACTTTTGATTATCTGGGCTTGACCCTTAATAGCAAAATGACCTGGGCCCCCCAGATTTCAAAAGTAAACTTAAAACTTGTCCAGATATCAGGGGGGATCATAAAGATGCTTAAAAACAGCCACTTAAAATTAATCAGCCCTCTGGTAGAGATTTATAAAACCCAGGCTAGGGGGGTGGCAGCCTATGGCGCGGAATTATGGGGCCATAACCCATCCTTGATTTTAACCAAGTCAGAAAATCAATTTTTTAGACAGCTATTTGCACTTCCGACGAGCACCCCCATCCAGCCGCTCAGGATGGACCTGGGTATTCAACCAATTGCGGACATGGTCGCCTCCAGACCCGTAATGTACTGGCGACGACTATGGAGCACTCCCGAACTTGCTAACTTTCAGGAGGAACTGAAGTCCATCTTATTGCTACGCAAGGCAGGTGTTATCCCTTGGCTAGCCTATGTTAAAAAATCACTTAGGGATATAGGGAGAGAAGATCTTTGGCTCTTACCTGAGGATACTTGCTCCTCTCTACCAAAAAGATCATTGGCAAAAAGTTTGGAGGAACATAAGCTGACTCAGATCATTCGATCTGCTAATACTGCAAATCTGACCTCGGCTTTTCTCGAGGCCAAAATTGACTATAGATTTGAGTCTGCAATAGATTTGATTCACCCGGTAATTGCCAAAAAATTATATTTACAATTTAGATATGGGTCCCTTCCCCTCCGTTCAAGAACAAATAAATGGGTTGGCTCAATCACGCAATCTTGTCCTGGGTGTGGTGCCACTGATGAAACCGAGGTTCATGCTATAATCTTCTGCCCAGCATATAAAATTCCCCGTTGAAAATGGATAATTCAACTTGCTAAGAATATAGGGGTCACGAATCATAGAGATCTCTTTAGGCTGTTGAAATACGATTCGTCCCCCGTATATGTTATTGTGATATCCAAATTTCTTTTTTCTATGTGGCTAATCAGAAGACAACTATTACCTCATTAAGGTAATTTTACATGCATTATCTATTGTCACTATTCTGTTTTTATCTTATGTATTACTGAACTATGATTGTATCTACATTCAGAACCATGTTTTTATCTTTATTTATCTTTTCTGTGTTATTATACTATGCTATTTTATGAACTTTTATGGCTTGTAGCGGAAATAAAGTTTTTCTGACTGACTGACTTCCTAAATTGATTGTATTCAAAAGTATCTTGAAGGACCCACAAACAATAAAATATCTCTTAATTTCTACTCTTTATTGATGCTGCCATGTTGTTCATTTGAATGAACTTGTGAAAATAAAGTCAATTTTGTTGCCTGAATTACAAAAGTACTCTACTGCTGCACATCCACAGGATTTCTAAAAAAGGCGATAAACATATCCATCATACATGCTCTTGCCCACCTTAATGTCCTGATTTCATGGGAAAATCCTTTTGTTTCGCTTAGGTGGGCAGGCCATGGTCCCTCAATGACATCAAAAATCAAACAGCCTCTGAATACGGAGCACTGACCCTCTCAGGGCATCTTCAGTGGTGTGGGTACAAGGCATCCCGAAATCCAATGAAAAGCAAACAAACATCGCCAAAGCCCAAACTCCAGGTGTCCCATATATGTAATAAAAACAGGGCAGTAAACAATTCTCGCATTTCTCCTCCTGAAGCGTTTTGGCTCTGTCAGAACCTTGATCACAGACAAGTAGTTGTTACTTTCAAGCAGCATGACTTTTCAATAGGAGCATAACTGATTTCACGGCACACGTAGGTCCTACAGTTCCCATAATGCAATACCACGTACTCCACAATGGATTGTATTCAAAAGTATCTAAAATATATATTTTTTAAAACATATATATACATACTTATCCAGGAAGACTACGACCCGTTGCAGGTTACAAAGCCCATCCAGGGCGAAATATCCCCATCTTAGGCCAATGTGTCATTGTTATACAATGAGCCAGGATGCTCCAAGATAGTGCCCATTCAGGGTGTGATAGCTAGTTTAATATTTAGACTGGGCGCAAAAGAATGCAAGTGTAATTACACTCACAAAAGAATCAAAACTGTCATAAATGTTTCTGCAACGGTTGTATTTATTACCAGTAAACAACAGGCTAAGATGGCGCAAGTTTACATTGTGAAAAACGAAAAGTTATGAATGTCCCTCTTTCATGTCAATGAACTATATGGATGTTTAAAACATTGGTCATTTCCGGCGCACCAGATGACACCGAAGAAGGCGACAGACAAAATGCGTTTGTTTTTGCACAACCACGTAAGAATAAAATTCAGAACTCACACCCGCGTGTGACTCTTATTGGGTTTCACCGCCTTTGGGATTTTGAAGCTAAGCTATATTATCCTATATTATTTATATATATATATATATATATATATATATATTATCTACTGGCGGTCGCCAGTAGATAGTTATAGTTAGGACCGTGTTTCCATAGGAAATCTCAAAATTCTATTTTGAATAACTTTAGCGCCGGTTGACGAATCCTCGCGAAATTTTCAAAACTAATGGGGCGCTCCGTTCAGCTCCTACCCTGAAAGTCTCGGGGTGATTCGTCAAGCGGGGGCCGAGAAAAAAGGGGGGTCCCAAAACGCGTTTTCCCCATGCATTTTTCCATAGGACCTTTAGACGCAGCTACAGCCCGAACGGCTGAACAGAATTACTTGAAATTTGGCAGAGAGGTAGCCATAAGGTCAAGGAAGTGCCTTTTGCAGGTCTGGTGTAAATCTGTTCAGTATTTCCTGAGAAAATAGCATTTAAATGCATATCAATATCTATACGCGCGCAGGGTGCGCGCACCGTGCGCGCACCGTGCGAGCACCGTGCAAGCACCCTAACGTGCGCGAGCGTAATTCTGATTGGTGGTTACATGTTAGTCAACGTTCGAATCGGTCGAAATCAGGAAGTGTCGGCCGCCATTTTGTTTGTTTTCAGTGCGAGAGTGAAAAAGGAAGGTGGTGAACGTGAAAAGGGGGCAGGGTAGAGAGTTCCTGACCCCCTAGCCTTTGTCAGGGGGTCCCTGAAGGACCCCGAAGGCAAAAAATATATTATTTTTTTTTTAAATCGCGGGGGTGCGCTCACCGTGAAACCCCCCCCCCAAAAAAACATTTTTAATGCGTAGTTTATTGTAAAATAAATATATAAAAAAATAATAAAACATAAATAAATTAGCATTTAAAAAAACGTACAAATTCACTGAAAAAACCATAGGTTTCACACACGTTATAGTTAGGAATTAGCATTTAAAAAACCTTGCAAATTCACTTAAAAAACCATAGGTTTTACACTTGTTATAGTTAGGTGGATATTTCACTCGTAAAAAAACAATGAAATTCCCCCGTTATAGTTAGTTCAGAGAACTATAACTCGCGCGACCGCCACTCTATCACAAGGATGATGTCATCAGTGATGTCATGAGTGATGCCACTGACCATGTCATGAGTGATGTAATATGTGACGTCATGAGCAGTGGATTGCAGGCGCGCGAGTTATAGTTATCTGAACTAACTATAACGGGGGGATTTCATTGGTTTTTTAAGAGTGAAATATCCACCTAACTATAACATGTGTAAAACCTATGGTTTTTTAAGTGAATTTGCAAGGTTTTTTAAATGCTAATTCCTAACTATAACGTGTGTGAAACCTATGGTTTTTTCAGTGAATATATATATATATATATATATATTACCTACTGGCGGTCGCCAGTAGGTAGTTATAGTTAGGACCACGTTTCCATAGGAAAACCTCAACATTCTATTTTGAATAACTTTGGCGCCGGTCGACGAATCCTCGCGAATTTCTCAAAATAGGTGGGGCGCTACGCCCCGCTCCTACCCTGAAAGTCTCGGGGGGATCCGTCAAGCGGGGGCTGAGATAAAAGGGGGGTCCCAAAACGCGTTTTTCCCATGCATTTTTCCATAGGACCTTTAGAACGAGCTACAGCCCGAACGGCTGAACAGAATTACTCAAAATTTGGCAGAGAGGTAGTCCCTAGGTCAAGGAAGTGCCTTTTGTAGGTTTGGTGTAAATCTGTTCAGTAGATTCTGAGAAAATAGCCTTTAAATCAATATATATATCTGAGCCCGCTTACGGTACGCTTACCGTACGCTTACGGTAAGCGTACGGTGGCGTGCGCGAGCGCGATTCTGATTGGCTCTTAGATCTTAGTAAACATTCGAATCGGCCGAAACCAGGAAGCGGCGGCCGCCATTTTGTGTATTTCACTCTGAAAAAAAAGAGTGAAAACAAGGAAAGGGGGCAATGAGGAGAGTTACAGACCCCCTAACATTTGTAAGGGGGTCAAAGAAGGACAGAAAAGTACAAAGAAAACATTTATTGATTTTAAAAAAAATCACGGGGTACGCGTACGGTAAGCTTACGGTAAGCGTACGGTAGGAAAAAAAAAAAAAAAATGAAAATCAGATTTAAGTGTTTAGATATTAGGGGGCTCTAAAAAGAGCCGTTGTGTTTATGAAATGATTTTTTAGTGGTACCTACAAGTAAGTACCGATGCAGAGTCTAAGGTTCAAGAGGAAGACTCTGTTCCCTTCATCATTGAAGTGCACACCATCTCCTCTATAAATGTCTTGCATGTCATAACGCAAGTTGTTGTGGTAAATGGCACCCATACCATAGTCACGGAGGAAAGCAGAAACAGATTTGTTGACGTGCTTTCTTGCTTTGTCATCGCACCGCGTGCCCACCGTGCGTGCACGGCACTAACTGCGTAAAGTGGACGCGGGCTCACTGTGCGCGCACGGTGCGCGAAGCGCACCGTGCGCGCACGGAACGAACTGCGTTAAGTGGGCGCGCACGCCACGAATGGCGTAAAGTAACTTAGCATTTAAAAAACCGTACAAATTCACTGAAAAAAACCATAGGTTTCACACACGTTATAGTTAGGAATTAGCATTTAAAAAACCTTGCAAATTCACTGAAAAAACCATAGGTTTCACACATGTTATAGTTAGCGGAAATTTTACTGATAAAAAACCAATGAAATTCCCCCGTTATAGTTAGTGCAGGCAACTATAACTCACGCGACCGCAATCTTCTGCTGATGACATATGTGTCTTTATGAAAAAAAAATATTTGTAATATATGTATAGCTAAAAATGTATGGAAGAAGACATGGGCAAATAAGTGTCTAAATACAGTATTAGCATCAGCAGAGGATGGCGGTCGCGTGAGTTATAGTTGCCTGCACTAACTATAACGGGGGAATTTCATTGGTTTTTTATCAGTAAAATTTCCGCTAACTATAACATGTGTGAAACCTATGGTTTTTTCAGTGAATATATATATATATATATATATATATATATATTACCTACTAGCGGTCACCAGTAGGTAGTTATAGGTAAGACATATTATCCATAGGAAATCCGCAACATTCTATTTGGAATAACTCTGGCGCTGGTTGACGAACCTTCGTGAAATTTTAAAAACTGGTGGGCGCTCAGGTCCGCTCCTATCCTGAAAGTCTTGGGGTGATTCGTCAAGCGGGGGCCAAGAAAAAAGGGGGTCCCAAAACGTGTTTTCCCCATGCAATTTTCCATAGGAACCTTTAATCGCAGCTACAGCCCGAACTACTGAACGGAATTACACCAAATTTGGCAAATAGGTAGCCCTTGGTTCAGAGTCGTGCCTTTTGGTTAAATGGTGTAAATCCGTTCAGTAGTTCCTCAGAAAATCAAAAGATATATATCTGGGCAGAGCCTAACCACACATCTCATCGTGAGATCTGATTGGCTATCAGCACTTCATCCGAGAAGTGTTGGCAGTCATCTTGGGACCAATATACATGATAGCACCTCATTAAAAAGCATTGCAGTTAATAGAAGGTTTTAAGACTTTAGTTAGATTATAAATCATTTGTTGATGGTACCATACTCATTTTAGGAATTGTGGTGTGTTCTAAGGTAATTTTACCATGTGAAAAAGCCTTCTGCAGGGATATCATGAATCATGTTTGAGAGAAAACTATTTTCTCATGCTTTTCCCACAGAGGTTAGGAAGGTGATCTATATGCTAAACTGAGAGCATATTTTCTGTAAATTCACATTATCTTTCTCAGTCATGTGAGAATGAATTCTGACATTCTCAGTAAAACATCTACATCCAACAAGGGCAGAAACTGTCAGTTGATTCCTTTGTGTTCTACTGCAGCTTCCCAGAGTGTTCTAAAGAACAAATAGAGCGCTAACAGTCCTACTTATGACAAACGTATTGCACACCTGAGGCCATCTTGATTGGAATAAAGTGGTAACTCTTAAAACATTTAATTTAAAAAGGAACAAAATGAGGGGGTTCATTTTGCCATATAAATTATGATTAGTGCTGCAGAAAGAAAAATTAGGGCACATTTTGAGTGACTTCTCAAATCCTCTTCTATTTCATTAAAAAATTCTGACATGCAGACTGAAACATGCACTTTTAATACCAGCAGCAGACTTCTCTGGTGAGCAGTAGCTTTACTACAGTGATCTAATGAGCAACTAGAGCGCTAACATTCAGAATGTATGGCAAATGTGTGACACATCTGAATGCCTTCTTGATGGAATCAAAGTAAAAAAACTGAAAGTATTTCCTACTGAGGAGACTGTAGCAAATGAGGAAATTAGGAAACTTCATAACAAATAAGTCTCCCAAGATAGCCACCAGAGACAAAAGAGCCCAAATGTAGCACACATTTCACCCAGATGTAGCCCAAGTATAGCACAATGACAGAATGTCCCAGAGTGTTCTAAAGAACTAGAGCACTAACAGTCTTACTTATGACAAAAGTGTGGCACACCTGAAGCCATCTTGATTGAAATAAAGTGGTAACACCTAAAACATTTAATTTGCAAAGGAACAAAATAAGGGGGTTCATCTTGCCATAGAAATTATGATTAGTGCTGCAGAAAGAAAAATTATGGCACATTTTGACTTCTCAAATCCTCTTCTATTTCATTAAAAAATTCTGACATGCAGACTGAAACATGCACTTTGAATACCAGCAGCAGACTTCCCTGGTGAGCAGCAGCTTTACTACAGTGATTTAGGGCCATGTGTAGGTAGCCTAACATTTACCACTTCATAAATACCGAATTTTACCGATTCGGTATTTATGAAGTGGTAAATGCCATGTAGGTAATCCATCAGTAATATTTACTGATTCGGAATGGGTCGGTAATTCAGAATCGGTATTTACCGATTTGGTAATGGTAACTGGCTTCCCATTGATTCCTATGGGCCAGGATTCGCTATTTACCGAATCGGTAAAATTACCGATTCGGTAATTTTACCGATTCGGTAAATTACCGAATCCTGAAATGTGCCCCCTTCATACCAAAAGCCTGAATACCAGTCGGTAACGGGATATTTACCGAAAATCGGCCGTTACCGACCGTTATTGGGCTTCCTACATATGGCCCTTAATGAGCAACTAGAGTGCTAACATTCAGAATTTATGGCAAATGTGTTACACATCTGAATGCCTTCTGTAACCAAAATAAAAAACTGAAACTATTTCCTACTGAGGAGACTGCAGTAAATGAGGAAATTAGGAAACTTCATAACAAATAAATCTCCCAAGAGGGCCACCAGAGACAAAAGAGCCCAAATATAGCACAAATATCACCCAGATGTAGCCCAAGTATAGCCCAATGACAGAATGTCCCAGAGTGTTCGTAAGATCAACTAGAGCGCTTACTGTCTTACTTATGACAAAAGTATGGCACACCTGAAGCCATCTTGATTGGAATAAACTGGTAACACTTAAAACATTTAATTTAAAAAGGAACACAATGAGCGGGTTCATTTTGCCATAGAAATTATGATTAGTGCTGAAGAATGAAAAATTAGGGCACATTTTGAGTGACTTCTCAAATCCTCTTCTATTTCATTAAAAATTTCTGACATGCAGACTGAAACATACACTTTTAATACCAGCAGCAGACTTCCGTGGTGAGCAGTAGCTTTACTACAGTGATCTAAAGTGCTAACATTCAGAATTTATGGGAAATGTGTGACATATCTGAATACCTTCTTGATGGAATCAAAGTAAAAAACTGAAAGCATTTCCTACTGAGGAGACTGCAGTAAATGAGGAAATTAGGAAACTTCATAACAAATAAATCTCCCAAGATGCCCACCAGAGACTAAAGAGCCCAAATGCAGCACAAATATCACCCAGATGTAGCCCACATGTAGCCCAATGACAGAAGTGTACAACACACTGTTTATTTTTTGTATTTTTGCAGTTTTATATAGTGCAGACTTGTCAGGTATTGGAGTGCTTTACATGAGCATTGGTTACATCACACAAGAACAAATTGATTGTCGTAGTAGATATGGGGAGATTAAGTAATTTGACCAGAATCACACAATGTCGAGCTGAAGCAGAAACTCCAACCTGGTTCCCCAGTTGCAAAGTCTGCAGCTCTGGAAGTAACACCACGTCCTCTCCCCTAAGGGCAACATTTAATCAAGTGGTCAACTGGATAAAAAAACATAAAGATAACAAATAATTTCAAAGTGCTTTGTCGCTATTTGAAAACTCAGAAAATATGTCCTCATTTTAGTTTTTTAGAGCGCTAACCATAATTTTGATGCAAATAAGACCCTCTCATATATGTAATTTTTAAAGGAAATGCTCTAGGTATTACAGTTTTGATTACATCAAGATGACGTCAGGCGTTTCACACTTTTGTAATAAATATAAAATGTTAGCAATCTAGTTGTTCATCAGGATACTGTTGAGAGGCAGAGACCAGGGTCATGGACTCTGAAAATTGAAGGCAGGTAGGAGGGTGCAGAGGCAACAATTTGATCACACTGGGCAGGCAGGAAGGGCAGTGGCAGAACAGCAGACTATGGAGTGCAGTGAAAAGGGGGCAGGGGCAACAAACCAACAATACAGGACTGGCAAGAGAGGCTGTGGCAATATAATAGACCATTGTGGGCAGAAGGAAGAGGCAGTGGTAGTACAACCATACATGCCAACAGACCCAATTCAGCCAGGAAACGTGCAATGTTTTTAAGCTAAAATGGGCTTTATCTGATCTGTCTCCTGTCTACAATCTCCTCTTTTTCAATGTAACTCAAAGGGGAAAATCAATACCCCAGTTTTTTTTGCAAAATCTCCCTCTTACCAAGTTCAAAATGTTCGCAAGTATGGTACATTGGATCAAGGAAGGCAGGAGGAATTGGGGTAGGGACATGGACTCGGATAACAGAGGACAAGAGGGACATGGAGAGGTGCACCAAACTGACCCTACAGGGCAGGCATCAGGGTTTGCAGCAGCACAATACACCACACAGGGCATGCGGGACGGGAGTGCATCACAACAATCCATAGAAAGCAATAGGGAGGGGACAGGACCATGCACATGGACAACAGAGAACAGAGGGGAAAGAGGCAATGGTAGCTAGCTGACCCTAATGGACAGACAGGAGAGAAAGCGGCAGCATAACAGACCATATAGAGCAGGTGGGACGGATCAGGGGCATTACAATGGAACAGACAAGCCAGGAGGGAGGGAATAGGGGTCTGCACATGGAAACAGAGGGCTGGGGGTAAGGGGGTAGGGCAGGAGCAGCAAGATAACCATGGAGGTCAGGTAGGATGGGCACAAGAAGCAAGATACACCATGGAGAGCAACAGTGAGACTATGATGGCACACACACAGACCATGGAGAGAAGGTGGGAGGGGGTCAGGGGCAGCTAGCTGACCACACAGGGAAGGTGGGAGGGGCCGTGGCAGCACAGAAGACCATGCATGGCAAGCGGGAGAGTTAGTGGCAGCACAATGGCTATGATGGGCAAGAAGGAGGGAGCAGGGGCATGCACAAAGGACCATGGAGGATAGAAGGGAGGGTCAGGACCTGGGCACAGACAAGAGAGTTCAGGGGAAGGGGCCTCACAACAGACCACTCGGGGCAGAAGGGTGTGGCAGTAAAATGGACCATGGAGGACAGGAGGAAGGGGATAGGGGCATGAAATGTGGACAGGCAGGGTGGAGGTGGCAGGGACAGGTTACAGTCATCTGACAATCCTAGGCAGGTGGGAGGGGAGTGGCAGCTCAACAGAACACTCAGAGTAGATAGGAGTGGCAGGTCCGTGGAACATGGTGGGCAAAAAGGATGGAGCAGAGGCATGCACAAAGACATCGGAGAGCAGGGGGAAGGAGAATAGGGGCAGCAAGCTAAGCACAGAGGCTAAGCAGGAGGTCAATGATTGGGCATATAATTGGGCAATGGAGGGCAGGAGGAGTGAACTGGTACATCATGCTAAATGGAGGGCAGTGGCAGCATATCAGACCAGGCATGGCAGGAGGGAGGAGGCTAGTCCATGGATTAAGACAACAGAGGAGGAGGTGGATGAGGCAGAAAGCTAACTGTTCAGAGAAGGCGGGAATTAAGAACTTTATTGTTTTTAAAATGTGTGTCTGTGCGAACTACTTAAAATATGAACAAGTATGCAGCATAATCTCACTTTTATTCAGGAAGAAGAGGATGTTTGTGACTGTGACTCCGGGCTCACTTGGCTGAAAAAAACCCTGACCCTCCACCCCCATCGCAAAATGTAATGCCCGTGAAAAGGGTAGGTGAATGCAGTGTTATATAGAATATAGTCCTGAGAGCACGATTGAAAATGAAAACTAGATATAGTGTATGGTATAAACTATGCACCAAAAAGTGTGATATAAGATGAACCGGGCATGAAATATAATATGGAATACATTGTGCGCAATGACAAATTCATTGGAGAGCGCGAGATAGCACAGGCACTAGCGTGTGCTATGCGATATGCACCTTGGAGTGTAATATGCACAGGGCAGTGTTGTGTAACATAACTAGTCTCTAAAGTTGTAATATAAAATATGTGCTGGGGAGTGTAACGTTGCATATGCACTGTGACAAAGATATAGATCCCAGATTGTAATATGTATGGCATAGTGCTGTGCATTATAACATAGGCATCGAGGAAGGCACGTTAGATGGGGCAATATAACCCATGCGAAGGCAAGTGTGGCATGACATATTCACAGGGTGGTGTTACATTGAACATGGGCTAGAGAGTGTCATAGCATACGCACTAGCTGGTGGATTACAACACAGAGGTGTGTGGCACTCGGCGGGCACTGGTGAGTGTAACACAGCATTGAGCTCAGCCAGGAGCACGCTGTGACTCTCAAGTGAGGTTCGTCTCCTTTCCAGAGAGTAAAATAAAAAGTATTGCACATCCGGTGGTGGATGTGTGTTTTATTAACCGTGAGGTTTTGGTCAAATTTTTGTTAAATTCCCTTTGAATGGCTTGGTGTGCGTGTGTATTAAATGTGCCAGTCAATAGCTACCCATGTTTGTATAAATAAATGACAAGGGTGTCTACTCGGAGAGTACCCACCGGCGGGGGAGCCGGGATTAGGCACAGTAGGGCATCAGACACGTCAGAGCTTCACTAGCGTTGTAAATACATTCCACGTGGATTCATTGTATGCAGAGTCACCTTTTAATGAATATCACGCAAATCCTCATGGTGATAGGTACGTACAATTTGTCCAGCATGTCCTAGGTGTTTCTATGAATATATTAAAAAATAAAATAATAATAAAAAACAAAGGGCGTCCCCGGGGGATGGGGTCCCCGGGGCCATATGTGGCCTGAGGAGGGGGGCAACGCAGCCCTGCTCCAAAAGAATTATATAAAAAAAAGGTCATGCCCCGGCGGTCGGGGTCCCTGGGGCCGATTAAGGCCTCGGGAGGGGGGCCACGCAGCCCCCTTCCAAATGTTTTTTTTTCTAAAAAAGAAATTAGGGGGCAAGCCCTGGGGGATGGGGTCCCCAGGGCCAATAAATTAGAAAAAGAAGGGGGGCCACATAGCCCCCTTCTAAAAAAAATAAATGAAATAAAAGACCGGCATCACACCGGAGGCCATGCCCCCTCCTTGCAGCACTCTGCAAACGTGCCCCCTGGTGAGTTGTAAGTTGGGGAATTAATTCCCCTTCAATACTGAGGGTCCCTGAGGGCCAACTAGCCCAACAGGTATCTCCAGTATGTGCCAGGCAGCTGCTTTGCAGACAGGTGTTCTGAGGCCACGCCCCTTTTTACACCTCTCTGCAATGTAGCTCTGTGGCACTTACTGGAGGTTCCTAGTGGGCTAGTTTGACCCTAGGGACCCTTAGGATTCAAGGGAACTTAATCTCTCAACTTAGAACGGCCACAGGGCGCGATTACAGTGGTAAAGGGAGGGGACGGGGCCTGAGGTGACTTGTGCAAACACACCCTGTGGCGCGTTTTCAGTTGGGGAAATAATTCCCTTTCAATCTTGAGGGACTCTGGCGGCCAACTAGCCCACCAGGTGCTTCCAGTAAGTGCCACTGCGCTGTGTTGCAGAGAGGTGGTGCAGGCCATGCCCCTTTTTACACCTCTCTGCAATGGCGCTTACTGGACATACCTAGTGGGCTATTTTGCCCCTAGGGACCCTCAGGATTCAAGGGGACTTAATCTCCCAACTTAAAACGGCCACAGGGTGTGTTTACACAGTGGGGAAGGGAGGGGACGGGGCCTGAGGTGACATGTGCAAACACGCCCTATGGCGCGTTTTAAGTTGGGGAAATAATTCCCCTTCAATCCTGAGGGCCCCTGGGGGCTAACTAGCCCACCAGGTGCTTCCAGTGGGTGTCACTGCGCTGTGTTGCCGAGAGGTGGTCTAGGCCGTGCCCCTTTTTACATCTCTCTGCAATGCAGCTCTGTGGCGCTTACTGCAGGTACCTAGTAGGCTAGTTGGACCCTAGGGAACCTCAGGATTCAAGGGGACTTAATCTCCCAACTTAAAACGGCCACAGGGGGTGTTTACACAGTGGGGAAGGGAGGAGACGGGGCCTGAGGTGACGTGTGCAAACATGCCCTGTGGCGCGCTTTAAGAGGTAGTTTTAATCCCCCTGCCCTATTATATACTAGGGGCTTACAGAGGAGGTCATGCTAATCACAGGGGGACCCCAACGCATAGTGCTCCCTAGTGTATGTAGGTGTTTTCACTGTATTCTAAGTGTTTTTTAACATAGCACTGGCTCTAGGACTGGTTAGTCAGACTCAGTTACCACCAGTATCTGTCTGAAAAAGTTGATGGTACAGAAGTATTTTGCAACAAGGCTTCTTTCTGCTCTTCTGTTTGTTATTTCTGCACGTTATCCTTCTTCCTGCACCTTTCTTTGAGGACTTCTGTTGCTTCTTTCTGCATTTCTTTTTTTTCTTTATGTGCATTTTTTCTTCTTTCTTCATATGTCCTATCTCTGTAGGCATACTTAGAAATTAGCATTTAAAAAAGCTGTGAAATTCACTGAAAAAAACATGGGTTTCATGCACGTTATAGTTAGGAATTAGCATTTAAAAAACCTTCGAAATTCACTGAAAAAACCATAGGTTTCAGGGGCGTTATAGTTAGCTGGACTTTTCACTCGTACAAAACCATTGAAATTCCCCCGTTATAGTTAGTTCAGCTAACTATAACTCGCGCGCCCGCAATGCACTTCTGATGACGTCACATATTACATCATTCATGACATGGTCAGTGACATCACTCATGACATCACTGATAACAACTCAAATGACATCAGTGATGACATCTTCCAGTGAATGTGTGTTTCTGTATATATATATATATATATATTCACTGAAAAAACCATAGGTTTCACACATGTTATAGTTAGCTGGACATTTTACTGATAAAAAACCAATGAAATTCCCCCGTTATAGTTACTGTAGGCAACTATAACTCACGCGACCGCAATCCTCTGCTGATGCTAATACTGTATTTAGACACTTATTTGCCCATATCTTCTTCCATTAAATTTTAGCTATACATATATTACAAATATTTTTTTTTCATAAAGACACATATGTCATCAGCAGAGGATTACGGTCGCGTGAGTTATAGTTGCCTACAGTAACTATAACGGGGGAATTTCATTGGTTTTTTATCAGTAAAATGTCCAGCTAACTATAACATGTGTGAAACCTATGGTTTTTTCAGTGAATTAGCAAGGTTTTTTAAATGCTATTTCCTAACTATAACGTGTGTGAAACCTATGGTTTTTTCAGTGAATTTGTACGGTTTTTTAAATGCTAAGTTACTTTACGCCATTTGTGGCGTGCGCGCCCACTTAACGCAGTTCGTTCCGTGCACGGTTTTTATCAACTTTAATAAGCCCTGTACATTTGGTGGCCTTCGGCCACCAAAAGCACAGGGGGTGAGGTCAATGTGGATAGTGTTTTTTTTATTTCGATTTTATAATTTCATGTTGCCAAAATTACGTTTTTTTTCTCTATTAATAAGCCCTGCACATTTGGTGGCCTGCGGCCACCAAAAGCACAGGGGGTGGGGTAAGTGTGGATAGTGTTTTTTTTATTTTTATTTTTTTACCGTAAGCGTACGGTAAGCTTACGGTAAGCGTACGGTAAGCGTACGGTAAGCGTACCCCGCGAAATTGCCGAAAAAAAAATAAAACCGTTTTTGCTCTTGGGGGATGTTTGGGGACTCCCTCAACATGACTATGTGGGAGGGAGTTGTCAAAACAGCCCCGTAACATGTTTTTGGCCATCATGTTTGATAAACAACACTCAGTGCGAGAGACAAAATGGCGGACGCCGCTTCCTGGTTTCGGCCGATTCGAATGTTTACTAAGATCTAAGAGCCAATCAGAATCGCGCTCGCGCACGCCACCGTAAGCTTACGGTAAGCGTACGGTAAGCGTACGGTAAGCGTACCGTAAGCGGGCTCAGATATATATATTGATTTAAAGGCTATTTTCTCAGAATCTACTGAACAGATTTACACCAAACCTACAAAAGGCACTTCCTTGACCTAGGGACTACCTCTCTGCCAAATTTCTAGTAATTCTGTTCAGCCGTTCGGGCTGTAGCTCGTTCTAAAGGTCCTATGGAAAAATGCATGGGAAAAACGCGTTTTGGGACCCCCCTTTTATCTCAGCCCCCGCTTGACGAATCCCCCCGAGACTTTCAGGGTAGGAGCGGAGCGTATCGCCCCACCTATTTTGAGAAATTCGCGAGGATTCGTCGACCGGCGCCAAAGTTATTCAAAATAGAATGTTGAGGTTTTCCTATGGAAACGTGGTCCTAACTATAACTACCTACTGGCGACCGCCAGTAGGTAATATATATATATATATATATATATATATACCAAGGTGTATTGAAGAATGAGTGGGTGTATAAGTGTCTGCATGGATGATTTAGTAGGTGCATGACTGACTGTATAAGTGAGTGATTAAATGTGTCTTTCTGAATACATGGGTTAGTGACTGATACAGACATTCACACAGTTTAGTTTGTCAGTTGGTGTGTAAGCGGTTGCATGGGTTGGTGAGTGGCTAAATGAGGGTCTATATAGGTTATTGATTGCTTGTCTGAGTACCTGTATGGGTGCCTGAGTGTCTGTGTGGGTGGGTGGGAGGTGTGACTCCACACATAGATCTGTGAGTTGGTGATTCACTGGGTGTATGGGTTCAAGAGTGCATCTGTGAAGGGCTGTATGGGTGGGTGAGTGTGTGTATGGGTGTGTTGGTGAGTGAATGGATGCCTCAGTGGTACATGTGTGTGTATCTGCATATGTGAAGGCAGTATATGTGGCTGTTGGAGTATATAAATGACTATATGTGAGAGTGAGTGATTGTGAGAGTGGCTGTATGGATGTGTGCATGCTTGTATTAGTTATTGTATAAGAGTATAAGTATGTGTTAGTATATGTTTGAAGAAGTGTGGTGGTGTGTGTATAACTGTATAGGTGAGTAAATGGGAGTGTGAATGATTCTTTGCACGACTGACTAGGTGTGGAAGTAACTGTATGGATGAGTGGCAGTGTGTGAGTGTGTGTATAGATATATGAGTGCATATAATAGTTCTGTATTGATGGATGACTTCATGTATGAGTGACTGTATGGGTGAATGAGTGGAATGAGTGGATGTGTGTGCAGATCTTGGAATTATTGAATGGGTATGCACTAACTGATATTGGTGTGCCTACTGCATTTTAGAGTGGGTGTATCAAAGGTTATATTAGGGTATGAGGAGGTACATCAGATTATCATGTGGATGATGTCAGCAGTGATGTCATCAGTATTGTCATTTGAGATGTCATCAGTGATGTCATCAGTAATGTAATATGTGACATCATCAGCAGTGCATTGCGGGTGCGCGAGTTATAGTTAGCTGAACTAACTATAACGAATTTCTCTTTTTTTGTACAAGTAAAATGTCCACCTAACTATAAGATCCCTGAAACCTGTGGTTTTTCAGTGAATTTCTAAGGTTTTGTAAATGTTAATTTCTAACTATAACGTCCCTGAAACCGATGGTTTTTTCAGTGAATTTCAAAGCTTTTTTAAATGCTCATTTCTAACTATAACTTCCCTGAAACCTGTGGTTTTTTCAGTGAATTTCAAAGGTTTTTTAAATGCTAATTTCAAACTATGACTACAAAGGTAGGACATGTGCAGAAAGAGGAAGAAAGGAGCAGAAAGAAGCAAGAGAAATGTAGAAAGAGGAAATAGAAGTCCAGAAAGACGAAGAAAGATGCAGAAAGAAGCAAGAGATGTGCATAAAGAACCAACAGAGGAGCAGAAAGAGGCCTTGCTGCAAAGTCATCCTGTGCCCCCGACTTTTTGCTGACGGGTACTGGCGATAACTGACTCTGACTAACCAGGTCCGGAGCCAGTGCTATGCTGAAAGACACTTAGAATACAGTGAATACCCCTACATACACTAGGGTACACTATGTGTTGGAGATTCCCTGTGATTGGCATGCCCTCCCCTGTATGGCCTTAGTACATAATAGGGAAAGGGGATTAAAACTACATCTAACTAAGAGGTGCAGAAGGTGGCAAGAGAATTGCTGAAAGAAGCAACAGAGGTGTAGAAATAAGCAAGAAAAGTGCAGAAAGAGGCAAGTGAGATGCAAAAACAGGCATGAAAGGTACAGAAAGAGGGACGACGAATGCTGAAAGAGACAACAGAGGTGCACAAAGAAGCAAATGAGGTGCAGAAAGAGGCAACAGACATGCAGAAAGAGGGAAGAGAGGTGCAGAAAAAGGCAAGAAAAGTGCAGAAAGAGACAGAAGAGGTACATGAAGAGACAACGGGGAGCAGAATGAAGCAAGAGAGGTGCAGAAAGAAGCATGGAAAGTACAGAATGATGCAACAGGGGTGCAGAAAGAGGCAGAAGAGTAGAAAGGAGCAAGGGGGTCACTGTATGAGTACCTAGGTACTGACTGAATGGTTAGAGTACTGCAAGGAGAATGCCTGGGTGAATTTATAAGTGTTTGGGTTTCGGCGCAGTGTTTGGATTAGTACATGGTGCTGGATGGCTGACTTGAGAAGTCCATGGGGAGTGACAGGGTGATTGCTGGAGTGTATAGGTACTGCCTGGGTAACTGAAGGTGTGAAAGACAAGTGTGTAGGTGGTTAGAGGACTGCATGCATAGTGGACAGGGGTTTGTAGCAGTGTATGTGTTAAGGCCTGGGTCACTGCATGACTACTTGGGTACTGACGGAATGATTAGAATACTGCAAGGAGAGTGCCTGGGTGAATTTATAAGTGTTTGGGTTTTGTCCCAGTGTTTGCATTAGTATATGGTGCTGTATGGTTGACTGGAAGAGTGCATTGGGTAGTGACAGTGTGATTGCTGAAGTGTACAGGTACTGCCTGGGTAATTGAAGGTGTGAAAGACAAGTGTGTAGGTGGTTAGAAGACTGCATGCATAGTGGACATGGGTTTGTAGCAGTGCATGTGTTAAGGCCTGGGTCATTGCGTGAGTACTTGGGTACTGACTGAATGATTAGAGTACTGCAAGGAGAGTGGCCGGGTGAATTTATAAGTGTTTAGGTTTTGGCGCAGGGTTTGGATTAGTACATGGTGCTGGATGGCTGACTGGAGGAGAGCATGGGGAGTGACAGGGTGTTTGCTGGAGTGTATGGGTACTACCTGAGAAACTGAAGGTGTGAAAGAGAAGTGTGTAGGAGGTTAGAGGACTTCATGCATAGTGGACAGGGGTTTGTAGCAGTGCATGTGTTAAGGCCAGAGTCACTGCATGAGTACTTGGGTACTGAAAAAATGATTAGAGTACTGCAAGGAGAGTGCCTGGGTGAATATATATGTGTTTGGGGTTTGGCGCAGTGTTTGGATTAGTACATGGTGCTGGATGACTGACTGGAGGAGTGCAAGGGGAGTGACAGGGTGTATGCCAGAGTGTATAGGTACTGCCTGGGTAATTGAAGGTGTGAAACACAAGTGTGTAGGCGGTTAGAGGACTGCACGCGTAATGGACAGGGGTTTGTAGCAGTGCATGTGTTAAGGCCTGGGTCACTGCATGACTACTTGGGTACTGACTGAATGATTAGAGAACTGCAAGGAGAGTGCCTAGGTGAATTTATAAGTGTTTGGGTTTTGGCGTAGTGTTTGGATTAGTATATGTGCTGGGTGGCTGACTTGAGGAGTGCATGGGGAGGAACAAGGTGTTTCCTGTAGTGTATGGATACTGCCTGGGAATTGTAGATGCGAAAGACAAGAGTGTAGGTGGTTAGAGGACTGCATGCATAGTAGATAGGGGTTTGTAGCAGTCTATGTGCTAAGGCCTGGGTCATTGTATGAGTACTTGGGTACTGACTCAATGATTAGAGTACTGCAAGGAGAGAGCCTGGATGAATTTATAAGTGTTTGGGTTTTGGCGCAGTGTTTGGATTAGTACATGGTGCTGGATGGCTCACTGGAGGAGTTCATGGGGAGTGACAGGGTGATTGCTGGAGTGTATAGGTACTGCCTGGGTACTTGAAGGTGTGAAAGACAAGTGTGTAGGTGGTTAGAGGCCTGAATGCGTGCTGGAGAGGGGTTTGTAGCAGTGCTTGTGTTAAGGCCAGAGTTATTGCATGAGTACTTGGGTACTAACTGATTGATTAGAGCACTGCAAGGAGAGTGCCTGGGTGAATTTATAAGTGTTTGGTTTTGGCGCAGTGAATGGATTAGTACATGGTGCTGGATAGCTGACTGGATGAGTGCATGGGGAGTGAAAGGGTGATTGCTGGACTGTATGGGTACTGCCTGGATAATTGAAGGTGTGAAAGACAAGTGTGTAGGGGGTTAGAGGACTGGAAGCATGGAAAGTGCCAATATACCAAATACAGCAATGTATATGAATAGAGCACAGCAGCAGCCGCTTTTTTTTTTTTTTTTACATTTTATCCCAGAACAGGGCAGCATTCAACTGGACAGAACAGAACATTGCAAAACAGAACAGCGCAGCACAGACCTGGAAAGGACAGTGCAGAACTAGTCAGAATAGAGCAGTGCAGCCCAGAACAGTGCACAACAGAACAGGGCATCACACAACTGGACAGGACATTGCAAAACAGAATAGGGCAGCACAAAACAGAGAAGAGCAGAACAGTAAATACAATCAAGACCAGCAGAGAGCAAAGCGGAATAGAACAAATAACAAAAGGGCAAAGCTAACATTGGGAACAGAAAGGAGGAGACGCGCTGCGTAAATAAAAAAATCAAAAGAAAAACGGCAAACGTGAAGGAGATAGACGGGAACAAAAAAGAAGGGAGAGGAAGGGAAAGAGATTGGGGAAGGCAGGGTATGCCATGGAAACTTGTTCTACTGGTCAGGGGGGCACAAAGGGGTCTCTAGAAGAGAATGGAAGTCAGCAAGAGAAGAAACGGAGAGAGGAAACAAAGACGTATCTAAGGAGGAAGACATGGATTTGTGTGTGCGCGTGTTTGTGTATGCATGCGTGCATAAGGAGCAGGTGGAGAGACCCAGCCAGCAGCTCCACTGTACTTGTTCTGCGCCTGATCCTCCCGTGCAACTCTTGGGAGCAGTACATGTCAGACACCAGCCCCCCCAACACCCATATATGAATAGAGTACAGCAGAAGCTGCTTCGTTTTTTTTAAAACATGTTTTCACAGAACAGAACAGGACATCATTCAACTGGACAGAACAGAACATTGCAAAACAGAATAGGGCAGCACAGACTTGGAAAGGACAGCACAGAACAGGGCAGAACAGAGCTGTGTAGCCCTGAACAGTGCACAACAGAACAGGGCAGCACACAACTGGACAGGACATTGCAAAACAGAACAGGGCAGCACAGAAAAGAGAAGAGCAGAACAGTAAGCACAGTCAAGACCAGCAGAGAGCAAAGGGGAATAGAACAAATAACAAAAGAGCCAAGCTAACATTGAGAACAGAAAGGAGGAGACGCGCTGCATGAAGAAAGAAATTAAAAGAAAATGGCAAACATGAAGGAGATGGAAGGGCACCAGCCCCCCCCAACTCCATATATGAATAGAGCACAGCCTGTAGCCGCTTCGTTTTTTTAAAATTTTCGGCGGATTCCCGCACCCGGCGCAAGCCCGCTCGAAATTTTTTAAAACAAATTCTTTTTTGGGTCCTTGTGGGACGCCCTGAGCAGGCCAGGGGGGTCGGGATGTTTTTACTCTGCCCCCTTTTCATTTATTTTAATCTTTTTCTCACCTTTTTGATTTTCACTCCTCGAAAGCACAAGATGGCTGCCAACACTTCCTGCTTTGAAGTGTTGGCAGCCAATCAGAGGTAAGCTCATGCTCGGGACTTAAGCTCCGCCCAGATATCGAAACTTTTATTTTTTTAAATCCTCAGTAACTTCTCAACATATTTATACCATTTAAAAAAAGGTCGATTTCTGAACCAAGCACTACCTTTTTGCCAAATTTGGTGTAATTCGGTTTTGCAGTTCGGGCTGTAGCCTATGGGAAATTCATTTTCTGACCTATTTTTTTTTTATTTCTCAGGAACTACTGAACGGATTTACACCATTTAATAAAAAGAGTTCTTTCTGAAACAAGGGCTACCTTTTTTCCAAATTTGGTGTAATTCCGTTCAGCAGTTCGGCTGTAGCCGTGTCTAAAGTTTCCTATGGAAAATAACAAGGAGAAGCACGTTTTGGGACCCCCCTTTTTTCACAGCCCCTGCTTACCAAATCACCCCAAAACTTTCAGGATAGGAGCTGACCGGAACGCCCCACTAGTTTTGAAAATTTCCTGAAGATTCGTCAACCGGCGCCAAAGTTATTGGGAAAAGAAAAAACGCTTTTCCTATGGAAGCTAGGTCCTAATTATAACTATCTACTGGCGACTGCCAGTAGATAATATATATATATATATATAAATGTATTGTGTTTGTGAGGTGTTAGTACATATGTCGGTTGCTTCTTAGCCCCGGCTGAACATGAGAGGAGAAGAGAAACAAAAGCTGTATTATTAATAACCCCTTAAATGAAATGTTTGGTGGAAGAGATGGCTCTTCAGTCTCATATCCAACTTTCAGACCGGACCTACACATGAGGGGGCAACTAGAGCTGCTTGAATTAAGCTCCACTCTAGACAGGACCATGTTCTTTAGCTGACAACATTAGAGGTCAGCGGCTCACACTAAAATAAACATAACTGGATTTGTGATTTTTGCCTCATGCATAGAGGTGTTATGCAGGAGCCAGTATTTTTCTGTTTAGGAGAGCAAAGAGGACAGATGGCTCCAAAACCAGTACAGTAAGAAAAGATGGGCACTATTTCCTATGGTTGACACATTTTAGTGTACAAATACACACATCAGAACATACATTGAGGGGGTAATTGGATGCGAGGGATGATAAGGAAGGGATAGGTTGGTTCTAGACGATAAGGGGAAATGTTACAGGGGTACACTGGGTTTATTTGTAATGCACTAAAGTGGAGAAAATTATGAACAGGTAGCTGAGCCAGTTCTTGGATGAGACTCAAGTGCTGGACCCGACCCAGTATGGCTTTAGGCCAGGTCATAGCACGGAATCGGCCCTCATAAAAGCCACGGAAGAGATCAGGGTTGCGGTGGATCAGGGAGGGAGGGTGGCACTGATTCTGTTAGACCTGTCCGCAGCATTCGATATGGTTCACCACTCCATATTGTTGAGCCGTCTAACCACCTGTGGAATTCAAGGGAAGGCCTGGGATCTTTTAAGATCCTTCCTTGCGGACAGGAAACAGATTGTTGCCCTCGGGGTCTTTCAGTCCAATCCCTTTTCACTGCCTTGTGGGGTCCCGCAAGGATCCTCACTTAGTCCGACTCTTTTTAATATCTATGTTAGTGCACTAGCCCCAGTTATAGATGCCTTTGGTTTTGGCCTTACATCATATGCAGATGATACTCAAATCGTGGTATCTCTGACACCGGAGGGAGAGGCTGATGCGGAAGGACGTTTTCAAGAGTGCATGCTAGCAGTGGACAATTGGATGGCCAACAATTGCCTTAAACTGAACTCAGAGAAAACTGAGGTGATATTGTTTGGGAATAACACTAGTTTTTGGACTCCCTCCTGGTGGCCGGATTCAATGGGGAATGCTCCCTTGCCAACCAGAAAGGTTAAGAACCTGTGGAAATGTGGATTTTCCTGGTCAGTTATGTCCCCTATCTTGGACCCCAACGGTTCTATCTGCATGTTACAAGTACATGTATGTTCCCTCCAGTTCCAGTTTCTAAGACGCAAACATATGTGTGTCTACCGTCGACATGTTCTCTGTCAGATCCGCCATCAATGGGCTGGATATTCGATTCCAAGGTATGAAAGGCCACCTACTTTATATGGCTAAGTTACTCCATTTTTACAGTTCAGGCAAGTAGGCCCGATTCTGTCCTCAAAGCCTTTCCCTGCTCTCAGCCTCTGACAGCTTTAGCTTGAGCTCGCATCTGTATCCATGAACTTTGTCCTACTCCCTGTGCAGCTAACGGTGCCTGCCTCGGCCAGTTTTCGCCTGACTGCCAAGAAGCTGTATTTCACCTTCGAATTATCTATTTTGCTCTTCAGCCGATGCATTCCTGTCTAGTGATTTAGGAAAACATCTCCTTTAGCTCACAAGCAAAGGACTCAGCCTTTCCGTCCTCCTGCAAGTGATTCATAGCCCTGCTGCCATGGAAAGTTTTCTGCCCCTCGCATCTCATATAGACACTTAGACGCTTGTACACGCACACACAGTTAGTATAGAATAGATTCTGTCCGAGAGTCCTTCCTTGTGGATAACATAGTTCTCCAAACATAGGATGGTAGATATGATTTGGGATTAGGTTGACTTGACCCCCCAGACTTCTCGTCTCCACATGTAGAGCTAAATGTCAAGTCCCCTTCACCCCCTAGTTGCACGTCAATTACACGTCATACTGCTGCGCGCGCATCTATGCCAAGTATTATCTTATAGATCCACCTATGTCTGATAATCCTAACCAATCATGTTTCTTTTATTCCTTATTACGCCTAGTTTCGATTATGTCACTGTCACGTCATTTTTTTCTTATCAAATGTTACGCCTTCTACATTCGTTTCATTGTAATGCACTTATTATAAAAATACATGACTGTCAATAAAGTATTGTACTTCACTTCCTGAACCCTCGTGGTGACGGAACCTGAAGGCCGCGACTCGAGTCGGCCATTTTGAATGGAATAAAGCCCATTTAGAAAACCTCTTATACCACGGATTCTGCCTCTTGTTATTTTGAGCTATTTACTTTATTTTAAGATTCCGTATGAAATTCAGTCCGGTATTTTATTTACCACATAATGGCGCCCGAACAGGGACACTTTCTCATCTCACGCGCCGGCGGTGCGTTGCAGGCCCGGTCTCCTGCCACAGCTGGACGGACCATAAACGCGTACCAGCAGGATTTCCTGTAAGCTCCCTCCGGTCAAGCGGGGGCGACTGAGGCTGCGATCAACCCAGACGAGGCGGTGAGAAGTGCGAAGTATCCCGACCAGAGCCTAGCTGAGAGAGCAAGATCCGAGGTATACAGAGGCCCACCAGGTTTTCCGAAATCCCGATGTCCAGAGGGTCCGCTGCCCGCAGTCATCGAGTCCTGTCCATTCTCTGAGGCCTTCCGTTTCAAGGAGCTACTCGGTGAGTACCATCGCCGGGGAGGCGTGTTGACGCGCACATAGGTTGTGCCGGTCAAAACGGATTTGGGTACACAAATCCGGTCTGCACTGTTTAGCAGTGTATATGTACTGTTTAGCAGTATATCAAGTATTCCGAAGTATTCAGTTATTGTCAAGAATTCAGCGTGGTGATTAGTTAGGCAGACTGTCATCATTGTCGGTCGTTGTTAAAATGTTTAAAGTTTAATGTTTAAAGTGTTCTAATATTATGGTATGAATGAGTGTTCATTGTTCACTGTTCATTATTGTGTTTTTTTCGTATTAAGAAAATTCAAGAGTAAGTATCAGATCAGTTGTCAATATGCCGCTCTTCTCGAAGTTAAGACAGATTACTACCAGAAGAGGGGTGCTTGAAGAAGCAGTTCCTATTCCTCCTAGGGACACTCCAGGGCATTTTATGTACCATAAACATGGCTTAGATGCCATATTGTTTCTTGATCTATGGGTAGATTATACCAAGGGATTACCGGAAAGTCAAAGGTGGCCCATAGCGGGAACCTGGGATGCAGAGTGCATCATAAAAGTGGAGGAAGAGTTATGGAAAAGAAAGGTCAGACAGTCACAGAAAGACGCTGTTGAGTTATGGCGTAAAGAATCTCATAGACGAACAGAAAAAGCACGTAGACAAGAAGAGAGGAGTAAAGAAAGTTCAAATAAAGTTCAAGAAAATCTATTAATTGAGGAAGGTATCCGAGTGAGATCAGAACAAGTAAATAGACAAAGAAATGCTCTTATGAATGGTATGTATCCCCTACTAGCCGAAGGATTACCTAAGGCTGCTCCAGAGATACCAAAAGACTTGCCACCCCCATTATTTCCAATTAAGGTACATCCAAAGGGGCTTCCCAGAACCGCAGAAGATGTTTTTCTTTCCTCATATCTAGATGACGCAGCTCCCGAGTATGCTAACGCCGCACCACATAGACCGTCTGGCAGAGGGGTTCAACGTCAGGATCAGGTATCTGTCCCCGTGCAACAGCAAGTTCCGACACAAGCGTCGGCAAGCACATCTGTTTCCGCATCTGTCTCCACAGTCGACTCTACAGAGGTATCGACACCCATAGTTGCTGTGTCACGTTCAACGAACCCATTCACACCCGACGCCCCAGATAGGGCCACGGGAGGTGCTAGCAGTACTTTTACACCACCTAGAATAAATAAACTTGTCTTTCAAGAGTCAGCACATTCACGTACACCAAAATTCGTAAATGAACGTACGCTTAAGGAACTCCTTGTTAATTGTAGATATGACCCCGTGGTCGGTAAAGAGGACGAAATGGTCCTGGCATCATTACGTATCAGACGAGCCGCAGAGTATTTAGCAAGGTTACCAGGAATGACTACGCATCTGGATAACATATATCATTTTGTTCAAACAGGACGAGATCCAGGATGTATTAACAGAGCTATGGAATTCCAGAAAGTAGAAATACAGGGGGAACTGTTACGTTTCCTCATAAACTGTGTGATCAGAAATCAAGATCGTCCGGGTGTAGACCCGAATGCAATGCTTATTCTTACAAGATGGAGTCAGAATATATCGGAAGGGAGACACGATAAACAAAATTGTATAATAGCCATGTGCCGAAAAATACGTAAAGAAATAGAACGTATTCATGAAGAGAGATTGGGAACAGACGAGTTTGAGCAAGATGAAGTGTCCGAATCAGGGAATTCCGCAAGACAGTCAGAGACCATAGCCTATGTAGGCAGAGGAAGATCCTGTGAAAATACTAGATGTTTTTCTGATCCAATACACTCTGTATACCCAAATAACAGCAGAACGTATCCAACGCCTGTAATAAATCTGAAGTCTCCTGAACATTCGTTTCAAGCCACAGATAAAATACTACGAGAACGAAGGGGTTACCACCTCCTCGATTCCATGGATGAGCAAGAATTAGCCAGATCAGCCGTTCACTGGATTGTTAGTCCTGAAAAATACGGTGATGAGACCGTAGCACACACGTTTCTCAACCTCAGTACAGACGAACAACGTTTAGCTGGAATCTATATGATTCAGCAACTCCTTATATTATATAAAAACCGACATGCTGACCTTGGTCCTTTACCTGATATATTAACGGAACTACTCACGTACAGATGGAGAGGTTCTAGTAACAAGCTAATTAAAGAGATATTAGTGTCCCGTAAGCAGTATGTCCTTTTTGTAAATCCAGATTCTCTCTCCCTGCCCCGCAGAGAAAGAGCACCGTACCATATGGATAGACAAAATCCTTTACGAGAAGTGCACCCAATAAAAGGCGAAGACAATGAGTTTCACCGTGTATTTGTTTACACACCCATATCAAAAATGGAATTATTAGAAATGAAAAAAGTAGTACCTAGTCATGACAAAGACCCAGCGGGTTTCCACCGAGAAATTAAAGATATGTTACTGATGGGAGAGTACACCTTTCCTGATATTATGACGATATTAAAGGTGCTTTTGCCTGCTGGCATTTATGAAAAACTGAAAGAAAAAGAGTGGGAAGTAGGAGACCAAAAGATAGACTGGACAGCATTAGCAGAGGAAGAAAGGAGCCGAACTGCAGGTTCGGGGCTCGGGGATAAAGTTAAACTGTTACCAGGTTTACTAGTACAGGTACTGCCACGTTTATTAACTACAAAAAAGGAAGATTGGGGTGCAATCACAGCCTGTAAACAAAAGCAAGATGAAGACACAAGCGATTATTATGCTCGATTTGAAAAATGTTTTGGTATAAATAGTGGTATAAAAGCAAGTAGTGACTCATATCCACATCTATTTGTGACAAAATTAGTGGAAAATGCATTGCCCCCAGTGAAGAATAGAATATTGAAATTCGAGAGTACCTGGCAAAGTAACACTCCGTCGCAAATGCTACAAATGTTACAGTATCATCACAATAGAATTAGGGATGAACAAGAACACGAGCATAGACGCATGAAGGATACAAAAATGAAAATGCTAGTTTCTCAGACAGTACCAGCAGATGGTCACAAAAAGGGTGTGACACATTCTGGTGATTCTACAGTTCCTGTAAAAGGAACCTGCAATTACTGTAAACAACTAGGCCATTATGTACATGATTGTCCAGTCCTGAAACGTAATATAGCTACAGGTATTGCAAAAGAGAGACCACGATTAGTTAGACAAGATCAGAATGAACAAGGAGCCATGCAGCATGGACAGTCCATGCCAGTTCAGCAACAGTCCATGCCAGCCTCACAGCAACCCATACAGTTTGTGCCAGCTGCACCACCGTTGCCTGCTACTGCCACACAAACAACAACACGACAAATGTATCAGACTGCACAGTATGAATACCCTGAATATCAGCATTACGCATGAACCAGCCTAGAGAGGGAAGTTGACTTACCGCTCATCGAGATTCCTGTAGATCAAGAAGGACCTTATGTACATAGTGAATTATTAGGTCAATATAGAAAATTCTTACTCGATACAGGGGCAAGTCGAACAACCATAAAACGTAGTGAAGTTCCAGGGGCACCCCTCTCAGGCTCTCAAAATGTTTCCCTTGGTTTTTCGGGAAAACCTATTGTTAATGAAGTATCACAGCCTCTACCACTTACGATAGGACCTTTGACACGAACTACAGATTTATTGCTTACTAAATCATGCCCAGAAAATCTGTTAGGAATTAAAACTCTGAAAGCACTAGGAGCCATAATATGTTGTTCTCCGGAAGGAGTAAGGTTGTTTTTGCGTGATTTTAAAGGTCACTATGTGTCTAGAGACATGGATCCCCGACTACAGACTTTACCAGTACATCTATGGGCACAAGGCCCTACGGATGTTGGCTGCATGAACATTACACCCTATCGAGTTACATTGAAAGCAGGAGTGGTACTACCACGAATGCGACAATACAAGTTACCGCATGATGCTGTAGTGGCTTTGCTGAAAATAATTGATGAGCTAATTGCCCAGGGAGTAGTTGTAGAAACAGACTCCAATGTATGTAATTCACCGATAATTCCGATTCTTAAACGAACTGATCCTACTGCCCCACCAGTGTACCGATTGGTTATTGATTTGCGTGAACTAAACAAGTGTATTGTACCACAATTTCCTGTGGTCCCTGATATATCATCATTATTGACAGCAATTGATTCCGAAGCAACATTCTTTACTGTAATCGATCTCAAGAATGCCTTTTTCAGCGTCCCAATAGATCCGGAAAGCCAATACTTGTTCGGATTCAGTTTAAATGGGCGCAGCTTTAAATTCTCACGCGCTCCCCAAGGATTTACGGAAAGCCCCAGCATCTACAGCCAAGCACTGAAACGAGAACTTGACAGTATCCACATGCCAGTCAATACAGCACTGCTTCAATATGTCGATGATCTGCTGATCACCGCGAGAAGCGAGCCAGAATGTGAAAAAGCTTCTCTGACAGTTTTACATTTTCTAGCCGACAAGGGGCACAAGGTGTCTCCTTCTAAGCTGCAATTCTGTGTTCAGCGAGTTATTTATCTTGGTCACTCGCTGTCCAAGGAGGGAAGGCAGCTTACACCAGATCGCATCCAGTTAATTGCTAACATGTCAATACCCCAGACACAGAAGGAGGTGCGGGCTTTCATAGGCCTCACTTCATATTGTAGGCAGTGGATCCCTCAGTACGCATTTCTAGCAAAACCACTCATTCAGTTAACCACACAGGAGGCAGCCACATCGACTGTTCTCCCTTGGACTCAGGAACATACACAAGCTTTTGAAAGCCTAAAGAAAGCTTTATGTCAAGCACCTGTTTTAGCAACACCATGTTATAGCAAACATTTTACACTCTTTGTTACAGAACGCGAAGGTACTGCCTTGTCAGTACTCACTCAGGATCAAGCAGGATCACGCAAGCCATGTGCTTATTTTTCCAGTACATTAGATCCCGTAGCTCAGGCTTTGCCTGCGTGCCTGAAATCAGTGGCAGCGACAGCTTTAGCAATCAGACAAAGCGATGCCATAGTATTAGGACACCCATTGACAGTACAAGTACCACATGCAGTAGAGATTCTTGTGAACCGAACACAAACACAACACTTGACCATAGCAAGACTTACCGGTTATGAACTGACATTGTTTCAACCACACATAGAGATCCGACGGTGTAATACATTGAATCCTGCTACACTATTACCTGTAATTGGAACAGACCCACTAGCTCATGATTGTGTTGAAATCATTGAAATAAAGACGAAACCTAGACAAGACTTGACAGACGTTCCATTGTTAGATCCGGACCTGACGTTGTATGTAGACGGATCGTGCATGAGAACAAGTACAGGAGATTTAGTGGCCGCGTATGCAGTCACAACAGACACTGAAGTTATTGAGACACATTGTATAGATACTCTGTCAGCCCAAGCAGCAGAACTTATTGCTCTAACGCAAGCCTGTATTCAAGCCACAAATAAGAAAGTTAATGTATACACTGACTCACGTTATGCATTCGGAGTTGTACACGACTTCGGCGTGCTGTGGCGAGAGAGAGGTTATTTAACGTCCCATGGTGCCCACATTCAGCACGGACCCCTCATTCATGCTTTGTTAGACGCAATACATCTACCCACTGCTATATCGATTATGAAATGTAAAGCACACACGAAGGTTACTGATACCATTTCTCAAGGCAATGATTTAGCTGACAGAACAGCTAAACAGACTGCTCAGAATCGCACATTAGACATGACAAAGCCAATAGTTCAGACACCAACACAGTGTATGACAATTAAGGATCCCGCACTTGACGTAATTGACATACAGACACATGCCACAGCAGAAGAAATAAAGAAGTGGACTGAACTAGGAGGGATCCAGACAGATCAAGGATGGATGACGAAGGAGAAATCTGTATGGTTTCTCCCTGATTCCATGGTTCAAGCCATTATAGCTACAGTTCACAGTCCAGCACATTTAGGAGAGAAGGCTATGCTAGACAGCATTCAGCACATTTGGTTCAACAAACATTTACGAGCAGCAGCTAAACAAAAAGTTCGTACCTGTATGATATGTTGTCAGTTTAATCCAGGAAAGAGTGTTCCCGTAGAGCAGGGTGGATTTCAGCCTCCTGACCATCCTTTTGAAGTTCTCCAGATGGATTATATTCAGATGGAACGTTGTCGAGGATTCAAATATGTTCTCGTAGTTGTCTGCGCTCTCTCCCGTTGGACAGAGGCGTATCCCGTATCAGATTACACGGCCCCGACTACTGCCAAGCAGCTAGTTCGAGAATTCTTCCCACGGTACGGTTTACCACGTGTTGTATATTCAGATAACGGCCAGCCTTTCTCATCCGAATTAATGAAACATGTCTCACTTTTGTTGGGATATCAGTGGAAATTCCACTGTGTCCGACACCCCGAGGCAGCAGGTCTCGTGGAACGACATAATCAACTTTTAAAAATCAGATTGTCTAAAATATGTCAGGAAAAAGGTGTGGACTGGATAGTAGCCTTACCAGTTGCGCTATTCTACATGAGAATGGTAGCACACTCTCGAACAGGGCTATCCCCTTATGAAGTGATCTTTGGTAGACCACCGAATATGTGGGGGACGCCTATACCCCGTAAAATAACTGATGTTGACTGTAATATGCTGACAGATTACCTGGCTTCCTTGATGTCTGCACTACAATCTTGTCGTTCACAGGTAGTCGCAGCTTTTCCCGACAACACCGAGGTGAAACCTCATGACGTAATTCCCGGTGATTATGTTCTCATCAGAAATTTTGATCGGAAAACCCAACTGGAGCCAAGGTGGAGGCTTCCTAAGTTGGTCCTGCTGACGACCAGAACAGCTGTGAAGATCGAAGGAAGAAAAGGATGGGTGCATTCCAGCCATATCAAAAAATTTCATGGACTTCCTCCTGACACAAACAGTACTCCCCGTGTGTCTTCCCCCATTGACTCAAAGCTACCTTTGGCTGAGGCCAGTAGCACCGAACTCTATAAGCAGAAACTCAGGTCCAGATCTAAACTGTCGGACGATTTGATTGTTTAAGTCCTCTCCCAGGTGAAGCGGTTGAATCTGTCCCGACATGTATCCCTTAGGTCTAAATGATGTAGAGTCCAGAATCATAGTGAAACGACATGCTTATTGTAAATTACTGCGTAACCACTGTATTGTGACTTTATTAATTTTGTTTTCCTTGAGTTTTTTAATAGTTACTGCAAGTATATTGTTGCATATGTATTATCCTGTTTCTAAACGTGCTTTCAATATAACTGATGAACATTCTTTTAGTGACTTACCCCCACATGAGTTGTCCTATAGACTTGCGCTGCGTAATAACACATTCATTAGTATGTTACATCATTCCCATCAGACTAGTAATGCCACCAATTGTTGGGTGTGTGGCCGACTTCCTCCCTATCAGAATAACAAAGGAGTTCTGCCCTTCTTTCCACATCCATTCACACACAATGGCTCCTGTGGAGCATGGTTTAGTTTATTAAATTCCATAGACCCAGACACAGCCGTTTATCAACAACATTGGATATGGGGAAATCTGAATCTAGTTTTATTCAAAGTCTGTCACCCTAATAAGGAGGGTCACCCCAGTAGAACAGGAACTGATTTAGAGAATGAAGTGTATAAATTAGGTAATTTTACGCCTAATCTTATGATTTTAAATGTCAAATCCGAAGTTGAACTAATTCTGCCCACTATGTCAGTATTTCCAGTTAAGGGTGAATTATGTGTGAGAAAAGTTGGTTCCATACATATGGGCCATAGCCAATGCGTTACTATAGTAGAATATAGTGATCAAGGTAAATCTTCATTTAGAGCTTCTCGCCATTCTTACTTTATATGTGGTCAGACGGCATATATGCGTCTGCCTCTAGATTGGGATGGTACCTGTTACATCGCATTCCTTCTGCCACCTGTTTTCCTAGCTCCCCCTGATTATTATCGAAATGTTCATTTAGTACATGAAAGAGAGCGTAGAGATCTCCCAGTTGTCGATTATACTGAGACGGCATGGGACAAGTATGTAGATTTCAATAAAGGTATCTTTCCCTATATAGGTACCATATCAAATAGTAAGCTGATACGTAGACTAACCAAGACTCTTGGAGCTGTAGTAAACGAGACTATAGCCGCCCTAGGCAATCTGACAGAGGAACAATCAGTGATGAGAATTGTTGTTCTCCAGAATCGTCTTGTCCTTGACGTCATCCTGGCCGATAGGGGCGGAGCTTGCAGGGTCATCGGATCCAGCTGCTGCATATTCATACCAGAAAATTCGCCATCCGTATATAAAGCTATAACACGCCTTCATAAGATTGTAAGCCAGATACACGAGAATCCAGGCACTTGGACGAGGTCCGGGTGGTTTTGGAGTGTGATATCGGCCTGGGGATGGAGAGTTCTATCCTTCCTAGGTATTGGCCTTCTTATGCTCTTCAGTTGTTGTTTATGCCTGCAATGTGGACCAGCGATTTGTGGTCTGTGTGCCACATCATGCATTCCATATCACAATTCTCGTTCAAAATGCCGGAAGAAGAAGGAAGAAGAAATGATGCTCCATGAGCAAATCGATGGAATGATGAAGATTGATATCTCTTGAAGGGCAAGTAGGGGACAAGGAGGGAATGTGGAAATGTGGATTTTCCTGGTCAGTTATGTCCCCTATCTTGGACCCCAACGGTTCTATCTGCATGTTACAAGTACATGTATGTTCCCTCCAGTTCCAGTTTCTAAGACGCAAACATATGTGTGTCTACCGTCGACATGTTCTCTGTCAGATCCGCCATCAATGGGCTGGATATTCGATTCCAAGGTATGAAAGGCCACCTACTTTATATGGCTAAGTTACTCCATTTTTACAGTTCAGGCAAGTAGGCCCGATTCTGTCCTCAAAGCCTTTCCCTGCTCTCAGCCTCTGACAGCTTTAGCTTGAGCTCGCATCTGTATCCATGAACTTTGTCCTACTCCCTGTGCAGCTAACGGTGCCTGCCTCGGCCAGTTTTCGCCTGACTGCCAAGAAGCTGTATTTCACCTTCGAATTATCTATTTTGCTCTTCAGCCGATGCATTCCTGTCTAGTGATTTAGGAAAACATCTCCTTTAGCTCACAAGCAAAGGACTCAGCCTTTCCGTCCTCCTGCAAGTGATTCATAGCCCTGCTGCCATGGAAAGTTTTCTGCCCCTCGCATCTCATATAGACACTTAGACGCTTGTACACGCACACACAGTTAGTATAGAATAGATTCTGTCCGAGAGTCCTTCCTTGTGGATAACATAGTTCTCCAAACATAGGATGGTAGATATGATTTGGGATTAGGTTGACTTGACCCCCCAGACTTCTCGTCTCCACATGTAGAGCTAAATGTCAAGTCCCCTTCACCCCCTAGTTGCACGTCAATTACACGTCATACTGCTGCGCGCGCATCTATGCCAAGTATTATCTTATAGATCCACCTATGTCTGATAATCCTAACCAATCATGTTTCTTTTATTCCTTATTACGCCTAGTTTCGATTATGTCACTGTCACGTCATTTTTTTCTTATCAAATGTTACGCCTTCTACATTCGTTTCATTGTAATGCACTTATTATAAAAATACATGACTGTCAATAAAGTATTGTACTTCACTTCCTGAACCCTCGTGGTGACGGAACCTGAAGGCCGCGACTCGAGTCGGCCATTTTGAATGGAATAAAGCCCATTTAGAAAACCTCTTATACCACGGATTCTGCCTCTTGTTATTTTGAGCTATTTACTTTATTTTAAGATTCCGTATGAAATTCAGTCCGGTATTTTATTTACCACAAACCTGGGAATAATACTTGATGGCAAATTTGTAGTGTCCATGTTATCTGTGGTCATGTTCTATGATGGAGTGTTATTGTATCACTAGGGTTCTAGGTTCCATGATGGGTTGACAGCTCATTAGCAGTTAGAGTCTGTCCTGTGTGGTTGTATAAGTTGTCCTCTCTGATGGTAATAAATCTACCTGGAATCCACCTGATGTGAATCTTGTGATTACTTCACACTGGCGACGACTGGGAGTCAGAGGAGGACAGCGTTCACTAGTGAAGACGCCTTCAAGGTATTAATGGTATGTGCTTCTGATTGCACCTGCGGCTGTTTGATCGTTTTTGAAGTGGCGTTTTGGAGTGGTCGATACTTGTGCCTATCACACTTTCTTTGTGGTCTGCACGGTGTGAAACTGTTTTGCGCTTTGATTGCGCCTGCGGCAGTGTGTGAAATCGTCTTGCGCTTTGATCGCGCCTGCGGCAGTGTGTGGAATCGTCCTGCGCTTTGATCGCGCCTGCGGCAGTGTGTTTCACCAAAATCGGAAAATTTTAGACGGAAATACTGGCGTGTGTATGCTGGGGAAATTGTAGCGGTTACGTGGTTATGTTTAAAAAAAAATAAAGCCACACTCACCCGCTCGAGCTAGCCCTAGCCGCAGCGTTCTTGTCTGGAACCATCTTCTGCTTTATCTTGATTACGCGCTTTCCTTCTCACGGAAGATTCCAAGTCAGCAAAGCATGCTGGGAGCGTCATGATGTCACGCGTTTTAGCCGCCATCTTGGATTGGTCTAGTTTCGGATACAGTGATTAATATTGACAACTTTATTCGTGTGGCAAGCAACATTACCTGCCTTATACAATTTTGCTTAATTTTTTAAAAAAAAGAGAGAAGTCACGTTTCTCATTTTCATTCAAATTTTTATTCTTCATTTTTTTTTTCTCTTTTCTTCAATCAAATTATTTTTTTTTTTTAAAAAGAAAAACAAGACTCTAAGCAATTTTATTACGCCTATATTTTTTTTGTGTAAAGGCAACTAAAAGTTTTTATTAAAATGTCTAACATTTCGGCACCACCACATTTCTTGCCTGCAGCTGGAGAACCTAAAATGGAATGGGATTTATGGTATCCCATGTTTCTAGCTTATGTTGAGGTTTTAGAGGAGGAAGGTTGTTCCCCAAAAAGGAAATTGGATTTGTTAAGACATTGTTTAGGTGGTCAAGGGATCAAAGAATTTGATAATTTGCCTCCTCTCGAGAGCACTGAAGGTGTAAATGTGTTTGAGGTAGCAGTTAAAAAGATGAGCACCAGATTCGGGAAGAAAATAAACATTGTGATGGAAAGATTTAAATTTTATTCCCGTGCTCAAAAAGAGGATGAATCCATTGAAAACTATGTGTCAGCTTTACGTTCTCTTGCTGGTTCTTGTGCATTTGATACCATCAATTATGAGCAAGTGCTTAGAGACCAAATAATGATGAAAACTAAAAGTAAAAAGATACAAGAGAGGTTATGGTTGGGTACTGAATCTTCTTTGAATGCCGTGGTCAATATCGCTAAAGGCATAGAACAATCAGAAAAGTTTGTAAGTGAGATCAGAGGTCAACCTTCAATTGTCAACGTTAAAGCACAAGATCCTGTAGCTGAAGTTTCAGTAGTGAAGCCTCAGGTTTTTCAGAAGAAAACTCCTTCAGTTTTTATTAGAAGAGATCCAAGTTTCAAGGACAATAAATTTAGCAACAGGAGAAATCCTGTGATCTGCTATAGGTGTGGCAGTTTTGAACATGTTGGTAACTATAAGGGTTGTCCAGCATGGACTAAAATTTGTATTAAATGTAAAAAGCCAGGTCATTTTGGAAAAATGTGCAGGTCTCAACAAAAAGTCAATTGTATTACCTGTGATGAAGAGGAGATTGCTACAGAGTTTAATGAATTTAATTGCATTGCTTGTGTTTCTGAAAACAATTGTAAAGGGTTTCCATCTGGTTCCATACTAATAGATGGAAAAGAAGTCATTATGATGATAGATTCGTGTGCGTGGTACTCCATTATAGGTAGGGATCTTTTCATAAAACTATGGGAGAACAGAGAATTATTACCTCCGGACATTAAACCTGGTAGTTACTCAGGGCACAAAATTGCACTGGAAGGTTATTTTTGGACAGATTTGTCTTTTAAAGGGAAGTCTACTAAAGGGAAACTATATGTAGCAACCAAAGGGGTATCTATACTTGGGTGGCCCCATCAACAAGAATTGGGCATAAAATTAGATCCCAATGCATCTCCACCGGTTTACAGTATTCTTAGTGGGGATTGTGTGGATGACATTAAAAAAATGTTTCCTAAAGTATTCAGTGATCAGCTTGGGGAATATGCAAACTTTAAACACAAAATAATACTAAAGGACTCTGCTATTCCTGTAAGACATAGGGTTCGTAATGTTCCCTTAGCATATCGTGACAAGTTGAAAGACATGTTGAAGGATCTAGTTTCAAGGAATGTTATAGAACCTATAGAATCATCCCCATGGGTTTCTCCGGTGGTTCTTTCCCTTAAAGGCAACGGAGATCTTAGGTTGTGTGTTGATCTCCGTAGCTTAAATAAGGAGATTTGGATTGATAGACATCCTTTACCCAACATTCATGAATTGATATCAACTTTATCTGGTGCGTGTGTGTTTTCCACAGTTGATTTGGCGAGTGCATACCACCAGATTATGTTACATGAACAATCCAAATGCTTGACAGCTTTCATTACTCCGGAGGGCATGTATCAATATAAGAGGATGCCATTTGGTTTGGCTAGTGCCGCTTCGGTCTTTCAGAGAATCATGAAGGATGTCCTGGAAGGTTGCCCTGGTGCCATAGCCTTTCAGGATGATATTCTGATTTTTGGGAAAGATTTTGAAGACCATGATTGTAATCTAAAAAAGGTGTTGAATAACATACAGTGCAAAGGTTTAACGCTTAAGCTTTCCAAATGCAAATTCAGAAAAGATAATGTGGAATATTTAGGCCACGAGATTTCAAGAGAGGGTATCAAACCAAAAATGGATCATGTAGCTAGTATTACTAAGGCTCCGTCTCCTACTTCTAAAGATCAATTGTTGTCATTCTTAGGTTTAACGGAATTTTACAGTAAGTTTGTTAAGAACTATGCCTCAAAAGTGTTTCCGTTGCGCAATCTACTGAAGAAAAACGCTAAATTTATCTGGGGAAGTGAGCAAAAGTTAGCTTTTGAAACACTTAAAAATGAGATTTGTGTGGCTCCGTTTTTGAGACCTTTTACTATTGGTGGGGAATGTATGGTAGCGCTAGACGCTAGCAACACTGGTTTAGGCGCTGTGCTTTTACAAAAGAAATTTGGGGAGGAGTATGTTGTTTCGTATGCCTCAAGAACTTTAAAAGGAGCGGAGGTTAATTACTCCACCATTGAAAAGGAATTACTTGCGTGTACCTGGGCTGCGCAGCATTTTAGGCAATTTTTATGGGGGACAAAGTTTCAATTAAGGACTGACCATAAACCTCTGATAAACATGTTAGCGGCTGGTGGTGGTAGAACTTTGACTGCTCGATTAGCCAGGTTAGCTGCTAAACTGCAGGAATACCAGTGTTCAGTTGTGTATATTCCTGGCCGTTTGAATGTTCATGCGGATTGCATGTCTCGATTGTCTTTAGATGAGAGTTCTGGTGTAAGTATTACCTCTGAGGAATGTGACGTAGCTTATACTATGGAAGATGTGAGGGAAAGTGTAAGTTCGAGTGCCATCTCGGAGGAGATTTGGATTAAGGCAATGTTGGAAGATGACGTTTTACAAAATGTTGTAAAGTACTTACAAGGAGGATGGCCGGAAGAAAGGAAGTTGAGTGGTGAGTTGAGTTCGTTTTGGAAAGTAAATGATGAACTTATGTTTTTGCATGGATTCGTAATTAGAGGCGATAAGATTGTTCCACCTCAAAGTGTTAGAGAACAGTTAGTAAAGTTGTCACATGAAGGACATTTAGGAATGTCTTCCACCAAACGTCGTTTGAGAGAGTTCTATTGGTGGCCAAGCATGGATGGTATGGTGGACAGGTGGGTTAGAGATTGTATTCAATGTTCTAAGAGTGACAAATCGGTCAAACCTTTATCTGTGGGGATCTCACCTATTGAGTATTCCTTGTGTCCCTGGAGTAAATTAGGGATTGATATTATTGGGCCTTTGAATTTTTCTTCTGCTAAACAGGTCTTTGCGGTGGTTTTAGTGGATTATTTTTCGAAATGGCCAGAAGTCAAGGTGGTAGACAAAATAACCTCTAACCATGTCATAGAATTTTTGGACAACATTTTTAGTAGAGAAGGTATTCCATCTGAATTGGTTTCTGATAATGGGCCACAATTTATCAGTCATGAATTTGAAATGTTTCTAAACAAATGCGGGGTCACGCATAAAAGAGTTTCTAACTATAATCCAATGGCTAATGGTCAGGTTGAGCATTTCAATAGGGTTGTGAAGGAATCTATACAGCTAGCTATTAAAAGTAACATTGATTGGAGGAAGGCTTTACGGGCCACTTTGCATACATATCGGATGTCCCCTCATTCTGTTACAGGTTGTTCTCCATTTGAGATGTTAAGAGGAAGGAAGCCGTCCTCAAAGCTCATGCCATGTTGGTTGAAGAATAACAAGTGTCCTGATTCCTTGGTGGATCTCAAAATGGTTAGAGAGCGGATTCAAAGATACCAAGATAAGATGCTAAATGCGAAGAACAACAACTCTTCAAAAGTTTGTAAAATCAAAGTGGGTGATTTAGTTCGTGTTAAATTGGGTGGCATTGACAAACGATGGTCTAAATGGTCTGACCCGGTGAAAGTAATTGAGGTTTTCAGCAGAGCTGTTAGGGTACATGGTGGCAAAATATGGAATTTCAGACGGATATCCATATTTAGATCCAAACATTTTTGTGATGATTCACCTGTCTCTCCAGTAAAGAAGTCTTTGAACACTGAGGAGAATGGGGACTTTCAAAATTTTCTGGATACATTGAATGGTTCTAATTCTGAGTTTGAAGGGGTGTTTCCTTCTTCAAATATTGCCAATTTGGATAATGTTGGAAATGCTGTTGAACCTTGTTTGACTCAATGTTCTTCTGCAACATCTAATGTGGTTCCTGTTGAGAACCAACTTGCTAGTTCTCCTGTTGAGGTATCCATTCCACCAGTTCCAAGGAAAAGTTCTCGGGTGAGGAAACCACCCGTTAAAATGAATGATTTTGTTATGTTTTAGTTTTTTTTTGGTGTTTTTTTTGTTTTTTTTGGGGGGGAAGGTGTGTAGTGTCCATGTTATCTGTGGTCATGTTCTATGATGGAGTGTTATTGTATCACTAGGGTTCTAGGTTCCATGATGGGTTGACAGCTCATTAGCAGTTAGAGTCTGTCCTGTGTGGTTGTATAAGTTGTCCTCTCTGATGGTAATAAATCTACCTGGAATCCACCTGATGTGAATTTTGTGATTACTTCAAAATTGACCTTAGGACCTCAAGTAAATGCGTTAGCTTCTAAAACCAGCTATATCATTAAAATGCTGAGGAAAGTCCTGCCCTCACTGCCTAGGGAAAGTAGACAAACTGTAGTCAGTGCGCTGGTAATGTCCAGACTGAAATATTGTAATGGACTCTACCTTAACATTCAACTAAGAGGATTAAAAAAACTACAGATACTTCAGAATGCGGCAGTTAGATTACTTATGGGCCCTTCAAGTTTTTCCTCCGTTTCTAAGGAAAGGAAAGCCCTACACTGGCTCCCAGTAAAGAGCTGTATACAATTCAAGGCACTCTGCTTAGCCTTCAAGGCCTTACACGGCATAGGTCCAGAGTATTTACAGCGGAGATTGCGCTGGTATGTCCCAGGCAGATTACTGCGGTCTAAAGAAGCCTGCCTGGCTAGGGTGCCGCGTATAAAGAAAGCCCGTTGGGGGGCAAAAGCTTTATTCACGGCACAGCGAGGGCCTGGAACGAATTGCCTCGTATCTGAGAACCATCACTGAGCTCCTACCTTTTCGTAAAGAACTGAAGACCTGGCTCTTTTCTAAAGAGTAGGCCGCCTCCGCTTCTACCTTGCCAATCTTAGAGAATCAGGAAGCGCCAGGACACCTCCGGGTATTTGTTGCGCTCTATAAATTACATTAACAATGTCACTTGCCACCTTGTGACCTTCAAAGCCCACAATAACAAAATAACACATGAATAATGCTTAGTTCTAATGCTCCACTACTTTCTAAGTGCATTCTTTCTTTGAGTGTGCAATTGGTAAATGTCTCTCAGTTGATGTGCCTGCTCCAGATATCTGTATGTAACCTGTAAATCACAAATTTGAATGTCAGATTCAATCAGCATTCCACCCTTCCAAAGCAGATAAAATTCCAAGTGGGGCCTCACCAAAATGATTTGCCCTTGGTCCCACGTAAGCCTCAAATAACGTGCTTTCTGAGGACTGCCTAGGGCGAGGAAGACAAAGTGAATGAGTACCAGCGGTGCAAGGTAGTACTGGAAGGCCGATGTTGGATGTCTGGTAGGGATTAGTGTTAATGGACAGCATCTAGATTTGGGTAATGCCCAGGGTCTTAACTTTTGCTAATGGGGCAGTGTGGATATATTCAAGAATATATAACTTGCACTCCAGCCTTAGTTTAGAGACGAAATGTATAAGCCTTAGCGTAGGCTCATTATTTATTTATGTTTAGGGCAGGAATCTCCAAACTCTTCTGTAGCAAGAGCTACTTATGTTAAATGAAAATGATGAGGAGCTACTCATATTATTAGTGTTGTTTTAGTGGCCATACCACACAAAACTATATTAGTGGCCACTTGCAGTGTGAAAAGGTTTTGTCCGTTTCAAATGCCTTTAATGGAAAATATATAACCCAATGCGTCTGGCACCAAAGGTTATGGTATTAATAATCTGTTTGCCCAATGCCACATGATTAATCACTCACATATCAGCTTTAAATATATTTCACAAATTAAATCATTGTTCTCCAAACATGAACGTAGGAGTTCTGAAAATACACACATGTTCATATTTAATAAAAACTCTCAGTTTTATTTTACATATATTAGTTAATTCAAGCAAAAATGTCTAATTTAGTAGTCTGGGCTACACATTGGAGACCAACCTGCAGGTAGCTGCGAAGCTCCCAGTAGCCCATGAGCTACTTGTTAGAGAAGTCTTGTCTAGGGTGAACCTAACGTGCTCAATTTAGATGTGCTAACACCCTTTGTAAAATCATCTGTACAAGAACAGCTGGGTGCCATCTGCATTATTGTAAAATCTAATTTGTTTGGTAAATTGTGAAGTGCCCTTAAACAAGTGGCGTAAAGTAAAGTGATGGAGGCCCCCCTGCAAAATGGAATGAGGGGATCCACAAGACTCCCATATGTCACACATATATTCATTGGTCTTGGGTTGAATGGTGGTGCCTCTGAAGAGCTGGGGCCCATCTGCACCGCACAGGCTGTAGGGGTCGGTGTTACAACCCTGTTATAAACATATGGAACAAATGTGCAGGTCTTCTGGTCTGTAGTCTTCCTTCCTGATGGTAACAAATGACACAACTTCTAAATGTGTGTTAAGAGGCACTGGAACCTGGTCAATGGATGCATGATGGCACCTTATCTTGATAGATAGGATCGAATGATGTTTACAGATCCATCATTCTCTGTCTTCTTCCCCCTCTCTCCCTCTGTATCTGTCTTGTCCCCACTCTTTCTCCTCAACTCTAATCCCCCTTCACTCTATATTTCTCCATCCGTCTTTCGTAATCCGTAATTTTTTCTAAATCAATCTTTGCCTGTCACTATACTGCTATCTCTCACTACAAATTTATGTGAACATCTATTTTGCTATTCCCTTCCCTAAGTATCTATTATATATTCTCTCTAACTTCTCTCTTCCTTCATTTCCCTCTTCCCATCCCATTGTCTTTCTTGTTTTCTCTCTCTTTCCCTCTTCCTTTCTTTAATCATTCATCCTTTTTACTCTCTCTTTCTCCCCCATTTTCCTATCTCTCTGGTCTTGTAGCTCTCTTTCTTTTTTCACACTCTCTTTTTCTCCTATACTTGCTCTCTGTTTTACTTTTCATCTTCCACTCTTGTTATCTCTTCCTCCCTGCCTATATCGGTTTTCCCTCTTACCTCAGGAAACCATCTTTCTTTCTTTCTTCCCCTCTCTGTCAACCTTCTCTATTTTCTTGCTGCTATATGTTTCATTTATATACACAAATATTAAAATGTGGCAGTAGTTCCCTGTGTCTTAAACCCTCCCCGGATGTCAACACTGGGACCCAGATTTACTAATATTTTGCGTCCTGAATAAGCCACTTGTTGGGCTCAGCCGTGTTGCAAAATGTTATTTGCAATTTAAAAAGCCATGCCAATCCGATTTGTGTGGCTTTGCGTGATAGTTTTCAAAAAAGTAACAGAAGGCAGCGCTTAGCACTATCTTGTGTTACTTTGTGTCAGGGAGGTGTCCCATGGGTGGAGCATGGGCGTTCCCTTGCATCCACTCATGGATTTTGACACAATCCCAGATTTATTAGGGTGAATAAACCTAGAATTGCCGCAAAATGGTACGCCTTCCTGAACCAGGCATTACAAAGAGAAATATTTCTATTTCTCTTTGTTAATTCATCTTTCTATGCATGCTGCATTCTGGAAAATGCCTTTAAGGATTGTTTTTGTGCAGAGAGGTAACTCTTCCTGCACAAAAACAATCCTGCCTGTAACACAGGTACCTGCTTTGGTGCCAGGCAGCACACAGTGTGCCAGCGCAGGGAGACAGCAGAAAGGTGCCATATTTTAGCAGATAGGACGCATTTCTGCTGTCTCCATTTCATGCAAAGCAGAGCAGCTACATTGCTTGCTACTCTCCTTTGCATGAAAAATGAGCAAATATCCCCCCTTATATTTATTTAACGCATATCTTCTACCTGCTGTCTGTCTTTCATACTCAAAACTGTTGCCGAGCTGGATAATACTTTGTGCAATGTGGCGGGTAACACAGATATCTTATATTAAGATTTTTCATCCTGAGCACTTTATTTGTCTCTGTTCTCAATGGGCCATTCTCTTGTGCTCATCAAAAAATGTGCATATCCATCACGGTTGTACATCGGATGCAGTGACATTTTCATGTAAGGTTTTAAGATAAATGAGACTGGTTGCTGCACCTGCAGTGTGTACGTGAGCGCACAGATTTGATGCGCAGTTTGTAAACAACGCTGTACTCGATGCTGGTAAAACGTGCGGATTTATGCTGTAAAGAACACAATGTACTTCACCAAATGAAAGCTGGTGCAACCAGCTAGCAAGGGGCTACGAGTCATGCGTGACACCTTTAACCAGTCTTGTTTTTCAGTCAGCCGCCTTTCCATTATGAGATTTTTTTTTTGTTTGTTTTTTTTGCTTGTGGTCCATTCTGTTTTTTTTTATTTTTTTTTTATTGAATCTGATCTGTAATATTCCATCAAATATTTTCTTTACAACAGAATAAATTCTTAATAAAACAGTAATACATCAGAAGAGATAAAAGTGAAGCAAAAATTTACACAGTTTGCCCTGTCATTTCCTATCGACCCTTTGCATCTAAAGAGGAGGATCTTACATCAGAATACCAATCGGAGATAGGAGCCCAGATCTGGGTGCCCCGGGCTCTGACTTTCCTACCTCTTGTACTATATATAGCTATCTCCTGTTTAAATGTGGCGAGAAAACGGCTAAGCCACATCTGAAAGGAGGGTACGTTGGGATCTTTCCAACAAGCTGCCAGAATAATACGAAATACAGCGGTGCCCAAGAAAACAATCCTTTGTTCCTCCAGACTATAACATAAGGATTCATCGTAACCTAAAAGAAATAGGGTAGAAGAGGATCTAAGATTACGCCTAAATACCTGAGCCCAAAATCCTCCAATTGATGTTTGTAAGTTTTCTAGTTTTGGACAATCGGCGAACATATGAATTATATCTGCTTGTCCCTGTCTACATCTGGGGCAGCGATCATCAACTCGTAATCCCCAGTTGAAGAGTTTAGCCGGAGTGAAGTACAGGTTGTATATAGTTTTAAAATATTGTGCTTTAAGGTTAGGCGCTAGAAATAATGTTGTATAAAGAGTTAGGGAATAGGGGATATCCATATCTGGATTTTCAAGTTTTTGTGCCCAGGATCTCTCCACACGTTCTAAATCATCGTTACAGGATTGAGAAAATAGGTCATATAAAGTGCCTATCCTAGTAGTTCGCTTCTCAATAATAGAGAAAAAGTAATAGTTATCTAAATTAATATCAAATTTAGAGTTACGAATATTAGTAAAAACTTGAAAATATTTTAGATAATCAGTGGATGAAATATCGAATCTCTGTTGTAGTCCCTCAAAGGATGGGGTAACGTTCTGTCCAAAGAAATGGCCAAATGTATATATACCTAAATTTTCCCATCTCCTAGAAACGTTATCTATCAAAGATGGTGATATGATCTTGCTATACCAGAGGGAAGTATATCTTGTTATTTTAGGTATACCTAATTGTTTAGAGGCAAGTTTCCATACTTTAAATGCATCTCCTATTACCTTAAACTTAGTCTTTTTATAATATGAAGCCTCAAGTTGTTTCAAAAGTAGCCCTCGTGATTACAGAAATACCAGGAATGTTAGACAGAGTAGACAGAGATGAATTGGAGAAAGAAATCACAATGGATGAATTAGAGACGGCTTTGTCGGACTTAGCTAACGGGAAGGCGGCCGGTCCTGATAAGATCCCCCTAGAGCTATATAAGGTGTTGGGCAAACAGATACTACCTTATCTATTAGATCTGTTATTAGGGGTACAATATCACTCAGCTACACCAGAGTCCTGGAAGCATACTAATATTGCGATATTTCTAAAAAAAGGGAAACCTCCCCAGCTTCCATCCTCATATAGACCAATCTCACTTATAAACTCTGACTCAAAGCTTTACTCCAAGATACTTGCTAACCGACTGAGGGGGGTTATCGAACATCTCGTATCCCCATGGCAACATGGCTTTATTCCTGGTAGAGGAACGACCGATCATACCCGCAGAACCATCGCCTTATTTGATATTATGGCTGTCATGGGGGGAGAGATGTCGATGATCCTACTCGATGCTGAAAAAGCATTTGATCGAGTGTCTTGGAGCTTCTTATGGGGAATCATGGAATTTAATAACTTTGGCCCATGTTTTATCAACGCCCTAAAAGCCCTGTATACTAGTCCTAGGGCCAAATTATCCATTGAAGGCTTTGAGTCAGAGTTTGTAGAGGTACAAAGAGGCACTAGACAGGGTTGCCCCTGCTCCCCGATATTATTCGCCCTTGTAATTAACCCTTTAATTTTGAAACTTCTTGACTCCCCCCAAATACAACCAGTCAAGGTGGGCTCATACTCTACTAAAATACTGGCATATGCCGACGACATTGCGGTGCTTACAACCAAACCTGCCGATGCAATAGCAGAAATAGAACAAATAACCCAGGTCTTTGGATCTTACTCTGGCTATTCTCTTAATAGAGACAAAACTATGGTTTTGTGTACAAACAACATTACATTTGATAGTCCCTATAGAGTTAAAAATGCAATTTATCTCGGTGTGAATATCTCCCCTGAAATAAAAGAAATTAATAGACTTAATTATGATCCTTTGATCAAGGTAGTGAAAACAGATCTTAAGAGGGTAGACAATTTACATCTTTCAATAATAGGGAGAGCAAACTATATTAAAATGAGTATATTTCCTAGAATACTATATCTATTCCGGGCTATCCCATGGATGGGCGACGGTAGTATTATCAAAAGCTTTGATTCCATAATATCCAAATTTATATGGAATTATGGTAAAATTAGGAGAGCATTACCATCACTAACCCTCCCTATACATAGAGGAGGGCTTGGTATCCCGAATCTGACATTCTATCTATGGGCGACACTACTTCAACAAATGGCCCGCTTTTTAAAGTCAAACCTTTCAATCTATCTAATACAGACTCCTTTCTTCCTTCTATTTTTGAATTAGCATTAGGTAATAAATCACGAGGATGAGATTTTTTTTAGCGCATTGTTGACAGCGATACTACAAGTCCCAGAATGCAGCTATCTGTTACCTAAACATTAGGTGAAGTCTAATAGTGTCACGCGTGACAAGGGACAGCAATACAAGAAAAGTAAGCTATTGTTGGGACAACATGCCACATAGCGCTTGAACTAGAAAATTTTTAGGGTTTACATAGAACTGGTATAAGTATCAACGTTCACACCTGTGCTATGATGACCGTGTGCCCTCGCCAAGCAGTGAAATAATTTCGCTACTACACCGTGTGCTGGTGCTTATGTCATACCAAGTGCGGCTGGTGATGTACATAGAGGCTGCATCTATCGTCCCAAATTCTTCAAAAGAAAACAGAGCCTCTAAGATCGGAGCGGAGAGTAATTACGCAGATGACAGAAAGGAATTTTAGTTTGTGAGAGCTCATAATGTACCTCTTACAGCTTCCACTGTTGTTATATACAGTGTTCTGTGGAATCATGAAAAAGTTATGTTAGCCTTGTTAAAATACAATCCATTGCTTTTTTGCGAACTTTCGCGTCCACTGAAGCTCTGCAACACCACCTGCCGTGCTCGGCCTGAACATTAAAATGAAACTCATTTGTCGGGCCTCCTCACATTTGGAATATTTTATTTACCCGGCGACTGCAGGCACGCACTGTTTTTTTTCTAGTTTGCAGAAAAATGTCATCGTTCTTTTATCAAAACAGCGATTTCTAAATTGCTGTGATAGGTTGGTGTCTCTATTGCCTTCCATTTCCGCTGCAAGTGCAGGTCCTGCTCGAAGAAGGTTCCCTTTAATTAGAGTGACACGCGTTGCCATTCAATTCTCAATTGCCTGCTTTTAGGCATCTTCGCCCCGTCTGCTAGCAGCGAGCCTCCAGCAGCAGCCCCCCTGAAGATTTTCACTCGATGCGAGGCACAAGATGGCTGCCAACACTTCCTGGTTTGAAGTGTTTGAAGCCAATTAGAGCCAAGCTCGTGCTGGGGGGGTTAGGCTCCGCCCAGATATCGAAACGTTTTATTTTTTTAATATCTCAGGAACTACTGAACGGATTTACAACATTTAAGAAAAAGGTCTCTTTCTGAACCAAGGGCTACCTTTTTGCCAAATTTGGTGTAACCCCTTAACCGGCGCCAAAGTTATTGGGAAAACAAAAAACGCTTTTCCTATGGAAGATTGGTCCTAACTATAACTATCTACTGGCGACCACCAGTAGATAATATATATATATATATATATCACCAAAGAATTAACTGACCTCGTGGCACTGTCTTGTATTCGACTAATCTGAGCTTGTGCACTGTCTTGTTGTCAACTACAGCCCTGTGCCTCATCCGTCTGGAGATTTTCGACCTCCATTTTGGCTGCTAAGTCCAAACGTAGAATTCTTCACCGTAGAGTAGGTATAGTAATGACCATGTTTCCATAGAAAAAGCGTTTTTCTATTGCGTATATCTTTGGTGACGTTTAACAAATTATTACAAAAATAGCGAGCCATTGATTCTTGGAATGTATGGAAAGTTTTGGTGTGATCCGTTAAGCAGGGGCCAAGAAAAAGAGTGGTCAATAAAAGTGCATTTCTCATTTTAATTCCCATAAGAGCTTAAGACACCCCTGCAGCCCAAAACATACGGAATTCCACAAAATTTGGCGTGAAGGTGGATTTTGATTTGCAGATTATGCTTTCAGTTATCTGGTTTAAATCCATTCAGTAGTTGTTGCAAACTTTAAGTAAATCCACATTTGTATATCTGCCATCGTGGCTAAATTGCAAAGATTGTGTGATCAATTGTGAATGCACACACAAACCAGGATGCCATGATTGACTGGCTGCAACTTGAGCAGACCCACCTGAGACTGATGCTCCCACTGAGACATGCACTCAGATACTTATGAACCCACACACAGACCTACTCAGACACTTATACACCCAGTTATAGATCTACTCATACACTCAAACACGTATTCAAAGAGCCACTCTGAGACTCATGTACTGACTCACAGACCCAGTCAGAGAGTCAGATACCCACTCACAGACCCAATGAGACACTGACACACCCACACCCACTCATAGCCCTTCTCAGATGCTCATGCACCCACTCAAAGACCCACTCAGACTCTCGCACACAACCACATAGACACTCATGCACCCACTCACAGACCCACTAAGAGACTCACACATCCACTCACAGACCCACTCAGACACTGGTGCACCCACTTACAGACCTACTTAGACACTCATCCACCCGGTCTCAGACCACCTCAGAGACTGATGCATCCAATCACAGACTTAGTCAGACACTCATGTGCCCATTCACCGGCCCACTCAGAGACTCATGTGCCCACTTACTGACCCAGTTAGACACTCATGCACCCACTTCCAGATCCCACTGAGACACACAAACACTCACTCACAGACTCACCTACATACTGAAGGACCCAGTCACAGAGCCACTCAGACACACACACCCACTCATAGACCTACTCAGACACTCATACGCCTACTCAAAGACCCACTCTGACACTCAAAAACCCACACACAGACCCACCTAGACACTCATTTACCCACTCACAGACCCACTCTCACAGACCCAGTCAGACACGCATACAACTATTCACTTAATGCCCATACACTCAGTCAATCAATCAATCAATCAATCAGGGGTTTATAAAGCGTACTACTCACCCATAAGGGTCTCAAGGCACTGGGGGGGCAGCTCCGGATCAGTTGAAGAGCCATGTCTTGAGGTCCTTCCTGAAGGTGTGCAAGGTTGGCGAGCGTCTGATGTTCACAGGGAGCTCGTTCCAGGTCTTGGCTGCTATGTAGGAGAACCTCTCCCACCTGTTCTGCTTCTGTGGATGCGGGGGACTTCTGCCAGGGTGAGGCCGGCTGAGCGGAGGCTTCTCTTGGGTACGTGGAAGGATACTTTCTCGTTGAGGTATTTGGGTCCGATGTAGAGGGATTTGTAGGCGTGGGTGAGTAGTTTGAACATGACCCTTTTCTCGACAGGGAGCCAGTGGAGGTCTTGTGGGTCTTGGGTCATGTGTTCCTGACACACAGTTCCGAGGACGAGTCTCGTAGCGGCGTTCTGCATGGTCTGGAGTCTACGTAGCAGGGTTTTGTTGATTCCGGCATACAAGTTGTTGCCGTAGTCCAGTCTGCTGGTTATGAGTGCGTGGGTGACTGTCTTTCTGCAGTCGGGGAGGATCCACTTGAAGGTTTTGTGGAGGATGCGTAGGCAGTTGAAGCTGATGGAGGTGACGGCGTTGATCTGTTGGTTCAGGGAGAGGGAGGAGTCGAGGATGATGCTGAGGTGGAGTGCGTGGTCAGTAGGAGTGGGTGGATTTCCAAGGGCAGGGGGCCACCAGGTGTTGTCCCAGGCAGAGTTGCAGGATCCGAGGATGAGGACCTCGGTCTTCTCTGAGTTGAGCTTCAAGCAGCTGTCTTTCATCCAGGATGCCACGTTCTTCATTGCTTCCTGGAAGCAGAGTCTGGTGTCTTTGGGACTCTTCGTGAGTCAGAGGATTAGCTGGGTGTCGTCGGATAAAATGCTGAGCCCATGCTGTCTGATGAAGGTGGCAAGGGGGGCCATGTAGACGTTGAAGAGCGTGGGGCTGAGAGATGAGCCTTGGGTACTCCGCAGATGATATTGGTGGGTTCGGAGAGGAAGGGAGGGAGTCTGATCCTCTGGGTTCTGCCGTAGAAAAAGGATCGGATCCAGTCAAGGGCGGGTCCTTGTATCCCTGCGTCGTGAAGTCTGGCTGTAAGGGTGCGATGAGAAACTGTGTCGAAGGCTGCAGAGAGGTCAGTCACCCAGCTGCTTACTCTTCTATTCAACCAGTAACACCCTCACTGAGTCACTCATACAGCTACTCACACAGCTGCTCACTCATCTATATACCATTTACACTACCACACATTCAACCATACAGCTACTCATACACCCACTCACACTAGCAGTCACTCACCCATACAGCTCCTCACAGAGCCACTCACTCTCCCATTATTCACTCACCCACAGAACCACTCAAACACCTATACAGCCAGTCACACAGCCATTCATAAAGAACACTTCATCTTTTGTAAATGTAAGCTGCAGTTTTCTCAAGAACCTTTTTTTCATCCTTTTTGTAGAAATGATTTTCTAATATATATTTTTTTTATATCAAACAAGATGGCTAAAGGGAGAAAAAATTGGAACAAACAGCACAAAAATAGCACAAAATCGAGAATAAATGAAAAAAAATGAACATCTGTGTTGCTTTGCAGCTTCAATGATGGCATCAACAGACTGTTTTGAGCTGTTAGTGTTGTGCTGCAGTCTAGTCAATACATGCCTAAATGCCTCAATTCAAGAGCTATATGGAGGCAACACCTCTCTACTTCACTGTAAAGGGTCCCCATCTGTCTCTCTCCTTCCTGGCCCTCTTCAAGCTGTTGAACTGGTACATTTTTAAGTGGTACAACATGGAAGTTGTACTACAGGAACATTTTTTATTTGAAGCTCTAGAGAGGGTCTTGCCACACAAGCTGCAATTGACCAATTTTGCAACTGTCTTGGACTCTCCTGAGGGAATTATGACAAATTCCCAAGCAATGCTTTGTTTTTTTGGTGCAGGGCTTTCATAAGCACTCTCTTCTAGTCCATCCTCCTGCTTCTCTGCCTATACTGGCACCTCCTCCTGCTGATCTCCTCCTGTTGCTATTTATATTGAAATAAAAGTGTAATAAGAAAAGCAAAACCAAGCTCTTCAGAATAATCCAAATACGAATGGTATATGCAAGAACAGAGAAATGGCTGGGGACTTCCTATGAACATAAATAAAAACTGTCCTGTCCAATCAAATCTTCTTCTTACATAGTCACATGATCTTTGCAAATTCCGATGTCATTACAACTACCGGCGTCATTGCAAAAACTGCAAATATAATTTACAAGTGTCTTTCTTTAAAAATGATTACAGATAGAGATGTTTAAACAGTTCTTTAACAAACAACTACTGTCAAACACTGTTTAAAGTATGTGTATATATGTGGCTTACATATTTTTGAAATACAAGAAGTCTTCACAAATTTTCCGCAAAAACAGAACATATGCATTGTAACAAATCGCAACAAATGCCTGACTAATTTGTGAGAATTAAAATAATTTGAAAAAAAACACAGTTAATAATACATTAAAAAAATTACAAGCAGTGACACAGACAAATACAAAAAGGTATGGTCTATTATGTGTAGTATATAATATGCAGTAGACATTTGCACAATGGCAGAATAGTAAGCTAACAGCAAAAAATAATGTAGATGACTATACATTTTCCACAAAACTGTAGACTGTTTTAAAAATAACTGGTCTTTCAATCAGAATGTCATGTTCATTTTAGAAAAATTAAACCTCAACTAGAAACATTTAGAGGGGTGCTATACTTAGATAATAACATTAAAAAACCTGTTCAAAATAAAGTTTACAGGGACATTATAGGTAGGAAATAAAATTGCAAAAACCTTAGAAAGTCACTGAAATAAAAGGTTGTAGGGATGTTATAGTTAGGAAATAGAATTTTAAAAACGTAGAAATTCACAGGAAAATCACCCACTCACAGACCCACTCAATGACTCCTGCAAGCTCTCACAGACCCACTCAGACACTCATCCACTGACTCACAGATCCAATCAGACACTCATGCACCCACTCACTCACCCACTCACAAACTCACACACCCACCTATCTACCTATACAGCCATTCACACTCCCACTTAAAAGTTTACAGGTTACAGTTAGGAAATAAAATTTAAAAAACATTGAAATTCTCTGAAAAAAACAAAGGTTACAGGTATGTTATAGCTAGGAAATGAAAATTCAAAATATTTAGAAATTCACTGAAAAAATAAACATTACAGGGAAATTATAGTTAGGAAATATAATTTAAAACACAGAAATTTACTAAAAAAACAAAGGTTACATGTACTTTATAGTTAGGTTCAGATCCCCTGACAGACCCACAATATACACTGACACAGCCACTCACAGACCCATACAGCCACTCACACACCCATTCAACCACTCACATACCCATTCACAAATCCACACAGCTACTCACACAATGACTCACTCACCTATGCAGCTACTAACAGAGCCACTCACTCACCCATACAACCATTCATACAGCAATTCACTCTTCCACAAAACCACTTACATACTCATTCACACATCAATACAATCACTTTCATGCCCACTCACTCATCTGTACAGCCACTCACACAAATACTTACTGTGCAAATCAGCCACTCGCACACCCACTCACTTACCCATACATCCATTGAAACAGCCACTCTCTTAACCATCCAAGCACTTATATACCCAGTCACTCAGCCATTGAATCATTCACACAGCCACTCAGTCACCTATACAGCCACCCATAAAGCCACTCACACACTCATCCACCAATAGAGCCACTCGCACAGCCACCACAGCCACTGATACAGCTACTCACATATGCACTCACCCACCCATACAGCCACTCACAGATACTCACTCATCCATACAGCTAGTCACACACACTTATTTACCAATATATCCACACACACACACACACACTCTCACACACACAAACAGCCCCTCAGACCAGCCAACGGTCGGTAGTGGGAGTAGCTGCCGGGCGATGACATGGGGAGGGGCAGGGTTGGGGGTAGTAAACTATGGATTACGGAGGTTTACAGGTAAGTACGAAATTCATTTTATTAATTTATTAAGTTTACTTAACTGTAAACCTCCGTAATCCATAGTTTACTACCCCCACCCTGCCCCTCCCCCTCGCCACGTCACCGCCTGGCAACTACTCCCACTACTGACCGCGGCTGCCTCAGACACCCACTCCCACACTGATACAGTCACAGTGCCACTCAGATGACATATTTTAGAAACACTAATACTTGTTAGTAGAACAGAAAGAATAGTAACTTAACTTATGAAGAAGCATAGTATATATCTTTAAATCTCAGAAACTTTTACAAAACACACTCGCTGGTGATGTCATCAGGGAATTAATTTGAGATGCCTTCAATGATGTCATGAGTGATGTCACTGACCATGTCATCAGTGATGTAATATATGAGTGCATTGCGGGGACGTAAGTTATAGTTAAGGGTGAGCAAAGCTTGCAGAATTGCACTACACAGAATTCCATGGAGATGCAGAAAAACTCTGTGGAATTCCGCAGAGTTCCGCAAGCCGGTGGAGTTGCTGCATTTGCACACTACAGCAGAAAAGTGCCAAACCATTGCGGCATGATGTGCAGGGAAAACGCGTTGGCCAGCGAGGTTTGGGGCCCCAGGTAAAGCGGCCCGTCCTCCAGGAGTCCAGACTGTTCCCCGGACCCCTAACTGCCATACATTCAAAGGGTCCAGCAAGTTCAATGCCCAGAGTGACCTGCCACAGAGCGGACTGAGTGGCTAAACAGCCCCATTGTGGCCCCTGCCGGCCAGTACTGTCCTTGAACATGCCAGGCTAAGTTAGGCAGTGGCTTTTCCTCAGGGCCAGCGGGCCAGCTACGCTTACTGTCCGGCACCTGTGCCTGTAGGCCGGGGCAGAGAAAAAAACAACATATCTCTTAGCTGGAACCCATTGTGTAATTCAAGCCTTATTTTTAGTCAGTTTCTCTTGCAAACTGAAAAAGAGGTTTGAACCGCACAAAGCTGCAGGCCCGAGTCGTCATGTCACTCATGACATGCTGAAGGATCCTGCAGATGGGGCAAACTCCGCTACCTGGTGGAACCAGAATTTTTTGTTGAACTCTTCACTCTGAGCGGAGTCGCAAAATTCTGCAAACTCCGTCCACGCAGCAGAGGTAACCATCCAGACTTAGTTATAGTTAGCTCAGGTAACTATAACTACTGAATTTCAATGGTTTTGTATGAGTGAAATCTGAGCCTAACTATAATGTACCTGTTAGCTGTTTTTTTCAGTGAATTTCTAAGCTTTTTTTAATTCTATTTCCTAACTATAACGTTAATGTAACCTTTGGTTTTTTCAGTGAATATATTTAGGTTTGCTTTTCCATAGAATTTTTTGATTTGCTAATTCCATTGGCCCCATTTGTTGAATCTTAATGAAACAATGCAAAATCACCATTCAGTTCCTTCCTGGAAAGGTTTGGGTTGATACGTCAAGCAAGGGCCGAGACAAAATGGGGGTCCCAAAATATAAATCCCTACACATTGTTCATGGACTTCTTTAGAGAAGGCTATAGCAAAAACTCCTGAACAAAATTACACCAAATTCAGCAGAAAGCTTAATCTTGGTCCACAGATTGTTGTGTTTTTTGTGATTTGGTGTAAATCCGATCAGTTGTTTTTGAGATAATAATGGTGAAAACTACTTGTATATTTTGGCAGTTGGGCTTGCAAGAGTCCCACGGATATCCAGCGAGAGCGCAAAATCAAAAATGGAGTTTTGTGATTGGTCAAGATGACAGTTTTTGTAGTGAGCCTTCATGCTCTTGCGAGTCCCACGAGAACGAGTACTCTAATTGGCTGGCTGTTGGAATGTTAGAAATGAAATGACTGCCATTACTGTCTACTGTGAAAAATTGGAGATGTTATGGAAACAAAATAGAAAAACGATATAAGAGGGCAGCAGAAAGGTATGCTGTACCCCTATGTTTAGAGAAGAGGTGTCTGAGGGATAACTACTGTGATGAAAATAAATATTATTTTTAGTACATTTTATGATCTTGCAGGGTTCTCATGGGATCACAAATAGTAAAAAGAAGTAGATGAGTTCTCAATACATTCCATTAGTCTTAATGCATATTGTAGTACTTGTTTTTGAGGGAAAGTGTGTAAAGAGATACGCACTGTGATGAGTAGATGGCATCCTATACCTCTCTCAATATAGCCTCTACCTCCAATCTCTGACTCATCCCAAACATCATTCTCCTACTATGATCTCTGTAAGATCCTTTCTTGACTCTTCCCTCCTCCATCCCTCCTTGACTAACCCCAAACCTCATTCTACTACTACCATGATCCCCATACCCTTTCACTCCTATATCCTGCCTTGACTCACCCCAAACCTCATTTTACCACTATGCTCTCTAAATTAATACTTCCTAGACACTTTCCTCCTCTATCCCTCAATTGACTTATCTCAAATCTCATATAACTAATAGGATCTCCCAAATAACACTGTCTAGACTCTGCCTTCCTCTATCCCTCCTTTATCCCATTCAATCAAACTAACAGAATAACATGTCCACCACTCAAATTAACAAATTAGTTTCCCCTATAGTATTCCTTTCGGTTCCGGAGTAGAGTGGTAAATGCCAAAAAGTGCTTCAACTCCTCATCCGGTGTACTAAGTGCTATATGAATATAAATACAGTTACAAATAAAACTTTCAATGTCTTTTCCTGGGGTACATTCCATAGTCCCCGGGAAACATAGCATTGTTTTTTGAGTAATTTTGAGGGTCTGCTGCACTTCTTGCAGCCCCCATAACACTTAAATACATACTGGTGGTGCCACTGAATTGATTGAGGCCCCACCATGCAGCCAAATGCATGCAAATAAGCCCATGCAGTGCGTTATGGGGTGATTCTTGCCAGGAGCAGTGAATAATAAATGAGCAGCTCTGATGGCTCATTTTTTATGCTTCTCTCATTTATTTATTTATATATTTATTTATTGTGGGCGTTCTGGTCCCATACGAGACACCCACAGTTTCCATTTTTGTTCTGCACCATGTGGGGTGCCCCTGGGTACCCATAGCCTCCAACTCCCTGCAAGTGACCACATTCCATGGGGCTGCACAGAGGCTGGCAATACTATATTTCTTTGTTCATCACTGGAGTGTCCTAGTGCCCACCTCAACCACCCCACAGCATTGTTAATATTGAAAGCTGCAGGCTGATCACAGGGCCCTCCCAGCCCTGCTGGTTCCCTGAATGTGGCTCCAATTCGTGGGCCATGGAAGAGCCCGTCACATTTGTTAACATTTTCTTTAATCTCCGGGGTGGCCTGGTGCCCACCCTCGACAATCATGTTACGGTTGCAGAGTGAACCAACATTGCTCCAACCAGAAGGGAGCATATTTTCTTTCTGTTCCTAATGGGTGGGAGCAATTCTGTTTCCCTACCTACCAGAGCATGGGCAGGGTAAAACAGTTGTGCCCCCACCCTGAGGGAACCTTTCTGCTTTGACTTGACGGGAGCCCAGAATTCTTCCCTGCCTGCACCCTCACAAAAACAATGATGTCCGGGGGATTGGAGTCACTGTGCCGGACTTAGGGGCTAGGATCCCTGGAGCCATTCCATGGCTTGCGGGAGAGAGTCACATGCCCCCGTCCTCTTAAGAGTCCTCATAAAAGTATAAACGGCCCAAGAGATATACATAGCTATATTTTTATATAAATAATTGCATATCATGTGAAGTCTTTAAGAGGGTTATCCCATTAAAGTGAATGGAAATGTATCCACAGGTTTAGTGTGCTAAATTACTTCAAGTCCACAAACCCTATAAGATGGTGTCACAGTGTCACAATGATTGTATGATGTTATCAATTATGTCATCAATTAGGTATTTTGAGATGCCATCAGTGATTTTATCATTAATGTCATTCAAAATGTTATCAGTGATGTAATGTGTGAGGTCATAAGTAGTGCATGGATGGGATGCAAGTTATAGTAAACTTTTGTTTTGAATTTCTAAGTTTTTTAATTTTGTAAAACAAATTCACCTTACTTCTACACCTATCTATAGCAATCCCGATGCTGTGTGCAACTTCTGCGGGTCACAAACCGCTCACAGGTGCCCCATTTCTCCTGCTGCTCACAGCCTTCTGTGATGCGCAGTGGTTTGTCCCTGTACCCAACCTACTGCCAGCAGCCAACCTTCACAACTCATAGTCTATGGCCTACATAACTGTGATTAGGCTTTTCTCATTTCTGAAACTTTTTTGGGACTCTCACATGAACCTGGGGGGTCAGGGTGTGACCACCTTACCCATTGTGTTGCTTTTGATATTTTTTTAATTTTGGGGGGGGTCAGTCCTGTAATGAGTGCCACGGCATATCCTCCTTTGCTCCTTTGCATCATGTTACAATTTGCTCTCCCCTTAGTGTTGACTGTAGTGTTGACACTGAGGAGAGGAGCGCAAATTGTGCACTGCATGTACCATGATGCAAAGGAGCAAACTTTTCTGGGTTATGATGTAGTGCCTGGCCATACCCTTTTCCCTGCCCACAATATTTTTATGACCTCCTCTACCATTTATCACACATTCCTAATGTTCCTTTTTCTAAAAATTGCATTCCAGCCCATTGATTACACTTTATCCGGCCTTAGCCGGAGATTACGGCGTGAGCCGGAGAGTACGGCCCTAGCCAGAGAGTATGGTCTGGGTGCAGAGAGTACGGTCCAGGTGCGAAGATTCCAGCCCGACTACGGACGTAAAGTTAGTAGTCGTAAGTGATTTCTGTGAATACCAAAAATCGTAAGTGCCTTCTGTGAATACCAGAAGTAGTAAGTTTAGGATTTTGTCTCAGATTAGTTCTCTGAATCGGCTCCACAGTCCCCTATCATGATTACACTTTTTTTTTTTTTTAAAGGGGAAGGATAGGATACCCTGCCCCACTGAGGCGTGTGTGGGGGAGTTCTCAGATGGACCACCCCGGCCATAATTTTAAAAAAAATAAAGAAATCCCATGGGAGTCATGTGGGACTGTCCCAGGACTGCAACTTTTTATGAAAAAATAAAACAGCAGACTGGGGGTGCTGTGAGAAACAAATGGGAGGGAGGCATGCAGACCATCAAGGCCCCCGGGACCCCAATTCCCTTGGGCTGAAATTTAAAAATGAGGGAAGGGGGAGTGTGGCCCCACCTCCCTAGGCCCCCTCTCTCTGTGCTTGTATAGGCCCGAGGGATACCACCCACTGTTTCGGAATACATTTTTATAGGAAAGGGGGCATGCATTCCTCACTCCTCACTCCCAAACCTTTAAAAGGCCCTACAGACCTCATTCCCCGGGGCTGACTCACACACTGTGCCCCAGGGAGTCCACCCCCAAGACACAGTACTTTCCCTTCCCGCTTCTTTGAATGGTAATGCACTGGAAATTAGGTAATATGTGTCATCAGGCCAGAATCCCACAATTTAGCCCAGTGGATATGTAATGGTTATATATCTCTTCAAATAAGCACACATGTAACTACTAGGCCCCTTGAAGGCCCTTCAGCCAGAAAAAAAAAAAAACACAACATATCAAGAGTTACCCCGTCCACCTCATATATTAGTCTGTTAAAAACAACAGTCATTATATCCTATTTGTTCATTATTATGTGGGTATAGATTAGGGTCCGGGTCACAAAGGTAATTTTAGACCAAAAGTATAAATTTAGACCTGAAGTCGACATTTAGACCTAAAGTCTGACTTTACTCATAGTAAAGTTAGATTCTTGGTCTAAACTTAGACCAAAAGTCTAAGTTTACTACTACTAAAGATAGACTTTTGGTCTAAACTTAGACTTCAGGTCTAACCTTAGACTTTTGGTCTAAGTTTACCTTTGTGAATTGGGCCAATAAACCTTCGAGCAGAAAATTATGTTTGGCTAAAGCTTTGGATGTAAATATTATGGATTGTTTGGGAATACATGCCTCAGTGTTTACAGCCTCATTTAGATTTCCAGTCCAGAGGCTGATTCTACAATGTTGTACAAATTGCTGTGGTTTTGTTTTAATCCTTTACAGCTCCAGATGGCTCTTCAATTCTGTCAACAGAAGGTGTGCCCATCAAACTGCCAAAAGTGCATACTTTGGGAGCCCAATGAGGTGCAAAGGCTGATTTTCTCCTACTTGGAAAAAAAGGTACGAGGGAAGCTTAGACCAGCTGATGATGAGCACGGGTGAGAACATGAATTCACCAGACTGCCAGGGCTGGCTTAAGTGACATCACACACCCTTTGATCTTCAATTTCACTTACAGGCACACATACACAATTCACTCCTACACACACTCTCACACGCAAGCAAGCACACAACATAAATGTAAAACGATATTTTTACTTACCTCAACTGAGAGGGAAGGTCATAATCCAGCTAATTCTACCCCATTCTTTTATTACACTAATAGTGAATAATACTGGATATCAAATAGATCTAATTGGCCTTCATTATGACATTTGAAAGTTCTTTTTTAAATGTTCACATGAGCCAGGTAAGCCATCTGCCTGTGTGCCACCATGTTGCCCAAGACAAGTTACAAATAGGGCGTCTCTGGTGGAGGGGGGTACGGGGAGGGAGGTAACAGTGCTGCAGCAGCTTGTATTTTGTTTTCCGTGTACATTATATTTAGGATGGTGGAATTTACTGGAGGTGTTTATCTGGAGTGCATTAGAACTAAAATGTACATTCCACGTGAAATGAACCCAGCTGCGATAGCTGAGGTGCAATGGAACTGTAACATACACATTCCACGTGAAATGAACCCAGCTGCGATAGCTGAGGTGCAATGGAACTGTGACATACACATTCTACATGAAATGAGTCCATCTGTCTCACACAGGCTCTTTGTTTGTTCAGAAGGGGAAGCCCTTTGGGCTGGCAGTGGACGTCGGCTGCAGCACTGGAGTAAGCACACGTGCCTTGGCCGCACATTTCCAGAATGTTGTTGGCATCGATATTAATGAGGCTCAAATCCATAAGGCCAAGAGTGCGTGCTTTTTACCCAACGTGTCCTACCGGTAAGTTATCATCATGCTTATATACAGGTTGCAGGGAATGTTCAGAGTGCCTTTCACCCTGGCTGCCCCTCGGCACTTCATGTAACCCTCCAACACACAAGAGCCAATCACTGGTAGTAGTAGACCTAGGTACCCGGTGCAACTCTTTGGGATAGTGCCAAAACTGAACAGAACTGCACAGAGACCATTTCCATGTAGCCTATCATTCAACATAGATTTGTTTTTCAAAATCTATGATGCTTGAAAAATATGTTTGAATAATAAAAAACTACCGACATTGAAATCCTTCCTTTAAAGGATATGTATTATTTATGACTTTGCAGTCAGGGAGACAGCATGGTGTAAGCTTGTTTACCTAAGAATTGGTTGTTTAGGAATATCTGGAAATTCCAGCCTCTGGGTAGGAAGTAGTGCTTTCTAATTTCGCATACCTTTGTAGTGAGCAGATGAAAAGTACTCAGGCTTCCCCTGTGGCATCTACCATTGTTCCATGGAACGGTACCAGACCTGCTATTTACTGTTGGTTGATTTCTCACAATGGCATCATGGAGCAGGAACTGCTGTGCATGTAGAAGCAGGAAAAACTTCTCCATTCACCACTTCCTGCTCCAGCATGAGCGAGGCTTCATTGATGTCACTTCACAAAACTGGCACCGGAAGTGACAACATTCACCCTTTGACCTTAATGACATCACAGAAAATGACATCATGTGATATCTGACTATGGATTTTCTCAAAAAGGCATGTCCTTTGACCTTAACACTAACAACATCACAATAAGTAATATAGCTGACGCTAAATAATATCTGTTTGATTTTAATAACAAAACAGTACATATATATGTATATTTTAGATACCACCTATATTAGCATGCCAACATGGTCTTTTGAGGAGCTGGAGAGTAGCCCTGACTTGTATCGAGCGAGAGTGTCAGATCTGTTCTAACGAAGTTCGGGGCTGCAGGGGTCCTGCCCATGAGAGGATTTTGACGAAATGGTGTTCAATAGTACATTTTAATTCACAACTTTCACATACATTTGCTCAACAGCCATAGTCCGTGAAAGGGCACTCAATGAATGTTCAAGTCCTTTATGGGTGTGCCAAGGCAATGACACCTGATTCTCTCCAGGAGTAAAACGAATTGTTTTAAACATTTGCTATGAATACCCAATGTATCACCAAATACCACCATTGTTCTGGGGCTAGCAGATGCCATATGCCATTGAAGCCCACTTAGACCAAAAATGAGGTATACCCTACCAGTTCCAGAATGTTTCCATTTATGCCATGCATATTCCATTTGTGACCCTGTGTCAGAACTCACCTCAGTATGTCAGTATCATCATTTTGACATAGTTGCCTTCTTCCATATGCCACAGTTGCCCTCCCTCATGATAAGCATTATCTTCAATATGCTAGTACCACTATCTTGTCATGGGTGCCGCTCAAGTTTAGAATTTCCTCAGGTATGTCAGCATTTTTCCACTTGTGCAATATGTGTCAAGAATTACATGTAGTATGCCAGTACCAGTATTTACCATGGATGCCTGTTATACCAAGAATTGCTTCTAGTATGTCGGCATCATTATTTTTCCATGGGCAACATTATAAGCCATGAATTACCTTAAATATGCTGGGACCAATATCAGACTCACAAGCATAAAAACACATTCTCACTCTCACTCTCTTATATTCATTCACCCATACTACTTTTTACTCACACATTAATTAATCATTTTCACTCACTTACATTAATACATTGCCATACACTCTTACCCACTTACACTCATGCCCACATTTTAACACTGATTCAGCCATTCTCTTTCTCACTGACATTTACTCTTTATTTATTTTTATTTATTTATAAGGATTAATATAGCGCTGGCTGGACCCTAGGGCATCAGAGCGCTTTACATGGTTACATCAAGATTTGCATTAGGATACAGCGAGTCATGGGTAATAATGCAAGAATGGTGAAATAACATTTGTATAACGAGGTAGCATATACAGACAACTTAGATCAATAAAAACTGACATAGAAGATTACCAAGGCTAATGACATCCGGATTTACAGTATAATACAGCGAGTCCTGAGTAAAACAGCAAGTGTGGTTGGGAAGGAGAAAGAGGGAGGGGGGAAGCATGAATGGCGGAAGACATTAGAAGGGGGAAGGATGAGGAAGAACTGGGTAAGTGTAGGCTGGGGCGTTAAGGGGATTATAGTTAAATAAGAGGGGAAAGGTAGTTAAATGGGGTAGTTATAGGAAGAGGGGGGAAGAGGAAGTCAAGTGATCGGGAAGGGGAGGCCTGAACAGTGAGACGCGGGCTGAGACAATAAGGAGACATAGTGATATAGGGGTGGAGGGTAGTAAAATAGAGTAGTTATGAGAAGTCAGGAGATCGATGAGTGGAAACCGAAACAGTGAGAAGTTGGATTGGGACATGTGCCCAGTGTAGTGATTAAGAACCACAGTAGAGGTTGAGAAGGTGCAGTTTCAGGGCGTTTTTTAAGTTGTAGTAGGAGAGAATGCAGCATAATTCTATAGGGAGGGAATTCCAGATAGTCGGCACATTTCCACAGAAGGAGTGTGATTGTGTGGATTTCTTATTTAACAGAGGGGGAATGAGAGCGAGTGTGTTGGTGCTCCTCAACTCTCTGGAGCCGTTGGCTATGTGGAGTTTCTCCGATAGGTACCGCGGGGTGTTTTGATGAAGGGCTTTATGCGGGATTCCAGCGGTTTTGTAGGTGGATCTGCCTTCAATGGGGAGCTATTTGAGGGATTTGAGGGCAGGGGAGAAGTGATCGAAGCCTAGCAGCAAGGTTGAGAACAGATTTGATTGGGGCTAAGTGGATTGTAGGTGTTCCAACGAGGATGGCGTTACCATAGTCGATTCTCGACAGGACCAGTGATTGGACAACTGATTTAAAGTCATCTGCAGGAATGAAGGGTTTCATTTTCTTATGGTGATGTAGCGTGAATAGAGCACCCTTTGCTGCATTTTTTATGTGCGAAATAAGACTAAGGTTCTGGTCAATGTTAATCCCAAGGGATTTAACTGAGCTGGAAATGGTGAGAGAACAGTTGAGAGCTTTAAGGTCTGAGATCCAGGCCTGGATGGGAAGCGGGTTGTTTTTTGGCGAGAAGAGGATGATTTTGTTTTTTTAGGGTTGAGTTTGAGGTGGTTGAAATGGAACCAGGGTTGCATCTTAATCAGGGTGTCATTGAGGTGTAAGATATCAGAACAAGATTTAATCTTGCAGTAGATTTGGGTGTCATAGCCGAAGAGGTGGTAATTGATTCCTGTTTGCTTAAGAATGAGGGTAAGAGGTTCCCTGAAGAGGTTGAAAAGAGAGGGAGAGAGTATAGATCCCTGGGGGACACCAAGGGAGATAGGCCTTGGTTTAGAGAGGCAATCAATAATTTTAATTTGTTGGGTTCTGTGTTGGAAGAAGGAGGAGAACCACTTGAGGACTGAGCCATTAAGGCAGAAACGATCTTTGAGAGTGCTAAGAAGGGCAGAATGATTGACAGTATCAAACGCAGCAGAGAGGTCGAGGAGAATGAGAAGGAAGGACTCGCCCTTGTCAAGGGATTGATGAATTACGTTAAGCATGGCTGTTTCAGTACTGCTGCCCTTTCTAAAGCCTGATTGTAGTGAGTCCAACAGATTAAAAGTGTCAATGTGTTTGTCCAATTGAAGCAGGGCACATTTTTCAAGGGCTTTAGAGAGAAGCGGGAGGTTAGAGATAGGACGGACATTGTTAAGGTCGTTTGGATCTGCTTGAGGATTTTTGAGGATTGGGGTGATTTGTCCAAGTTGGAGGGAGACAGGGACACAACCCGTAGCCAATAAAGAGTTGATGATAGTGGTCCAATAGGGAGCAGTGATGTGTTTTAAATCTTGGACAAGGTTAGCAGGGAGCGGCTCTTTGGTGTGAGAGGAAGGTTAAAGTCTGGTAATGATGTTAAGGACATCCCATTTGGTAACTGGGTGGAAGTTATGCCAGGAGGCATTATTTTTTAGCAGGGGGTAGGTGGGGTAGAGTTCAGGCAGAGAAATAAAGCGGGGGAGGAGAGAGGTGTTAGGAGGAAATAGTAGAAAAGGGGAAATCTTTGGGGGAAATGTCAAAGGGGGTAAGGTACTGTGGGAGACGGGGGTTAAGATGAAGGATTGATCAATTTTGTTGATTTTTTCAGCGAACAAGTTAGCAATTTCTTCACATTTCACGGTTGAGGCCAGAAACTTGGGGGAGGGGGGTGGCAGAAGCTGTTTGGTTTTTAACAATGCTGAACAATTCTCTGGGTCTATTTTTGTCCCGATCCAGTTGTGAACGGAAGAAGGAGGCCTTTTCATTGAGAATGTATTTTTTATACTTGGATCTAGCAGATCTTAGGAGGGTCAGATTTGTTGGGGACGGGTGTTGTCTCAAAGTACGTTCAATCATTATAAGAGAACGTCTATCCCTGTTGAGGTCAGCATTGAACCAGGATTTGGAGGAGGTGTTTTTTGTATGTTTTGTTTTTCTGGGGCAATTTGGTCGAGGACCTCAATGATGGATTTGTTAAAATGATCAGTGAGGTCATTTGCATTTTGAGAGAAGGGAGTGAGTTGCAGTTGTGCTTTGACTTTGGACTTCAATTCAGCCGGGGGAATAAGGTGAAGCTTTCTAGTCAGTTTCTTGTGTTTAATGGTTTTGAGGGGGGTATGGGGGTGCGTCGTGTTAGTGATCGAGAAGAGGATTAAGTGATGGTCTGACCAGTCAATGGGGACGATGTTGGAAAGGGAGGCCAAGTCATTGCAAGTAATGATAGCGTCAATAGTGGCCCCTTTGGTGTCTGTTGGAGAATGGCAAAGTTGTATCATGTCATTAATGTCGAGTAGATCACTGAGGAGGTTAACTGAGGGGTCATCCTTTTTGTTCCAGTGGAGGTTAAAGTCTCCTAGTAAGAGGTTTTTAGAGTTGGAAAGCGAGGACTGGATGAGGAGGTTGGACAGTTCCTCTACAAACGGAAGACGGTCACCCGGGGGTGGTAAATATTGTGTAAACGGATTGGGTGCGACCCCAGGACTTTAAGTTCTGCTCCAAGGTATCAGAGTTCTTATTAAGTGATAGTTGGAGATCATTTTTATAGATAATGGCTAGCCCCCCTCCGATTCTGTCAGGCCTATCTTTCCTGAGGATGGAGTAGCCGGGAGGGGAGAGCAGGTCCAGAATAGAAGAGTGGGCATTGAGCCAGGTTTCAGTTAAGAAGGCGATGTCCGTGGCATCACTAAGGATGGTTTTCGCTATTTCAATTGCATGTCGCGCAGAGGATTGGCAATTAACCAGCATGCATGTGAGGTGTTTAGGGCTACTTATGGGGGGGGGCAAGAATGGATAATTGTGAGTTCTGATGGCGGTCTGGGTGAGACTGGGGTGGAAGGGATTCTGCTAGTACCTAGGATCACTGGGATTGTTGCATGGGGCAGGAGGGTCTATAATCGGGGTATTAGGTGGGTTTGAGTTATCAAGGTCAGGGAGGTTGGCGGAGGAGACATGGCTCGAGGAGAGGGAAGGCCTGAGTGTCGGGTTGCAGAGGGGGGTAGTACTCCAATGTTGGAGGTCTGTGGTGGTTGTCTGATCTGATTTCTGGGGAAAGGACCAATTGGGGATATTGAGTGAAGGGAGGGAGTTAAAGTCTTTCCTGAGTGAAGAGAGTTCCAACGACAGGGTAGAGAGATAGTGTTCTATGTTAGATAGGAGTCAGGATTATAAGAGAGAAAGGGATGGAGGCTGAGGGGTCGGGGGAAGAGTATGTTCCAAGTTAGTCCGGGAAGAAGGGCTGGGGTGAAGGAGGGGTGGGAACCCGGGGAAGGGTGGAGAGGGGAGTTGAGGATAGAGGTTGAGGGGGGATTTTAGGGTGAAAGATGGCATTCACATGAACCTGAGGCGTTATAACCGATGGAACAGGGGCAGGGGGAGAGTGGGGTGGGAAGGCATTCTAGTTAAGTGGGGGACAATCAGATATGGAAAGAGAAATTGGTGTTAATAGAAGAACAGTGGGTGGATCAGGAAGAGGGGGTAGGGTGAAGATTGAGGGGAGTGGAATGGATTTAATGTTAAGAGCGGGAGAATGAAGTCGGGGAGAGAGTTTGAGAGACTGAAAATCCTGTTGGGATGGCAGGAGGAGGGCGGGGTGCAAACGATGGAGGGGGATTCGAAGGCTGTGTTTGGGGGATATCTAAGGTGGTTGCAGAGTCAGGTAGGGGGAGGGTTGAAGTGTGGCAGAGAGAGAGCAAAAGGGCATTTTGTGCTGGGGGGATGAGGGGATTGAGGGAGGATTAGATAGTAAGTGAGATAAGGTACTGAAATGTTGTTCAAAGATGGTGAGGTGGTTATCCTCCTACTCTCACTCACTCACTCACACTTCTCACTGTAAGAAAAAGGGCATTATTATTTGGCCTCACAAGTAATGGGTCTACATTTGTCCTCCAGTGGGAACCAAACACCCCATTGTAGTGCTTGTCTCTCTCAGGGTAGCAAAGTAGAGCATTCCTAGGCTTACACAAAGGAGGTGGTGTGGGATGTAATCACCATTCATGGGCACACAGTAAAAACATTAAATAAATGATTGTTCAATCTGTGCTTTTGTTTTGAAAAAGGAAAACTAAATTTATTATACACACACTACTCAATACTATGCAGGAATTTACAAATATACATAGACTAATGGAATTAACTTTAGATGATAATGCGTACTCACTGTTTACCCCCCCCCCCCCAGGTGTCTAGTTCAACAAAGCACATGTCTAAACATTAACTTGCACTCAAATGCAATAATTGAACATAACTTGGGATGTACGCACTTAATACTGGCAATAAAGTGAGTGACCATCAACCTCATTATCTCACCAAACCATTTCAACATAAGAATCAAGGCAATAATTTAATATAATCTTGAATGAGAGCACTTAATACTGGCAATAAATCTTCTATACTTTAGTCATTAGTGGCTGTCAATCTCATTATTCAAATAATGCATTTATAGGAAAACTATATCTGCATGTCTTTATGGTTTGTGTTCTCTTGATAAGCTTGCAACATGGAAAATGCAATTGTAAACATTAGCCCCTAGAGGGGATCACATTATGATCACAAACACCTTTAGCCATACATGTCACCCCTAGAGAGTGTTGCACCACATGTTCATTGCTTTTAACCATCTTCAGGCCACAATAATTGTAGTCATAGACTGAGCCCTTTGAGGGCGCAATGCTCCCAGTTGTAGAGCACATGGTCAAACCTAGGCAGTGCTTATAACTGCTCAAAAAACCTGGGATAGTCGTCTTTTTTGAGTCCCATCCAAATTAGGGTGAGTACTTATTTATACTCCTCTTTGAGCTTCCTCTGGTAAGGTGCTGCCCTCCTGTAGCTTCCTGGAGATGTTTTAGCATCATTGGGGGAGGCCCTGCTGTCCTGGGGCCACCACAAAGTGGAAATCATACAGATTGACAAAGCCCAAAAAGACATTATGGGGCGCTCCTCCCAAACTTTGTGAATATTTAATTAGCGACTCTCCCACTGTGTTGGGGAGACTTGCTTCCTTTAATATGTGCTCCATGGCATCTTGCTGCACTGCTTCACTCCAGGGATGCCCACACTCTGGCCCCCCACACTATGTGGCTGTGGTGGGACAACCTAGGGAGCCCACCCCTGGCTGCCCCAGCCAGCTCCCTGAATGGGTAGCACTCCTCTATGCTGCTGCAGGAGTCTGCAGGTCTCTTCTGCCTCGTCTGCTCCTGCAGGTGGGGCGCGGCATTCATGGCAGTTTCCCACTATCTCTAGTCATGGGCAAGGGGAGCTGGGTGGGCCAGCCACATCAGAGGGGAGGCACAGCGGCACTCCCCCAGCATTCGCCTCAGTCAGGCCCAGAGATGGGGTCCTTGGCTCCTTCTAGCAATTTTAAAGTGCGGGGAAAGTGCAACAGTGCTTCCCCATGTTGCCAGCCATCAGGGACACAGAGATGGGGACCCCAAGTATATAACCAGCCTGGGGGTTGGAGTACCTCTGGAGCATCACAGAAGGGGACACATGCATGCCCTCTCTTGGCTCTATTTCATCACAGGATCCTTCCTTGCACCGTCTTCTGGGCCCTGGCCCAGCTCACGAGATGAAAGCATCCAGCAGTGGATCTCCACACAGTCAAGGATCGCACTCGGGGACAAAGGTCGCCCAAACTTGAAAATGCCATATCTCGGTCCCAATGGGCAGATTTTTGATGATCTTGCTCTTGTTTTGCTCCTGGTTGCCAGCCAGAGCCACCTGGAGCACTTTCTTAAGGCCTCCTGGCCACAGAGGTTACAAACATTGCAGGGATGTGGCCTTTCTCCTTGTTTTTCCTCTAGGCCTTTCTCCTGCTTGTACAGAAGCCCAGTCTTTCTCCCAACTAGTTTTCAGAGATGTAAGGGGACCAGCTTCCCTGGGCCTGGGAAGAGTCCCACTGATTTTGCTGCTTTGGGGTCCAATAAAGACAGAATCCTTAGTCCAGAGGGCCATCAGGGTGCTCTTCCTTCCAATTGTACATGGTGTCTACCTCTAGCTCCAGTGTCCAGTCAGAAAAGCATAACCAAGGCAGAGTTCTCCCCTGTTGCACCAAACCTTTAAAGTGGGGGTACTAGGTTCCAGCAGAGATGCACCTCTGGCCTAGCCTGGGGTGCCACATCACTTCTCTGCCCCTGTCCCAACATTCCTGCACAGCCTGCTGGGACATTTAAACATGGCTTCACGCAGGAGCCACTTGCCCCATCAGCTCTGGGGGCCTCTGCTCCACCCCTCACATACACCACTGCCATGGCCTTCCCAGAATATCTTCAAAGGAAGCCCCTATTAGGTTTGCTCCAGGGGTTCAGGCTCCCTTCTTTGTTTACTGGACTTGAACAGGCCCATCCCTGGCACAGTGTGAGAGTTGGTTGATTGATGCAGAGCATACTGCCCCCTCACTTTCCTCCTCAGGAGCTGAGTGAAGCACTGTTAATTGCTCCCTTTGTGTGAGGAAGCCTTCGTTCCTGTGGCTGGAGAGGAATGTAATTACCTTAGACCAGCAGGGTGACAAAAGGCCTGGCCTCTGATCCTAAGCTGAGGCAGATAAATATGGCATTCCTAGATGACCCATGAGCTGTACAGATATGTTTTGTGGATTTTCCAGATTCGTTTTTCTCATACAGGTTACTCCTTAAATCAGTATGACACTGGTGTCTGCTGGCCAAGGGGAAGCAAAACTGCACTCTAAGGCAGCCCTTCCCATATTTGTACAATGAAGTGTCACTGCAGATAAGACAGTAAACCACACAGACTTTCCCTACAAGTAAACTAGCATTATAAGGCCTAGCCCGGCCAACACTAAATGCTGCAGAGTCCCGTCTGCGCCCTGCCACCTGTGTGCAGTTGGACTGCGCACAACAGGAATCATCCATGTTAAGGCCTCACACGTGTTCACATGTAACCAGCTAAGTGCCCCTTACCTTGCTGCGCTACAGCACCCTTATCTTAGAAGGTGGACTAGCAGTAAAAATGTGTTGTCCATTTACATTGAGTTTACCATGGGTGATTCACAGGATATGAGACTCCCTATCAGTAAAAGGTCAAAAACCAGGTGATCAAAAAGCATAAAATCCTGGCACATTAATTGACCAGAATCACTTTCTCACACTCACTCACTCACACTCTATTGCACTCTCTCTTACTCTCACTCTCTTCTTTGTCATTCACTCCAACCTAATTATTCTCACTCCTTGTTACTATCACTCATTCTCACTCACCTTCATTGTCACTCACACTCTCTAATACTCTCTCACACTCGTTCATTTCCACTCACTATCCTGTAGTCACTATTACTCTTATTCAGCCTCACTCATACTCACTTACTGACACATACTCACTTACTACCAGTCACAGACTCTCACTAACAATAAATCATATACACATATTTATGCACACAAGAAACACTCACTCACACATGCACACGCTTTCTCACATAAACATACTCTCACCCAAAAGCACACACAGAACACACTTAAAAATGATTTTTTACTTACAAACATCAGCTGACAGCCAATGTCTCATTCTAGTTAATTGTTTTCCATTTTTTATCACACTAATACTGAATAGTAATCATTCACTATTAGTATGATAAATAAATGGCAGACAATAAGGAGGGGGTGCCTTGAAGTTACACTCATAAGTATGAGGCACTCTGGTGTTCTCGTCACTGTTTTTTTCACCTCTGAGGCCAGGGGTCACAAAGGCCGTTCCAGGGGTCACAAGAGACAAGCCAGTGTCCTCAACTGTGATCCCTTGTGACCCCCTTAATGTAACCCATAAGGAAGGGGTTGGCACTGGTTAGCAAGCGACATTCTCCCATAGAACACTCCAGGTGCTAAGGGGAGAAGCTTGGACAGTCTGGGGCAGTATGAGGTGATGTGGTGCCTTCAACACTCAGAATGGCAGTGTGGACTACCAGGGTGTGCAGGGCCAAGAAAAAGTGTAGGCAGGTGCCTGTACTGGGCTGGCCATCACTTTGAACAGGGTTGGCAACTTTTGAGTTATTTTCATGGAGGTTAATGGGAAGTTGTGTGAGAACAAACAAGAGACTGATGGGAGTACTTGTCAAGCAGTGGAGTCCCCGTTTCCCTAAGAAGCACCTCATTTAAATTGTTTATGGATACCTGCAAGTTGTTACGTACTAAGGCCTAATATTTCTATAGTAAATCTTATAAAAATAGAATTGGTGGTAAAATGATGGCTACTAATTTTGACAAAGCCAATTACTATGACATTTATGTAGTGACAAGGTCTGTACATGTATTACTATCTACAGACAAAAGTTTGGATATATCCAGCATAAGGGCAAGTCTAAAAACTCACACAGAACATTTACAGTATGGTCAGCAACAGTGCATGTTCCACTAACATACATGGCATATAAAGAGCAGACATCACTAATGTCAACATCATCAGGCAAAACAGGTACAGCACAGCAGCAGCAACTGAGGGTTATTTTCTTAGAAGAGATTAAGGGGAGGCAGATCGGAGGAGGATATATGTGAAATGGGTGCACACAGGAGGAGGGACATGGAGAACCCATTTCAGGCAGGATATGCATACAATGGATTTAGTGCAAACTAAGAAACACAATATTTGTATATATGTATTTGTCTATGATAAAACATTCATCATGTATTGGGAAAGTTTTGAATCATGAGGCTGGGAACTCGGCTGTGGCCATCCCCTACTCTCATGTCATTATAACAGCAGTATTGCAGTAAACCAGCAATAATGTAAGTAAGGTAGTGTTATAGTCAGAAGCAAGGATTATGAGACCTCTTCAATGGAACTTCACATCAGCTGTCTTGGCACACTGAATTTTCCGCATGGTCCCCCGCTTGAGGCCTGCAGCCTAATCACAGATTCAAGAGGGAGCTGAAGACAACAAATATAGGTACTATTGTGAAAATGAGTGTACCCGTAATGCTCATAGGTGCTCCAATTTAAAGAATACAATGCATGCTACCTATTCCTTGTCTCCACTTAGGGATGGAAGATTGCGAAGGTCAAGGGAAGAGGTAACCTGCTCCACCATGTCAAGTAGTCAAACTAGGCGGCCAGCATGTTTGATAGATGAACTTGGCAGCACCTGAGAATACTGTCTGTACCCTTCCTAGAGTTCCTGCCTGTCCTCAATATAAAGGATACTAGATTTGATCCACCTTGTGGGCCTTGGGATAACTTAACCCTACCCAACCCTTTCTCTAAGGGTAATGCAAGTCAGTAACTGGTGATCTAGACCACATGCTGAACATATGGCTACTCCCCTGTACTTAGAGTGCTGGAATTCAGATGGATGAAAATGGGTCCCATGCCCAGTTCTAAAAAGGTAGCTGCAGAAAGGGGAGTCCAACTGGAGCAACTGTTTTTCATGGCAAGGAGTGGTTCTTCATTGGATGATATATAATTTGTTGCCTTCATGATCACCTGTGTAGAGGCATTTAAGCTCCTAGAAAGAATTTCAGCTTGTCTGGATCAGACAATATTAGTAGCAACAGGGTTCTGCAACTAACAATTTAGGATGACCCCTTCTTCTAATGCCTGGTATGTAATCTCTCCAGATTTTAAAGCATCCAAGTGCAGTTTCTTAAAGGAATAAACTTCAGAAAGTGTAGAAATCCAAGAGAAGTCCAGTTATTCCATGTATCTTGAAAGTTGAGCTCTAATCAATGACTCGAGTTTGCAACATTTTGTAAAACTTTGCACTTAGAGAGGGAGGGGCTGGGGCCTCATCAACATAATTATTCATTTCTATCTTGAAAGAATATCTTTTACAAACACAAAAGGATAATCACAGGAAGGCTGACAAAAACAAGGGGAATGTGCCTAGAAGTACCAGGTCTAAAGGTGCCCCAAGTTCCAAAGTTCCATCAGGTCTTTCTGCCTCAGAGACAGCTACTCTTTGTATGTTCTCTCTAAGAAATATGTGCAAAGGGTTCCATGCCAGACAGAGATTATTGTTTCCTAATTAATATCAACAGTGATGTCATCCATGATGTCATTAAACATGCAAAGAGTGATGTGATTTGTGAAGTCTTAAGCAGTGCATTAAAGGGGGCATTTTATAGTTTGTTCGCTAAAGTATAACTGGTGAATTTCAGAGATTTTCCAGTTTTTAAACATTAGTTCTTATCTCATTTCAACACCTAACAATAACATCACTTTTTGGAGCTTCTTAATCATATTACAATGTTAGCATATGACCAACTACCTTGGGCACCCTGCGGCACTTCTCCTGCTGTGCATAGCCTACAGCTTTGTGCATCAGGAGGTGATGGCCTCTGGCCATCCCCTCTGCTCAACCTTTTGCATCCTTCATGCCAAGTTCACTGCAGATTGGGGATGGGGCTCAAAAGTGTGATTTCCGATTATAATTCTCAAACGATTCTTTGTTCTTTAACACAGAAAAAAAACAGATGAACAGAATTACACTAAACTTGCTAAAACGTTAGAACTAAACTTAAGGGCTATATTTGAGTTTTATTGGTATAAATTCATTCAATAGTTTTAAAGAAATATGCATTTTAAGAGGTACTTGTATTGAGCATAACTTTAAGGTATATCGGCATTGTTAATTTGTGGATATCCATGGCTCTGGATCTGCGGATATTCACAAATCCAAAAGTATAAAAAAAACAATCTTAATGACCAAGGGAGTTTTTTCTCCCATTTGCAATTTGCATCAACAGATCTGAATGGCAGTCCCCAGCACTGATAGAAAGTGCTGCAGCCACCAGTACAGGTGTCAATGACTGGGTCCCTGAGTCCTAAAAAAAATGAGGAAAGGGCATATAAGGAGGCTGGGTGAGGACATCATGGTCCCCAAGACTAAGTGAGGGGGCCTCTAAAAGGCCCACTTTTTGATGCAAATAAAAAAAAATCTTAATTTAGTCATGGGATCTGTGGATCCAAAACGAATTCCAAAAAACACTGATATACACCAGTTATTTTTTTGACTAACTATAACTGGTGTATTTCAGAGTTTTCTTTTTTAACATTAGTTCATGTTTCATTCCAACACCTACCTATAATGTCCCTTTAACCTTTGGGTTTTCCAGTGAATTTATTTTTTTGTTCATCATATTCTAATTTGGACTAACAGCCATGTAGCCATCATTGCATGTAGCCTACCATTGATTCCCCCTTCCTTTAGTTGTGCGTTGTGGTGGATAGCCGCGGGGCCTGGCCACTCGACAGGCCCTGTGTTAATCCCACGGTGAGTGCCTTACTCCAGCATGTGTTCACAGCCTCTGGCCATGCACAGTGGTGGTTTGCCATGAGGCCTGGCCTATGGTTAGCACAAAATGTTCCATGAAGGGTTGAAGTGCGTGAGCATTTTCTGGAATGTTTCATGCACATTCGTTGAACGGTGCCAGAGTAATTAAAGAACCAAGAAATGTCTTGCCTGTAGGAAGTCAGACCTCGCTATAACTACACCAGTACTAGTCCACCAGTGTAATATGTATACACTTTTCTGAAAGAAACAAAAACTTATAAAATAATGACCACTTCATCTTTCCATGATTCCATAAGGTGTGTTTTTACTAATGTATCACAGACTGTGTTATTTTCTATAGAAAAGCAATGGTTTATTTAAGTAATCCTAAAATATGGTATTTTAGCAATGTACAAAGATTGGTATCTCAGACAGTGGCACTTCACTATTTCTCCGCCGATGTTTATCCAGAATGTGTATTTTTGGGAAGGCATAGTTTCGAGGTGAACTCAAAGGTTAGTTCCTGTTTGTGTACTGAAATAGATTATCTACATTTTGAAAAATGCATAGGTTAGAGTCATATATAGTTTTTTAAATTATTATCTCTTTTTAAAGCACGCTAAAATAAATGAGTCTTTGCACTAACTTTGGAGAATCGTGGAGTGTCCATGTCAAGGCTTGCATAAGCCTGCCATTTGAAAACGTTTAACAGACTAACAACCCGTGTCCACAGGGCATCCTATATAAGAAAGGAGAGACGGAAATGTTAAGTTTGTTGGAAATAAGTCAGGTTTCTGCGAGATCAAGCATCCTACAAATGTTCATAAGTTCCTTCAATAGCTAAACCAATGTCTTGGCTACTTTTTAGGGTTGCTCTCGCAGAGAAGATGCCATTTGAAGATGGCTCAGTGGACCTGATCACCGCTTCAGTCGCTGCTCATTGGTTCAACATAGAAGAATTCCTACAGGAAGCTGACCGTATCCTGAAAACTAATGGCTGCGTGGCATTGTACTGCCTACATCCACACTTTGACCTTCACTATAAAGATTGTTCACAAAGCATAACTGATGTCTTCATGGAGGTGGGTTCTAGCTGCTTAGTGCTGAACTAATGTTTATGTCTCCACCAGACACAACAAGCACCCTTGAGGGAGAAGCCATAGCATCCTTGATAGCAAGACTCAAATCCTAGACCCATCCATTTACAGCCAATCATGAGACTAAAAGTGGTTTGTGGGCCTGGAATTGTATAAAGTGTGCTTTTCTGTAGGGTATGGTTTTCCAGATTTGGAAGTGACAGCAGTGGGTTCTGTTTTCACCCATGTGTGCATGATCCCCACCAGCATTTCTTCTGCTCGGTCATCCATTAGTATGCTGGAGCATCTTTGATAGTCCCTGCCTGTATCACATAGATGCTTACAGGGCCGGACAAAGTTTTAATATCAGTATATTTATGACATGATGAATAGTTTGCATTCACATAGATGGTACATAGAGGTCCTCACAATGAATGCCACCATGCTCATACTAAGACATGGGTACTCGGAAACATTTCCCCGGGGACCGCAAAGCACTGTCTGTGGCATGCCGAGGGCCGCACCAATGTCAGCAATGCGAGGGTCGGGGTGATGAAAGGTGGGCATAACGGGACATGCAGCAGGTGCATGGTATGGACAATAAACTGAGCCTTCACACAACTTCTGTCAGCCACCAACGCTCTATTCTCATGCACCAAGAATTAAAGTCAAAGCATTAACTTTTAATGTAGAACGTGAGAGGGAAAGAGATATTCATCTGGTTGCTGAATTGCAAAATGTAAGACCAGAAAACCTGACAAATGGCTTGCCTCGCTAATGACATTGGTTTCAGAATGGGGGCAGATGAATGTTACTAAGATCATTTTAAAAACTATCACTGCTAATAAATGCCTCTCAATGCAGTGATATAATCTTATCTACTACTGTAAAACGCTCATACATGTTAAAAAATACAATTTATTTGAAGTTTGCAGAAAGTGTATCATATTTTTACATGTTTAGTGCAAGATGTCTTTAAAATTAAAGGTGTGCCTAAAGATAAGTTGTTTAGGACACCTTCTTTTCTTCTTTACCAGTACTTTAGCTGAGGTGTAAATAAAGTATACACGTTTGTTTAACAGTTTTCTGAATGTTACTGCTCCATCAAGTGAACAGCAGCCCAGTGGGGTCCCTGGGCCCTACTTTGAGTATCCTTGCACTAAGACAATAACAGAATCAATGCCAGACAACGGTCAACAACGTTTATGATGAAACTTTTTCTCCGCAGGGATTCACAACGTGGTTGTTACAACGACCGCGCTGTGATTCCACAACCATTTCTCCGCAAGTCGGAACAACGACTTGCAGAGGGGGACGGGGAGGTGTTGGTTTTAAAATCCAACACGTTCCCTAGTGTCCACACAGACTGGAGTTGGAATAGTAAATTATACTATTCCAACATCCAGCGCCCCCCTCCGCAAGTCGTTGTTCCGACTTGCGGAGTAATGGTATTCGGAATCACAACGCGGTCGTTGTAACGCCCACGTTGTGAATCCCTGCGGGGAAAAAGACTGCGGGACAAAGAAATATATATTCCCAGACAACACATGACTGATGAACAAAATTAAATGACTTCCTAACTACACTAATTTAGTCCTTTGATCTTGTTTAAAAAAAAAAAAAATCTACAAATAGAATCTTACAATTTTTAAATCCAGGTAGCAATAGCTTATTCTATTGATAAGATACAAACAATATAGCATTCATAAATTGTAAGGTTATTAAACTAAAAGTGCAATGTACATAAGGCAGTTATTTTGGGACTAGAGCGTGTCACATTTTCTAAGGCCTGCTCTTTCCTCTGTGGGCTCCCATCATCCTGCTCCAGTGTTGCCCAATTTTCTCTGTCAACAGTATATTTAGGTCTCCCTACGGGTAACTTTAAGTGCGTAGCAAGACCTCGTGTTGGCACACACACGCAGCATATACAGTAGAGACAAGAGTATAAGGTTTGGGTAAACGCAAATGCCTTGACCAGGGAAATGTGATTTGGTACTCGGGATGTCACTCAAGTTCAAGTGAAATTCACTTCCCTTTTTGCCGGAATATAGCAGCTCACAGCGGTGAACAGAGCGCTATAAATAGTAGAACAGGATTCCTGGGTGCCTCCTGCAGCAAAACCCAGCAAGAACTGTGAGATGTTCTTAGTGCATATATATATGTCAGAGCAATTTAGATTCGTTAAATGTCAAAGGCGATTATTTGGTCAAGGCAGGGTCACAACTAGGAGGTTCAAGGAGCCTTGCATCAAAATAAATATATGAACTTTTAGATAAAGAAACTTATATATATATCTCTTTAAATGAAAAACGGATCCGGATGCTCGACTGTGTTAAATTTAATGCATTTTCAGAAATGAGTCCCACTCATATTCCTTAAATCAGCTACGCAAAAGAAAAGATCCCCAGTTTGTTTTACTTTACCGTGTTTAAGGTGTTAGCACAGCCACCAGGGCCGGCTTTAGCGCTGGTGGCGCCCAGTGCGACAATCATTTTTGGCGCCCTCACACCCCATGAACACTTCCTCGGATTCTCTCACTACCACCAGGCAAAAGTACCCCTCTTCTCTCCAATCATAAGTTATTGCTAAACACAGCGCCCTCCCCTGAGGTCAGCACCCCCTCCACAGGCCAGGGCCCAGTGCGGCCGCACCGGTCGCACTGTCCTAAAGCCTGACCTGACAGCCACCATTCCCTCAGCATAAAAAAATGAGCAATTCCTGGAATGTCAAACCACTGAAGCTTTCTGTGCTGAAAGGCAAAAACATCAGCAGTTCCTGGAATGCCAAAACACTGACGCATTCTATGAATATAGCATGAAGAAAATTAGCCTTTTCCTGGAAAGTAAAAAAACCTGAGGCTTTCTATGTTTTTAGGCATAAACAATGAGCAGTTCCTGGAATGTCAAAAATTGAGGCTGTCTATGCATATGGGACAGCAACATTAGCAACTCCTGGAAAGTCAAAAATCTGCAGGTCCTTGCAGATCTGGGCTGCTCTAAGGTGCAATGCCCATTAAAGCGCCTACTGATGGCTGAGTTGCTAGGCGAGTTAATGCCATCGTTCGTATTTTGGGGCTCTGAGCAAGGCATAGTTTTGGGCCGCCTGTTCTGAACTATTTTGAATTTGATTACTTATATTCTAATTATTTTTGTCTGCATGATGCCAAACAATATGGGCTTATACCTTAAAATTCCCCCGTAAACAGCTGAAATATGTATTTTCCGGGCCCAAAAAATCCTTAAAATGGCATAGGTTAGAGAGGGACGAGGTCCCAGGGAGAGGAAGAGGAGACAGACAAAATGGCTCTGACAGAGGACTCAATAAAAGTGAGACAGAAGAAGAGACACTTACAAAGATCATTGACCAGGCGGTCACTTAGAAGATAGGATAACTGGGCAATTGGCCACTTTGCCCATGCCCCCCTAAGACATCTTTGGGTGAGTTACAATATCCTCTGTAGTGAACTTCTACAGGCATGGGCTGAACCAAACAGAAACAGAATTAAACAGTAACTAAGCCCCAGGATGGTGCACACTCGCCCACGAACACAGAAGAACACATTCGAAAATACAGGCATGCTTACACACGTGTAACCCAGTGGTACAGCAAGGATGCCATGTGCACTAATTGGAGGGAAAAATCGGTCCACGTGCCCCTTTTTGGAAGTACAAGTCGATCATAATTTGGTGTACGCTGGCACCTCACAGCCATTTCTTCGGTGCCACTGCTACTAATGACAGTGACAGAACTGAAAGCTGCATATGATGAGCACACAGAATTGTGTGTGTAAGCGATACAAACAGGCCCAAAAAGTGTGTATGCACAGATAAACACATGGCAAAACGAAACCACACAGACTCACGTGAGAACAATAAAGCTAGCTGTAGCAAATTTCCCTTTTCCACATGATCATACCAGATGTTTTGCCTTTTTGTGGATGCTCTTTTTGTTGACTTGAGGGGTCTGTGCACTTTATCACCAGTATACAGTAGTAAAGTTCCTATGCTTTCCCTCTGAAGCATGTTTCATACATGCAAAACCCCTACTTGGCCTAGATAGCCTCCCTGTAGGACCATTGTAAATGGTGCCTAAAGTGCACCTGTGACAGGGAATGTTAAATATCAAATGTGGACTGTAGCGTGTATTTACACTACTTACATATATGACAAAAATACGTCATCAGGAGCATATTTGTGCTACGGCTAGGCTGCAGCTTTAATGCATTATGTTGGAAAGTCACCTTTTTGCCTGTTCATCCTCATTTGTTTTGGACTGAATGGCACTGGTGGTAGCTGACTCTGACTGTGCCCTGGCTCTGCTAGCCAGTCCTAGAGCCAGCACTATGATACACACAAACACATGCATTGAGGTACACTTGTAATCGGCATAACTTACCCAATACTTCCCTAGTACATAATAGGGCAAGGGGATAGAAACTACCTCTAACTCCCTAATATTTGATAGGGCATGGTAGCTTAGAGGCCAGCAGCCTTTGTGCACTTGCATGTATGCACTGCTGAGAGCCTTAGGTCATTTTAAAATCAGCCTTGTGTTGCAGCACTGCTTTTAAGAGTACATTCACTGAAAACTCGACTTTGGTGGTAAGGGTACTTTAAAAGTGATACTATCTTCTTCCGTGCCAGCCGTCCGACGTCACAGTGGGCGTGTGCGGAGGATGGCCCCGTCTGTCCGTTCCGCGCACGTGTGGAATTCGCCCGCACAGCGGGGGAATGTGCGCCGCATCGAAGCGGATATACCTTATTTATTTTATTTTGGGTACCCACCTAGGTCTCCCCTAGGTGTTCCAGGGGTGGAGGGAGTCATGTACCTATAAGCAGGGTCCCTATAAAGTAGTTTCATATACTCTGGTGAGACAACACGCCCCATATTGTTCTTTTCCTGTGTTGGGAATTCACTACAAAGTAAGTCAACTTTGGTGCTGTGGAGAGTTAATCAACATCATTTTTACATATTAGGCACCCCCAGTTCTCCCCTTGGTTACCAAGGGGTGGAGGGTCCTGTAATTATGAGCAGTCTCTTTATAAAATAGGTTTTATAAACCCTGGTGAGGAATGCATTGCGCATTTAATGTTCCACATTGTAAATAGCGGGCCTCATAGGCTAAACTGGTAATATGTTAACTACTGCAAGGAAAGTATGGAAAATAACATTCATGGTCTTAGGAGAATGATATTGATAAATCCAGCAATTTGCCATTGCTGAATTTATCCTAACTTTTACAGAAAATAAGGTATAAGTCTCTCTTTTCCCTTAAGCCAAAATCCAGCCTCCAGCACTCTACCCTGACTGGTCAGCCTGTAGAGGATTAGCCAAGCTGCCTTGGTTAGGTGATACGTGGCCTGGCAAGGCAGAGGCTATCTGATGGAGAAAGCTCTTTGGGGCACAGAAATGTCAGAGCACGGGCATGGGCCATAAAGCATGAGTTTCAAAGGAGAGCAGGGCAGACCAGCTTGTCAGCCAGGCCCACCCCCTCTTCCTTTCAGTTGGGGAGGCTTAAGGAAGGAATTTGCAGATGGTAAGGGGAGGAGAGCTATAGAAATAAACCACGCTGGGAGTTGGTTTATGTATCTCTTGCTGCTCTGCTGTATTTTCAGCCATTATTGATTTTAGAAGAATAGTGCTTCCAGTGACGAGACTATGCCACACGGAGCATGAAGTGTTCATGCTTTGGGGTGTTGCCCTGCACCGCATTGGGCAGGGGTGCTCCCCTGTTTGTCGCCAGAGACCACTGAATAATATGCGAGAGCTGCATAGTCTCTCACCTCTACTGCCTGAAACTAAAAGACGAAGGTTTGTCCTGCTGAAATCCTGATCTGCACCCAACGGTCTGCCTGGTGAAGACTGTGCCAGCTGCACTATCTGGGACTACAGCTCTGAGGACTAAAGAGTGGACTCCCTGCTGCCACTGGTTAACAGAGCTTAACTGACCCTTCTCCAGTCAGTGTCCCCCTCCTGGAGTACATTCAGTGGAGTTTTAAGAGATTGACCAAGTGCATTGTGGAATGTGAAGTCAAGGCCTGACAAGAACAATCTAGGAGATTCCAGACCCTTGGATTTGACATTTTGGGACACCTGGAACCTACCAGGGGACCTTCTGGAAGGGCCCCCAGAAGTTTGGGAAAGTTTGGGAAGCTTTTTGAAAAAATCTCCATAAGGTGGCAGACTCGACTGTGAGAGCCAAGCCAGCCACCTTCAACCGTGACCCGGACAGTTTCCAGGTTCATCCCGCTGAAGAGCTCCAGAGGTCCGACTTCCAGAGTTTTACTGGGAGCTCCCTGAGAGTCAAGCCAGCAAACCTTTACCAAATCTCGACTGGTGGAGAGCAGCAAGGGCCCTCCGAGAAAAAGCTCCAGAAAAGTTTCGAAGTGTGTAGGCAAAACTTTGACTGAGGCCTCCCACGTGGGGTAGCGAGCAAGGTTCCATCACGGTCAGCCTCGACTTTGACTGTGTCCCAGTCAATTGCGAACAGATGTTCAGAAGTGCCACAATTGGTTTCTAAGCACTATAAAGTGTTTATTCTTTAAAAATTCATATCTCTAATTAGCTACATTGGATAATGGTCATTTTGGTGTAGTTTTAAAGATAATAACATTTCCTATATTTATCAATTGGCGTGGGATTGTTATTATGAGTTTTGTCCTACTTATTTACTGTATGGATAATTTTAAATGCTTTACATACCTGTCTCCTAAGTTAAGCCTTATTGCTCGGTGTCAGCTATCAAGGGTTGAGCAAGGGACTAATATATAGAGACCCTTTTTTAGGACCCAGTTCTGTGTCAGTGGACTTATTGCCAGTGGTAGATGGACACTAACTACTTCTAATAACCCACTTTCCAATACATTACAATGACACATGGTGGAATGAAATTACTTTGCCATGTAGGAAAAGCCTATTTTTATATATTCATCAGTCATCCTTAAAGTGTGTCTTAATATATGGAAACAGGGCCCACTACATATTGGTGTTGGTGTATCCTCATAGTGAACTAAAATGACGAATGATTTCACTGTGTATGTATATTACATGTCACATTTCAAGAATGGCATATATTCTTGTTAGATGATGACTGTTTCATGCACAGAGAATAAACCAAGCTGGGGGTATATCCGCACTGTTTGGGATGAAAGAGCCACATCCACATGTATGCGATAAGTTATTTAAGGACCCAATATTGCATACGCATGCAACAGCATGCTACCCTGGAGGATGAAATGGTTATCTCAAATGAAATAAAAGCAATATATACTACTCCATTCACAATAAACTATATGGTGGAATATGGTGAAAATGCTGTTAACCATAATTCACAAAGGCATGTGCAGCTTCAGGGGAAAAGGGTGCATCTTAAAAAACATGCAATGCAATAATGTTTTAGTCAGAGTTGTGGGAATTCCAGTGTAAAATGAGTAAACATGCATAACAATATGCACAATAGACCCCAGTGATAAACTTGCACACAGGTACATGATGAATGAATATAGAGGCTTGTAACTAACTCTACATACCATTTGTCACATTGGGTAAATAAGTAACATGTGACCTCTCAAAAGACTTCTAAGCTAGTGACTTAAAAAATCAAAAAAAATGTATGACACCCCACAGTACTCCCAATTTAACACACTTCTAAAAATGAAAGCAGCCTTCAGATCCCAGAATATGGTGTGTTATGTTGGTCACCTGATTTAATATCATCCAGCAGCATAAATATATTTGTTGGTTAGTTAAATAAGCTACTGGCCTTAGAGCAAGCCTTCTTTGACAGCTGTCCACCATTAATGTTTGCAAAAAGGGTACTCATATTCCTCACCTTGCTTGAACCATACAATGTAGATAAGTCACATCAGGTATTTCTTTTGCATCACTCAACTCATTCACACAGGGGAAGAGGTGTGGCGCCGCGGCCAGGGAGACTGACGCTGGAATCTGGGGCTCACGGTTCGATCACCGGTGGCATGTCAGCCCAGCACCATGTGACTCTGGGCAATAGCTTGCTTAATCTTCCCGATGGCCCCCAGCACCGGGATGCCTTCGGGTAGCTGTTCGAGCTTTATAAATACTGGATTTACATTTACATTAACGCATCTGTTTAAGGAAGATTTCTCTAGTAGGTATTGAAGCTAGAATTTCTAGTCTGAAAAAGTGATCATGATTCCTCATAAACGTAGATTTTTTGGGCCCAGCAGGGACAAATGCAGTTAGTTGGAACATATTATTTAGACCGTACACAGGCTGAAGATTCAACAGACACTGGGGAGGTCTTGCCTTGTTGGTGAAATGGGATTAATATTGCTATAATTTCTGGCTGTCATGCACAACATAGTTGTTATTTGTGGAGTGGTAAATTTGGTATTCAGTCTTCTCACTGTTCTTTATGTATTCTTGCAGGCACTTGACATTTTAATAAGCGAACAAGGAAGTGAGGAAATTCAACAATTTCAATGTGAATATAAGGATATATTTGAGGCTGTGCATTATGCAGATAAAATAAGGTAAGAAAAGTTTAAATACATTGGAAAAACCCTATTTTAAAGAATTAGAAGACGATCTCTACATAATTGTCAAAGGCATTTGAAAGATTCTAAGTAGGAAAATCCTCTTAGAGGTTACTCAACATACATTAGGAATTCAGACTCTTTAAACTTTGGTTGCTGGGTCATGTGGTGCTGGCACCAGTGGCATTCAAATAGGTTTGACCTGGAAACTCAGCACTTCTGCTCCACAAATACACTGTCTGTAGGAAATGACCATTTGGGTTTGGTTTACGCCTCTATTTTGTGTCTGGCTGTAAAACTATGTGCACTTTACCCCTGCTACCCGGTGGTTAGATGCATGTGCCTCTCCTTTCAACATGATGAAATTGATATGCACCTCATTGGCATATATCATATGACTACCGCATCTTTCAAAAAGGAAGTTAAAGCGATTCTCATGGCAAAATTCACATGAACACAATCTTTATAGTCATCGAGTTCTACCGATCCGGTACTAGTATGCCATACTATGTTAAGGCTCCAACTAATCACCCGACTCACGCCCTTGACTTGTCTCATCGGGGATGTTTTCCTATTATCTACCCTATTGCTGTTTGCACGAAATGTTGTGTATACGAATGTTACCTGCATATATTTGTTTGTATAACTAACAGTTGTAAAGCGCTCTGATATCCGCAAGGATCTTGTTCGCTCTCTATAAAACTCTCAAAATAAAATAAATAAATAAATTACCTATAAATCCCTAGAATATGTTATAAAATGTATCCATTGTGCCATCCACTACATTGACAGTGTAAAACAAGGTTTCAGGCCTACCTTTGTAGCTTGACTGAAGCAGCTTTTAAGTGGCACGTCCACACCATCCTTTTAAATATTATTGTCATTTCTCACTAAGGCTTACAGCCCATAAGGCAGAGACATGTAGAAATGTAATGTTACACATGTCCTTACACTGAAAAAAAACACAAAATCTATTTTCACTGTAGCAATGCTGGCTTTTCCATAGACACACACAGAGATGCAGTGTTAAATCCAATAAGGCTAACTCTGGCTAGGAGACAGCTAGACTTTTCATTATTGCACTCATTCTAATGTTTATAAAAAGACAAATTAACTGGTGAGGTGTGACTTTTAAGAAATAATAACAAAAATGATAAATGTAGACCCTCTTCCATGGAAATATTAGACACTGTCTTCAAAATATTATGTCTCATATTCCATTCTTCAATTTTAACATTTTTATTAATTTATAAATTCTAATAATTGATTCTAGAGTGTTGTCCTTACTAAACCTATAAGCAGTGGTCTGTATTCTTAGGTATTAGAAGTGGCACTGTTCATAAAAACAAGTGACAGTTTGAGTGGAATGTCCTGCTGCACTGGTGGAGACATAGAGCTCAACTACCATGGCGTTTGTGTCAGGAGGTAATTTTTGGTGGTAATTCTAGTATTAACTTCAATCCAAACTTCTACACATCATAATTGGAGATAAGGCTTAAGTATTAAACATTTACTAAGGTGATGAGTTCACATTAGTTGCCTTTTCCAGCACACAATGATCTAGATTTTAACTGATTACGTTGGTGCTAAGTAAACCTGCAATATTACCACACCAGTTGCAATTACAATTTATGAGCACATACAATTTTTCAATTTAATTGAGATTACCAACTTCAATTAAAGCAAATTTCAGTTGGTACGCTTATTTATCATGGGTATGATGCTTTGTATTACACATGAGCAGCATTTCCACTTGACATAATATCTGGGGTCATTTAGAGAGAGAGATGTACATTGGAAATCTGGCAATAATGAGTACCTCCCATCCTCCTCACTGCTGACTCCCCCACCTCCATTTGAGTTAGGGGAGTCACATGGTAATGAATGGCGAGCCCCAAACAGCTCAGATCTCAGAATGTCTTTTATCAGGCCTATTTAGTGTCCTATTTACACTTTTTAGTGCAGGCTTGCTTATGCTTGTTTCTTTGTTCTTGACTGTCACTAAAGATATCGCAATTTAGAAAGAGTAAAATAAAAATTCCCAATTGCCAAACTCCACGTGTGTCACGGCCATTGCTTTTTTGCTTTGCAGAAAGAAACTCCTACATTGGAATTTTGTTTCTGCAAAACAAAATGAGTGGTTCATCATATTTTAGACTGCTGCACATTACAATTTCACCAGCAGGAGCACTTTCTTTGAACATTCTCCACCAGAATCACAGGAAACATTTAGTCATAGATTTATTTGGGCCCGATTCACAGAACTAACTTAAGCAAGATCCTAAACTTACTACTTTTGGTATTCACAGAAGGCATTTAGTAGTAGTAAAGTTAGGATTTTGTCTTATGTTTGACTTAAGACAGACTTAAGACAAACTTAAGACAGATTTAAGACAGACTTAAGACAAACTTAATACAAATTTAAGACAGACTTAATACAGACTTAAGACAGACTTAAGTTAGGATTTTGTCTTAGGTTTGTCTTAATTCTGTCTTAAGTCTGTCTTAAGTCTGTCTTAAGTCTGTCTTAAGTCAGTCTTAAGTCTGTCTTAAGTTTGTCTTAAGTTTGTCTTAAGTTTGTCTAAAGTCAAACTTAAGACAAAATCCTAACTTTACTACTACTAAATGCCTTCTGTGAATACCAAAAGTAGTAAGTTTAGGATTTTGTCTTAAGTTAGTTCTGTGAATCGGCCCCACTATCTTTTGGAACAAATCTTGGTGGACCTAGTCTCTTGATCTCCCTCCCCTGCCAGTTTTTAAGTTAAAAACCAAGGGGTTATATTCGCTGCTGAGCTATCATTTGTGGAACAAATTGGCATCATCATTTTTTTAAAATATAAGATTGTTAAGGAAGGTGTTACCCTGTATCCCACCCAATTTACAAAAGTCAGTGGTCATCTCCCTAGTTATAGCTAGGCTTCATTATTGTAATGCATTTTATTTAGTAATTAAACATACAATACTAAACAAGCTTCAGATGCTGCAGAACACAGTCTGTCAATTGCTCAAGAAAATTCCCAAGTGTAAGTCTATAACAGCTGTATTAGCGGAGCTCCACTGGCTCCCTTTCAGGAAAAGTATTACCTTTAAGATGTTATGCCTGGCATATATAGAGCACTGCATGGATCCAAACCACAGTGTCTTAAAAGTACATTTCAATGGTACTTTCCAAAAGATCACTGCGATCAGCCACTTCATGATCTGTGGGTAACTCCCAGAATTAAGTAAGTGGCATGGGGCAATCATACTTTTGTTCAATCTACTTGCAATCCTTGGAATGACCTGGCCTCCTCTCAAAAGTCAGGTTAATATTTCTCTCAAGCAGCTAAAAATGTAGTAATGGCGCCTGCGCCTTGTCCAGTTCAAATATTTTCATAGGGTCTATTTCACACGGGTCCGGTTATGGAGGGCGGGTCTGGTGGCCTCCCCTATGTGTCTTAGGTGTGAGCGGAAGGGAGGGACCCTGATACACACGATTTAGCATTGTCTCTCATTGTCACGGTTCTGGAGGGGGGTACTGACCTGCCTTTCTGAGGAGTTGGGCTGGGACCTGCCCCATTTGCCAAAATTGGTGCTATTGCATGTCTTGGAGGGGATTGGGGGTAATATTTATAAACGCCATCTTATGCTGCTGGGGTTTACTCTGCCGAAGAGGGACATTGCTAGGGCGTGGAAAGCACCTGTGCCACCCTTGGTGTCGGTCTGGAAGAAGGGACTGGACTTCTGTATGGGCTTGGAACTCCCTATTTTCACCGCAACAGGTTGCCCACTGAAACACTTTAAGGTTTGGACGCGATGGGCAGACTATAGGGGCTTGTTATTGGAGCCAGAAGATGCAGCGGTGCCCCTCCATCCAGTTTTTTATTACCCTGCTGGTGCAAGCTGAAGTTTCTTTCTTTCTCGTGTATTGGATCGTGTGGTGGCAGTGCAAGGGCACAGCTAGTTCTTATATGGGAGGCTATTAGTGCGACCAGGTGGGGTGGGGGTTGTTGGGTGGAGGTTTGCATATGGTTTTTTTTTTTTTTCATCTGTATTGCTTTCCATTTCTTCTGGATCTTATTATTGAAATATCAGTCAGGAAAGCTTTGCATTTATTGTGCAGATTTCTCTGGGTTACAGAGCCCTGCCGTATACATGTCATTGAATGAATAAAATCTGTTAAAAAAAAAAATGTAGTAATGGGGCTAAAATTTACAAGGAGGCGTTTATTGTGGAGATTTGTTCCTGATGAACACCTAAACATGTCTCTGTTGTACATCCATGCTATTAAAATGTATGGAAATGTATAAATGATAGAGTCTGAAATGCCCTTTCAGACCAATGTGCAGGGCACTCTCATATCCAGAAATGATGACTCAACGGCACAGAGGAAAAACCACTCAGAATTGAATAAATCAAAGAACTATGACTAAAACTGCTATTAAAATATATCTTGTTTGATAAGTTTACTTTGACAGTTTTCTAGAATGAATATTATTATCACTCTGATGTGCAACAATAAAACATGTGTATTTGATTTGCAATGCATTGCCTTGGAGGTATTGTTGAATAGCTGTAGCAGTACAAAAAATGCTAAACATACCATTAACACCCTATTTGTTGCTTCAGTAATTAAGGAACAAACACGTTTTGTTCCAAACTTAGTCACATCTATTAAGTTTCACCTGCTTTTGTTACACAAGGTGCTTAATAAGAGGCAGGGAACCGGGCAATCAAAAAGCTGCTTCAATGTGCATTTTAGTTGCAAAAGATGGGGCTAAGGGGCCGATTACGAGTATGGCAGTCCAGACTGGTGGTCCACCAGCCATATTATTAGTACGATGGTTAAACCGCAACTGGACCACTGCTACTGCCAGTATCCTTGATGTCACTGCGGTGGCTAAGTAGTAAGAGGAAGCAATATTCTGGTGTTGCCGCAGTGGCACCACCGAGCATATTACAAGTTTGCTCACTGACCTCCTTTTCATTGCAGTGAGCCTGCCATGAAAAGTGTGGCGGTGAGGAAACTAAGAGGGCCCTACAGGGCCCCCTGTTGACTCTGTGCATGAGGGTACATGCAGGGGGCACATGTTGTGCCCCCCTATGTTTTTACAACATTGTGCATTTCTGTCTCTGCAGGAATGGGCTGCATTGCTCCTATGTTGGTGCATTTTGAAGGCTCTCCTATGAGCCTTAGGAAGGCAACGCCATGAGACCACCGCAGCAAGACTGCCCACCAGGATTACAACTCGTAATCTGGGCAGACTGGCTACCGGTTTGGCAGTCTTGGAGCTGGGTGCTGGTTAGGCCGCCTGCTTAAAGAACGCCAAACTCGTAATCAGTCCCTAAGTCTGCAGCAAAATAGATTTGTTCCACTCTATGTCAGACCAGCAAATACAGAGCAAAATATTATGCAAAATCAAGATTTTTTTTTCACAGCTGCAAAGTATTTGTTTAATAATATTTGTCTGTCAGTGAAACATTTTTCTCCCATTCCTTTCAACTCAGGCAGCAGCAATGCAGCAATTTACATTCTCCCAATTTTTGCACTGGGGTATATCTTTACCTAATATGCCCGTTAGATTTTTATGTTAAGCTCTAAAATGGTAACAACAGGTATTCTAATGAATGGCGAGAGTGTGATCCCTGAAGAAAGGCAGAATTTCACACCCTGTAATGCCTCCATTTTCTGCAGAGTTACTAACATTGTGTCGGAGTGCTCGATGTCAGTTGCGGCACTGATGAGATTCCTGGAGTCACTTTTCATGTTCCAAAGCCTATTTGTGGACGAGCCAGACTATGCAAAGGAATTTCTGCAAAAGTTGCAACAAAGGTAAAGATCATTTTATAGTACACAACGAAAAGGCTTTATGGCATGCACCACAGGACACTGTATAAAGAGAGAAGATGCATCTTTGCAATCATAGGTGTTCTAATTATCATGACACTAAAAAGAGAGTGAATTCTTTCTTCTTTCTTATGGATCTCATGGGCTACAGGGTGTGGCTATTCTGTTTATTTATGCATTTTGCCCCAACATAACCCGAACACTAGATTGCATATGTTGTTTATAAAGATTTGCAGGGATTAATCACAGGTCACGGTTTATAAACAGTTTCAGTTATTACTAGGAGGGAGAGGGTGGTAGGTGGGGCTCGTGCCCCGTCTGTAAATGTCCTGACCCCCTCTTTTGCCCCACCCTAGCAAAAACATTACTCAGTGGCGGCTCCTCCGCTAAGGCGGAGGAGCGTCGCCCTACTGAACAAAAGGGATGATAACAGGTTAATAACTATTGTTATTATCCTGTTATTTTTCCTATACCTATCAGTGGCTCTCAGGTGAGGCGGGGCGGGGCTGGCCAGAGCAGGGGAGGAGTGGTGTGCACTCCCTAAGTGCACATGAACTGTTTGACCAGACCTCTTGGGCCAACCAAACAATTCATGCACACTTTGCATGTTCCTAACAGACTGCATTACACAGCCTGGTCAGGAAAATGCACAGGCTTCCTGTTCCAGTCTGAGCACCGATCCACGGTGCTAAGACCAATCACAACGCTGCATCATAGCATTGTGATTGGCTCAGGGGAGCCTCTTTGCCAGGTGCTTTTTACTGCTGGCCACGAGTCTGCAGGAAGATGACAGAGGAGGCAGGAGAGGCGTTCCAGGTAAGTGGTTTTTTTTTTGTTCCGTCCTTTGGCCCCTACCTCCGTCCTGCCCCACCACCCGGGTCCGGTAGCAGTCGCTACTGCATACAAGTGCCTTTCACATTTTACTTATTCTTACATTCCCCAAGAGTATTTGCTTTTTCCATGCTGTTGCATTTGACAATTATTTTCATGCAACATATTACTCGTGTATAGTGTGCTCTTTGAAAATAGTTGCTTCTGTATTTCTGTGTGGATTCATGTTTTGGGCGGGTATTGATAATGGACCACAACTTAGATCTATGGAGCTCCCAGGGCAATTATTAGGTATGCTAATTGTAACTGAAATTCTATTCAAACGTGCATGAAGGAGCTACACAGCTGTTGAAATATTGATGGTGAAAGTTAACGAAAATGCAGTGCTTTCATGTCAGTGGGTTTGCTGTGTGTGGGGAGTGGCAACAAGAAGGAGATGAAAGATAATATGAGAAGGAGAGAGTGAAAAGAGGGTGCTAAATAAAAACAAGAAGAGGTATGTGATGCGAATATGGAAGGTTTCAGAATATATCTGGAGAAAAAAGACTTGCCTCTAACCAAGAGACTGTAGAAAAAAGTGGTGAGAAGAACAGTAGTGGCTGTCACACTTTCAAGACCTCTAGCCCTTCCAAAGGTATTGTCGTGTAATTCCTATATATTCTATACAGGATCTGTGCGTTTGGATAAAATAAACTGTGGGATTGGTGGCAGACTGGTTCTGAGCATCCCCACCGGATATGTTAGCCTGTTGTATCACCTAGCTCACAGTGCCACTAGAATCTCCTCAGAACATGACAAATCCGATCCCTGAGAATCGTGGAAACAATATACTACCTTTTACTCAGCCACTCGTGCTCACTTAGTGTGTCTCAGAGATTCACCGAATAAACAGTCCGGGTGTTTCAATAAGAATTTATTGAACAGTTGTTATTCTAGTGTAGAATAGAGGAGTTGTAATAACCATTAGACGGTAGCAGAGATATATGATTAGCTGTACTACGAAAGTAAAAGGATGGTACAGATCTACCATTTTGCAGTAATCATGAGTATATACAAGTACATAGAATACATGATAATAAGTGCATACTCCTACGATGCCTTCCTAACTAGATGTACCTAAATGTACCTAGCATCTGTGTAGTTGTGCCAAGAATCCCTCTAGGATCTAGTCAACCCCGCGAGGAATGTTAGACCACTGCGAGCTGGAGCGTCTGCATGCAGGAACCTCAGCATCTCTGGTAAGTGTGTCAGCCGGGAAGTCACAGTCTCCTCTGTCTTTCTAAGCAAGACATGATGTATATATACCCATAGGTCTTCCCAGGGGTCCTACCTTGATGTGTTAATGTGGCGGCCTAAAGGATGACATCGGGTCTGAACTTTACAAAGAGATATTATACAGGAGATGATAGTCCTGCTGTGCTTCAAAGAAATCGGATGCATAATGTATGCGATTCGAACTAGAGAAAATCCGCGTTCTGAATGCAGTGTCATATCTTGGTAAAAGGTTAGTGCCTAAGAACCGTGATGAATGTAATGTAGGGAAGAATATAGGTGAAAGGTTGCGATGTTAGCTGTGCCTATGTAAGGTATCTATATGGAATATAACAATATACAGTACTGTTTGCTTCACAGCCTATTTAAAACATTTAAATGACTTTGTATATGAGTATACGTGTGTGTGTGTCTAAGTACAAATGAGCATACATAGGATATTGAATATCTATATGCACATATATTTTAGTTTGGTATAGGCATTTCACTAGTACGTAATTACAGGTATAGGGAAAAAGTTGAGCCGTTATGAAAGTGCATTTGTTTTTCTTTTTATATCCCTACACAGTCTCAACGTACAATAACAAAAGAGCAAACAGTGATGCCAATAATAGCAACTGGAGGAGATAAGCAATTTATAATTGCAGACCATATTTATTACAATGAATGTTAAATGAAATGAAGTAAATTTGAAAGAGGTATCATAATGAGATATCAGCCTAACGCTAAATGTTAATCTTAGAATAAAACTTGTAAAGAAATTATTGCAGTGGGAAAACTAAGCGAAAAACACTTTCAATTAATTCATTCAGACATGCACCATTGTACCAACATTGTCAAGAAAAGAGACGAATGACTGACTGAATTAAATAATTAAATAACGATGGAGCTGTGACAAAGTAACCAACTGCGTCTGTGAGCAAAGGTGTCATTACAATCACCATTTTAATTAGCATGAGTTATTGCTTTTACTGAGTAATTTCCTCCTATGTTGCAAAAGTCGAATTTAGCAGTGCACCCAGTTTCACCAGGCCTATTGTAATAGTCCAACCTTTGACTGAGGAGTGAAATACGCAATGAGATGTTGCTAACAGTAACACAGAAGTTAAACTTTACCCTCTCAATTTCTGACTGCAGGCTTTTGAAGATCATGGGGGTTTGTTCTCCGGACACAGAGTTAGAAGTCTGCAACAACTACTTCTGTGTCCTGGCCTGCAAGTCAGCCTGAGCAATGAATGGACAGGAGGACACTCTCTTCCATGATGCTGGTTTTGATATGCCTTGTAAATATATGTTGTAATGTAGTCCATTATTGTATTTCATAATTGTCACAGTGTGTAAAATCTTCTGAAAAATATGGTGTAGTGGTTCAGATGTGAATTCTTGGCTTTTTTTCAACTGAATTGACATATTTTGCTTTGCTTTAGCTTCAGACACAATTGCATTTTTAAGTTCTGTTTTCAAAATAAAATATTGTTGTGCCTTTTCTAAGCTCTTGGAGTTATGTGTCTTTTTAGGTTGAGCATTAGAGACCTCTTGTATATACTTTAGTATATACTTATATGTGTATGTACTTTGTGGGCTTGGAGATCAGCCCTAGTACTTGTCTGCTTTCGCTTAGGGACTTTTTTTCTGTTCAACTGCTTCTATTTAACTGTCTTGGTAGAAAAAGACCAGCAGAGGATAGTAAAATACCAGAATTGATTTCTGCTTGTTCAACTGCCTCTATTTAAATGTGTTGATAGAAAACAACCATTAGAGGACAGTAAAATACCAGAAGTGCTTTCTGCTGACGGACTTTCTTTTTTAATTTTCTGGCAACTGCCTTTATTTAACTTTCTTAATAGAAAGAAAATGACCAGCAGAGGTCCGTTAAATACCAGAATTACTTTAGTATTCATTAGATTCCAGTCCATAGAAATTGTCTTCCACGAGCACCCGTAGACAATAATATTTTTTCCAAATCTTGTATTTTCAGTGATATGACCACCGAAAACCCTGATTTTATATGAAAAACAGAGCTTTGGACTATACCATTTCCAGCTGAAAGGCAATATTGCTCTCCGTGTGTTCCCATACCTGGCGTGTCATGCAGTTTAACGCTTACTTTCCATGTTACAGAACAGTAGATGTTTCAGCACCAAGGCTAATGTGCTGCATAGCTAAATACATATACGGTCCCGAAGGCGAGACCGATTGCACTGCAAATGGTTGTTTGGTGCAGTGCTGATTCGTGAAGTGTGGACAGGATCTCAATATATTTTGTCCTGTAGTGTAAAAAAAAAAAAACTGTTCTCTTGTGCAGAGGTTTCCTTTACACATATGGTGTGAGGCTTCAATGGTGAAGTTACAGATGGCTGTCTCATGTACCTTAAGAGATTTGGATGTGCATGGAAGATAATGAATCAATTACTTACTGGTAATCTTCATTATTCTTAGGAAAGTCCTCCTCTGTATGCATGTTGTGCTGCTTTTAAAAGAAATAGAAAGAAGTTAGTTAAGCAGTCTCCCTCTGGAGGGGGATGACCTCCCAAGTTAGAGCTATGACCAGGAAGACAGACGTGGTGATGTAAATTCCTTAAGGTCCAATTCCATCTTATGTAACCTCCACTCCATCTTGGTCCTTGGAGGTTGCCATCTTCCACAACTTAGACAATGGACACAGCCATATTCCCTGATTTATGCATAATCATTGCCATGGCTGCCTTTCAACAGAGATGTCGCCAGACCTTATCTTTCTAAGAACTTTGATATAGTCAAGTTCTTCTATTAATGACATAGATACAATATCTAATGCAAAATTTATCTGGGTGAAATGTCTCCTTATCATGTCAAGATTTACTAAAATCACAGATAGAATGTTTGAAAGTGGTTTATTAGTAGTCATATGTAGGGACGTACCACTAGTAATAAGGCCACAAACACAAAAAAAGTTTCAGTCAAGGTCCTAGTAAATTATTCTCTTGTTTAACCCTTGGTAACTGGCTGTGAGCAGGCAGGCTTAACTTAAGTGTGTAAAGAGTTTAAGAACACCAATTCATTAAGTAAGACACAATAAACAATAAAAATCAAACACCAATTTATACAAATAGGTTATATTTTTATGAACAAATGGACACCAAAACGACAAACATCCAATATAGGGAACAAGAGATATGAATTCTGAAAGAATAACACCATACATGCTAAAAGACCCAAAGAACCAATTTGGGACATCTGGTCGTGCTTGACTGTGACAAAGTCAAAGTTTGAGGCTGACCATGATGGAGCACAGGGTGGGTACACTAGTTGGGAGGCCTTGGTCACCATTTTATCTTAACACATAGGGGCATATTATCAAGCCAGGCGATACAATTATCGCCGCTTTAGCGGCAGAAAACTGCCGCTAAAGCGGCGATAATGCGCTTGATAATATGCTCTATGGAATTTCAATCGAAGCCCAGGTTAGATGTGAAGGACATCTAACCTGAGCTTCAATTGGAATTCCATAGAGCATATTATCAAGCCCATTATCGCCGCTTTAGTGGCAGTTTTCTGCCGCTAAAGCGGCGATAATTTTATCGCCTGGCTTGATAATATGCCCCTTAGAAACTTTTTCGTTGCCTTTTTCCTCAACGTCTCAAGAGGCTGATTTTCGCGTCAACAACGGCAGCTTGGTCCAGCGTGAGCCCTCGTAAACTCCTGGAAGCCTTGTCGATGAGGAAGCACTCTGGAGCTTCAGTGGGACAGACCTGGATTTCAGATCAGGTTGCACTTCAATGTCGACGGCTTGACTCTTGTCGACAGGTCAGTCACATTAAGGAGCTTTTTACCAAGGTTGCTCCAAACTTCTGGAACTTCATCTAGAAGTTGCTGTTGTGGGTTCAAAGTGTCCAAAACATCAATCCAAGGGTCTAGAAGCTCTGAGATGGTCATTGGGATGTTGGGACTATGTTTCCCACAATGCACCTAGCCAAATCCTTAAAAGTTCACTGTACTCCCTCTAGATGGGCTCTTCTTGGTGAAGATGATGAAGGTGGAGCTCTTTTAACCTGTTGCTTTCAGGGAGTCCAGTCCTTCACTTTGTGGAGCAAGGAATCAGGCAAGGATCTCATGTAGCTCTTTTGTACCTGTTGCATTCACAGAGTCCCTCCTTAATCCATTTGAAGCAAGGCAAAGTTCGTAGGGTCAGAGTTCCAAAGTACGCCCCTGGTGCAGTCCTTATGAGTGTAGTCTTCTTGGGGTGCAGATCAGGGGTTCCAGGAGGACAGTCCTTCGTCTCTTGATATTTCCAGACAGGGATTTGAGTTATTTTGCTGCTCTCCCATACTTATTCAGAGTTCCTAGGTGTTGCACAGGTGGGCACCACTTACCAATTGAGTGCAGGGTGTTACCCTGGTGTATGACCCCTTCCTGCAAAGTGTGGGATATTTTTTACCCAGAAAGAACTATTTTCCCAAAATCCAAAATGAAGAAACGTTCTCCTGGCAGGCTAGATCTTGCTAAGCCATCCCACTGGTGTGAATGAGATTCTCTAACACTCCCTTCCAGCCCCATTGCTAATCTAAATACTTAGGTTCCTGCCTAGCAGGGGGTGCCAAATGTGAGGGTGAGCCTGTGCTGCCCTCTCTCTTTGAGTGCCAGTTTACTACTCCACAACCATCATGACTTTTTGTCTGCAGCTTGCAGTTCTCCTTCGAAGAAATCATCTGTCTCATAGCCAGGCTACTTCACACCTCATTAAGACAGCTTGGCTCAGCCACCTGTAAGAGGCTGTTCAATTTGCAGATGACTGCTGGAGGCTGGATTTTGGCTCACAGAAAAGAAAGTTTGATAACTTATTTTCTGTAATAGTTATAAAATATCTAACAATGGTAAGTTGTTGGATTTTCCTGACTATTATTTTAAGTTTTTGAAATATAATTTTAGCTCACTCCTTCGAATAGTTGTACTTTAATAAAGTATCAACATGTTAGCCTATGGAGTCAATGCATTACAAAGGAGAAAAACGAAATAGCAATGTTTTCATCAACAGCAGGCGCGGCCAGTCCATTCGAGCTGAGGGGCCACACCCCTCCACCTTTTGCCCCTCACAAACAGTATCTGTCAGGCTGAACAAAGGTCAGCCTGACAGACACTGTTGACTTTCAGGTCAGGCAGCCAGGAGCCAGACATGTGCTAAATGAGAAGGGTCCTGACTGCCTGACCTGAACTTTGCTGGGCTGAGGAAGTCACAGCTCTTGTAGGTGCAATGTCCTCAGCTCAGCAAAGGTACCTGAGGCCCTCCCTTTAGTGACGAGGGGTAGCGTCACTGATTGCCTTGCACCTGGGTGCTTCAGTTTTAAGCCCTGAAGTGCCCAGGGTCGATTGTCAATCAGTGACAATTCATCACAGAGTGGATGCCTTCCGTAAGGTCAGCCAATGAGGGAAGGAATCAGTCCCAAGCCTTCTGGAACCTCCGAGGCAGAGCTGACTGAAGGTAAGTGTGTGTTTTGTTTTGTATTTAAATTAATGTTTGGTGCGTACATGCATGCGTGTATGTATGAATGTTTGGTAAACAGTGTTGTGAAGGTATGTGTTTGTGGGTGCGCCCAGATGAATGCATGGTTGTGAGTGTTATGTGTATGTGTGAATGCGTGTGTGTGTACCGTCTGCCCCCTCCCTCAAAAACTTACCAGCCTCCACTGCTCACCAGGGCATATAAAACATGTTTTCTAATGTCCATGCTTATAGATACAAGGCACCATACACCTGGGGCACCTAGGTGAGATCTTAGGGGTGACGTATATGAAAAAAAAGGTAATTTAAGACTTTGGAAGCAATTTTAATTACAAAGTCGAATTTGCATATAATTTCAATTCAAAAGCAGCCTGAAAAGCAGGGCTGACTTTTAAACTGACATCAGGCAACACTGCAGTTCACACTTAAGTGCATTAAATCTACTGGGCCTCAAAACATACACGTCCTGTCATATACTAGGGACCTAGGTTGTGACAATTGAATTTTTACCTAATTACCATGAACTTTTACTCAGAGCACAGGCCTTGGATCTGGTTAGCAGAGTTCAGGGCACAGTCAGAGTCTGAAAACCAGCATCTAGTAGAGAGAATTGGGGCAAAAACTGGAGGGACACAGCAAAAAGCCCTGGTCTCTCACATAGGAATATATACAAAATGGTGTAGTCTGAATTGACGTTATTATGCCTTATATGTCCATAATAAACATCTGAAACGCACATCTTGATGTTATGAAAAATTCCAATTTCTGATACAATTTAGAAAATAAGGACTGACACTTGACCACCTGTCAAGAGGGGTCCCTTGCCCAGATTTTCGCACATAATTCTGACAGAGAGTCACACCTGCTGCCAGCGCACTTTGTACTTCGCAGATGATACATCTTGCCCGATGACTGAAGCTGATAAAGTCAAGTCCTGGAGGAAGACCGATTGATTGCTATCGGGGTGGGTGGTTGCCGTTAACTGAGAACACTATCTTCACGCCTCCACTGATAAAGACAGCCTTTTCTGTCAACAGGCATGCAGTCCATCTCTTTTCCTAAAGAAACTCGAGACTGCAAGTTGCTCTGCCTTGCATGCTTTCATAGTATAGAAGTACTTAGAAGTAGGCATTAGAGTGTTAGGTTCCAGCTAGCATTTTGTGACATTCTAACAATGTTAGATATGTTCATTTTATTCTCATTATTTATATTTTGTCTCGTTGCTCTTTTTATAATATTCTGTAGTTGTTTTAAATGTACTGAGAAACAGATTGTTCCTGTAGTAATACACACTTTTAACTTTAAAGTATTCATTCTTCTTAGTAGAGTGTGTTTAATACTGTGAATATAAAAATAATGAGTGTTGCTATTTACACAGTGCCCGGTGCAATTGAGAAATACCTCTATATTAATGACAAACTGAGTAGTGTTTGCAGGACTACAATAACTTGTCTTTGACATTCATTGCTGGTGCATTCAACCAAGTTCACCTGTGTCACCCACAGGTGGGAATGAACTCCTAGTAGATTTACATTGTGTATGTTGTAACTTGCACTGCAGTTGGCACCCAATGTGGGGCACATATCTTATGCCTACGCCTTGAGCAGTTTGCACTTATCACACACATTTAAACCATTATTACATCATTACGGAAACGTCAGTAGTAATCATGGTTACCTCCTACTGGGAATTAGGAAGCACCTATTTCTGTATTTTGTCAAGCTTGATTTTTAAAAGGTATTTTCCCATTCTGTGTATCTGTATTCTGTGTGGAGGAGTGTGGCTCAATGGTTAGAGCGGCAGACCCTGAAGCAGAGTGGAGGAGTGTGGCTCAATGGTTAGAGCGGCAGACCCTGAAGCAGAGTTCTGGCCAGGGACCAGGGTTCGATTCCCGCCTCGGCGGGGCTCGGGCTCAATTTCCTCGGACCTGTCTAATCTCGCCTCGGTGCCTATTCTAATCACGGGCCCCACGCTGCAACTCTGGGCAATAGCTTGCTTAGCCTCCACACCGGCCCCAACAGCGCTAAGGATGCCTGGCTTCACTCTGGGCGTGCCCAGGAGTGGACACTTCACAGGGAAAGCCAGGAGGGGTTCCACAGCGGTATGAGTATCAGCGCCAGGAAACCGCAAAAGGCGACACCGCAAGGTGGCCGTCTGGTGACAGTGCGCTCTATAAGTACCTTGACATTTACATTTACATTTACATCTTTGATTCAAATGATAAATGGAATCCATTCATCATGGCAGCTACTATCAGTGTAGGGAGCCAATTGCAGGGAAGCAGTTACTCAGCACCACAAAGCTCAATGTGCCCCTGATGAGGGGGGCGGTTTTATTTTATAATTGCTGTGTATTCAGCATATGCCTTTGAGACCTTTTACCCCTGGATGGTGTTCGAGCCTATTGATGCTGCCTAAGGGCATATTTATGAATATATGGTGGGAGATCTGCCAGCTCACTATAGGGCTTACCAAGAACTGGATATCCCTTTAACATACCAAATACACCAGAACAGGTTTGGTGGCCACTTGCTACACACTCGCACAGACATGTTCATTTGGGGCCTCTCTGCACTAAGGGGGATATGCGGTCGGTCTTGTCTGGATATACTTCCTTTCCTTGCCCTGAAACTCTATCCCATGCAGAGGTAGTAGGGGTATTACATAACCCAGTCACCTTATACAGGAGACTTGTGCAGCTCGTGCAACGTACTTTGAGCTCAAGACCTGCAGTTGCAGCAGGACCTGCAAAAATATGATTTATTAGTCCACAGACTAATAATGCCATCCTGGCAAAGTGCCCTTGAAGCAGAAGGAAATGGCTTTCTGGATTACTTTCAAGACCACCCACTTAGAAGCAGTGTATCGGTACACTATTCCTCAAAACAAAAACACAAATATTGACTATGTTTTGGTCACACGTTAAATGAATTGATCTATACGCTAGATGTATCCTTTTGTAATGAATTGTCAGTACCATATGCGCCCTTTGAATGTACTTTTAATGGGTGTAGCAATTATAGTACTATTAATTATGTTTTAATTTTGAATAATTTCATTCGTGAAGTCTTCCATTTTAAAACCCACTCCATTCCACTAAGCGACCACTATCCTCAATCTGCCCAAATAACAGTCACTATTATTCAAAGATACTAAAGGTTCTGCATTGGCTCCCTGTGGCGACTTAGAGCTAGCCACTATTAATGTTTTTTCACTGCGAAGGCGAAATGATTATTCCAGACGACTTCCTCGGAAACTCGGAAAATTAATTAAAGAAGCAAGGAAAGACTTCAAGATATGCCTGGACGATAGTGCACAGCCAACAGATATCATTAACTCCTTTCTAGTCATAAGCAAATCGGTGAAAGAGAACTTGCAGGCGACAACAAAGATGAGAAAGATTAGAAATGGTTGGTTCAAACACACTGCCCAAAGGCAAACAAAAATCTTATAGAGGCACTTCATAGAAATCCAAGGAATACAAATGAGGTCGCATCACACTGCGTGGCAGCCGGACACCTGCATGGAGAGGTGTGGCCTGGTCTGGCGTGCACAAAGTGGACAGGTGCTCGGGGACAGAGACTGCAGGTGAAAGGTGGGAGAGCACTGGCTGCAGTGTGGCAGACCATTGAAGGCAGCTTGCGCCGAACAGCTGCATGACTGCGAGAAGCAGCTCTGGGAGTGTGCCAAGACTCGCCCCTGACTGCATGTATGGCCGAAGGCGGCCTGGACCTGGCCTGGACCCGGCTGTAAGCGGTAGGCGACTGAAGATTGGTTTTGCCTCCACCAGCTCCTAAGGAACCAGCGAATTTGCAGTACTGAGGATGGCCCCCTTCCCTGGCTGGTAAAAGATGAGTAGATCCTAGCTGCAAAATGGGGGTTGGTAAGCTATATTGTACTGGGCAAAAGGAGGGCAGCGGACACAAGCAGGTGGAAGCTTATAAAGTGGAGGCCCTGAAACATCTGGTTGGTCCCCAGAAAATATAATTGAAGATCCCCCCCCGGTCATCTCACTGAACGCCAGTCGGGTGTGATACTTGAGCTGTGCCCCTGAGATTGACGCCTCGTCCCCACCCTCGGGCCTGCCTGAGCAACGGCTGCGCTTCTCTGTAGACGTACTCTGCCTGAGTGACTCCCTGCCCTCTTGGATATACGTTTGGCAATAACACCTTCGCGGGGGTTCAGTTGCAAATGTTGGGAGCAGCAGAGGAGCAGGTAAGGTCACAGCTTATCCTCTACTGCCTTTGTATATTGTCCCTCTTGCCAGGGATAGCCCAAATAGCGAAAACTACGTCAACTCCGTTCTCTGCACATTTTTGGAGGAGAACAATCGTTTACATCCTTCACAAACTGGCTTCAGATACAATCAAGGCACAGAGACTGCTTTATTAGTGGTGATTGAGGAATCAAGGAAAATTCTAGATGTCAGAGGGTCCGCGGTAATTATATTACTCGACCTCAGTGCGGCCTCCGACGCGGTCAACCACCAACTCTTGGTTGCAAGACTAAGAGAAAGTGGGGTGACGGGATTGATTCTTAAATGGCTTGAGTCTTTTCTGATGGATAGGTCATTCCAGGTCTTTGAAGAAATGTCGGCTCTGAAAGGATTCATCTGAGATGCGGGGTGCCTCAGGGCTCTTCCCTGAGCCCCACGCTTTTTAATGTTTACATGCGCCCCCTGGCCGAGGTGGTCAGCCCTTTGGGTTTAGGATCATCACCTACGCTGATGACACTCAGCTGATTGTCTCCCTTAATCCCTCGGACAATAATAAAACCAGGCTGGCAAATTGCCTGGAAAAAGTGTCAGCATGGATGGATGGCTATTTTTAGGTCGAAGGCAGAACCGGAAGTCGGAGATTTAATGTTTCTGAGAGTGGCTCCTTAGCCCGCCTCTCTTTTTGCCTCTCCTCCATTGGCTGGCTTCCTAAACGGAGGCCAGCCATTGGAGGAGAGAGCCGTCCCTCCAAATAGGCTCCGTCTTTTTCAGATTCGGGGGCGTGTTCCTTGCTGTTCTTTCCACTTTTTAGCCACGCCCTTTTAGAACAGCAGGAACACGCCCCCGAATCCGAAAAAGTTTCGAAGCTTCCATCCGCCATTTTTTTGCTATAGTCTGGCCGTGAGGATCCATCCGTCCGGCGCCGTGTTGTTGTGCTGGTGGCAGCGCTGCCGGGGCAGGCTCCAGTTTGACGAGCAGGGATCCGCACCGTGCTTTGGACTTGTGCCACCGGATCGGGTTTGTGTAAATCCGGGAGGGAGCTCCTGAGTTCTGAGTTTGCTTTCCGCGGTCACAAGATTACACAGTTGGTGGGAGGGAAGCGCTGTTATTTCCGTGCGGCGCAGGGCCCGTGTGCTCGTCGCCGGAGCAGGATGCGGTGTACCTGGCGCAGCCCTTAGGCCCTCCACCTCTCCCGGTTACTCATTAATGGGGCTGTGTGATGTAACTTCAGGCAGCGCGCGGATCCCGGCCCGTCAGCATTCCACGTCCCTCCGATCCCGGAGCAGCCTGCACGCCGCCGACGTTCTGAAGCGACCAGGCACTCCTGAGTTGGAATCGGACAGCCTCATATTAGAGGAGCGCTACGGGTACCTTCCGGCGTGAAGCTGACTCCCATCTTAAAGGAAGCATTCCTTTACGGGACTGTGACACCTTAATCGGAAAAGCTCCATGCTGCTAAACTCCCCCTTTTGCAAGAACGGAGCACTTCCCTGAGAAGTCCAGGTAACAGATACACTCCTGCTGGAATAGCTGCATAAATCATGTGCTCTGTCCCAGAAGCAGCATTCGCAATCCTGCAGGAACAACGTTCATTAAGGATTTAGTTTAATATCAAAGGGCGAGCATCATCTTCCTGCGGAAGGGCAGGACTAGATACACTTGTCTGCAGGTGGAAAAGCCGCCCCCTGCATGTACCGAACTCCCTTTGCAGGTTAAATAACAAGTTGGGCAAGATGAGCAAATAGGCCAAGGCGCTATCCTGTACGCTGCAAGGACCCCGTTCACTCCTTCAGCAGCAGAAGACAGCCAGACCGTGCTTTGCTGGAGCAGCACGTGCTGTTTGCGTAGGTCACATCACATCCCTTCAGTCTGTGTAGTAGTCATATGTCCTCAGGCACAGAAAGGCTCTTTTAGGAATAGACGCCGCCCTGATGTAGCCAGTGCTTTAAATGGGCAGCTACTGTCCGGTACTGAATACTTGTGCTTCTTAGCACTGCTGCAGTACATTTAATGAGAGAATATCGACAACCCTCGTTTACTAGAAGAAATCACCCATTTAGGTAAAGCACAGTATCTTACAGGAAGAACCTTCTGGCAGGCATCTGACGCTCTTGCAGGACGCACTACACCTCATTTGAAGAGTTTATATAAACGTATAAAACATAGGTGATGCGTCTGTAATGCCTGTGAAAATAAATGTGGCCCAATAAAATATGTTTTTCGTAAAACTGCATCTCCTGAGTCTTGGAATGAATGGGCATGATAATTCTCTAGAACTGAACGCTGCTGCTTCAAATGGACCTTTGTAGTGCGATTGTTCTTAGAGTTAGCTTAAATAACTATCTTTATAACTAGAGCACATGAAAGGGCAGCATGGTAAAACCATATTTGTGTAATGGTGGCAAGCTTGGCCAACTAGGCCTATGACAGACAATTTACTTGGTGCACCCAGTAAAACCTTTAATTAATTTATAATGTTTACCTTTAAACAGACCCAGCAGATGCGCATGAATTAAACACTCAGACACATCCCCATGAAATCCGTAGAACTACTGTGCGATGCTGAAACCCTGTAATCCCAATAAAAACAGTTTGCCAAAAAATTCCTTAAAACTTATGAAAAGCGAAACTTGAGAGATACATTTTGGAGATTTCGTGCAGTCTGTTGGGGCCGGCACGGGCTTCGAGTGGTGGGGGTCGCTATGGCTGTCTGTGTTCTTCATTGAAATGCCCATAGAGAGTTTTGCCAAAAGGTTTGCGGCACCGAATGCCCCTCATTTCAGCATGAAAACAGAGGCTAATGTGTCCCGTGGAGACATCTCGAATCTCATGATATAGTACACCAATGAAGTCACAAATGATTTCTGCTGTACATGTCGATTCGCTCATATTGGAAAATGCACTTCCATCACAAAGCCATATGAAGCGCAAGCTGTGCAATATAGATGTTTTCTGCCAACAGCATGACATGACATGAGATGCCAGCTTCTAGTTGTTTAAATTGGGACTGCAGCCTTACAAAAAAGATGAACTGCTTCAAGGCCTATGCATTTTACAGTAGCTTTTGTATTGTGATGATACCGGCGACGTAGTCAGGAAGCTTTCTGCAGGCCCAATAATTGGCATTTGTTGTGCATGGTTTTAAGAATGTGGATTTTTTGTGTGGATAATGGTGGAAGAGCTTAAATATTGTGCTCAAGGCTTGGAGGCTGCCCCGTTCATGTTGTAGCATACCTGTAACAGATACTTCCTATCTTTGGGCGGTTGTGTGAGAAGTTATCTTGAAGCTTCTTTGGGTTGGTTTGATGTGGGTTCATTATCTGACCTAAGTGGAAAGCACCACACTGCTTACATCTCACTACCTCACAACATCCCTCTCCCTCACTACATCACTGTTTCACTACCTCACTCTCTCTCACTACATAACTCTCTACCTCACTACTCCACTCTATCTCACTACCTCACTATCTCACAACTTCTCTCTCTCAAAACATCACTACCTCACTCTCTAGCTCACAACCTCACAACTTCACTCTCTCTCACTCACTACCTCAATCACTCTTTATCTCACTACCTCACTCTTTCTATCTCACTAACTCACTTTCACTCTCTCTTTCACTACCTCTCTCTCTATCTCACTACATCACAACATCACTCTATGCTTATATATCACTACCTCACAACATCCCTCTCCCTCACTACCTCACTCTTTCACTACCTCACTCTCTCTATCTCACTACCTCACTCTCTATCTACCTCACTCTCTATCTCACTACCTCACTCTTTATCTACCTCACTCTCTCTCACTACCTCACTCTCTCTCACTCTCTATTTCAATACCTCACTCTCTCTCTCTATCTCACTGCCTCTCTCTCTCTCTGCTAATGCAATAGGTATCACATATGCAAAAAAAAAGCTAATGCCAATAGAAATGACAATGCCATTTATTTAGGGATACAAAAATGATAAAAAAAATAATAAGCAATACCAATAGCTCTACCTATAATATTGCCGAGACCATTGCATTGTAAATGCTTGTTTAAAATTGAATGCTGCTAAAATGGAACTGATGTTTTTGGGCAAGTCCACCAACCTGGAGATCAGCACATTTTGGCCTAACTGTCTAGGTACTATGCCACCCCCCAAAGAACATTAAAAAAGTCTTGGGGTATGTTTGGACCGCAACCTAAACTTTAAGGAACAGGCGTGTAGGGTAGCAGGGTTCTGTTATGGCATCCTTAAAATGATTAGAAAGATTCTTCCCCTTCTGCCCTTAAGTGCTAGGAAACTGCTGGTACAAGCCTTGATCCTCTCGCGGCTTGATTATGCCAATGTGATCTATTTAGGCGCCCCCGGTTCTACCATCAAAAAACTTCAAAAGGTCCAAGATTTTGTGACACGACTGCTTATGCAGGCTCACAATCATGAATCCGCTAAGCCTCATGTCATTTCTCTGCATTGGCTGGCAGTGGCTGAGAGAATTCAATTTAAGGCTTTGTGCATTGCCCATAAGTCTCTCTCGGACAATGCTCCATCAATTCTCCGTGCCATCATCCCCCGGTACCTTCCAAAAAGATCATTGCGCTCTGAGAAGAAACATCTCGCAATAGTTCCCAGAGTTAATCGAGTGGGGAGTGGTGGCCGTCGATTTTCCGCCTTGCGGCAAAATGTTGGAATCTGTTACCAGATCTTATTCGACTTGAGCCTAACCACCTTTTGATCCGTAAACATCTGAAGACTCTGCTGTTCCCATAAATCTGCTGGCTTGTTTCAATTTAGTCTCTAGCGCTGAGCGGCCTTTGGTAGCCACGCGCTTTATAAGTGTATATTCATTCATTCATTCATTGTGCATTTGGTTAGACTTTACATCTTATATAGTTATCGAATTGCCTGCATTGTGGATCAGAGATACGCCAGTTTAGCTCGGAGCTTGGACCCGGACTTGGATATAATACAATATGGGGAAGCGCAGGGTGACTACAGCTCCTGGGAGGGCAACAGCAGGTGCCATAGGCTCAGTGGTAACCATGGATGCGTTTTTGCAACGGGCCTCAGCAGTACTGGATAAGGAGATCGAGTTGGTGAACCGACGCCTCTTTAGGTTTCCAGTTAATGGTCCCCTTTCTAAGCCTAATGATACTCAATTACCTTCAGTTATTAATGATGAATCTCTAAACAACTCGGGGGCCCATTAACTGGTACTGGGACTCGATGGTTAAATAGCTACCGAACAGCCCAGCAGTTACCTCTTTCTGCCACCATTTTGCTCGCTATTCCAAGGGCAGATAAAGGAACTTTAGGCCAAGGGGTTGCAGCAGTAACCTTCGCCAAGTGCTCAGACAAATTACCAGCTGATGGATTCATCACAACGGGAAGACCGGGAGGCATTGAGGCTGCTACCCGGGGATCAGGTACAAAACGGAAGGTCCAAGCCCTAGGGGGTAAGGCTAAAAAACCAAGAGCTGATCAGACAACCCTAGAGTTGTCAACTGCTCAAGTCTTTACTAAGGCAGATTTTATGTGTTTGTTAGAATCTTTCCAGGATTCCTTGAAGGCTCTGATAGATTCTAAATTGGGATTGATAAACCAATGTTTAACTCTTAAAATATGTTGCCTGACTCATAAAACCCTAAACAGCCAGGCTCCGATCTATTTAGCAAAAAAGTTAGTTAAATATCAGTCAGGGCGCTCACTTCGTTCATCAAACAAAGGCCTGTTGAGAATCCCCAAAGTTCGGACTGTAAAAAATGGAGACAGGTCTTTCTCTAAAACTGCACCGGAACTATGGAACTCCCTGCCGTTACGACTTCGCCAAGAAACCAACCATAAAAAAATTCTGAAAGATCTTAAAACATGGCTATTCTAATGCCTGCTTTCTACCCTCTGATCTTCCTGTGTTGGCAAAGCGCTATGCGACCTAAGGGTGATATATGCGCTAAATAAATATCCACTACTACTACTACTTAAACAATTGCGTGTGATATGTTTACAGGAAACATGGTTGACTGATAATAGTTTGTTCTTAGAAGGTTACAAGTACTTCTTTATTCCAGCAATCCCTTTACCTGTAGGAAGACCAAAGGGTGGTCTTGTAATTTACATCTCTTTGGCAGTGGAATGTAAAATATCTGTTTTGTTTACAGTTAGTCCATGTATTCAATCACTGGTATTAGGCAAGGGGTCTAACAAAGTGGGGCTCATCAATTTTTATAACTCAACAACATGTACCAAGGAAACATGTAATATCACTAAGTTAGGCTCCTTTGTCAGGCAACACTGTAATGCTGACTTCCTAAACTTTATGATTGCTAGGGATTTCAATATTCATCCATGTGGCGACCCCAGAGTTTCAAATCAGGCTGATCTAGGCTGCCCACGCAAGAGGGGAAATCAGTTTAACCACTCAGTATAGGGGGACTTATTGAGTGATCTTTTTTAGGAATTTGATTTAATGTCCCTCATGTTCTTACCTGACATTATCAGTAAGGCCATTACTCAAACCTTTAAAAACAGCGTTGGTGGCTCATATATTGATTTTATATTGCTTCCATCTTTCTCTACAAGACTTATTTGTAGATTTTTCCATACTAGCTAGTGAGTACAGGGATCATAATCCCCTGTGTGTTAATCTACGTGGATCATTGTTATCTCCACAAAGAGGAGTAGGGCACACAGGGGTGAAGAGGCCAACAGATGGCGGGAGATGGCTAAAATGAGCTCAGATCTCTATCTCTATTAAAATAAGTGCGCTCTTAAGCACATCGACTCAACTCAACGACCAGCCACACAGACCCCTAGATGGTTTGATTCTTCCTACTCTAGGGCAGCAAGAAAACTGCAGAAGCCCTAAACAGGAGCCCAAGAGACCCGACATTGGTGAGATCATGTCGAAAAGATTATAAATTAGAACTGGTCAGACGCAAGTCGGTTTTAAAGGAGGAAGCCAGGAGGGGGTTAATATAGGCCAGCACACTGAGGAATAGCTCAAGGTTTTGGAGCATAATTAACAGCCCTTTTTTAAGCAAAGAGGGTGGAAGTGCAGTGGATGCACACATTAGTGAGGAGGAGTGGGTACTTCATTTTGAAACCATGTTTGAGAGTCCCCCGGAGTTAAATTGCCTACTGGGTCGTGGAACAGATATCCCTGACCTGGATTTTAACATAGTGGAGATCAAGGATGGCATCAACGGGTTATCAAGCAACAAAGCCCCGTGACCCAATGGTATTCCATCTGACCTTTTCAAATCAGACCCATCCTTCTGGGCTCCGGTCCTCACCGCAGTAATTAACGCAGCAGTTAAAACTGGCTGTCCCCAGTCATGGGCTAGTCGTTTTTAAAAAGGGGGACCGAAATAGTACTCATTGCTACAGACCAATCTCTTTGCTGAATTCGGTGGTCAAGGTGGGGGGGTCGGGTACTTTTAGATAGGTTGACTAGCTGGGCTGAGGAACACTCCATTTGATCAGACATACAGTACGGGTTTCTCCCGGGAAAGTCCACTGTGGCTCAGTGCTTTAACTTATGAATGGACCTCAATAAATATACGGTTGGTCGCCCTGGTACTGTCTACCTAGCTTTTATGGATTTGTCTTCCACGTTTGATCTCGTAAATAGGATTAAACTTTGGCAATCCTTGTTAGCGAGCTGGGTAGACAGGAACATCGTTGCCTTCTTTGAAGATCTTTACCGAGCAACTAAGGCCCCTGTTAGATACTCGCAGGATCTTAGAGTAATTTTGATGTAAGGAGAGGAGGACGCCAAGGGTGTATTCTGGCCCCCTTTTTATCTAACATATAAATCAACGATTTGGAAAGAGCGGTATTGATGACAGGGGTTGATTATCCACAGGTAGGACAACGTGGTCTGCCAGTTCTACTATATGCGGATGACTCAGTCCTCATATCCAGGACCGAAAGGCGGTACAAACGCTGCTTGATTTCTTTTCAACCTTCATGGTGGACAGGGATCTCTCGATTAATGATTCCAAATCTTATAATACGCAGGTGGGCGCCCGTACGAAAAAGTCCTTTCAATTCAGGGTAGGATCCGCCAAGGTTCCCCGCACTGACGCCTTCTCGTACCTGGGGGTTGAATTGGATGACCAGACAAAATGGGGGCCCCTCAAACAAAGAAAGAGGGGAGACCAGGTGCGGGTGAATGCTGCCATCTTTAACATTGCCGCCAAACTGGGTAGGAGACTGATCGCGGCCTTTTTAAAAATATACTAGGCTAATTGTGTCGCAACGGTCTCCTATGGCAGTAAAATATGGGGGCATGTTACCACAGACATCCTGCAAGTGGCCGAGAACGCATTTCTGAAGCAATTGTTGAGTGTGCCGTGTGGTACATCTAACATGGTGGCACATGAGGAACTAGGGGTGCCCTACCTGAGTGATATGCTGTCCCTCCGCCCTTTAACATTTTGGTTGAAAATCTGGCTGAGTGGAGGATTATCATTGAATCGATTATTACTGAAAGAGTGTATGACTCTGGACCTTGCTCACCACATACCTTTGCTCAGATACGTTAAGAGGAGTTTTGAAAGTCTAGGAAGAGGAGAATTGTACACCAATCCCGAGTCAATAACCAAAAAGGATTTGGAGTGGAAAAGAGTGACTTTTATCACCCTGCGGAAACTAGAGAGGGAAGAATTGGTAACTAAGGAAGTCTAGTGTGTGGAAGTTTTTAATGCTGAAAACAACAGCATTGACCGAGCCATATTTATTAGGGTTTTTAGTACATACAAACGTTTTTTAATGAATATGTATCGATTGCACTTTTTTCATATTTTGTTGGCTGTGCCATGGGGGAGCAATAGAGGACAGTTGTTAGCACCCTGTGGCTGCAACCATGAGTCTCCACATTGATTTGCTATATTTTTTTATATTCTGACAGTTTTATGAGGTTCCCCGGAAACCTTTTATTATCCCTATTTTAAAGAGGTAGAATTTATTTACAAATGTTGCATGAAGAATGTATTTTTTTTTGTCCTCAGTTGCCTGAAATCCACTGTAAAGGTTAGGTCTTGTTTCAATTAAAGGGCTGAATGGATTGTGCATTTAACTCTGCAATTTATAGATTTTTACTTGTATGAGGATTATCACGTGATGAATTGTGCAACTTTTAATGGATTTCTATGCATTGGTAACTTTTATAGTTTTAAAATGCTAAAACCGAATAAAGTTGTTTGAAATTGAAATTGAAAATGCGGTCAAGCAGTGTAGATATGCATACAGACAGGCTTTGAAAAACCGCTCTGTGCGAAGCAAGTAGACTCAACGACAGTAATACATTGAGCGAAGATACTGTTCCTGGCATTGTGGTTGCAATCCCTGAGGATGATTGGATCAAACATTTTTCTGCTATTATGCCGCACAGTCCCTATCTGATCCCATTATCACTAATGATGGCAATACAGACATCGACCAGCCACCAATTATCGCACCATTTTCCCTAGATGAGGTGATTGAGGCGATAACTTCTAGTAAAGGGGCAAAGCACATGGCCCTAATGCCATCCCGGTGGATATGTATAAAGCTAACATCCCATTGTTGGCGCCCATCTTAACAATCATTTTAAAAACCTGCTGTATGACAGCATTTCTCCCAACATGGGGGAAATCTATAATAGTTCCCATTCATAAAAAAGGGGATCGACACAACCCTGCCTGCTACAGACCGATTTCGCTGCTCGACTCTCTAGTCAAAATAGTCGGTAGTATAATTTTAAATAGGCTGCATGAGTGGGCTGTTAGTAAGGGTGTGCTAACCGATCTACAATATGGGTTTCGTACTGGGGTGGTTACAATTGAATAGAGCCTCAACTTGCCCATCCTCATAGGGTAATACACGGAAATCAAAGGTGGTAAGCTGTTTTGGGGATTTGTCGATCTTTCTTCCGCCTTTGATTGTGTTACCATTCTAAACTCTGAGCGATTATGGGCGAGACAGATAATTTCCTTTTAAAGGGACCTATACTCAGGAGCCAAGGCGAGGATTAGATATGGAATCCACGGCAAATGCACTCAGTCGTTTGGCATAGGAAGGGGGGTAAGGCATGGCTGTGTCCTGGCACCTCTCCTGTTTTCCCTTTATCTCAACAATGTGGACACTGCCTTAGGACTGCAATCAAAAGATCTGGCACAGGTGCCTTCCTCCTGTATTTTTTCTGACCTGTTGTTGGCTGTTTTAAGACTCTGGGCACTTTACCACTGCTGATCAGTGCTAAAGTGCATATGCTCTCTATTTTAAATTCATGTATTGATTAGTGACTCCATGATTGGATTATTAGATTTACTTGTCAGACCCTAGTACAGTGCACCATGTGTGCCCGGGGCCTGTAAATCAAATGCTGCTGGTGGGCTTGCAGAACTGGTTGTGCCACCCACAGAAGCAGCCTGTAAAGTGTGTCTCAGGCCTGCCATTGCAGAGCCTGTGTGCAGTCTAGTACTGCCATGTCGACTTGGTAAGTGCACCCACTTGCCAGTCGCCAAACCTTCCCTTTTGAAATGAAATATTTATAAAGTACGCAGATACTCACAAAGAGTGTCCCGGCGCTAATCTCAAAACCCGTAACAGAAAGAGCCACGCATCGAACACCCATTATGTTATTGTTGGAACAACCAAGTTTTAAGTTGTTTCCTAAAAAACAACAAGTCCTGAGTCAATCTGAGACAAAGGGGCAATTCGTTCCACAGGCAAGCGGCTTGAACCTGAAACGACCATCCTCCTATCCGAGATCTCGTGATCTTGGGAATCACCATGAGGGATTGTCTAGAGGATCTTAAGACCCACTGAGGCCGATAACGTTCGATCCTACTTCTCAAGTAAACCGCACACGTATCATGGAAGGCACGATAAGCGAGCACTAAGGCCTTAAACTGGATCCTCCTTCTCACCGGGAGCCAGTGCAATGCCTTCAGGTGGGGCTGCATGCACCTCCTGGGGCTTACCATAAGAATAGCTCTGGCTGCAGCGTTTGGACAACCTGCAGCCGATTGAGCAAATACTCTGGCAGTCCCAGATACAAGATATTTACGTAGTCCAACCTTGATGTGATTAAGGCTTGTACCACCGGGAGAAGGAGTACGTTTTTTATCATATCAGACACTCCTATGGTAGGCCCAAGGGCAGGGTGCATTGTATGTAAAGGGTAGGACATGCCCTGATGTGTGTGACATGTCCTGATAGTGAATTACAGCCAATTTCATTTTTCACTATTGCAAGGCTACCTGTTCCCATAGGCCAGAATGGGCTGTTTGATTATAATATCTTATAATCCTAACTGACTCAGGGAATTAGGTAGGAATTCGAGTTACGTATGCCTGAACTCAGAATGATAAAATACATCTTTTAGTAAAGTTGGTTTTAACATTCTGTGTTTGAAAATACCACTTTTAGAAAGTAGGTATTTTCTTATCTAACTATCCAGCCTGCCTCTGCTAGCTTGTGTATTGTGTGTCTGGTTTTGTGAGTGACAGGAGCTGGGGGATTCCAGGAGACAGGGTGAGTCAGCACAGGGCTGAAAATAGGCCTATCTGCATATAGAGTGGTGGGAGGAGTCAGCACCTGGGTCTGAATAGGGCTGAGCCTGCCTTCCACAATGCTGGCTCCAGCTCCTGTGGTGCGCCTGATATCCCTGGCCCACACTGTCAAAGGTAAGAAGGAGTCCTGTAAACAAAGTGCTCCAGGACTGCACAGAACTGGTTTGGTCTAGGTACAGGCACCTCTGCCTTCAAAGCACAAGGATTTAGTAGTATAAATATGGGGACCCAGACCCCCAGACTTTAGATCACTTCTGGAACAATAAGACAAACCTATGCTAAGGAGAAGAACCAAGGAAGCTTCACGTCTTCACGTCATCCGATCAAGGGAGCCATCTTATTGCATTGCACTGGATTGTCGTATCGCATCGAGGCGCCATCTTGTCGCATCGTAACCGGAACGCAGTACGAGAATCAACGCATCACCTACTAAGGACCAAGACGCATCTCCTACTCTGCGCAAGCATTGAGGCGCGACACATCATCTCCCCCGAAGCAAGGAACCGACGCATCTCAATCCCTGCAAACCTTTTGTTTGTTTTGCGTTACGCATCCAGGTACTTTTATGAGAACTGTGTCGCATTTATCATCAACTTGAGCTAAGTGACTTCCACCATCTTTAAGTCTATTTTGAGTACAGTATTGTGGATTTTTGTCGTTTGGGGTCTTGTGTTAAGTCTAGTAAAGATTACTTATTTTTCTAAACTGGTGTGGTGTCCATTTGTAGTGTTTTCACTGTGTTACAAATGCTTTACACACTGCCTCTGAGATAAGCCTGTGTGCTCGTGCCAAGCTACCAAGGGGGTGAGCAGGGGTTATTTTAGGAGTTTACCCCCTTACCCTGACTAGAAGCAAGGGTCCCTTTTTGGTCAAAGGTACCTACCTCTGCCAACTAGAGATCCCCAGTTCTAACATTGGTGGTCAGCGGTGGGATTCCGGACTTGCAGTTGTGAATCATATACAGTGATTGGTGTACACTACTAGTGAGTGCAGACCAAACGCAACCACATACTGTTTTTCTGTTTTCTGGTGTCCTCCTGGAAGTATTTTTGATACTATGACTCGGGTTAGTTGTTGTAAAATAGAACTCGACTTCTGGCACATGTTTGTCTACACAATGAAGGAGTTACGTGTGTTTTGCAAGGAAAGAGGGCTGCCTGTGAGGAGAAGGTCCATGGAGGATCTAGAGGCATCCCTATTTCAGTATGAGTTACCCCACTGGAAGGCGACACTACCAGTTGAGTCTAAGGAGGAGGAGAACTCTAAAAGTGAGGAAGAAACAGAAAACGATGCCTGGTTTCTGGCTTGAAACTAGAGGTTGAGAGAGCTTGATGAGGAGCTAAGAAAGATTGAAGAGGCCAAAAGGGCCTTAGCCCAGGAAGAAGAAATTTGGGAAGATCAGGAAATGAGCGTTGCTGTGTTGGAGGTGGAGCTCAGAAGATGGCAGCAAAATTGAATTTTTCAGTGCTGAGGAAATAGTACACACACCCAGAGATTTGGCGCCTGACTTGAAGGAGGGTGTTAACATACACCAGGAGGTTCAAAGACATGAGGTAGCTCTAGTAGTGCGCAGTGTCTCTTAGGTAAATGGGGAAACTGACACAGGGGTTCATGGTCCTAGTGGTGGAAGGGACACTCTACTGACACTAGATGAGAGGTGCAGGGAGACGGGCTCCCCCAAGGTTGAAGTCCTGGTATGTAAGTGTGAAGACCGCCCAGAAGAGTGTTGGTTGAGTGACAAAGACAGTCAGACACTGGCTTGCCAACCTCAAGAGAGTGGTGTGGAGTACGTGTGCGAGGCACTGGATGTGAAGGTGAAGGATAGTTTGGTTAACCCTTGTAGGGGGCTGTGCGATCCAATTGTGGGAGATCATATTGTAGGTCCCTGCTTTCCAGAGCTATGCCAACACCTGTTGGAGAGTGAGTTCTCTGACCCCAGGGAGCTCACATTGGAGGCAGACCTTTTGGTGGATTCCAGAGGGTCTGGAGAGCCATTGGGGAGTAACCCTCAGAGGAGTGGCTCAGGTGTCTTTCAGCCCAGAGTGGGGGAAGAGGTTCAGAGTAGCCCAGCTAGGTCTCAGCATAGTGGGAGGGGTGTAGGGGCTCACGCCCTCTCTCAGTGGAGAAGGAGCGAGTGTGGGACTGCATGTCCCAAGGTGCCCGAAACCCAGACTCCGGACCTGGATGGTTCCTTAAGAGAACACCAGGTAGGGAGCCTAGACTGTCCTAGTAGTCCATGGGAGGGGGATCTCCTAATGTCAGGTGAGCTGGGAGTGTCTGTAGTCAGACCTCCATCAGTTCTGGTGTCTGGCAGTGCCACTCCTAAGTGGAGGGTGCAGAAGTCCAGAATGAGGGGTGAGACGGGGAAAGAGTCCCCAGTGGAATAACCAGTGGGTCAGCGGCCAGCCAGAAGGGCTGAGTCACCAATGAATGACCATGGTGACACCACTTAGTTCCTGGGGATCTTCACATGCTGTCAGATGGACTGGGGTCGGGAGATCTGCACCAGGCAGACTGTCACACGACACATGAGTTGTGTGTCACTCTCGGGGGGCATATGTACACCCAATGAAGTCATGGTGCGCCGGGCAAGTGTTCAACCGCGGAGGATGGTCCCTGGGTTAGGTAGCTAGGTTCAGGTGTTGTCTGACCTGGAGGGTCCTGACTGGTTTGTCTTCTGGGGATACCGCTCCTGATGGGAGGGTGCAGTACTCTAGAAAGGGGGTGCAGAGGGAGGGAGTCCTCGCCTCTAACCCCTGTTCAACTGGAGGGTTTAGACCCTAGGTTGGAGGGCCAGGTTCAGGGTGTCCCCTCTGACCTGGAAGCCCAGTTGCAAGATAGAACCCCTGAATTGGTGGACAAATTGTGCAGGACACCTACTACAGGCACCCTGACAATACTGGAAGGGGTACCACTCCAAGTGGGAGGGTACAGAGCCCCAGGGAGAGGGAGGACTGGGTGTGGGAAAGCCCACCCCAGTCTCCTGTCCAGCCACCGGATACAGGCCCGGGGCTGGTGGGTCAGTGTCCAGAATGGGCCGTTTGATTATAACATCTTATCATCCTAACTGACTCAGGGAACTAGGTAGGAATTCAAATTTAGTATGCCTGAACTCAGAATGATAAAATATATCTTTTAGTAAAGTTGGTTTTAACATTCTGTGTTTGAAAATATCACTTTTAGAAAGTAGGTATTTTCTTACCTAACTATCCAGCCTGCCTCTGTTAGCTTGTGTATTATGTATCCGGTTTTGTGAGTGACAGGGGCTGGGGGATTCCAGTAGACAGGGTGAGTCAGCACAGGGCTGGATAGACCTATCTGCATGTAGAGTGGCGGGAGGAGTCAGCACCTGGGTCTGAATAGGGCTGTGCCTGCCTTCCACAATGCGGGCTCCACCTCCTGTGGAGAAGGAGTCCTGTAAACAAAGTACTTCAGGACTGCACAGAACTGGTTTGGACTAGATACAGGCCCCTCTCTCTTCATAGGACAAAGGATTTAGTAGTATAAATATGGGGACCCAGACCCCAAGATTTTAGATCACTTATGGAACAACAAGACGAATCTCTGCCAAGGAGAAGAACAAAGGAAGCTGTAGGAGTTAGACCGCCCCCCTGCCAGTGTGCTATGTTCCTGGGTTGGCCTACAGTGGTGTCTTCAGTGCCAAGGAGAGGAGAAGGAACTTTCAAAGAACTTTCATCATCTTGCAGAAAATTACTCCAAAGGATTGAACTTGTGCTTGCCTCCTACTGAAGTCTCAGGGACAAAAGAATTCACCACCAGCTCCCCTCTGAATTTCCTTGCTGGGAATTCTGTCTGCAGAAGCCTGCATGTCACTGGGAGCTGGAAGCGTGACTCAACGAGAAGAAGCGTGTCGAAGTCGCAGCTGTTGCAGTCGCATCGCCAGAGAAGCATGTCGCGGCCACCAAGTTCACCGCCACATCACCAGAGAAGCGTGCCTTCATCAAAGCTGTTACCAGACACATCACTGGAGAAGCGTGTCGCCGCCGCAGAGGTTGCCATTGCATCACAGGAGAAGCGTGTCACAGGGCCTGTTGCGGCTCCAAAATGACACAGTTTGCCGCACGACCGCCGGACGTGCACGCATCGTCTTCACGTCGTCGCATCAAGGGTGCCATTTTATCGCACCGGATTGTCGCATTGCATCGAGGCGCTATCTTGTCGCATCGTAACCGAAATACAGTACGAGAATCAACGTATCACCTCCTCTCCGGTAAGGACCAAGACACACTCCCTACTCTGCGCATGCATTGAGGCGCGACGCATCGTCTCCCCCGAAGCAAGGAACCAACGCATCTCCATCCCTGCAAACCTTTTGTTTGTTTTGTGTTACGCATCCAGGTACTTTTGTGAGAACTGTGTTGCATTTATCATCAACTTGAACTAAGTGGCTTCCACCATCTTTAAGTCTATTTTGAGTACAGTATTGTGGATTTTTGTCGTTTGCGGTCTTGTGTTAAGTCTAGTAAAGATTAATTATTTTTCTGAACTGGTGTGGTGTCCATCTGTAGTGTTTTCACTGTATTACTGTATGTGTTCACAAATGCTTTACACACTGCCCTTGAGATAAGCCTGTCTGCTCGTGCCAAGCTACCAAGGGGGTGCGCAGGGGTTATATTAGGAGTGTACCCACTTACCGTGACTAGAAGCAAGGGTCCCTATTTGGTTAAAGGTACCTACCTCTGCCAACTAGAGACCCCCAGTTCTAACATCAACCAATTCTGTTGTGGCATAAACTATGGACATCTGAGTATACTGTTTTAAATCAACTTGTTATCAAGGACTGCTTAAACTCTACTCATTATGCACAAATTCCCTGGTTAAGGTATGTAGAGAGCATTTGCAAGGACCTGGGTCATCCTGAATATTTTATTAACCCTGTAAGTTTAGGGAACACATTCCAGGATGGACATTTTTCACCACATGGTTACGTTCCCTGAGGTAAACGATTGGTCCTTTAACCTACCTAATTGCCCTTGCGATAATGCTTCACCACAGTAAACAATGCACATTGTTTTTCTTTGTAAATTTTATAAAAAATGCAGGAAGCATTATATTTTAAGTTGTCTAAAGCATTTAGGTTTTTACCAATGCTGTCTGACTTATCTTTTCCTGCAGTACTTACCGACAATTGACATTTGTGTAAGAATGTCATCCTTTTAATGGAGCGTTTTTTACGCCAGGAAGACTGTTTTAACAATTTTATGATATGTTAATTATGGATGATCTATATGAATTTTATCAAATAGGTGTTGGTATGGGTGAACCTATCAGGATCGTATGGCGGGCCTAGCTTTCTAAGGATCTTACCTTCCTGTATGCTGCCACACAAGGATCTACCAAGAAATTTTTAATGAAAGTAAGTTAATACTCCCTTTAGAGTATTGTTAATTATGTATGGAAAGGATTGTCATACAATTAAGGATTGATCTATGCGTATCTGTCATTATGTTTTTGAAAGTGTTCTATTTTATATTGTTATATTAGCGGTATTGTGCTTTTATGGTCTAATATCTTTTGACCGAATAAAGATGATGATTGATTGATTGACTATGTGTCTTCCTTTTGGGATGGTGCCTCCAGTAGAGAAGTGTAACTCCTGGGAAAGGCACAGTTCTCCCTGTTATACTTAGAAAAGTACAAACAGAAAATGGAACTGCACCAGCTCTAGATTTAATAATGAAGTTAATTGGAAACCTCTCTACATGTTCTTCTATCATTCTAAGCAACATAAAGTGAGAGGCTTCAGTTGTGGGTGTATGGTAGAGACTGTAAGCAGTTCCAGTTCAAGACCTTGAATGGGAACTACCAAAAATTATTGCGTCAGTTTACACTTCTGTAGGTAGAGATACCTTAGGTACTCAACCCGGTAATCCAGACTTAAAAACTAAAATTAACACAGAGGAGCCTGTTAAGGCAAAATCTGCAACAAAGGGAACAAGAAACAAAGAGACAATGATAAAAGATGGATTTGATCACCCGCTTCTTGGGAATCCGACAAAGGTGGTTATAACTTAAGAGATCATGAAACAATTAAAAAGCCTGAACGTTATCAGTGTTCTGATAGCTGCTTTTCATGTTCTTTTCAGGACACTGAAGGTTAAAGAACCAAAACAGAGAGTCGAATCCAAGAACCGAAGAAAAGAGGAGTACCACAGGAAAAGGAAAGATGGATGCAAGACTGGTGTCAGCATAAAGAGGGGAGAGAAAGGATTGGACTCTAAAACCACAGGAAAGAAGAAGAAATTTACAGGACTTTCTAAAAAATATGCATTAGCAGCTGTGAGTACACTTGCAGTACAGGGCTTGGGTGAGAGCACTTCCAGACAGCTCTGCAAAATTCACGATAATACATAAGACACTTCAGCAGAAAGAGTCAAGAGAGGTGCAGAAAGAGGAAGGAGAGGTACACAAAGAGGCAAGAGGGGTACAGAAAGAGGCAAGAGTAGTGCAGAAAGAAGCAACAGAGGTGCCAAAACAGGCAAGAGAGGTGCAGAAACAGGCAGGAAAGGTGCAGAAAGAGGGTACATGGCTGCAAAAAAGCAGCAAGAGGGACACAGAAATATACAAAAGAGGTGCACAAAGAAGCAAGACTAGTGCAGAAAGAACAAACAGAGGTGCAGAAAGAGGCAAGAGGTGTACATAAAGAGGCAAGAGAAGTGCAAAAAGAAGCAAAATAGGTGCAGAAAGAGACAAGAGAACAGCAGAAAAAGTCAAGAGAGGTGCAGAAAGAAGGAGAGGTGCACAAAGAGGCAAGAGGGGTACTGAAAGAGGCAAGAGGGGTGCAGAAAGAAGCAAGAGAAGTGCACAAAGAAGCAACAGAGGTGCTCAAAGAGACAAGAGATGTGCACAAAGAGGTAAGAGATGTGCAGAAAGAAGCAACAGAGGTGCAGAAAGACGCAAGAGAGATGCACAAACACACAAGAGAAGTTCAGAAATAGGCAAGAGAATTGCTGAAAGAAGCAACAGGGGTACAGAAAGATGTAAGAGAAGCGCAGAATGAGGCAAGTGAGGTGCAGATAGAGGCAAGAGAGGTACAGAAAATGGAAAGAGAACTAAAGAATGAGACAAGTGGGATGCAATAAGGGAAGAAGGGTGCATAAAGGAGCAAGAGAGGTGCAGAAATAAGCAAGAGAAGTTCAGAAAAATGCAAGAGGGTTGCAGAAAGAGGGAAGACGAGTGCAGAAAGAGACAACAGGGGTGCATAAAGAAGCAAAAGAGGTGCCGAAAGAGGCAAAAGAAGTGTAGAAAGAAGCAATTGAGGTACAGAAAGAGGTAAGAGAAGTGCAGAAAGAGGGAGGAGAGGTACAAAAAGAGGCAAGATGTGTGCAGAAAGAAACAAGAGAGGTACAGAAAAAAGCAAGAGAAGTGCAGAAAGAAGCAAAAGGGGCAGAAATAGGCTAGAATGGGGCAAAACGAGGCAAGACAAGTGCAGAAAGAAGAAAGAGAGAGGACCAGAAGGAGGCAAAAGAACTGCAAAAAGAGGCAAGAGAGTTACAGAAACAGGCAAAAGGGGTGCAGAAAGAGGGTACAGGTTTGCAGACAGAGGCAAGAGAGGTGCAGAAAGTCGGAAGAGGGGTGCTGAAAGAGGCAAGAGAGATGCATAAACTTGCAACAGAGGTGCATAAAGAAGAAAGCGCAGTGCCGAATGAACCAACAGAGGTGCAGAAAGAGGCAAGAGTGGTACTGAAAAAGTACAGATCGAAATTCCAGCTCAACATTTAAATCTGCCTGATAGGGTTTACCACGTAAAAATGCAAATTGAAGGGGCCAAACAACTTATTATCAAAGCAGTCTTCTGGACCCAATTATCTGATGATTATGACATCATCCTAACAGAAGACTGGCTTCTAACCTCTGTTTTTTTTCTGCTCGTCTCTTGCTTCTTTCTGCACCTCTCTTTCTTCTTTTGCACCCTTCTTTCCTCTCTCTTCACCTGTCTTCCCTCTTTTTCCACCTCTTTTGTCCCTTTGTGCACCTCTCTTCCCTCTTTCCTCACCTCTCTTGCCTCTTTCTGTACATATATCGCCTCTTTCTGTACTTCTCTTGCTTCTTTCTGCACACTTCCTTCTTTCTGTATCTCTCTGTTATGTTCCTTAGAGGTACCCTTATATAGGCTCAGATAGTCACCTAACCCTTCACCTATATTCTACCTACCATAGCACTGAAAAGCTTATGCCTCATTCATTATGCATTAGGATTCTTGGAATCCCAGCAGGCCTACCATCTCCTGCATAAAAACTATGGACAAGGGTCATTTCTTCCGTCATCCCAGTACAACATGACTCAGCGAGGTATATCCCCAGGGGGTAAACACTTGGGTATATATACACCATCTCTTGCTAGGGTAGTCAGAGGAGAAGAAGACTTTCATGCCGACACACTGACGCAAGACGCTAAGGCTCCTGCACGCAGATACTCCAGCTTGCAGTGGTCTGACATCCCTTGCAGGATGTTAATCTCAAAACCAAGACTGGGTGCCACAGTCTCTCACTTCAGGTAATGGGTTTGATTTTATCCTGGACAGATTCTTGTCTTTACACCCACATACATGCTAGGTATACTTAGGTACATCTAGTTAGGGACGCATTGTAGGAGTATGCATTTTACCGTCATGTATTTTATATACTTGGCTATATTCATTGTTTTAGCATGATGGTAGAAATCTACCATCCTTTTACTCTGTTGGCGCTTATTATCATTTATATCTATGACTGTCTAATGGTTGTTTCAGCCCACCTATTTTACACTAGACTAACGTTGGTTTAATAAATGCTTATTGAAATACGTCCCCACCGTTTATTCTGTGTATTTGTCTGAGACAAAGTGAGCATGATTGACTGAGCGACAAGTAGCACTGTTTCCACGATCCTGAGGGATCAGAGTTGTAATTTTCGATAGTTGCCAAGAACTATTCTCTCCTTGGTAAGATGGGTTTCTAGCGGCACTGTGAGCTAGCTGGTATACAGGCTGACCTATCCGGTATGGGTGTCCAGAATCAGTCTGACTCCAATCCTATGGTATATGTTGTCTAAATGCGCAGATCCTATATACGTTTATAGGCGCTCCATCTTTCTGCTAACCCTGGGCGTAGGACTATGCTACACTTGTGTAGTTTGCATAGTTTGCGCAATTACGCGCTACGTGAATTGCACATAGCACAGTGCAAAAACGCTCAGCATAGCGGGCATTTTTTGCTTGCTCGGGTCCTCAACTTCAAGTTGCCGACCGCGAGCGAGCAAAATGACATCTCGGTGAGACTTTTCCTCGTTCGCGATCAGCAACATCAAGTTGCCAATTGCGAGCGAGGAAAATAAACCTCCCGGTGAGATTCTCAACACGGGGAGGTCAGGTTTCTCATTGCGTGTGGTCACGTATGCTCGCGACCACTCGCGATGAGAAACTACCAGTCCGCGTTAAGAAAACTGCAGCTCAAATACAAATCTACTTGTACGTCAGAAAATGACCGCTTGCACTGTGCAAGATGCCTTTTGCAATGATTGCACAGTGCAGACAAGCATCTGGCATTGTGTAATCAGTGCGAACATCATTTTCCCTACCGCACTATGCAGCTCGTGTAGCTACGCGTAGTTTGCGTAGTGCAAAGTGCACTTCGCATAGCGTAGTGCTACTACACAAACTACACCCAGGGTTACTTTCTGCACCTCTTGCCTCTTTCTGCACAACTCTTGCCTCTTTCAGCACTGCTCTTACCTCCTCCTGTACCTCTGCTCTGCCTTCTCCAGCTTCTCCAGCTCTTCTTCTTGGCAGAATCTCCTCTTAGTCCAGAAGTGTTCTGAAAAGATGGTGTCACAGCTCCAGTACTTAAACCAGTTTCTGCCTTTGAAGTAGGCAAATATCAAAGGAAAGTCTTTTAGTGCACTAGACCCTGGTAACAGGCACACTACTGGGGGGTGGAGAGAGCTTTAAGTGAGGACAGGTGAAGGCCTATTCAGGTGTCAATGAGAACTCCTCCCACCACTCTAGCTCAGGAAGACCCATCGGCCTGGTGATAGGCCATCAGAATATGCAGGGTATACCTCAGCTCTCTTTGTGTTACTAGAGTGAATGCACCAACAGTGCAATTGTCAGTCTAAACCAGGCATTAATTCCACAGGCAGGTAGAGGCACAGAATGGTAAAGCATTAAAATGCTCACTTTCTAAAAGTGGCATTTTCAAACATGCAATTTAATAACCAACTTCACTAAAAAAGTTAGATTTAAATTGTGATTTCAGGTACTCCAAACTCCAAATCTCTCTCTCTCTTCCCACTTGAAATTTACACTTGTAAGAGGTTACAGGGCACCCCAATGATAACCTATAAGAAGGATAGTTCTTGCAGCAGTGAAAAATTAAATGGGCAGCATTTCACTATCAGGACATGTAAAACACACCAGCACATGTCGTACCTTTTACATACACTGCACCCTACCAATAGGGCTACCTTGTGCCTCCCTTAGGGGTGTCTTACATGTAGAAAAATGGAAGGTTTGGGCCTGACAAGTGGGTACACATGCCAGGTTGACATGGCAGTTTAAAAACTGCACTTACAGACACAGCATTGGCATGCCAGAGACATGTTTGCAGGGCTGCTCGTGTGGGTGGCACAATCACTGCTGCAGGCCCACTAGTAACATTTAATTTGAAGGCCCTGGGCACACTCAGTGCATTTGAATAGGAGCTTACCAGTAAATCATATATGACAATCATGGATCACCAATCATAATCACAATTTGCACAGAGAGCACTTGCTCACTGAAAAGTGCCCAGAGTTCTAAAACGAGTAAAACCTGAATGCAGCACACAGTCAAAAACAGGAGTTTAGAAGCAAAAAGACAGAGGAAGAACACGCCAAAGATGCAAGGTTTAACACATGTCCACCAAGCTGAAAGTGGGGAAAACTACCTAACCTCATGGGAGTTCTCTTCACTAAGGCTGAAGAACCTGGACAGACCATACCATCAGGGCAAGACTCTGTGACTCAGAACAGAGCTGGCTCTATCCAGGCACCCTGCAAGGCTGGGGCTTTGGGCCAGAGCCCACTTTGCCCATGCCTTAAAACTTCTCTTATATTCTCCCACTCCTACCCTGATCTTGCGGGCAATATGGTGACCCCATGATAGGCCGCTTACGCCAGCGATGAACAGTGATAGCCTTACGACTAGGGGGCGGGCCCCAAACGATGAACCCTCCTTTCCCCCACCAGCATTGCAGGGACTGGGGGGCATATGCCGTGTACACCCCTGCGTGTGTGTCAGTCAATGAAGCTACGAGGTGAACAAGCCCTGGTTGTGGTACAGTTTGTTATACTGTTTCTATAGAAACGAAAGTCAGCTTACATTCTAGTTTATGCTGACGATATAGGTAACAATCAAAATCTGGTATTTGTCGAACTGCTCACCCCTAAGGGTCTCAAGGAGCTGGGGGTCTGTGGGGAGATTAAGTGAGCTACTGCCCAGAGTCACATGGTGCTGATCTGAACTGCTGCCGATGATCGTAATGTGAGCCCCGCGCTCCACAGTCAGCCACCCAGGCCTATGCGCCACACCTCTCCCCCTAAAGTAAGGTAAGGTAAGGAACAGAAGAAACTGAGGTGCTGCTAACTTATACAGCTCATCGGTACTCATATTATTAACCAACTATTGACGAGACCCTGTATTAACCAGGAATTAACAGATTTTTTAATTTGTAGTTTTATGTAGCTGGAACTTGGCCAATGGGCATTAGAGCGCTTTACATAAGCACAAATTATCTCAATATTAAGTATTTGTCCAAGATCACAGGATGTTGAGCTGAGGCCGGCACTTAAACCTAGTTCCCAAATGCCAAAGTCTGTAGCTGTGGGCATTAGGCCTTGTAAGTTAAACCTTTACTGAATGATAAAATTGGGTTTGTGAATGAATACAGTCGCAATTTGGAAGGGGTGTATTGTAGGCTCCCCTTCCAAATAGCGAATCGATATGAGATTTATTAATGTTTTGTGTCCATAATCCAGTCAGTTGCAAAGCATTGGAAAGTTACTGACTCCTGGGTTGATTTGGTAGCCTATTCAACAAGCATTGGCATTGCCAATAGGTCTCGCCTTTGGGACCTTATAAGTATTTAGTTATGCAGCACAAAATCTTTGGTGCAACAACATCAACTGTTGCATGGCTAAACACTTATAAGGTCCAAAGGCGAGACCTATTGGCTATGCCAATGCTTGTTCTTCTCTGCAGTTTACATTAGGCTTGTTTTTATGCTTGCTTTTTCCGTATTTTGATTGCATATTTTTCTCTTATATTGTTAGCTTTCATTGAGAGAGTTTTTTTGCCTTGCACTTTTTTCTCTATTCGGCATAATCTTGGCTCCTTTTCTTCTGAGCTTCTCTTGGGTACCATTGCCTACCATCTCCTTTATGTCCTCAAGTCGCTTTGGAGGACAGTGCTGAGGTTGCAGGGGAATGTCGCCATTACCATCCTTGCTCCAGACTTCAGGGTAAGGTAAGAGAGGTGAGGCCTTCCATTAGCAAGGATCACAAATGGCATTAGGCAGGTCGTTTTGCAAACCCATGCAAATGGTGATTTTGCGACACAACTTATCAGTACAGAGTCGCTTCACAAAATCTAAGTCTGTTTGCTAAAGGTCATTGTGGAATCTGTGACCACTTTTTGCAAACAGACTCTTAGTACATCTGGCGCTTTGTCACATATTCTTTGTGAAATCTATTAACAATAATTGTTCTATTATGCCTAGTTTTACATACCATGAGCAAAGTTCATGTAGAAGGTCATATCAAATTCCAAATAGATTTCTATAGTGTTTTGAGTGGCTCTGCCAAATAAGAACATCCTTTTTCCTATATTTTCCATATTTGGTACATCACGAGCTCTCCCACAGTATATGAATGTTGGCTATGGTTGTTGAAATAAGAATAAATCTGGCACTAGAAACCTTGGTGTCAGGTGCTACGTCAAATGTTTCATATGCTATATCATCCATATTTCATAATCCAGAAAAAGGCCACCATCAAGTATCTGCGTAGTGTAGAATGTGCTTGCCAGTGCATTATATTTTTATTTTGGTATACTGTTACCAAATGAGCAACATATGTACATTTGTGAGATTTTATAGCATGCTATTAGGGAACAAGAATTATGTGAAATTTAGAATGTGAGGTAAAGTGAGTAACACTTATATAATCCTATGTTGCCAAACTCTGGCAACTTTCATATGGAAGCACTTACTGCGTGTGTTTTTTCCAATATGGGAACAACACCATGATAGCTTCTGTTTCCAGCAGAGATGGACACAAGTGACGCAGAATCCCCAGGCCAGCCCAGTTTCTGAAATTAAGTTTGACTGTACTCCTTTTATTTTTAGTCATTGCCATGGCTTTTCCTGTCTTCGTCACCTTGTTCCGCTCCCAAAGCTGATGAGCTTTTGAATTGACTGAGCAGGAAAAAAGAAGGATCTCTCAACAGAGATTAGAACCTTGGAATGCTGGAAGCTCCATTGAAAACAATGGAGCGCTCCGGGCTTATAATGACTGGTATAAGCCCGGAGCACCAACATTCCAATGTGTCTTTGTTCACAGCTCTGACTGTGAACAAAGACTTCAGGGAGCCTGAGGGGATTACAATCCCCTCGCGCTCCCTGAAGGCTTTGTTTTGTTAGAACATTCTGCCCTCTAGTGGCAGAATGTTCTAATAGCCTTATAGCCCTTCGTAGCAGGGCTATACCGGCTTTTAAAGTCCCTCTGCTTTGTTAACCTCTTCAGTGCCCATGACGAGATAGTCTCGTCATGGGGCACGGTCGCGCTGTGCCCATGACAAGACTATCTCGTCATGAACCCCACCCACTAATGTAACGCCCGGCACAGGAGGGGGAAAGGGCGTGGCACAGAAGGGGTTAAAGTCCCTCGCCTCCGGCTCGGGCCTTTAACGATGCAGCGGGCCTTTAACAGCCGGTATAGCCCGCTACGGCGGGCTATAAGGCTATATTAACCTTAATGCAGCTGATGAGAAAGACCTTTGCCCTGTCCCCATAACAGTCTTTGTGGCAACCACAGAACAGCAGAATCTCACAAACTCTTCCAGCCTAAGCTATTACATTTGTTGTTCATCGAGGGGTACCGAAACTGTTATCAAGAAGAATGTATATTGCAGTAGTTAATATAGTAGTTTTCATGCCCATTGTTTATTTTAATATTTCACTATTTCAAAATGGCCACCATGCTCGCACAAAACTGAAGTGCTAACAACGAGCTGGAGAGCTAACCTAGGGCCTAATTTAAAATTTAGCAGACAGGGTATTATGTTGCCAATGTGATGGAGTGTCCTGTCTGCCAAACTCTTGGTCTGCCCACCTCATATAGAGATGGACAGACCGTAAGCTTTCCATCGACAGAGCCAACATGGTAGGGGCCCTCCGTTGAAGGGCAGTACACTGGACACCCTACTTACAGTGGATGGTGTGATGTACTTTTACTTCTGCTTCTCCCTGACATGTTTTTTTTCCTGAAGGTAATGGGTGAAAATAAGTAATGACTTCCGGAGACGCGCGAGCGCATGATTCAAGATGGCCGCCACCCGGTGAGCTCCTCCGCGTTTTCGCCCGTTTTTTCATTTAAAACGACGATTCTCTGTCATAATTGTGCTTAAAAAGAGGTCGCTGCTAACACTATAGGCTTACCAGCATTGTGAAGAGTTTTCGGGCCGTTTTGATCGTGGGAAGTCGTGTTTCTGGCTCCCTGGTTCCTGCTCCGAGCTCTGCATTGAGGTACTGCCTGGTTAGTCTGTCAGGGGGGCGGAGCATACTTCAGGAAAGGGCCTGGCTTGGGCCTAGCCACTCCCCTAGCCCAGTTTAGCTGCTGCACCAGTATTTTTGAGGATTGCTTTGCATCTTTTCGCTCTTTTTACTCATAATTTCTTCATTTTTATTCAAATTTCATTATTTTTCTCAAAAATGGATAATAAAAATCCCCTCAACAATAAAAGAAAACAGCAGATTTCACCGCCCCCAATAAAATCAAAAGTGGTGGAGTCATCTGAACCTTCGCTTTCTTTAATTTTGGAGGAAATTCAGGCTCTTCGTGCGAATACAGAAACTATTGCGACTGAAATAAAAAATGTACGAAAGGAAATGGCGAGTATGTCGATGAAAATCTCAGACAACTCAATTAAAATACAGGACAATAAAGTTAAAGTCGACGCTTTTACTCCACTTGTGGCGAAAATATCTCCTCTGTGCTCACAACTTTTGGACATGGAAAATCGCAATAGACAATACAACCTTCGCATATTTAATTTACCAGAAGAGGTTGAGGGTTCTAACTGTCGACTATACTTAGAGAACTTAATTCCTGGTCTTTTAAACGTCAAATTTCCCAAAAAATTTGAAATTGATAAGGCTCACAGAATTCCTTCACGTCGCAATCCTCAACATACCAAGCCTAGACAAATGATATTTAAAGTTCTCCGTCATCATCATTTGGTTATGATCAGAAAAGCAGCTAGAGAAATTCCTTCATTGTTGGTCAATGGTCACAAAATCTTTATTCATCAAGATTTTGCCAAGGAAACTGTTGCAACGCGTAAGGGATTTACTGATCTTCGCCCACGATTGAGAAGCCTTGGATTCCAATATGGCCTTTTTGACCCTTCAACTATGCGCATTTGGAAAGATAATTTTTCAAAATCCTTTCAGCGTCCTGAAGATCTGCGACAATTTCTGGATCTACAAATACAGCAAACTATGGACACTCAGGGTCCTACCACTTGATTTTTTCATGTATGATCTTCTTTGACAGAGTTATATAACTCATAATATTTTGGGCTCCAGCGGTTCTGGCCATGCTTGTAAAGCGTGTGTGCGTCCCAATGTTCATATTTATGTATTTTGTTTGTCTTTTTTGCTATATTTTATTTCTTCCATTCCCTTTTGTGTGTTCTGGAGCTACTTTCTTCTTCACATTTGTGTCTTTTTCTGACCTTCTTCTTTCTAATCCTTCTCTCCTTTTTATTTTGTCATGGCTAATATTAAAGTAGTGTCATTGAATGTTAAAGGTTTACGCCATCCTGTGAAACGTACAAAAATTTTGGATAATTTGGGTAGTTGCAAAGCTGATTTTTGTTTTATACAAGAAACTCATATAGATGATAAAATTTTAAACTATATGAAGAAAAAATGGGTTGACAATATTGTTTCTTCTCCTGCTAATGGCAAGAAAAATGGTGTAGCTATATTATGTGCGAAAAAAGCGCATTGCCAAGTTTTGAGCAAAATTACAGATACGGATGGCAGATATTTAATTGTTAAGGTTAAAGTTCATGATTCTATCTTATTTTTATTAAATGTTTATGGCCCTACTGCAGATGACCCTGTTTTTTGGCCTACTCTTTCAACGGAGGTTGTAAAAATTGGTAATGTACCTTTAATTGTTGCAGGTGATTTTAATGTCATATCTGATCCGTTATTAGATAGATTATCTAGTACTAAATTCCACCCCCCTAAGGTTTATTTTGCTTTTAGATTATTTCTTCAAACCACAAAGTTAGTTGATATTTGGCGTTTACACTTCCCTACAGAAAAATGTTTTACTTTTTTTTCTAACCCACATAATTCTCATTCTAGGATCGATTACATATTAGTTTCGAAGCAGCTGATCAACTGTGTTAGTAACCCTAGGATTGGCAACATTGACGTCTCTGACCATGCTATGGTTTCTTGTATTTTAAATTTAAATTCCACCTTTACTAACCAGCCTAGATGGAGAATGAATTCTGGTATAGCTCTCAATGAACTTAATAAACCAAAGCTCCTCTCTGCCATTCATGATTTTTTTCAATTTAATCCTGAAGGTACTACCTCATTGGTTAATAGATGGGATGCTTTTAAAGCTTATATTAGAGGGGTTACTATTTCTATTATGGCTCACGAAAATAAGATTTTTAATGCCAGTATTAAAAAGCTAGAAAAGCAAATAGCGGAAAATGAACGACTTTTTATTTCGTCTAATGACCCTCAATATAGAAGTAAGTTGCAAAAGCTTCGATATGAATTTAATACAATTCTTAGTAAAAGAGCTGGCGTTCAGATTTCTAAGGCCAAAGCTAAATTTAGTTTTAATGCAAACAGATCTGGAAGATTGTTAGCGAATTACTTGCGTATCAAAAAAGATAAAACTCAAATCACTTCTATTCACGGATCCAATGGTAAAAATGCTATATCTCATAAAGATATTGTGAATGAATTTTTGGATTTTTACTCCAAGTTATATGATAAACCTGATTTTCATAATGACTCTTTAGTTGATTCTTTTTTATCTTCATGTGGTCTACCTAAAATTTCTACATCAGATAAAATGGGGCTTGACTCTCCAATTACTAAGGATGAAATTTTAGTCGCTATAAAATCTCTTAAAAAAAAACAAATCTCCGGGTCCTGATGGTATCCCGGCGGAGTTTTATAAAGAGTTTCAATCCCATCTTTTACCATTATTATTTCAACTTTTTACAACATTTGGCTCTACGGGAATTACTTCAGGATCCTTTACTGAAGCTTTAATTATCGTTCTTCCCAAACCTGATAAAGACCCCACCCTTGTATCTAATTATCGCCCTATCTCTTTAATTAATCAGGATTGTAAATTACATGCCAAAACATTAGCCACACGATTATCCCCTGTACTAGATTCTATTATACATTCGGATCAATCTGGTTTTATGAAAAATATACACTCTGCAAATAATACGAGAACTTTATTACATGTCATTGAACAGGGTCATAAGTTAACTAGTCCTGCAGGAATTATGGCTCTGGATGCTGAAAAAGCCTTTGATAAATTGCATTGGCAATTTTTATTTCATGCTTTATCATCATTTAACGTTGGTGATAATTTTATTCGTATGATTTCAGCTCTATATTGTGCTCCTACTGCTCGTCTTTTTATTAATGGCCAAGTTTCAAATCAATTTTCCCTATTTAGAGGTACTAGACAAGGATGTCCCCTTTCCCCGCTATTGTTTTTAATTGGCATTGAACCCTTCCTTACAGCTATAAGAAAATGTGATAACATTAAAGGAATTATTATTAATGAGATTATTATTAAAACTTTAGCGTATGCTGATGATGTACTTTTGTTTATTAATGACCCCTTATCCTCATTTCCTTCTTTATTAGAGATTATAACAAAATATTCTATGGTGTCTGGTTACAAATTAAACACTAATAAAACTGATTTTTTCCCTTTAAACATTTATTGTACTCCTGATATGATACCTATGAATGAAATTGTTTGGCAAAAGACTAAATTAAAATATCTTGGTATTTTATTTTCCTCATCCATAAAATCTACAATGACTTTAAACTGTAATTTTGTCTTAGATTATATTAAAGATAAAACGTCTAAATGAGCATCACTACATCTTTCCTGGTGGGGTAGACTGGAATCTATTAAAATGAATATTGCTCCAAAAAATTTTTATACTCTTTCCATGATTCCTACTCAGTTCCCATTAAAATTTTATAAAGATATTGATAAACTTCTCTCCAAATTTCTTTGGAATAACAAATCACCTCGCATTAGTTATAAAAAATTAAAAAATGTCTAAATGTAATGCTGGATTTGGTATCCCAGATTTTTTTCTTTATCACAAAGCTTTTATTTTAAAACAAAGTGCCATATGGTTTATTCATTCTCCTTTACATAATCCACCTTCTTGGCTCCAAATTGAAAAATCTATTGTAAAGCCGTTCCCATTACCAACTCTGGTAACTATGTCTAACAACTCCTCGTTTTTTCATAAATCTAACATTCTCAAATCCACTAAAATGGTTTTTAATGATCTAGATTCCATTTTTCTATATCCCATGTATAACACTGTTGAATTATTATTATGGTATAGCAATATCATTAAATTAAATAGGAACATTAGATTTTGGTTTTCATGGATTAAAGCGGGTATTTTTTATCTTGGAGACATTTATTCCAATAATGCCTTTATACCGTTTGATGATCTACAAACAAGGTTTGGTTTAACTCAATCTGATCTTATTAAATATGGATATTTAATTAATTCAATTTTAGATTCCTTTCCGCAAGCTATTCCGACTAGTGTTACAGCTGACCTATCCGTGTATATTCAAACTATATTGTTGAAAGCTAATGGTGTTTCCATTTTATATAAAAAATTATCTAACACTCTAGGAAGTAACATAACGATGATTGCAATCTTCTGGAATAATGAACTTTCACTTACATTGTCTAATGATTCATGGGAAATTATATGGATTAGAAATATTTCTGGTTGGTTACCTGTCTCACTTTATCAAACCAATTCCTATATTTTATTTAATTCTTTATGGACTCCATTACGTTTATTTCAGGCTAAACTCCTTCAGGATGACACTTGTTGGCATTGTAAATTACATCCTGGTTCGTTACGACATATGCTTTTTGATTGTCCTTTAATTGCAAAATTCTGGAAAGAAGTTTGGGATGTTATTAAGAAGTTGTTAAATATCCAGGAAGACTTATCTTATAAAATGTTAATTTGCAAATCAGTTACATTATCACAATCTCTAAGTAATCTTGAATGTAGGCTTTTTGATTTTTTGATTTCTGCTGCGTTAAAATCTATTACCTTTTGTTGGAAAGATGTTTCTAAGTTATCAGTTCATGCTTGGTGGTCTTGGGTTATCTTTACAAGAAGAGGTGCTCAATTATCTTTGTCTGGGGTTAATCATAATCCTATTTCCTATCATTCTTTTTGGATTCCTGTTGATATCTATTTTGCATCTTAGGGGTATATTTATGTATTGTAATGCTGTTTACGATTTTTACATTATTTACTATGTCATAGTAGCTCTATTTATTGCTTACACAATAATTTGGTATTAGATGTTTCCCTTCCCCCCCTCCTTTTAAGTTTATATGAATATGACTATTTTCTTTTCTATTGAAATGAATTCGATAATGTTTTTATACGCATTGTATTAGATATTTTAGTTTATTATTACTCTTTTTTGTATGTTTATGTTGTTGCTGTTCATTATAAAATTTCAATAAAATATTTTGAACATAAGTAATGACTTCCCCCCCCAAACTTTAGGAGAAAACTCCCAAGGTGTTTGTGTGTGTGTGTGTGGGGGGGGGGGTGTTTTTGCTTTTTAAAAGCTAACTCTCATTGTGAAATCAAAAAATGGTAAACGGTTGGTGGACTGCTGTCAAAACTTATGGCAGCCCTTCCCTAAACTTTTAGTACCTGGAAAGGTGATGTCAGTTCCTTACAACGTACAGAGAACACTGCTGGGCTGGCAGTCATCTCTCAATTTGGCAAACGTTAGTCTGTCAGGGTGGCGGAGGTAATGTCATTCAACACCCTGACAGACTATACTCCATCTCAAAAAATCTAAATAAGGCCCCTTGTTCACAGAAAATGCCAGATCGGCAACGTTCTGCTGGACAAAATATTCTTTTAATGGTCCAGTTTCGAATGCCCATTGTAAATCGAAGAATGAACATGTTCTGGCTTTTGTATTCAAGATGTACTTCTTTTTTGTTTAGTATATAAAGTAAAATGTGACAAAAGAGCAGGGATAAGCATGCATGCCGTTTTGGAAGGGAGATGCTGGACAGATTTGAAGACTCTTTTGTCCAAAACTTCTGCATTGTCATTTTTTGCAATATAGAAAGTTTTAAATAACTAATCATTAATTATGAGATTATGCCATATATGATCAACATTTACTTTCCACAACTGTATCCTTACAGCATCCATCCACACTACCAAGTCATCATCCCTTCTGCATTTTCAAATTTAAATAGCACAATTTTTGAAAACCGAAGGAACTTATCAGCCTCTCATTGTGATGCATCTAAGTGGAGATTTTAAAGTGGCAGCACGTTACTTTTGTACATATACCCCATTTAAAATGGCTTCATTTAGCATAGAAAGATCATCAGAGGTAATTGACACTCCTGAGGCGGAAAGCGGGAGAGAATGCATGTGTTTTAAAATTGTTTGTTCTCGATCTCACTGATCTTACCTGATTGCTCTCTTTTGCTTGGCACTTCCCCACCAACAGCACCTTGAATTCTCCTGCGCAGCCGACGTAAGCGCTGCCGCGGGTTGGGAAATCCTTCGCTGCCATCAACCCTCAGGCCACGCCCACTGACGTGAGGCCACGCCCTTTTTTTAAAAACCATCTTATAAAAGCCGGGCTGATTACAAGCTCGCGCACAGAGGTAATTGACACTCCTGAGGCGGAAGCCGGGAGAGAATGCCTGTGTTTTAAAATTGTTTGTTCTCGATCTCACTGATCTTACCTGATTGCTCTCTTTTGCTTGGCACTTCCCCACCAACAACAGCACCTTGAATACTCCCGCGCAGCAGACGTAAGCGCTGCCGCGGGTTGGGAAATCCTTCGCCGCCATCAATGCTCAGGCCACGCCCCTTTTAAAAAAAACATCTTATAAAAGCCGGGCTGATTACCAGCTCGCGCACAGAGGTAATTGACACTCCTGAGGCGGAAGCCGGGAGAGAAGGCCTGTGTTTTAAAATTGTTTGTTCTCGATCTCACTGATCTTACCTGATTGCTCTCTTTTGCTTGGCACTTCCCCGTCAACAACAGCACCTTGAATACTGCCGCGCAGCGGACGTAAGCGCTGCCGCGGGTTGGGAAATCCTTCACCGCCATCAACCCTCAGGCCACGCCCACTTACGTGAGGCCACGCTCCCTTCCTAGTCTATAAGTATGTGTATTTTTCGGACGCGCAGCGGATGAGCGCAGCGGGCGCGCCGGCAGTGCGCCGAAGGCGTGCCTAAGGCAAGCCCGTCTGCGCCCGGCCGCGACCGGACGAGGCCAGGGGCACAGCTCCATGCCCATTTTATTTCCTATCCCCCTGAAACACTGTGCGCCCACCAAGGCCCTTGGGACTTGAATCAAGCAGTGAAGGATCATATCACAGAGGCCGGGATACTAAGTGCCCATCCCCTACCCTCTTTACCACCCAACCTGCCTTCAACAACTCGACTCCCGATCTGCACCAGTTCCACCTCTGCTCAAGTAAGTGACTTACCGATTATCTCTGCCCTCCTACTCAACACTCGGTCGGCAGCAAAACACCACCTTGACCTGTTTATTCTCCTAGACACTCAGAAACCTAACTTACTGTTCCTCACGGAAACCTGGTTTCACCAGGACTCCCTGCCCAACTTGCTTGCGGCTCTGCCCTCCTCCTACTATGCCCTTCGGGCAGATCAACCCCCTGGCAAAACAGGGGGGGGAGTGGCTCTGATCATTCACTCAGATTTACACTTCCAACTACTATCTCACACCCCTTTCCCAGAAGTGGACTACTTAGTTGCACGCTCGAACTCCTTCCAGATCCCTATCACATGTGTCCTGATGTATCGGCCCCCCAAAAATATGCCGCATTTCCTTCCAGCCTTCCAGGACCTGCTAGCCACATTAGCCGTGAACAACTCGGCAGTCCTGGTACTGGGAGACTTCAATTTTTGGCCATCGGACCCAGCAGAAGATGCCCCCTCCAGAGATTTCACGGAATCACTTCAAAACCTGAATTTTATATCCCATATTCACACTCCCACCCATGTTCAGGGCCACATATTACATCAAGTTTGGTCTCTTAACATCCCTATCCTTGAGCCTACTGTTACCCCTTGCTTGTGGTCAGACCACCACTTGATCTCCTTCTCCCTGGACTCAAGTTCGACCACAAAACACCCCCTGCCCAAAAACACCTGGGCTCGCAACTGGGGCAAAGTTGACATCCCATTGCTGTGTTCTTCTTTACTATCCTCCAGTCCAGCTATAGAGGAACAGGCCCCACCCCTTCAGGCAGCAATACTAAATAATTGTCTGTCCAATGCCTGCGATCAGGTGGCACCCCTAAGACGCATTAGGGTAAGACGCACCCATGACGTCAACAAATGGTTCACCCCAGAACTTAAGGAGAAAAAAATGGCCGCCCGCCGCGCAGAACGTGCGTGGAGACGCACTTACTGCACAGCCTCCAAATCACTGTACTCCTCCACCCAGGCAGAGTACAAGAAAGCCATCCTTGATGCCAAAACCTGCTACTTTTCAAACAAGATCCTCCGGGCAGAGAACCAACCCACAGAAATCTTTGCCACAGTCTTCGAATTAGCCTCTTCGGACAGGACTTCATCCAAGCCGGTACCTTCCCAGCACTTGTGCGACTCGCTGAACAACTTCTTCATCAATAAAATTGCAGACATTAAGGCCAATATACCTCCACCCTCCCAAGCTTTCCTAAACCCGACCCACAACCCAACGCCTGCCACCTCGACTTCATAGTCCCACTGTCTAAAGAAACCTTCCTCTCCTTGCTCCCATGCGTCAAGTCGGGATCCCCCGCTGACATCTGCCCGGCCTACATCTTGCGAGATATCTTCCTCACTTGCCCATCTCCCCCCTCACCTTTCTCAATGAGACCCTCAAATCAGGCACTGTCCCTTCATGTCATAAATCAGCCACCATCATTCCAATCGTGAAAAAACCAGGCGCAGACCCCACAGCGCTAGGAAACTATCGGCCCATTTCCCTCCTCCCCTACCTGGCTAAAGTCCTCGAACGCCACGTAACCAAAGTCCTTAGCTCTTTTATAGAGGACAGCGGCTATCTATCACCATGCCAAGCAGGGTTCCGCCCTCTCCATTCCACCGAAATGTGGTGCTCTCTGTCATTGACACACTCAGAGCGGGGCACGATGCTAATCTCCCTCAGGCATTGGTTCTCCTCGATTTGTTGGCCGCCTTCGACACGGTCGATCACACCATCCTCCTTTCCCGTGTCGAGGCGGCAGGCATTGGAGGTTCTGCCCTGGCCTGGATCAGCTCGTTCCTGAGCGACCGCTCACAGGTAGTCCACCTGGCAAATTTTTCCTCCGAGGCCCGCAAAATGCTATGTGGCGTCCCTCAGGGCTCCTCTCTCTCCCCACTTCTTTTTAATTTATACGTCTGCCCGCTCATTTGTGCTCTGCAGAGGATGGAGGTCACTGTGTTTAATTACGCCGATGACCTCCAACTCATTTTTAACCTCTCTAACTCCCCCGATTCTATTTCTAATTTCCAGTCGGTGATGGTCTTTATCAGGGATTGGATGTGCTTTAACCACCTCAAGCTCAACCCTGACAAGACCGAGCTTCTTCTCACTGGCGGCAAACTTAACCCTTGGTCCCCCTTCTTCTGGCCCCCCTCCTTTGGTCCCCCCCACCCCCCACCCCCCTTCTCCCTCTCCCGCCGTTAAGACTTTGGGAATCACCCTCAACCAACAACTGACCCTACACTCTCAGATTAGCACAGTGGTCTCTTCCTGTTTTTTTACTTTGCGCACCATTCGCAAGATCTCACGTTTTTTTCCTTTTCAGCCCTTAAATTGATCCTGATGGCTATGGTCCTTTCCCGGCTGGATTATGGGAATGCCCTACACAACAGTGCCCCCGCTTACGCCATCTGGAGGCTCCAACTGGTGCAAAACCAAGCTGCCCGCCTGGCCTATGGTTTACCGAAGTCACACCATACCACTCCCCTTCTCAGATCCCTCCACTGGCTCCCAATTAGAGAAAGGGCCCTCTTTAAGATGGGATGTATCACATTCCAGGCTCTTGCGGGAACAGCCCCATCTTTTATCACGTCAAAAATCGTCCCTTACATCCCCAGCAGACAACTCCGATCCTACTCTCTGTCCCTACTGGTGGTGCCCAGATTCAAGAAGACCAGAATGGGAGTTCTCCGTTCTTGCTCCACAATTTTGGAATTCTCTCCCTTTCCAAATGAGATCAACACCCTCGTACCTGGAGTTCCGGAGCACCCTGAAAAGCAATTTGTTTGCACAGGTTTTTAAAATCTAAGCCGCATCACCCTCTCACTCAGGCATCATTTCCTCTACAGCGCCATGAAACCGCTTGGTGTCCGAGCGCTCAATAAATATTTTTAAATTCAAATTAAATTTTAAATTCAAATTCAAATCAAACAGGTGTTGTTTGGGGCTATTTCATTTTTCATATTGTCATATATCCTTCATTTATTTTAGTGTCCTGCTTTTCCACCACCATGCACCTCCATGGAAGAAAGTGCACTGGTAGCAAGATTACTGTGAGTAATGAGAAAAGAGATAAAGGATCTTCGTAACTTGTTTATACAATGTCCCATTTCAATGCTGAGGGTGGATGCACTTTATTGCACATTAATGAGTATACATAACGCTCAGCATATGGAAAATTAATAATCCAGTATGTACTTGCAATGGATGCTATGTGGAATGGGTGTTTCTAGCTTGATAGTACTTTAACACCATCTCATGCTGTAGCCCAATTTTGGGTTTACTCACTTTGACATTCTGTTTCTAAATTGTTATGACCAGTATAGGGGGAGAAACAGCCTTAATAATGCGGGCTCAGCAACGCTTGCCGTTTCCCCGCAAGCCCAACCATGCATATGCCTTAATAACGTATATGCGTGGTTAAGGCAATGTGTGGTCTAGATGCAGAGAGGATGGGCTGGCACAGGAAGAAGAAGGATCTGGAGAGGATGTGGTGAGGTAAGTGGGGCTGTGGCGAGTCTTGAGGGTGGCGGTAGTTTTTCGGGGTGGGGGTAGTTTTAGGGTTCGAGGGGGGTTGGGTTGTTTATAAGGCAGGTAGCAGTTTTAGGGTTCAGGGCAGAGGGGCCTGGGTTGGGGTATTTTACCGGTATAGGGGACAGATTTTAGGGCTCTGGGTGGAGGGACTGGGGTCGTTTTAGGGCGTGGGGTCAGTTTGTATGGCTCAGGGCAGAGGGGAAGGAACAGTTTTCAGGGATGGGGCAGTTTTAGGCCCGAGGGCATGGGGGGGGCTGGGTCAGTGTATTTTACTGGAGTAGGGGGGTCAGTTTTTAGGGCTCAGAGCGGGGGGCTGCGTTTGGGTCATTTTAAGGGCGTGGGGACAGTTTTTGGGGCTCAGGCCCGGGCGGCGGAAAAGGGACAGTTTTAAAGGCTGGGGACAGTTTTAGGCCTCAGGGCGGAGGAGCTGGGTTTGGATACTTTACAGATATAGGGGACAGTTTCTCTGGCTCAGGGCCTGGGGGGGGCAAAGTCATTTGTAGGGCATGGGGTTCATTTTTAGGGCTCAGGGCAGGGCAGGGAAAAGGGACTGTTGTTAGGGCTGGGGACAGGGGTATGATCTTTAGCACACATGTCCCTTTCCCAATCATGTCTTTACCACGAAATTGCATGGTAAAGGCATGCGTGGTAAAGACACCGTCGTGGTTAGGACCATGTGGTACAGGCATGCGTTGTTTAGGCATGCGTTGTTCTATCATACAGCCTTATAGCACTGTGCTGATAAATAAATCACATAATAAATAATCACTTTCTTAAAACAAAAGCACTAGTTATATATTCTTGTTGTAATCTAATCGTACTAATGCAAATCTGAACATTGTGATATTTATTTTAAGACACAATTGAAGCTTTAGTGGATCCTACGTTATTTAAAACATTTTAGACTGAAAAATGTTGTACTATTGGATTTATTTACAGAAGGATTCGGAATTTGCTTCACGTCTTCTCCTCCATCTACAAGTGGTAGCAGGACATTCAAGAACTGTTTTTACCGACATATTCGGCCTTCTGCGTCGGAGACTGAGGGAATCTAAGACTGTTAAATCCCGTAGCTTGGCATACAAAAACTGGCATATTCCGTGAGAAGAGACGGTGCTCTAGGTACTGATTAGAATTCTGTTGTTTACATCCTTGAAGGAGAAGGGAGCACTTAAAAGTAGCCATCATGTGAATTATGCCACAATACATGTCAAGATCTAAACAAAACCTCATCAAACAAACTAACATTCCATAATGCTTAATGTTGGTGATTGTGAAGGTTTCAGGACTAGGTTAAAAAAAACTGTTGGACTTTCTCCTCATACATAGATGACTTGGATTTGAAGGTAACTTATTTCAAATCATTTATAATGATGTGTGGCAAGCGAAACAGAAGATCAAAACACTTTGTCATGGGGGATACACAGATTGAGTTTAGGACTTCATTTTAGTTATTTCTTTAAATGGAATTCAAGTGTGCAGCAATAGAGAGGCAATTTTTTGAATTGTAAGATATGCCCATAGATTGGGACAAAAGCCCATTAGTGAAATGATTACCCTTTATAAAAGTAAATTGATCTCAGTTGGCCTATATGGAGCAGGTTTGTGAGGTTATACAAATGCGGCAATCCTCCAAAGGGTAGAAAACCTTTATGCGTAGGCCACTTACAGTCCCCAAAGGGAGTGCCAGATTTATTTGCCATGAGGAACTAGGACTGCCCTTTTGGGTGGCTCAGATGAGGTTTACCCCACTTTTGTTATGGGTTAAGACTTGAGGACACCTGAAGGTAGCTCTGGTTAGATCCTGCATTTCTGATTTTCTGTACCTGGATGGGGTTTCCTGGATTCTCTGGTTTGCATACCTGAAGAAAACCTTTGAAGAAATAGGTCTGAAAGATCTGTTTGAGAACCCTTGTCATGATCTCTGAACCTGCATGCGTGTCATAGCTTTATTGGCTTTTTAAAAACTGTTCCTAATTTTAATTTTGTCATAGCCTGGCTTTCGCTCTGTTCGCGCTCGTACCATAATTTGTGCAGTCGCGATTGCACTACTGGGGGGGGGGTGATTAGTGAGTCTTACCTGCACTATAAATTGGAACTTCACCCGCATTTGTGGGACTGAGTGTGTAGGGCTTACTGGGAGGTTTACACCGCGGCGTTAGCGTTAGCCGCCATCTTGGGTGAGTGGTTGGAAAACGGGCCGGTGACTAGGCGCCATCTTGGTTGGCGGGCTAGACGTTCGCATAGGCGGTTTCCCGCGCTCCACGGTGATAAAAAGGAATGGAGGGCCCAGCGCGCAGCGTTGGCGCGCAGCGGTCGCGTCGTGGGCGCGCCGGAGGTGCGCCAGAGGTAAGCCCGTTTGCGCCCGTTTGCGCACAGGGCGCGCTGGCGGCTGAAATTGTGGCTCCGGTCTCACATAGGCGCCTAACCTACACGAAAGAGGATCTATATGCCCTGAAACCTGCTGTTGTGGTAGAACATCAACCCACTACTACCGTTAAAAGCCACAAGTCTTTGGCTTGCGGCCTGCTGAATGTTAGATCTGTGGGTAGGCATCATACAGAGATAGCGCTACTCATAGAACAACATGAGCTAGACGCCTTATTCATGACGGAAACATGGACGAGGATAGATAGTGGAGTAGAATTGGGGCAAGCTTGCCCCCCAGGATATAAGATCAGACATAACCCACGTAATGGTGCCAGAGGAGGAGGTGTAGGGTTGATTTATAGAGAGTCGTTGGATTTCTCACAGTTAGAAATTAAGAAAATCCGGGAATATGAACTGATGGGTTTTTCACTGAAAGGACGGGGGGGGGGTGCTATTCACTGCTCTTTTGTGTTATAGACCCCCAGCTGGCGCTACGTCTGCCGTGTCCGAACTCATTGACCTGATCTATGATCTATCTAATTCCCATGCTAGATTGATAGTGCTGGGGGATGTTAATCTGTGGCCAGATGGGCCAACAGATTCAGCCTTTACATGCCTTACTCAGGTATGCTGTAACATCAATCTGGAGCAGTTGGTTGCCTCGAAGACTCATCAGAGGGGACACATCTTGGATTTGATCTTTGCCAACTCCAGTCAGGTGAGGGTTGGAAACATCCTACCGCAATGCTGGACGGACCACGCTCTAGTTCTTTTTTCTGTAGATCTCCCACTCTAAGTGCAGTAGCACGGGAAATGTTAAGATTGGGAGACAATGGTCAAGGCTCTTGAGAGGTGAATCCCTTCCTGATCTGCTCTCGAAAGCTTTTAAACTGGAAAAAAATGTGGAGGAAAGTTATAATGCCCTTATTCAGCGAATCACGGTTTCTCTGGACAAGCTGGCTCCATTAAGGAAAATGCGAGACAGAACTAGAGCTGCCATGCCTTGGTTTTCGAGGGAGCTCCTCCAACTTAAACATCAATGTAAACGGGCAGAGCGGAGATGGAGGAAACACTATCTGGCTTCGGATTAAGCCCTTTTTAAGCAGGAGCTGGCAGCTTATAAGTCACAGATTAAGTGTGCAAAAGCAAGGTTCCTAGAGGAGACTTTATTGTCAGCCTCTAATAAAGCTCAGGCTTTGTTTAAAATTGTCAACGAGCTGTCTCGACCGGCTAGCGCTTCTACAGTTATTCCTGCCTCTCAGTTACTCTGCGACTCGTTGGCCATGGCCTTCGAAGATAAGATCGCGACCATCTTGAGTAAACTGAGTCCCAATATCTCAGAGGCCGCTCTCCCGCCTACATCAGAGTTGGAGGCTGGGAGAGCAAGGTTGGACAGCTTCCCCTCCCCCTCCTTTGCAGAGTTTGTTGCTTTAGCAGACAGTGTGTCTTCAGGCTCTCCTCTCGATGTACTTCCGCATAAGTTTTGGAAGGTGTTTGGGGAGGAGCTGGTTCCTCCTCTCCATGCAATCTGCTGCCAGTCTCTCGGCTCCGCCCAGGATCCGGACAGCTGGAAGCTTGCGGTAGTTTCTCCGCTGTTGAAGAAGGAATCACTGGACCCCCTATCTCCCGCTAATTACAGACCTATTTCATTGCTTCCCTTCCCGATTAAGATCTTGGAGAAACTGGTTACGAAACATCTGTCCGGTTTTTTGGAAGTTAATGACTGTCTGGACATGGCGCAGTTTGGGTTCAGGCCAGCGCATGGAACCGAATCAGCTTTGGTGACCGTTCTGAGTGACCTTCGTTCGCGTGCCGATCATGGTCAAGCAGCCTTTTTAGTGCTGCTTGACATGTCGGCAGCGTTCGATACGGTCAATCACGCCATCTTGACCAGGAGATTGGAGGAGGCTGGTATGATGGGTCTGGCCCGACATTGGCTTGTTTCATACTTGGCCAACAGACATCAGGTGGTTGCCCTGCCTCCCTTCAAGCCTACCATCAGAAGGGTAGGACAGGGCGTACCCCAGGGATCAGCCATCAGTCCCATTCTTTTCAATCTTTACCTCCGCCCCCTGGTCAAGTTAATTAAATCTTTTGGCATAACGGTCACCAATTATGCTGATGACACCCAACTTATCTTCTCTTTTGAGGGGGAGAAGGCGGTGTCACTGGAGACCTTTCACCATTCTATGGTCTCCACGGCGACCTGGCTGAGTAACAATTAGTTGCAATTTAACAGCTCCAAAACGGAGGTGCTGCATTGCTCAGCGGACCGATCCCACGACCCCTACCGCAGGACTTTTGGCCTCCCTCCTTTCAGGGTACGGTAGCAGCGGCATGCTCGGTTCATAATCTGGGGGTGACAATGGAACCCAATCTTCAACTAGAGGGCTTCATTGATAAAACAGTGTCCTCCTGTATGGGGCTGTTGCGCACTCTGCGGAAGATTCTCCCTTTGCTTCCCGCCCATGCCAGACCAGAAGTAGTGCGCAGTATCATTTTAAGTAGACTTGATTACTGCAATGCACTGCTTCTGGGGGCACCTATCACGGCATTAGGCAAACTACAACGGGTACAGAACTTTGCTGCTAAGTTAGCACTATCCCGCCGACGCTTTGATTCGTCATCCGCAGCACTTAAAGACCTGCACTGGCTGCCTATCTCTCAGCGGGTCGAGTTTAAAGCTTTATGCTTGGCCTTCCGGGCCCTACATGGTTTGGGACCACTACCCCTACAGGAGATGTTCTCTTGGTACATCCCTATTAGATCTCTCCGCTCTGCTTCAGCTAACTTGGTAGTTGTCCCCAAAATCCGGAGAAAGCGGATGGGGGGACGCTCCTTTGTCTATATGGCATCTAAGTTGTGGAACGATCTGCCACTGTCGCTTAGATGTTTAGGAGATCTCTTCTCTTTTAAAAAAGAATTAAAAACTCACCTGTTTCCAAGGATTGAGTGGCTTGCCGATACAGTATTGTTTTTGCTGCAGGATCAGTTAGATCACAGCGCCAGGATGCCCGATGGGTGACAGTAGCGCTTTATAAATGTGCTATACATACATACATACATACATACATACATACCTTCAGTTGTAAAGAGGAAGTCAAAAATGTTTTGCTCAATCACCGTTTGGATTTGAGACTGCAGAGGGTACAGGCCTTAGTGTCAGTTGTAAGATATGCAATGGTTTCAACAGCAAATAATTTAGAACCATATTTATCTTGGATTATAAACCCCACGTATTGTCATGTGTTCACATTTGAATTGAGCGAGAATACTACCATTTTACATGTTCATGTCTAAAATTGTCATCTTTCCTTGAACATTGACATGTGACACACATTTTGTTGCGTGCCTGTGGAGGATAACATTCTTCTAAATTACTTTTGCTTACATTACCATTTCGTAGTCATATTATCCAACACCTTGAACATGCTGTACATTGTCTAAGTTCTCTACGCAAAATGTTGTTGCTTGTTTTGTCCGCTCTTCGACAGAGCTATCACAATCAACAATAGCGGCCTGACTGGGACTTCGGCATCGCAACGTGGGTGATGTTTATTATAGGAATAGCATCAATTCCTTGTTTAATTAGAGGAGCATTTCACTGGCACTGAGAGGTTGCCACATGCCAGAATTCCAGCCGAGCTGATTTGTGTTTATCTCTTGCAAGGGATGGTGACCAGCTCTCCACCAAGACTGGCACCCTGATGACATTACCCCAAATGTAACGGGGAGTTAGATAACCCTACAGGGATTTTGGCAGATTCACCAACCCTGGGTACATTAGAATAAGTAGCGCTAGGTAAGAGTACAATATAATACAGTACTTATATGCACGCTTATATTCTCTGTTATAGCTCGATCGTTGAACTGTTTATCTTCTTCATCATTGTTTTTTTTTTTTTTAGTTTTATATAGCGCAAGCTTGACCCAAATCCAATCAGGTATAAGAGCGCTTTACATAGCACCAGTTACGTTACATGAGGACACACATTCATGTTTTTTTGTTAGACATGGGGAGATTAAGACATTTGCCCAGAATCACAGGATGTCTAGTGTCGTTACCGAGGCTCGAACCCAGTTCCCCCAGGTCTGAGGTCGAGCGCCCTAGCCATTAGGCCAACTCCTCTCCATCTCGTATTGCTGGTCACGTTATTCTGTTTCCTTCTATTAATTATGGCAGTACATGTTTTTTATACAAGAATTACAATGCTTCAATAAATATTGAAACACCTTTCTGAGCATTTCTTGTGTAACCCTTTGGGTACACATGAGTAACCGAATTAAAGGTTTGTAGATCTGTTACCACAATTTCCTTGGGGAGTCAGGGTTGTCATGTTCTGAGGTTGCATAATCCATTTGTTACCTGGTCAGGTTTAGGGTACAGATGGTGCACTGTGAGCTAGCAAGGCTTTGGCCAATATATCCTGATGGTGTGCGCAGAATCAGTCTTGCACAATCCTGACGTTTATGTTGCCCAACAAACGCACAGTTTTTACTGAGAAAGTATACCCTGTACGACAGTATCGCTACTACCTAACACTTTTTAAAATAAAAAGTAATATTCATTTTAAGGGTGATTTCCCCTTACAATGTGTATGGTCATATGGTTTACTCCCATGCCATTGTAATAATTTTGTAAATCAAAGCATGTTTCCCTTTATAATGTTCTGCCCACTATATTCAGAACCTAGGCACTTTTTCTTAGTCGCTATCTGGCAAAGACCAAAATTAAGACAATACCAGGAAGGTATGATATTTTTACAGAATCTTGGTACCACATAGACATGTCATGCGGTCCTAAATTTTATTAGAAGGGCATTGGTAATTATGAAAAGATACAAGTTGCTTTTAATTTGGCTGCATTACTGATTCAGTTATTACCCTGTATCTTCATTTTTTATGAATTGTGTACTCACTAATGTGAGGATCCGTTTAAATTTCTCAAATTTCTAGCTGAAAAGTGTACTATTTACTATGGTCACATGAAATATCCCCATGTCATAATAATAATGCTGTCAACCTAAGCACTTGTCACTTAATAATGTCATTGAGGCACACCTCCATTTTAAAAAATGTGTACACACTTAAGTAAGGATCCTTTCACATTTTTTTCAATCTCTAGCTGAAAAATGTACAATTTATTATGGTCACATGATCTACCCCCATGTCATAGTAATTATGTCATAAATCTAAGTACTTGTCATTTTTTAACACTTTGCACTTCACATGTAGCGTTGAGGTGCTCTTTTTGGTCTCCATTTTGCATAGATCTAGATTGAGACAATACCAGAAATGTTTAAGATTTTCAATGAAGCACCCTATACAGCAGGAGCCTGGTAGATTACACACCGCATAAGCAACACATCTAGCGGTAACATGTTTATGTTAATCATAGGACAGGCACACTAGTTAGGTGGTATTATGTTTAATTTTCTTTTTAAATCAAGTTTTGACACAGCTATGTACAGTAACATCTGTTGATAATCTTTTAAATGAATTACCGTCATTCTTGATTATCTGTAATGTTGGTTACAGCGATTCGCCCCCCCCCACTTAGTGGGGACTATAATGCAAATGGAGATGTACTACAACATGCACTTTACTATGTCGTATTTACAGCTGTATGTTGTTTTGAGTATAAAATGAATAAAGATTATTTAAAAAAAGGTTTTCAAATAAGCTTTGTACTTTCATATAGTTTTAAAATATTTTAGAAGGGCTTGGTAGCGAGAGAAATTTTTAACGTGCTTTTCGAATGATTGTAATACTGACTCTGTTATTAGGATGCATTTTCAGTTTATGAATTGTGTTTTTGTTAATGTGAGAATCTTTTAAAAATTTTCATTTTTAGATTAATTTGTTATTTGTCTAGATGTGTTTTATGGCTTTTTGCCGAAATAAATATTTGGACTTTGCAACCAATTAAGCAAAATAGTATTACTGCCACGTTTCTCCTTATTGCCAATTTATTTGTGGTAGAGTTTTAAAAAATCTATGTATAAGTTGAGGCCCTGATTTTGCGTCTTGGTTGCATCTCTTTTTTGGCACAGCTCCAATGCAAAATCTAATTGGTTAAATATTGTAATGTGCTCAAATGTACTCATGATAGACCTGCTAAACATATGTGTGAGGTCTAAAGATCTGATGTCACTTCTTGTGATGTCACGCGCTGCAATGTAACATGCCATGATGTCACTTCCATACTGCCTAACTTGGTTAGTACCTCACCTTCTTTTTTAGGACTTATGCCCTGGGTGTCAGGTACAGTATCCTTTAGGCACAGTCTCCCCTTGTAGGTCCAATTGCAGATGTGTGAGCTATTACTGCTTCATCAGCAGTGTACACTGCCCTGACAACACTCACACGTACACCTGATTTAGGGCCATGGTATCATTATTGGAAATAGCAATTACCTAATTGCGATTCTCTGCGCATCGCACTTAGGTAATTGCTATTCATAATGTACGTAACTCCATGAGTTTCTGTGAGAAATCCTCGGACTGTTACACAACCATACCCTTTCCCCGCTCCTACCCGCGGACCTTAATCGGGGAGACCGTCCTCGAACTATCCCGCAGTCGGCCAAAACCAGTACGGATGCTGACCCCGCCCCCTGACCCTCAGGCCTGGACAGGTCTTGGCGCTGACGAGAAAGACCCGGAAGGGGGAGGGATTAGCCCCAGATGTGATTCTCTGCTTCAGGAGAAAAGAAGGATCGCAACAAAGAACGGACGCACTTGTGCCGGAGAGAGACGGGAGAAAGGCGAAGTATCGAAGTTGGAGCAGAAGGAAGAAAGAAGCGAAGCAGAGGACGAGGAGCAGCGTGACGAGGAACCGGAGCAGAGGAGGACGGAGCCGGCACAGCGAGGAGTGAGCGCGACGAGGTGGAGTCCAGAAGCGGAGGAAGCAGAGGAGGCCCCAGACGAGACGTGGTACGAAGACTGGTGGACCCCTCAGGAGGAGGCTGGAGAGCGGCCGCAACCAGGAAGTGTTGCGGCGGGGCCGCTGAGTGGCTAAACCACGGGGAAACGGGACCGGGGAAGCGGGTGGTAGAAGGGAGGAGGGTGGTTACCGGTTACAGGGTCACAGGGTGCTGCTTCACAGGGTGTTACTGTGTATGGTGCTGCATTGTGGAACGTCTCTCTTCCCCTTCTTCACCTACCCGAAGGGACACACCCCGAGTACCACGACATCCCTAAGTAACCGGGTCTTCCGACTCCCTGCACCTACCTAGACCCTATGTCCAGCGCCCGAACACTTCCATCCCCTATCAATCTACACGGGTGCGGTGACGGATCTTTTGAATTACTATAGTATAGACAGGGCAAAGTCCCTGACGGCCTCTCGTTTGTCTCTTTTATCCCTCTCATGAGCTTCCCTGGGGAACCCACCTCGACCATCCCAGAGTCATCAATTAGAGACGAAGACCGTCCGGAACAAGAGGAAGAAGAAGAAGAAGAGATCGTGAGACCACACCAAAAGTCCTTGAAACCTGGCTCCACTGCCATACCTACTGCTTTACCAATAAAAACCTACCCACTGGCTCATTACATCCAGCCTCCGTGTCTGTTTATCCGGCCCGCCCTCCCACAGTTTCGTTTAGCGATCCCTATTGGCTTGCAAATCGACCTACCTCATGAATATTAATGCGGTAGGTCGCAATTTCCGACCCATTGCGTATCGCTAAACTCATGGGGGTGATGGCCTGCTGGGGTCAGCAGACCACCATGTCTGTATTTGCTTTTAAATAAAGCAATAATTATTTTAAAAAATACAGCCCGTTTTTCTTAAAGGAAAACGGAATGCGTTTAAAAAATACACACTGCCGGCTCTGAAAAAACGTGTTCGCTACCATTCCCAAAGGAGAAGGGGTTCCTAGGTGACCCATTCCCATTTGAATGGATTATGAGAATGTTTTGCGACCGCATTTCGGTCGCAAAACATTCTTACGTACCTCTGTGATTCGGTATTAGGAAGGGACGCCCTAAACATGCCCCTTTCTAATAACAAATAGGTATGTATTTGCAATTCCAAATTGCAATTCAGTAACATGTTACCAAATCGCAAATTGGAATTCACACATACCAAAATGCATTTTACTGGTCTCAGACGGCCTGAATCGAGCTAGGTGCGACCAGTAAAATGCATGATAAATATGGCCCCTAATGCATAAAAGCAACTGTTCTGGAATTATTTTCAGACTGCGAGCTTAGACTCAAAGAAGCATGAGCCAGATCACGAGATCAGCCAGGACAGCTTCTGTTCAGCTCGGCAACACTTCTCTTTCTGCCACACCTCTGCCTTCATAGGGTAGTCCCACATGCTGTGCGCATGCAGCGGATGTCAGTGTCGTCGCTAGCACATGATAAGTGTGCCAACTTCACCCCCATTATTTGTGTTCCTTTGTTGGAAAACAGGTTTACATTGTCCAGGGATAATGTTTTCATGCCTTTGCAGGTTCAATCAGCAGCTTTCCCAACTAAAAGTAGGATGGTAAATCTGAAGGTTTTTGTTTTGCTTACATATAAGTAACCAGCCACCTAGGTCAGTAGGCCTAGCAAGTAAGTATTAAAGTTGGTTTGTGTGGGGATATTTTGAGTTTTTGCACAAGTAAATATAAACTAAACGGATGACACGCCTGATGGCTTTGTTAGTACGTGTTCTAATTGCTTTGGGCTATTCTTTGCAGAATTTGTGCTTGTTTTTCTTTGAAGCTATGCATACCACCTACTGATTCAGGGCCTAAAATGGCTTAATTTTAGCTTTCAAACTCACAAAAGGTGATGGGAGGAATTCCTGCAAATAGTTCAACCACTTGTTCTGGATAGTGTTCTAACCCATGTCTCTTTTTGCCCAGCATGTCACTTTTTATGTTTTTGATGTAGCACCTTACGCTGCAAAGTATATGACCAGATGTAGGCCCAAGGCTCACTGTGCCACTGGAGCTAAACTACAACCTCCTGAAGCAGCCAAAATAGGTTGACACCAGTCTTAGGTTGCTTGTGTTCTGCTTCAGAAAGGACCTGGCATGGCACTTCGGGCCGGATTGTTTCAATATCTGGGTCTAATTTGAGGTGGGTAAAAAAACTGTGGTTTTGCTATCCAGGGCGATTGTCAGTGGCTAGACTATTTGCAACCATTCCTCCCATCAACTTTTGTGTGTTTAATATTAGCTTCCTCTAGCTTACAACTCCCTCCACGGCAATGTAAGATACATTTATTTTCTAAATCACCTTGTTCTCTGGTAAGAAATGCTGGCATATATGTATGAAGGATGCAGGCCAATATTACTGGTTTAGCTGGGAGGCTCAGTATTTATAATTAAAAATTAGCATGTTTTAGCTTTCTCCATCTTAATTTCTACACAATTAAATGCTTAAATTGCAACACTCCTGATTTATGCAGAAGACTCACAACTTTTTAGAGCAAAAACTGCTATATTTTAGAGGTCTTTCATTGAAAACTTCCTTTAATTGAAAGCAAGTGAATAGGGAAATGAAATTCCTCAACTTTGTTTCTAATATCACTCTCATCTGTTCCCAAATGTTGGTATGTAAGCAAATTTTAAAAAATTAAAAAATCTGCTGATTTCTGTCTGTTGCCTCCCTCCTAAGTGTTCTAAAATGTTACATGTATGGTAAAAGGACATTCAAACATGCTTGACCCCACTCCCTATTTATATGAGAGGCTTGTGGGTTTTTTAATGCTAAAAAGTGTAATTTTAGCTTTCCGTTGTGTTGTGACGCATACACAATGCTATTGGTACATACACTTCGATACCTTCCTGTGCATGTGTCCTTTGGACACACGAGTTGGAAGCTGAGGGAAGGACTGGTGGTCAGAACTGGCAAATGAAGGTCACCACTGCACTGTTAGGATGGATAAAAAGAGAGCTAACAGGGGGCACGAACTTCTACAGCAGTCCAACAGTAAATGGTTCATTTGCAGACAATCAATAAGGGCCGGATGTACGAAGTTTTCATTCGCAAAACGTGGTCAGAGATATGCAATGACTTTTGTGAATAGAAAATCATTTTTGCAAACCGGCCTATGTAGTATAGCGTGGGTTCACCAAATTCTGAATTGCAGCGGTGTGCAACCTGACCACCAATATTCATGAGGTAGGTTATACATTGCAATCACAGGCATGGTGGCCTGCTTGGGTTAGCAGACCACAATGTCTGTGATCGCATTTTAATAAAGAAAACATTTTTTTTTAAAGACAGCCCAACTTTGTTAAAGGAAACAGAGCTGCATTTTAAAAGAAAATATTATTTTCACCAACAAACATTGCTTTGTACATTCACAAAGCGGAAGAGGTCCCAAAGGGACCCATTCCCTTTTGTGAATGTGTAACCCCCCCCCCCCCCCAACTCAGGAGTCAGTACGTTTTTTATGTTTTGTGACCAGATTATGTTCCCAAAAAATTGCTAAATCTTTTATCAAATTGCTATTTGGAAGAGACACCTTGAACATGCCTGTTTCAAATAGTACCTGAATCAGAAAATCGGTTTAGCCAATAACGAGTAGCCATTTTGCCCTTTGATTTTGCGAATGGCAAGCTTTGCAACGGCAAAATGGCTTTGTACATCAGGCCCCTAATTCCTTTAGTTACACATGGATGTTGATTTACCAAAATCCCTCTCACGCTCTCACTCTTTGACCCAAATTAATCTCATGAAGTGGCATCATATGACCTTTGCATTCCCAGTAAGCGATTTCACGTGATCTTTGACTCTGGTGATATCACAGGAAGTATATCACTTAAGTTTAAAATATATATATATTAATTTGTGCAAGACGAATAGAGTACAGAAACCCTTTTTACCCTTGCCATATCATCCAATGTCTCTTTCTTTCTTTCAACACAAAAAAATGATAGACAGAATGTTGATCATTGTTAAACTTTCACCATCAGTCACAGATCTGGGTTTAATCCATCGTTATTTTGCTCGCTACACCATTACAGTTTGGACCCAGCCATATGTAAATCAGCCTTGACCCTGTGCCTCATGGGAACAGTCCAGCCCGAACTGCCAGGCCAGGTCCTCCTTGGACCGGAAAACAAGCATCCTGGGACAGTTTTTGGGGCATCACCCCTCATCAGCCAGACTAGCTTGAAAACGGTGGCGCAGCAAGCACGGGACCCACTTCTGGGCATACCCTTCCTACTTAGGGTGAAAATGCAACACAAAAAGATAATGGATGGAATGTTGAACATTGTCAAACATTTACCCCCCAGTCACAGATTTGGGTTTAATCCATTGTTATTTTGCTCGCCACGCCATTCCAGTTTGGACCCAGCCTTTCTATCTTTCATCATCTCTAGCCTTTCCCAGCACTGACTCAGTATGCCTTTCGCCTTTGTAGCTGCTATTGTCTTATTGTCTTCGCTCCCTATATAAGTCTCACCTCTTCCTTTACCTTTAATAATCATCTCTCTCTTTCTCACTTTTCCTACCTCTCCCTGACCTGGCCTCTGGATTTTATTTCTTTGAAACACTGGATATCCCACTGATCGCTGGATGACTTTCTGCTGCTCCCGTGGATATCCCAGAGATCGCTGGATGAGTTTCTGCTGCTCCCATGGATATCCCAGTGATCGCTGGATGAGTTTCTGCTGCTCCCGTGGAGATCCCAGTGATCACTGAATGACTTTCTGCTGCTCCCGCGGAGATCCCAGTGATCGCTGGATGAGTTTCTGCTGCTCTCATGGATTTCCCAGCGATCACTGGATGACTTTCTGCTGCTCCCATTGTTGTTACATCTGATCAGGGCCAAGTCTTTAAGAGAGATAGGCCTCACCTGGGACAAAAGAAAAGACCTGCAAGGTCCACGAGTAGAAGATTTGACAGACCGAGACACCAACAACAATTAGATTCTGGTTCTGAGATGTATCAAGTGCAAGATCTTATGACGACAGTAAATGCCATAACTACCCACGTTCAAGCCTTGATCAAAGAAAATACTGCATTACGTGCTTCTTTGGCCTTAATATAGCATGGTACTTTGGATCCACCCCTAGCTGGCCTTGCTGAACAAATATTTGATGGTAATCCAAAGAATTTCCTGATATCTGTACAGTGCACTTCACATTTACACTACATCTCTGTACTGCTGATTGCGCAATGGTGGGGTTCATCATCAGTAACTGAGGGCCTGAGTTAGACTTTGGCAGATGGTTTTATTTCCATCCCGATGACAAAGTAAAATACTCTGTTTCCCTGCCAGACATGCTGTCCACCAAATTTAGAGATGTCTAATGGCCCCGCAGACTTCTCTTAAAATTAGCATGTACCGCCATCATGGAGGTTCCTGTCAATGTTGCAAAAGTTTGACAAAAGCCTCAGTCAAACATGACGGCCCTCCGTCAAACTTTATTTAACATTTTACATTTCTCAAAAACAAACTCACAAGGCATTTTTTGCAAAATAAATATACCCTGAAGTGTGATGCACAGTCTAATACATTAAACTGTTCTGGTTTAGTATTAGAACCTAAACAGGGCTCACCAGAGTCGTGCTTTCCTTCTGTTGTTATCAATGAGCTTGAATCTCAGGGGCCACAGTGCCACTGGTGTTACTTCTGGCAACCATCAAATGATGTCCATGGTGTTCAGGTTGTATGCCCAGCTGGAAGACGTTTGAGGTCATAAGAAGCAATACATTGGAGCCTTGACTTCAGTTTCTGCAACAAACAAAGTTTCAGTCAAGTGCCACTGCGCACATTTCTGAGAGATAAAGTATGCTTTATAGTAATGCCAGGTATGTCTTTTTGCGTAAGTACCATATATATAGAGCACAACATTAATAACAAAATTTCTACACTTGATGAGTATTTATTACCTCCCCACTAAACCACTTATATGACATTTTTATACCAAAATATTGACTTTAAACAACCAAACAGCTACTAAACCACCTCCAGACCATCCAGAACTCAGCAGCAAGACTCATCCTCGACCTCCCCAGTGGAATCAGAATCTCCCCTCACTTCAGGGCTCTTCACCGGCTCCCCATCTGGGAAAGAAGCCTCTTCAAGCTCCTCACTCACGCCTACAAAGCCCTCTCCAACTCCGGATCCGCCTACATCAGCAACCGCCTGACGTTGCACCAACCGACCAGGGAGCTCTGCTACTCCACCCTTGCTCTGGCCCACATCCCCCGCATCTGCCGAAGATGCTGCAGAGGTCGTTCCTTCTCCTACTTCACCGCCAAGTCCTGGAATGAGCTCCCCCTCCACTTAAGCACCTCCCCTTCACTGGAGGACTTCAGGAAGAAGATGAAGATCTGGCTCTTCGACCGTCATGGCAAATCGGCCAAGACTCACAGAACACCAGTACCTGGAGACCCCACCCCCGTGTGATAGGTCACGCTCTACAAAATCCATTGATGGATTAATTGAAACCTGATAGGATTCAAAAGTATGCTTTGCTGACTACATTCAAATGTTTGCAGTGGGCCCTTAACTGATTGATATTAAACCTTTCACCTAAATATTAAGGGACAGATTTACAAGCCCCTTGCGTGACTTTTGCGCTGCAGTTGCGTCACTTTTTTTGACGCAACAGCAGCGCTAACAATGCTGCCTATTTACAACGTGACGCATCTAGGGAGATGCGTCAAGTTGTAAAGCCCTGCGTCACATTATACCTCCGTCAGGTTTAATGTATGCAGGGTGGGCGTTCCCATGAAGGCAGGCCTCGTAAAAGTGACTCTTAGGACGCCACTGCGTCAAAGTCTTACGCCTGCTTCAAGCAGGCATAAGTAGTGACGTAGTGTAGTGGGAATATGCCTCAACACGCATTGCTAGAGTTGCGCCGTGCTTGCGACACGACTCCAGCAATGCGTGACTTTTCCGCCAACAGATGCGTCCGAATTTTTTACGCATCTCTCAATCCTTGCGCCATAGTGCGCCGTATTGTAAATACGTTGCATCTATGGTGGCCCAAGGGTTTTTAAGGGTGGCGCAGGGAAAGTGACGCATCTGTACAGATGTGTAACTTTCCTGTAAATCTGCCCCTACATCTGTAAGAACAGCATTACTACACTGAGCTTTCCATGTTGCTAATATCTTTGAAGTTCGAATTTTTAAACAAGCATTGGTAAAGCCAAACGTTCTGGCCTTGACAAGGTAGGGTGATGGTTAAATTTAGTAATATATATTTTGTATTGCAAGCATATGAGCCCAAAAATAATAAAGGAAAAAATTAAAACATGTCACTGCCTAAACGTGGTGGCCATATGCTTGCAATAAAATGAACCTCAGCATATGATTTCAATGGTACACATACTTACCACTAAGGAGGTGTACTTAGTACAGGTAGAAGAAAGCATTTTTAATGTTAATGCATGTCACCGACAAACATTATTCTTATGGATGCAAAGAAAAGGTGCTGAATTACAGCAACCTGGAGACCTAGTTTAAACACACAAAGGTGACTCAAAAGAAAGCATAAAGAGTGGAAAGAAAATTATTATCCCACCAGTTCCAGCACTGAAGTACATTACCTTTTAGTCAGGTGTGCACATGTGAGAAGGTTCAAGCTGTCACTCACACAGCAGGAGAGCCTGTAGATTACGCGGGCTGACCCATGCACCATGCTGAATGCGGTGGTGGGTTGAAGCAAAATGTAAATGACAGCTGAACAGACCAGCTGATGAAAAGGACTGTTCTAAAGCCCTTCTATGTACATATATTTCTAAAAATGCATTCATATTTTTGTCTTGAAGCTGGTGAACAGCTAAATCTGTTTTAGGCCAGGCATCCAAATCACCTAATTTCTCTGTCCCATTTTCACCACCAACACTTGTATTCCCAATTTGTGAATTCCCACATTATTTTTAATCTATTTCCAGCACTGTACTCCGTCATTTTTTTTTCAGGTTTATACAGTGAAAACGTGACCCTAAGGTATTGAAGTATTTTACATGAGCACCAGTTACATTACAATGTCACATTCATTTTTCTTCTAAGGCACGAGGAGATTAAGCAATTTGCAGGGGATGTTGAGCCAACACCGAGACTTGAACCTGATTCCCCAGTTCCAAAGTCGGCTGCTCTGGCTGTAACGCTGCATCCTCTCCCCTGACAATACTGAGAAAGATGAGTAGATCCTGAAATGGTTGAGTGGTGCTTTTTGAGGGTAGGAGGCAGTCTTTGGAAGTCAGATGGCCATTTAAATTTTGCTAAATCACTAGTGGTGGGCAAGCTACTGAATTCTGGAGACTGGCTTGAGCTAAAAATTATATTATGTTAATTGAGTTTTTATGGCTCGAACGAATCACTCCTGAGGGGGTTCTCGGCTCTCTAGCATGTTAATAGGTAGAAGGGATCGGGCCAGATTTTGAGAAGTTTTTTCAATATGGCTAGGTCAGGGCAGGATCAAATGTGCAAGAGTAGTCTGTTCCAGAGATGGGGAGCTAGGTAGGAGAATGATCTTACCCCATATCTGTCTGTCCTTATTCGGTGAGGGCGTAGCAGAGCTAACCCACTGGACCTAAGGTTGCGCGTTGGCAGGTAGAGCTGCAGCTTGTTTTGCAGGTAAAGGGGGCAGTTTCCGGATAGAGACCTGTGGACCAGGCAGAGGAGTTTGAAGAGGAAACTCTTTTTTATTAGAAGCAAGTGCAGGGATTTGAGAGTAGGTTCAGAGGGGGTACGCGGTGGAAGGTTACAAACAAGGCGGGCCACAGTATTTAGTACTACCTGAGGTTTACCTAGAAGGGTTTCATTTGCAGCTGCCATGAGGGAGTTGCCATAGTCCAGGCGACTCACAATGAATCCTTGAGTAAAGGATTTTCTGGTCTGAAGGGGCAGCCACTGGAATGCCTCCCTAAGTAAGAGCATTATCCCGAAGCAGGTGCCGTAGGTGGAATTTACCTGATCTTTCCGAGAAGGGTTGTCATCTATCAATATGCCCAGATTTCTTACTACCTTTTTAGAGGTGGGGCCGGCCCCAGTTCTCTGGGCTACCAGTCCTCGGACCAAAAGGAGTAGGCCTTGCCGAAGAGCAGGAATTCTGTCTTTCCATTGTAGGCAATTGGACAACATCCAGTAAGCAACTTTTTGCATGCATTCCCTGAATCTGGTTTTGATGGATTCAGGATTTGGCCCCATGGAGATGATTAGTTGTGTGTCATCCGCGTAGGATAATACTTTGAACCCACAGGATCTTACCACTTCAGCCAAAGTGGCTACACAGATATTAAAGAGGGTGAGGCTTAAGGATGAGCCCTGTGGCACCCCCTTGTCTAGGGTCATCATTAGGGAATTGAAGGACTACAGCTGCACAGTTTAAGTCCAATCACTCAGGACGTTTTTAAGCCAGCCGAGGGCTGTACTGCGGACACAAATCTCCACAGGTCTTTGAATCAGAATTGAGTGTAAGATGGTGTTGAATGTGGCGGATAGGTCGAGGAATACCAGCATAATTGGAAAACCTTCATCCAGGGAGAGTTTGATGGTGTCTAGTACTGCCACCAGTGCAGTTTCTGTGCTCTATGCAGCATGAAAACCTGACTGGAAGGAGTCTAGCAGGGATTGATTTTCCAGGAAACGTGCGCTGGTTGTTGACCAATGTCTCTATTATTCTGCCAAGAAAAGGGAGCAACAATATCGGTCTATAGTTGGCCAGCTCTAATAGGTCTGCCGTAGGTTTCTTTGTGATAGGTCTGACCTGGGCTGCTTTCCATTTTGCAGGGAGTTTTCCAGTGCTCAGAAAATGGTTATACAGACCTGTGATCTTGGGGAGAGGTGATGAGGCCAGGGTCGCCATGATGTGGATAGGAGAGGGATCCACTGGTGAGCCTGATTTTGATCTTATTCATTAAGGCCAGGACTTGCTCGGAGGTGATTGGATCAAGTTCTCTAAGAGGGATTGGTGGTTAGTGATTGGAGAGGTGGGTGAGGACAGTTCATCCAGTGTAATATCATTTGAAATAGTGCAGTAGATTCTGGAGTTTTTTTCTTCAAAGTGGTCTGTGAGGTCCTCGAACAGAGGCTGGAATGGGCGAGGCGCAAGAATCTTATAGAATTCTTATGCTGAGTGTTGAGTTTCCTGTATTGTTAATTCTGTCCACTATTTGGGTCTTTCTTGCTTCTCTAATCTTTTTATGATCAATCAATTAATCAATCACGACATTTGTAGAGCGCGCTACTCACCCGGAAGGGTCTCAAGGCGCTGGGGGGGAGGGGTACGTTACTGCTCGAACAGCCAGGTCTTGAGCTGCTTCCTGAAGGAGAGATGGTCTTCGGTTAGCCGAAGGTGGATGGGGAGGGAGTTCCAAGTCTTGGCTGCCAGGTAGGAGAAGGATCTTCCTCCGGCGGTGGCTCTGCGGATGCGTGGTACGGTGGCGAGGGCGAGGCTGGTCGATCGTAGCTGGCGGGTGGGCGTGTAGAAGGTCATGCGGTCGTTGAGGTACTTGGGGCCCAGGTCGTGGAGAGCCTTGTGTGCGTGGGTGAGGAGTCTGAACGTGATTCTCTTGCGGACGGGGAGCCAGTGCAGGTCTCTCAGGTGTCCGGTGATGTGGCTTTGTCGGGGGATGTCCAGGATGAGTCGTGCGGAGGCGTTCTGGATGCGTTGGAGTCTTTTTTGAAGTTTAGCTGTGGTTCCGGCGTAGAGGGTGTTCTCGTAGTCCAGTCGGCTGGTGACGAGTGCCTGGGTAACGGTCTTCCTGGTTTCTGTGGGGATCCATCTGAAGATCTTGCGGAGCATGCGCAGGGTGTTGAAGCATGATGAGGAGACGGCGTTGACTTGTCTGGTCATCGAGAGGGAGGAGTCCAGGATGAAGCCCAGGTTGCGCGCGTGGTCCGTTGGTTTGGGAGTGGTGCCCAGGGCAGGGGGCCACCAGGAATCGTCCCAGGTGGAGGGGGATGATCCCAGGATGAGGACTTCCGTCTTGTCTGAGTTCAGTTTCAGGCGGCTGTTCCCTCATCCACTCGGCGACGTCTTTCATCCCTTCGTGTAGGCTGGCTGTGACGGTGGCGGGGTCGTTGGTGAGGGAGAGGATCAGTTGGGTGTCGTCGGCGTAGGAGATGATGTTGAGGTTGTGTTGGCGTGCGATGGCTGCGAGGGGGCACATGTAGACGTTGAAGAGGGTTGGGCTGAGTGATGATCCTTGAGGTACGCCTCAGATGACTTCGGTGGCCTCGGATCTGAACGGGGGAGGCGGACTCTCTGGGTTCTTCCGGCGAGGAACGAGATGATCCACTTCAGTGCCTTCTCTTGGATTCCGATGTTGCTGAGGCGCTGCACTAGGGTGCGGTGGCAGACAGTGTCGAACGCAGCAGAGAGGTCCAGGAGGATGAGGGCCGCTGTTTCCCCGTTGTCGATCAGGGATCTGATGTCGTCGGTGGCTGCGATCAGGGCGGTCTCGGTGCTGTGGTTGGCCCGAAACCCGGACTGCGAGGGGTCGAGGGATCCGTTTGTCTCGAGGAAGGCGGCGAGCTGTCTGTTGACGGTCTTCTCGATGACTTTGGCAGGGAAAGGAAGGAGCGAGATGGGACGGTAGTTCTTGAGGTCGGTGGGGTCTGCCGTCAGTTTCTTCAGGAGGGCGCTAAGCTCGGCGTGCTTCCAGCTCTCCGGGAAGGTGGCGGTGTGGAAGGAGGTGTTGATGATGGCCCGGAGATGGGGTGCGATGATGGCGTCGGCCTTGTTGAAGACGTGGTGGGGGCAGGGGTCGGTGGGGGATCCGGAGTGGATGGTGTTCATCGTGCGAGTGGTGTCTTCGGTGCTGATCGGGGTCCAGTTGCAGAGGGTGGTGGTGGCGGGCGTTGGTTCGGTGGTAGGGTGCGTGGTCTGTGCGTTGAAGCTGTTGTGTATGTCGGCGATCTTGCGGTGGAAGAACGAGGCGAGTGAGTTGCAGAGGTATTGCGAGGGAGTGATGTCGTTGTTTCCAGCGCTGGGGTTGGAGAACTCTTTGACGATGCTGAAGAGCTCCTTGCTGTCGTGGGCATTGTTGTTCAGTCGTTCTTTGAGTGCTGTCTTCTTGGTGGTGCGGATCAGCTGATGGTGTTTGCGGGTGGCGTGCTTAAGGGCAGTCCTGTTGTCTGGTCGATCCGCCAGGCTTTCTCGAGGGTGCGGCAGTTCTTCTTGGAGTCCTTGAGTTCGTCGTGAACCAGGGGGTTTTCTTGCTGCCGGGTCTGCTGGGAGGGTTCTTTAGTGGTGCGAGGTCGTCGGCGCAGGCGGTCAGCCACTTGGTGAGGTTGCTGGCTGCTTCGTTGGGGTCCGTTGTGCTGGTGGGAGGGTTCTGGCTTAGGGAGGCGGTGAGCTGCTCGGCGGTGAACTTGCTCCAGCTCCGGCGAGGAACCTGTTGCGGGTGGTGGTGGGTCGTGGTTCTTCTGAAGCTGAAGTAGACGCAGCTATGGTCAGTCCAGTGGAGTCCGGTGGAGTGGCTGAAGGAGATGTGCTTGCTGGATGAGAAGGCGGGGTCAAGCGTGTGGCCGGCGTAGTGGGTGGGGGTGTTCACCAGTTGCTTGAGTCTGAGGTTGGCGAGGTTGTCCAGCAGGGTGGTGGTGTTTCTGTCATTGATGTTCTCCAGGTGGAAGTTGAGGTCCCCTAGAAGGATGTAGTCAGCGGAGGGGAGGGCGTGCGGGCTGATGAAGTCTGCGATGTCTTCGCTGAATTGTGTGCGTGGTCCCGGGGGTCTGTAGATGAGGGTGCCTCTGAGGGTGGTCTTGGGGTCGGTGTGTATCTGGAAGTGGAGGTGTTCGGCGGCGGTGAAGGTTTCGTCGGAGTTGGTCGAGATGCGGATGGTGTTCTTGTGTACGATGGCGATGCCTCCTCCCGTCTGATTGACGCGGTCCCTCCGGGTGATCTTGTATCCGTCTGGGATGGCTATGGCGATGTCGAGCGCTGAGGAGGCGTTCATCCAGGTTTCAGTGAGGAAGGCGACGTCTGGTGCTGTTGCGTCGAGCAGGTTCCAGAGTTCGACGGCGTGCCTGTGGATGGAGCGGGTGTTGAGCAGGATGCACTTGAGGTGGTTGTTGCTGGTGTCTGGCTTGGGGTGATAGGTGATAAATACTGCTTTATAGGCAAATTTATCGAATGGGACTTTGTGGTTCTCCATTTCCGTTCAAGCTTTGTACAGGTTGCTTTTTCAGTTTTGAGAGACTCCGAATACCAAGGATAGATGGCTTTATTAGGTTTTGGGTGGCTAAAGTTGGCAGGAGCAATGGTATCTAAAGCCCGATTGAAAGTGCTCTGGAAATCTTCTAGAGCAAGATTGATATTTTAGTGCAATGTGGAGGGTAGGGTGGAAAAGTGCAGTGTAAAGGATGGGAGTGATACCTTCCTCAACGGTCTCATAATTCTAGGTGTGACCGTCTTCTGGTCTGAAGATTCTCCTGCTAGGAGATGGAAGTTTAATGAACTATGGTTTGTCCAGGCCATTGGGATAGCAGGGTCTACCTGTAGATTTGATGAATTGGTAAATGTAAGGTCCAAAGTATGACTTGCTATATGAGTGGGGCCTGAGACTTTTTGAAAAAGTCCCAGTGATTCAAAGTCTGACAACAGTCGTAGTGTTTCTGACTCTGAGTCCAGTTCTGCATGGTAGTTGAAATCTCCAACCAACATGAAATTGTCTGATGCCAGGATGTGTGGTACCAGAAATGTATTCAGTTTATTACTGAATTCCTTTTTGAACCTGGAGCATGGTAGACTAAAGCACCTTTCCAGATTACATTTGTGTGTGAGCTCCAGTTTGAAAAAACAGAGCTCTACCCAGTCGGTAAGAAGTGAGTCCAGTACAGTGATTTTAGCGGGGCTGCGAAAGGCAATGGCAACTCTCCCACCCATTTGGACTCTCTATCTTGTCTGATCAGCCTGTATTAGTCCAATGCTTTTAGAATACAGGGAAGTGCTGCGCGAAAAAGCCATGTTTCAGAAATGAAGCCGATAGCTGGTTTGTCAGTTGCAAGGAGATATCATAGTTCTGCAGCATGTTTAGGAATGGAACGGTTGTTACAAAAGAGTCCAGGCAGCTGAGATTGGTATGTTTCAATGTTCTGTGGTAGTTCTACTGCTACGTTCTGAAAGGAAGAAGCTATTTTGTGCTCTGGCTAAGATTATTCTAAGAGGCAGGCAAATCTTCGTCAGGGGTGGGGGGAGCACAAATGAAGCTGCATTGACTGCATGCATGAGGGCCGTCATGATCCAGATGCAGAAATGAGGTGCAAAGTTGACTTCGGGTCTGTGAGAGGATAGAATGAACCCTAATATTTTTAAGGTTTGAGCTAGTATAAAGAGTGGGAGGAATTTGCTTACCCGTTTTTTTTAAAGGGACATTTTTAAATGTATGGCTCATCCTGAGGTCCTCTTGGAATCTCATCCCCAAACAAGCACAGCCTTCATGATGCTTCATTGTCCAAGGCTCTGCTGTATAAAGTGAGTCTCTAGCTCAGCTCTACAAGGTTTGTTCTCACATCCACAGGTGAAACAAGTGAACTTAGTTCAATGCATCAATGCTTGAATGTGACAGGTTTTTGTAGCCCCACAAAACCCCACCCAATACATAGTTGAAGTGGCATCAATGCTTTTGGGTTACTAACAGTCGCTAAACAGGGATCCAGGGACACTGTGGTGATTGGAAACAAACCTATTTTGTTCTTACCAATATCACACACACAAACTGTGGTAAGACAATACACTTGAAGTAAAAAGCATGTTTATTTGAACAGGTGCACCCTGTAGCTCAGTAGATCTAAAACCACCACAGAGAATATGATTAAATAGCCAAAATTCATGTTGCGAACAACGAGAAAAAAATTAACCTTTCCACCATGGTTAAAATGCCATCTAAAAATGTAACACCCTAAATCCTACTTTTAGGCGCTACTCAGGAAGAACCTGGAGTAGAAAAACTTGCATCTAGATTTTCTTAGAGAGAATCAATGCTTAAGGAGAATCAACTCACCGTATACCTGTTTAGAGCCAAGTGCTGTAATTATCAGTTGTCGGGAAGGCAGTTCTTTCATACTATATCTTATCTAAGATGGAATTTTCAACATCACTTTAGGAAAGGTAAAAATACGACAACACCTGCTTCAAAGCAGATATGTTGATGATTCTGCAGAAATGAGACTAAAATGGATTCTCGGCCAATTTAAAATGGAGTCAGCCTTATAGTCGTTATGTCAGCTCCCCCAAAAGTGCTGCCCAGCTCTGTGATCGTTTTACACATGGCAAGATGCTGAAGACCAATGGAGAAAAAGCAGGAATTGCTAATGATTTTTTCAGTGTGTTGCAAAATCACCCCATTGTCTCCAGTGGCGGCCGCTACAAAACAAAAGTGTTGAGGCAGTGGGAGGGACTGGGAATTTAGGGGAAATTAATGATAAAAAAACGTACCTTTCACTGCAGCTGCCTCCCACATAGACAGCCTCCTCGATCCTTCAATCCCAGCACTCTCTGGGAAAGCAAAGGCTCCCCACCCAATCCAGACGCTGCTCTCATGCTGAGAGCAGTGCCAGGTTAGAAATGCGCATGTCTGTTTGGCCGGCCTAAGACGACCGGCCAAACTTACATGCACACTTCTAAGTGCTCACCACTCCTCCCTTTCATGGCCTGGCCTCACCCCACCCTACACAGACATACCAGCCAGTCACAGAAAAATAAAATGGTTTTATTATCATTTTATTTGTCTGTGACTGACTCTGACAAGTGGGGAGACGCTTCCCCGACATTACTCCTCAAGCACATTCTCAGCACTTTAGAATGTCCTAGGATCGAAACCACCACCTTCATGGGGTAATAAAAATACAAAAAGCATGAGCAAAATGAGTTCCATATTAGTCTGGTTGCAGTCTGTCCATAGCACAGCTTTGCTTACATTGATCTGAAGACTTAACTCTGTTGTGCTACCCAAGCATTTTGTGTTGCTGATGTGGGTAATCCCTTTACAGGAGTGTTGAGGTAAAATTAGGCTATTTGTGAAGTTAGAGGAAGCTGATAATGTCAACATTAAAACCAGGGCTGGCTTTAGGGCGGTGCCACCGCACCGGGTGCTGGCTTTCTGGGGGCGCCGTGCTTGAAAGTTTATTATGCTTTTGAAGCACCTGCTGCAGCGTTTCTTTCCCCCGGCAATTACCAGGCCTCACATAAATGTCACAATAACTCCTGTGATTAATTATCGTCCTGGAGAGAGATCAGCATTTTGCATAGTTGAGGTTTTGACTTATGTTAAGTTAGTGCAGAGGGTTAATATGCCTGCTGCAAAGAAAGTGTACCAAGTAGATTACAGAGTGCGTATGATGTAAACAGATCAGCAGGTTACTGCTTCAAAAGAGACATCCTTTTGTTACTTGCAATTTATAACTTGAAGTCCTAATATAGAATAGTGAGCTATCAACTTTCATCCTAGAACTGCATACACACTGCAAAGTATACATTATTAGAACATTGATTAATGTTGCAAAAAGGATTAATTTGGCTAGAAATCGATTCTTATTATTGAAGAGAACTCCCAACTATGCTGTTTCTTTTTCCGAATCTGAGTTTGTGCTTCTCCACACCAAGCACTCTTAAACTATACTGCCTACCAGTATGGATGACATGTGACTCCTACACTTTTAGTCCTTTTGTTTATGTAACATTTCCTATACACTGATTTACACACGTATGATTGATTGTCTCTGTGTAATGTGTGTGTGATGCAAAGTGCTCAGACACCCTACACTGGTATGAGTGGCGCTATATAACTAATTCAATGCATCTGAGAGTGTGGTTATGGAGACTTGGTCACTGTTAAAGGGTGCTAGTGAGAGAATCCGTGGAGGAGGTGGTCATTGGGGGGGGGGGGGGGGGGGCGCCAATAAACATTGTCGTACAGGGCGCCACCAGCACTAAAGCCGGCCCTGATTAAAACGGAGGACATTGTGTCTCCTTACCTTAAACTTGATATTTTTTGCCAACAAGATTTTAAACAGAAGAGAAAGAGATAAATACGTAGTGGCTGACTTTCTCAACATGTAGAAACCTAGCATCAATCCATCTTCTGCTTTACCACATAGTGTGAGCCTAGTAGGCAAGTACTTGTTGCGTAAAGTCTCGTTTTCCTTCATCAGTTCAGGGTCTGCGTTCAGACTTGCCTTTTGGTTCACTATAATTGGCATAGCTGTCAGGCAGTGGCGGGGATTAGTCGTGTTACTATGTCTTTAGAGTCTATCACTTCTAATTGCTACTCAAGAGAAAGATATAATTAGATATACGTATGTTATCCTTTTTGATAATCAAATACTTACCTCAAATGGGTCACATTATTAAGAAATACGCTATTTTGAAAGACTCTACGATATATGTATTGAACGTGAACAATTTAAATTCGAAAACGCGATGGGCCCTAGGCTTGGGCTCGGTCTCCTTGAGCCACGCCAGACTCGGCTCAGCCCATGTTATTCATTTGCTGGGTCGGCCACCTCTTTAAATCACATAGAATGGATTATACGAACTAGGTGGCCGTTTTAAAACTGTAACATCTCGCATACGGTTTACAGGCCTAAAGACGATAAAATTCATTTCAACCCACGCGAATATCGACCCGTTTTATATTCTAGTGTAATTTGTATTTATACGGCGCAGAAATAAGCATAATCACAAGAAAGGGAGGAACAACAGTAGTGTTGGATGTCTTCTTTCTATTTTTATGACTTGATGACTCCTGGGTAAACACTAAACATAAAAGACTGTGGAAATTGTAGTTCTAATTTTAACGGAAAGCCATCACTTCAAAGGTACACAAGAGTCTCTAAGAACTACAACTCCCAGAAAAAGCAAAAACGCGACTGGCGCTGAGACACGAAGCGCGACGATGATTTTCGCCGATATGTGAAAGAGGATTGTGGGAGCGGAGCGCAGGACTGTCAGCGAGGGTCTTCGGAGAGACTATCTAGAGACCTTGTCTCCGTATGAGCGTAGGTAAGTTTTGTTAAAAACAGAAAAGCTTACCCTTGTTGTTTTTATCAGTATTCCATCGAATGGTACGGTCCACACGAAGGTGCTTTATTCAGTGTTTGGGCGAGTCCATGCAAAAAAGGACTGTGTTAACTAGTACTGCACAGTAGCACAATGTAGCATTTTTATCAACTGTGATTAAACAGAAACCAAATCTGTAGTAGTGGTTCGAGATTTTGTTTACTTGAGGACCACCGCCCAGCAGTTGTCATGGGTGGGGCATTATACATCTCCTCAATGCTCCAATTTGGGGATGAACAAGCATTGTAGCTGAAGATCTGTTGTAGTCCGCTCCTGTTTTAGCATGCGTTTTCCCCCTTGTGCTGCTGTTTGCGGGAGATGGTGGCTCCAGGACATAAGTACGAAGTGGTAATTGGGGAAGAGGGGCTTGGGATATTAAATGGCACCTATCACAACCTTGAGTGTTCAGTTTTCTGATTTACACGATTACAAAATTATTTCTTCCAAAAATACCCCTCACTTTGTTGCGAGTCAGACAGCAGATGCAATTCCACCATCTCATTCAGTGCTACAGACTGGTGCTTTTAAGTGGTTGCAAAGACCCTTCCCAAACATTTTCTCGGGGGCAGCAGTTGTATACGCAGGTAGGGATGATACCTCCTCAAAGGAGGCTGCTTAATAGCCTGACATCGATGGCTGGTTTGCTGGAAGCAGGAACGCCTTCGATATAGGAGGGGGAACAGTGTATGCTGCTCTGACTAATGTGGGGTTCAGTGTTAGGTGGGAAACAGCCATTTTAAAACAACAACACTTCATTCTGAGGCTTCTAGGTTCACAAGTAATCCATACTCAAACACGATGTTCAACCGTGTGTAACAATTCTTGCGTCATCCGGTTGTGCTCTAATGTGACTCAAGGACAGAGGCAAGAAGAGACGGCGAAGCACGAGCTGAGACACCAACATGCAGAGGAGCATGCAAGGAGTATTGCAGGCATAAAGCTGCGACTGTAAGTAGGGGCAGAATACCACTGGATTTCGGGCAACGAGGGGGATAGATTCACACTCCTGGAGTCTTGCACCCTTGCCCCAAAAGTTGTGGTTGTCCTAGCTGTATCTTCCCCTGAGGAATTAGCAATTGGTTAACATCGCCTGATCCGGGACTACAGACTGGTCCTGCTGCCACCTGCAAGAGGAATAAAAGCATCTATTTCTATTGTGTCAGGAGGTGCCAACAGTTGACATCTGAGGCAAGGGGTATGAGTCCCCTTCATCGCTATAAAGCATCAACGCTACTCCCGTGACATGCGTGGACTGCCCAGATGAAGCCCAGGTCAAGGGTGAGCCCGTCGGAGCCTGAAGAGGCTGGGCCACCCCTCCAACAACTACTCGGCGTCCTAGTGAGTGGACTGCTAACAAGATTTCTGTCCCACAAGTTAGTCATTCTTTCCACCTCTCACTAGCGTTTCTATCTGGCCCGTATATAGATTCGGCAGAAGAGAGACCTCGAACCCAGAATTCTATTTTGACTTTATTAAACAGTGCGGTGAGTGCCATCTTGGATGACATCACGCTTGTGGAAGATCAACTGGCCATTAATCACTCGGATACAAACGTTATTTCTGGCCTTACCGCCCAATTTGAGACCCTGCCTGTGGTCACCCCCAAACAGACTTTTGCAACTACTCCTGCTGGGAGGGGTCGGGGGGGGCAGGGTTCTGGCAGGACTCTCAAACGGAGCCAGAGACGCTCCCAGCACTTCAAAAGCTAGACCATCGAGAGTCAGCAGAAAGGCTGCAGTTTTTAATGTTAATGTTTCGAGGGCTTCAGGCCCACGCTAGACTAGGAAGGCTCAGCAGGTGCTATCTGGCACCAAGGAAATAACATACGCAGTAAGAGCTCCTAACTCCGCATAAATTAGCACTCCATCAGCATTATAGGTATTATGGAAAAATCAATAGATTTGCCCCCAAAGCAATAACTGGATATTTTCGGAAACTAAATTCATTTTGCTCCCCAAACGCCAGCTTTGCATTTGTGGTAAACAAACTAAATCCCCCAAACAAAAGCTTGTCAAGTTAAAGAAGCATTTGCAATGCATTAGGTCTCGCATTTACGTCTCTAGTTTTTACGACACGTACACACAGAGGTGTGTGCCCGTTTAAAATAGATATCGCAACAAATCTGTGCACATTTAAAATACATACTGCAACGAAGTAGAGCATCAAAAAGAAAAACGCAGTTGCTCTACTACGTTGCAATGTGTATTTTAAACATGCACACTTTTTAGCATTGTGCTTGTATTAATCTTGCATTCCCTAAGAGTGTTTGTCTTTTCCAGGATGTGGTGTTTCTGTAGTTTTTTTCTGTGTAACATATTACTATTCTACTTTGGGTACGGAGAACTGCTTTGCCTCTAGGTGTCGGGGTGAGTTCAGGTTGTAGGTGGGTATTTATCACTGAGCTCTATTGAAAGTTCTCGAGCCAAGCCTGAAGACAGTATGAGTTTCTCACTGTGCCTGTCCATGGGTCATAAAATATTGAGAATAGACGCTCATTCAATTCTTAGCTTCTCTACAGAGCGCACAGAGAAATGGTCACTGTGCCAGTTGTTATTGTGAGGCTATGTGAAAGTGAGTGAAGGAGGTACACATTTGTCATATATTGACCGGACGTCAGAAAAATAAACTACAGTGCTTACAGCTGAGTATGTCTGTGCAAAGGATATTTGATTACTTAGGGGTAACTATCAATGAGAGTATGACGTGCTTCTCCCCCCCTCCCCCCCCCCCCCAGCAAACCAAGTCTCAACTGAAATTGGCACAGTTGGCAGGGGGCATTCTAAAGCTTGCTAACAAGTCAACCATAAAGCCAATAGGACCACCATTAGAGATTTACAAAACACAAGCCAGGGGCGCGGTGTTGTATGGGGGTCAACTATGGGGTCATGTTTGTAAGTCTGACATTAGCATGACTGAGAACAAATTTCTAAGAAAACTATTGGCCCTACCATCCAGCACTCCACTCCTCCCATTGAGGTTAGATCTGGGTATAAGACCGATCGCCCATGAGCTTGGCGTCAAACCCTTAAGGTTTTGGCGTAGGCTCTGGGCCACTCCTGAGCTATCAAATTACAGGCTGGAATTGGCAGAAATATTATGTATGCCCAAGATATGGAAAATACCCTGGCTTATGTATGTCAAGAGCAAATGTGGTAGGTTGGGCATACCTGCCTTATGGGACGACCCTTTGAATAGTTGCAACGCGATCTCTCGCAAACACCTCTCTAGATTGTTTTATGATAGTAAGTTGGATTCTCTCCTCCATAATCAAGAGGTGGGCACTCTCACAGAATCTTTTTTTAAAGATTAAACGTATATAATTGTGAATTTTTTTTAGATGACATCTACCCCGTCTTAGCCAGGAAACTGTACCTGCAATGGAGATGTGGAACCCTACCACTTAGAGCATTTACGACCAGGTGGTCTACCTCTTCTCCAATGAATTGTCCCGGTTGCAATTGTGATAATGAAAATGAACTTCATGTTTTATTTTTTTGCCCGCCTTATAGTAAGCCTAGAAGGTTCTGGCTCGTACCTTTGTGTAAAAATCTGGGGTTCGCTCACTGCATGAATGCATTCCGAATACTTAAATCAGATGTGATGAGATCTACTGTATTCGCTGTTTCAAAATTCCTGGCTGCTATGTGGTTTAAGCGACGAGTACTACTGAAAACTGCATAAATCGTTAATCTGGATGTACAGTTTCTTTTCCACATTTTTAACTGTTTTTAACATTATAACTAGCCTTGGCGTTCATTTCATACATGTTCTTCTTTTATGGCTATTATGCCGAAATAAAGATTTTACAACAGCAAAGGATATGGTTAAGTTAGGGAGATGCAAGAAAGTGCATGCAGGAGACATTGAAAAGGGGGTACTAAAGAGGAAAAGGATGTGATGTGATATGCAGATGGAGGATTTCAGAAAGCTGTGGGGAGTAAGAAGGGTGTAATTGTGTGATATAGAGAGACAGCAGAGGAAAGTGTACTGATGGAAAGAATAGAAGTGACTGAGACTCTGAAGACCACTACCCCATTGACAGACCTAAGTAATGTTTATTTCACAGTCTCATGTTTTCAGAGTTGAAGCATTTTCGATCCAACATAATCATTGTTACTTCTTTACCTTGTACAGCAAATGAGCATTTGCAGATGCAATTGTCCTGGCTTGTTTTAGATGCATGTCTCTTTTTGTGTTGTGTCTGAATGCAATGACAGGTCACAGAGCGACACTAAAGACTTGCTAGGTGGCACACTACGGAAAGTGCAGGATTCTGGTCTATATGTTTTAAGACACTCTCTTAATGATGTTGGCCGCACCTTAGAAAGGATGCCCTCTTGGAGATCCTCATAGTTTTCATTCCACGTAAGGCACTCTTTTAAGGGGTTACACAGAATTGGGGCAATTGGAAATTGCGGTTTTGAGAGATTAAATCTGTTAAACGTTTAGGTCTGTGAGGTTGAAAGTAGAATATGAGATGACTTGGAGAAGTTCGGTCACATATTTTGCTCTTGGGGTGCCCTGTGGGGCGCTCACGCTGCAATGACTGACAATCTATTAAAAACATATTTACACATTTGTGCGCACAACTTCCGGCAGCCGCACAGCCCTAAAGTGACCCTCGATTTTCAAGGGACTTGTCAATAATTTTACTTTTTTACAATGCGACCTACAATAAGTTACACATGTGCCCTTCGCTCCAAAACAGTGAGAAACACACATTCGATGCATGTTCTATTAAATTTTTTTTCTACAGTGTGTACTGAAAGGTTACAAGGCACAGGCAAGCTACGCATTCAAAACTATTTCCCTCTTCATTCATTAGCAGTATTTGGGAATTCATTGGCACTATTTTGTTCGAGTTTTGGGACCATTTTTAAAGTGGTCTCTTGAAGCAGACATCAGAAGCAAATACACAGTACACAGGGTCAGACTGCCACGGAAATTACCTATTCTGGTAATAGCATACCACGCAAGGTGTGCTATTGGACTATTTCAGAATACCTGTGTACATAACGTCGCTCTCAGACTTTTATCATTTTTTTGTTTTAATAACTGCGGAGTCATGGAAAATCTCGCAAGTACCTGTATGCCAGACAACCTCAGATTGGCTCCCCATTTGGTGCATTTCCCCCAGCAACCGGTCAATCTGCTAATCCTGCCACAATTTCCAGGATTTGTCTATATCTATATATTTTCTGCAGTATGTATATACTCAGTTGGATGACAAACCTCTGTTTCACCACCAAAGTGCCCTAACAGTTGAACATGCGCAAAGGCTAATTGAACAAAGATGGAGATCTTCACCATCATCTGACCACCTCATGCTATTAAGAAGCACGAGAAATGCCTACCACAGAATGGTCAGATGATCAAAAGCAGACTACTTCAGTAAGCAATTAGACCGTGCCAAGAACCGCCCCAAAAAGCTATTCAAATTAATCAAATCTCCATCTAAGGCTGCACCCCACCGCCCACAAGCTAACCCAGACTCACTTCCCAATTGCGAGGAATTTGCTGCCTTCTTTACTATGAAGACTGAAAACATAAAGACTGACCTGCTCAACGACTTAAAATCTGATACTCACATAGACACTTCACGACTCCCGCTAAGAGCCCCATCCACATGCTCCACAAAGTTCGACCTAAAAAACCACGCATCCTGGTCCTCCTTCCACACCTACAGTGAAGAATCTATTTTAAAAACGCTCACTGCCCTGAACCCTTCCAGCCACTTCACTGACCCTCTGCCCGCAAACTACATAAGTCTTCACCCCACTGCTATTGCCTCTATGGAACAAGATTATCAACTCCTCTCTCCATCAAGGCACCATCCCAGAAATCCTGAAAGCAGGGCAGGTAACCCCTATCTTAAAGAAGCCATTAGTGGATCCCTCGGACTTAAATAACTATCGCCCAAATTCAAACAACCCCACTCTGGCCAAACTTTAAGAAAAATGTGTCCACACACAGCTTAGCAAACACATAGACCTATTCAACCTACTCGACCAATTCCAATCCGGCTTCCGTGCAGGGCACAGCACTGAATCAGCCATGACCCATATAATAGATGACGCATTAAAAATCCTTGCCAAAAACGAAGCCTGTCTACTAATCTTGCTTGACCTATCCTCTGCCTTTGACACCGTTAAACACGACAACTTGATTGATCTCTTGAAATACAGAATGGTATTATCTGGATCTGTGCTAAATTGGTTCACCTCCTTCTTACAGAATAGATCACAAAGGCTCAAGGTTAATCAATCCTTATCCAAGCCCATCCCAGTCACTTTAGGAGTACCGCAGGGATCTTACCTTTCACCCACACGTTTCAATCTGTTCATGGAACCGCTCACCAATCTGCTCAGCTCCCTGAAGGTTTATTACCACATGTACGCAGACAACACACAACTCTACAAAAAGGTCCAGTCATTTGAAGACATAAAATCCCTCAATTTAACGTTTCAAAAAACGCAGAGCTGGCTAGCCGAAAACCATCTGAAACTAAACCCACTCAAAACGGAATTTCTCTTAATTGCTCGCCCCAACCAATCATCCACCATCCTCGAGTGGATGAACCACCTAGCAGCACTCAAAGGCCAACCCCTCAGTATAGACTCAGCCAAATCGTTGGGAGTGACCCTGGACAGAAATCTAAATATGCAGAAACACATTAGCTCCTCTACAAAAGGAGCAAACTTTCAAATGAAAACCTTGAGAGACTGAAACCCTTCCTGCCAGCAAATGACTTCAAACAGGCAGTTCAAGCGCTAGTTATCCCTAGATTGGGAGCATCACTCTGTGGCCTCCCCAGATCGTCGACGGCCCCTCTTGGAGCTTCCCTCAACGCAGCTGCTAGACTCATCACAGGCTCCAAATGCAACCATCACATCTCCCCTGACCTGCGAGCCCTCTACTGGCTACCTTTCGAGGGGAGAATTAATCTGAAAATCGCTTGTATGAAACACAATGAATTAAATCATTAAACTCCTAGTTATCTAGCTCAGAAACTGGTGCTCTCATGTGGTAACAGATCCAAAAGGAGCTCCAATACTCTCCTATTGAAACCACAACGATTTATAAAGAAGAAAACATAAAACCGCACCTTCTCAGGAATGGCGCCCAGCATTTGGAATGCATTGCCCCCAGAAACGAGATGGAACCAGTCTACTGCATTCTTCAAAAAAAAAGTGAAAGCTATTCTCATGGCTAAATTTACTTGAATTTTCCATATACACCTGTAATATATCTATTTTATATAGTATTTGTGAACTTTCTGTATTAAGACTCACTTATATCTCTCTATGCTTGTTTTCAATTACTTACATTTGCACTGTAAAGCACTCTGATACCCGTAAGGGTCTTGTTCGCTAAACAAAACCTTCAAAATAAAATAAAAAAATGAATACACAGATAAATGTATTGTATGTATCTTAGCTGATGACAAGTTATGATGTTTTGTTCTGTTGGTGTTGATACTCTAGAGTGCGAACCTATCCTTTAATTAGTATTGATTTGCCTTTTCTTTCTCTCTTTTTTTTCTCCTATGTACCAATAGCCCGGTGTACTTTTCATCCTTTGACTTATACCATCAGCGATTGTTCTTTTGCTATGGCACAACCGCCAGACCATGGACCCAATGACACCATTTCCTGTGACCAGGGACCTGCAAACCATTCCAGACCTGGGAAAGGATTCCAACCAAAGCTACCTAATATTGCAGAGCTTGCCTGCCAAAATGGGGGACCATGGCTTCCTACATCTATGGACCCTAAGACAAACGAAAGCTTGAGCGAAGGTGACAACTGTCATGAAGGGAGACCAAAACGCAAACGCAGGAGACGAGCCCATCGGAAAGTGAGGCGCTGGCGACCTTATGCGGAGCTGACATGGGAAGAGAAGAAACTACTTGAGGAAAAGGAGTCTCAACGGGCAGCAAGGATCCGAGCAGAAATGTTTGCAAAGGGTCAACCCATTGCTCCCTATAATACCACCCAGTTCCTGATGGAGGACCATGATTTGAAAGAACCAGATTTAAAGACCGGGGAAGGCACGCCAAGAAAAGCGTCTGTCAGGAGAGAGGACACCAGCGAGGATGACTTCAATGATGAAGAAGGGGAGGGAATGTCCAGTGATGACCTGGATGGAGGAGGAGAGTTCCTGCAGAGGGATTTTTCTGAGACCTATGAGAGGTACCACACAGAGAGCCTAGAGGACATGAGCAAGCAGGAACTGATCAAGGAGTACCTCGAACTGGAGAGGTGCTTGTCTGTAAAGGAGGAGGAGAACCGCTTGTTAAAGTTAAGTGAGGAGCAAAGCCGTAGGGTTTGTGCGGACCAGCGCCGAGTGCAAGAGTTGGAGCGTGAAATAGAGCGTCTCAAGGAAGAGAACCTGAGGTTGACCAAAGAGAAGGAACCTCCTAAACTGAATAAGGAAAACTCACAAAATCTCAACTCTTAGCTACATTCTGTAACAAGGTAACTCATGCCAATCCATACGTGCCCAACATTTTGACAACCATGTCACATTTTTTTTTCTCGCAACAAATTTTATTCATTTTCAAGGGTACAAAGTGGGCAGAGCTCGGCAAGTACATACCCAATGATGGGGAATTATACAGTAGCCGGTTTATTGTCCCATAACAAGTGGGCCTGTAAAACGTCAGGCCAAATGAGCCATAAACAACACCCTACCCATCCAAATATATATATACACATGCAAGCTGTTAAAAACTGGAAAAAGAAGGGAAGTACTGTTGGTGAACCATTTTCTGTGCTGTGGTGGAAGAATGGGATCAGTGAGTCAAATCCCAGGGTCGCACAAGTCTTAGTGTGGTAGGGGGAGTAGGTCAATACCCCTTTATATCTCCTAATGAGACCAGATCTTCCTGTGCTTCTGCAGGCACCCCCACGCTTCGAAGACCACAATTTCTGCCCCATGCACTTGTCCATTGAACCATGTCACAATTTTGATTCAAATCACATTTCTAATATTTATTTTTGTGTAACTGTGCTACAGTTTTGGGCACAGTAGCCATTTGCAGAGAGACTTCTCAAAGTAAATGCATGTAATTAATCAAGAGTATGTAGAGCCCTGAAACATGCATTTCATGGCACTAGTAATTCTGAATTAATTTTATATTTTCTGGCATTGATTTTTAATCGTGCTATTTGTACTATTATGGACGAGGTGAGGTACTTGCCAAAGCAGAAAACTCCTGTTGTCAAAAAGTTATTTTATTTTTTTCACTGGTAAATCCACTGTAGTAATCACACTTATAGCAACTGATTTAATCTTCTATTATTAAGTTCACAGGAACAAGGTGCATGCAGCATTGTAGCAGGGCGACCTCTGAATGCAGTACAGCATTCCAGATCACCCAAATAAATACATTCTGATGACATATTACAGTTCTACGTTCCACCCCACCAAGTTAATAAAGACACCATGTTATTACAACCACCTTCAGTGGGGGCATGTGGAGACAACAAGGACACCAATCCTTTGGTAAACAGTGCATCAAAGGGGATTATATTTTTCCTCCAACCTATTGTAGAGTACAGTTATTTCTTAACCCAATCAATGTTTTCTGAAGCGAAGCAGCTAAATAAAAAAGGTAGAAGTGCATTTCTCTTTATTAAAATGTGGGATTTAGAACATGCCAGGCACTGTATCTGTGCAGTTATTTGACAGCTGTGGTGTTCTAGGATTTGAAGGTGAGAGTGGCTACTCCACAACTCATTAACACTCTTGCCATGTTTGGGTGTTTCTGTGAGATTCAGGACTTCAGAAAAGAGAACTGCAAATTCCAGGGTTTGATGCAAGTGTTGCCTTTGTTTCAACAGAACACGTTTAGGTTGGAGAAGCTCTGAAACCTGGACCCCTGTGTATTGACATTGGGGAATAAGCACAGTGTAACCTGAGGCTGAAGAAAACCGTTCTGCGTCATGGAAGTTGTCGTCGATGGATTTAGCATCCCGTGGTCCCGCTGATTTTTCTATCCCTCTCACATTCCTGTAGAACTTTGACCAAATTGCAGCAATTTCTGATGCCTACTAGCAGAGGTGACGTAACAAAACAAAAAAATCAAGCACCTGTCTATCAACGCAGAAGCATTAAGCAACGAGTTTATTTGCCTACTTGTTCACCAGTACTTGTATAGAATCTGGAACGTCGTCAAAGCTTTCCATGTTAAGTTTTGGGTTTTTTTTTCTTTCTTTTTTTTTAGTCGTAAGGTGAGACGGTTGAATTAGCTTATTTATGTTTGTCACTGAGATACATCTATCTACCTGGTCACAAAACCCTTTTAGTTCATATTGTGCACTGCATATTGATGTATTTACTGACTGGAATGAAAATCATAAACAGTTTTGTGCTACAAATCTGCCTGATCAATCTTCAGGCCAAAGCCTAGAGATGCAAACCGCATTAAGGACCAGTCTGCCAATGCAGTTTCTTTTCTTTATTCCTTTTCTTGGGACACAGTCCTGTGGTGTGGATGAGCTGGTGGTTTTTGTTTCTCTGAATATGGATTTACAGTCCCAAACATGATGGATGCCCTCTTTTGGCCAAATGCATACTTGATGCTTAGTATAGAATCTCCCATTTATTGGTAGTTTTTAATCCGTTTGTACACGGTCTTTGAGGCGCCATATTTTACTTTCTCTAGCAACGCATTGACCCTAATGTTGGTAGTTCTGAAATATATACATATGTAGTGTCTGTTATGTTTTTTAAATTAAAGCTATGTTTAAGCAGTGTGCGGTTTTAGTCTCCCTGCTTTTTTATTATTCATTGTTTAATTGATTTTTAATCACTATATTGAAGTGGTTTATTGATACTTCACTAAGTATATAAAGTTGATTGGAAATGCTTTAGCATGTACTTATCAGATGCTGTGAGCTCCTCCTCGTAGAAACCTTCTTTGCCAATGCTAGAGGGGATCAGCCTTTTACAAGACCATTCCTGTCCCACCAGTAATAACAGTGCAACCCAAACTGCTAGCCCATCACTGGTATTGGGTAGTCCATATTAGGAATTGACAGCAATCATTTTTAGGTCGAGCCTGGGCAGCTCATGCGCTGCTCTGCGAGGTATGCTGTATTCAGGTATGGTCTTGAAGCCCCGCCCACTCTCCGCCCATAATTTTAATTGGCTTTTGTCATTGTCCTTTGTAAATGTTGGCTTTTGATTTGTTGATAGGCTTATTATTCCCTCCTGCTATTCCCTGTCTGCTATTGTTACCTCCTATTAGAGCTGGCCCTTTTACATGTGTCCTAACTCGGAAGCTTTCATTAGTAGTTTAGAGAAGTATTTACTTAATTTATATAGATAGGACTCATGGGACGCCAGCAATGGTGGATGATTGTGTGTATTAGCAGCGCTCCCATGTGTGCTTTCACTGTGGCTGACCCCCATCACTCACGGGATCCTGGTAATGGCAGCCGATTCTTTGTATTACCAGCGCGTTTTCTCTGTGGCAATGCAAAAGGTCTCGCATTTGAGAGAGTTTGAGCTATTGGCATTGTAAATGACAATGCCTTTTATTTGTGTTGGTTTTTAAAACAAATAAAAGGCATTGTCCTTTACAATGCTAATAGCTTACTCTCGCAAATGCGAGACCTATTGCATTGCAAATGCTTATTTGATGTAGTGTGTATGGTAGGGAGTGGGCAGCTTTTTATTTTAGGTTCCAACAATATTGCATGTACCAATTTTACTTCTATGAAGGTGGGTATCTTGAATTCTTAGAAATATAATATTTGGGGATGTGATGGGTGCATCCTGCTATCTGGTACACTAAGAAAATCTAGTGGCTCCCACAATAACTTTCAGTGCCTTGAGCTGTCATGCTTGAAGATGAAGTCTTGTAATAAACACACCTGAGCTACGATAGTTTGTCTTTTTCTGGTAGATAAATTGGGTGGAGTCTCCATAGCAAAAAGACAGCCTGCAACAAAAAAATGCCATTTTTAACTTGAGTAACATGGGGTATAATTTCCGGCGCAATACCGAGTGGTCTTCACAGCTCTTGATTTTAGCAATTTCTCAGATGCTGTACATGCTAATCTCCAAACTACCTGGGGACAGACAGGTTAGTTAGTGTTTCATCTACCTAGACATTAGTGGTACCAAAAGGGAAACACTTTTGGTTCCATACAGCTTTTCATGTTAACATTTTAAATTAAAAACGCTCTTTTGCCAAACTTGATCTATTTCTTGGGGCTTAAACTAGCCTGTCCTGTTCAATCTCACCAAAGTTTGAGTTACCTGGTGCCGGGGAGGGACACTGGTTTGCAGTGGCGGCTCCTCGAGGGAGTGCTGCGGGCGTGGGGCAGGGGAGGGGCAGTGTGGGGGTAGTAAACTCTGGCATACGGCAGAACGGAGTTAAGTAAACAAATAAAACGTATTACATTGCATGCGCTGCATCGCCATTTAGTGATGCAGCGCGCACAATGTAATTCATTTTATTTATTTGTTTACTTAACTCCGGCCCTATGCCAGAGTTTACTACCCCCCGCCCCTGCCCCTCTCCCGCCCACCGCCCCGCAGCACTCCCTCGAGGAGCCGCCACTGCTGGTTTGTTGGGAATATTACAGGTTGTCGCACTAATCTTAGGGGAACCCACAGCTTTTGAACCTACTGATCAGCCCATGCTGATCCTACTTCCTTGTAGCCCCATGAAAGATCTGGCTGTGCTACGGTAGAACCCAGAAATACCAGGGGAGGAAACCCCATGTTAATCTATCCCTGTCGGCTCTGCGGACTAGCTATGACTTGAAGGATGTGTGGAGGGGTAAAACATCCTGCCGAACCTGGCTATACATATTTTTCAAATCCTCATAAGAAATGTGTCAGGCTAGATTACTTCTTGGTGGCATCCTCTCTGATTACAACCGCATGGGTAAAGAAACTACCCAAATTACAATTGGACCACAATCCCTTAGTCATGGATTTAGTATTTCAGACTGAAGACCGTCCACAGTCGAAGTGGACGTTTGATAGATCTTTATTATCTAATGATCAATATCTCAAATACATTAAACAACGGGCCACAGAATATTACAAAATGAACCGGTATAGTACTTTTAAATGTGTAGTTTGGGATAGCTTTAAAGCAGGCCTCCGGGGAGAAACAATCTGTTATGTGGGGACGGCTGTAAAACGAGAAGAAGGAAATTAATACTTTGATAACTGAACTGGGGGAATTAGAAGAAGAACACACTAACGCAATTAGGCAAAAACAAGATAGGGAAGAATTATTATTGCGACAAAATGTAATGATCCCACAAAAGCCGAAAATAGTAGCTATTGCATCAGGAAAGGGGCAGCTATTTATCAGGCACACAAAAACGAGAGATATGAATATGGCGAGAACGTACTTAAGATACTTGCCCTGCGGACTAAAGCAAGAGTAGCCAGAAACAACATAACGGAAATTAAAGGTCAAGACGGTATACATCATACAGAAGTAAAAGACATTATCAAGACCTTTGAAAAATGTTATCAAGATTTGGATCAGCAGGAAAGTCTGGATCCTATGCTCTTCAATGAAACTGAGTTAGCCCTAGGAAGTCACCATAGGCTTAGTGAAGAATCGCGACAAGAAGTTGATAAAGAAATCACGGTGGAAGGGGTGCTATCAGCCCTGAAATCCTTGGCTTCAGGAAAAGCGGCAGGTCCTGATAGAATTCCATTGGAATTATATAAAGCAATTCAAGAGGAAATAGCTCCGATACTCTTAGACCTGTTTCTAGGAATACAATATAGCGGGATCCCTCCTGAGTCCTGGCAAGGAGCAGATATCGTGATCGCTTTTTTTTTTTTTTTAAAGAGAAACCCCCTGACAATCCTGCGTCATACAGACCCATATCCCTCATGAACGTTGACGCCAAACTGTACTCAAAAATCTTAGCGACTCGGTTAGGGGGGAATCATAACCCATCTAGTCTCACCATGGCAACATGGCTTTATACTAACAAGAGGCACAACAGACCATTTCAGACGTGCTATAGCCTTGTTTGATATAACTGAGACAACTGGTGAGAAGATGGCTATGATCCTCCTAGATGCCGAGAAGGCATTCGATCGTGTCTCATGGCAGTGTCTTTGGGCTACTATGGTACAGAGGATTTGGGCCTGGCTTTTTGACAGCCATACAGGCAATGTATCACAGACCATATGCGAGGCTAAACATAATGGGTCAAGAATCAAAATCCATTGACATTGCAAGAGGGACAAGGCTGGGCTGTCCCTGTTCTCCAATATTATTTGCCCTTTATATCGATATTTTCATAGAACAAATCCTCCAAGATCAGATAATTACATCAGTCAACTGTAATGGGTATGATACAAAGATAATGGCCTATGCCGATGATCTGGCAGTGGTAACCACTGACCCAGAAAACGCAATTAGTCAAAATTCAGAAATTAGCCTGCAAATATGGTTGAAAATCCGGTTACCTGCTAAATACAGGGAAAACCCAGATCTTATGCAACTCTAAAACTACGATGCAACGACCCTCGAAGATTAAATGAGGTAATCTATCTCGGCATTAAGATCAGTAGCAACGTAGAGACCATTTGGAAAATAAATATGCTACCTATGATTAATAAGATCAGCACGGATCTACGTAGTCTAGATAGACTACATTTATCACTTATAGGACGATGTAATGTACTTAAGATGGTTATGCTCCCTAAGGTCCTATGTACGTTTAGGTCTAACCCACTAGAAATTGAAGATTTATTTTTAAAGAAATTAGACGGCATATTTAGTAATTTTGTGTGGAAAAATTCAACGCTCCCTTATATTCTTAGCATTACCACAAGATCGAGGAGGATGGTCTGCACCTAATCTTGGATACTATTACTATGCAACTTTCCTACAGCAAATGGCTTTTATGATTTCATCAGGCGCCGGTAACAGACATGATGTAAACAGGAACCTCCCCGCGATATGAGCTAGCAATAGGAATAAATGCACAGGGAGTACTTCTCCGACAGATGGAGCCCTGCTTCTATAAAAAAAACTAAATTTAAGGTGGTAATTGCAATCTGGAAAATATGGAAAAGAAAGGTAGAGCTCACGAAAATATCGAAATATAATAGGTATACGCCATTGTGGCGATCTCCTCTCTTTCCCACATTAATGTATGATAAATTGGCTAGGCATTGGGAGGATAAGGGAATCTTGAAGGTGGGGGATCTTTATTTATTCGAACAAAGGCTGTCGTTCTTTGAGCTACAGCAAAGGTACGGTATAGCGGTCGGAACATACTTTAAATACAGACAGCTTATCAGTTTTTTAAAATCAAATTAAGGAAGAGGGATTCTCCGTGCGCAGGAATTTATTAATAGAGACTGTCTCAGCCCCAGATAAAAATCAAAAACGTACATAACATTTTGATTGATACGTTTCCTGACGACCTGGAGGTAGTAGAAACTAAATGGGCTACCAAAGTAGGAGACCCCACATTGATTTGTATAATTCACTTGCTTTAGCTAAGGGGACATTCCTCTCAGCCAACCTGAAAGCCCAACACTATTATACGATAAATGATCTTTACTTTACTCCTGCAAAATTACATTGGTGGGGGAAAAGCGGGGACGATAAATGCCCCTGATGCGATCAAGGGCCAGCAGATACAAGGCACATGTTTTATGGCTGCGAGAAATTGAATCCCCTGATAAAACAAATAGAGGAATTGTTGTCAGCAGCAATAGACACTTTAATCAATATAACCCCAACCCTAATGTTGTTCGGATGCGATGAGAAAGCACAATGTGGCCATACTAAGTACAAGTTTGTTTTTATTTCAATGGCTGTAACTCGGCTTCTCATTGCTACATATTGGAAAGATGTGGACCCTCCTCAATTTTAGGCTTGGCTGGGTCACTTGTTGGCTATATACCATCTTGAGAAATCCTTATATAAATGTAAAGGCCGGGATGCAAGGATAGGCAGGGCAATCTGGGGTCCTATGAAGAAATGGATCATAAAGCAATTTGTTGTGTACGGAGATAGGTTGAATCATAGGGTATATATTCCTGGTCCTAAATTCTGTGACAGAAAAGAACTGGTCTGTAATCAGTGATTTCTATTTCTCTTCTCTCCCTTTTTTTATCTGTATTGTAAATATCTATGAAATATTGAAGAATAAGCTCTTGCGTAATTAGATGTCAGCCATATTTATATGTAAAATTGCTTATGAATGTATATTTTTTTTTACTTGATATACTCTCTCCAAATAAAAATAAATTAAAAAAAAAGAAATGAAAGATCTGGTTGTAGGCTTGCCCGCAGTGCCAAATCTTTATTTATTTGAAAAGAAAAGTGCCTGTGCCCATCACTTCTTTGCACTGCTAGTGTTGCTCAGTACTGTTGGTGCTAATTGCTTCTCACAAAAGCTGTTTATCAGTTAATTGACAAAATGTCAGTATATTCTCAAAACGCAAAATAATGAGCATTAACGTAGGGTCCCGTTTCTGTTCTAGTTAAATAGCTAGAGCCATATATGGTCACAAGACAAAATAATGCATTCACAAGAGCTCTGACCCCATCTGCCTCCGATAAAAACAAAGAACAGTCCCTAAAAATATCATAGTATTGCTTCAGAAAGCATGCCAACGGGGAGACTGCCTTTCAAAGTAAGGGGGGAAGCTCCCTCGCTAACATCTCAAACTGCATGTTGTATAGTTTTTGCAAATGGAGGAATCGCATTGTCCCCATGGTGTAAAACCAATATTAATTCCCAATATCCTATGGTAAAACACAAAATGCATCACTTGGAAAATTACTTTTGCTCTAATATTATAGAATAATACCGCATTATGCATCACTGAGAAAACAAAGACACATCGAAAGTTATATACATAAGCTCTGCTAGCCAGAGGAAGAAGCCTTATAAAGAAATAGTCAAGCTCTGCTCCTTCCAACTGGACATCAGCAGCATGAAGAAGAATATATTTTAAAGATGCAAGAAAAACACGGCTGTAAAACTAACCCGCTACGACCGACGCGAGCACTACCTTCCAGGTGCTGTGCACGACCGTTGGCCGACGCAGCCCCGCCCACCCTTTAGAACGCAATTCCACCACGGTAAACGGGTTAAATGTAACAATTTTTTACTATATTCTAGGGGACACATTTTTAAAGGCGTGTTCATTTTAAAATGTACAATTTACAACAAATGGGGAGTGAATTTGAGGCCTAGTCAGTCAACTTAAAAAGCTTTGTTATGTTATATACAGTTCAATTAGTTTATTTACAACCAATTCATGTAACTAAGCACATGTATTTGTTAATTCTAAGTTTACCTTGACAATGCTGCTGTAAATGGTATGCATTGAGCGGGTGGTAACTTGAAGTGTGTCTTGCTTTATAATTAAGTTGGTATGTCTTTTATTCAATCAAAAATATGATCATTTCCAATAATAAAACATTTTATAGGTATAAAAACAATAAAAGATTAAAAACCAATATTTCAAAAAAGTCATATAACAGACTAACTATAGCAACACCAAAAGAGAATATATATAAGACATGATTCCATTCCCAGGACCTATATTAGTAGATATTAATCATCCATATTTACAAGGACACTTTTATACAGTTTGGACCTTCTCCACCAAGCATACAGCTAAAATATCGATCTAGCAAAAAGAGCCATCTTGTGGCATCAGATCTAAAAATACGCAGTGCTTCACTGGGAGATCTGATCGACAGTATGCGACAGACTAGGATTATCCAGGTTTTCCTATGGTCAACATAGGCGGGACAGTTAGAAAATGATCGATGGTCTCTGATTGGGTGTGACATGGGGCACAAAGGAGTTACAGCTGCAATGCCCCACACGCTTCTTCTAAAATTTAAAGGTAAGGTCCCAAGTATATTTTGAATATACAAAGCTTTTGCCTGTGGGGGTACGATGCCGTCCATAAATATTTCTAAACCAAACACTCCTTTAAAATTTAAAAAACTAGTAGTTAAAGTGCCATGTGCAATAACTTCTACATTTTGGTGATCCATGTACTCCCAGAACCTTTTTTTGAGGAGAGGAACCATCAATTTTGATTTGGACCCCGGGTCCTCCCAAACACACCCCTACCCTAGTTCCAAGAGCCAGTTCTTGATTTTATTGAACCATTTAATGCGGCCTGATTGTTTGTGCAAAGCAATCGGTTCTTCCAGGGCCTCCTTCAGCGGGTCCAGTGTGTTACTGGTCCAGATTTTGATTCAAAACAGAAGTGCCCTAAGGATAGCAAAATGGTCTATGGGTTTTAGGCTAAGATCAAGTCTTAGCGGCAACAGGGGGGTGCTCGCAGGTAGGTTCAGGATCGCCCTGATGAATCTGTTTTCAGCTAGGGTTAAGTCTTTTAGATTTTCCAAACTCCATAGCTCCGCACCATAGAGGGCTGCTCCTAGACCTTTAGCCCTGTGAAGTTTCAAGATGGGCGACACTGGGCGCTATGGGGACGCCCTGGCCCTCTGGACTATGGCACAATCAGCGTGTTGGAGGATCAGAGTGCTCTTCTCAATTTGGGGTGTCCAAGCCAACCTGTCACTAATACGTAAACCCAGATAGTCAAAATACTTAACCTACTCCAGTGCTTGAGGACCCAGCATGAGTTTGCCCTTATTTGATTTGTAGGAATTGAAGGCCATATATTTTGTTTTCGAGCAGTTTATTTCTAACCTGCACACTTTATCAAATTTATTTAAAAGGTTCTGGATGCCTTTGGGTGTTCTAGAGAATAGCAAGGTGTCGTCAGCGAAGAGCAGACAGGGCATTGAACTGCCTGCCAGTCTTTGGGGATCACCACCCCAATTGTACAGTTGTTATATTATTCCATTAATGTGGAGGGTGAATAGAGTTGGGGCGAGGACACATCCTTGGTGTACACCTTTCTGTATTAATATATCTTTTGTTGGACTACTTTCAGTATTCCACCTGACCTTTTGCATATGTATTGTGATGTAAGCGGATCAGGATATTAAGTATATAAGCTGGGAGACACAGTTCGCTCAGAGCAAGCCAGAGTTGGTTGCGATCTATTGAGTCAAAGGCCATTTTTAAATCCACAAATACAACATACAGGTGGCCACCTCTGATGGTCACTTCCTTCCAGATTAAAAGGAGAAATCTAAAAACTTGATCAGTGGTACTTGTGGAGGCCCTGAATCCTGCCTGAAGGTCTGACAGGATATTTTTGTCCTCTGTTTAATTTCGGATCCTAGTTAAGATAATTTTGCAGAAGAGTTTTTGGGAGACATCTATGAGGCTGATCGGCCTATAGTTGCTGGGCGACCCTTTATTTCCCTTTTTGTATATAGGAATAATCGTGGCACCCCTCCAGGTCCCTGGGATTTCGCCACCAGAAATGATGGCATTACAAACTGATTGTAATAGGGGTCCCCAAATAGAAGGTACAGCCTTGTACATGTCTCCCGAAGCTTATCTAGGCCCGGGGCTTTCCCACTCTGTAGTGCATTTATAACTATTGTGGTTTCCTCTATGGTAATGACTGTCTCCTCAGTTAGAACTATATCTAGCGATCTCGATTGCAAGCCAGGTTCAGGCAGAGCACCTTGTCCTGCATATAGCTCTTCAAAATACTCCTCCCACATATGGGGCTATACATGAAAGTCAGTTTCAATTTTTAGGTTGGAGGAACCCTTAGCCAGAAGATGACAAAACAATTGGCTAGTCTTTTGCTTTGCCGCCTCGACAAGCTTGGCCCAGTAATCTACCTCCCGTTCTTTTTTTGCCTTTGGCCTCTTTATATAGCTTCCTGCAGTTCTTGACACTAGGAGAAGTTTCAATTTTACCGCCATGATTCGGTCAGCTTTGGCTTTACCACAGGCCTTATTATACTATGGGGCTGTCTTCTGTTTTGCAGGTTGGCCATTACATTGTTTAAAAAATACTGGTCTAATAGCGGCGGTAAATTGAAGAAATAAGGCCATGATGTCTTTTATACTAGTGGCAGTCGTACTCCGATCAACGAGAGTCTGATCCACCACAGAGTATATTTTAGGAAGAGCAGTTGGATCGGCCTGTACCATTGGCCATTTGACTCTTTTGTTATTACTGGTAATGACCGGGCCACTCGCAGACCCAGAGTTGCCATACAGTAAAGCTGAGGCAGAGAGTGAGAGGGCCAGGGCATTATGGTCGCTATCTTCCCGTATTAATACGGCCATGTCTTTTACGCTAGACCAAAGTTCAACATCTACCAGGATGTAATCAATCCTGGTTTTGTTTGCCCCCTTCTTGAACGTGTGGCATGCTTCTCTGTTGGAGTCAGTCTTACTGTTACATGCTCGAACCCCATGGTTAATGGTAAATGATAAAACATGTTGCCCCACCCTAGTGTGTTTTTTAATAGGGGGTATCTGGAGCTTAGCGATCCCTTTAGCATTATCACCATCTAGTATTAGTTCTTGTACATAGTCTACAGGTTCAAAAGTTGTGTTAAAATCGCCTGCGGCTATAAGACGGTGATTCCCCCTTGCAGTCTAAAGAAAATTAGTTAATGTTTTTACTGTGCCGGATGGCCTTTTAGGACTTTTAAAGCGATTATAGATATTGAATAACCTGACTTGGATATTCCCTTTTGAGGGAGGAAAGTTCTAGCCTGAGTATTTCCTTGGAGCCGAGGTTAAGAACCTTAATTTTGCAGGCCAGGGTGTTTTTAACCCAGATTAGAAGGCCACGAGCTGGGCGACCAACATTGGACTGCTTTGCCTCAATACTGTATGTGGTGAATCCCGCCCTGTGGACACGTTCAACCGACCATGTTTCCTGTAGTAGGCATAAGTGGGAATCATCCACAAGCTTACACCAATCAGGGTCAGATATCTTGGACCTTATGCCTGCCACATTCCAGGATAGAAGTTTGAGTTCCTGGAATTCAGTTATTGGTTCCTGGATGCGTCCTATATAATTAGATACTCCATTGGGCTCCGTTTGTTGGTGGAGATGACTATTCACGATAACTTGGTTACACTGGACGGGCTTGTCGTTGAGGATCACAGGAATTTTATCCAACTTTAAAATGGGTAGTTGCTCTATTGCGCTTGTTGGGAGATGAAGAACTACAGGTAGTCAGTCTTGAAAATCTAAATCACTTAATATTTAGATTCTGTTTCTAGTTTCCAGAGGGGTACGTTCCAAATGCGTAGTAGCCTACGAAGTAGCCCATTAGCCGAAAGGTTCCCCCCTCTGTTATCAAGGGGCCTATAAAAAAAAACAAAAACAAGCGGTAGAATATCAATCCCCTGGCCCAGCCTCTGGTTAGCCAGAGAAGAGTCCCCACTAAGCAACCGACTAGCTATGATTGGAGATCTGCAGTTGATCACAATGCAATCACCAGCAAAGATTTACATAGAGGGCCCACCCAGCTAACCCGCCTTAGAAGCAAGATGTCATGATAGTATCTGTTTGTGAAGCTTGTGTTCTGTAACCACCAGTGACATACTTTATTTTTTCATTAAATACCAAAGGAGGGAGTGGAGAGTGGGTGTCCTACACGAACACCTAGGGTGGATTCGACCTCCCCTTACAATTATTTATAAACAAAAGGACCCACCCATGATGGATTACGATGGAGGATGTTAGATCAAGGGTCGTGTGTGTTTCTTACATTGGTTGGAAGCACATCGTGTTTCTTAAATACCCCGCACACACCAAAAGGGCCCTTGGTGTCATGCTTAATCATAGGGGTCTTCGCGTCCCTCTACGGAACGCGGCGTGCTACTACCAGCGAATGCACGGGAGCACTGATGTTTTAACACTGGGTAGTGTGAGAGAGGGTGAGTGGTAGGGTCAGGCGTGAGTGGTAAGTGAATGTTAAAAAATACCTAGCTCCTGTGGAGTAGAAAAATGTAATATTCCTTGGTGCTGGTATTGTTAAAAAGGTGTATGATGGACGTGTGTTGTGTTAATGTACAAGACCACCTGTGTTTCAACATGTTTCGAGGCATGCTGTTTCTTCAGGATGGGTACACAACACAGATCCCTACCCTACTCACATGAAATGTGTGACAATGCCAACAATGCTTAGATGCTCAATATAACCAGGTACTGAATGCTACAACGACACAATGGTCTTCATCTGATTTGCGATAAGGAAATTCCTTAAGTACAATCTGGAAAAAAACACGAGGAGTTTATTAGTATTTGCAAATAGCACCCGGTCCCCCGCGTTTTTAAGGCTCATGAGGCCACTGCCTTCAATACAGCAAGTATGTAACCAATTCCTTTCTTGGCATAACTTTTCCGTCTTCCACAAATGAATTACTATACTCCTCAGTCACAGCAAAGACTACCTTGGGGCAGATTTTGTGTAGTGTGTGTGTTTTTTGTTAAATGTCTGTACGTCTTGTATCAGTCTCTTTTTTTTTACAGGACACTGCACAAGTACCAGTAGTTCTCTTTTTTTTCTCCATAAAAAGCACTATATATATATATATCACTTTTGCAGGTCACCATTGTTACATCCGGAGTGGTTTTGCATACCTGATGGTTTTTAAATATTGTGTTTCTTTTTCAGATTGTACTTAAGTAATTTCCTTATTGCAGATTTTCCCACATCGCAGCGAAGACTGGAATAGCGTCCCCACGCACCTCTGGACCCTCACCTCACTTGTGGAATTCTGAATGATCCTCAATGTGCGAATAAGACACTGGGACCTGCAAGCACCTGGATACCCTATGGGGTGATTAGTCTCGCTTTATAAATATTGATTGCCCAAAGAATGGTCTTCTTTATCCTTGCATATTGAAAGTCCTTTCACTTCTTTGATTAAACATGGCCCTTCCTCCACCAACTCCGTAAAATCTGGGAACTATAGATGCGACTTCCAGGTCAGAGTGACTAACACCACGCAATGCCCTTGTCGCCTCACCAACACCATCTGCATTTTCCTGAATGGAGAAAAACAATAGCCCATGCCCCTGTTCAGTTTTAACGAGACCCTCCACTCCCAAAGCAGCCAGATCTGGCTGCCATTTGTAATAGCTCTTAAGATGTCAACGTCTATGTAAAAAGATCTACTGCCGTTGGGCCACAAATCTTCCGGATGTAGGGAAGAAATGTTGGGTTCAACTCTTACATTTTTAACATTCCAATCTGCTACCTTGTTTTCTTGTCCCTCAATATCCTCTGCTTTTTAGAGCTGTTGTTTACTCCAAACATTGTCAAATTCCCTGTGCTAATTGCGACAATTACCTCAGTCTAAGTGACATATGTAAGGTACTGCAAACATATTTTCAGTGCTAAACTACACTGAGTTTCTCTCAAACCATAAAGCAAAGAGACCGGTTTTCATTTCTAAAGAATTTGTGCTAAGCTCTCCTGCTTTTTGTCTGCCTCTTGACCCCTAAACTCCTATGTGTTCCCAATCCAGGGCCGCTTGCATCAGTCTCCGACACAGAATGTGTTCCAAACCGAGCATGCCTATTCCATGACAACACATTCTAATTTCCCTCAAAGCTCCTCTTTTAACAGCACCACTTTGTCTCTCTATACCACTGGCCTTTCTGGAAGCAACATTCCTTGTTCCTCTGAAGAGCCCTGTAATGCACTGGACTTGGAAACTTCACAAAAATTGATGACTGTAAATCAATCACTTTTGTCAACACTCAAATATGCCTCTTCTCTTGTCAACAACTCATGAACTTTTCTGTTTCTTGAGGTAATTGTCGAAATTAGCACAGGGAATTTCTGTTTATCAAATTTTCTTCTCCCTGTCAATTTCAAAATTGCATGAACAGTGTATCTTCAATTTCAAGAACTCAACAGTCCTCTTTGGTTTCATAATCAACCTCTCCACATTTATTGAGAAACCCAAATATTTCAGTATACACCTAATTAAAACAATTGCTCCCAACTCCTCTCCATTCTGTGACTTTAGCGCCTTGACACCTACGGGTAATCGTTTGCGCTCTAAATGTCACTATAACATAACAACATTAGAATGTCATCCAAATAAACAATCAACCTCACACATCTCTCTGAATGAAGCTGTCACCTGTCTCAGAACCTTTGTAAAACACCAAGGTGCTGATAACCGACCAAAGGCAACCCTGTGATCTGCTAAAACTGACCAAACCATCTGAACTGCAAGATAGGGTAACTTCCTTCTGCAATTGGTATTGTGAAATACTCACCTTACTGCAAAATAGCCCTTAAAACGGAGGTTCCCAAACTTTTTCGACCTGCGGCTCCCTTGACCCATTGGCCATTGCCCGTGGCTCCCCACTGTTACTTTTTTTGGAGGGTGGGGCGGATGTAAGCTCGGCCTCGGGAGTACTTGCATTTTTCTCCCTGAAAATAATTGGGATGAAGCTGAAGAAGGTATTATAATCATATACGCAGGGTTTTTTGTATTAACTGAAGTGGCACCTCTAATAAAGTATTCCTAGTTACACTTCTTTGCCCATGCCTTTAGAGTACCCTCTCAAACTTTGTTATCCCACTTACAGTGCTAGATAGCACCCCTATGCACGTAGACCCCATTGCCAGAGTGTTTCTGCACCTGAAGAATATTTGCATGCACTTCCATTTCTACCCATGTCATATGTGCCAACTATGTTAGGCACTGACGTAAGTAGGAAGGGGTTCCAAACTTACAGGGGGGCTGAGAGGAACTAAAGGGAGGAGTACACCCTCCCAGGTTTTACACTGTTATACCAGAAGTACTCCCCAACAGCAACTCAAAATGAGATTGCGAGTTGTATTTGAACAGACCTAGAGTTCCCAGACGTTGAGGTCCCTAAATGAAGACAGGACAAAACACCACTACTCAGTGGGGAAGGAGGCAACTCCTTTTGTTTTATATTCCCTCACACACCCTAGTGGTGTCATGCTTCATCATTAGGACACCTCGACGCCTACAAGTCGAGGTGGGCTCGACCATATCTCAGGGAGCTCTTAAGAAGATGTTTTTGGCCAGGGGGATTAAGATTAAAAACCCACAGCAGTTCCCAGTATCCCTTTTATTCTTGAAACTGTCAGGGGTGATAATAAAATAAAGTTTAAGGGTCAATTGGGATATTATGGTCCTAAGACCCTATAGCCAACATGTTTCAGTCCTGCTAAGCCCCATGAAGGGTGCTGGACTTTCTTCAGGGCGGAAAAAAATAGCCCTCATTATGAGTAATAAGACTGAAATATAATCGAATGTCCTGACCCCATAATCATTGTCTCAAAGATATGGTCTCACCTGAACTAAAAACTACTAAAACTAGAGATTGGGTTCTGATGACTTTACCTTGTAGGCAATGTCTCTTAAATTATTGTTTTGACACTACTAGCTTCTAACCCATTAACAACTTAAACCAACTAGTTCCCCGATGGATATATCCCATAAGTAACATCATTAATTTTAAACTTAAGATAGCAACCAGCTTCAAAAAAACCTAGTGGCTGAGTACATATCAGAGATTACACACTCTTGACATCCAGACCGTCTGCAGGTGACTGAACGATACTGACAGCCTGATGTTATACCTGTCACCATGCTGCCTGTGCTGGTATCGTATTGGTCATTACTGACAGACCGGCGATATGCAGATATATACACATATTTTGAACCCATAAATATGTTTCTTTAAACTGATAAAGCTTTGTTTGTATAAATAAAACATTTGTTTAGACGCGCATTCAGCCTAACACTACAACTCCCATGATCCCTATTGTCCATCGCCTGAGTCGGAGACAGGATGCGGAAGTAGGCGGGTCAGTATCCAATAGCAATTGGTGTGCTTAAAGCGTCACAAAGAAACGGAACGGCACCCCAAGCAGTGGAACCACCTCCGAACAGGTTGATACGAGGGGCAGGACCCTTGATGGCGTGAGTAATGCTGACAAGTGACTACAACCCTAAGGTATGAGGGAGAAGCGGGTCCCCTTGTGGGATCCTGCACCGAATATAACTCTGACGGACTTTGTCCTGTATTTATGTCTTTGTGTGTCTCTCTATATGTATGTTTTTTTACTTTATGGCCCCCTCCATAACTATGGAACAACAACTACTCACATCTCACGGGGTTGATGAAATATACGCTTACGAATATGAAGTGTTTGACTACAGGGCTACCCCACAGACGGTAGTTTTCCACTTGGAGTCGATATCCCTCTCAAAACGGGGTAAGAATGAGTGTATGAGAGAAATATATAGATGTATGCATGAGCGTGAAAGGTGAGCATGCAATCACGCGATCATGTTACATGTACATGTGTATAAAAACCACGGCGATTATTATCAAATTTTATAGTGTTTTATCACGAGAGAATTACACGGGTGTTAGACCAATATGCATAGACTTACACCTAAGAATAAAAGGTGATGGGATGCGGCGCAATGCCGCCACCAAGCCGGGCAACACACAAATAGGAGCGTGTGAGAAACTCAAGAGTGTTTTTTCACCCGCCACCCGGAAATGTCTTGTTTTCACCATGAATGAGTTGAGACGCACGCCTGTAGACATGAACATTCCTGGATCTCCATATATAAATATATGTGGTTTCTCTTTTTCTTTCTTGTCTCCTTGTTTCTCTACCTAGATGGAGTGACATACAAGACTAATCAGTCTACGTGAATTGATAAGGAGCGTTAGTTGCCCTTATCCCGAATAGTGCAGGGAAATCTTCTGCCTTACCCAATCCAGGGGGCATTTTTTTCCGCCCTGAAGAAAGTCCAGCACCCTTCATGGGGCTTAGCAGGACTGAAACATGTTGGCTATAGGGTCTTAGGACCATAATATCCCAATTGACCCTTAAACTTTATTTTATTATCACCCCTGACAGTTCCAAGAATAAAAGGGATACTGGGAACTGCTGTGGGTTTTTAATCTTTATCCCCCTGGCCAAAAACATCTTCTTAAGAGCTCCCTGAGATATGGTCGAGTCCACCTCGACTTGTAGGCGTCGAGGTGTCCCAATGATGAAGCATGACACCACTAGGGTGTGTGAGGGAATATAAAACAAAAGGAGTTGCCTCCTTCCCCACTGAGTAGTGGTGTTTTGTCCTGTCTTCATTTAGGGACCTCAACATCTGGGAACTCTAGGTCTGTTCAAATACAACTCGCAATCTCATTTTGAGTTGCTGTTGGGGAGTACTTCTGGTATAACAATATGTGCCAACTAACCTGTCTCAGCAGTGAGACCCACGATTTTTAAAACCACTTAGTTTTTTTGCTGTTCCTAAAATTGCCTCCAAATCAAAGCAAGTAAAATAAATTCCTCAACTTCTTTTTCTCAAATTGTCCCTCTTTCTTGCTTCCAAATTTTGGCATTATGCCGTATATGGTGTTTTACTTCCCTGTGCTCAAGGATAGAGCAGGCCTGTCTGGAAATGTGTGTGTACTGAAAGAAATGTGTACTGGAAGTACCTGATTCAAGTACAAATGTCAATACTTTTAATACTTAGTGTGTTTAAAAGACAGGACAACTGTACTTTAATGATAACTTGCATTGGTGTAAAATGCATTTGGAAAAAAAGAAGCTATTATTGAGTCTAACAAAATAAATCTGGCATCTTCCACTTACTTTGGGAGTGTGGAGACCCAGTGAAATATTGAGGTCATCTCCCTCGAAATGCTATCAATTAAGGCTTATTAAGCACTACATTTACAGCTTTAGGCATGTCACCTACAAATCATGAACATCATGCGTTTAAGTCCAATTAGTTTAACTGAAGTCAACAAACCCTTCAACATTAAATGCATTAAAGTGCTTGGTGTGGCTCCCCTGGCTAGGTTTTAGGGCTCCACGGCGCACAGTTTGGGAACCACTGCCTTAAAACATTGATTACTTCCTTCTGGAAATGTCTGTATACCAAAACCTATTTTACGGGTGCCATGTTTTTTTTTTTTTTTTGTTTGTTTTTTTTGCACCTAAAAATACTCGCAAAACTTTTGTTCTCCCCATCAACTTGCACATTAGCTTAATGGCCTGAATTAAGCATGGGGTTGTTCTACAAAATGCAAAGTGGTGGATCCCTGATTTGATATTGCTGCAGAACTCCGGTCTCTTGGTAACAAAATAGGTGTTTTTTTTGTTTTTATTAGAAATTGTTTTATTGGGTGTACCACACAGGATTTGAAAGAGGCTCCAAAGAGATTGGCATGCCACTACACAGACTATTTCCCATAAATATGCTTAGTTTAGATTAATTTGGTAGGCAGCTTCACCTATTTTGAATGCTTGAGGGACACTGCTGTTCCCTACCTACTTTATGTGTGTATGTATGTGTGTCTGTGTGTATATATATATATATATATATATATATATATATACTTCCCAGCCCCATGCCCCAATTAGGCAAAGCATACTAGATTATTTTAACGTGGTCCATGATGATGTCCCAGACGATACCACACTTAAAGGTGGAGATTTTAATTCCATTATCTGTGACCGTATGGATGTTTAATTCTCAACCCACTCAATTCCTCTTCTCACCAGTTATTTTTTCATATGGATTATTTTTTTCTTTCCTTCTCGAATGTACACTAGGTTCAAGAGATGCACATCCTGCCCTGTGGCATTTCTTATCACTCCCCCTTGGAGTTAAAGTTGGGCCATATACAACACAGGACATTGGATAATTTGGCACCTGAATATGGGATGGTTCTTAGATGGGGACTTTTCTGACTTTTTATTAGGGAGGAAACCAACATTTTATTTTACTATGACCACGTGTTCAGTAGCTGAACAATGCACTCTGTGGGAGGCTTGTAAGACTGTAATTGGGGGAAATGCCAGGTCCTACTTAAAGTCTAAAGAGCATGCTAGGGACGTGGAGAGAATAACACTAGAAGAGAAGGCGATTGATCTTGAGTGGAGAGGAATGCGTGTGGGCGATCTAAACACATTACGCTTTCTTGAAGTGACCGTATATAAACTTAAGACGAGTCCCTACAAGACTGCTTACTGCTTAGGTTGGCATCACATGGAGGTGCCTACAACATGGAGAACAAGTGTGAAAGCTGTTTTATTCACTTGCGAGCCAAGATAGAATGCCCACCGTTCTGCACATCAATGAAAGAATAAAGAGTCTGAGGTAGGGAGACTACAATTCATATTGGAAAATAATCTTGTAGTGTATAAGAGATCGGGTGTATTGCACTGTTGAATTTCCACTGTGTGTATGTATGTATATATAAATATATATATTCACTGAAAAAAACAAGTTTCAGGCACGTTATAGTTAGAAATTAGCATTTAAAAAACATAGAAATTAACCGGAAAAAAACAGGTTTCACGAACGTTATAATTAGTTGGACATTTCACTCGTACAAAACCATAGAAATTCGGGCGTTATAGTTAGTTCAGCTAACTATAACTCGCGCCCCCCCTAATGCACTGCTGATGATGTCACATATTTCATTCATGACATGGTCAGTGACATCACTGATGACATCTCAAATGACCTCACTGATATCATCCAGTGACTGTGTTTCTGTAAAGTTTATTTTGTTTTATATATATATATATATATATATATATATATATATATATATATATATATATATATATGCCAAGCTGTATTGAGGAATGAGTGGGTGTAGAAGTGTCTGTATGGAGTATTTAGTAGGTATGTGACAGACTGTATAAGTGAGTGATTAAATGTCTTACTGAATGCATGGGTTAGTGACTAAACTGTGAAAGTCTGTATCAGTCTGTTGTGTAAGCTGCTGCATGGGTTGGTGAGTAGCTGCATGAGTGTCTATATGGGTTATTGATTGCTTGCCTGAGTATTTGTATGGCTGCCTGAGTGTGTGTGAGTGGGAGGTGTGTGACTGTGCATAGATGTGTGAGTGGTTGATTCACTGGATGTATGGGTTCAAGAGTGCATGTCGAAACAGCTGTGTGGGTGAGTGTGTATGGGTGTGTTGGTGAGTGATTGGATGCCTCAGTGGTACATGTGCAAGTAACTACATATGTAAAAGGCAGTATATGTGAGTGATGGTGTATATAAATAACTATATATGAGAGTAATTGTGAGAGTGGCTGCATGGATGAGTGTGTATTTGTATCAGTGATTCTATAAGAGTAATTATGTGTTGGTATCTGTATGAATAAGTGAGGTTGTGTGCATAACTGTATAGGTGAGTAAATGGAAGTATGATTGATTCTTTACATGACTCACTAAATGTGTGAGTAACTCTGGATATGTGGCAGTGTGCGAGTGTCTGTATAGGTGTATGAGTGCATATGATAGTGTTGTAATGATGAGTGACTGCATGTATGAGTGACTGTATGGGTGGATGTGTGTGTGTAGACCTAGGAATCAGTCAGTGCGTATTTAGTAACTGGTATTGATGTGTCTATTTTTTCAAAAATGGTAGTCTGTATTTTGGAGTGGGTGTATCAAAGGTTATATTCATGTGTGAGGAGGTGCATCAGATTATCACGTGGATGATGTCATCAGTGATGTCATCATTGATGTCACTGACCATGTCATGAATGATATAATATGTGACGTCATCAGCAGTGCATTGCGGGGGCGCGAGTTATAGTTAGCTGAACTAACTAAAACACCGGAATTGCTATGGTTTTGTACTAGTGAAATGTCCAACTAACTATAACGTTCCTGAAGCCTATGGTTTTTTTAGTTAATTTCTATGGTTTTTTAAATGCTAATTTCTAACTATAACGTGCCCGAAACCTATGGTTTTTCCAGTGAATTTCTATTGTTTTTAAATGAAAATTGGTAAGTCTAATGTACCTCAATCCCATGGTTATATATGTATATATTAAAAAAAATTATGACTAATTTTTAGTTAGGAAAACTATATTCATTCTTTTTTTTTTTTAATATACAGAAGTCGCGCACACTACACGATAGCTTAGCGCATTCCAGTAGCCATTTTGAAAAGTCGTGCTGGGGTCGCGACTTCGGCGTAATTTGTAAAGTATAAAATATCTTTAAATTAATTATAATTAAGTTTTCCTTTAAGTGTTTGTCTAAATTTATTAATCAAAGTATTTTTAAAGTATTATTTTCAATATAATTTTGACTAAAAACTATTCGATTATTATTGGATTCGGAGATTAGGAGGGATGGCCATTTTGCTCGGTCTGTTTTGCAAGATCTCTTGGTCTAGTCAGCCGTACCCCTCCTCCGGGTGAGGTACGGCTTGAGGATTCTATTCAAAAGGTGAGGAATCAACAGGCTGAAGTATCCATCAGAAGAGCAAGTTACTTACCTTCGGTAACGCTTTTTCTGTTGGATACAGTATCTGCATGTGGATTCCTCACTGTCCCACCCGCCTCCCCGTTGTCCACCTGTTTTTACCAAAAAGATGCTTTTACTGTTTGGCATGAATGTTTTTAATATGTCTTAATCATGCTCATGTTTTAATAGGGAGAAATGCTTGATATATTGCTATTTCTTTATGCCTTTATTGGTTATGCGTGTGTGTGTGTATATATATTCACTGAAAAAACCATAGGTTTCAGGCACGTTATAGTTGGGAATTAGCATTTAAAAAACCTTAGAAATTAACTGAAAAAAACATAGGTTTCAGGGGCGTTATAGTTAGCTGGACTTTTCACTCGTACAAAACCATTGAAATTCCCCCGTTATAGTTAGTTCAGCTAACTATAACTCGCGCGCCCGCAATGCACTGCTGATGACATCTCAAATGACATCACTGATGACATCATCCAGTGAATGTGTGTTTTTCTGAAAATTACATATGTTTTATATATGTATATCTCAAGGTCGATGGAAGAATAAATGGGTATATAAGTGTCTAAATGGATGATTTGGTTTTGAAAAATTGATTGTATAACTGACTGATTAAGTGTATCTTAGTGAATACATGGCTTAGTGAGTAATGTTTAAATGTGTAAATATCTGTATCAGTCTCTCACTTTGTGTATAAGTGGCTGCATGGGTTGGTGAGTAGCTACATGAGTCTATATAGGTTATTAGTTGGTTTTTTGAGTATCAGTATGAGTGTCTGAGTGTCTGTATGGTTCGGTGGGGGGTATTACGTAGTGCATAGGTGCATGAATGAGTGACTCACTGTTTGTATGTGTTGAAGACAGCATGTGTGCAGGACTGTATGGGTGGATGAGTGTGTGCATGGGTGTGTTAGTGAGTGAATGACTGTCTCAATAGTGTCTTTATGAGTAACTACATATGTTTTAAACTAGTATATGTGACTATTGGTGTATATAAGTGAGTATATGTGAGAGATTGAAAGAGTTCCTGTATGAATAAGTATGTGTTTCTATAAGTGATTGTTTAAAAGACTAAGGCCCATATGTATGAAAGCAAAAATTACTCGCAAACGCTGCGAATGGCAAAAAGCAGCGTTTGCGACTGATTTTTCGCTAATTCATATCTATGACACACATCTTAAGAGAAAATTAAGAAATCGCTAAATTAGCGATTTCATAGCCTGCGAAACAAGAAATCTGCGATTATCCTTGCGATTTCTTCAATTGCGATTTCCTAACATTGCGAAATTCGCAAGAAGGATATCGCAAATTAAGAAATCGCTGACACATGTAAGAAAAATTAGCTAATTGCGATTTCACGAAATTCGCAAATTAAGAAATCGCTATTGCATGCAGGTGGTAAACTGGTGCAAGGTACTTAAACCACCCCACAATGCAACAGACCCACCCACAATGGCAGGAATGTTCGTAATAGCCAGGAGGCTGCGTATTCGGGCTCTTGCACAGAGGACAATGAGACAGGAGCGTATATTCAGGCTGCGCATAACTCTGTTCCAGCACACTGAAGAGGACATCTATGACAAGTACAGACTGCACCCACATACCATAATGGACCTGATTGAGGAGCTGAAACCGTACTTGGAACACCCTACACGCAGGACACAAACAATTCCCACACGTGTGCAGGTCCTGTGCTCCCTGCACCTCCTGGCGACAGGGAGTTTTCAATGGGTAATAGCGGAGGTTGGTGGGGTGTCACAGAGTGCACTTTCGCGCCTCTTCCATGCCTTCCTAGATGCAATGCTACAGAGGCTCTCTGTGGGAGGGCAGGTTTGATATGCAGACGAGGAGGCTGTATATATTTTCCAAATGAAAGATTTTTATTTTCCTTAGTGGCAATGAGAGGTCGTGCATACACAGTTCCTTTTGGTTCTCCTCCTGTTGCTCCCTGAGCTGGACCCAAAGGTGATGTTGAACCCGAAGGGTAGGACTCCTCTTCGTCGCTCGTATCGATGTCTTCCCGGAGGCTCATAGGAGGAAAGAGAGAAGGAGCTGTCAGTTCTGAGCTGGTTACACTCTTTTGGGTATTTTACTATAACCGTCACCACACCCGGAAGTGCTCTCTCTCTGGTTGCTCTTTCTTAAAGGTTGTGCCGGGAGGTGGATGTGAATAAAACAAAAGAAAGGCAACAGAAAACAACTGTGACCTTATCGGGTTCGATATTTATGTGGTTTCTTTGCCTCAGAGGAACCAATAGCATCAGGATAAGCTTAGGGGTGCGCTGAGGTCGTTCTTCTCTATGGCCAAGATACAGTCTACTCTGTCTGAGGCTAGTGAGACATGTCTACGTGTCACACCCTTTTCATGCAATCCCTCCCCCCTCTCCCCCCCTGGATCCCTGGGGACGGTTGTACTCACAGGCTCCAGAGTTGCCGCCGCTCCCCAGCATCCTCCGTCGAACACCACCACTCCTCGCACCACTGCTCTTCCGGGTCTACGGCGTCGCCGCCTTCCTTCCAAGCATCCTGGTTTTCGTCTTCGCCTTCTGCTGCCGTCGTACTGAGTCCGCCTTCTCTCTGTTGCTCGTTGCGTCGTTCTCCGTCTTCTCTACCGCTGTTCTGCCACACCAGCTCTCCGCTACCGCCACCTTTCATTGGGTCTGGGATACCACTTCCTAGGTCAACCCCGCCTACTTCCGATGGCTCCCGGATCTCCTTCTGTTGAGAGACAGGGGGGGTTGCATGGGTAATGTAGTCTTTGGCAGTCCCGTTTTCCTGTAATACCGGGAGGATGGCGTTGACTACGAAACGAACCCTCCCCGGGTGCTATACAGGTATGTCCGTCCTGCGATTTCTCACATCCCCTTTCCCTTGCTGTCCTTCTACTAAGAGTTTGTTCTTGGGGAAACCTGGACAGATAGTCTACATTTCCTTGTTCACTCCCTTTTCGGTGCTTGGTGTGGAATCGATAGGGTTGGAGGGACAGGAACCATCTAAGGACTCTCTTGTTGTGGTCCTTGTTCTGGGCTAACCATTCAAGTGGGGCGTGGTCAGTATACAAGGTGAATTCGCGACCTTCTAGGTAATAGCGTAAAGTATCTATGGCCCACTTAATGGCCAGGGCTTCTTTTTCGATAGTAGCGTAATTTCTTTCTCTTGGGAAGAGTTTCCGGCTAAAGTATAGGATGGGCTTTTCTCCTTGTGGGGTCTCTTGGGACAGAACAGCCCCTAATCCCTGGTCCGAGGCGTCTGTTTGAAGGATGAAGGGGAGCGAATAATCCGGACTGATCAAAACGGTATCATAGGTAAGTGTGGTTTTCAAGACCTTGAAGGCACGTAGAACATCAGGAGGCGGTTTCTGTAATACCTCTTCGGTTTTTACCTTTTTCTGAAATAAATTAGTTAAAGGGGCTGTCAGGTGGGAAAACTGAGGTATAAATCTGCGATAGTATCCTAACAACCCTAGGAAGGCTCGAAGATCTTTCTTAGTTTTGGGTAGGGATATTTGGGAGATTGCAGCTAATTTAGAGGATTGTGGTCTGATAACCCCCTCCCCCAATAGATACCCCAGGTACTGAACAGTCTGGGCTGCGAGATGACTTTTGGCGGGATTTATTTTAAGACTGTATTGTCCTAAGGTTTGGATTACTTGAAAAAGGTGTGATAGGTGTTGTTCCCACGTGTCGCTATATATGATTATATCATCTATGTAGGAACCTGCATAGGACTCATGGGGCTGTAAGGCTATATTCATTGCTCTCTGGAAGGTTGCAGGTGCCAAAGGGTAACACCTTAAATTGATATCCCCCGGGGTTGAAAACGCCGTTTTCTCCCTATCCTGTTTTCTCAGGGGGACCTGCCAATAGCCTTTGCATAAATCCAAAGTGCTGATATATTTTGCTTTACCTATTCGTTCCACCATCTCATCGACTCTTGGCAGGGGGTACGTGTCAAACTCCGATATTTTATTGACTTCTCTGAAGTCGATGCAAAATCGCACCGATCCGTCCGGTTTCGGTACGAGGACAATAGGTGAATTCCACTCACTTATGGATGGTTCAATGATGTCCATTTGTAGCATCTTTTGTACCTCTTCTTTTATGACTTGACGACGGGCTTCGGGAATGCGATAGGGTTTCAATCGAACCCGTTTTCCTTGGGGAGTTTTCAGGGCGTGCTCTATAAGGGTAGTTCGGCCAGGAGTGGTAGAAAAAGTATCTTTCAGGGGTTGTAAGACTCGTGAAAGGTCGTCCCGTAAGGTGAGAGGTAGGTCGGGGTCGATGCACTGGTCGAACAAGGGAGACTGTACACCCGCTGTACATATCAAGACAGGCAAAGGACCCTCCCATTTCTTTAGCACATTAACATGGTATATTTGGGTCGTATGTCTAGCTGGATCAAGTTCAAGACGGTAAGTCACCGGGGTTACCTTTTCCACTATTCGATAGGGACCCTGCCATTGTCCTAACAGTTTTTGATCCGAGGAGGCCATCATGAGTAGCACTAAGTCACCCTCTTGGAACGTCCTCTCTTTGGTTCTTTTATCGTATTGGCCTTTCTGTGCCCCATGGGCGTCTTCTAAATTGTTCCGCACTATAGCCCTGATCTGGCTTAAGTGATTACGTAAGGAGGATACATACTCGGAAAGGGGCTTAGAATTGTCTTTTTCTTGTTCTCCCCCTTCTTGGGCCATGTCTAAGAAGGTACGGGATCTATGGCCATATAACAACTCAAATGGCGAATAATCGGTGCTTTTCTGTTCTTTGCACCTAATGGCGAATAAGGCCAGAGGTAACATGTCTTCCCATTTTCTTGTTTCAAGAGCCAACAGCTTCTTAAGTGTGGTCTTAATGGTGGCATTGTACCTTTCCACTAAACCATCGGTTTGTGGATGGTACGCCGCTGTTCTTATCTGTTTGACCCCTAACTGGGAGCAGACCTGCCTCATCAAGCGTGATACGAAAGGGGTCCCTTGGTCAGTCAATATTTCTTTGGGGAAACCCACCCTTGTGAAGACTGTAATCATGACTTTCGAGATATTAGAGGCATCGGGTCGACGTAATGGTATGGCCTCTGGGAATCGAGTGGCGTAGTCTACTAAGAGCAGAACATACCGACAACCACTGCGAGAGGGTAACAAGGGTCCTATGATGTCCATGCCGATGCGGTGGAAAGGCTTGTCTATTATAGGGAGGGGTCGAAGTGGAGCTCGGGGAGGATGGTATCTACTGTTCTTTTGACACACTGTACACTCTACAGTATTTCTTGACCTGCTGATAGATTCCTGGCCAGTAGAACTGCTCCGTTATCATTTTCTCCGTTTTCTCCGCCCCAAGAAATAGTACTTTTTCTTTGAAAGGACCTGGAATCAATAATTGGCCCTTCTGGTTGGGGGATCCCTTTCTATACAGTAAACCCTGTTTCTTAAAGAAATAAGGACCTACGCGTTGTGGATCTTCTTTGTCTAAGGCTTGGTTCCATGCTTCCTGTAATACTGGATCCTCTTGCTGTGCGGCATGGAAATTTCTATCGGCTTCCCACGGATTCTCCTCCAGAAGGACGGGTAATGCCAAGGGGCTTCTGGACTTTTCGGCTCTCCGTTGTTTTCTACTTTTCCTCTCTTTGGAAGGTGGCCACTCATTATCGTTATCTTGAGAAAAAGGGGCGGAGGACCACCACTCGTCCTCTTGGGAACTGGTCCCGTGTAATAACTGAGGCAGTTTAGGGTAATCATTCCCCAGTATTGCTTGTTCTGGTAAGCGTGGTATCAACCCCACAGTCAGGGTTGTTCCTGAATCGTGTGGATGTTGAATTTGTACTCGAGCTGTGGGATACGGCTTGGTATCCCCGTGAACACAACGAATGGATACAGTTCCGTCAATGGGGTCGATTCGGTTCCCCAGTTCTTGAGGTCGTATTGCGCTGTGTAAGCACCCTGTATTAGCTAGGGCAGTCATTGATTTGCCATTCACGGATACATTGCATCGATAGGGGGCTTTTCCTTTTTCAAAGGGAGAGCAGTAATAATTACGTGCCATCCCTATTTCCATTGGTTCCTCTTTCAGGGGACAAAACCGGGCGATGTGTCCCATCCCTCTACACTGGAAACACTGGGGACCCATTGGCGGGGCCCGAGGGACTAATCCTCCAGGAACAATGGTTATGGGGTCCCGTCTTTTTACCAACTGAGAACGCAGAGGACGCTGGGCCTCATGAGCCGTGGGTTTCCCGGTAGCTCCTCGCGACCCCTCTGTACCTCCTGGGCCCTGTTAAAGGCGCTGGCGATTTCCACTGCGGTTTCAAGGTTGAGGTTGGCACCCACTTTTGGATAGGAGGGTGAAGAGGACAAATATTGTTCCAAGTATATTTTTGCCATGATCCCCTCCTTATCTGTGGTGGCTGGTTTTAACCACCGATCGGCCATATCTTTTACCCTAAAATATAAGGCTCGAGGGGTTTCTTGGGGTCCCTCCCTCATTTGTCGTAGTTTCCGCCGATAGGTCTCATCATCTACTCCCAGCCGTTCCATAATACAGCGTTTGATGTCAGAGTAGGGAACCACCCCCTGTACCGTCACGGCCTGTAGGTCTCCTGACAGGAGGTGACCCAGGTATTGGCCCCACTTATCGACTGGCCATGAGGCCGCAGTTGCCATCCGTTCAAAATTGGTAAAGAAATAGTCTGGATCTTCTCCTGCTACGTAGCGTTGTAAAACCACAGAGGGAAGGACCTCTCTGGTATCCAAGTACCTCTGTGATTTTGTCCATAGCTGCCCCATGGGTTTGGTTCTGACCCGTGAGTACTTGTTGTAACTTGCCCCGGTCTTCTTCTACGACAGTGAGGAAGCGTTCCATTACTTTCCCTAGATGTTCCTGGTTTTCTGCCATCTTGGCTAAGGCAGCCTCCATGTCTCCTTTCAATCCCACTTCTGACACCACTTGTGGGAGGGCAGGTTTGATATGCAGACGAGGAGGCTGTATATATTTTCCAAATGAAAGATTTTTATTTTCCTTAGTGGCAATGAGAGGTCGTGCATACACAGTTCCTTTTGGTTCTCCTCCTGTGGCTCCCTGAGCTGGACCCAAAGGTGATGTTGAACTCGAGGGGTAGGACTCCTCTTCGTCGCTCGTATTGTTGTCTTCCCGGAGGCTCATAGGAGGAAAGAGAGAAGGAGCCGTCAGTTCTGAGCTGGTTACACTCTTTTGGGTATTTTACTATAACCGTCACCACACCCGGAAGTGCTCTCTCTGGTTGCTCTTTCTTAAAGGTTGTGCGGGGAGGTGAACGTGAATAAAACAAAAGAAAGGCAACCGAAAACAACTGTGACCTTATGGGGTTCGATATTTATGTGGTTTCTTTGCCTCAGGGGAACCGATAGCATCAGGATAAGCTTAGGGGTGCGCTGAGGTCGTTCTTCTCTATGGCCAAGATACAGTCTACCAATGCAACAAGGGGAACCCCTGCAAAATGGATGTAGGTAGAGATTCAGGGGAAAAAGCAGAATAAATACGAAAAAGAGTGTCTACCTATAAATTTCAGAACGTACAATGTATCGTCTTTTTAGTATATCCACACTTGGACTAAGACTACAAAAAGGAAATACAGACAATAAAATTCAAAACATAATCGTGAACAAGTTTATAATAGTTTTATTTTTAAATTGGATCAATTTATGAAAAAATGAATTCAGTGCATTGGTAGATTTGCTATAGATACGTGAAAAATTTGGACCGATCCGTTTCACCTGAGGCTTTCCTTTTCGCTCGGAGTACTCTGAACTGGCATTTCACCGCTAAGACTCGCGCTGTATCAGCTTTGTTTAAATCTCACCACGACAAACATTCCCGTGGACTTCACAAAGATGCATCTAATTCATCTCTCCATGGCCCTTTAAAGCCCTATTCATTAAGGAGCGGTAGCTTAACCATCTCGCTCCCGGAATTCTATCATTAAGGGATTCATTTCTGATTCCGAGAGTGTTTATTCTCCCTTCAGAATTATTTCAAGCAAACGCCTTGATTGATTGTCTCTAACCTGAACTTTCCTGCTCATTCCTTCCACGTGATTTCACAGGTCCCAACCTTAACCCATACTATGACTCTTGGTTTCTGTTCGCCCTGAGGAAGGTGGCACCAACATTTCAGTGCTTTCACTGAAACGCGCGTCGGCGCTCACATGTGGCCCACCCAAGCCCTGATTCCTTAATTTTGAACATGTGTTTCTTAACACAATATTGAATATTCATATGATTTTGTGTATATATCGAATTTTGTTAATACATTGAATATTTCTTGGGTTACTGATACCTTCTATATCTGAATGTGTGAATTTAGTGTTTATGCCTTAGAATGATTTCGGTATGAGTGTGTCAGTGTGTGAGTACGTCTGGGACCCCGATAAGCATGCTCAAGATACAGTCTACTCTGTCTGAGGCTAGTGAGAAATGTCTACGTGTCACACCCTTTTCATGCAATCCCCCCCTCTCCCCTCGCCCCCCCTGGATCCCTGGGAACGGTTGTACTCACAGGCTCCGCCGCAACTCTCCAGAGTTGCGGCCGCTCCCCAGCATCCTCCGTCGGACACCACCACTCCTCTCACCACTGCTCCTCCGGGTCTACAACGGCGCCTCCTTCCTTCCAAGCGTCCTGGTTTTCGTCTTCGCCTTCCGCTGCCGTCGTACTGAGTCCGCCTTCTCTCTGTTGCTCGTCGCGTCGTTCTCCGTCTTCTCTACCGCTGTTCTGCCACACCAGCTCTCCACTACCGCCACCTTTCATTGGGTCTGGGATACCACTTCCTAGGTCAACCCCGCCTACTTCCGATGGCTCCCGGATCTCCTTCTGTTGAGAGACAGGGGGGTTGCATGGGTAATGTAGTCTTTGGCAGTCCCGTTTTCCTGTAATACCGGGAGGATGGCGTTGACTACGAAACGAACCCTCCCCGGGTGCTATACAGGTATGTCCGTCCTGCAATTTCTCACACTCACATCACATTTACTTCCCCACCACCCAACAGGCATTACAGCAAACAAAACTGGACTTCTACCAGATTGCACGTTTCCCCCATGTCATTGGCTGCATCGATGGGACCCATGTGGCCATCACACCCCCATCAGCAACTGAATATGTCTACAGAAATCGGAAATGCTACCATTCCCTCAACATACAGATTGTGTGCAACGCAAAATATATCATCACTGACATCGTACCCAAATACCCCGGCAGTACACATGACTCCTTCGTCTTTAGAAACAGCGGAATACACAGACGTCTGAGTGCTGGAGAGTTTGGGGAGGGGTACCTGCTAGGTAAATACATGGCACACATCAATACATACACTACATCACTTGAGGGGGGGGGACATTGACTTACCTATTGTGTTTGACCATGCAGGTGACCGTGCCTATGCTGTGCGCTACTTCATCCTGACCCCATATCTGGATCCTGCAAATGCAAGTGAGAGGAGCTACAACAGGGCACACAGATCTACACGCTGCGTCATTGAGCGTACCTTTGGAATCCTGAAGAGCCGATTCAGGTGCCTGCATAAAAGCGGAGGCGCACTGCAATACTGCCCTGAGACCTGCTGTTAAATCGTGGCAAGCCGTGCAATGCTACATAACATGGCAATGAGGAAAGGCACCACAATTGATGTGACCGATACAGACACATTGGATGACGAGCGCCCTGCTCCCCCTGCCAGACCTGCAGCAGGAGTTGGGGCAGCTGCTGGACGCCAGAGACGGACTGAGATCACACAAAACTACTTCTAGGTGAGTAATGATGAAAAGACACAAAAAAGCTTGATAATGTGTTAAGTGTTTATTCACACTTCACATTGAAGAAATTCTAGCTGACCCCAGCATATGTTGTGCACACAGTGCAGGTAAGGCACAAGTAATTGTGCAAACAGCATTTTCGGGTTCATGCACCCGTGTTGCAGTGAGTGTCACCGCACATGTTCACCTCCTTCGGTGACGTCCAGGCTGAGTGCCCCCCATGGTGTTCCCTTGCCCTGCACCCTGTGTGGCACTGCGGCGTCTTTCCCCTGGCAAGGTGGGAGTGATGCTGCTCCGACGTGAGGTGTCCTCACTCTCGGCAGAGGCCATGAGTGCGCTGCCACCAGCATTGGCTGTCTGCAGCTGCTCCACAGCAGTGGTTACCTGTGCAAGTCCTTGGGCAATATCCTGGCAGCAGTGTGCCATCTCGACCTGCATTGTTATGCTTCTGCGTGTGAGGGTGCTGGTGGTGGTGCAGAGGCGGTTCACGGCCTTCGTGTAATTGTGTAGGCGTGCATTGGCACGTCGGCCAGCCCTGTCATTGGCGGCTTGGGTGTGCCTCAAAGTGTCACAGAGCTCATGGATCGCCCCTGCCATGGCCACGAAGCCCTCCCCCATGTTCTTCTGGTCCTTGTGTATGCGGCATAGCTGCCGATTAATTGACCGCAGTGCTTTGCTTTGCAGGCGCTGTTCCTGCAGCATGCTCTGTTCCAGGCCTGAGAACACGGATCCTTCTGCTTCAGTCGCAGTGCTGCTCCTGGGCCTTGATCTGCATGTCTCCTGTGGTCTACTCCTTGGCGTTTGTGTGTCATGAATGGGCATGTGTGACACACCCTGACTCCCCTCTCTCCTGTCTCGGTGTCATCCCCTGTGGCAGGTCATTTGTCCTCAAATGGAGGCAGTGGGGGCACATGTGCGCGCTTCCTGCGCTGGATTGGCTGCTGCTCAGTGTCATCGCTGGAGTACGCAGGGTGTGCAGGCTCCTCTCCCTCTGCGCTGTCTTCTTGTGTCCTGCCATGTGCTGTGGATGTAAAGGGGACTACATGAGTTTGTGTTATTGTCTGCATGTGGCAATCAATAAAGTTCCTAAAGTTTTTTTTGGCTAACCTCTGACACTATAGCATTCACTTATCCCCAACCCACATGTTGCATTTAATTTCCTTAGTCTCATGGACACACAGTCGGACACAGTACTACGAGTCCCATGATGCATTGCTGGGTGTGCTGTAAGACCTGGGCTGGATTGACATTTTGGGAGTTTACTATGGCATTTGGGGAAGTGTGCATGGGATGGGGAGGAGTGCAGATTGATTTTGCATGCATCTTACCTTGACTGCTGGATGCAGGGTCGGAGCTGTCTGTCAGCCACACCACCAACGCTCTCAGGCAGGAGAGTAGACTCCACGAGCTCCTCATGGGGGGTTGGCTGCTCTGCAGTGGATGGTCCTCCTCCAGTCTGATTTGCGTCCATCAGTCTGGCTGCCACCCTCTCCTTGGGACCTCTGGCGCATGTCGTACCACCGCTTGCGCAGCTCTTCGATGGTATGTGTGGTGACTCCCACTGCATTCACCTTATTCTGTATTTCTAGCCAGATTTTCCACTTCCTCGCCTCTGGGACACGCAGTGCCTTCTTGCCGAAGAGGAGCTCATGGCTGCAGACCATCTCCTCAATGAGGACCTCCTGCTCCTTTTCGGAAAACTTATGCTTTCTCTTCCTTTTCTCTGCATCCTTGCCCTGCTGTTGTTTGGTGGAATCCATTGCTGGTTGCACTCTCCTGGGATGCCTCCTCACACTCCCCAAGCAGCCTCTGGGTGTGGCGGCTCAGGTGAGCAGGTGCAGGAAATCACTCCAGTTTCCTGTTTGTGATGTCATCAGGCTGCATCCGGATTGCAGATTCACGTTTTTGCGATTTCTTAATTAGCGAATTTCGCTATTAAGAAATCGCAAAACGGGTGTCTGAGAATAATTTGCGATTTTTAAGACATCGCAATCTATTTGCGATTAATTTTTTACATCCCTCTTAGCGAATCTCAATTTGCGAATCGCAAAATATTGCAAATTAGGATTTGCTAAACGGGAGTTTGATACATATGCCCCTATGTATGTGTAAGTTTCTGTAGAAGTAAGTGTGGTGGTGTGTGCAAGTAAATGGATGTTTGATTCTTTATTAGCATGTGTGACTATGTGTGTGAGTAACTCTATGGATGAGTGGCGTTGTGTAACAGGATGCATGGGTGTATGAGTACATATGATGAGTGAGTACATGTATTAGTGACTGTATAGGACTGTTGGTGAATGAGTGGATGTGGATGTGGATCTTAGAATTACTGAATAGGTTGTTGTAACTGATATTGGTATGTCCATTGTTTTGAACATTGTAGTTTCTATTTTTGAATGTGTGTATCAAAGGTTATATTAGGGGAAGAGGAGGTCTGCCACTCTATCACAAGGATGATGTCATCATTGATGTCATTAGTGATGTCATTTGAGATGTCATCAGTGATGTCATGAGTGATGTCACCGACCATTTCATGAGTGATGTAATATGTGACGTCATCAGCAGTGCATTGCGGGCGCGCGAGTTATAGTTAGCTGAACTAACTATAACGGGGGAATTTCAATGGTTTTGTACGAGTGAAAAGTCCAGCTTACTATAACGCTCCTGAAACCTTTGGTTTTTTCAGTGAATTTCTAAGGTTTTTTAAATGCTAATTCCTAACTATAACGTGCCTGAAACCTATGGTTTTTTCAGTGAATTTCAAAGGTTTTTTAAATGCTAATTTCTAACTATGCCTACAGAGATAGGACATGTGAAGAAAGAAGACAAAACGCACAGAAAGAAAAAAAAGAAATGCAGAAAGAAGCAACAGAAGTCCTCAAAGACGAAGAAAAGTGCAGGAAGAAGGATAACGTGCAGAAAGTACAAACAGAAGAGCAGAAAGAAGCCTTGTTGCAAAATCATCCTGTACCCTCAACTTTTTCAGACGTATACTGGTGGTAACTGAGTCTGACTAAGCAGTCCTAGAGCCAGTGCTATGTTAAAAGACACTCAGAATACAGTGAAAACACTTACATACACTAGGGAACACTATACGTTGGGGTCCCCCTGTGATCAGCATGACCTCCTCTGTAAGCCCCTAATATATAATAGGGCAGGGGATTAAAACTACCTCTTAAAATGTGCCACAGGGTGTGTTTGCACACGTCACCTCGGGCCCTGTCCCCTCACTTCCCCACTGTGTAAACACGCCCTGTGGCCATTTTAAGTTGGGAGATTAAGTCCCCTTGAATCCTGAGGGTCCCTAGGGTCCAACTAGACCACTAGGTACCTCCAGTATGCGCCACAGAGCTGCGTTGCAGAGAGGTGTAAAAAGTGGCACGGCCGGGCCACCTCTCTGCAACGCAGCTCAGTGGCGCTTACTGGACGCACCTGGTGGGCTAGTTAGCCCCCAGGGGCCCTCAGGATTGAAGGGGAATTATTTCCCCAACTTAAAACGCGCCATAGGGCGTGTTTGCACATGTCACCTCAGGCCCCGTCCCCTTCCTTCCCCACTGTGTAAACATAACCTGTGGCCATCTTTTAAGTTAGGAGATTAAGTCCCCTTGAATCCTGAGGATCCCTAGGGGCAAAATAGCCCACTAGGTACGTCCAGTAAGCGCCATTGCAGAGAGGTGTAAAAAGGGGCACGTCCTGCACCACCTCTCTGCAACGCAGAGCAGTGGCACTTACTGGAAGCACCTGGTGGGCTAGTTGGCCCCCAGGGTCCCTCAGGATTAAATGGGAATTATTTCCCCAACTTAAAACGCGCCACAGGGCGTTTTTGCACACGTCGCCTCAAGCCCCGTCCCCTCCCTTCACCACTGTGTAAACGCGCCCTGTGGCCGTTCTAAGTTGAGAGATTAAGTCCCCTTGAATCCTAAGGGTCCCTAGGGTCAAACTAGCCCACTAGGTACCTCCAGTAAGCGCCACAGAGCTGCGTTGCATAGAAGTGTAAAAAGGGGCGTGGCCTCAGAACACCTGTCTGCAACGCAGCTCCATGGCGCACACTGGAGATAGCTGTTGGGCTAGTTGGCCCTCAGGGACCCTCAGTATTGAAGGGTAATTAATTCCCCAACTTACAACTGGCAAGGGGGCGCGTTTGCAGAGTGCTGCAAGGAGGGGGCGTGGCCTCCAGCGCGATGCCGGACTTTTATTTATTTTAATTTTTAAGAAGGAGGGCTGTGTGGCCCCCCTTTTTTTTCTAATTTACTGGCCCTGGGGACCCCATCCCCCAGGGCCTGCACCCCAATTCTTTTGTTGAAAAAACATTAATTTGGCCCTCCCAAGGCCTCAGTCAGCCCCGGAGACCCCAACCCCGGGTCATGGCCTTTTTTTTATTTAAATTCTTTAGGAGGGGGCTGCGTTGCCCCCCTCCTCAGGCCACTTATGGCTCCGGGGAACCCATCCCCCGGGGCCGGCCTTTGTTTTTTATTATTTTAAAAATATATATATTTATAGAAACACCTAGGACATGCTGGACAAACCGTATGTACCTATCACCATGACGATTTGCGTGATATTCATTAAAAGGCGACTATGCATAGAGTGAATCCACATGGAATGTATTTACACCGCTAGTGAAGCTCTGACGTGTCTGACGCCCTACCGTACAAAGGGCACTGTTAGTCAAAAGGGCACAGGTCCACAGTTTCCATACAAACCGGTATGTTCAGGAAAAGAAAGTAGACCTCTATGAAACAATACTCAATTGGTATTAAAAGCCCTCACTCGCCAACCTGGTTGGTGACATGCTTCATCATCGGGCTTCCACTGGGACGACCGAATGTCATCCCAGTGTGCTGCAACGCCAGGTTACTGCGGAGCGGGGTTCTTGTGTGGGGGTAGTGAATTTAAAATTTCCCATTGAGTCAAAAAATAAAACTTTAATAATTTTGCTAATTGGAAAGGAATAAAAGGGAGTGAGGGTCAAAAAAATAAAAGACCTGGTTCACTCCGTGGCGGTCAACATGTTTCTGCCTCTATGAGTGTTAATCGGGCATTCTTCAGGACCAGAGTGGAGGTGCGGAACCCCGGTGGTGTGAACACTCTAAGGTTCACCCTACCGTGGGCTACTTGTGTGAAAATCAAAAACTTAATAGTGAAAACTCCGCCAGAAAATGTTACTTATTAAGGGGAGAGGAACGAGTTTACTCTGACATTACAAATGACAAACAAACAGAAAGACAAAACATAAAAAGAATTATCAGTGTTTGTCGCAAAATCGTGCTCTACAACTCAGGAGTTAAGAACAGTCGTGCTCAGAGGACAAATGAGTGCCACTAGATCTACCTCAGGTGCAAAATGTGAAGAAATGTGCACCTAGGTATATTCAAGTATCGGTGTTAGATAATGGCTCGTTATCATATTGAATGTGACTATTAGTCAAATCTCGGAACGCACGTGAAATGTATTGGCGTGCCACTCAAAATACGGAGAAACGGGAGGGCTAGGGACTGATTCAACTGCCCACGATGCTCAGTATGCACGTATTAGGGTAAAATCTTACAGAGAGGCCAATCCGTTAAATGCCTCATGGATCCCGGGAGGGGGGTGGGAGCAAATTGGCACACCCTGCATCAGGGAAAGATAAAGAGAAAGGGGAGTCCGGGTCATTAACTCGAACGGAGGAGAAAGCAAGAACCCGCTTACCTTCTCGGGCGGGGAGCGGTATGTGTTACTTACGCCCTTGCTGCTCAGCACCCGTGGTAAACCTACACAGCCTCTTGCTGCCGGGTCCGGATGGTAGAGATCCGGGACCGGAGGTGCGTATAAAAGACAATCGGAGCGTCCCTGGTTGGGCTCACTGAGAGAGCTTCTACCTGATTGGATAGAATGATCCAGCTCCGTTACTGATTGGATATTAGATATCCAATAGGAGTGACGAAAAGAAAAAAGAGTCGTTCTTAGTGCGTGTAGAAAAAAGAAAGAAGGGAGGCACAAAACTTTAATGGCAGGTACCCAGAGGGACACAAACCAACACAGACCACACGTGAAGTGTGCAAAGGGGCCTGATGTGAGGGCCCGACCCCAAATAGGTGGAGAAAGAGTTTTATGCATACGCTGAGGTTCGTTCTACTCGAAGTGAACAATCGGCAGACTCGCGTATTCGAAAAGTGCCTAGATATGCATAAGGGGGTATGGGGCAGGTGATTAATCCCCAACTGTCTCAAATAAAACATATATAAAAAGGATATGTATCGTAATGGCTGGGAAAGTAGATGACGCCAAATGACAAAATTAGGTCATAGCAGCTGAGGTCTCTTAGTCACAGGAGTTCCTAATGTATAAAAAGTTATAAAATACTCATCCTGTGGACTGAGAGTATATTACAGAATATTAGTCCAAGGAACATTATCATTTAACCCATGGAGGTTAGTCCCCAGGCGATAGACCCATCTCTGCTCCCTTTCAAAAAGTACTTTAGGGATGTATCTGCCTTTTGAAATCTCTTCGATCACAGTCCACTTTAAGTCTTTTTATGTTTTGTCTTTCTGTTTGGTTGTCATTTGTAATGTCAGAGTAAACTCGTTCCTCTCCCCTTAATAAGTAACATTTTCTGGCGGAGTTTTCACTATTAAGTTTTTGATTTTCACACAAGTAGCCCACGGTAGGGTGAACCTTAGAGTGTTCACACCACCGGGGTTCCGCACCTCCACTCTGGTCCTGAAGAATGCCCGATTAACACTCATAGAGGCAGGAACATGTTGACCGCCGCGGAGTGAACCAGGTCTTTTATTTTTTTGACCCTCACTCCCTTTTATTCCTTTCCAATTAGCAAAATTATTAAAGTTTTATTTTTTGACTCAATGGGAGATTTTAAATTCACTACCCCCACACAAGAACCCCGCTCTGCAGTAACCTGGCGTTGCAGCACACTGGGATGACATTCGGTCGTCCCAGTGGAAGCCCGATGATGAAGCATGTCACCAACCAGGTTGGCGAGTGAGGGCTTTTAATACCAATTGGGTATTGTTTCATAGAGGTCTACTTTCTTTTCCTGAACATACCGGTTTGTATGGAAACTGTGGACCTGTGCCCTTTTGACTAACAGTGCCCTTTGTTCTGATTTACTGTACACTGGCTTTGTTGATTTTGAATAATCTACTGAGGGGACTAGCCGTGTAGATCCCTTCCTCTCCTGTTGATTTTTTTGACGCCCTACCGTGCCTAATCCTGGCGCCCCCGCCGGTGGGTACTCTCTCAAGTAGACACCCTTGTCGTTTATTTATACAAACATGGGTAGCTATTGACGGGCACATTTAATATACACGCACACCAAGCCATTCAAAGGGGATTCGACAAAAATTCGACCAAACTATGCAAGAAACCCCCCTCACGGTTAATAAAAAACACATCCACCGCCGGATGTGTAATACTTTTTATTTTACTCTCTGGAAAGGAGACAAACCTCACTTGAGAGTCACAGCGTGCTCCTGGCTGAGCCCAATGCTGTGTTACACCCACCAGTGCCCGCCGATTGCCTCACACCTCTGTGTTGTATTCCACCAGCTAGTGCGGATGCTATGACACTTTCTAGCCCATGTGCACTGTAGCACCACCCCGTGAATATGTCATGCCACACTTGCCTTCGCACGGGTTATATTGCCCCATCTAACGTGCCTTCCTCGATGTGTATGTTATAACGCACAGCGCTATGCCATACATATTACAATCTGGGATCCATATCTTCGTCACAGTGCATATGCAACGTTACACTCCCCAGCACATATTTTATATTACAACTTTAGAGACTAGTTATGTTACACAACACTGCCCTGTGCATATTACACTCCAAGGCGCATATCGCATAGCACGCGCTAGTGCCTGTGCTATCTCGCGCTCTCCAATGAATCTGTTATTGCGCACAATGTATTGCAAATTATATTTCACGCCCCGGTTCATCTTATATCACACTTTTTGGTGCATAGTTTATACCATATACTACATCTAGTTCTCATTTTCAATCGTGCTCTCAGGACTATGTTCTATATAACACTGCGTCCACCTACCCTTTTCACGGGCATTACATTTTGCGATGGGGGTGGAGGGTCAGGGGGTGTTTCTGCCAAGTGAGCCCGGAGTCACAGTCACAAACGTCCTCTTCTTCCTGAATAAAAGTGAGATTATGCTGCATACATGTTCATATTTTAAGTAGTTTGCACAGACACACATTTTAAAAACAATAAAGTTCCTAATACCCACCTTCTCTGAACAGTTAGCTTGCTGCCCCATCCACCTCCTCCCTATCCTCTGTTGTCTGAATACATGGACTAGCCTCCTCCCTCCTGCCATGCATGGTCTGATGTGCTGCCACTGCCCTCCCTTTAGCATGATGTACCAGTCCACTCCTCCTACCCTCCATTGCCCAATTCTATGGCCCATCATTGACCTCCTGCTTAGCCTCTGGTCTTAGCTTGCTGCCCCTATTCTCCTTCCCCCTGCCCTCCGATGTCTTTGTGCATGACCCTGCTCCATCTTTTTTGCCCACCATGTTCCATGGACCTGCCACTCCTATCTACTCTGAGTGTTCTGTTGAGCTGCCACTCCCCTCCTACCTGCCTAGCATTGTCAGATGACTGTAACCTGTCCCTGCCACCTCCACCCTGCCTGTCCACATGCCATGCCCCTATCCCCTTCCTCCTGTCCTCCATGGTTCATTTTACTGCCACACCCTTCTGCCCTCCCTGATCTGTTGTGCTGCAACTGCTCCTCCTGCCTGCCCCACGCGGTCTGTTGTGAGGCCCTTTCCCCTGAACTCTCTTGTCTGTGCCCAGGTCCTGACCCTCCCTTCTATCCACCATGGCCCTTTGTGCATGCCCCTGCACCCTCCTTCTTGCCCATCATAGCCATTGTGCTGCCACTAACCCTCCCGCTTGCCATGCATGGTCTTCTGTGCTGCCATGGCCCCTCCCACCTTCCCTGTGTGGTCGGCTAGCTGCCCCTGACCCCCTCCCACCTTCCCTCCATGGTCTGTGTGTATGCCACCATAGTCTCATTGTTGCTCTCCATGGTGTGTCTTGTTTCTAGTACCCATCCTGCCTGACCTCCATGGTCATCTTGCTGCTCCTGCCCTGCCACCTTGCCCCCAGCACTCTGTTTTCATGTGCAGACCCCCTATTCCCTCCCTCCTGGCTTGTCTGTTCCATTGTAATGCCCCTGATCCGTCCCTCCTGCCCTTTATGGTTTGTTATGCTGCATCTTTCTCTCCTGTCTGTCCATTATGGTCAGCTAGCTACCATTGCCTCTTTCCCATCTGTTCTCTGTTGTCCATGTGCATGGTCCTGTCCCCTCCCTATTGCTTTCTATGGATTGTTGTGCTGCACTCCCGTCCCTCATGCGCTGTGTGGTGTATTGTGCTGCTGCAAACCCTGATGCCTGCCCTGTAGGGTCAGTTTGGTGCACCTCTCCATGTCCCTCCTGTCCTCTGTTATCCGAGTCCATGTCCCTACCCCAATTCCTCCTGCCTACCATGATTCAATGTACCATATTTGCAAACATTTTGAACTTGGTAAGAGGGAGAATTTGAAAAAAACTGGGGTATTGATTTTCCCCTTTGAGTTACATTGAAAAAGAGGAGATTGTAGACAGGAGTCAGATCAAATAGAGCCCATTTGAGCTTAAAAACATTGGACATTTCCTGGCTGAAACGGGTCTGTTGGCATGTATGGTTGTACTACCACTGCCTCTTCCTTCTGCCCACAATAGTCTATTATATTGCCACAGCCTCTCTTGCCAGTCCTGTATTGTTGGTTTGTTGCACCTGCCCCCTTTCCACTGCCCTCCATAGTCTGTTGTGCTGCCACTGCCCTTCCTGCCTGCCCAGTGTGGTCAAATTGTTGCCTCTGCACTCTCCTACCTGCCTTCAATTTTCAGAGTCCGTGCACCTGGCCTCTGCCTCTCAACAGTATCCCAATGAACAACTAGATTGCTAACATTCTTTATTTATTACAAAAGTGTGGAACGCCTGACGTCATCTTGATGTAATCAAAACTGTAATACCTAGAGTATTTCCTTTAGAAATTACATGTATGAGAAGGTCTTATTTGCATCAAAATTATGGTAAGTGCTCTAAAAAACTAAAATGAGGACATATTTTCTGAGTTTTCAAATAGCGACAAAGAACTTTTAAATTATTTGTAATCTTTGTTTTTTTATCCAGTTGACCACTTGATTAAATGTTGCACCTTGGCGAGAGGATGTGGTGTTATTTCCAGAGCTGCAGACTTTGCAACTGGGGAACCAGGTTGGAGTTTCTGCTTCAGCTCAGCATTCTGTGATTGTGGTCAAATCACTTAATCTCCCCATGTCTACAACCAAAATGAATTTGATCTTGTCTGATGGAACCAATGCTCATGTAAAGCACTCCAATACCTGACAAGTCTGCACTATATAAAACTGCAAATACACAAAAAATAAGAGTTTTGCACACTTCTGTCATTGGGCTACATGTGGGCTACATCTGGGTGATATTTGTGCTGCATTTAGGCTCTTTTGTGTCGGGTGGCCATCTTGGGAGATTTATTTCCTATGAAGTTTCCTAATTTCCTCATTTACTGCAGTCTCCTCAGTAGGAAATGCTTTCAGTTTTTTACTTTGATTCCATCAAGAAGGTATTCAGATAAGTCACACATTTGCCATAAATTCTGAATGTTAGCCCTCTAGTTGCTCATTAGATCACTGTAGTAAAGCTACTGCTCACCACGGAAGTCTGCTGCTGGTATTAAAAGTGCATGTTTCAGTCTGCATATCAGAAGTTTTTTAATGAAATAGAAGAGGATTTGAGAAGTCACTCAATGTGCCCTAATTTTTCTTTCTTCAGCACTAATCATAATTTCTATGGCAAAATGAACCCCCTCATTGTGTTCCTTTTTAAATTAAATGTTTTAAGTGTTACCACTTTATTCCAATCAAGATGGATTCAGGTGTGCCATACTTTTGTCATAAGTAAGACTTAGCGCTCTAGTTGTTCGTTAGACCACTCTGGGACATTCTGTCGTTGGGCTATACTTGGGCTACATCTGGGTGATATTTGGGCTACATTTGGGCTCTTTTGTCTCTGGTGGCCATTTTGGGAGACTTATTTGTTATGATGTTTCCTAATTTCCTCATTTACTACAGTCTCCTCAGTAGGAAATACTTTCAGTTTTTTACTTTGATTCCATCAAGAAGGCATTCAGATGTGTCACAAATCTGCCATAAATTCAGAATGTTAGCACTCTAGTTGCTTATTAGATCACTGTAGTAAAGCTACTGCTCACCAGGGAAGTCTGCTGCTGGTATTGAAAGTGCATGTTTCAGTCTGCATGTCAGACTTTTTTAATGAAATAGAAGACGATTTGAGAAGTCACTCAAAATGTGCCCTAATTTTTCTTTCTGCAGCACTAATCATACTTTCTATGACAAAATGACCCCGTCATTTTGTTCCTTTTTAAATTAAATGTTTTAAGAATTACCACTTTATTCCAACCAAGATGGCTTCAGGTGTGCCATAAGTTTGTCATAAGTAGGACTGTTAGCGCTCTAGTTGTTCTTTAGAACACTCTGGGAAGCTGCAGTAGAACACAAAGGAATCAACTGACAGTCTCTGCCCTTGTTGGATGTACATGTTTTACTGAGAATGTCAGACTTCATTCTCACATGACTGAGAAAGATAATGTGAATTTACAGAAAATATGCTCTGTTAGCTTATAGATCACCTTCCAAACCTCTGTGGGAAAAGCATGAGAAAATAGTTTTCTCTCAAACTTGATTCATGATATCACAGCAGAAGGCTTTTTCACATGGTAAAATCACCTTAGAACACACCACAATTCCTAAAATGAGTAGGGTACCATCAACAAATGATTTATAATGTAACTAAAGTCTTAAAACCTTCTATTAACTGCAATGCTTTTTAATGAGGTGCTATCATGTATATTGGTCCCAAGATGGCTGCCAACACTTCTTGGATGAAGTGCTGACAGCCAGTCAGATCTCACAATGATCTCATACCTCTCAGGCAGAACACAGAGAGTACGCCTCCCTCCGTTCCGCTCCGAGGCCACCGAAGTCATCTGCGGCGTCCCGCAAGGATCGTCGCTCAGCCCCACTCTCTTCAACATCTACATGAAACCCCTCGCTGCCATCGCACGCAAACACAACCTCAACATCATTTCCTACGCCGATGACACCCAGCTAATTCTCTCCCTCACCAGAGACCCCGACACCGCCAAAGCCAGCCTGCACGAAGGGATGACAGACGTCGCTGAATGGATGAACATCAGCCGCCTGAAACTGAACACGGACAAGACAGAAGTCCTCATCCTGGGACCATCACCCTCCGCATGGGACGACTCCTGGTGGCCCCCGGCACTAGGCACCGCACCTGAACCGACGGACCACGCACGCAACTTGGGCGTCATACTGGACTCCTCCCTATCGATGACCAGACAAGTCAACGCCGTCTCCTCAGCCTGCTTCCACAACCTCCGCATGCTCCGAAAGATCTTCCGATGGATCCCAACCGAGACCAGGAAGACGGTCACCCACGCTCTCGTCACCAGCAGACTAGACTACGGAAACACCCTCTACGCCGGTACTACGGCCAAGCTTCAGAAAAGACTTCAGCGAATTCAGAACGCCTCCGCCCGACTCATCCTGGACGTCCCCCGACGCAGCCACATCTCGTGCCACCTGAGAGACCTGCACTGGCTCCCGGTCAACAAGAGGATCACGTTCAGACTCCTCACCCACGCACACAAGTCCCTCCACGACCTAGGCCCAGGGTACCTCAACAGCCGCCTCACCTTCTACACGCCCACCCGCCGGCTACGTTCCGCTAACCTCGCCCTCGCCGTCGTCCCTCGCATCCAGAGAGCCACCGCTGGAGGAAGGTCATTCTCCTACCTGGCAGCTAAGACTTGGAACTCCCTACCCGTCCACCTGCGGATGACCCAGGACCACCTGGCCTTCAGGAAACAGCTCAAGACCTGGCTGTTCGAGCAGTAGCAGACCCCCTTCCCCAAGCGCCTTGAGACCCTTACGGGTGAGTAGTGCGCGATATAAGTTCCATGATTGATTGATTGATTGATTGATGTGTGGTTAGGCTCCGCCCAGATATATATGTGATTTTACTTTTGATTTTCTCAGGAACTACTGAACGGATTTACACCATTTAAGCAAAAGGCACTTGCCTGACCTGAGGACTACCTCTTTGCCAAATTTCAAGTAATTCTGTTCAGCCGTTCGGGCTGTACCTTCGACTAAAGGTCCTATGGGAAAATGCCTGGGGAAAATGCGTTTTGGGACCCCCCATTTTTCTCAGCCCCTGCTTGACGAATCACCCCGAGACTTTCAGGGTAGGAGCTGAGCGGAGCGCCCCATTAGTTTTGAAATTGTCACGAAGATAAGTCAACCGGCGCCAAAGTTATTCAAAATAGAATTTTCAGATTTCCTATGGGAACTCGGTCCTAACTATAACTATCTACTGGTAATCGCCAGTAGATAATATATATATAGTATTCTATGTACACATGTGAAAATGTGTCGGTCCACCTGTTTACCTCGGTGGCACGGAAAAAATGGGTGGAACTGATGTCAGCACGCAGACTAGGTCCTCTTATGGCTCCTATGACGTCATACGGTGTCACGAGCGGAGCCGTGCTATTATGACATAGTCGTTGACGTGGGAGAGCTAGGTAAGAATTTCCTTGGAATTCTCGCGCAGGGGATATTAACCTAAGTGTTCAGGCTAGTCCTTTGGGAGCAACTGTTTATGTTGCCCCTCCAGAAACCGAAACCAGTGATCCCAGGGCAGAGGCCATGCTGATGGCACACGAGGTGGGGAGCCCAGTCGTGTGCACCGGCGGGTCAGCGAAGTGACAAGCATCACTACCCACAGAAAAGATAACAAGGGCACTGAATAACACAGTATCTTCTCTTTGTATCTGGCAGTAACAACAAGGTTAAAATGCCCTAGTTCCAAAATGTAGAATTAGTGCTACAATGGTCTTCGAGAGGACCTGCGATGGATGCCGCTTCTGCTTTCCGTACACTGGAGGCGGCACATGGGTCACACGGTATGGTCATACTGCGGTGGGATGCGCACTCGTTGACCTCTCATGGCACTGCTCCACAATGAGGGGACAACTCTTTCCATTAGCTGTGTTTTCTGATGTGTCGCGCCGGCCCCGTCCAACAGCAGAACCCCTTTAGATCCAAACAGACTCTTCCACTCTCTCACGGAAGTGAAACCAGGCCACGCGGACACTTTTACAATACAACGGCTGGAAATGCACTTTTCGGTTAAAAAAAACATTCCTTCCTCCTAATTTATCAAATAAAGGACTCCTAGAAGAACGGGCAAGCTTTGATCGATAAACAGCCGTTGCAATGACTTTTTTACCAGTACAACGCATGCATTACCATGCATGCGTTGTACATCGTGAAGTCATCACTACGCATTTGTTTAGAATGCATGGTCATTTACCACGCATGTCTTTACAACAAATTTTGTTGTAAAGGTATGTATGGTAAATGACCATGAGTTCTAAAAAAATGTAGATGATCCACTTCGTTGTAAGGAAACAAAGGCTGTTCCGTTTCCTCACAACGACGTGCACCGCATGACATGAATCGGGAACCACGAGGAGAGAGGAACCACGAGGATTGGGCACGGGGTGGTGGTTACGTTTCTAGGGTTTAGGGTAGTGCAGTGGTGTGTGGGTATTGTAGGGGTCGTGCTGGTGATAGTGTTTCAGAGTTTAGGGTAGTGCAGTGGTGTAGTGTAGGGGGTTGTGCTGGGGGTAGTGTTTTAGGGTTTAGGGTAGTGCAGTGGTGTTTGGGTAGTGTAGAGGGTCATGCTGAGGGTAGATTTAGGCTTTAGGGTAGTGCAGTATTGTGTTTGGGTAGTGTAGGGGGTCGTGCTGGGGGGAGTGTTTTACAGTTTAGGGTAGTGCAGTGATGTTTGGGTAGTGTAGGGGGTCGTGCTGCATTGGTGTTTGGGTAGTGTAGGGGGTACTGCTGGGGTTAGTGTTTTAGGGTTTAGGGTAGTGCAGAGGTGTTTGTGTAGTGTAGGGGGTCATGCTGGGGGTAGGGGTTTAGGGTAGTGCAGCGGTGTTTGTGCAATGTAGGGGGTCATGCAGGGGGTAGTGTTTTAGGGTTTGGGGTAGTGGAGTGGTGTGGTGTTTGGGTAGTATAGGTGGTCGTGCTGGGCGTACTTTTTGTGTTTAGGGTAGTGCAGTGGTCTTGGGGTAGTGTGGGGGGGGCGTGCTGGGGTGGAGTTTTAGGGTAGTGTAGGGGGTCATGCTGGGGGTGGTGTTTCAGGGTTTAGGGCAGTGCAGTGTTGTTCGGGCAGTGTAGGGGGTCGTGCTGGGGGCGGTGTTTCAGGGTTTAGGGCAGAGCAGTGGTGTTCGGACAGTGTAGGGGGTCGTGCTGGGGGTGGTGTTTCAGGGTTTAGGGTTGTGCATTGGTGTTTGGGCAGCGTAGGGAGTCATGCTGGGGCTGGTGTTTCAGGGTTTAGAGCAGTGCAGTGATGTTTGGGCAGTGTAGGGGGTCTTGCTGGGGGTGGTGTTTCAGGGTTTAGGGCAGTGGTGTTCAGGCCATGAAGTGGGTCTTGCTGGAGGTGATCTTTCAGGGTTTAGGGCAGTGTAGGGGGTCATGCTGGGGGTGGTGGTTCAAGGTTTAGTGCAGTGGTGTTCGGGCAGTGTATGGGGTCGTGCTGGGGACAGTGTTTCAGGGTTTAGGGCAGTGCAGTAGTGTTCGGGCAGTGTAGGGGGTCGTGCTGGCGCTGGTGGTTCAGGGTTTAGGGCAGTGCAGTGGTGTTCGGGCATTGTAGGGGTCGTGCTGGGCCTGGAATTTCAGGGTATAGGGCAGTGCAGTGGTGTTTGGGCAGTGTAGGTGGTGGTGCTGGTGCTTCAGGGTTTAGGGCAGAGCAGTGGTGTTCGGGCAGTGTGAGGGGATGTACTGGGGCTGGTGTTTTAGGGTTTAGGGCAGTGCAGTGGTGTTCAGGCAGTTTAGGGTGTCGTGCTGGGAGTGGTGGTTTAGGGCAGTGCAGTGGTGTTCGTGCAGTGTAGGGGGTTGTGCTGGGGGTGGTGTTTCAGGGCTTAGGTCAGTGCAGTAGTGTTCGGGCAGTGTAGGGGGTCGTGCTGGGCCTGGAATTTCAGGGTTTAGGGCAGTGCAGTGGTGTTCGGGCAGTGTAGGGGGTCGTGCTTGGGGTGGTGTTTCAGGGTTTAGGGCAGTGCAGTAGTGTTCGGGCATTGTAGCGGGTCGTGCTGGGCCTGGAATTTCAGGGTTTAGGGCAGTGCAGTGGTGTTTGGGCAGTGTAGGGGGTGGTGCTGGTGCTTCAGGGTTTAGGGCAGAGCAGTGGTGTTCGGGCAGTGTGAGGGGACGTGCTGGGGCTGGTGTTTTAGGGTTTAGGGCAGTGCAGTGGTGTTCAGGCAGTTTAGGGTGTCGTGCTGGGAGTGGTGGTTTAGGGCAGTGTAGGGGGTCGTGCTGGGGGTGGTGTTTCAGGGCTTGGGTCAGTGCAGTGGTGTTCGTGCAGTGTAGGGGGTCTTGCAGGGGTGGTGTTTCAGGGTTTAGGGCAATGGTGTTCGGGCAGTGTAGGCGTCTTGCTGGGGGTGGTGTTTCAGGGTTTAGGACAGTGGTGCAGTGGTGTTTGGGCAGTGTAGGGAGTCATGCTGGGGCTGGTGTTTCAGGGTTTAGAGCAGTGCAGTGGTGTTCAGGCAGTGTAGGGGGTCTTGCTGGAGGTGATGTTTCAGGGTTTAGGGCAGTGTAGGGGGTCATGCTGGGGGTGGTGGTTCAAGGTTTAGTGCAGTGGTGTTCGGGCAGTGTAGGGGGTCATGCTGGCGGTTCAGGGTTTAGGGCAGTGCAGTGGTGTTCGGGCATTGTAGGGGGTCGTGCTGGGCCTGGAATTTCAGGGTATAGGGCAGTGCAGTGGTGTTTGGGCAGTGTAGGTGGTGGTGCTGGTGCTTCAGGGTTTAGGGCAGAGCAGTGGTGTTCAGGCAGTTTATGGTGACGTGCTGGGAGTGGTGGTTTAGGGCAGTGCAGTGGTGTTCCTGCAGTGTAGGGGGTCGTGCTGGGGGTGGTGTTTCAGGGCTTAGGTCAGTGCAGTAGTGTTCGGGCAGTGTAGAGGTCTTGCTGGGGGTGGTATTTCAAGGTTTAGGGCAGTGCAGTGGTGTTCGGGCAGTGTAGGGGGACATGCTGGGGATGGTGTTTCAGGATTCAGGGTAATGCTGTGGTTTTCGGGCAGACTAGGGGATTGTGCTCGGGTGGTGTTTCAGGGTTTAGGGCAGTGGTGTTCGGGTAGACTAGGGGATTTTGCTTGGGTGGTGTTCTAGGGTTTAGGACAGAGCAGTGGTGATCGGGCAGAGTAGAGGGTCATACTGGGGATGGTGTTTCAAGGTTTAGGGCAGTCCAGTGATCGGGCAGTGTAGGGGTCGTCATGGGGCTGGTGTTTCAGGGTTTAGGGCAGTGCAGTGGTGTTCAAGCATTGTAGGAGGTCATGCTAGGAGTGGTGTTTGGGCAGTGTAGGGGGGGTCATGCTGGGTGTGGTTTCAGAGTTTAGGGCAGTGCAGTGGTGTTTGGGTAGACTAGTGGATCGTGTTGGGGTAGATATAGGGTTGAGGGTAGTGCAGAGGTGTTTGCTAGTGTAGGGAGTCATGCTGGGGGTAGATTTAGGGTTTAGGGTAGTGCAGTCGTGTTTCGGTAATGTAGTGAGTCGTGCTGGGGGAGTGTTTTTACTTTTTAGGGTAGTGCAGTGGCGTTTTGGTAGTGTAGGGGGTCGTGCTGGGGGTGGTGTTTCAGGGTTTAGGGCAGTATAGGGGGTCGTGCTGGGGGTAGTGTTCAGGGTTTAGGGCAGTGCAGTGGTGTTCGTTCAGTGTAGGGGTCTTGCTGGGGTGGTGTTTCAGGGTTTAGGGCAGTGGTGTTCGGGCAGTGTATGGGGTCTTGCAGGGCATTGGTTCAGGGTTTAGGGCAGTGGTATACGGGCAGTGTAGGGGTTCATGCTGGGGTTGGTTCATAATTTAGGGCAGTGCAGTGTTGTTCGTCAGTGTAGGGGGTCATGCTGGGGATAGTGTTTCAGGGTTTAGGGCAGTGCGGTAGTGTTTGGGCAGTGTAGGGGGTCGTGCTGGCGCTGGTGGTTCAGGGTTTAGGGCAGTGCAGTGGTGTTCGGGCATTGTAGGGGGTCGTGCTGGGCATGGAATTTCAGGGTATAGGGCAGTGCAGTGGTGTTTGGGCAGTGTAGGTGGTGGTGCTGGTGCTTCAGGGTTTAGGACAGAGCAGTGGTGTTCGGGCAGAGTGAGTGGACGTACTGGGGCTGGTGTTTTAGGGTTTAGGGCAGTGCAGTGGTGTTCAGGCAGTTTAGGGTGTCGTGCTGGGAGTGGTGGTTTAGGGCAGAGCAGTGGTGTTCGTGCAGTGTAGGGGGTCGTGCTGGGGGTGGTGTTTCAGGGCTTAGGTCAGTGCAGTAGTGTTCGGGCAGTGTAGGGGATTGTGCAGGGGGTAGTGTTTCAGGGTTTAGGGCAGTGCAGTGGTGTTCGTGCAGTGTAGGGGGTCTTGCAGGGGTGATGTTTCAGGGTTTAGGGCAATGGTGTTCGGGCAGTGTAGGGATCTTGCTTGGGGGTGGTGTTTCAGGGTTTAGGACAGTGGTGCAGTGGTGTTCGGGCAGTGTAGGGGGTCTTGCAGGGCGTGGTGTTTCAGGGTTTAGTGCAGTGGTGTTCGGGCAGTGTAAAGGTCTTGCTGGGGGTGGTGTTTCAGGATTCAGGGTAATGCTGTGGTTTTCGGGCAGATTAGGGGATTGTGCTCGGGGTGGTGTTTCAGGGTTTAGGGCAGTGGTGTTCGGGCAGACTAGGGGATTGTGCTCGGGGTGGTGTTCTAGGGTTTAGGACAGAGCAGTGGTGATCGGGCAGAGTAGAGGGTCATACTGGGGATGGTGTTTCAAGGTTTAGGGCAGTCCAGTGATCGGGCAGTGTAGGGGGTCATCATGGGGCTGGTGTTTCAGGGTTTAGTGCAGTGGTGTTCAAGCATTGTAGGTCATGCTGGGAGTGGTGTTTGGGCAGTGTAGGGGGGTCATGCTGGGTGTGGTTTCAGAGTTTAGGGCAGTGCAGTGGTGTTTGGGCAGACTAGTGGATCGTGTTGGGGTAGATTTAGGGTCGAGGGTAGTGCAGAGGTGTTTGGTAGTGTAGGGAGTCGTGCTGGGGTGGTGTTTCAGGGTTTAGGGCAGTGTTGCAGTGGTGTTCGGGCAGTGTATGGGGTCTTGCAGGGCATTGGTTCAGGGTTTAGGGCAGTGGTATATGGGCAGTGTAGGGGTTCATGCTGGGGGTGGTTCATAATTTAGGGCAGTGCAGTGTTGTTCGTCAGTGTAGGGGGTCATGCTGGGGCTAGTGTTTCAGGGTTTTGGGCAGTGCAGTGGTGTTCTGGCAGTGTTGGGGGAAGTGCTGGTGGTGGTGTTTTCGGGTTTAGGACATAGCACTGGAGTTCAGGCAGTGTAGGGGGTCATGCTGGGGGTGGTGTTTCAGGGTTTAGGGCAGTGGTGTTCGGGTAGTGTAGGGGGGTCTTGCTGGCTGGTGTTTCAGGGTTTAGGGCAGTGCAGTGGTGTTCTGGCAGTGTAGGTCGTCCTGCTGGGGCTGGTGTTTCAGGGTTTAGGGCAGTGCAATGGTTTTTGGGCAGTGTAGGGGTCGTGCTGGAGGTGGTGTTACAGGGTTTAGGGTTGTGCAGTGGTGTTTGGGCAGTGTAGGGAGTCATGCTGGGGCTGGTGTTTCAGGGTTTAGAGCAGTGCAGTGGTGTTTGGGCACTGTAGGGGGTCGTGCTGGGCCTGGAATTTCAGGGTTTAGGGCAGTGCAGTGGTGTTTGGGCAGTGTAGGAGATCGTGCTGGGGGTGGTGTTTCAGGGTTTAGGGCAGTGCAGTAGTGTTCGGGCAGTGTAGGGGTCGTGCTGGCGCTGGTGGTTCAGGGTTTAGGGCAGTGCAGTGGTGTTCAGGCAGTTTAATGTGTCGTGCTGGGAGTGGTGGTTTAGGGCAGTGCAGTGGTGTTCGGGCAGTGTAGGGGGTCGTGCTGGGGTTGGTGTTTCAGGGCTTAGGTCAGTGCAGTGGTGTTCGTGCAGTGTAGGGGGTCTTGCAGGGGTGGTGTTTCAGGGTTTAGGGCAATGGTGTTCGGGCAGTATAGGGGTCTTGCTGGGGGTGGTGTTTCAGGGTTTAGGACAGTGGTGCAGTGGTGTTCGGGCAGTGTAGGGGGTCTTGGAGGGCATGGTGTTTCAGGGTTTAGGGCAGTGGTATTGGGGCAGTGTAGGGTGTCTTGCCTGGGGTGGTGGTTTAGGGCAGTGCAGTGGTGTTTGGGCAGTGTAGGGGGTCGTGCTGGGGGTGGTGTTTCAGGGTTTAGGGCAGTGCAGTGGTGTTCAGGCAGTGTAGGGGGTCGTGCTGGGGTGGTGTTTCAGGGTTTAGGACAGAGCAGTGGTGTTCATGCAGTGTAGGGGGTCGTGCTGGGGTGGTGTTTCAGGGTTTAGGGTTGTGCAGTGGTGTTTGGGCAGTGTAGGGTGTGATGCTGGGGCTGGTGTTTCAGGGTTTAGAGCAGTGCAGTGGTGTTCGGGCAGTGTAGGGGGTCTTGCTGGGGGTGGTGTTTCAGGGTTTAGGGCAGTGGTGTTCAGGCCATGAAGCGGGTCTTGCTGGAGGTGATGTTTCAGGGTTTAGGGCAGTGTAGGGGGTCGTGCTGGGGGTGGTGGTTCAAGGTTTAGTGCAGTGGTGTTCGGGCAGTGTAGGGGGTCGTGCTGGGCCTGGAATTTCAGGGTTTAGGGCAGTGCAGTGGTGTTCGGGCAGTGTGGGGGTCGTGCTGGTGGTTCAGGGTTTAGGGCAGTGCAGTGGTGTTCGGGCATTGTAGGGGGTCGTGCTGGGCCTGGAATTTCAGGGTATAGGGCAGTGCAGTGGTGTTTGGGCAGTGTAGGTGGTGGTGCTGGTGCTTCAGGGTTTAGGGCAGAGCAGTGGTGTTCGGGCAGTGTGAGGGGACGTGCTGGGGCTGGTGTTTTAGGGTTTAGGGCAGTACAGTGGTGTTCAGGCAGTTTAGGGTGTCGTGCTGGGAGTGGTGGTTTAGGGCAGTGCAGTGGTGTTCGTGCAGTGTAGGGGATTGTGCAGGGGTGGTGTTTCAGGGTTTAGGGCAGTGCAGTGGTGTTCGGGCAGTGTAGTGGGACATGCTGGGGGTGGTGTTTTATGGTTTAGGACAGAGCAGTGGTGTTCGGGCAGAGTAGAGGGATGGTGTTTTAAGGTTTAGGGCAGTCCAGTGATGTTTGGGCAATCTAGAGGGTCGTGCTATGGCTGGTGTTTTAGGGTTTAGGTCAATGGTGTTCGGGCTGTGTAGGGGTCTTGCTGGGGGTGTTGTTTCAGGGTTTAGGGCAGTGCAGTGGTTTTCGGGCAGTGTAGGGGGTCTTGTGGGTGGTGTTTTAGGGTTTAGGGCAGTGGTGTTCGGGCAGTGTAGAGGTCTTGCTGGGGGTGGTATTTCAGGGTTTAGGGCAGTGCAGTGGTGTTCGGGCAGTGTAGGGGGTCGTGCTGGGATGGTGTTTCAGGATTCAGGGTAATGCTGTAGTTTTCGGGCAGACTAGGGGATTGTGCTCGGGGTGGTGTTCTAGGGTTTAGGACAGAGCAGTGGTGATCAGGCAGAGTAGAGGGTCATGCTGGGGATGGTTTTTCAAGGTTTAGGGCAGTCCAGTGATCGGCAGTTTAGGGGGTCGTCATGGGGCTGGTGTTTCAGGGTTTAGGGCAGTGCAGTGGTGTTCAAGCATTGTCGGAGGTCATGCTGGGAGTGGTGTTTGGGCAGTGTAGGGGGGTCATGCTGGGTGTGGTTTCAGAGTTTAGGGCAGTGCAGTGGTGTTTGGGCAGACTAGTGGATTGTGTTGGGGTAGATTTAGGGTCGAGGGTAGTGCAGAGGTGTTTGGTAGTGTAGGGGGTCGTGCTGGGGGTGGTGTTTCAGGGTTTAGGGCAGTGGTGTTCGCGCAGTATAGGGGGTCGTGCTGGGGGTAGTGTTCAGGGTTTAGTGCAGTGGTGTTCGTTCAGTGTAGGGGTCTTGCTGGGGTGGTGTTTCAGGGTTTAGGGCAGTGTTGCAGTGGTCAGGCAGTGTACGGGGTCTTGCAGGGCGTTGGTTCAGGGTTTAGGGCAGTGGTATACGGGCAGTGTATGGGTTCTTGCAGGGCGTTGGTTCAGGGTTTAGGGCAGTGGTATACGGGCAGTGTAGGGGGTCATGCTGGGGGTGGTTCATAATTTAGGGCAGTGCAGTGGTGTTGGGGCAGTATAGGGGGTCGTGCTGGGGCTAATAATTCAGGGTTTTGGGCAGTGCAGTGGTGTTCTGGCAGTGTAGGGGGAAGTGCTGGTGTTTTCGGGTTTAGGACAGAGCACTGGAGTTCAGGCAGAGAAGGGGGTCATGCTGGGGGTGGTGTTTCAAGGTTTAAGGCAGTCCAGTGATGTTTGGGCAGTGTAGGGGGTCGTGCTGGGGGTGGTGGTTCAGGGTTTAGGGCAGTGGTGTTCGGGCAGTGTTGGGGGTCGTGCTGGTTCTAATGTTTCAGGGTTTAGGGCAGTGCAGTGGTGTTCTGGCAGTGTAGGGGGTCATGCTGGCTGGTGTTTCAGGGTTTAGGGCAGTGCAGTGGTGTTCTGGCAGTGTAGGTCGTCGTGCTGGGGCTGGTGTTTCAGGGTTTAGGGCAGTGGTGTTCAGGCAGTGTTGGGGATCGTGCTGGTTCTAATGTTTCAGGGTTTAGGGCAATGCAGTGGTGTTTGGGCAGTGTAGGGGGTTGTGCTGGGGGTGTTCCAGGGTTTAGGGCAGTGCATTATTGTTCGGGCAGTGTAGGGGGGTCATGCTGGGGGTGGTGTTTCAGGGTTTAGGGCAGTGGTTTTCAGGCCATGAAGCGGGTCTTGCTGTAGGTGATGTTTCAGGGTTTAGGGCAGTGTAGGGGGTCGTACTGGGGGTGGTGGTTCAAGGTTTAGTGCAGTGGTGTTCGGGCAGTGTAGGGGGTCGTGCTGGGCCTGGAATTTCAGGGTTTAGGGCAGTGCAGTGGTGTTCTGGCAGTGTAGGGGGTCGTTCTGGGGGTGGTGTTTCAGGGTTTAGGGCAGTGCAGTAGTGTTTGGGCAGTGTAGGGGGTCGTGCTGGTGCTGGTGGTTCAGGGTTTAGGGCAGTGCAGTGGTGTTCGGGCATTGTAGGGGGTCGTGCTGGGCCTGGAATTTCAGGGTTTAGGGCAGTGCAGTGGTGTTTGGGCAGTGTAGGTGGTTGTGCTGGTGCTTCAGGGTTTAGGGCAGAGCAGTGGTGTTCGGGCAGTTTGAGGGGACGTGCTGGGGCTGGTGTTTTAGGGTTTAGTGCAGTGGTGTTCAGGCAGTTTAGGGTGTCGTGCTGGGGGTGGTTTTTCAGGGCTTAGGTCAGTGCAGTGGTGTTCGTGCAGTGTAGGGGTCTTGCAGGGGTGGTGTTTCAGGGTTTAGGGCAGTGGTGTTGGGACAGTGTAGGGGGTCTTGCCTGGGGTGGTGGTTTAGGGCAGTGCAGTGGTGTCCAGGCAGTGTATGGGGTCGTGCTGGGGGTGGTGTTTCAGGGTTTAGGACTTTGGTGCAGTGGTGTTCGTGCAGTGTAGGGGGTCGTGCTGGGGGTGGTGTTTCAGGGTTTAGGGTTGTGCAGTGGTGTTTGGGCAGTGTTGGGAGTCATGCTGGGGCTGGTGTTTCAGGGTTTAGGGCAGTGCATTGGTATTTGGGCAGTTTAGGGGGTCGTGCAGGGGTAGTGTTTCAGGGTTTAGTGCAGTGGTGTTTGGGCAGTGTAGGGTGTCGTGCTAGGGGTGGTGTTTTAGGGTTTAGTACAGAGCAGTGGTGTTCGGGCAGTGTAGGGGGTTGTGCTGGGGCTGGTGGTTTAGGGTTTAGGTCAATGGTGTTCGGGCTGTGTAGGGGTCTTGCTGGGGGTGTTTTAGGGTTAAGGGCAGTGCAGTGGTGTTTGGGCAGTGTAGGTGGTTGTGCTGGTGCTTCAGGGTTTAGGGCAGAGCAGTGGTGTTCGGGCAGTGTGAGGGGACATGCTGGTGCTGGTGGTTCAGGGTTTAGGGCAGTGCAGTGGTGTTCGGGCATTGTAGGGGGTCGTGCTGGGCCTGGAATTTCAGGGTTTAGGGCAGTGCAGTGGTGTTTGGGCAGTGTAGGTGGTTGTGCTGGTGCTTCAGGGTTTAGGGCAGAGCAGTGGTGTTCGGGCAGTGTGAGGGGACATGCTGGGGCTGGTGTTTTAGGGTTTAGTGCAGTGGTGTTCAGGCAGTTTAGGGTGTCGTGCTGGGGGTGGTTTTTCAGGGCTTAGGTCAGTGCAGTGGTGTTCGTGCAGTGTAGGGGTCTTGCAGGGGTGGTGTTTCAGGGTTTAGGGCAGTGGTATTGGGACAGTGTAGGGGGTCTTGCCTGGGGTGGTGGTTTAGGGCAGTGCAGTGGTGTCCAGGCAGTGTATGGGGTCGTGCTGGGGGTGGTGTTTCAGGGTTTAGGACAGTGGTGCAGTGGTGTTCGTGCAGTGTAGGGGGTCTTCTAGGGGTGGTGTTTCAGGGTTTAGGGCAGTGGTATTGGGACAGTGTAGGGGGTCTTGCCTGGGGTGGTGGTTTAGGGCAGAGTAGTGTTGTTCGGGCAGTGTATGGGGTCGTGCTTGGGGTGGTGTTTCAGGGTTTAGGGCAGAGCAGTGGTGTTCGTGCAGTGTAGGGGGTCGTGCTGGGGGTGGTGTTTCAGGGTTTAGGGTTGTGCAGTGGTGTTTGGGCAGTGTAGGGAGTCATGCTGGGGCAGGTGTTTCAGGGCTTAGGTCAGTGAAGTAGTGTTCGGGCAGTGTAGGGATTGTGCAGGGGGTGGTGTTTCAGGGTTAAGAGCAGTGCAGTGGTGTTCGTGCAGTTTGGGGGTCTTGCTGGCAGTGGTGTTTCAGGGTTTAGGGCAGTGTAGGGGGTCGTACTGGGGGTGGTGGTTCAAGGTTTAGTGAAGTGGTTTTCGGGCAGTGTAGGGTGGTTGTGATGGGCCTGGAATTTCAGGGTATAGGGCAGTGCAGTGGGGTTTGTGCAGTGTAGGTGGTGGTGCTGGTGCTTCAGGGTTTAGGGCAGAGTAGTGTTCGGGCAGTGTAGGGGGTCGTGCTGGGGGTGGTGTTTCAGGGCTTAGGTCAGTGCAGTAGTGTTTGGGCAGTGTAGGGGATTGTGCAGGGGGTAGTGTTTCAGGGATTAGGGCAGTGCAGTGGTGTTCGTGCAGTGTAGGGGGTCTTGCAGGGGTGATGTTTCAGGGTTTAGGGCAATGGTGTTCGGGCAGTGTAGGGATCTTGCTGGGGGTGGTGTTTCAAGGTTTAGGACAGTGGTGCAGTGGTATTCGGGCAGTGTAGGGGGTCTTGCAGGGCTTGGTGTTTCAGGGTTTAGGGCAGTGGTATTGGGGCAGTGTAGGGGGTCTTGCCTGGGGTGGTGGTTTAGGGCAGTGCAGTGGTGTTCGGGCAGTGTAGGGGGACATGCTGGGGGTGGTGTTTTAGGGTTTAGGACAGAACAGTGGTGTTCGGGCAGAGTAGAGGGTCATGCTGGGGATGGTGTTTCAAGGTTTAGGGCAGTCCAGTGATGTTTGGGCAATCTAGAGGGTCGTGCTGGGGCTGGTGTTTTAGGGTTTAGGTCAATGGTGTTTGGGCTGTGTAGGGGTCTTGCTGAGGGTGTTGTTTCAGGGTTTAGGGCAGTGCAGTGGTGTTCGGGCAGTGTAAGGGGTCTTGTGGGTGGTGTTTTAGGGTTTAGGGCTGTGGTGTTCGGGCAGTGTAGAGGTCTTGCTGGTGTTGGTATTTCAGGGTTTAGGGCAGTGCAGTGGTGTTCAGGCAGTGTAGGGGGTCGTGCTGGGGATGGTGTTTCAGGATTCAGGGTAATGCTGTGGTTTTCGGGCAGACTAGGGGATTGTGCTCGGGGTGGTGTTTCAGGGTTTAGGGCAGTGGTGTTCGGGCAGACTAGGGGATTGTGCTCGGGTGGTGTTCTAGGGTTTAGGACAGAGCAGTGGTGATCGGGCAGAGCAGAGGGTCATACTGGGGATGGTGTTTCAAGGTTTAGGGCAGTGGTGTTAAGGCAGTGTAGGGGGTCGTGCAGGGGAGTGGTGTTTCAGGGTTTAGGGCAGTCCAGTGATATTCGGGCAGTGTAGGGGTCGTGCTGTGGCTGGTGTTTCAGGGTTTAGGACAGTGCAGTGGTGTTCGGGCAATGCAGAGGGTCGTGCTGGGACTGGTGTTTCAGGGTTTAGGGCAGTGTTGGGGGTCATGCTGCCAATCATGTTTCAGGTTTAGGGCAGTGCAGTGGTGAGGGCAGTGAACGGGGTCGTGCTGCGGCTGGTGTTTTAGGGCTTTGGGCAGTGCAGTAGTGTTCGGGCAGTGTAGGGGCTCGTGCTGGGGCTGGTGTTTAGGGTTTAGGGCAGTGCAGTGGTGTTTGGGCAGTATAGGGGGGTCGTGCAGGTCATGGTGTTTCAGGGTTTAGGGCAGTGCAGTGGTTTTCATGCAGTGTTGGGGGTCTTGCTGGGTGGTGTTTCAGGGTTTAGGGCAGTCCTGGTCAGGCAGTGTAGGGGGTCGTTCTGGGGGTGGTGTTTTAGGGTTCAGGGCAGTACCGTGGTGTTCGGGCAGTGTAGGTAGGGGGTCTTGCTGGGGCTGGTGTTTCAGGGTTTAGTGCAGTGCAGTGGTATTGGGGCAGTGTAGGGGGTCATGCTGGGGCTGGTGTTTCAGGGTTTAGGGCAGTGCATTGGTATTTGGGCAGTTTAGGGGGTCGTGCAGGGGTAGTGTTTCAGGGTTTAGTGCAGTGGTGTTTGGGCAGTGTAGGGTGTCGTGCTGGGGGTGGTGTTTCAGGGTTTAGTACAGAGCAGTGGTGTTCGGGCAGTGTAGGGGGTTGTGCTGGGGCTGGTGGTTTAGGGTTTAGGTCAATGGTGTTCGGGCTGTGTAGGGGTCTTGCTGGGGGTGTTTTAGGGTTAAGGGCAGTGCAGTGGTGTTTGGGCAGTGTAGGTGGTTGTGCTGGTGCTTCAGGGTTTAGGGCAGAGCAGTGGTGTTCGGGCAGTGTGAGGGGACATGCTGGTGCTGGTGGTTCAGGGTTTAGGGCAGTGCAGTGGTGTTCGGGCATTGTAGGGGGTCGTGCTGGGCCTGGAATTTCAGGGTTTAGGGCAGTGCAGTGGTGTTTGGGCAGTGTAGGTGGTTGTGCTGGTGCTTCAGGGTTTAGGGCAGAGCAGTGGTGTTCGGGCAGTGTGAGGGGACATGCTGGGGCTGGTGTTTTAGGGTTTAGTGCAGTGGTGTTCAGGCAGTTTAGGGTGTCGTGCTGGGGGTGGTTTTTCAGGGCTTAGGTCAGTGCAGTGGTGTTCGTGCAGTGTAGGGGTCTTGCAGGGGTGGTGTTTCAGGGTTTAGGGCAGTGGTATTGGGACAGTGTAGGGGGTCTTGCCTGGGGTGGTGGTTTAGGGCAGTGCAGTGGTGTCCAGGCAGTGTATGGGGTCGTGCTGGGGGTGGTGTTTCAGGGTTTAGGACAGTGGTGCAGTGGTGTTCGTGCAGTGTAGGGGGTCTTGCAGGGGTGGTGTTTCAGGGTTTAGGGCAGTGGTATTGGGACAGTGTAGGGGGTCTTGCCTGGGGTGGTGGTTTAGGGCGGTGCAGTGGTGTCCAGGCAGTGTATGGGGTCGTGCTTGGGGTGGTGTTTCAGGGTTTAGGGCAGAGCAGTGGTGTTCGTGCAGTGTAGGGGGTCGTGCTGGGGGTGGTGTTTCAGGGTTTAGGGTTGTGCAGTGGTGTTTGGGCAGTGTAGGGAGTCATGCTGGGGCAGGTGTTTCAGGGCTTAGGTCAGTGAAGTAGTGTTCGGGCAGTGTAGGGATTGTGCAGGGGGTGGTGTTTCAGGGTTAAGAGCAGTGCAGTGGTGTTCGTGCAGTTTGGGGGTCTTGCTGGCAGTGGTGTTTCAGGGTTTAGGGCAGTGTAGGGGGTCGTACTGGGGGTGGTGGTTCAAGGTTTAGTGAAGTGGTTTTCGGGCAGTGTAGGGTGGTTGTGATGGGCCTGGAATTTCAGGGTATAGGGCAGTGCAGTGGGGTTTGTGCAGTGTAGGTGGTGGTGCTGGTGCTTCAGGGTTTAGGGCAGAGTAGTGTTGTTCGGGCAGTGTAGGGGGTCGTGCTGGGGGTGGTGTTTCAGGGCTTAGGTCAGTGCAGTAGTGTTCGGGCAGTGTAGGGGATTGTGCAGGGGGTAGTGTTTCAGGGATTAGGGCAGTGCAGTGGTGTTCGTGCAGTGTAGGGGGTCTTGCAGGGGTGATGTTTCAGGGTTTAGGGCAATGGTGTTTGGGCAGTGTAGGGATCTTGCTGGGGTGGTGTTTCAAGGTTTAGGACAGTGGTGCAGTGGTATTCGGGCAGTGTAGGGGGTCTCGCAGGGCTTGGTGTTTCAGGGTTTAGGGCAGTGGTATTGGGGCAGTGTAGGGGGTCTTGCCTGGGGTGGTGGTTTAGGGCAGTGCAGTGGTGTTCGGGCAGTGTAGGGGGACATGCTGGGGGTGGTGTTTTAGGGTTTAGGACAGAACAGTGGTGTTCGGGCAGAGTAGAGGGTCATGCTGGGGATGGTGTTTCAAGGTTTAGGGCAGAGTAGTGTTCGGGCAGTGTAGGGGGTCGTGCTGGGGGTGGTGTTTCAGGGCTTAGGTCAGTGCAGTAGTGTTTGGGCAGTGTAGGGGATTGTGCAGGGGGTAGTGTTTCAGGGATTAGGGCAGTGCAGTGGTGTTCGTGCAGTGTAGGGGGTCTTGCAGGGGTGATGTTTCAGGGTTTAGGGCAATGGTGTTCGGGCAGTGTAGGGATCTTGCTGGGGGTGGTGTTTCAAGGTTTAGGACAGTGGTGCAGTGGTATTCGGGCAGTGTAGGGGGTCTTGCAGGGCTTGGTGTTTCAGGGTTTAGGGCAGTGGTATTGGGGCAGTGTAGGGGGTCTTGCCTGGGGTGGTGGTTTAGGGCAGTGCAGTGGTGTTCGGGCAGTGTAGGGGGACATGCTGGGGGTGGTGTTTTAGGGTTTAGGACAGAACAGTGGTGTTCGGGCAGAGTAGAGGGTCATGCTGGGGATGGTGTTTCAAGGTTTAGGGCAGTCCAGTGATGTTTGGGCAATCTAGAGGGTCGTGCTGGGGCTGGTGTTTTAGGGTTTAGGTCAATGGTGTTTGGGCTGTGTAGGGGTCTTGCTGAGGGTGTTGTTTCAGGGTTTAGGGCAGTGCAGTGGTGTTCGGGCAGTGTAAGGGGTCTTGTGGGTGGTGTTTTAGGGTTTAGGGCTGTGGTGTTCGGGCAGTGTAGAGGTCTTGCTGGTGTTGGTATTTCAGGGTTTAGGGCAGTGCAGTGGTGTTCAGGCAGTGTAGGGGGTCGTGCTGGGGATGGTGTTTCAGGATTCAGGGTAATGCTGTGGTTTTCGGGCAGACTAGGGGATTGTGCTCGGGGTGGTGTTTCAGGGTTTAGGGCAGTGGTGTTCGGGCAGACTAGGGGATTGTGCTCGGGTGGTGTTCTAGGGTTTAGGACAGAGCAGTGGTGATCGGGCAGAGCAGAGGGTCATACTGGGGATGGTGTTTCAAGGTTTAGGGCAGTGGTGTTAAGGCAGTGTAGGGGGTCGTGCAGGGGAGTGGTGTTTCAGGGTTTAGGGCAGTCCAGTGATATTCGGGCAGTGTAGGGGTCGTGCTGTGGCTGGTGTTTCAGGGTTTAGGACAGTGCAGTGGTGTTCGGGCAATGCAGAGGGTCGTGCTGGGACTGGTGTTTCAGGGTTTAGGGCAGTGTTGGGGGTCATGCTGCCAATCATGTTTCAGGTTTAGGGCAGTGCAGTGGTGAGGGCAGTGAACGGGGTCGTGCTGCGGCTGGTGTTTTAGGGCTTTGGGCAGTGCAGTAGTGTTCGGGCAGTGTAGGGGCTCGTGCTGGGGCTGGTGTTTAGGGTTTAGGGCAGTGCAGTGGTGTTTGGGCAGTATAGGGGGGTCGTGCAGGTCATGGTGTTTCAGGGTTTAGGGCAGTGCAGTGGTTTTCATGCAGTGTTGGGGGTCTTGCTGGGTGGTGTTTCAGGGTTTAGGGCAGTCCTGGTCAGGCAGTGTAGGGGGTCGTTCTGGGGGTGGTGTTTTAGGGTTCAGGGCAGTACCGTGGTGTTCGGGCAGTATAGGTAGGGGGTCTTGCTGGGGCTGGTGTTTCAGGGTTTAGTGCAGTGCAGTGGTATTGGGGCAGTGTAGGGGGTCATGCTGGGGCTGGTGTTTCAGGGTTTAGGGCAGTGCATTGGTATTTGGGCAGTTTAGGGGGTCGTGCAGGGGTAGTGTTTCAGGGTTTAGTGCAGTGGTGTTTGGGCAGTGTAGGGTGTCGTGCTGGGGGTGGTGTTTCAGGGTTTAGTACAGAGCAGTGGTGTTCGGGCAGTGTAGGGGGTTGTGCTGGGGCTGGTGGTTTAGGGTTTAGGTCAATGGTGTTCGGGCTGTGTAGGGGTCTTGCTGGGGGTGTTTTAGGGTTAAGGGCAGTGCAGTGGTGTTTGGGCAGTGTAGGTGGTTGTGCTGGTGCTTCAGGGTTTAGGGCAGAGCAGTGGTGTTCGGGCAGTGTGAGGGGACATGCTGGTGCTGGTGGTTCAGGGTTTAGGGCAGTGCAGTGGTGTTCAGGCATTGTAGGGGGTCGTGCTGGGCCTGGAATTTCAGGGTTTAGGGCAGTGCAGTGGTGTTTGGGCAGTGTAGGTGGTTGTGCTGGTGCTTCAGGGTTTAGGGCAGAGCAGTGGTGTTCGGGCAGTGTGAGGGGACATGCTGGGGCTGGTGTTTTAGGGTTTAGTGCAGTGGTGTTCAGGCAGTTTAGGGTGTCGTGCTGGGGGTGGTTTTTCAGGGCTTAGGTCAGTGCAGTGGTGTTCGTGCAGTGTAGGGGTCTTGCAGGGGTGGTGTTTCAGGGTTTAGGGCAGTGGTATTGGGACAGTGTAGGGGGTCTTGCCTGGGGTGGTGGTTTAGGGCAGTGCAGTGGTGTCCAGGCAGTGTATGGGGTCGTGCTGGGGGTGGTGTTTCAGGGTTTAGGACAGTGGTGCAGTGGTGTTCGTGCAGTGTAGGGGGTCTTGCAGGGGTGGTGTTTCAGGGTTTAGGGCAGTGGTATTGGGACAGTGTAGGGGGTCTTGCCTGGGGTGGTGGTTTAGGGCGGTGCAGTGGTGTCCAGGCAGTGTATGGGGTTGTGCTTGGGGTGGTGTTTCAGGGTTTAGGGCAGAGCAGTGGTGTTCGTGCAGTGTTGGGGGTCGTGCTGGGGGTGGTGTTTCAGGGTTTAGGGTTGTGCAGTGGTGTTTGGGCAGTGTAGGGAGTCATGCTGGGGCAGGTGTTTCAGGGCTTAGGTCAGTGAAGTAGTGTTCGGGCAGTGTAGGGATTGTGCAGGGGGTGGTGTTTCAGGGTTAAGAGCAGTGCAGTGGTGTTCGTGCAGTTTGGGGGTCTTGCTGGCAGTGGTGTTTCAGGGTTTAGGGCAGTGTAGGGGGTCGTACTGGGGGTGGTGGTTCAAGGTTTAGTGAAGTGGTTTTCGGGCAGTGTAGGGTGGTTGTGATGGGCCTGGAATTTCAGGGTATAGGGCAGTGCAGTGGGGTTTGTGCAGTGTAGGTGGTGGTGCTGGTGCTTCAGGGTTTAGGGCAGAGTAGTGTTGTTCGGGCAGTGTAGGGGGTCGTGCTGGGGGTGGTGTTTCAGGGCTTAGGTCAGTGCAGTAGTGTTCGGGCAGTGTAGGGGATTGTGCAGGGGGTAGTGTTTCAGGGATTAGGGCAGTGCAGTGGTGTTCGTGCAGTGTAGGGGGTCTTGCAGGGGTGATGTTTCAGGGTTTAGGGCAATGGTGTTCGGGCAGTGTAGGGATCTTGCTGGGGGTGGTGTTTCAAGGTTTAGGACAGTGGTGCAGTGGTATTCGGGCAGTGTAGGGGGTCTTGCAGGGCTTGGTGTTTCAGGGTTTAGGGCAGTGGTATTGGGGCAGTGTAGGGGGTCTTGCCTGGGGTGGTGGTTTAGGGCAGTGCAGTGGTGTTCGGGCAGTGTAGGGGGACATGCTGGGGGTGGTGTTTTAGGGTTTAGGACAGAACAGTGGTGTTCGGGCAGAGTAGAGGGTCATGCTGGGGATGGTGTTTCAAGGTTTAGGGCAGTCCAGTGATGTTTGGGCAATCTAGAGGGTCGTGCTGGGGCTGGTGTTTTAGGGTTTAGGTCAATGGTGTTTGGGCTGTGTAGGGGTCTTGCTGAGGGTGTTTCAGGGTTTAGGGCAGTGCAGTGGTGTTCGGGCAGTGTAAGGGGTCTTGTGGGTGGTGTTTTAGGGTTTAGGGCTGTGGTGTTCGGGCAGTGTAGAGGTCTTGCTGGTGTTGGTATTTCAGGGTTTAGGGCAGTGCAGTGGTGTTCAGGCAGTGTAGGGGGTCGTGCTGGGGATGGTGTTTCAGGATTCAGGGTAATGCTGTGGTTTTCGGGAAGACTAGGGGATTGTGCTCGGGGTGGTGTTTCAGGGTTTAGGGCAGTGGTGTTCGGGCAGACTAGGGGATTGTGCTCGGGGTGGTGTTCTAGGGTTTAGGACAGAGCAGTGGTGATCGGGCAGAGCAGAGGGTCATACTGGGGATGGTGTTTCAAGGTTTAGGGCAGTGGTGTTAAGGCAGTGTAGGGGGTCGTGCAGGGGAGTGGTGTTTCAGGGTTTAGGGCAGTGCAGTGGTGTTCGGGCAATGCAGAGGGTCGTGCTGGGACTGGTGTTTCAGGGTTTAGGGCAGTGTTGGGGATTGTGCTCGGGGTGGTGTTTCAGGGTTTAGGGCAGTGGTGTTCGGGCAGACTAGGGGATTGTGCTCGGGGTGGTGTTCTAGGGTTTAGGACAGAGCAGTGGTGATCGGGCAGAGCAGAGGGTCATACTGGGGATGGTGTTTCAAGGTTTAGGGCAGTGATATTCGGGCAGTGTAGGGGTCGTGCTGTGGCTGGTGTTTCAGGGTTTAGGACAGTGCAGTGGTGTTCGGGCAATGCAGAGGGTCGTGCTGGGACTGGTGTTTTAGGGCTTTGGGCAGTGCAGTAGTGTTCGGGCAGTGTAGGGGCTCGTGCTGGGGCTGGTGTTTAGGGTTTAGGGCAGTGCAGTGGTGTTTGGGCAGTATAGGGGGGTCGTGCAGGTCATGGTGTTTCAGGGTTTAGGGCAGTGCAGTGGTGTTTGGGCAGTATAGGGGGGTCGTGCAGGTCATGGTGTTTCAGGGTTTAGTGCAGTGCAGTGGTTTTCATGCAGTGTTGGGGGTCTTGCTGGGTGGTGTTTCAGGGTTTAGGGCAGTCATGGTCAGGCAGTGTAGGGGGTCGTTCTGGGGGTGGTGTTTTAGGGTTCAGGGCAGTACCGTGGTGTTCGGGCAGTGTAGGTAGGGGGTCTTGCTGGGGCTGGTGTTTCAGGGTTTAGTGCAGTGCAGTGGTATTGGGGCAGTGTAGGGGGTCATGCTGGGGCTGGTGTTTCAGGGTTTAGGGCAGTGCATTGGTATTTGGGCAGTTTAGGGGGTCGTGCAGGGGTAGTGTTTCAGGGTTTAGTGCAGTGGTGTTTGGGCAGTGTAGGGTGTCGTGCTGGGGGTGGTGTTTCAGGGTTTAGTACAGAGCAGTGGTGTTCGGGCAGTGTAGGGGGTTGTGCTGGGGCTGGTGGTTTTGTGGTAAATAATTTTCCTTTACCGGGACTTAATTTGATACGGAAACATAATAAAACAGCTCAGTAAAATGAGAGGCAGAATCCGTGGTATTAGAGGTTCGGAATGGGCTTTATTCCAATGAACGATTATAATCGGTTGCTCCAAGTTCCATCACCACGGAGGTTCAGGAAGTGAAGTACATACATTATTGACAAGAAATGACTTTTATAGTACATACATTACAATGAAGCGAATACAGTAGGCGTAACAATTGATAAGGAAAATGACGATTCATATGCGTAACCGAAAATGGGTGTAATAAGGAGTAAAAAGGAACATAATTGGTTATGATGTCATATATAGGTGGATCTATAAGATAATACTTGGCATAGATGCGCGCGCAGCAGCATGATGTGTGATTGACGTGCAACTAGGGGGTGAAGGGGACTTGACATTTAGCTCTACATGTGGAGACGAAAAGTCTGGGGGGTCAAGTCAACCTAATCCCAAATCATATCTAACATCCTATGTTTAAAGAACTATGTTATCCAAAAAAGAAGGACTCTCGGACAGAATCTATTCTATACTGACTGTGCATGCGTGTACAAGCGTCTAAGTGTCTACACTAGATGCGAGGGCGGAATCTTCCATAGTAACAAGGCTATGAATTACTTGTATAAAGACAGAGAAGCCGGGCCTTTTGCTCGGTAGCTGGAAGAATGTTTACTTAAACTACTAGACAGGAATGCATCGGCTGAGGGGGGAGCAGATAACTCGAAGGTGAAATACAGTTCTTGGCAGAGAATAGGCTGATGTCAGGCTTCGTGAGCCGCGCAGAGAATGAGACAAAGTTCATGGTCACAGATGCAGGCTCAGACTGGAGGTTTCAGAGGCAGAAGGCAAGAAGAGTTCGATGACAGAATCAGGGCCTACTTGCCTGGACTGTGAAATGGCATAAGTGAACCATATAAAGGCGGTGGCCTTTCGTACTTAGGAATGGAATATCCGGCCCATTCATGGCGGATCAACAGAGGACATGTTAACGGTGGACGCACATGTATTTGCGTCTTCATAACTGGAACTGGAGGGAGCATACATGTACTTGTAACATGCACATAGAACCGTTGGGGTCCAAGATAGGGGACATAACTGACCAGAAGAATCCATATTTCCACAGTTTAGGGTTTAGGTCAATGGTGTTCGGGCTGTGTAGGGGTCTTGCTGGGGGTGTTTTAGGGTTAAGGGCAGTGCAGTGGTTTTCGGGCAGTGTAGGGGGTCTTGTGGGTGGTGTTTTAGGGTTTAGGGCAGTGGTGTTCGGGCAGTGTAGAGGTCTTGCTGGGGGTGGTGTTTTAGGGTTTAGGACAGTGCAGTGGTGTTGGGGCAGCATAGGGGGTCGTGCTGGGGCTAGTGTTTCAGGGTTTTGGGCAGTGCAGTGGTGTTCTGGCAGTGTAGGTCGTCGTGCTGGGGCTGGTGTTTCAGGGTTTAGGGCAGTGGTGTTCGGGCAGTGTTGGGGGTTGTGCTGGTACTAATGTTTCAGGGTTTAGGGCAGTGCAGTGGTGTTCTGGCAGTGTAGGTCATCGTGCTGGGGCTGGTGTTTCAGGGTTTAGGGCAGTGGTGTTCGGGCAGTGTTGGGGGTCGTGCTGGTTCTAATGTTTCAGGGTTTAGGGCAATGCAGTGGTGTTCGGGCAGTGTAGGGGTTGTGCTGGGGGTGGTGTTCCAGGGTTTAGGGCAGTGCAGTGGTGTTCTGGCAGTGTAGGGGGACATGCAGGTGGTGTTTCAGCGTTTAGGGCAGTGCATTATTGTTTGGGCAGTGTAGGGGGGTCATGCTGGGGGTGGTGTTTCAGGGTTTAGGGCAGAGCAGTGGTGTTCGGGCAGTGTAGGGGGTCGTGCTGAGGATGGTGTTTCAGGGTTGTGCAGTGGTGTTTGGGCAGTGTAGGGAGTCATGCTGCGGCTGGTGTTTCAGGGTTTAGAGCAGTGCAGTGGTATTCGGGCAGTGTTGGGGGTCTTGCTGGGTGGTGTTTTAGGGTTTAGGGCAGTACAGTGGTGTTCGGGCAGTGTAGGTAGGGGGTCTTGCTGGGGCTGGTGTTTCAGGGTTTAGTGCAGTGGTGTTAGAGCAGTGTAGGGGGTCATGCTGGGGCTAGTGTTTCAGGGTTTAGGGCAGTGCATTGGTATTTGGGCAGTGTAGGGGGTCGTGCAGGGGTAGTGTTTCAGGGTTTAGTGCAGTGGTCTTCGGGCAGTGTGGGGGGTCGTGCAGGGGGGTGGTGTTTCAGGGTTTAGGGCAGTGAAGTGGTGTTCGGGCAGTGTGAGGGGTTGTGCTGGGGCTGGTGTTTTAGCAGTTAGGGCACTGCAGTGGTGTTCGGGAACTGTAAGGGGTTGTGCTGGTGTGGTGTTTTATGGTTTAGGGTAGGACAGTGGTGTTCGGGCAGTTTAGGGGGGTCGTGCAGGGGGTGGATTTTCAGGTTATAGGACAGTGCAGTCTTATTCGGGCAGTGAAGGGGACTTGCTGGGGGTGGTGTTTCAGGGTTTAGGGCAGTGCAGTGGTCTGGCAGTGTAGGGTGTGTTGCTGGGGGTAGTGATTCAGTGTTTAGGGCAGTGGTGTTCAGGCTGTGTAGGGGGTCGTGCTGGGGTGGTGTTGTGGGGTGTAGGGCAGTCCAGTGGTGTTCTGGCAGTGTAGGGATTCGTGCAGGGGAGTGGTGTTACTGGGGTTTAGGGCAGTGCAGTGGGGTTCAGGCAGTATAGGTGGTCGTCCTGGATCTAGTGTTTCAGGATTTTGGGCAGTGCAGTGGTGTTTGGGCAGTATAGAAGGACAAGCTGTGGTTGGTGTTTTAGGGTTTAGGTCAGAGCAGTGGTGTTCGCGCAGAGTAGACGGTCATGCTGGGGGTGGAGTTTCAAGGTTTAGGGCAGTCCAGTGATGTTCGGAAAGTGTACGGGGTCGTGCTGGGGCTGGTGTTTCAGGGTTTAGGGCAGTGGTGTTCGTGCAGTGTAGGTGGTCGTGATGGGGCTGGTATTTCAGGGTTTTGGGCAGTGCAGTGGTGTTCGGGCAGTGTAGAGGGACATCCTGGGTGTGGTGTTTTATGGATTAGGACATAGCAGTGGTGTTTGGGCAATGTAGAGGGTCGTGCTGGGGCTGGTGTTTCTGGGTTTAGGGCACTGCAGTGGTGTTCGGGCAGAGTAGGGGTTCTTGCTGGGGTGGTGTTTCAGGGTTTAGGGAAGTGGTGTTCGGGCAGTGTAGAGGGACATCCTGGGGAGGTTGTTTTAGGGTTTAGGGCAGTGCAGTGGTGTTCGGGCTGTGTAGAAGGTCGTGCTGGGGGTGGTGTTTTAGGGTTTATGGCAGTGCAGTTGTGTTTGGGCAGTGTAGGGGGTCGTGCAGGGGGTGTTGTTTCAGGTTTTAGGGCAGTTTATTGGTGTTGGGACAGTGTAGGGGGTCTTGCAGGGGGTGGTGTTTCAGGGTTTAGGGCAGTGGTGTTCGGGCAGTGTAGGGGACTTGCTGGGGGTGGTGTTTCATGGTTTAGGTCACTGGTGTTCGGGCAGTGCAGGGGGTCTTGCAGGGGGTGGTGTTTCAGGGTTTAGGGCAGTGGTGTTCGGGCAGTGTAGGGGACTTGCTGGGGGTGGTGTTTCATGGTTTAGGTCACTGGTGTTCGGGCAGTGCAGGGGGTCATGCTGTGGCTGGTGTTTCAGGGTTTAGGGCCGTGGTATTCGGGCAGTGTAGGCAGTCATGCTGGGGGTGGTGTTTCAGGATTAGGGCAGTGCAGAGGTCTGGCAGTGTAGGGGATCGTGCTTGGGTAGTGTTTCAGGCTTTAGTGCAGTAGTGTTCGGGCAGTGTAGGGGGTCGTGCTGGGGGTGGTGGTTTAGGGTTTAGGGCAGTGCAGTGGTGTTCGGGCAGTGTAGGGGGTCATACTGGGGGTGGTGTTTTAGGGTTTAGGGCAGAGCAGTGGTGTTCGGGCAGTGTAGGGGGTCGTGCTGGGGTGGTGTTTCAGGGTTTAGGGCAGTGGTGTTCGGGCAGTGTAGGGGGTCTTGCATGGCGTGGTGTTTCAGGGTTTAGGGTAGTGGTATTCGGGCAGTGTAGGGGGTCATACTGGGGGTGGTGTTTCAGGATTCAGGGCAGTGTAGGGGATCGTGGTGGGGGTGGCGTTTCAGTGTTTAGGGCCGTGCAGTGGTCTGGCAGTGTAGGGTATCTTGCTGGGGGTAGTGTTTCAGGGTTTAGGGCAGTGCAGTGGTGTTCGAGCAGTGTAAGGGGTCTTGCGGGGGCTGGTGTTTCAGGGTTTAGGGCAGTGGTGTTCGGGCAGTGTAGGGGGTCTTGCTGGAGGTGATGTGTCAGGGTTTAGGGCAGTGGTGTTCGCGCAGTGTAGGTGGTCATGATGGGGCTGGTATTTCAGGGTTTAGGGCAGTGCAGTGGTGTTCGGGCAGTGTAGAGGGACATCCTGGGTGTGGTGTTTTAGTGTTTAGGATAGAGCAGTGGTGTTTGGGCAGTGTAGGGGGTCTTGCTGGGGGTGGTGTTTCAGGGTTTAGGGAAGTGGTGTTCGGGCAGTGTAGGGGGTCTTGCTGGGGGTGGTGTTTCAGGGTTTAGGGCAGTGCAGTGGTATTCTGGCAGTGTAGGGAGTCTTGCTGGGGGTGGTGTTTTAGGGTTTAGGGCAGTGGTGTTCAGGCAGTGTAGGGGGACATCCTGTGGATGTTGTTTTAGGGTTTAGGGCAGTGCATTGGTGTTCGGGCAGTGTAGGGGGTCGTGTTGGGGCTGGTGTTTTAGGGTTTAGGGCAGTGCAGTGGTGTTTGGGCAGTGTAGGGGGTCGTGCAAGGGGTGGTGTTTCAGGTTTTAGGGCAGTGCAGTCTTATTCGGGCAGTGCAGGGGGTCGTGCTGTGGCTGGTGTTTCAGGGTTTAGGGCAGTGGTATTCGGGCAGTATAGGGGGTCATGCTGGGGGTGGTGTTTCAGGATTAGGGCAGTGCAGTGGTCCGGCAGTGTAGGGGATAGTGCTGGGGTGGTGTTTTAGGGTTTATGGAAGTGGAGTATGGGCAGTGTAGAGGGTCGTGCAGGGGGTGATGTTTCAGGTTTTAGGGCAGTGCAGTCGTATTCGGACAGTGTAGGGGGTATTGCAGGGGGTGGTGTTTCAGGGTTTAGGGCAGTGGTGTTCGGGCAGTATAGGGGACTTGCTGGGGGTGGTGTTCCAGGGTTTTGGGCAGTGCAGTGGTATTCGGGCAGTGTAGGGGTTCGTGCTGGGGGTGGTGTTTCTGGGTTTAGGGCAGTGCAGTGCTTTTCGGGCAGTGTAGGGAGTCGTGCTGGGGGTGGTGTTTTAGGGTTTAGGGCAGTGCAGTGGTGTTTGGGCAGTGTAGGAGGTCATGCGGGGGATGGTGTTTCAGGGTTTAGGGCAGTGGTGTTCGGGCAGTGTAGGGGGTCATGCTGGGGCTGGTGTTTTGGGGTTTAGGGCAGTGCAGTGGCGTTAGGGCAGTGCAGGGTGTCGTGCTGGGGCGGATTTATGGTTTTGGGGAGTGCAGTGGTATTAGGGCAGTGTAGGGGGTCGTGCTGGGGCTGGTGTTTCAGGGTTTAGGGCAGTGCAGTGGTGTTCGGGCAGTATAGGGGGTCATGCCGGGGCTGGTGTTTCAGGGTTTAGGGCAGTGCAGTGGTACTTGGGGCAGTGTAGGGGGTCGTGCATGGCCTGGTGTTTCAGGGTTTACTGCAGTGGTGTTCGGGCAGTATAGGGTGTCATGCTGGGGGAGCTGTTTCTGGGTTTAGGGCAGTGCAGTGGTGTTAGGGCAGTATAGGGTGTCATGCTGGGGGAGGTGTTTCCGGGTTTAGGGCAGTTTATTGGTGTTGGGACAGTGTAGGGGGTCTTGCAGGGGGTGGTGTTTCAGGGTTTAGGGCAGTGCTGTTCAGGCAGTGTAGGGGACTTGCTGGGGGTGGTGTTTCATGGTTTAGGGCACTGGTGTTCGGGCAGTGCAGGGGGTCGTGCTGTGGCTGGTGTTTCAGGGTTTAGGGCAGTGGTATTCGGGCAGTGTAGGGGGTCATGCTGGGGGTGGTGTTTCAGGATTAGGGCAGTGCAGTGGTCCGGCAGTGTAGGGGATAGTGCTGGGGTGGTGTTTTAGGGTTTATGGAAGTGGAGTTTGGGCAGTGTAGAGGGTCGTGCAGGGGGTGATGTTTCAGGTTTTAGGGCAGTGCAGTCGTATTCGGACAGTGTAGGGGGTATTGCAGGGGGTGGTGTTTCAGGGTTTAGGGCAGTGGTGTTCGGGCAGTATAGGGGACTTGCTGGGGGTGGTGTTCCAGGGTTTTGGGCAGTGCAGTGGTATTCGGGCAGTGTAGGGGTTCGTGCTGGGGGTGGTGTTTCTGGGTTTAGGGCAGTGCAGTGCTTTTCGGGCAGTGTAGGGAGTCGTGCTGGGGCTGGTGTTTTAGGGTTTAGGGCAGTGCAGTGGTGTTTGGGCAGTGTAGGAGGTCATGCGGGGGATGGTGTTTCAGGGTTTAGGGCAGTGGTGTTCGGGCAGTGTAGGGGGTCATGCTGGGGCTGGTGTTTTAGGATTTAGGGCAGTGCACTGGGGTTAGGGCAGTGCAGGGTGTCGTGCTGGGGCGGATTTATGGTTTTGGGGAGTGCAGTGGTATTAGGGCAGTGTAGGGGGTCGTGCTGGGGCTGGTGTTTCAGGATTTAGGGCAGTGCAGTGGTGTTCAGGCAGTATAGGGGGTCATGCCGGGGCTGGTGTTTCAGGGTTTAGGGCAGTGCAGTGGTACTTGGGGCAGTGTAGGGGGTCGTGCATGGCCTGGTGTTTCAGGGTTTACTGCAGTGGTGTTCGGGCAGTATAGGGTGTCATGCTGGGGGAGCTGTTTCTGGGTTTAGGGCAGTGCAGAGGTGTTAGGGCAGTATAGGGTGTCATGCTGGGGGAGGTGTTTCCGGGTTTAGGGCAGTTTATTGGTGTTGGGGCAGTGTAGGGGGTCATGCTGGGGGTAGTGTTTCAGGGTTTAGTGCAGTGGTTTTCGGGCAGTGTAGGGGGTCTTGCTGGGGGTGGTGTTTCAGTGTTTAGGGCAGTGCAGTGGTTTTCGGGCAGTGTAGGGGGTCGTGCTGGGGCTGGTGTTTCAGGGTTTAGGGCAGTGCAGTGGTGTTTGGGCAGTGCAGGGGGTCATCCTGGGGATGGTGTTTCAGGGTTTAGTGCAGTGGTGTTCGGGCAGTGTAGGGGGATGTGCTGGGGGTGGTGTTTTAGGGTTTAGTGGAGTGGTGTTTGTGCAGTGTTGGAGTCGTGCTAGGGCTTTTGTTTTATGGTTTAGCGTAGTGCAGTGGCGTTCGGGCAGTGTAGTGGGTCATGCTAGGGGTGGTGTTTCAGGGTTTAGGGCACTGTAGTGGTGTTCGGACAGTGGGGTGGTGTTTCAGGGTTTAAGGGAGTGCAGTGGTGTTTGCGCAGTGTAGGGGGTGTCATGCAGGGCTGGTGTTTTAGGATTTAGGGCAGTGCAGTGGTGTTCGGGCAGTATAGGGGGTCTTGCGGGGGCTGGTGTTTCAGGGTTTAGGGCAGTACAGTGGTTTTCAGGCAGTGTAGGGGGTCGTGCTGGGGCTGGAGTTTTATGGTTTTGGGTACTGCAGTGGTGTTCGGGCACTGTAGGGGGTCGTTCTGGGGGTGGTGTTTCAGGGTTTAGGGCAGTGCAGTGGTGTTCGGGCAGTGTAGGGGTTGTGCCAGGGCTGGTGTTTCAGGGTTTAGGGCAGTGCAGTGTTGTTAGGGCAATGTAGGGTGTCATGCTGGTTTTTTTTTAGGGTTTAGGGCAGTGCAGTGGTTTTCGGACAGTGTAGGGGTCTTGCAGGGGCAGGTGTTTCAGGGTTTAGGGCAGAGCAGTAGTGTTCGGGCAGTGTAGGGGGACCTACTGGGGGGGGGGTGTTTCAGGGTTTAGGGCAGTCCAGAGGTTTATGGGCAGTGTAGGGTGTCGTGCTGGGGATGGTGTTTCAGGGTTTAGAGCAGTGCAGTGGTGTTCGGGCAGTGTAGGGGGACGTGCTGGGGGTGGTGTTTTAGGGTTTAGTGCAGTGGTGTTTGGGCAGTGTAGGGGGTCGTGCTGGGGATGGTGTTTCAGGGTTTAGAGCAGTGCAGTGGTGTTCGGGCAGTGTAGTGGGTCATGCTAGGGGTGGTGTTTTACGGTTCAGTGCAGTGATTCGGTAGTGTATGGGGTCGTGTTGGGGTGGTGTGGTAAGGTTTAGGGGAGTGCAGTGATGTTCGGGTAGTGTAGGATGTCATGCTGGGGGTAGTGTTTTAGGATTTAGGGCAGTGCAGTGATCGGGTAGTGTAAGAGGTCATGATGGGGTGGTGTTTCAGGGTTTAGGGCAGTGCTGTCATATTCGGACAGTGTAGGGGTCTTGCGGGGGCAGGTGTTTCATGGTTTAGTTCAGAGCAGTAGTGTTCGGGCAGTGTAGGGGAACCTACTGGGGGTGGTGTTTCAGGGTTTAGGGCAGTCCAGTGGTGTTCGGGCAGTGTAGGAGGGCGTGCTGGGGCTGGTGTTTCAGGGTTTAGGGCAGTGCAGTTATGTTCCGGTAGTGTAGGAGGTCATGCTGGGGTGGTGTTTTAGGGTTTAGGGCAGTGCAGTGATGTTCGGGTAGTGTAGGATGTCATGCTGGGGGTGGTGTTTTAGGATTTAGGGCAGTGCAGTGATCAGGTAGTGTAGGAGGTCATGCTGGGGTGGTGTTTTAGGGTTTAGGGCACTGCAGTGATGTTCGGGCAGTGTAGGGGGTCATGCTGGGTGTGGTTTTTTAGGGTTCAGGGCAGTGTAGTGGTTTTTGGGCAGTGTAGGGGGTCGTGCTGAGGATGGCATTTTAGGATTTAGGGCAGTGGTGTTTGGGCACTGTTGGGGGATGTGCTGGGGGTGGTGTTTCAGGGTTTAGTGCAGTGCAGTGGTGTTCGGGCAGTGTAGGGGGTCATACTGGGGGTGGTGTTTTAGGGTTTAGGGCAGAGCAGTGGTGTTCGGGCAGTGTAGGGGGTTGTGCTGGGGGTGGTGTTTTAGGGTTTAGTGCAGTGGTGTTCATGCAGTGTAGGGGGTCGTGCTGGGGTGGTGTTTCAGGGTTTAGGGCAGTGGTGTTCGGGCAGTGTAGGGGGTCTTGCATGGCGTGGTGTTTCAGGGTTTAGGGTAGTGGTATTCGGGCAGTGTAGGGGGTCATACTGGGGGTGGTGTTTCAGGATTCAGGGCAGTGTAGGGGATCATGGTGGGGGTGGCGTTTCAGGGTTTAGGGCCGTGCAGTGGTCTGGCAGTGTAGGGTATCTTGCTGGGGGTAGTGTTTCAGGGTTTAGGGCAGTGCAGTGGTGTTCGAGCAGTGTAAGGGGTCTTGCGGGGGCTGGTGTTTCAGGGTTTAGGGCAGTGGTGTTCGGGCAGTGTAGGGGGTCTTGCTGGAGGTGATGTGTCAGGGTTTAGGGCAGTGGTGTTCGCGCAGTGTAGGTGGTCATGATGGGGCTGGTATTTCAGGGTTTAGGGCAGTGCAGTGGTGTTCGGGCAGTGTAGAGGGACATCCTGGGTGTGGTGTTTTAGTGTTTAGGACAGAGCAGTGGTGTTTGGGCAGTGTAGGGGGTCTTGCTGGGGGTGGTGTTTCAGGGTTTAGGGAAGTGGTGTTCGGGCAGTGTAGGGGGTCTTGCTGGGGGTGGTGTTTCAGGGTTTAGGGCAGTGCAGTGGTATTCTGGCAGTGTAGGGAGTCTTGCTGGGGGTGGTGTTTTAGGGTTTAGGGCAGTGGTGTTCAGGCAGTGTAGGGGGACATCCTGTGGATGTTGTTTTAGGGTTTAGGGCAGTGCATTGGTGTTCGGGCAGTGTAGGGGGTCGTGTTGGGGCTGGTGTTTTAGGGTTTAGGGCAGTGCAGTGGTGTTTGGGCAGTGTAGGGGGTCGTGCAAGGGGTGGTGTTTCAGGTTTTAGGGCAGTGCAGTCTTATTCGGACAGTGTAGGGGGTCTTGCAGGGGGTGGTGTTTCAGGGTTTAGGGCAGTGCTGTTCGGGCGGTGTCGGGGACTTGCTGGGGGTGGTGTTTCATGGTTTAGGGCACTGGTGTTCGGGCAGTGCAGGGGGTCGTGCTGTGGCTGGTGTTTCAGGGTTTAGGGCAGTGGTATTCGGGCAGTATAGGGGGTCATGCTGGGGGTGGTGTTTCAGGATTAGGGCAGTGCAGTGGTCCGGCAGTGTAGGGGATAGTGCTGGGGTGGTGTTTTAGGGTTTATGGAAGTGGAGTATGGGCAGTGTAGAGGATCGTGCAGGGGGTGATGTTTCAGGTTTTAGGGCAGTGCAGTCGTATTCGGACAGTGTAGGGGGTATTGCAGGGGGTGGTGTTTCAGGGTTTAGGGCAGTGGTGTTCTGGCAGTATAGGGGACTTGCTGGGGGTGGTGTTCCAGGGTTTTGGGCAGTGCAGTGGTATTCGGGCAGTGTAGGGGTTCGTGCTGGGGTTGGTGTTTCTGGGTTTAGGGCAGTGCAGTGCTTTTCGGGCAGTGTAGGGAGTCGTGCTGGGGGTGGTGTTTTAGGGTTTAGGGCAGTGCAGTGGTGTTTGGGCAGTGTAGGAGGTCATGCGGGGGATGGTGTTTCAGGGTTTAGGGCAGTGGTGTTCGGGCAGTGTAGGGGGTCATGCTGGGGCTGGTGTTTTAGGGTTTAGGGCAGTGCAGTGGCGTTAGGGCAGTGCAGGGTGTCGTGCTGGGCGGATTTATGGTTTTGGGGAGTGCAGTGGTATTAGGGCAGTGTAGGGGGTCGTGCTGGGGCTGGTGTTTCAGGGTTTAGGGCAGTGCAGTGGTGTTCGGGCAGTATAGGGGGTCATGCCGGGGCTGGTGTTTCAGGGTTTAGGGCAGTGCAGTGGTACTTGGGGCAGTGTAGGGGGTCGTGCATGGCCTGGTGTTTCAGGGTTTACTGCAGTGGTGTTCGGGCAGTATAGGGTGTCATGCTGGGGGAGCTGTTTCTGGGTTTAGGGCAGTGCAGTGGTGTTAGGGCAGTATAGGGTGTCATGCTGGGCGTGGTGTTTCCGGGTTTAGGGCAGTTTATTGGTGTTGGGACAGTGTAGGGGGTCTTGCAGGGGGTGGTGTTTCAGGGTTTAGGGCAGTGCTGTTCGGGCAGTGTAGGGGACTTGCTGGGGGTGGTGTTTCATGGTTTAGGGCACTGGTGTTCGGGCAGTGCAGGGGGTCGTGCTGTGGCTGGTGTTTCAGGGTTTAGGGCAGTGGTATTCGGGCAGTGTATGGGGTCATGCTGGGGGTGGTGTTTCAGGATTAGGGCAGTGCAGTGGTCCGGCAGTGTAGGGGATAGTGCTGGGGTGGTGTTTTAGGGTTTATGGAAGTGGAGTTTGGGCAGTGTAGAGGGTCGTGCAGGGGGTGATGTTTCAGGTTTTAGGGCAGTGCAGTCGTATTCGGACAGTGTAGGGGGTATTGCAGGGGATGGTGTTTCAGGGTTTAGGGCAGTGGTGTTCGGGCAGTATAGGGGACTTGCTGGGGGTGGTGTTCCAGGGTTTTGGGCAGTGCAGTGGTATTCGGGCAGTGTAGGGGTTCGTGCTGGGGGTGGTGTTTCTGGGTTTAGGGCAGTGCAGTGCTTTTCGGGCAGTGTAGGGAGTGGTGCTGGGGCTGGTGTTTTAGGGTTTAGGGCAGTGCAGTGGTGTTTGGGCAGTGTAGGAGGTCATGCGGGGGATGGTGTTTCAGGGTTTAGGGCAGTGGTGTTCGGGCAGTGTAGGGGGTCATGCTGGGGCTGGTGTTTTAGGGTTTAGGGCAGTGCAGTGGGGTTAGGGCAGTGCAGGGTGTCGTGCTGGGGCGGATTTATGGTTTTGGGGAGTGCAGTGGTATTAGGGCAGTGTAGGGGGTCGTGCTGGGGCTGGTGTTTCAGGGTTTAGGGCAGTGCAGTGGTGTTCGGGCAGTATAGGGGGGTCATGCCGGGGCTGGTGTTTCAGGGTTTAGGGCAGTGCAGTGGTACTTGGGGCAGTGTAGGGGGTCGTGCATGGCCTGGTGTTTCAGGGTTTACTGCAGTGGTGTTCGGGCAGTATAGGGTGTCATGCTGGGGGAGGTGTTTCCGGGTTTAGGGCAGTTTATTGGTGTTGGGGCAGTGTAGGGGGTCATGCTGGGGGTAGTGTTTCAGGGTTTAGTGCAGTGGTTTTCAGGCAGTGTAGGGGGTCTTGCTGGGGGTGGTGTTTCAGTGTTTAGGGCAGTGCAGTGGTTTTCGGGCAGTGTAGGGGGTCGTGCTGGGGCTGGTGTTTCAGGGTTTAGGGCAGTGCAGTGGTGTTTGGGCAGTGCAGGGGGTCATCCTGGGGATGGTGTTTCAGGGTTTAGTGCAGTGGTGTTCGGGCAGTGTAGGGGATGTGCTGGGGGTGGTGTTTTAGGGTTTAGTGGAGTGGTGTTTGTGCAGTGTTGGAGTCGTGCTGGGGCTTTTGTTTTATGGTTTAGCGTAGTGCAGTGGCGTTCGGGCAGTGTAGTGGGTCATGCTAGGGGTGGTGTTTCAGGGTTTAGGGCACTGTAGTGGTGTTCGGGCAGTGGGGTGGTGTTTCAGGGTTTAAGGGAGTGCAGTGGTGTTTGCGCAGTGTAGGGGGTGTCATGCAGGGCTGGTGTTTTAGGATTTAGGGCAGTGCAGTGGTGTTCGGGCAGTATAGGGGGTCTTGCGGGGGCTGGTGTTTCAGGGTTTAGGGCAGTACAGTGGTTTTCAGGCAGTGTAGGGGGTCGTGCTGGGGCTGGAGTTTTATGGTTTTGGGTACTGCAGTGGTGTTCGGGCACTGTAGGGGGTCATTCTGGGGGTGGTGTTTCAGGGTTTAGGGCAGTGCAGTGGTGTTCGGGCAGTGTAGGGGTTGTGCGGGGGCTGGAGTTTCAGGGTTTAGGGCAGTGCAGGGGTGTTTGAGTAGTGTAGGGGGTTGTGCCAGGGCTGGTGTTTCAGGGTTTAGGGCAGTGCAGTGTTGTTAGGGCAATGTAGGGTGTCATGCTGGGGATGTTTTAGGGTTTAGGGCAGTGCAGTGGTTTTCGGACAGTGTAGGGGTCTTGCAGGGGCAGGTGTTTCAGGGTTTAGGGCAGAGCAGTAGTGTTCGGGCAGTGTAGGGGTCCTACTGGGGGGGGTGTTTCAGGGTTTAGGGCAGTCCAGAGGTTTATGGGCAGTGTAGGGTGTCGTGCTGGGGATGGTGTTTCAGGGTTTAGAGCAGTGCAGTGGTGTTCGGGCAGTGTAGGGGGACGTGCTGGGGGTGGTGTTTTAGGGTTTAGTGCAGTGGTGTTTGGGCAGTGTAGGGGGTCGTGCTGGGGATGGTGTTTCAGGGTTTAGAGCAGTGCAGTGGTGTTCGGGCAGTGTAGTGGGTCATGCTAGGGGTGGTGTTTTACGGTTCAGTGCAGTGATTCGGTAGTGTATGGGGTCGTGTTGGGGTGGTGTGGTAAGGTTTAGGGGAGTGCAGTGATGTTCGGGTAGTGTAGGTTGTCATGCTGGGGGTAGTGTTTTAGGATTTAGGGCAGTGCAGTGATCGGGTAGTGTAAGAGGTCATGATGGGGTGGTGTTTCAGGGTTTAGGGCAGTGCTGTCGTATTCGGACAGTGTAGGGGTCTTGCGGGGGCAGGTGTTTCATGGTTTAGTTCAGAGCAGTAGTGTTCGGGCAGTGTAGGGGAACCTACTGGGGGTGGTGTTTCAGGGTTTAGGGCAGTCCAGTGGTGTTCGGGCAGTGTAGGGGGTCTTGCTGGGAGTGGTGGTTTAGGGCAGTGGTATTCGGACAGTGTAGGGGGTCATGCATGGGGGTGGTGTTTCAGGGATTAGGGCAGTGCAGTGGTGTTCGGGCAGTGTAGGAGGGCGTGCTGGGGCTGGTGTTTCAGGGTTTAGGGCAGTGCAGTGATCGGGTAGTGTAAGAGGTCATGATGGGGTGGTGTTTCAGGGTTTAGGGCAGTGCTGTCATATTCGGACAGTGTAGGGGTCTTGCGGGGGCAGGTGTTTCATGGTTTAGTTCAGAGCAGTAGTGTTCGGGCAGTGTAGGGGAACCTACTGGGGGTGGTGTTTCAGGGTTTAGGGCAGTCCAGTGGTGTTCGGGCAGTGTAGGGGGTCTTGCTGGGAGTGGTGGTTTAGGGCAGTGGTATTTGGACAGTGTAGGGGGTCATGCATGGGGGTGGTGTTTCAGGGATTAGGGCAGTGCAGTGGTGTTCGGGCAGTGTAGGAGGGCGTGCTGGGGCTGGTGTTTCAGGGTTTAGGGCAGTGCAGTTATGTTCCGGTAGTGTAGGAGGTCATGCTGGGGTGGTGTTTTAGGGTTTAGGGCAGTGCAGTGATGTTCGGGTAGTGTAGGATGTCATGCTGGGGGTGGTGTTTTAGGATTTAGGGCAGTGCAGTGATCAGGTAGTGTAGGAGGTCATGCTGGGGTGGTGTTTTAGGGTTTAGGGCACTGCAGTGATGTTCGGGCAGTGTAGGGGGTCATGCTGGGTGTGGTTTTTTAGGGTTCAGGGCAGTGTAGTGGTTTTTGGGCAGTGTAGGGGGTCGTGCTGAGGATGGCATTTTAGGATTTAGGGCAGTGGTGTTTGGGCACTGTTGGGGGATGTGCTGGGGGTGGTGTTTCAGGGTTTAGTGCAGTGCAGTGGTGTTCGGGCAGTGTAGGGGGTCATACTGGGGGTGGTGTTTTAGGGTTTAGGGCAGAGCAGTGGTGTTCGGGCAGTGTAGGGGGTTGTGCTGGGGGTGGTGTTTTAGGGTTTAGTGCAGTGGTGTTCAGGCAGTGTAGGGGGTCGTGCTGGGGTGGTGTTTCAGGGTTTAGGGCAGTGGTGTTCGGGCAGTGTAGGGGGTCTTGCATGGCGTGGTGTTTCAGGGTTTAGGGTAGTGGTATTCGGGCAGTGTAGGGGGTCATACTGGGGGTGGTGTTTCAGGATTCAGGGCAGTGTAGGGGATCGTGGTGGGGGTGGCGTTTCAGGGTTTAGGGCCGTGCAGTGGTCTGGCAGTGTAGGGTATCTTGCTGGGGGTAGTGTTTCAGGGTTTAGGGCAGTGCAGTGGTGTTCGAGCAGTGTAAGGGGTCTTGCGGGGGCTGGTGTTTCAGGGTTTAGGGCAGTGGTGTTCGGGCAGTGTAGGGGGTCTTGCTGGAGGTGATGTGTCAGGGTTTAGGGCAGTGGTGTTCGCGCAGTGTAGGTGGTCATGATGGGGCTGGTATTTCAGGGTTTAGGGCAGTGCAGTGGTGTTCGGGCAGTGTAGAGGGACATCCTGGGTGTGGTGTTTTAGTGTTTAGGACAGAGCAGTGGTGTTTGGGCAGTGTAGGGGGTCTTGCTGGGGGTGGTGTTTCAGGGTTTAGGGAAGTGGTGTTCGGGCAGTGTAGGGGGTCTTGCTGGGGGTGGTGTTTCAGGGTTTAGGGCAGTGCAGTGGTATTCTGGCAGTGTAGGGAGTCTTGCTGGGGGTGGTGTTTTAGGGTTTAGGGCAGTGTTGTTCAGGCAGTGTAGGGGGACATCCTGTGGATGTTGTTTTAGGGTTTAGGGCAGTGCATTGGTGTTCGGGCAGTGTAGGGGGTCGTGTTGGGGCTGGTGTTTTAGGGTTTAGGGCAGTGCAGTGGTGTTTGGGCAGTGTAGGGGGTCGTGCAAGGGGTGGTGTTTCAGGTTTTAGGGCAGTGCAGTCTTATTCGGACAGTGTAGGGGGTCTTGCAGGGGGTGGTGTTTCAGGGTTTAGGGCAGTGCTGTTCGGGCAGTGTAGGGGACTTGCTGGGGGTGGTGTTTCATGGTTTAGGGCACTGGTGTTCGGGCAGTGCAGGGGGTCGTGCTGTGGCTGGTGTTTCAGGGTTTAGGGCAGTGGTATTCGGGCAGTATAGGGGGTCATGCTGGGGGTGGTGTTTCAGGATTAGGGCAGTGCAGTGGTCCGGCAGTGTAGGGGGTCGTGCTGGGGCTGGTGTTTCAGGGTTTAGGGCAGTGCAGTGGTGTTCGGGCAGTATAGGGGGTCATGCCGGGGCTGGTGTTTCAGGGTTTAGGGCAGTGCAGTGGTACTTGGGGCAGTGTAGGGGGTCGTGCATGGCCTGGTGTTTCAGGGTTTACTGCAGTGGTGTTCGGGCAGTATAGGGTGTCATGCTGGGGGAGCTGTGTCTGGGTTTAGGGCAGTGCAGTGGTGTTAGGGCAGTATAGGGTGTCATGCTGGGCGTGGTGTTTCCGGGTTTAGGGCAGTTTATTGGTGTTGGGACAGTGTAGGGGGTCTTGCAGGGGGTGGTGTTTCAGGGTTTAGGGCAGTGCTGTTCGGGCAGTGTAGGGGACTTGCTGGGGGTGGTGTTTCATGGTTTAGGGCACTGGTGTTCGGGCAGTGCAGGGGGTCGTGCTGTGGCTGGTGTTTCAGGGTTTAGGGCAGTGGTATTCGGGCAGTGTAGGGGGTCATGCTGGGGGTGGTGTTTCAGGATTAGGGCAGTGCAGTGGTCCGGCAGTGTAGGGGATAGTGCTGGGGTGGTGTTTTAGGGTTTATGGAAGTGGAGTTTGGGCAGTGTAGAGGGTTGTGCAGGGGGTGATGTTTCAGGTTTTAGGGCAGTGCAGTCGTATTCGGACAGTGTAGGGGGTATTGCAGGGGGTGGTGTTTCAGGGTTTAGGGCAGTGGTGTTCGGGCAGTATAGGGGACTTGCTGGGGGTGGTGTTCCAGGGTTTTGGGCAGTGCAGTGGTATTCGGGCAGTGTAGGGGTTCGTGCTGGGGGTGGTGTTTCTGGGTTTAGGGCAGTGCAGTGCTTTTCGGGCAGTGTAGGGAGTCGTGCTGGGGCTGGTGTTTTAGGGTTTAGGGCAGTGCAGTGGTGTTTGGGCAGTGTAGGAGGTCATGCGGGGGATGGTGTTTCAGGGTTTAGGGCAGTGGTGTTCGGGCAGTGTAGGGGGTCATGCTGGGGCTGGTGTTTTAGGGTTTAGGGCAGTGCAGTGGGGTTAGGGCAGTGCAGGGTGTCGTGCTGGGGCGGATTTATGGTTTTGGGGAGTGCAGTGGTATTAGGGCAGTGTAGGGGGTCGTGCTGGGGCTGGTGTTTCAGGGTTTAGGGCAGTGCAGTGGTGTTCGGGCAGTATAGGGGGTCATGCCGGGGCTGGTGTTTCAGGGTTTAGGGCAGTGCAGTGGTACTTGGGGCAGTGTAGGGGGTCGTGCATGGCCTGGTGTTTCAGGGTTTACTGCAGTGGTGTTCGGGCAGTATAGGGTGTCATGCTGGGGGAGCTGTTTCTGGGTTTAGGGCAGTTTATTGGTGTTGGGGCAGTGTAGGGGGTCATGCTGGGGGTAGTGTTTCAGGGTTTAGTGCAGTGGTTTTCGGGCAGTGTAGGGGGTCGTGCTGGGGCTGGTGTTTCAGGGTTTAGGGCAGTGCAGTGGTGTTTGGGCAGTGCAGGGGGTCATCCTGGGGATGGTGTTTCAGGGTTTAGTGCAGTGGTGTTCGGGCAGTGTAGGGGGATGTGCTGGGGGTGGTGTTTTAGGGTTTAGTGGAGTGGTGTTTGTGCAGTGTTGGAGTCGTGCTGGGGCTTTTGTTTTATGGTTTAGCGTAGTGCAGTGGCGTTCGGGCAGTGTAGTGGGTCATGCTAGGGGTGGTGTTTCAGGGTTTAGGGCACTGTAGTGGTGTTCGGGCAGTGGGGTGGTGTTTCAGGGTTTAAGGGAGTGCAGTGGTGTTTGCCCAGTGTAGGGGTGTCATGCAGGGCTGGTGTTTTAGGATTTAGGGCAGTGCAGTGGTGTTCGGGCAGTATAGGGGGTCTTGCGGGGGCTGGTGTTTCAGGGTTTAGGGCAGTACAGTGGTTTTCAGGCAGTGTAGGGGGTCGTGCTGGGGCTGGAGTTTTATGGTTTTGGGTACTGCAGTGGTGTTCGGGCACTGTAGGGGGTCGTTCTGGGGGTGGTGTTTCAGGGTTTAGGGCAGTGCAGTGGTGTTCGGGCAGTGTAGGGGTTGTGCGGGGGCTGGAGTTTCAGGGTTTAGGGCAGTGCAGGGGTGTTTGAGTAGTGTAGGGGGTTGTGCCAGGGCTGGTGTTTCAGGGTTTAGGGCAGTGCAGTGTTGTTAGGGCAATGTAGGGTGTCATGCTGGGGATGTTTTAGGGTTTAGGGCAGTGCAGTGGTTTTCGGACAGTGTAGGGGGCTTGCAGGGGCAGGTGTTTCAGGGTTTAGGGCAGAGCAGTAGTGTTCGGGCAGTGTAGGGGGACCTACTGGGGGGGGTGTTTCAGGGTTTAGGGCAGTCCAGAGGTTTATGGGCAGTGTAGGGTGTCGTGCTGGGGATGGTGTTTCAGGGTTTAGAGCAGTGCAGTGGTGTTCGGGCAGTGTAGGGGGACGTGCTGGGGGTGGTGTTTTAGGGTTTAGTGCAGTGGTGTTTGGGCAGTGTAGGGGGTCGTGCTGGGGATGGTGTTTCAGGGTTTAGAGCAGTGCAGTGGTGTTCGGGCAGTGTAGTGGGTCATGCTAGGGGTGGTGTTTTACGGTTCAGTGCAGTGATTCGGTAGTGTATGGGGTCGTGTTGGGGTGGTGTGGTAAGGTTTAGGGGAGTGCAGTGATGTTCGGGTAGTGTAGGATGTCATGCTGGGGGTAGTGTTTTAGGATTTAGGGCAGTGCAGTGATCGGGTAGTGTAAGAGGTCATGATGGGGTGGTGTTTCAGGGTTTAGGGCAGTGCTGTCGTATTCGGACAGTGTAGGGGTCTTGCGGGGGCAGGTGTTTCATGGTTTAGTTCAGAGCAGTAGTGTTCGGGCAGTGTAGGGGAACCTACTGGGGGTGGTGTTTCAGGGTTTAGGGCAGTCCAGTGGTGTTCGGGCAGTGTAGGGGGTCTTGCTGGGAGTGGTGGTTTAGGGCAGTGGTATTCGGACAGTGTAGGGGGTCATGCATGGGGGTGGTGTTTCAGGGATTAGGGCAGTGCAGTGGTGTTCGGGCAGTGTAGGAGGGCGTGCTGGGGCTGGTGTTTCAGGGTTTAGGGCAGTGCAGTTATGTTCCGGTAGTGTAGGAGGTCATGCTGGGGTGGTGTTTTAGGGTTTAGGGCACTGCAGTGATGTTCGGGCAGTGTAGGGGGTCATGCTGGGTGTGGTTTTTTAGGGTTCAGGGCAGTGTAGTGGTTTTTGGGCAGTGTAGGGGGTCGTGTTGAGGATGGCATTTTAGGATTTAGGGCAGTGGTGTTTGGGCACTGTTGGGGGATGTGCTGGGGGTGGTGTTTCAGGGTTTAGTTCAGTGCAGTGGTGTTCGGGCAGTTTAGGGGGACATATTGGGTTGGTGGTTCAGGGTTTAGGGCAGTGGTGTTCGGGCAGTGTAGGGGACTTGCTGGGGGTGGTGTTACAGGGTTTAGGGCAGTGCAGTGGTCCGGCAGTGTAGGGCAGGGATACTCATAGTACGGCCCGCGGGCCGCCAGCAGCCCGGCAAGCCTTCCTTGGTGGCCCGCGGACCTTGCCGACATCATATGCCTTTGGGGGCCGGGCGGTTCTTTTAAATAACATTCACTTGTTAATGAGGCTTTGTTGTACTTCACCTCTTCTTAGCGCCCCTGCATCTCCACTCTGATTGAGTGGAGATGCAGGGGCACTAAGAAGAGGTGAAATACAACAAAGCCTCATTAACAAGTGAATGGTCTTTACAAGACCCATGAAGTACTTGGGTGCGGCGGCTGTGTGCGAGAATGTTTGTGAGTACCCCTGGTCTAAAGCCTCGTGTCTATTGTTTAGAGAGGTTTGTGCACCGGCTGCGTAGGTGCCTGCTGACAGAAGAGTCTGCAGCCTCTGCCTACGACACAAGACTGTGTGAGGTCCACTAATAGTGCTACAAAAAGGGCAGGGACGCACTCAGCCAACAACGGTGATGCCGGGTGAATGAGTGACTTTGAGTGCTTTATGCAACATCCGTCAGAGGCTTCTAAGCACTGCGTCACACCGGGATTCTGACGTTGAAATGGAAGGGTGGTTTGAAAAGGCAACGGAGTGCGGAGGGGCCTGGGGGGGTTGAAAACACAACGGAGAGCGGAAGGGGGTGGGTCAAAACACACCAGAAGGGCGGGGCTGAAGAAGCCGTACTGTGGACCCTACATCTGTGAAAACACTGCAGACGTTTTGTTTCTGATAGAAAATCAGAGAGCAGGAGAGATTGCTCAGTGACTGCAGTTAGGTAACCCAGGAATATTTCGTAACGTGTTTACAACAGAGGCAGGTCTCATCTTTCTTGATGAAATGTTATAATTTTTTACTTTGGCAACCTGGAAAGACTAATCATATGCAGGAGAACGCATTCCTGTTTCCACTTGATATGCACGTTACATAAACAGAGGGAGGGAGACGGAGTGAGAGGGAGACAGGGAGAGGGAGGTAGGGAGACAGAGAAAGAGTGAGACGGAGTGGGAGAGAGACGGAGTGGGAGAGAGACGGAGTGGGAGAGAGACGGAGTGGGAGAGAGACGGAGTGGGAGAGAGACGGAGTGGGAGAGAGACGGAGTGGGAGAGAGACGGAGTGGGAGAGAGACGGAGTGGGAGAGAGACGGAGTGGGAGAGAGACGGAGTGGGAGAGAGACGGAGTGGGAGTGAGACGGAGTGGGAGTGAGACGGAGTGGGAGTGAGACGGAGTGGGAGTGAGACGGAGTGGGAGTGAGACGGAGTGGGAGTGAGACGGAGTGGGAGTGAGACGGAGTGGGAGTGAGAAGGAGTGGGAGTGAGACGGAGTGGGAGTGAGACGGAGTGGGAGTGAGACGGAGTGGGAGTGAGAGAGACGGAGGGGGACAGAGTGGGACAGAGGGGGACAGAGGGGGACAGAGGGGGACAGAGGGGGACAGAGGGGGACAGAGGGACAGAGGTAGGGAGAGAGACAGAGGTAGGGAGAGAGACAGAGGTAGGGAGAGAGACAGAGGTAGGGAGAGAGATAGAGGTAGGGAGAGAGATAGAGGTAGGGAGAGAGATAGAGAGAGGGAGAGAGGGAGGGAGAGAGAGAGAGAGGGAGAGAGGGAGGGAGAGAGATAGAGGGAGGGAGAGAGATAGAGAGAGGGAGAGGGAGGGAGAGAGAGGGAGAGGGAGGGAGAGGGAGGGAGAGGGAGGGAGAGAGATAGAGGGAGGGAGAGGGAGGGAGAGAGATAGAGGGAGGGAGAGGGAGGGAGAGAGATAGAGGGAGGGAGAGAGATGGAGGGAGAGAGATAGAGGGAGGGAGAGAGATGGAGGGAGAGAGATAGAGGGAGGGAGAGAGATGGAGGGAGAGAGATAGAGGGAGGGAGAGAGATGGAGGGAGAGAGATAGAGGGAGGGAGAGAGATGGAGGGAGAGAGATAGAGAGAGGGAGATAGAGAGAGGGAGAGGGAGGGAGAGAGGGAGATAGAGAGAGGGAGAGGGAGGGAGAGAGGTAGAGGGAGGGAGAGGGAGGGAGAGAGGTAGAGGGAGGGAGGGAGAGAGATAGATAGAGAGAGGTAGAGAGAGGGAGAGGGAGAGAGATGGAGAGAGGGAGAGGGAGGGAGAGGGAGAGGAAGGGAGAGAGGGAGAGGGAGGGAGAGAGGGAGAGAGGGAGGGAGAGAGGGAGAGAGGGAGAGAGGGAGGGAGAGAGATGGAGGGAGGGAGAGAGGGAGAGAGAGAGGGAGAGAGATGGAGGGATGGAGAGAGGGAGAGAGAGAGGGAGAGAGATAGAGGGAGGGAGAGAGATAGAGAGAGAGGGAGAGAGATAGAGAGAGAGGGAGAGAGATAGAGAGAGAGGGAGAGAGATAGAGGGAGAGGGAGAGAGATAGAGAGAGGGAGGGAGAGAGATAGAGAGAGGGAGGGAGAGAGATAGAGAGAGGGAAGGAGAGAGAGGGAGGGAGGGAGACAGAGGGAGGGAGGGAGACAGACAGAGGGAGGGAGACAGAGCGATAGATAGATAGATTGATACATAGATAGATAGATTGATACATAGATACATAGATAGATAGATAATGTGTGAATGCCTGGTCTGGTGGCTCAGTGGACGAAGGCGTCCGCTGCAGGGGCCTGTGCTCAACCTCATGGCCATAGTTTTTTTTGGGTCTAGCCCCGCCCCCTCCCCCACTGGCCCCGCCCCCACCGGTGCGGCCCTCAGCCAGAAACCACACTGTAAATTTGGCCCCCGAGAGAAAGTTTGTGAGTACCCCTGGCGTAGTGGATCTTGCTGGAGTGGTGTTTCAGGGTTTAGGGCAGTGCAGTGGTCTGGCAGTGTAGGGTGTGTTGCTGGGGGTAGTGTTTAGGGCAGTGCAGTGGTGTTCGGGCAGTGTAGGGGGGTCGTGCTTGGGTTGGTGTTTTAGGGTTTAGGGCAGTACAGTGGTGTTCAAGCAGTGTAGGGGGACGTACTTGAGGTGGTGTTTCCAGGTGTAGGGCAGTGCATTGGTGTTCGGGCAGTGTAGGGGGTTGTGCAGGGGTAGTGGTTCAGGGTTTAGTGCAGTGGTTTTCAGGCAGTATAGGTGGTCTTGCTGGGGGTGGTGTTTCAGGCTTTAGGGAAGTGCAGTGGTGTTCTGGCACTGTAGGGAGTCTTGCAGGTGGTGGTGTTTTAAGGTTTAGGGCAGTGGTGTTTGGGCAGTGTAGGGGGTCATGCAGGGGAGTGATTCAGGGGTTTGGGCAGTGCAGTGGTGTTCGGGCAGTGTAGAGGGACATGCTAGGGGTGGTGTTTTAGGGTTTAGGACAAAGCAGTGGGGTTCTTGCAGAGTAGATTGTCATGCTTGGGGTGGTGTTTCAAGGTTTAGGGCAGTGGTGTTCGGGTAGTGTAGTGGTTCGTGCTGGGACTGGTGTTTCAGGGTATAGGGCAGTGTTGGGGGTCGTGCTGGTTCTCATGTTTCAGGGTTTATGGCAGTGCAGTGGTGTTCGTGCAGTGTAGGTGGTCATGCTGGGGCTGGTGTTTCAGGGTTTAGGGCAATGCAGTGGTGTTCGGGCAGTGTAGGGGGTCGTGCTGGGGCTGGTGTTTCAGGGTTTAGTGCAGTGGTGTTTGGTTAGTATAGGTGGTCGTGCTGGGGCTAGTGTCTCAGAGTTTTGGACAGTGCAGTGTTGTTCGGGCAGTGTAGAGGGTCTTGCTGGGGCTGGTGTTTCTGGGTTTAGGGCTGAGAAGTGGTGTTCGAGCAGTGTAGGGGGACGTACTGCGGGTGGTGTTTCAGGGTGTAGGGCAGTGCATTGGTGTTCGGGCAGTGTAGGAGGTTGTGCATGGGTAGTGTTTCAGGGTTTAGTGCAGTGGTGTTCGGGCAGTGTAGGGGGTCTTGCTGGAGTGGTGGTTTAGGGCAGTGGTGTTCGAGCAGTGTAGGAGTCGTGCAGGGGGGTGGTGTTTCAGGGGTTAGGGCTGTGCAGTGGTGTTCGGGCAGTGTGAGGGGTCGTGCTGGGGCTGGTGTTTTAAGGTCTAGGGCAGTGCAGTGGTGTTCGGGCAGTGTAGGGAGACAAGCTGGTGGTGGTGTTTTAGGGTTTAGGGCGGTGCAATGGTGTTCGGGCAGTGTAGGGGCTTGTGCTGGGGGTGATGTTTCTGGGTTTAGGGCAGAGCAGTGGTGTTCGAGCAGTGTAGGGGGACGTACTGGGGGTGGTGTTTCAGGGTGTAGGGCAGTGCATTGGTGTTCGGGCAGTGTAGGGGGTCGTGCAGGGGTGGTGTTTCAGGGTTTAGGGCAGTGGTGTTCTAGCAGTATAGGGAGTCTTGCTGGGGGTGGTGTTTCAGTGTTTAGGGCAGAGCAGTGGTGTTAGGGCAGTGTAGGGGGTCGTGCGGGGGCTGGTATTTCAGGGTTTAGGGCAGAGCAGTGGTGTTCGGGCAGTGTAGGGGCTTGTGCTGGGGTAGTGTTTTAGGGTTTAGGGCATTGCAGTTGTTTGTGTAGTGTAAAGTGCATGCGCTGCGTCGCTAGGCGAGACCTAAAAAGCATTGCACCAAGATGGCTGCCAACACTTCCTGGATTGAAGTGTTTGCAGCCAATTAGAGCCAATCTCTTAATTGTTTAGTTAGGTCCTGCCCAGATAAATAAAGATTTTTTTTCTTCAGTATCTCAAACTATTGGTAGGATTTACACCATTTAAAAAAAAAATTGCTTTATGAACCAAGCACTACCTTTTTGACAAATTTGGTGAAATTCCGTTCAGCATTTTCAGCTGTAACCGTTTCTAAAGTTTCCTATGGGAAATTGATTTTTTGACCTCTATTTTTTTAATTTCTCAAGAACTACTGAACGGATTTACACCATTTAAACAAAAAAGGACTCTTTCTGAACCAAGGGCTACCTTTATGCCAAATTTGGTGTAATTCCGTTCAGCAGTTCGGGCTGTAGTCGTGTTTTAAATTTTCCTATGGGAAATAACATGGAGAAAACGTGTTTTGGGACTCCACATTTTTCTCGCCCCCCGCTTGACAAATCACCCCGAAACTTTCAGGATAGGAGCTGACTGGAGCGGGACCAACGTTTTGAAAATTTCACGAAGATTCGACAACCGGTGCTAAAGTTATTGGGGAAAGAAAAAACGCTTTTTGAATAGAAACAAGGTCCTAACTATAACTACCTACTGTGTGTGTCTGTGTGTCTGTCTGTGTGTGTGTGTGTGTCTGTGTGTCTGTGTGTCTGTCTGTCTGTCTGTCTGTCTGTCTGTCTGTCTGTCTGTCTGTCTGTCTGTCTGTCTGTCTGTCTGTCTGTCTGTCTGTCTGTCTGTCTGTCTGTCTGTCTGTCTGTGTGTCTGGCCACACAAATCCAGTTTTAAAAAATGTTTGATTTATTCAGTAGGGCAAAAAAAGACGCGTTTGGTCATATATATATAATCTCTATCTCCAAAAAAGCCTTTGTACCGACGAGGTGACCAAAGTAACCGGCACTATAAAGTTGCATGCAGTCACTTAACTTCATTCAGCAGACACATGTTACCATTGCGTTTCAGCTTTTCTCAAGGTAGTGAGCTCCACCACCCATATAAACTATAAGCAAACTTGATAATGGACATAGAGTAAATTCACCAATTCATTACATTTGTGTCAAAGAAAACCCATATACAAAGTGCTAAAAACTTCTAAATTCATACAATCGCACACCACCATGTGGCAGAGATTCAAGTATGGAATACCTGTTGTTCAAGCTAATATAGCTCGAACACGTTATGATAAAAAAACAAATCATTTCTTGAGAAAAAATCTATATAGCGTGAACCTGACACTTGCCGGTATCAGAGCACTATAAGTAAATGGGGCAACGACATAGGGAATCTTTAAGCATAGTAAAAGTACATACAGAATAGGAGAAAATAAGCTCAAGAAACAGAATTCTGATGATACCAGAAATTTGTTCATAAATAGGAGTTTGACTTTGTACTTGAAGGTAGTGGAGAGGATCCTTCTAATTTCAGGGGGGTTAGAGTTCCAGATTTAGGGGCCATGCCAGAGTAAGCTCAGTAATCTCATCTTCCTGATGAAACGTTGTGGCTTTAGCAAAAAGGTACTGGATCTCACCACAGCTGACCTCCTCCTGCAAAATCCTAAAGCCACCCACGAGAAGGGCCAACTCCTAGACCCCATCTTCTCTAACATTGCGAACCTGTACGCCCAGGACCCCACCCCCCTGCCCTGGACAGACCACATGCTGATTCCCATGCACTGGCCACTCGATACATCTCCAGGGCCTTCTTATAAAACTAGGGTACAAACCAGACGATGGCATAAATTAGTTCCAGAGGAATGGGAAGCCAAACTACGCAATACCATCTCCCCTTTGTCCACGGACCCTAATACCGCGGACAGAGAACTCATGGATTGGCTAGTCCAACCTCTAGACAGCTCCATTCCATTGACGAGCTCGCTAAAACACATGAAAAGAATTAGTCCCTCCCCCTGGTACACACCCGCCCTTGCCTCTCTCAAAAAGCATTGTAAAAAGACAGAACGCCTATGGAGAAAACACAAAACAGCTGAAGAGAAAAGCGTCTACCTCTGCTCCATGAAAGCTTACAAACAAGCCCTTCATGACGCTAAAAGGACTTATTTCGAGGAAAAGATAAAAAACTCTGTCTGCTCATCCAAGGAGACCTTCTCCATTTTTAAAGAACTCCTCCGTGTCCCTGCCCCCCCCCAGAAACCCCTGGACCCCAAAGAAGCCAAGGAAAAATGCGCCATGTTGGCCTCCTTCTTTGATGAAAAAATAAAAAAAATACTCTCTTCCCTCCCACCTGCCAACTCCAACATCTCAGAAAGAGCCAAGGAGCAGACGCCTCCCGTAGACAAACCCCTTCTAGAGTCGCTCGGCCCGGTCTCGGAAGAAGAAGTAAGAACCACATTGGCCTCAACCAAGAGCGGAGCCCCTAGCGACCCGGTCCCCATACGTTTCGCAAAAATTATCATGCAGACCATAGTCCCTCAACTGACTGCCCTGATCAATATCTCACTGGAACACGGAGTGGTCCCTTCCACCTGGAAGGAAGCCGTAGTCAAAGCGCTTCTCAAGAAACCGTCGCTTGACCCCACTAACCTCTCCAACTACAGACCCATTTCACTTCTCCCCTGGATAGGCAAAGTCGCTGAAAAATTAGTTAACAAAAAGTTGTCGCAATATCTCGAGTCAAACCATCTTCTCAACAACTCGCAGACTGGCTTCAGACCTGGCCAAGGCACAGACACTGCACTCCTTGTGGCAGTGGAAAGAACCAGGGAAATCATCGACTCAGGAGGATCAGTGGCAGTGGTCCTCCTAGACCTAAGTGCGGCCTTTGATACGGTCAGCCACCAGGTTCTAATCCACCGCCTCGGGACTGTTGGAGTTAAGGGCAAAGCCCTGAAGTGGCTCTCGTCCTTTCTCTCCCGACGCTCCTATCAAGTATGGGAAGGCGAAAGCCGCTCCTCTTCCATCCCCCTCCAGTGCGGTGTGCCACAGGGCTCTTCCCTGAGCCCTACATTATTCAACGTTTATATGGCCCCACTGGAGGAACTTGTCTCACCCTTCGGAGTCACCATCGTCAGTTACGCCGACGACACGCAACTGGTGGTCACTCTTTCCCACCCCAAACTCGAGCCCTCCAACCTCCACGACTGCCTTACCAGCGTATACCAGTGGATGAGCGACTCCGCCTTGAAGCTTAATGGCTCCAAGACAGAGATCCTGGTCCTCGGACAAAAAACCACTAACATCCCTTCCAACTTCTGGCCCGCCTGCATGGGCGATCCTCCCACTCCCAAAAAGGAGGTCAAGAGCCTTGGCGTGTGGCTGGAGACCGACCTTACCTTCCGGACCCAGGCCAGAAAGACGGCCGGAACCTGCTACGGGTTACTTAAATCCTGCAGGAAAGTAATCCCTCTCCTACCCTTCCAGTCGCGCCTTATGCTGATCCGGGGCTTAATCCTATCCAGGTTGGATTATAGCAACGCCATCTACCTGGGCGCCCCGGAATCCACTTTCCAAACTCTGCAAAAGGCTCAGAACGCCGCCGCCAGACTCCTAACTAGCACCCCGGCCAGATCATCGGCCAAACCCGCTCTTAGGAAGCTACACTGGCTCCCGATCAAAGAAAGGGTCACTTTCAAGGCCCTCTGCCTGGCCCATAAGGCTCTCCATAACACCGGCCCCCCCATACTAAACAACTGGATCACCCCCTACAGACCCACGAGAGCGCTTCGCTCAGAGCACGGAAACCTTATCACGATCCCCATGGTGAAAAAGGCCCGGATAGGGGACCGCCGCTTCTCGGTAAACACCGGACTCAAGTGGAACGCACTCCCTCTGAACGTCAGAACAGAGCCCGATTTACTTCGGTTCAGAAAAACCCTCAAAACTCTCCTCTTCCCCTAATCCGGTCTCTTACCTAGCCGCTCCCCCTCCTGAGCAACAAGGTTCTAGCGCTGGGATACCCTCGTGGTGACTACGCGCTCTACAAACTCTAAATAATAATAATAATAATAATCTTCTAGAGTATCTAGAGCCCCCAGGTAGATCAAGATTATCGGCAAGATAACTTGGTGTTGAAATGCTGAGCTTTGTGAGTCACACATGCAATTTTAAGTTGAATTCTTGTTTCAGAAGGGAGCCAGTTGAGGGATTTCAAGTAAGGGGAGATGTGATTGTACCTTTTTGGACCCTGTGATGAGTCTTGCCACAGAGTTAAGTGAGGCCCTTAACCAGGAAGTGGTGGCACTGGGCAGGCCTGAGACGGTGGCGCTTCCATATTCTAGTTTGGAGATCACGAGTGCTTGCACAGCAGACCTGAAGTAGTTTCGAGGGAGGAAAGGTTCTAGTTTCAGTTGTATGCTTATTTGTAGGTTTACTTATTTAGTGGTGGCACAAATGTGCTCCTGCATATTAAGGTTTTTGTCAAGGATTATTCCTAGCGATTTTGCTGATTCAATGATTAGTGGTGTACAATTGAATGCTGTTAATTGCTTCATCCAATCGCTAGTAGTGTGTATCTGATTGGGTGGGGCGGGTAGGAGGCATTCTGTTTTTTGAGTGTTAAGTTTGAGGTGTTTACATGACAGCCAATTTTGGGTATTTTGAAGAATAGGATTGAGGGATCGGTTGTCTTCATGTGATGAGATTTTCTAGTACAGTTGGATGTCATCTTCATAAAGATGATAGTGAATGTTTGATGCCTGTAGCATTGCTGTTAGTGGTTCCATGAATAGGTTGAAGATAGTCGCTGAAAGAGAAGAGACTTGTGGGACCCCAAGTGTGACTGGAGCAGTCGTAGAAAGGGATTTATTTATCTGGATTTTTTTTTTTTTTTTTTTTTTAATTCTGTTTTGAAGAAGTTAAGTGAACCAATTTAAGACAGACCCTGATATTCCTATCCTGTGCTCTAGTAAATCATGCTTTACCGAATCCGTCCAAGAGGATTAGTAGGCATGACTTATTTCGATCTGATATTTTTAGAGCATTATCCACTATGTGTCGGGCCAATTCAGTGCTATGCCCAGAGCGACAACCAGATTGGTGCCTGTCAAAGAGACTAAATTTGTCAATGTGGTTACATGGTTGGACATGTCACATTTTTTAAGAACCTCCGCCAGCATTGGGAAGTTGGAAATGGGGCAGAAATTGTTAAGGTTGGTTGGTTCGGCCATTGTTTTTTCTTAAAATGTGGGTGACTTTTCCGGCTTTTAGGCATTCTGGTATTTTACCCTGATGGAGTGAAGCATTTACAATCCTTGCCCAAAGTGGGAGTATAGACATTTTGATGTCATTGAATACGGTGGAGGGAAGAGGATCACTGAAGTGATTAGACGGTTTCAAGTCTGTAAGCATTTTGAGAATTGTGTTTTGCTCAATTGTTTTGAACTAAGTCCAGAAGGCATTATTTTTTAGTACGCGTTTGGGAAGGTGCATGGGTTTGCTTATTACCGTTGGGGTGATTCTGTTGTCTTGTTATTGATGACATTATATATGAAGGTCCGCTTTCAAGTTATTTGTTTTTTTTAAGGTAGAAGGAGGCAAATTCTTCACTATTGGGTAGTAGAAATGATCCATTTGAGGAGAGATTGGGTAGGCCCTTGGAATGCTGCTTGACCAGATCAAATAGTTTTTTTGGATGGTTTTTGGCTTGGTCCAGTTGGTTTCTGAAGACATGTGCTTTGGCATTTATGATGCTTTTGTGATGGGTATTCCTGATTGATCTAAGCTGTTTTGAGTTGTTTGAGGTGTTCCGGAGGTGATGAGGATCTCCACTTTGCTCAGCTAATCTAAGGTTGCGTCTTTCAGTATTGAGGCCATTGTACCATGGTTGTGAGTCCTTTGTGGATAATCTTTTTAGTTGTAAGGGTGAAGTTGAATCAAGAATATTCTTCATGGAGCTAGTATAGCGATCTGTGAGCTCTTGTACATCTACCATGTTTTCAGAGTACTAAGATGTTCTCACTAAGTGATTTCAGTTTGGTGAGATTGATATTTCTCATATTTCTTTTCCAAAATTTTGACTTCAGTACTTGTGTGGTGGTAGTTCTCAAAGGAATAGTGATTAGTAATTTGACAAGGTGATGGTCAGACCAATCACAGGGGAAGATAGATTCCAATTAGGTAGAGTTATCTTTTGCAATAGGAACTAGGTTCTCCCACCTTGTTGTGTGTGGGACTATGATACATTTGTATCAAGTTAAGATCTGTAAGAAAAGATTCAAGGCTGTTAACTATATGGTCATTCAGATTGCTCCAGTGGAGATCAAAGTCCCTGAGGAAGATTTGAGTGCCATGTTGACCCATGTTTCTTGTGGAGATATCCATGATTTGGAGAGATTATCACCTGGCGGATGATAAAATGTGTGCAATTTGTATAGGGGATTATTGTTGCAGGCAATCTCAATACATAGATATCACATGATTAAAGAGCAGGGGACTGTAACTGTTTAACTGACAGGTTGTTACGGTGAATACAAGCGACTCAACCCCCTAGTCTGATAAGTCTATCTAGTCTGATATCGTAACTAGGAGGTATTAGAGTGTCGAGGATAGGAGCAGAGAACTCATTTAGCCAAGTTTTTTCAGGATCAACATGTCTTCGATGCTGCGCTAGGTTGAAATCTCTTGAGGTTGTTTATTATTCTGTGGTTGGGTTTTACATCTCTTTTGGGGTTTGCAGAGGTAGATTGGATGTGACTCTAATTGGCAATTCACTCATGGTGAAGAGGGTTGTGTGAAAGTAGGAGTGGTTCAATATCTTCCTGTGATAATGAGTTTGAATCAGATGATCCAAAGGGTCTAGAGCATGCATTTGGGTAGTGAAGTGTTCTCCAACTCCACAATGGGTGCTTCAGACGGATGAGGATAGGATGGGTGTGGGGAGAGTAGAGTAGGAGGTGTAGAAGGGAAAGGAGTTAAGTTGTTCACGGCCAGACGAAGTCGAACTGCGATTCTTACTTATCCCATAATTGGTAGTTGACTTGATGGTAAGACGTAGAAGACTATGTAAGTTTTCCTTCATTTGATATAATGTTTGTACGATCTCATCCATCCTGGTCACTAGTAGGATGTGCGAGTGTAAAGTGTGGGCTTGACGTAAGGGGAGAGGAAGATGGGGTTTTGGAATCTATGCTGGTCAGGTAAATTTGACTAACAATCACAGATGTAGGGGGAGTGGCCTCAGCATTGCGATCCCGGAGTATGGGGAGAGCGGGTGGTATGGAGTTGAATCCTGGGTAGGTGTAGTGCTGTTGGCCAGGGGGATGTACGAGTAGAGATAAAAGATCAGAGGAGTCAGAGGGCTTTCGATTAGTTTGTGTGGTGTTAGGGTGATGTGAAGGAAGCAGGGTCAGTGATTGATTGAGGGCTGTGATAATGTGTTTAGTCCTTTGACTTAAATGGATCATAGGGGGTGGACGATAAGGGTTCAGTAGGTAAATGGTTACCATGGCTATATGGTTCAACAGTATTTGCACTTGGTGTGAGGTGGGAATGTGGTGAGATATAGCAAGCAATGGGTGTTGGCTCAGATCCCTTTGAAGGCAAATTCCTGTTGCTCGCCTGTTTATAAAGACCTTGGGAGGGGGAAAGTATTTGTGGATGCAGCTTTTTGGATAAAGGGTAACATTTTCTCAAATGGCTTTAGATTGTGATCAGAGGCTTGGGTGAGGATAGTCCCACTCTTATAAATGGAGATGTTTGCTACTCCTTCGTAGGCAGTAGAGGGGGTTACCGAGAGCCTTGAGCCATGGGGAGTTTTTTTTTTTTAATGCAGAGATCTGGAGGAGAGAGAGAAATGCTTTCCTCCAGTGTGACCTTCTTGTCGTATAGAGGATGAGGTCACAAGGTCTCTTTTTTTTATGCAGAAGTATGGGTCAAAGATCAGGGTTTCGGGATGGGCTTTTAGAAGTCTGTTTAAACTTCTTAGCTGCATTTTTAGTAAGGTTCATGGGATAATTTATTTTGTAAACATGTTTGCCATATTTTACTAAGCTATGGTCTGATGCTGTCCATGGATCCATAACTCAACGAGGTGCATCGAGCAGGTGTTTGAAGTTTGAGTTATCGACCTTCGGGATGATGTGAGGCGAGGGTTTGAGTCCGTTACATATCTTAATCATGTTGTGAGGTGAGGGTGTGAGTCAGTTATGCGTGTTTCTAGGAGAGTGTGAGAGGAGGCTGGGTAAGGTTGGTGAGCAGAGGATTTATGTGATGTCTGTGGGTCAGTCCTCTGGGGCACGCCAATATAATGAACAGCAATAATGAATGACATTGGAATACCGCGGATCGTGCAAGAGAGTATATATCCAATAATTTTTTAAGTATGGTCGGAGGCTAAAACATTCAAATAGGATGACGTTTGCGACAGATCATGTTCGGTGATCTGGCAATCCGACTAGCATATGGCATATGACTGTAATCTTAACTTGCACGGAATTTAGGTCCAGTTACGATAAAAGCACATTAATCTAGTACAGGCTTAATGCTGAAAATTAATGTCTACAAATATTTTTAACTGTGGGATTGCAGTGGCCCAAGTTGATGCAGGCCTAATGATGAGGATTAATGATTACAAATATTTTAAACTGTGGGATTGCAGCAGCACAATGTGATATTAAAGAGGGATCCATGTTTAGTCTGTATGCCTGGATAGCTCTTGTCCTATTTATGTTTAGTTAAGTGGAGCAGGTTGCACAAGTACTTCTATCTCTATAAACTGAGTTAGGACCTGTCCTTTGTCAGTTGGCCGTCCACCCTTTTGAGGTAAGAGGAACGAAAGGACGACAAGATGTCCGACAATCAGTAGCAACCCTTCCAAAGAAGTAGAGTGCTCAGAAGAGGCAAGGCATGTTTTTTTTTACCCGGGTTGTGAGATAAAAAAGAGGGGGGGTGGTGGAGGGTCACTTACCCTGCATGCACAATGGAGACAGACTCACGACTGCCCCTTGAGCAGGATATCAGTCTGTGATCAAATGTGGAATATTGCCAGCATCAAAAGCAGCGCCACCAAGAGCACCCAGGCAATGCTACACTCAGTGTAGCATAATGCAGTTTTTCCCCCATGACCAGGCGGCGAGCAGCAGGAGTGCAAATTAATAAAAGAAAATATAAGGAATCTTTACACCAGGCATTTAAAATGGAGAACAGCTCAGAGTTGTAAGCACTAGTGTCCAAATCACAGTATGGGATAAAAAGAGTGTCACCCCAATAAAGCCCAAGTGGGCATAGTATCTCTATCAGTTTCCTGAATAGTGGAGGGAAGCTCCAACCATATTCCCTTCCAAATGGGCATAGGATATTGATATTGGATCTTGGGAAAATTCCCTGTATAGGAAATCTTTAAGACACCGGTTTTCATTGGGAATTCCTCTAGATGCTCGAGTTCAACCTTGATGACTGAATGATTCCAAAAACACATAAATGCCTTGGCCTGCCCACAGGCTAGACATATAGACTTGCATTGGATACATATCCCACAGCAGTGGCCTACTTCTTAGAACCTTTTACTATAAATTGGGATTTCCTCAAACTACATGCACCTCAATTTCTTCGTCTTTATTCCGGCCCAGGGGATGTTTGGTCTGTGGGTCTAAAATATAAACTCAAACTTCCTGAGTTGTCTAGTCCTTTTTCTTTCCCTGGGGTTCTTATTCACCCTATCTTTAACGAAGAATCTTAACTTTGAGACATCACATTGGTGTACTATGGAAAAATGCTTCACCACAGGGTAAGCTAGGTCCATATTTCTAATAGTGCGTTGGTGTTTGAGAATGCACTTTCCTAAAGACAAGGTTATGCTCCCTACAAATGTAAGGTCACAAGTTAATGTCCTTGCATAGGCACAGTAATCAGAGGTACACTTAAGGAACGGTTTTATACGTCTTCTGGATCCCTGGGATGACGTGTATTCCAATGTATTAGAGATGTGGCTATTTGCCTTGCACTGTCCGCCTTTAAAGAATTCAGTGGATCTAGTTAGCCATGTATCCAGTGTTAGATTTCTGCTATAATAATTATGTGTCAGGCTGTCCCCCAAGGTCCTCCCCGCCTATATGTTATAGAGGGACCAGTGGGCAGGTCTAAGGCTATCGCCCCATCATTCTTGAGGATAGACCAACATTTGCTCACGTCAGTCCTGATGTCTTATGACACACTATAGGTGGTGAAGAGGCATATGCATTTCTCCTTCCTAGTAATGTTGGTATTGAGGTACAACAATCTGTCCCTTGTGAGAGGCTCTGATTTATTTTTTCTCAGCAGTGGTCAGGCTCTTTGTGGGATACCCTTTCTCCCTAAATCTAATTTTTAAGCATTTTCTGTGTAAAGAATTTATTCTCCGTATTACACACCCTTTTAACATGCAGCATCTCACCATATGGGAACTGTTCACCAAATTCCTTAGGTGATGGCTAGTGTAGTGCAGAATACTGTTGCCCGCTGTTTCTTTGTGGTGTATGGTAGATATAATCCTACCTTCCTTGATTAGTAGTTTGACATCCAGAAAGCTGCTCTCCGTCTGACTCATTCTGGAGGTGAACTTCAAATTGTGGGGGTTGTCATTCAAACTGTCCACAAAGGTATGTGCCTTATTGCAGGTCTGTACCAGGATATACTGTGTGTATTCATAATGGCATTATGCCCAGGCAACCTGCTTCTCCCACCAGTCCATCACGAGATTCGTGAAGCAGAGGTTGAAACAGGTGCCCATCTAGGTCCCTGTTCGCTGCTGTAGTAGATACCGTCATGGATACAGATATTCTCCCTTTGGCAGTGGTGAATCATTTTGATCAGCACTTTATTATGCTCAAAAAAACCATGCTGCACTTGTCCTGAAATAGTGTTTACATGTTGTTTACCAAATGAGTGATTGATACAGGTGTATGATGATGTCACGTCCATACATGGGTGTAAAAAACATCCCCGCAGCCCCCGCGGTGCGGGGGGCTCCTACCAGTCTTCAGTGGTCAAGGGGGCCCCCTCAGCTCTTCGGTAGAGAGCTGTGAGGATTGCTCCAAGGCAGCTGCAGTCTGCAGCCTGCTCTGAGCTCCTCGCGCTGACCCAGGGCAGGACTGAAGAGAAACAAAGTAACAAGTTACATTGTTTCTCTTCAGTCAGAGCGCGCCAGGCCCGGAAAAAGGATTGGGGTGGGGGCCCTCAGAGCAATCCCCACAGATCACTGCTCCTCTCAGAAGAGGCAGCACAGAGCTGACAGAGCCAGGAGCAGGGACATTTTAAGGATTTTGGGGGTCCTGGGCCAAACTTATTTTGGGGGCTCCTGTTTGGAACAGCTTTGAATTTAGATCCAATTTCAGCACTTTCATGCACCCTTTGGCCAGGTCACTGACAGTGCACAAGCACACTAGTGCACATTCTAAATATGTTTAAATCTAATATTAAGGGATAGGGGCTTGTGTTTTCAATATTGTAACACAGCAGCAGCTCACTAATGTTACTGCAAATAACCTCTCTGTCACCCTCCCATTTCTCATATTTCAGGTCCTTTTAAATGATCTAAAAATAACCTTTTTTTTTTTAATGGATTTTTCATGGAACATAAACACATTTCTCTGAAAAATGTCTGTAATAGTTTAACACATCACTCACATTAAAAATAAATTAAAGAAAAATGGTATTTAAAACAAACTGTCTAAGCATTACTCAAGTTCACCAGGACAAGACTCTGCAGAAAAGAGCTAGCTCTATGAGGGGCCCCCCTGAAAGGCCGGGGCCCTGAGCCAGAGCCCACTTTGCCCATGCCTTAAAACGTCTCTGGCCAGGAGAAGGTTTGCAGCTCCAGGAATAGGACTCTGCTGGGACGCATTGGAAGGTAAGCAAGCATTGGAAATGCAATAGTCCTCGCGTTTGTTTGTGTTGGAGCTATTGGCATTGTAAATGACAATGTTTTTACTTATTTGTTACAGAGTGTATGCTTGTGGTTTGTTGTGGAATCATGTGGGTTGGATTGAATTAGTTGGTTGTGTAATTGTGTGGCTTGGAATTGTGTGGTGTATTGGAATTATGTGGCATGGGTGTTGTGAAATGATGTGGATAGTAATTATGTGGTAATAAGTGTCCTGGAATTATAAACTACTGTTGCACTCACTGGAGTGGGAATAGTAATTTTTACCCTCCCGCTATCCAACGCTTTCCCTACTGTTGCACTCACTGGAGTGTGAATAGAAATGTTTACCTTTCCGCTATCCAATGCTTTCCCTACTGTTGCACTCACTGGAGTGGGAATAGTAATTTTTACCCCCCCCCCCCCCGCTATCCAAAGCTTTCCCTACTGTTGCACTCACTGAAGTGGGAATAGACATTTTTACCCTTCCGCTTTCCAACACTTTCCCTACTGTTGCACTCACTGGAGTGGGAATAGTAATTTTTACCCTCCCGCTATCCTACGCTACAAATATTGAATATTTTTAAATATTATTAAGTTAATATATGTATTAAAAAATAAAAATGCATGTTTATTTTTTTATTTACATTATTTATTAATTTTAAGATTATTTAAGTATTTTTAAGTATGTTTTACTTAATTATATTTATTATTTCATTAATTTTACATTACTTTTAAGACATTTAAAAAATTCGATATTTTAACAAACTATATTTGCAATGATATTTTGGATTTAACATTTTTTTACTTACCGGTTTGTGGAAAGGAATTCAATATTCTGGTAGTCAATATTATGTCACGGATATTTTTATAGATCGAGATTTAGCTCCTTGATATTCTGTCAGTGATTCACACTGGTCCTCACCCAGCTCCAGCTCTCACACTGGTCCTCCCCCGGACCAGCTTCCTTGCGCTGCTCAATGTCTCTAGAGCTGGTGATGCATGGGGAGTTGTCTGGTTTCTGTGTAGGCAGTCCGGTCTGTTGACTTTCTACCATTTTTCAGACTGTTCTCATTTGGTCTCTTGGTGTTAGGAGAACCGAGGAGACTCTTATGCGTGAGAACCTTGTGTTTTATAATACTCACTCTCTCTGTTTTCTTAAGGACACCCTTTGTTCTTGCTCTCTTCGATGAGCTCTTTCCGTCTCTTCTCTACTAAAAGTAGCCATAATAATGCTTGACTACTAGCCTGAGCTAATTGTTCCTTAGTGTCGTGTCTTTGGATGTATGGGACCAGACTCGCTTTCGGGCGCAACCTGCTTCACTAAAATCTTTCCCTATTTTCCTGCATCTCACTCGGCGCTCCTCCCTTTCGGTTCCCCTTCCTCCCTCCAGCCTCTTGTCCTGCCTGGTCCTAGCGCTGCACGCCGGAGCCAAGCATGACGATATTACATCTCCCCCTTCTTAAAGTCTAATATTCACTAAGTTACAGCTCTTTAATATGTCGGGTGGGTCTCTTAATGATTCTCCGTTGTCTGTGTGGAAGGTGCAGTTCGCTTGAACCGGATGCTGTCTTGAGTCGATTACTCAGTTTCTCGACCCGAGTCGTCTGTCCTGTTCTGACTCTTCTGTATGGGTATAGGCTGCTGTATTGCACCTCTTGAAGTGTGACACATTTCGTGTGGTTCAGCTTGTTCTCAGATGCAGCTGTGACCATAGTTCCTTTCCTGCTCGTCACTCGTTGGGGTTGGTCCCTTTATCAACTGTCCGTCTTTGTCTTCTGTTCTTGCCTGGATAGCACCCATTCCCCTTCTTGGATATCGGATGTTCTAGCATTTCGGCGATCATCCGCATATTCTTTAATTTTTGTTTTTTTGGCGTTATCAACTTCTGTTAACGCGTGTGGTCATTGGATTGGGAACTGGGTCGCACAACAGCATCTGCGGCAGGTATTGTGGTACGCGGCGTCCTTCCCAACATCAAGGTGGCTGGGCATTTGTTAGTGGTGCTGTGCTGTGCGGTCCAGTAAGCTCTCAGCACCACTTGGAGTGTGAGTTGGGTGTCTTGCCGGTCTAGTTCTGCTTGTTGCATGATTTTCTTTATTGTGGCCTTAAACCTTTCTGCCATCCCATTGGCTTGTGGGATGGCAGATGGCATGGGAGTGATTTTCCAGTGCTTGAAGTGGGGGGTGTCTGGCAAATTCAGTGACGTTGTTACCCTTGACCTTGTTAGATAGGTCGCTCCCCCTCCGCACAGCACCGCCTGTGCATCCTGTCCCTGCCACAGCTGCCGAGGAAAGTTGAGGCCCTCCTCCACCCACAGGTTACCACCTGCACGTCATCCCTGGTGGCCAGTGGTAGGCATTAGGTCAGTTCTATTGTTCATTGTACTGCCCGTATCGTTTTCTCTTTTGCTGTCTGTGACTGCTGTTGTCTGTCTTCCCCCTGTGCCTGTATTTTCTCCTGTACCCTTCTTTCCTTCTGTTCCCCATCGTCACCCCCGTGATCTGTGCCCTTTTTTCCTTCTGTGGTCTGTGCCCCAGTGATCTGTGCCAGTTTTTCCTTCTGTGACCCCCATAATCTGTTCCAGTTTTTCCTTCTGTGACCCCCATAATATGTGCCCTTTTTTCCTTCTGTGACCCCCGTGATATGTGCCCTTTTTTCTTCTGTGCCCCCGTGATCTGTGCCCGTTTTTCCTTCTGTGACCCCCGTGATTCTGTGCCTTTGCCCTCCCTGCTGTTCACCGATCACGTTCCCGCCGCTGTGTCCCCTGTGGCCCCGCCCCCTGACTGTTCATTCGGAGCCCCCTACCTCCCGCCTCCCAGCTGCTCCTCCCTCCTACCTCCCCATATATGGCAGCCGCTGTCTAAGGCAAACCCGTCTGCGCCTGGAGCACGCCCAGTGCCAGGAACCCTGGCCCCCATTAATGCCACGATGCCTGCCTCTGCTACGACTCCAGCACCCTCCAGGCACTCAACGCCAGACAATCACGCACCTGCTACCTGGCCGCCCCGAAGCGCACCCAAGGACCCTTCTCCTGCCGGAACTGCAGCTTCACCAGTATCCGGCCCGCCAACCCACCTACCAAAGAACCCAACCACCTCAGATGCATCCTTCTCAACATCCGCTCCACACGCAAACACGCCGTGGAACTCTGGGACCTACTGGACTCCAACACCCCAGACGTCGCCTTCCTGTTGGAGACCTGGTTGAACCCCTCCTCGGCACCCGACATCGCCATAGCCATCCCGGAAGGCTATAAGATCACCCGCAGGGACCAATTGAGTAGGAGGAGGAATCGCCATCGTCCACAGGAACTCTCTCAAAGTCTCAACCAACACCGACGACACCCTCAGCACCGCTGAACACCTGCACTTCCAGATCCACACCGAATCCACCACCACCCTCAGAGGTACCCTCATCTACAGACCCCACAGACCACGAGCACAGTTCAGCGACTCCATCACCGACCTCGCCTCCACAGACTACATCCTCCTCGGGGACCTGAACTTCCACCTCGAACAACGACACCAACTCCTCCACCCTGATCGACAACCTTGCCAACCTCGGACTCAGACAACTCGTCACTACACCCACCCACTCTGCCGGCCACACGCTTGACCCCATCTTCTCCGCAAGCTCCCACGTCTCCTTCAACCACACCACCGAGCTCCACTGGACTGATCACCGCTGCATTCACTTCACCTTCCGGAAACCACCAGCACCGCACCCAACAGATGTCACGCCGCTGCTGGAGCAAAGTCACCGAAGACAAGGGTTCCACCACCCTCACCCAGAACCCACCCGCAGATCCGACCTACACCGCCGCTCGCAACCTCAAACAGTGGATCAACGACTGCACCAACACCCTCGCCCCCTCAAGAAGCCCTCCAACACCCACACTAGCAAGAAAGCCAGCTGGTTCACAGAAGGCCTCCAAGCGAACCTGCCGAAAACTCGAAAATCAACTGGATCGGTGAACGAACACCGGAAAGCTACACAGCCCACAAGAACGCCACCCGCAGACACAATCACCTCATCAGAACAGCCAAAAGGATCTCCTTCAAAGAGTGCCTAGACAACAATGCACACAACAGCAAAGAGCTCTTCAACATCGTGAAGGAACTCTCTAACCCCAGCTCCAACACAGACGACCTCCCACCTTCAAAAGACATGTGCGACTCGCTGGCCACCTTCCATCGCAAGATCGCAGACATCCACAACAGCTTCAACTCCGTCACTACCCCGGCAACCCCTGAGACCCCCGCTCCCAAGGCAACCAACCGCCTGATCGCCTGGACCAACAAACGACGACGACACCATCAAGATCATGAACACCGTCCACTCCGGATCCCCTGAAGACCCCTGCCCTCACCACATCTTCAACAAAGCCAGCAGCACCATCACACCCCATCTCCGGAAAACCATCAACATCTCCTTTGAGACAGCGACCTTCCTGGAGAGCTGGAAGCACGCAGAGATCAATGCCTTACTCAAGAAACCCAAGGCGGACCCCAAGCACCTCAAGAACTTCCGACCCATCTCCCTGCTCCCATTCCTGGCGAAGATCATTGAAAAGACCGTCAACAAACAACTGACCAGCTTCCTCGAGGAGAACAGCATCCTGGACCCGTCCCAGTCCGGGTTCCGCCGCAACCACAGCACCGAAACTGCCCTCATCGTCGGTACCGATGAGAAACCACGGCCCTAATCCTCCTGGACCTGTCAGCCGCCTTCGACACGGTCTGCCACCGCACACGCCTCAATGATGCCAGAATCCAAGAGAAGGCCCTGGACTGGACCTCCTCTTTCCTCTCCGGCAGAACACAGAGCGTCCACCTACCCCCCTTCTGCTCCGAAGCCACCGAGATCATCTGCGGCGTACCCCAAGGCTCATCCCTCGGCCCAACATTGTTCAACGTCTACATGGCACCACTCGCCCACATCGCACGACGGCACAACCTCAACATAATCTTCTACGCCGACGACACCCAGCTGATCCTCTCCCTCACCAAGGACGCCCACACCACCAAAACCAACCTCCACGAAGGAATGAAGGCCGTCGCCGACTGGATGAGGAACAGCCGACTGAAGCTGAACTCTGACAAGACAGAAATCCTCATCCTCGGATCCACCCCCTCGGCCTGGGATGACTCCTGGTGGCCGACTGCACTAGGAACACCCCCAACACCCACCGACCACACACGCAACCTAGGGGTCATCCTCGACTCTACCCTCTCCATGATGAAGCAGGTCAACGCCGTCTCCTCTTCCTGCTTCAACACCCTCCGCATGCTTCACAGGATCTTTAAGTGGATCGCCACCGAAACAAGGACGGTCAACCAGGCCCTCGTCAGCAGTAGACTGGCCTATGGAAATGCACTCTATGCAGGAGCCCCGGACAAACTCCTGAAACAGCTTCAAAGCATCCAGAACGCCTCCACACGCCTGATCCTTGACACCCTTTGCCGCAGCCACATCACACCCTACCTGAGAGAGCTACACTGGCTCCCTGTCAACAAGAGAATAACCTTAAACTCCTCACCCACGCACACAAGGCACTCCACAACACGAGACCAATGTACCTCAACAGCTGACTCAGCCTCTACACCCGCCAGCTCTGCTCAACAGACCGTGCCCTCACCACCATCCCCCGCATCCAAAGAGTGACCGCCGATGGCAGATCATTCTCTCGCCTCGTCCCCAAGACATGGAACACCCTCCCCATCTGCCTGCGGCAGACCGAAGACCTTCTGATCTTCCTTAAGACTTCTCAAGACCTGGCTCTTCGAACAGTAGCAACTCACCCCCCCCCCACACCCCTCTCAGCGCTTTGAGACCCTCGCGGGTATGTAGTGTGTTTTACAAATGCCATGATTGATTGATTGAATGGTGGGCCATTATCTGTTTTTACAACTGTGGGTATTCCCAATGCAGCAAATGCTTCGTCCAGAACCAGTATGATGATGGTTGCTCTTGTTGATGATGCTTGTTGCGCAATAGGGAATCTGGAGTACTCATCCATGATGACGATGATATATTTCACGGACTTCAACGGCCCGAAGAAGTCAATGGCACCCTGTTGCCATACACTGTCTGGGAGGTCAGACATCTGGTTGCGGTTCTTCTCGCCCTACTAGTTGGCACTGAGGGTAGTCTTGAAGAGTGGTTTCTACCATGTGATCAAAGGATGGGAACCAGACGCACTGCAGTAGCGCTTTCTTTGTCGCCACTACACTTCTGTGTCCCTCATGTGCTAAATTGACAACTCCTTGTCGTAACTGCTGTGGGATGACAATCCGTCAGTCTCTTAGAAATAGTCCAGTGTCACTGATTGTAAGGTCATCCTTGACATGTCGGAAGGACACCAGTTCCTGTGTGTTGAGGCTATTGTTAGTTGGCGTTTCCTCCAAGTGCCTACATGAATTTGTGTGAACGCGGTACATTCAATTTTAAGTGTGGCGTCTTTTGCAGTGGCTTTTATGGCCAATTCCAATGGGACGGCTGGTGGTCTCGCCTGATCGATTGCAAAGTGGATATATTCTTCTGCCAGCGAGTGCCTCTTTCATGGTGAGGTCCTGGGATGTCTTGACATGTAGTCCGCTGGATTTTCTGCCTTCCCTGGCTTGTGGTTGATTGTGTAGGTGTATTCTTGGAGGCGAATGCCCCAGCTCTCGATCCTCGGTGGAACCTTCACTCAAGGATTTCTGAATATGGTTGTGATAGCCTGATGGTCGGTGATTAGTGTGAAGTGCTTCCCATAGATGAAGAGGTGGAAGTGCTCACATGCCCACACAACCGCCAGGCTCTCCTTCTCCGGCTGTGAATATGTTTTCTCGGTGTCCGTGAGACTGCGACTGGCATATGCCATGATGTGTCGCTGGTCCCCTGTGTCTTCATACTGGGCCGGGATGGCTCTGAGTCCTACTGGGCTTGCGTCAACTGCGATTTCAGTTTTCTTGAGAGGGTTGAAATATGCCAGGTTGATGGCAGAACTTACTGCTGTCTTTATTTTGTTGAACGCTTGTTCACATTTGGCTGTCCAGCAGAAGATTTGTCCTTGTTTTGTGAGCTCCCGGAGGGGGTAGCTAATAGTGGCGTAGTCCTTGACATATCGGACGCAGTAGCTGGCCATGCCCAGAAAGGATCGTAAGTCACTGACATCAGGGGGCAGGGAGTGTCAGCCAGTGCCATCATTTTTTCGGGGTCCTGTCGCATTCCATCGCTGGAGAAGATATGGCCATAGAATTGAATTTTAGTGTTGATTTGTGGAATTCACACTTGTCCCGATTGAGTGTAAGGTTGGTATTTAGAATAGTGTGACAAACTTGATCCAGAGCTTTGTCGTGTTCCTTGAGAGTGTCACAGAATACCAAGATGTTGTCTCTGTAATTGAATGAGTTGGGAATATGCTGGATGACTCGCCTCACTACCTATATTTCTGCAGCTGCGGAAATTCCAAAATTAAGGCGTTTGCACCTGAAAATCCATTGGTGCGTTGAGAAAGTGGTGATTTGACGGGACCTCTTGTGCAGCTCGAGCTGGTGGTATCCTTTGTTTCAGTCCAATTTTGAAAAGACTTTTGCCCCATTTAGGCGAGAGATCATGTCACTGATGTGAGGTCCCGGGTGTCTTTTCTGTTCAATAGTTATATTTGGGGCCCTCTTATCGACGCACAAGCACACTTTGTTCTCTGATCCCCGTTTAGGTACCACTACTACTAGTGATACCCACGGTGTGGGTCCAGTCGATCTTTTGATAATGTCAGCCCTCAGTAAGTCTTGTATTTCTTAATCCACTGCTTTTTTTAATGTGAAAAGGCACTTTCCGGTGATGTTGAGCTACAGGTGTTACCTGTTCATTTATGTGCAGTCGGACTTTGAAATGGGCAAGTTTTCCGAGTCCGGTGAATACTTTCGGGACATTACTGATTATGTCTGGTTTGTCGTCTACCTTGTATAGGATCTCCACTTGTTTTAAGCGTTTGGCAGTGGCCAGACTGAGAAGAAAGTCGGCAGCTTCGGGTCTTTCTATGATGTGAATTTGTGCATGGATCGTTCTGTCTTCAAATGTTAGGGTTGTGCAAAACTGTCCCAGACACGGTAGGGGTTCTTTGGACATCCATGTGAAGACGCACACAACGGGCTTTTGTAGTTTGGGTTTTGGATCCACTTTCTTGTATTCTGTTGCGCATATATAGTTGAGTGACGCTCCGGTGTCTAGGACAAATTGGGCTGGGTGATTTCCCATTTGCATGTGTAGCCTCGGGGATTTCTTTAGCCTGTCGGGGTCCGCTACCATGCATACGTATTCATCACTGTCTTGAGATATGGGAGTGAGGGCTGAGGCTTCCCTTGATGATGAGCGTTGAAACGTGTGTGTAGTGCGACCGTGTACTGGATCTTGATGAGCTGGTCGACCTGCCTAGCCTCTCACATACCACTCTTGCGTGGTGGGGCGGTCCAAGGATTCATCTTGTTGGTTCAGATTCCCTGCAGGATGCATGGCACACCAGTTTAAAGTGATTTCTCTTTTCCACAGCGGTGACAGTTTTCCCATGGCAGGATAAGGACCTGTGTGGGGGTAATCTTGACCGCAGCGATAGCAGTGTAGTTGTTGTTTCCAGTTGTTGCTGTTCTTGATCCCACTGTGGGTTTGGCTTACAGATTTCGGGCGCTTTTTGCTGTCTGACTTGTGCCGTGAGGCTGCTTCAGAGTGAAGTCGGAAGGCTTGTTTGCGTTTTTCAGTCTTGCCAGCTTTCATCTTCTTTGCATGTTCTTCAGCTTGGTCATTTATACGCATCAGTTCTTTGATGTTGTCGAGTGAGTAGTGTTTCTTTAGCAAATGACGTCGTGGTGACTCTGACTGGCACCCCTCTATTATTTGTAGGCAAAGTGCGTCTTCCGTATTGAAATCTTCACATTAGCAGTAGCGAGCTAGCCATTTGAGACGTATGGTGAAGTCGCCCATCGGCTCGTCCTTTTCTTGTGATGCCAAGTTGAAAGGGCAACGTTCGCAATCCAGGTTCCATTTATGGAGAAATATCCTGTTCTGTGCCTCTCTCACGTCTTGATATGAAGTGGCAGTAGCAGGCAGCAGTTCTTTGATGACTTGTCTGACATCTTTGCCAAAAAGGTGACGCAGAGCGATGAGTTGCTGGTTGGGGTCGGTAACTCGCGACCATTCATAAAGTCTTCAAACTCTTCTAGCCAGTTTTGCCATCTCGGACCCATGCCACTGCCAGACGTAAGAGCCAGAGTTTCTGGGAGTCATAGAAAGGATACACCTAGCATTGCTGGACCTGGCTGCGCATTTTGTGGAGGAGCTTTGTTGTGAAGTTTGTAAGGTGTCTGGGGGCACCGACATGCTGAGGTGTAGACGAAGCTTGTTTACTCTTTACAAAAGTCAGCAGGCACTTTGGGGCGAGCGACCGAAGGTGCATGAAGTGCCCTAACAGTGTCAGAATCTGTGAGTGATCACTTTGCAGGAATTTGCCTGGTTTCAAGATGGCCGCCGCAGTATTGGCTGGGTCTGTAGCTGTATGGCCTGACTCCAATATGGCTGCTGAGGAGAACACGCGTGCATGAGGTTGTAGGAAAGCAATGAGCAGGGTCTTACCCTAGAGACGATAAGGCAGCAGATCAGGCTCTGGGCTGATGCAGAGCTCGTTGGTTGTCATAGCAGGATGCAATTCTGCATGCAGCCGGTGTTTACACCCTTGAGAAGCACGTTCGAGGAATTCTGTTTGTTGTGTGTCTGATCTGCGCTGCAGACTCACCGCTGCTGCGTGAGCGGTATGGAATGAGTCATCAGACTGGGGATCGGCGGGTTCCACTATCCCAGACTCGTTCGACAGTTGTGTCTTTGGAAGTACGGGACCAGACTCTCGTTCGGGCACAACCTTCCTTATTAAAATCTTTCCCTGTCTTCCTGCGCCTCACTCGGCGCTCCTCCCTTCAGGTTCCCCTTCCAGCCTCTCGTCCTGCCTGGACCTAGCGCCACTAGCCGTAGCCTGGCATGATGACATTACAACTAGTTCTGAAAAAAAACTCGGCACTCTAGGATGAACACACTATATTCTTAACAACTAGATATTTTGTTACTTTTACAATATATGGGAGTGGTAGTGGCTTGTTTTAGAAATCCCACCAGTGCTTTGCATTGCCACTGCCACTCTTTGTGGTCTTGCTGCCTCTTCCCGGAGCCCACCTCGTTGCAAGGCTCGGGGGAAGCACGGCGTCCTTTGCAGAATGTTTTAAACTGTGCACTTTGATTGATACACTCTCAATTACATGTATCAAGCAAGCTTGTATTCCTGAATCAGATTGCATAGCCCAGTGTGTAGTAGTTGTATAGCACCCAGGATAATGTGCTGCATGGCTAAACACTTTTAAGGTCCCATAGGCGAGACCTACTTGTTAGTGCTTAGCTACATTTACTGCTTGCGTCCTAAAATGTGCCTCTGCAAAGCCATATGTACGGAGCCCAATGTATAGTTTTACAACGGGGATTTCAGAACGTACTCCAGAAACTTACAACACTTACAGTACTCTGTAAATCTGTGACCACCTTACACCGTACAGGTGTTGAGGTTTTACACAGTAGATCTGGTTGGACTCAGTTGTGTCAGGCGTGTTTAATCCCAAGATCCCAGGGTGACCTGTCTATTAGTTCCTAAGGGGAGGAATGTGTGGCACAAGCAGGATTGAGCCCCTCAGAGACTGGTGCTGTTCCCTATTAAGAGTCCATATTCGGAGGAGAGTTCTATATACTCTGACTGCATCCTGCTCCTGTTTTTGTTTCTTCGTAGTCAGCCCTGTGATCTTTCTTCATTTGTGAGTCCCCTGGAAAAAGTTTTTTGTGTCTGCTGAGGGGTTTGACTGCAGAGTCTGGGCTCTGTTGTTTAAGGGTGTACCCAATGTGCCCAACACCTGAGAGGCTGCTTGCTAATGTCCCCTCATACCAGACCGTGGGGTAGTGGATGCCAGCTAAATTCCAGTTGAGGGGCACATGCTTTTTACCTGTACCCTTTGTGGGTTGGTAAACATTTGTGCAATTTCCCATAATTTGTGTTAGTTCTTACTCCTTCCTCAGTGACCGCTTTTTGTTTCACATGTGCATGGGGCTACGAGACTGCATGCATGGTGTGTCTTACTCCAGAGTAAGTAAGCATTTTTTTATTGTTTTATTATTTAAAATCTTTACAATCGGAATCCATAAAAAGTGCAGCACTGGTAGTGATCAATTAAAATGTCAATAGAAATATGTACTGTAAGTAACCTACAGCAATTAAAACGTTTTTGTACATCAGTAAACAAGTGAAAATAAGATTGATTAGTCAAGAGTCCTTTGGAAGTGGCAGGGCAAGTAAAATGTAGAATGTTTTATTGGCACTGACCGAGGAGATGACTATTTCCTCTGTCAGAGGGCAACGATCAATCTGTTCTTGGGGCAAGTTGGTGTACTAGCCTTAGCATTGTTTTGCTGCCTTTATGAGTGCCTTTTCCACACCTAGAATATACTTGACTGTTCTGGCAATGGAACATTGATCTGATGAATTGAATCAGGTCAGAATAGCTTCCCTACAGGTGCGGAACGCTTGCTGTATCCATTGGGGGTGCAGCAACTTCCGACAAATTTCTAGGGTGGTTTCACAGAGGCAGATGGTGTGGACCAGGTTTTCGACTGCCAAGCCAAATAGACAACAGGCCGTGTCTCATGCTGTCCTCAGCCAGGGCTTGTTGAATGGTAGCGACGGAAAGTCGCTCTGTCGACAGGACAGAAATTGCTTTTTTTATCTTGGGGTTTATGGCTTCCCCAAGGTCTTGTTGAGGTCTCAGGGATTTGTAGCTGTTCAATACAACCCAGGCATGTGAGCGTTTTGCTAGAACTGCTCGGTCTTCTAGCGATGCTGAAATTTTAGATGATTTTGATGCCGCCTTTTTGGCTTATGGAGGTCGACCAAAATTCCACCAGGCCTAGCAGTTTGCTAGTGTCATTGAGATGATTGTGAAAGGGCGAGCGTGGCTTCGTTATAAATCTCCTCCTAGGCACAATAATTGATGGCATTGTGCTCGGAGTTGTTTAGCTTATAGCAGGTGACAAAAGCTGCTCCTCTTGCGTGGGACTGCTGTATTAGCCCAAATTTGTGCCTGATTTGTTCAAATGAGGTGCTCTAGGGGAAATGAACGATTCGCATATATACGTGAACCAATGTTTTGTCCCGGACCGAAGTATCTCTACCTCTTAGCGCATCGCAACCATAGGCTAGGCTAGGTCAGAGGCGTAGCTAGAGCTTGTGGCGCCCGGGGCTATCCCTCAGATTGCCGCCCCTGGGGGGGGGGTTGTTGGGGAAAAAGGACAGCAAGCACTTGAAAGAGGACCGAGAGACACGTAGTATCGCTGCTAATAGTTACCTCGATCATGCAAGTTACATGCACATACATTCATGACATGGTCCAAGGCTACAGAGTTGAATATACCGGTGACTGGCAGTACAAAAAGGAACACACAGACTGCATGATCTATCTGGGGACTCAGAAAAACCGCATGTGACATCCATCAGAGAGCTGCGTGAACAATTACCTGGTAATCCCCTCAGCACAATGCAAACATGCACATGCATGACACTGTTCAGGGATCCATCATCTACGGCTGACATTAAATGACCATTCATCATGGTCCCCCCATTAAAGCAGTGCACTTTGTGATCTGCATGGTACATGTTCTTTGCAGCAGGCACATTAACCCTCTGTGCTACCTTTCCAGGAGTCAACCCTTCCACTAGACAAAACTCGGATCTCTCTTTAGGAAGAACATTAATCACCGAAGTTATCATGACATTTTTATTGTTTCTGAAAATTGCTGGAGGCCAGGAAGGAGGCAGCAAGTTTTTTTTAAACCATAATATACTTGCAAATACTACGCACCCATCCGAAATAGGTTCCCAGTGAGGTCACACCGTTCACACTGCCCTAACCTGCTCAAGGTTCATGCGACCTCAGTGACAGAGTCACAGTGACTGGATCACTGTTGCTCTAGGGTGTGCTGCTTCGTAGGCTTGCCCGCAAGACTGGAGATGAACTTCAGTATGGATTGTGGTGGACAGGCCTTCAAGGTTAACTCACAATTGACACCACTAGGGTACACCTGCTTGTGCTAAGACATCAAGCCTTCTAAGGTCTAGTGGAGCCTTCTAATGTCTAGCATGGGAATATGCTCCCTCAGTAGAGTGGTCTGGTGGACTGGTCATGAAGGCAGAACCCAGTTCCCCAGTTCCAAATTCGACAGCTCTGGCCCTAGTGCCACATCCTCTCCCCCACTGAACACCATATTTTCCCACTGAGAGAAACTCGCACTGCCTTCAGCTATAACCTAATTGTGCCCGCTATAAACACTTGGATGTTGCTCAATTCAAATTATGCACTTGATAAGAGTAATATGCAGCCTAAAAAGAAAAAGTAAAAGCAAACACTCATAGGGAATGCAAGATTAAGTAAAGCATGTGAAATGTAAGCAGAAACAACATGGTTACCTTAACGATCTCTCACTCACTATTCAGAAATCAGCGAGTGATTTTACCTGAAAAGTTAAGGACATGACTACAGGGCCCTGAAGGTAACCGTTTCAATGTCCATTGCTTATATCCTTACAAAATGTAAGCAGTATGGTTTACAAAGACCACATCCATAAACACAGAGCCATGGTACATATTTTATTTCCAATCCACCCATCAACCAGGTATTGCAGTACCTCCAGCAATGGTACACTTTCCCACCTGGGAACAACAATGCTGTTCAAAGAAAGACGAGAAAACAAAAGTAGCGCTTCACTGGCAAACTCTGTAAAGTGAGGCTGATGTATTTGGATGTGAATAAAACCAATCTGGCCACTTTGCAACCACTCTGTCTTGCTTTATTTAGTTATCTATTTATTTTTCATATTCAAAACCTTCTATTTCTCTCCATCCCGCTGCACTTTGGAATAGAAAAATGTCAGAAAAGGGGCATTTCTCAGAAGAGTGTTTTTCTTTTTTGGATCCATTTCACAGGGAACTAAATGAAAGAAGGAAAGAGAGGTTGTGAACCGTTTCTTCAAGTTACGGTTTTCAGTAAGTGAGGAGCAAGACAGAAAGAGAGGGAATAATAGGAAGAGAGGGGGGCAGCTGCCGGCACAAAAAAGAAGAGGACATTGCCCGAGTCCTATTCCTTCTCTGCCCATCCCCGAATGTACACGAAAGCAAGCCGAGCCTTATCTGAATGCCTTTGTCCGCCCCCAAAATAGTGCCGCCTGTGGCGGACCGCCCCCACCGCCCCTCCCTAGCTACGCCACTGAACACAGCCAATATGTGATGATTAGAAGCGCATCACTACAAGGCTTAAACATCACATTTTAAGATGCATTGGGGCATATGCATCAAGCTAATTGCTGGTGGCAAAGGGGCCGATTCGCAGAATCGGCCCCTTTGCGACTGGTAATTAGCCATTTGGGATGCATCAAGCCCAAACCCAATCGCAAAATAGGTAATTGCTAAATTTGCGATTACCTATTTTGCGAATGCATTTAGGGTATCGCAATTTGCAATTCCTTAAATGCAATGCAAGAAGTGATCTGAGATTGCGACTTAGCATTAAGGAATCGCAAATAACCACTAACTTCAAGTTGGTAGTAATCTGCTATTCCTTAGAAAAATGCTAGAAATTGCATTTTTCTAAGTGCCATGTGGCGCTTTGCCAGTTTTGTGGATAAATCAGGGTGGCCTTTTGACCTCCTATCACCCTTGTAATTGCATGCGCAATTTGCAATTACATTTTTGGTAATCGGAAATTGCAAGTGGTTTCCCATTCATTCCTATGGGCCTCTAGGCCCATAGGAATGGATGGGAACACATTCCCAATTACCGAATCATAATTTGCGATTAGCTAATAGGGAATGTGTAGTAATCGCAATTTATTTAGCGATTCCTACATGCGTAGGGAATTGCGAGTCCTTAAAAGCGATTCCTTAAAAATAGCTTTTAAGGAATCGCAATTCCTTACATTGATGCACATGCCCCATTGTACTTTACTATAGGAAAAGACATTCCACAACTGAATTTTAATAGTCATGATGGTATGTGGTGTCACTTCATAGCATTACAGCCAGTGGCGTAACGAAACTTGAGGCGGCCCCCCTGCAAAGCACAATGAGGGGGCCCCCCAGTGGCCCAGCCCACCACCTACCACTTTGCTCCAACCGACAAAAATAAGCAGTCACCTAAAACCGTATTTTCAGCACTTATCTGTGCATACTTCGAACAGCAAATATAAATAGAATGCACTTTAATTGTGTTCTAGGGCTGCATGAATGATGAGATCCATGACTGATAATTAAAGGAAACAAAGACAGAAAAGTCACATTACAAATGAATACATACTTTTTTATTTATAACACTATTTATTGCCAAGACACGGTCTTTTCAGGCTCTTTAAACACATGGCTGGCATTTTTCTTTTGGCAACCCTACTCTATATTCCTTTTCATGAAATGCATTATCACACTACAGCAGTAAATGTAAATTTCAAATGCAAGGAATAAGCAGAGTGGGGGGCCAGGGGGTACTGGAACCAGGAAAAAACTTAGCCTTGGTAACCAGTTCACAAAGGTATGTTGACTGTGCACCTCAGATATAGCGTACAGCTGACTGTTGTGGTGCACTCTAGCACCTAACAACACTTTTCGATAATGTACATCACATGCAGACATGGAATAGCGCACACTGGGTAGAGCTTATATAGCACATAGCTCAGAAATACCATATAGATGGATGGCACACAGCTTCCAAGAGCATTGTAAGTAGTTTAAAACACACGCAAGCACATGCAAGCATCGAACAGAACGCTCTGGCCAGACCTTGCATACACCCCACATAGCGCAGATATGCTATTCAGCTGGCTGCAATGTGGCCCCGAAGAGCACTTTTCAATAGCATGGAACACACACAAACTTCCAACACAACACATTAAATAGAACATTTTGCTTACATCTAACTAAGCACAGACATGGCATTTGGGGCATATTTTCCATAGAATGCTTTATATGAACATAAATAACGTACCATAAAATGTAATTGCTCCCCCTTTAGTTGTGTAGCTCTATCTATAACTTGGTCATCAGATTGTGCTACAACAAAGACGATGATGCTGGGCTGGTAAACCGGAGAGAGAGGGCCAACCCATCTTCACTACTGAGAGGCTCAGAAGTGCATCATTTAATTTATGAGGCAGGCCGCCTGGCCGCAGGACGGATGAGAGGCAACTGGTGCAAACATGCTGCAGCTGCGAGTTACAACTACTGCGCTGATGGCCTGACTTTACGCCACTCTACTCTATGCCACTGTACTTTTGGGTAGAGGTGCATCAGTGCATGTGCTGTATGTGCCATGCCTAGAGGTGGATCCAGGAATTAAGGGAGGGGAGGTGGATGGGACCTCAAGACGGTGTAGCGATTGGTGGAGCATTAGCTTCTGTACGAACTTCATAATAAGGTAGAGATTTGTTATGAGGTCGGATGTTGTAAATAAAAATGTTAATCTCCAGGGTTGACTTTTGAAACTGCCAGTAATAACTGATTCCAGAAAAGATTCATCTGTTAAACACTGCATGGATGGTCGAGCTATAACGGTCACGTGTCCCAGCCCATGCTGATGGCAGTGGAGGAAATGGGTTCCATTGAAGACATGGAGGTTAAAAATTATGCTGTGTGAGACAATCAACTTTTCAAACTTGAGAATGTGTAGGCGACAGACTGATTCACCTGAGGCCTGGCCTGCAGCTTCAGTGGCAGGCGCGAGCAGGCAGCAGAAGATAGGGAAACGTTAGCATTGGCAATAATTAAATTAAGGCCGCACCTCTCCGTCCTGGGCCACACGGTCCCTCTCAGCCGCCTAACCTCACGCTCACTTTAAATTGCGCAAAGTGGCATGCGCATAAGAATGACCAGCCCAACCATAATATGCACCACCCTAATTTATGATGAAGCGGCCGCGCTTGCAACTACAGGGAGCATAATGTAAGTTATGTAACTTCCAGCATTCGAGAAGATTCGGATGTGTGGAGTGCTAAGTGGTTGCTGGCTGCGCCGCAGCCGCGAAGTGGGCCCCTGGAGCGCGGAGGCTGCAGGGGCCTGTTACGCCCCTGGGGGCAGTGGAAAAGGAGAGCAGTGCAGCTTGTTAGGGATACTCAAAGCACAATATGTTGTAAAGTAAAAACATTTTCAAGAACTTCAAAACAGAGAGGAGAGAGAGAGTGTGTGTATGTTTTTGTCTGTGTGCCATAGTAAAAAATCCTAGGTGAAATTCGACAGACACCTCACCATACCCAACTGAAAGTACCTGTACCCAAATATTTAATATAGAATACACCCCCCCCACCCGAAGCTGTGCCCTGGTGGGTTATGCGTGCGCCTGTAGCAAACACTGGGATGTAATGTTTAACAGGCAGGACCAACTCGGCTCTTTAACCTTTCGAAGTGGATGTGATGGGTAACAATGTCACCTAATACTGAAGTAACATGATACGGTTTGCGTGATACGCTGCATAATCGTTCAATATTTCCATTAATAGTGACAATGGACAGTCCTTACCCATGGTGTTGAAAGCCACAACCCCATGAGCTCCACAAACTCCTTTCTCTGAGTTTACGACCGACCATGAAAGCAGCTCCGGCAGCGCCAAGAGGGATATTCCTTCTGCGGGCTGCTTCCTGGTTGCGCGCCTTCTGCTACAAAGTTTGCAAATACCGAGGCTTTAAGCGGAGGGAGCGTGAGGGGCGGGCGGTCAGCGCCAGTCATGACATGCTAATGGGACCGGCCAGCCTGGGGAGAACATGTGAGGTGGGATTCCTGGAGTGTAGGTACGCCAGGGGCGCCCAGAGCGGGGAGAGCGAAGTGGCATTCACGGGCCAGGGGCAGAACGTCACCAGACTTCGATTCAGCTGAGCCCAACCATAGTATGCTCCCCACTAAGGGTGAAGGCCGCACATCAATTAATTTATGATGAGGCGGCCGCGCTTGCAACTATGGCGAGCGTAACATAAGTTACGTAACTCCCAGCAATGCATCCGAGAAGGTTCAGATGTGTGGAGTGCTAAGTGGTTGGTGACTGTGCCACGGCCGCGGAGGAGGCCCCTGGAGCACGAGGGCCCCCCGCACCGTGGAGGCTGCAGGGGCCTGTGTTACACCCCTGGCTGAACAGCAGCCAAACTGGTGTACAACATGGCTAAAACACATTGCCAAAGCCAATAGCTCTCATATAGGCGGGACCTATTGGTTTTGCCAATGCTCATTTTTAAAATGCATTATTCTTTATTGGAGTCTCAGGCGTATTCTCAAAAGTACTCATCTAGCCAGGTCCACATTTATTGCCCTTTGATGTCGCTCTGGTGGGTCATGCCCTTCATTCGCTTTTGTACAAATCCCTTTGGGTGCCTGTCTTTCTGCTTTCAGAATTGGAAACCCATAAAGTTTCTCACTAGCATGTTACCTCAAGTATTGGCTTCCAATTCGAATTTGTCATGGGACGTAGTCACTGCTTGCCAAATTGCATGCGTGGAAGAATTAGATGTGCAATAAAGTGAAATGACATCTCATATTTGAGACATGTCCCATGTGTTAAGTGAAGCTAGGCCCCCGCACCCTTGCTCGCTGATACCTGGGTCCCGGGTGGTTGGAGGTGCCGATGTCCAGGGGTGCACCGATGAAATCAGCATCCAAGCCCTTCGGTGACTCCTGGAAGGGCAGCTTCAGCATGGTGCGGATTTCTGCAGGGCAGGCCACGGTCTCAGCACTCGGGGGCACATTGAGGGGAGTGCCCGAAGCGGTGCGAGAGGGGCAAGAGGCCGGAGACCCCTTGGGCTCAGGAGGCCCGGTCTGTCAGAAGATGACAGTGCAGTCTGAGGAACAGGGTCCCCCGCAGCACGCGCTGCTCCTCTGCTCCGACACATAGCTGCCAAGATTTCAGATTGCTTATGTGTGGCATTTTTATAATTTCAGTGTAATTATGAGTGACATTCAACGACTATGAGTAACACTTTCTCGCGAGCAAAATCAAATAAAGAGGCAAAAATGGCCACGGCACTTGCCCCTCTCAACCATGCACACACCTCTTTCTCAGAACTTGCAAGGCTTCAATTTTTACCTGCGTCAGACTTGCAATGTGCATATTCTAGTGGTCGGAGTCACAGATGGGACATTGGAGCAGTAGAATACAGAAGTCACCATCCACCGCTGCGCCAAAAAGGACAACATTTAGAGATTGTATTAATCAATCGAAAATTGAATGAGATTAATGTTTAAGAATGCCTTTCTCATTTATTTTGCTTGAGCTGTGTGTTCTTTGGCCAGGCTGGGAAGGAGGGTCACGGGCTACAGAAGCATGCAGGAATTGAAAGATGTGTTCCGAGCCAAGGTCGGACTGTTCTACAGGGGCAGTTAGCCAGTGCTGAAGGCCTGGTCTGCCAGGTCAGTGTGTGCGCTGGTTTTTTGTCTGTTTGTGGCCTGTTTTGTGGTCTGCTGTGCCGGTTTTCACTGTTGATTTGCCTGTTATTAAAACAAACATAGCAATGTTTAAATTCATTAGGTTTTCTATTCCTTGCAAAATACTTGTATGACGTGTATGAGTGAAACCTGGCTCTATTTGGGTCTCGTTCACTTATTAAAGCACTTTTACTTTGGTGCCTGGGCCTAATGTCTGTCCCAGTCTGACTCTGGTCGAAATGGACAGAGAATCACTGGCAGTGTGATCTCTCCTCGCTAGGAAGTGTGAATTAGTGTTAATTATCCAGTTTCTGCAGGCCTAGACAGATAGTAATAAAATAGTGACACTCACAGACCCACGTGTGCCCCCTCCAAAAACAGCCATCCACAGCAGCACAACCTTTTTATTAGCTGAAGAAACAAGACACCGTTAAATCCGTTAAATCCGACCCCTAATAGGAGAAGCTCCACAGTAACACGTTATTAAAAATGCAGAAGGAGGCCTGAGCCTGCAATGGGAGGGGGTTATTGTTAAACAAATAGACATTTTTATTATAAAAATAATCATATCTACCAACTAAAGGGGGTATAATGAGGTCAGCACACCTGCTGCCGGTAACTCTGTGAGTGGGACGGGGAGGGGGCGGACTCACCCAGCTCGTCCTGCTCTTTGCTTCTCTCTGAAGGTGGTGTCTCGATTTTACTCCGTTTTTTTAAGGCTCGAGTCTGCAGGACTAATAGGCCCTTTTTCTGTCATCGAACAGAGAGCTGAACAGCTGCGAAGAGAAGCAGCCTCACTCTGCCTGTATCTCCGGCTCCCGTCACAGGCTCCAGCACTCTCCTTCGACCGGCCCAGCTCGGAAATAATTATTTGCTGGCAGGGGGCGGCCATAGATAATTTAGCCCCACAGCAACAGGCGGCCTGGCAGCCGGTGCAATCAGTAGTGTTGCCAGCCAGCCGAGCACCATGATTCTGGTGCAGCCCGCAAACCAGTGAGCCCTGCAGCCAGCCTCTACCTCCAATTTCCCTACAAAATGTAACTCTCTGCGCCCTGGCAGCAGGACGTGCCCTTACGTCCCCATCCCCCCTTCCGGCGCCAAGGCCAAGTTGTTACACGCAGCTCCTCCCCGTAGGTATGCGTAAAAATCAATTTGTGCATCTCGACTCTAAAGAAGTGCTCTTTAATTGTCAAATTCGGGCGTTCAGAACGCTCGAGTTTGACAATTAAAGATCACTTCTTTAGAGTCGAGATGCACAAATAGATTTTTACGGATACTATCGCTGTAAGCAGATTATGCAGTGACGGACTGCCTGCTCAGAAACTGCTGCCGCACATGTGTCCACCGCCCCCAAAATAGTGCCGCCTGGGGCGGACCGCCCCCACCGCCCCCCCCTAGCTACGCCAGTGGGCTAGGTACTATTTTTGCTTTAGCGGTTTCAAGAATCGGGGTGTAGAAGGGCCCGTTTAGGCATCTAAACATTCCTGCCAGGCCTGCATCGAGAGCCATCCCTTTCTTTTTGATCTCTTCCTTGTGAGACTTGAAGGACCATCTTTGTCAAGTATGAGGCTGAAGTATTTGTAGCTGTCTGTTTCTTCTATCTTTCTCCCCCTAAGGTGCCAGATGGTCTTCCCTTTAAGGGCCTTTTAGCTAGATATCATTATTTTGTTTTTTTTGCTATTTTTTTTCATCTTGTTGATCCCAGCAAACTCCTAGGTTGCCTTCATGAGACGCTGCATCCTGACTCGTGTTCCACTTAGTATCACCAGGTTGTCGGCGTAGAGTACATTAGTTAACTGAGCAGACCCTAGTTTTTGGGCGTGCAAGTTGATGGAGGAGAAATAGAATGCTGCCTTAAGGTCAGTGAGAAATAAGTTGAATAGCAGCAGTGCTAATACGCACCCTTGTTTGAGCCCTCTGGATGTCGGGATGGCCTTTGCAAGATTATCTCCGTTCCCCAGTTTGATCCTGATCCAAATGTAGAATATATGGTTTCTATCGCTCTCAGGAGGTAAGGTTGAATTTGCCAGATCTTCAATCTTTTCCATAACCTGTACCGGTTCACTCGATTTAAGGTGGCCTCAAAGTCGATGTAGCAGAGGTAGAGGGGAAGCTTTGGGGCTTTAGAGTAGTCCAGTATGAGCGATAGGGCCATTATATTTGTTGTGGTCCCTGTATTTCTGGTGAACCCTCTTTGGTTATGGGGGATGATGGAGTTTGAGTTGGCCCACTCCCTGTGGTGCTTAATGTAAGAAAGTGGCTCTGTATATACTGAACCAAAGTAAGGTTCAGTGTGCACAGAGTCCACAGTCCCCAGAGGTTTGACAGAGGCTAAAGTTAGATATAACCTTACTCTCTAAAGGGGTAGCTTGATCGAGCAGTAAGGCAGTTTCAGAGGACAGTGTACAGCATTTGTGGTACACACTCAGTCAGCAAATGGTCTCACACATTCAAGAACTGAACTCTAGGCCAATTGTTTTGTATATAAAAATATATAATAGTTTTTTCTTAGAACCAACAATAGGTATCAAAATACTTTCTCAGAATAAAATGCTGTAGTTGTATACTTTCAAATAGCAATAGACGTTTAAATGCAATAGTTACAGTTGTTGCAATAGGAAACACAATTCAAACACAATTATAGCATTGAGCTCAATGGGACTTTTTAAGTAAATGCAGTTTCAGTTAATTTGCTTATGATTTTCTTACTCATTGTTGGATCCTGGATTCAGCCCTGGTGCATTTCCTGTAAACAGTTGAAATAAATCGTTTTTGTTACACAGGCTATTCTTAAGGAATATTTGTATGTTTCAAAAATCGACACTTAAAAGAATTTCTGGCAAAAAACAGGCAATGTTATCCAAGGAGGAAAATCAAGTTAGCGGTAAGTACAGTTGTATTTACTTTTCAGGGTCAGTGCTGGGCACCAAGATCCAGCACTGGGATCTCTCCTGACAACAGGTGAGTAATTTTGTTTTCGTTGATCGGCTGATTTTTAGTTAATATTTTAAAGTTTCAAAACTCGACACAAAAGAATTTCCAAGTAAAACCAGTCAATGTTACCCTAGGGTGAAAATGTAGGTTATCGGCTTTCAGGTCAGTACTTGACTAACAGGGTTAAGGTTCTGGGCATAGACTCAGGGGTCTCCCAGGGTCAGGTAGGTACAGTTGTTACACCCTCAGCGGCACAGGGGCAGCCGGGTGCAGAGCGAGTTAGGCCCAATGTTGGCCTATGTCTGGCAGGGGACCTTTGGTTGCTGGCTGGTAGCAGGCAGGCCACGCGGCTGTGGGAGCTGGGCTCCTGGTCACTTACATAGGGCAAGTGGGTAAGTAGAAAAGGATAGATGTTGCAGGGCACCCGGGCGGCTGGGTGCCGGGTGCTTTTGAGCCGTTGGGCGCTCAATATATTTCAATGAAGAAGCTACCAGATGAACAAAGGCTGCAAGCTCGGGGACGGAGATTCTTCAGGTGCAACCACCACTTTGAGAGGTAAGTTGGGAAGCTGTAGGTTAGGTAGGCACCCAGGATCTGGGCACAGGGGGCCGCAGGGTGCAGGGGTGTCTTTTCGCATCGGGAAATCTTACCCTCTGCTGGTCGCAGTTGGAGGGGTCCCTGGTTCTGAGGCTGCAGGCATCGTCGGGAGCGTCGGAGGGTCCTTGGGTGCTGGATTCTGGGTCACAGTCACCGGGGGGGCGTCCTCGTGGTCTTTGTCCACTCAGGCACAGGCCGGGCTCGGCGGGTGCAGAGTGTGCAGGAGTCACGTTTCCTGGTTGGCACCAGGGGTTTGTTGCGTGCTTTGAGGAGAACCACTGCTCGTGGGAGTCCCAGTCTTTTAGAGTCACAAGGAAGTCAGGTCCTGCTGGGTTTTCGAGGATGCTGACCACTGGAGATGCCGGGTTTTAGCAGGAGCAGGTTCGAGGGTCGACAGGCCTGTAGGGCTAGGGCCAAGTCACTTGGTGTCATCCTCTTGTTAGCAGCTGCACGGCAGGTCTTCTTTTTTCTTGTTCTTCTTGCTTGTTTCGGATTCGGGATCAGATGAAGGAAGGTTCAGAGTGCCCCTAAATAATACATTTAGGGGTGTTACAGGTAGGTAAAGGGCAGGGACCAATGGGTCCCTTCCCTGGGGTGGGTACACGCCCTATCCTGCCACTCTCCAGTGGGAGGGGGACAGGAGCCTAATGCTGATTGGGCAGGGCTCCCCATCTTCAAGATGGCGAGAGCCCGGAGATGTGCTTCACCTCGCCTCCCCCACCTGAGGGGTGGGGTTGGCAGAGGCTGGCACACCCCCCTTTCCTCACTGGGGGTTTCCGGCCAGTCTTCCCTCCAGAGTGGGGGCTAGAACTGGTGGGGACCAGTTGCGGAGTACAACAAGTGGTCTGGGGAGGCTCACAAAGGCGGCATGCCTGTGAAGCTTCCCCCTGCCCATCCTGGGAAAGGAGACCTAGCACCTCGCCCAGGACGTGCATTGTGGGTTAGGTTCAGGGGGCAACTCTAATTTGCCCTCTGTTGTGCATCTTACATTAAATCCCACCCTGGCATCAGTGTGGGTTTAATGTGCTGAGTAGTTTGATACCAAACTTCTCAGTCTTCAGTGTAGCCATCATGGTGCTGTGGAGTTCGTGATGACGACCTCCCAGCACCATATACTATTAACGGCAGCACTGCACTTACAGTACTCAGGAATGGACCTGGGTACTGTAGGGGTACAGGGCTCATGCACCTGTACCCTCACCACTGGCATAGTGCACCCAGCTAGAGGGGTAACTGAGGTATGCCAGGGCAGTGTGTTTGTGGGCACGGCACACAGGGTTGTGTGCCATGTCGACTCTGTTTTGTTCTGCACCAAGACACTCAGCCTACAAAGACTGTGTGTGTGTGTCAGGGTACAGGGCATCTAAGGGTGGTCACAGTGCCCTGGGTCCCCATGGTACCATTTACCAGGGGCTGACATGTGGCCAGAGATGCCAATTGGGTTTAGGCTTCAATGCAGTTTTAGGGAAGGAACACAAGCCCTGGGTACCTGATTGGCAGGAGCCCAGGGCACACTCAGTCAAAGTACATCAGCAATTCAGCAAAAAGTGGGGGCATGCCATGAAAGAAAGATGGCACTTGCTCACACTTAAGTAGGACTCAGCCTTGTTTGATAATGAGGCCAAATATTTGCCTATCAGCCTGTAGATTCCCGGGTCGAGTTTATTTCTTTCTTTAAAGATTGGAGAGATGATAGATTCTCTCCAGGAAGGTGGAATTGATCCTCCAGTTAAGTTGTGGTTGAAAAGTGGCCCCATCGCTTTGGCCCATTTTACCGGGTTGGTTTTATATATTGCTTGAGGTATCCCATTTGGTCCTGGGGCCCGGTGTACGATCCCATGATCTGTCGCTGCATCGCCTTGAGCTTGATTTCAATGATGTCTGGCTTGCCTGAACCCCGCATCGGGGCCAGTCTGCGATCCTATCCTGAGTTGTCTGATCCGTTCTTGTGCAGGATTGGGTTTGTGTCTACATTAGGATTAAAGTGGGCTAATAGGAAGGCAGCTGTTCTGCTTGGGTTTTCGGATCAGATAGAACCCGCTCATCAGAGCCTCACTAACCCAACCAGAACGTTACCCTCTCCCTAGGGCCTATCTACAATAGTGCAACCACATATATCTACCACCTAAGGACAGGGAATTCCTACTATACATACCAAGACCTCTTATAATCGGCAGCCTCGCGATCCCATACGGATCCAGACCTCTCTGCCCATACGACAGTATCACAAGTGGCGGCCTCGCGATCCCATACGAATCCAGACCTCTCTGCCCATACGACAGTATCACAAGTGGCGGCCTCGCGATCCCATACGGATCCAGACCTCTCTACCCAGACGGCGGTATCAGCACAATCGGCGGCCTCGCGATCCCATACGAATCCAGACCTCTCTGCCCATACGACAGTATCACAAGTGGCGGCCTCGCGATCCCATACGAATCCAGACCTCTCTGCCCATACGACAGTATCACAAGTGGCGGCCTCGCGATCCCATACGAATCCAGACCTCTCTACCCAGACGGCAGTATCAGCACAATCGGCGGCCTCGCGATCCCATACGAATCCAGACCTCTCTGCCCATACAACAGTATCACAAGTGGCGGCCTCGCGATCCCATACGAATCCAGACCTCTCTGCCCATACGACAGTATCACAAGTGGCGGCCTCGCGATCCCATACGAATCCAGACCTCTCTGCCCATACGACAGTATCACAAGTGGCGGCCTCGCGATCCCATACGAATCCAGACCTCTCTACCCAGACGGCAGTATCACAAGTGGCGGCCTCGCGATCCCATACGAATCCAGACCTCTCTACCCAGACGGCAGTCTCATACAACAGTTAATCCTATGATCACCATAACATACAAAAAGGGAATCAGTCTCACTATTCATCAGATCACACAAGGACTGCCAGTTCAAGCATAGCCTGTTCTCTGGTTCGAGGGGCTCCTCTTTCCCTTATTCAGTTACCACTTACCTGATCAGGGTTAACATCTGTTCATGTAGCCGCAGCTGACTAGAAGAATAGGCTACCCTCTCATACAAGAACACGCAGCACATGTTGGTTCACTACAAACTGGGTACTTTATTACTCATTACATACGCAATCACATAACATTACAATATGACACATAACCTGCAAAGCAAAGTGAAAGATTAAGTTGTACACTCTAATAAGAAAGGGTCGACATCACCTTAGTAGTGTGTAGCCTGCACTCAGTGGTCATCTAGGTTCCCTTCTCGTCTGTGCCTCGGCTCGCCTGGAAGTCACACCTCCGCAGTCACGGATACATATCTGCACCACTATGCGCTGTTCTCTTCACCCTTCTCCGAGTCACTGGGACCTCTTCCTTATCGGCTACTCTCTCCTCTCTGGCTACTCTGCTAGGAGAGTATCTGTCTCTCGGTTCTTCTCCGCCTTCAAGATGGCGTCTGTCTTCCCTGGAATAAGTAGTAGATTTACTGCTAACGGCTAGATGCCGCCTACGGACTGAACATGTAACTGCCTCAGACTTTCACTAATATAGAGGTGCGTTTCCTCATGGAAAATTCCGGCCCGTAACCTGCCGCCCACCAAATTCTTGTACCTCCCCGTACCAAGGACACGTTCCCAGCCGGCCGGCCTGATGTAGTGTCTTCGGCATGAAGAAAAATACAATCCTTCGATAAGGGCCGGCCTGAACCGGTTCTCTCCAAGCGAATAACACCTCATAACTAAAACATTACATTTGACCTAGAAGCATCCCAAGCTGCCGGAGCAGAAAGAAAGATGGAGTCTCTCCCGTTTGAGGCCTACCAGGCCTGAATTCAGCACGGCTCCATGAAATACCCTCACTACAGGACAGGTTATCCCTAATACTAACGAATCTATCCCCTAGGCTATGTGTGCAAGCCCTGATCTATGGGGAAGAGCACAGGATCATGTCGAAGTGCCTAGTAAATAGGCTCCATTCACTACTCTAACCCTTAGACTTGAATGATAAGAGACTGAAGTCACATTCAATCATTCCTTAACACAAGAAGGCCGGGAAAATCGAGCAGAACAGCAGCCCAATAGGATTCTGAGACATTTGAATCTAGTTCCCCGTGAGTGGGATTTTTCAAGGAGTTCACTGTGTGCCAAAAATTTCTCGCTCGTGTTATTGTACTTAAGGTTTTCAAAGAGTTTAGCCCAAAAGGTGTTGCTGTTTTCTCTTTTGATTGCCCACATTGCACGCCTGAAGTCCTGCTTTGCTCCTTTCAGGGTGGCACTGTTTAGTTCATTTGAGGAGTTACATTGAACTGCTCTCAAAGCCTTATCGACTTCCCACTTTAGATGTTTAAGTTTACCTGACTTATATAAATTATGGCCGGTTATGGAGGTTTGTGTGGGCTGCGCAGTCCCAGGATTTACTTTGGTTGAGAACTGTTCTGTGTTAGTGGTGATGAATTCAACCCTTTTGTCTGTGATTGTGCCATTGAATTGTTGGGCCTTTTGCTTCATGTTCCAGGCTTTCGATTGAGTTTGAGAACCACTAAATTATTTTTGAGTTGATTGAGTATATGATTCCAGCTACATCTGGTGAGTACTTATTCTCTGTTGGTGACATGTGCCAGTGCCAGCTCCTGAGGTAAGTGGTTGCTTTCCGGTCTTGAGCCCATTTTATATGAAAGAGCGAAGTGTAGTAGGGGAAGAGACACCGCAGTGTGGTCTATGTCAGCTGCCGGATGGAGAATGGAACAAGAATGCTGGGGTAATATCTCTGTTGATGCGGCCATTTAGAACTCATAGCCCCAGATGCTCCAGGTTCCAGACCAAGAATATTTCACCATTTAGTCCTTCCTTGCTGTGCCTAGTTCGATTTCATTAGGAATGTCCCACTCCCATTCCTGGGCCTCAGTAACTTCGCTTTTGATGGTGTCACCTGTCACTATTAGTGGGATATTTGGATATTCGCCTTCCAAATCAGCAGTGTAATTTATTAGCTGTTTTGACAGCTCTATATGATCTTTCCGTGTTGGTGGTATGTAGATGTTTATCAACGTGAAGTGCTGTTCTTGTCCTTTGATTGTAAAGGTTAGGTGCATTATCTGGAGTCTGTCATGTTCTGTTGTTTGAGCATTGAAACTCATTGTGAGTGCTATTCATATATATATACTCCCAGACCACCTTTCCAGTGTCCTAATTTTGCTTCTCTGATGGCTGGGATCAGGGCATGAGAGAATCCCGGATTGAAATTGTTTCTGGTGCCCTGGTTTCCTGGAGTGCTATTATTGAGAATAAATGAAGATACCTCAGTGTGTCGGGGTCGCTGATTTTGGCTTTCAGTCTGTGAAAAATCCACTGTAATTGCTCAATATGCAAAAAACCTTTATTCCTAGAGACCCCTCAACCATCAGGGTTGCCCCTTGGTGGCATGCCTCATCATTGGGGTTCATCCCACTCCTCTATGGATTGAGGCATGTTGCGACTCAGCGAATACATAGGAGCACTTATTGGTATGTTAGAGAATAAAGTAAGAGGGGAGTGGAGCGGATTCTTGCTGTTTCTTAGACACCAACCCCCTGGGCAGGTTTTCTTAGAATCTTTCTGAAGTTTTTGTGTGATGCGTATCAGTAAGGAGGATAAACCTAGCCTCTACCTGTGCCTCCCCCCCCCCTTTTTGCTTATAGCATATTACTGTCACACAGTGTTTGCAATGCCTTGTACCCAGAGAGACATTTGCCAGATACACAACTCTACAGGAGGATACTTTCCTGAAGGCTAGGACTTGGCCAAGAGATTCAGGACAAAGACCTGAATCTTCATGGATGAGCTCTGAGGAGCTGCAAGAAGTGGCCGCTGTCCATGACTGTCGTGCACTTATGTTATTCCCAACCTCCTTGGTACTAGCTCGGATTCTACGGGTGCATGTGTTTGTGTTGAGAGCCCCTCCTTCTCCCCTCAGCCCTCACAAGGATGTGCTTTTATGTACTGGGTTGATGTGAGATGGCAAGCCCATTTGAAGTGTTTCCTAGGGGCGTCTGGTGTATTTTAAAAGAGGTGGGCGGAAAGGTGAGACTAGAGTATAATTTGTTAGCGAGCATAGCAAGTGAGCTCAAATTGAAGTAGGGCAGTCCAGCCCGGGGATGCCCAGACATGGAGCACAGGCTCACTGTGTCACTGGTTTCAAGCTAGCCTTGCTGATGAGGGGTGATGCCACAAAACGGGTCCCAGGATGCTTGTTTCTGGTCCAGGGAGGACCTGGCTTGGCAGTTCAGGCTGGACTGTTCCCAGGAGGAGCAGGGTCCTGACTGATTTGCATATGACTGTATCTAAACTGGGGTGGCATAGTGAGCAAAAGAACAATGGATTTAAGTAGTAACGCTTTCCTATGCACACGCTGTTCTTATCATTACTTCTAGTTCAGTATGTACTTTGTAATACAGTTGCAAGTTGAGGTATACAGTAATATCAGCTCTTTTTCAATAATTGTAGTCATTTGGTGTTCTTTTGTTCTTTAATTTGATGGATTGCCCAGCCAACATGTGTTTTGTCGTGGGTGATATCCCATTCGACTTCTTCAGGGCTACAAAACATAATCATGTATAAAAGATCAGCCGATCCGATACTACATTTAGAAAAATTACCATCAATCCAACATGGTGAACACCCTGTGATTGACTAGGTTATACAAATCACATAGCAATGGGACCATTTTAGTGCAATGCCTTGTTTTAAGCAAACATGCCGCTCATAAGAAACAGCCATATGGTAGATACATTGTGATATATTCATATTGTGCTCTTTATTGTAGCGAGTGGTTTGTTTCCCATGGTGTCTATAATCAAATACCAAAACCAAGTAAATGCTTGTTATCCGAGTGAAATCAATACCGGGAAAAACTAACAATTCAAAAGGGGAGGTAAGGGGGAAGATGTACACCAACCGTCCGCATCTCCAATATATGCTAATCATGGTGTGACATTCATGTTTATAATGGTGCAGATTATCTGGATAAAAATATTACCCTAATTGTAGGTTCACAATCCTACCTGACTAGCAAGTGGTTGATATCAATCTCGTTCTACAGAGAAGGGTAAAAGGAGGTACTCTTATTAGTCTTGAGCCCCTATTCAATATTTAGACTTTCAGCAGTGACCGTATATATGAGAGTTGGCGAGTAAACACCTCCCCACCGGTTCTACTTCCGTCCCGGCTGCCCGTCAATTAATTCTCCGTCAATGCTGATCTGTTGTTTTCCTATGCTGTAGTTGTCTCTAGGTCAATGTAATAATCTTAGGCTAACGATCTATTTATGATTCCCTCGTATGAGCATATCTGGGTTATGTGTCTCCTTTAAGCGCGTAGCATCCGATTCCTACCTATCGATTAGCCCTCGTATATCCTGTATCTGCTCCAAAGTCTCTTGTTACTATATGCCCTTCTTCTTGCCGACCACAGTTGGGTACCCTTGTACAGGTACCTATAAGTCAGTAAGTCTATATTAAGCCCCTATCAGGAGTCAACTAAGTTCCCCTTCCCTAATTGGGTTCCCGAGCCCTCAGGGATGGTGTTTGCCGTTCCGTGCGTGTCTTGGATGACCCGGAAGTAATGATCCAAGTTTTCCCGGACTATAAGAGTATGAGCACTATGAAAAGAACTAGAGCGCATGCCAGAGCGGTTGTTCGGCTCCATCCTCACCCCGAAGTGGATGCAAGTCTTTTTCCAACGTGTTTCAATTAACTTTACTCTTTCCCCGTGTTTCCTGACTGGCAATGCATGTAGTCGTCCATGATTTACCTCAAGCCAGTTCTATACAAATCTGTATTTTAAAACTCCCTTACATTGCCAAAGTGGAATCTATCAGATATTATAACTATTATCTGTGTGTCTTTTGCTTTTTCACCCTAAGTGCGCCGGGTATGCCCAGACGTGGGTCTCGGTCTCAGTGTCTAAACTGGGGTGGCATAGTGATCAAAAGAACGATTGATTTAACCCAGATCTCTTGACTGGGGGTGGATGTTTGATTTGCTCTGCATTCCTTCCATCATCTGTGTGTCTTTTGCTTTCTCTTCCTAAGTGCGCCGGGTATGCCCAGATTTGGTTCTCGCGCTCATTGTGTCACTGGATTTAAGTTAGCCTGGCTGATGAGGGGTGATGCCCCAAAACCGGTCCCAGGATGCTTGTTTCTGGTCCAGGGAGGACCTGGCTTGGCAGTTCGGGCTGGACTGTTACCATGAGGAACAGGGTCAAGACTGATTTGCTCATTTGGCTGGGTCTAAACCGGGGTGGCATAGTGAGCAAAAGAACAATGGATTTAAACCAGATCTCTTGACTAGAGATGAATGTTTGATTTGCTCTGCATTCCATTCATCATCTGGGTGTCTTTTGCAAATAAACCAAAGACGCATGTCCTGCCTGCAACAGCAGGCAGATAAAACCATTTGACTAGATAGCCCTCGGAGGCTGTAATTAAATCCTACAGAGTTACAACACAAGTAAGAGGTCAAGTCTTTATGGGAGGTTTCAAGATTAGGTTACAAGATGAGAAAAGGCGGTACTAAGGAGAGACTACTAAACCTATTGACTAATGAAAAGACACAGTTTACGAAGGACAAAGACACTCGCCAATGAAAAATATGGGTGGAGAGTGGGCAGAGCTTCAAGTCTATTCCTGAATACAGCATTCCTCGCAGAGCAGCACCTGCGCTGCCCAGGCTTGACCTAAAAGCAAAAGATGTGTGTGACCAGTGTGTGGACTGACAGGTGCATCTATGGATGAGGAAGTAGCTAATCACATTTCACTCGCTTGTTTCGATGTAAGCATGAAGCAGGCTGAGATCAGTTACATTTTAAAGCAGTATTTCATATCATTATCAAACCTGTTGAGGTCTCCAACCACCTTTTCACAAACCTGTGTGGAACAGTGATCTTTTATCAGTATAATTATTTTTGGAAAGAGGCTGCGTGACCTGGTCAAAGTTCATGCATGTCAGATTGATTGATTGATTGTGTTGAATGTGAGGCAGTGGCTCTGAATATTACTTTGTCTATGGAAGTTGAAGAGCTGAACAGTTCACTTATAAGGTTTCAGCTGTTTTGTTGCAAACCCGTGTGCTGGCTCACAAAATCAGTTTTGCAGACAGAGCCTTTGACGTGCGTGCAGTTCCTTTCAGTGGATCATGCAACGTGTCCTCCTTAAAGTCTCCCTGTGAGGCCTACAAAGTCTGATTGCTTGTTTTGAAACCTCTTAATAATGTGTTGCATTTGGGTACTGACTGGACAACAGTCAGACCAATCCCTCATTCATTATGCAACTTAGAAGGCTGGAACTTGAAATGGGTAATTGCGTTACTTGGTAATGCACCGAAATGCATTCTAGGACAAGTAGTCATCGTGGCCATTATTATGTATTTTGGAACTTAAAGCCTTTTTTGGTCAGGGAGTGCATCATGATGGGTCCAAATGTTAATTTCTGGAGAAGGACCAAAAAATGTTTAAAGTGCAGACACTGCTAATAACATTGGAAAACAGTTAGACCAGTCCTGTTTCAAATCATGTGCTGGAAATGTCACAGTGCCATTTTGTTGCTGAAATGTGCACAAATATGTATTCTGGGACATGTAGTCCTCATGATGAATTATATTTTAGCACTTGGAGCATAAATGCAGCATTTGTGGACCAGGAAATATGTCGTAGTGGGTACCAATGTGTGAGTCTAAAGAGAGGGCCACAAAGTTGAAAATGTGGACTATTAATAGAGAGTGCTGAAGTAATTAAAATAAAATCATCTCATAGGTTATGTAACTCCGAAATAGCATTCAGGCAATCGGAGACTGTGTTGAAATTTTTTTTTGAGATAAGCTTCTTTTATATTCAAACTTCTTTCGACGCTGCCCCTACGATAGTTTGATTGAATGTCTGACAAAACTGTCTAACGAAAATCCACTTCGCTATGTTTCAACATGAAGTGCTGAGATGACTTTCCGGTGTATTCTTTATTTGTGTTGGATCATTCTTTGGCGAATATCCTGATTGGTATTTCCAATATACAGTTTATTACATGGACAAATGATCCCATAAAGGACATTGTTGTTTTACAATTTGAAAAATACTTCGTGTATCGATTTATTATTATTGTGTTGAAATTGAATTCTCTCTATGCTTTGGTTGCAACCCACGCATTTGGGACATTTGTGGTGTCCTTTCAAGTGTGCCAGATTCCAAAGTTGCCTGAGATTTCTTTTGGGAGTATGTGCAGGGACATAAGTGCAAACTATTTGTCTGCCAAAGCTTCAGTCCTTTTTAAGTGCAAATAGTGGTCGCTCAAATGACTAGTTCAGATTTGCAATCAAATGTCAATTCTCTAGAATGATTTTCTTGAATCGACTGGTTTGTGAGCAAAATGTTGAGACACACATTAGATATTCTCATGTTTTCTTTGGGTTTCTTTTTCCCAAGAAGAGATTCATGAGGAGTAAACCATGCTCTTTTCATTGAGTTCTTTATCAACTTGCGTGGGTATCCTCGTTCTTCGAGTCTGTTCAACAGATTTTGGGCATGAAGGAAATAGTTTTCTTTGATGGTGCATTTTGGTGTAATTCTTTAAAATTGTCTGTATGGCATATTATCTACGAGACATCGGAGGTGAAAACTTGAGTAATGGACAGCTTTTTGCAATCCGTTGGTTTTGTGTATACTGTTGTCGTCAGCTGCCAACATATACCACCACTTCAACGTCCAAAAATGTGATGGTTTCATTGGTGCTGTTCAGACAGAACTTTAATGTCTGGAGATCTGTGGTTCAGTCATGTGAAAACTGATTCAAGGAATCTGAATCTCCTGTCCAAATGCAGAAGATGTCATCTATATAGCTTAACCACTTAGATATTTGGTTGGAAAAAGGATTTCCTTGATGAATGAATCGTTCCTCGAATTGGACCATTTACAAAACTGCCAGCTCTGGAGCATTGGGACATTCCATTGCAGTATTACTGATTTGGAAGAAAAACTCATCGCCAAATTTCAAATAATTTTTCTTAAGAGTGAATATTGCTAAATCGATGATGAATTTGGTGGGTACTTGATGCATTCTTGGTCTTGTCTCTAGATAAATCTCAATTGCTTCTAGTCCTTCTTCTTGGGGGATTTGGGTATACAGTGATACGACATCAAGAGTGACCAACCTTTGAGTCTGTGGATTAAACTGAAAATCCTCGATCTTAGTGATTAAATCTGTTGTGTCACGCAAGTACAATGGAACTTATTGAAAGAATGATTTTAAAAATCTATTTACAGAGTGATAGGTTCTAGCACTGAATCGCAGCCAGTAGGTGTTTCATCCTTATGTATTTTTGGCAGCAAATACATAACCGGTATCCGAGGACTATTTTTTTCCGAAGCTCAGATTCTTTTGGACCAATGCATCCTTCATCGAAAGCCTCTTTGAGAACGGTTGCTATGTCCCTTGAATTTCCTTTGTAGGATCTTCAGAGATCTTATGATAGAACTCTTGATTGAGAATGTGTCTCTGTTCTTCTTTTCGGTCATCTTTTGTGGACCAAATTACTATGGCTCCTCCCTTGTCAGCCTGTTTAACTACAACCGTGTCATCTTTTTTCAGTTGTTCTAAGGCATTTCGTTGGTCATTTGGGACTTTGTTTTTAACATACTCTTTTATCCATTCCAGATGATTAATATTAGAAGGCAGAACCCTTATTTTATATTTTGCCAGTTTAACATAGCTTAAGCTTGCGAGTGGGGTGGGTATGCTCAGACGTAGGTCCCGTGCTGCCGATGCCAGGCTATAGGACTGGACTGGACTCAGACTCACCAATCACACTGCAAATTACATTCCCCACTGAAACTGAGATCTGGAGTGTGTTGAATGGAGCCTGGATTCTCACTCTGAGTCTGTCATTCTTCATAGCTGTGATGCTTGTTCAGGCTAGTCACAGGCAGCAGGCCTGTCCTGGCATTAAGCAACAGGGTCAGCTCGGGCATCAGTTTAAAACAATACACCCAAACGTAGACTTGCTTTCTGATGAGAGCTGCTGGTTGACCCACGTGGCCGGGATTCCACTGTATACCTGGGTGGCAGCAGAAGTAAGTGACCAACGGCACAGATGTACTGATGAAAGTCTGAGCCAGAGGACTTGACTTGGATACAACACTCACAAAGACCCTTAAAATCAAGCGGTACAGCTGCTCCCCTGCCCTAACTGTACTGGTGAAAAAAGTGGAAAACAATACCTTCTAAGCTGCACTACTCCCTCTGCTTCGGCCCACCCATCACAGTTATGAGAGTGAAGAAACAACAGCAGTTGCTGGATGACAATGAAGGAGGCAAAGCACACCCACTCCTTCATCGTCCCCATGAGCCAGCCTCACCCCCAGTCATTTAATTCAATGGAAGTGTTCCAATCGTGGCCCATAGGGATGCCTGTACCGGCAAATCAAAAGCCTCCACACTCACAACTTGTCGTCACTAGCCATACTTTTGCCTCCAGGGCAAGAAAGACCACAAAGCAGCCACCGCTTGCGCATTGCGCACGAAGCAGCCTCCGGTCATTGCATCAGCCCCTCCCCATCCCCCCCAAAAACATAGATTTGAGCTGGTTTGTGACTGAGCAGGGAGTGGAGTTTGTTTCCAGAAGCGGGTGTTCTTTTCCCAGGGAGGTAGGGTAATGCCCCTTTCACCATTTAACAATAGCAGCCCCTCATGCCTCCCTTGCATGTATGTAGCCTCTAAACCTGTGTGGTGCTGCATAATGTTAGTGATACTTTCCCTCCACACAGTTCGCGGGTTACAGCCAGCTGTTACATGCTCACCAGTCAAGAGAACCTACAGACAGAACTGTACCTTTCCTGTGTGTGGACTGTGGTGCTGGGATACTAGGTTTCAGTCATACTCTGACATAGTCATAGTTCCACTATGGGAGTATGTCATGACAGTCGGTGGGGCACGCGTGAAGTGATGGCCTGTTACTTACACTTCCCCTCAGCGCCTCATAATTAAGACTCATTTACTCTGGGAGATATTAAGCATGTGAGTCGGACTCATGTTTCGGCGCTAATGGTGGGAGGCACACCATGCATGTCCCTTGGAGGTACTGTACTCCTTACAGTGATACACACACTTCTACTGATTGTCATTGTGTATCAACTCTTGCATACGAGTACTGCCAATATTCGACTTTATACGATAATGCGCACACCCCTTGAGACGTTTTAATCATGTGACTCACGTCACGACTGTGCAGAACCAGAACCTTTTGGGCCTGGCGGCGCAGGGTACACCCTCCGTCTCCTGTGTTCACCTGCTTCGATACACAGAGACACGGGACACTCTGTCGGCGTTAGAAGATTGGATTTATTTAGCTGCAGCTAGTACAGTTGTCCTAGATGTACACAAAGTAGGTTCTCAGGAGACTGCCACTTCACTCTGTGGCGCATCAGATTAAATACTATACAATATGACATCATTAACAGAACACACGCCCCAAGTAAAGAAGAAAAGAGCCAATAGGGTAAGTGGAAAACAAAGCGGAACCAGTAAGAAGGGTTCGAAAACAGAAAGATCAGATGACTCGAAGAAACCTCTCCTCTAACTGTGTTTGTCGTCCCACCCCCGAACTAATTCATTAACAGACTTGCAGGTGGTGAGGTACGTTTGTGTGTATTGGAGGACGGGCATGATACAAGAGAATGCTAGCAGGAGACAGTGAAGGCCAGTTGATAAGATATGATCGGGAAAGAATGGTGCGAGCCTACAGATAGTTGGAACAGGGATTAGGGAAGCAGACATAGATTAGTGTACTCGGTTAGTCCAAACATCAGCCTCGCAAACAAGGCAGAGGACATATTTTGACACCAAGCTAGGGAAAAGCAGAAAAGACTTCGTTCGCCTTGCTGCCTGAGTGGTGGCAACACAAAGTGGCGGCGGGTTACAAAATGGCGGGTCGATTCGATCGTAATCGAAAATCGAAGTTCCTCAGACCCTCCTTTTGCCAGAACTCAGGCAAGATAGACTCACGTTAATCTGAGTCCACATCAATAGCCATGAGATCATCAAGCTGTTTTTGTTACATCATCCTTATGTTTTCTGCCGCTTGAGGTTTGGGTCTTGAAATGCACATAGTGGCACAGAGAGCACAGATAGCGGGACCACAGTGAATACAAAGACAACAAGAAAATATGATTGTCAAAATTACTCCAAGGAATGTCAATACTTTCCAACCCCATTTGGACAGTAGTCCCCAAAACCATACCGTTAAGGACCAATCTCCTTTGTCCTGATGAATAGACTCAGAGATTATATGCAACTTGGAAATAGCTTGGTATACTGTCGGAGTGTCATTAGGAATAAAAATACAACAGCTTGACCCGATCAATTTACACACTCCACCACGATCGGCAAGAATAAAGTCTAAGGCAACTCGATTTTGTAAGGTCATAAGAGGATCCGCCTGTAGTTCCGCCGTGATATTACTCAAGGCTCCTGCAGTGATGTCTATTGTAGTCTCTACAACACGGACCAGTTGCCTTATATTTCTGCTATTGACCATTGGACCCCAGAAGGGAAGAAAACCTTTAAGGAAATCTCCTCCTTCTTGTCCCGAGGTGTCTTTGGAGTCAATAATTCCTCAGCTGTGACGGGTTCGGTGATAATTGGCAGAAGCCGTGTAAGTAGGGGGAAGAAGAAAAGCTATGTAGCAGGTACCAGAGAAACCCGTTGGCAACCAGGTATAGGCTCTATTATAACAAATGAAATAGGTGCCTTGTGACGGTACTAGAGGAGGTGAGTTCAGAGAGGAATAAATGTATGTGTAGGAACAGTTACTTTTTGGTACAGTGTCAGAAGAGCGTTAGTTTATTTTTAAACAGAAGTTACCTTGATGCGGTACAGTCCAGATTGGTGAGGATTTCTCTTTTCCCATTTTATTATTAAGACTTGACATGTATTGGGTGACGTTCCAATTAGTGTATGCTTTTCTTTCATCAATAGAAATCTTGCTATTCTCCATGATTTTAGCCATAACCACCATACCCTTAATCAAAGAACTATAACTAAAATCCGGATAATTAATTTGTGAAGCAACAGACCGTCTGAATTTACTTTGATATGCATTTGAGAAGATGACAAAGAATGCCCAAGCGGAACCTTCGTAGGAGAAAGGAATAACTTGGAATGGTATTCCCTTCTCAGTAGTATGCGGCATAAGACCACATACCCAACAATCAGTTGTGTTAACTGCTAATTGATGTTGGTGTAATAGTTGAACAAAAGAATTATTGTAATACTCGGTTCTTCTGACAAGTTCATGTGAAGGGAAAGTATGGAAAAAGTGTGGAGAGATAGTAGAAGAAGGCAAAGAAAAGGAAGGGGAGGTGTGTCTTGGCTGCAAAACATAAACTATCCAACCAATAATCGCCAAAGCAAAACATAATGATATTAAAACACACAGGATTATACTGTAATGACTGTACATTATTTTACAAGATGCTTTCTTTGTTTCATTTCTTCTCTCCAATACTTGGTGTAGTTTCCATTTTCACTAGTGGATGCTCACGGCAATCTTCCTCAATCACTAAAATCACGATGCTCTACTGTCCTATGACACTGAAAGATCCTGCAGACCTATTGTCACTACTCAGGTCGTGACCTAGACTCCTACCGTGACCCTGCAACCTAAACAGAACACTACACAAGGAGAAGGAAGAATAAAAAGTCTTAAGTGTTCTTTTGTCTGGGCCTAAGATTGTAGCGATCTTTCCCAGGTACACTCTGATCTTGAAACAATGTTTTTGGTTCAGTCGTGTTTAAGCGGCGGTGTAATGGAATCGCTTTCTGTAAGATGTTGTCGTCCTCTTTCTCAGACAATGTCCCATTCAGGTGTGCATCGCTAAAGGGTACGAATCGTGGAACTGTTTCACCCTCAAAGTCACCAACCCCTCTGCGAACCCACTGATCGAAAGGCAAGGGCAAAGGTACTTTCTTGCAGTGCACACGTGAATCCAATTTTTCTTTCCTTCAACTTTAATTGCTGTCCTCGTTGCAAGAAGAACCATTCGGGGCTTCTGCCATCTGGGCTCCAGATTCTTCTTCCTCTGAAAATTGCGGATGCAGACCCAGTCACCTGGATGGATGGAGTGACCTGGATCTGTGGAAGCCTCCAGCAAAGCACTCCGAACCTGTCGATGAAGGACATGCAATTTAGTTGTAAGGTCATGCAAATAGTCAATTAACATTGGGTAGGGCAAATCTGAGTACTTTTTAGGACGAGATATTCCCCATACGTTGGCCGGACGGCCAAACACCACTTCGTAAGGGCTAAGTCCCAGACGAGAGTGTACTGCAGTTCTGGTGGATAGCAGAGCTAACGGTAAAGCATCAGGCCAATTAAGTCCTGTACTTGCTTGAATTTTCGCTAACTTCAATTTCAGGGTCCCATTGTAGCATTCTACTAAACCTGCTGATTGGGGATGATTTGCCGCATGGAACTTTTGTTTGATTCCAAGACCTGTACAAACTTTCTGCATGACTTGGCCAACAAATTCGCTCCCATTGTCACTCCAGACAATGCGCGGCAATCCAAATCTGGGAAAGAATTCTTTAAGAAGGATTTTGGCTGTGGATAAAGCGGTGTTGTCTTTCAAAGGGTATGCTTCTATCCATCTCGAAAAGGCACACACTACCACCAGAACATATTTGAGGTTGTTGCATCGATCCATATGAATATAATCGATTTGCAACACTTCAAATGGGTATGTCGGAGGAGCAAAGTGACCTGCTGGAGTGGGGGTTCCCTTTCCTGGATTATACATCAGACAAACAATACAATGCTTTACTACGTTGTCTGCACATTTAGGGATACTTTCATTCTGCCAAACTGGAGCTAGGAGTTTACAAATGCCTTTTGCACTAAGGTGAGCTGGACCATGAGCCATAGTAACCACTGGGAGTACATAAGCATCTGGCAACAACCATCGTTGATGTTCGGACAATTCTACCCAACAACCCATCTCATCTAACATTCCTGTACTTTCTCTCCACTTGCTTATCTCTCTTTCTGTAGCCTCTTTCTGAATCGTTTTCACGCTTTCCATTGTATTCTCACACATTCCTCTTTCTGTGACCCAATTCGCAGGACCTGCCATATACATTCGACTCATTGAATCTTTCGCTGTTTTCTTTGCTGTTTCATCAGCAAATGCATTTCCTTGTCCAACATCATCCATTATCCTCTTGTGAGCACTACACTTCACTATCGCAATTTGTACAGGTAAAGTAAGTGACTCAAGGAGATCAGTCACTAACTGACCATTCTATATCTTAGTGCCATGTGAAGTTAGGTAACCCCTCTCTTTCCAGAGACGCCCAAAATTGAACGCGACACCAAAGGCATATTGGCTGTCAGTGTACACGTTCACTCTTTTCCCTTTTGATAGTACACAAGCGCTCGTCAGTGCTATCAATTCTGCTGCTTGCGCTGAGTTGTGTCTAACACGTGCGGTTTCCACAACCGTATGTAAGGTAGTTACAGCATAGGCTGAAACCGTATCCCCATTAGGCATCTTAAAACAGGAACCATCTACCCATAGAGTCCCATCTGGATTCTCTAAAGGTGTGTCTCTCAAATCAATCCTTCCTTTTGTCTCTTCCTCAGTACGGAAGAAACAGTCATGTTGATCTTCAATACTCTCCTCATTAGGAAGGGGCAACAAAGTGGCTGGATTCAGAGTATTGCATCGTTTGATGTGTACGCGACTGGCCAATAGCGTCAGCTCGTAACCAGTTAAACGTGCACTCGTGAGATGCTGTGTCTTTGTTCTGTTTAGTAAGGTATCCACTGCTTGTGGCACCATGACAATAAGAGTGTTATCTAACACTATCCCAGCGGACTGTCGAATAGAAATCGCTGCGGCTGCTGTGGCTTTGAGACAATTAGGCAATGCTTTGGCTACGGGATCTAACGTAGCCGAAAAATAAGCACATGGTCGCTGTCTATCTCCAAATTGCTGTGTCAAGACTGATAATGCACAACCTTCTTTCTCGTGAACATACAGCGTAAAAGGCTTAGTGTAATCCTGGGTACCCAGTACAGGAGCAGAACTCAGCGCAGTACGTAAATCAGTGAAACTCTTTTGGCACTCGTCAGTCCAAGGAAGGGGCTGAGGTGTACCTTTTAAAGTGAGTGCCAAAAAAGGTTTGGCGATCAAAGAGAAGTTAGGGATCCACTGCCTACAATAAGAAGTGATTCCCAGAAAAGCACGTACTTCTCTCTGTGTGGATGGTACTGACATTCGTGTAATCGCCTGAATTAGTTCTGGTGTCAATTGTCGTCCCTCCTTTGATAGGAGATGACCCAAGTAGGTAACCTCTCGAGAAACATACTGTAGTTTGGAAGGTGAAACCTTGTGATTCAGCTTGAACAAGTGATGTAGCAGTGCAACAGTGACATCTTTGCAGATATCTTCTGAATCAGCAGCGACTAATAAGTCGTCCATGTATTGGATAAGGGCAGCACCAGACGGCAAGTGAAAAGTATCAAGATGACATTTCAAAGCTTGGCTGTAAATGGAGGGACTTTCACAGTACCCTTGGGGTGCGCGCTTAAACCGGAAGTTTCGGCCTCCAAGAGAAAAACCAAAAATTTCCCTACTCTCTTCTGCAATTGGAATACTAAAGAAGGCATTCTTTAGATCAATAACAGAGAACCAAGTCGCTGTGGAAGGTATCATAGTCAACAAGGCAGTGATATCTGGAACAACAGGAAATTGTGGAATCACAATTTTGTTTACTTCTCGCAGGTCAATCACAAACCGGTACACAGGAGGCTGAGAAGGATGAGTACGTTTAAGAACAGGAAGAATAGGGCTATTGCATGTGTTGCCTCTCATTTCTTCGACCACATCCTTCCGAATGAGATCGTGAATGATTTCTAAGAGCGCCTTTTCACCTTTAGCAGAAATTCGATATTGTGGAATACGTGGTAATTCAACATTGGGCTTGAGAGTGACAACATAAGGCGGTATTTCAAGACAACCCACATCGTTCGGACCCGTGGCCCAAAGTGCTGTCGGAAGAGAAAGCAACTCAGGAGGAAACTGATCTTTAGACAGATACATTGGGGAGATCAACTTCTGACCTAGAGTGAGGTGTACACCTCAAGGAGAACAATATATGGTAGCATGCATCCTTTTCAATAGGTCTAGACCCAACAGATTTTCACCACAACCATTCGTTAACAGAAGTGAAGCTTCCAAATCATAAGGACCAACTGAAATAGGCAAGGGACAAGAAACCGGATTGCGAACAGGGGCGCCAGAAAATCCTACAGAAACATTCGTTAAGCCAGACAAAGGTGCGCCAGGGAGTTTAGAATGAATGATAGAACTTCTCATTGCTCCAGTATCTAAAAGAAACGGCTCTGATACACCCATAGTAGTGACGTTAACATAAGGGCCATGTTGATCTACTGGGATTGGCACAACTCCTCTACTTTGTCCATGGCTGTCCTAGTTGGCATGAAGACTCTCATTTTCGCCTTCAACATAATGGTCCTCATTATAATATTGAGTGGATCTCACATTTTGCTGATCAAAATAGTTCGTAGAATTAGGAGAAGGAAGGGCACGCCGTTCTTGAGTCAATATACCTCGCCCTCTACCTCTGTTTGCTGACTGGAGGCCAGCACGACCTCGTGGAGCAGATAATGCTCCATTACGCTGCAATAAAACCGGACAACTGCTTTTAAAATGACCTTCCTCCTTACAATAGGCACATTGATTAGGACCTAACAAGGGTCGCGAAATGTATGGCTTAGGTTTCTGAAACAATCTCTGAAACTGCGGTGGCTGTTCAGTTTGAGGCTGAACGTAACGTGGCGGATAAGCTTGCTGTAAGAGAACCTTTGTTTTTAGATCTTTAATTTTCTTTTCTTGCTTTTCTTTTTCTTCTTTGTCTCTAGGCTCGTAATATTGTGCAGTAGCCAATATCTGGGCAGAAGAAGAAACAGCCCAAGAACTTTCCGAATCTTTTAATTTGTGTGACAGCTCGGGAAGCAAATTGAATACAAATTTATCCACGAATAATCGCTGTCCACCCTCAGTAGCCATATCCTGACCACTATGATCGATGAATGTCTCTTCAAACCGAGTAAAGAAATCAGAGACACTTTCATCTTTCTTTTGTTTACATGCTGCTAGCTTATCCCAATTCACTCTTAATGCAGGCGTCATAGTTTTCATTAACGTAATGATTCTACCAGGAAGCTCCGAAATCATAGCGTCAGGCTTTGCACCACCCACTTGGTCTCTATCTGTATCAGCTATGGTATCCCAAGTAGCACCCAGTTCCTGTACATGATCCTCTTTACGAATCTTTGCCCATATTGTCTGTGGAACTACATTACCCATTAGCATATCAATATCTGCCAGATTCATTATACAAGCATCGATTGTCTGCAATAATTCTTTATAATAACCTGCAGGGTTCTTACGAGGATCTGGTAAAGTCTGTTTAAGGGCCAAAACTTCAGATCTTTTCCATGGTACATGTACCCATATACGCTGGAAGTGAGCAGGAATAAGAGGATTAGCACCTGCTGCTGGAACCTCTTCTTTCCATACTGGAGGAACCTCTCTCATAGGATAATTTTTCGATGTCAGTTTAACCGACGGATCAGAATCAAGAAAAATCTGAGAGAACAATAAGGATCTATGAGAGATGAGTGTTCTTACAGCTTCCTCAACCTTGGAACCTACAATAAGTCCTTTTTCAAAATCAGTTCGGATATCTAATAAATCTTGAGAGATCGGATTCGAGCCCACATCTTCCCATTCTTTAATGAGAACGTCGCACATTACATTGAAAACATACCTTTGTGTAGGTGCATTCCATTGCAAAAAGGTAGGCATAATATCAGACACACTATATTGTGGACCCTTCTTGATCCATCTTCGTGCAAGAGAGTCTAGTTTCTCTCGTTCCTCAAAATCTGGGAACTGACTACGTGATTGTCTTCGAGTAAAAGCAGGAGACACATTAAGAGCTCCAAAGAAAGGAGATAAAATACTAGTGACAGAATCTGTGAGACGTTTACGCATAGACGGTGAATTAGACATCAGAACTGGAGACAGAATATTAGGAGAATTATCAAGAGAAGAACTAGAAATTACAGGAGGAGCAGAAGGCAACGGAGAGCTAGGATCATGCAGTAAAGGCGTAGAAGTTGAGACTAATGGTAAAACCGGCAAGGGCGGTAATACTGGAGGAGGCAGATGCTGAAGAGCCGGAACCGGCGGAGGTACTACCAGCAACTGAGCAGGCTGTAACGGCTGTGGCACATAAGCATTTTGCGCATAGGGCGGAGGCAACCTTAATAAATGAGACATTAGGGGATCTTCTTCTATATCTTTCTTATTATCAGAAGGAGATACAGGCAATACCGGATAGCATTTATCTATCGCCATACGATGTTGTCTTTCTGAGATTTCAGTCGTATTGTCAATTTCATAATTTTTGAACTGTTACGCAGCCTGTATAATCGTCATACCCTGTGCTTTCCTATCTCGTTTTGCTTGTTTAATTTCTTTCTGTTTGGCTTCCTTACGCCAAAGGCGAAGAGAGTCAAACATTGCCGGCCGGGCTTTTCTTTTGAACAAAACTGTTTCTAAATTATCTAGCACATTAGGATCAAAACTACCGTTTTCTGGCCATTTAAGAACACCATCTTTCTTCGTGTATCGAGTCCATGTCTCGTTAAAGGCAATGGGGCCGATACCATGTTTCGAGTAGAGCTCATATGTTGGAGTTCCAACCGAAGGAATCGGACAAGAGTCCTCAAGTCGGGAGTCCCTGTCACAACCAAGACTACTAATTCTTCCAAACTTAGTCAGACCAGGCATTTCACAATGACTCTGGACTGTTCATAAACTTCAAGGGAGTAAAACTCAGTTTTACGCAGCACAAATGCACTTACCCTCGGCTTTAGTCTTTGCAAAAACTAAATTTAAGATACCTAAGGACATCAAACAAAGAACCAAAGTTTGTGGGCGCGACCCACGAAAATACTTAACTTAACTAAGGACGTCTTCTTCCACCAACAGAGGCCCGTCTATCGTCTCGCTTTACCATACATCACCAAAGGAATGGGCCAAAGCAGGGTAGCGGTCGCCAGTAGCCGTCAGGAAGGAGTAACCGCGCTGCAAAAGACCTTCGGACCACTTTCGACATACAGGGGTCGCTTAGTGTGGCTCGCAAACCCTCCGGAATTTTCTTGCGAGGTTCCTCACGACCTTCGAGCAGAACCGGTACCACTGAAGCCACCCTACGTTGGGCGCCAATTGAAGAACCAGAACCTTTTGGGCCTGGCGGCGCAGGGTACGCCCTCCGTCTCCTGGGTTCACCTGCTTCGATACACAGAGACACGGGACACTCTGTCGGCGTTAGAAGATTGGATTTATTTAGCTGCAGCTAGTACAGTTATCCTAGAAGTACACAAAGTAGGTTCTCAGGAGACTGCCACTTCACTCTGTGGCGCATCAGATTAAATACTATACAATATGACATCATTAACAGAACACACGCCCCAAGTAAAGAAGAAAAGAGCCAATATGGTAAGTGGAAAACAAAGCGGAACCAGTAAGAAGGGTTCGAAAACAGAAAGATCAGATGACTCGAAGAAACCTCTCCTCTAACTGTGTTTGTCGTCCCACCCCGAACTAATTCATTAACAGACTTGCAGGTGGTGAGATACGTTTGTGTGTATTGGAGGACGGGCATGACACAAGAGAATGCTAGCAGGAGACAGTGAAGGCCAGTTGATAAGATATGATCGGGAAAGAATGGTGCGAGCCTACAGATAGTTGGAACAGGGATTAGGGAAGCAGACACGGATTAGTGTACTCGGCTAGTCCAAACATCAGCCTCGCAAACAAGGCCGAGGACATATTTTGACACCAAGCTAGGGAAAAGCAGAAAAGACTTCGTTCGCCGTGCTGCCTGAGTGGTGGCAACACAAAGTGGCGGCGGGTTACAAAATGGCGGGTCGATTCGATCGTAATCGAAAATCGAAGTTCCTCAACTGTCCTGTAATCAGCGCTGTCTAGAGTAATTAACACATACACCTACATACGGTTTGCATGTGGGAATCACAGTGACGCACACCTTCAGCATTTTACAGTGTGACATGTATGTCAGTCATTTCAAGTGGATGTTGTGCTTTTATTTTTGTTGTTGTTGCACCTCTGGATCCACGGTGACAAGGGTGTTTTACACAGTAGAGTTATTATAACCATATGGCCGGAGTGGAAAGAGTATTTCCTGAACCATATCTCAGCTATAAAGGCGAAGATTCTTTAACATAGTCGGGGGCGGAAGGTTTACTTTGTTCAAACACATGTAAACACAATCCACAACTGTTGAAAGGTTTAGATGTGTTTTTAAATACATTTGAAGACCTTGACGGCTATTACCAAGAAGCTGTTTGCTGCTGCGATATATTATTTTTTTATGAGTTTTATATAGCGCGAACTTGACCCCGTATCTGGTATCAAAGCGCTTTACATAGCACCAGTTCCATTACATGAGGACACATTCATTTTTGTTGGGCACGGGGACATTAAGTGATTTGCCCAGAATCACAGGAGGCTGAGACTGGAACCCGGTTCCTCAGATTCGAGACCGACCGCCCTAGCCGTTAGGCCAACTCCTCTCCCCTAGATAGGTTGATTTAATTTCTTCCAGAGGAAACAGGACAAATTAGAACCCACTAAAGACTGTGTCGACACTCAAAAAGCTGGCAATTTCCTGTAAGTTTAGCTCGTTGCATCACAAGTTAATCCATAACCAGATCCTCATGTGCACCAATGGCTCAAACTTCCAGGAAAGATTTTGGGTAAATGTGAATTCATCTTTAAAAGATAGAATTGCCTTAGTCAGAAAAAGTTACCTTTCCAAGAGATGCGCCAAAGCTGCCACCACTTTTTTGGCATCTGACCCTCAAGCGAAAGAAAGTGTCTATTCGTAAATATCCAAAACTCGATTCAGTAAATGGAAGTAAAGTGAGGGGGTTAAAATGAAGATGAAAGGACCTTCCCCAAATCAGAATTTGACCTGTTTCAGGTGTGGCAGCAAAGATCACCTTGCAAAAGGAAAGTGTTGTCCTGCCTACAGAGCAAAACATTGTTCTGTGGGGTTCGTGAGACATTACGCAAAAGTGGGCAAGAAGAAAAACAAGAGATCTCCGAGTGTAAGGCTGATTTTGGAAAGGTCGGACTCCGAACTCGGATGAGGACAATGGTATTGAGGCTGAAGGTGTGCTGTGTGCTGATTGTCCAGTATTAAATTTAGATATGTCTACCAAAAACAAACCTATGTGCAACATGACCACTGCGGGTGTCAGCATTGCTCTTGTAGTGAATTCAGGCTCACTCTATACTATCATCGATAAAGTGTCGAAGTAAAGGTTTGCTGCAACTTTGGGTGACCATTTTAGGGCAACAGATATACATCCTGTTACATTCTCAGGAGAGAGAATTCCTATGCTGAGGTACAGACAATTGACCTTTTGAATACGTTTTTTAAAAATGTATTTTTCCATTTTATCCCTACAAAACAAACTACAAACCCATAAGATAAGACGTAAAAGGAAACTGAAAATACAATACTCTCATGTAGTTATCAGCAGGAGTTTGAGCAATTAACAAAAAGCAAGAAATAAGTACATATATTAATATCTAAATGCATTCACCAACTGAGGGGCAATAAGCACAGTAATGTGGAGACAGTATCACACAGTGACCGATACCTAGACCGGCAGTACGCTTTCCAATACCAATAAATTCTATCATGGCTGTTGTGACCCTTCGATGGGGGTGGATGTTGCGGGATGCTCTCGTGCCCGTGTCTCAATGTAAGTTGTGTATAAGCTCCAGAAGTTCTTTGAGCGGTTCCGGGGTGCTAGCAGTTCACTATATGCTTCTGTTTGTGTATTGCAATACAACATGTTCATAGCCCATTGAGAGGGGACGGGTCCGCGAGACCAGTGCATTGCTTGGACACGTTTAGCGACCAGGAGGGCCATATCCACTAAGCTTCTGATGGGTTTCAGCAATTGTTTGGAATAACCGAGGAGGGCCAGCAGTGGGTCAGGACTGAGTTCTACTTGTGTAACTGTACTTAGTTCTACAAAAACTCGTTGCCAAAAGTTGGCAATCGCTGGGCAGAGCCATGCCAGATGTAAAAAATCAGCCTCACCCTCCCCGCATCTGTCACAACAGGCCGTATCTCGTAGCCCGAATTTGTGCAACCACACCGGCGTGTGATAGGTTCGATTAAGGAATTTGAACTGTATAACTTGGTGCCTACCATTAAGTGAAATGCGTCTGGTGGCTTTGCAGCAGTATTTCGACATTTCGTCATCTATATGAAGCTCTAGGTCCGCTTGCCACTCAAGCCTGGCCTTGACATAGTCGTTACAGCTCAGCTCCTGCGTCTTTGAGTATATTTGTGAGACTAGTCTCCTCGGGGACTCCGCGCAGAGCATTGGGGTGAAGGAAAGGACCTCGGGGGAGGGGGGGTTCCAGTGACTCGTCCCGCAGTGCACTTCTAGCCCTATAATAGTGGAATGTGGTAAGGGGGCTTGATGGAGGTTCGGTCAATAACCGATCAGCCCAAGGTATACCTGCCCCATCACTAAAGAAATCTCCTATCGTGTCCATTCCCAGGGAGTGTAAAGCCGCTATCATGTCTGGTGTGGTGAGAATCATGAGCCACTCGCACCAAGCAATGAGGGTTATGTGTGAATATAATATGGAGAGTGCTTGTCGGTCAAGGAGTTTATGCCAGGCGTGGATGGTGGCATTAATCGAGTCAAGGGTCTCCGTGATTCGGCACGGCGCATGGAACAACACCGTTGCTAAGTGAGTAGGGGCCTGTGTGAGATGTTCTATATGTAAATAAGGGGGTGTCCCTGTTGATGTAACCAGTAATACGCGTGTGAGGCTGGGGTTCCCAGCCCCCTCATAGAGTATGGTAGAATAAGGAGTTCTCAACTGGCTCGCGGCTGTTTATTGGCCCAGGACAATTTAATTTGCAGTGTTCTGAGTTTTTTTGAAGAAGTGCGCCGGTAAAACCATTGGGATGTTAAGGAACAAGAAAAGGAATCTGGGAGGACCACCATTTTCATGAGCGATATTCTGCCTAGAAGGGAGAGGGGGAGGCAAATCCATCTCGTTATGTCTTCTTCAAGTTTAGCTATGGCGCGACCATAGTTCTCTCTGAGCCCCAGCTTGGAGTAAGTCTGTATTTGGATTCCCAGATAGCGCACCAGGACAGTAGACCACTTTAAGGGAAAGTCTAAGTCCTCAGGGAGCGTCGCCGGGGTGACTGATTTCTCCCAGTTAATTTTCAGTCCTGAGAGCTCGCCGAATTTCATGCAGGATGGGGGGACACATTCTGGGCTAGGTAACGTTTGTATAGGAGGGTTTCATCCGCATAAGTGGAGATGATGAGGTTGTTCCCAGGGAACCAGATTCCCCTCTGGCTGTGATATTCACACAATGTGCAAGATAACGGCTCAGCAACCAGGGCATATAGGAGAGGGCAGAGCGGGCAGCCCTGCAGGGTACCTCTGGATATAGTCAGGGGGCAGTAACACCATTTCCCACTCGGCCACGGGTCCCGATATAAAGTGCTGACTAGGCTCAAAGACGCTTTCCAGCCCCATTCGTTTCAGGGTCAACATCATGAATTTCCACTACACCGAATCGAACGCTTTTTCAGCATCCAAAAGATTGTGGCTGCCCTGGTGTCTGGTTTAGTGTGCTGAATTGCTCCAAACACTGTGCGCAGATTGTGGGTAAGCGTGCGTCCTGGTAAAAAAACAGCCTTTTCCGATCCCACAAGGGTTGGCATCAGAGGGGCGAGTCTATTCCCCAGCACTTTGGCCAACATTTTTGTGTCCACATTCAATAATGAAAGTGGTCGATAAGAGGAGCCTTGCTGTGGGTGTTTCCTGGGCTTCTAAATGACCACCAGGAGTGCCTCGAGCATCGTGAGGGGAATGATGCCTTCCTCAGCCATCTCCTCAAATAGGGTTAGTAAGTGTGGGGTAAGAAGTTCCTTAAATTCCTTGTAGAACCCTACTGTAAGTCCGTCCTGCCCCGGCGCACTTCCAGAGCGCATCTTGGACAAGGCAGCATGCATCTCCCACACTTCAAGCGGGCGCATCAGATATTCTCTGTGTGCATCTAACAGCCAGGGTATTCCAATATGTCAGAGGGTGCACTGTGGGAATTGGTCTTGTATGGGTCAGCATAGTATTGCCGAAAGCACTCCAACATAATCAGAATCAGCGATCATTTCGCCTTCATCTGTGGTTAAGTCTATGGGGCAATAAGCAGTTTGGCGCCCCTTCATGAGGTTCTCCAGGGCTGTGCCTGGTCACTCCCCCTCCCCGTATGTCCTTGCTACCGCATATCTACCCAGTAGCTTGACCTCTCTATCCGCCTCAGTGTGATATTCCTCCAGTGTGGCCTTAATAGTGGACATAATTGTGGGGTCATTTGTGTCCAGCGATTCTCTCTAGCCTAGCCAGGGTTTGTTCTAAGAGGGTGAGCTGCCCCCTGATCGATTTCAGCACCCCTCAGTGTTTGGAAATTGCAATACCACGGACATTAGCGTTAAATGTCTTCCCAAACTGTGGTAAAGTGTTGGACGAAGCCCAAGTTGGTATCAAAAAAGGTTTCCATTGCTTCTAACAGTTCCACTCTAAAGCCTCATCTAGCAGTGCATAAGGGGGAAAACGCCAAGTAAATGGGGGGCGGTTGACAGGAGTGGCTAATATTAGCAGCACAGGGGAATGGTCAGAATAGGTACGCGTAAGACATCGCAGACTCGTATAGTGCTTCTGAGCGATCCTATCAGGAACTAGTAGTCGATCCTGTTGTGGAGATTATGAGGGGCAGAAAAGTGCGTGTAACCGCCCGGGATCGCCGAGCGGGAGTGCCAAACATCCACCATATTCAGTTCCGTCAGGGCGTCTAAGATTGGCTCGGCTGACTGTATTCTACGTCGTGGTGGTCCCCCTGAGCGATCTAGGTCAGGATTAAGAATACAGTTAAAATCACCCCCCCCCATATCTGTGGGACATTGGGTGGTTGTTGAGCTAAGGTCAGGAGATCATGAAAGAACTGCGGGAAGTCATGATTCGGACTATACACATTGTTGAGTATGTATTCCGCACCATTCCCCCCCAACATTTGGACACCACATATCTACTATTAGCGTCTGTGTGTACCTCTTCGAGGGTGAGGCGGGCTGTGAGATTAATCCAAGTGAGTACCCCTCATGCATGTGTAGTGAGGCCCGCGGCATGAAACGTGCCGCCGATCCTGCCTCAGGTCTGTGGGAGACTCACTACCGGTAGGTGCGTTTTCTGCAGAAGTGCTATGTCAACCTTATGTCTAGTGAGATACGACATGACCTTTCTAATTTTGCGCTGGTCGTTGAGGCCCCTGACATTCCAGGACAGGAACTTCAACTTATTCTCCATGCCCCGTAGTGGTTAAGATGTGAGTGATGTAGCTAGGCTCTCCTCGCCGTCCTCTGGGGTATATGTTGATTATACAGTATCATTGTCGTGTGTTCCCTAATGTGTATGTCTCACTCCATTGTGACAAAATAATAAAAAAAAAAACAAGCAAATTAAATGAAATAAAAAATACAACAATCCCACCACCCCCCCCCCCCCCCACCACGCCATGCTCTCCCAAACTGAGGGGAGTCGAATCTCCCTCCCCCTCCCCGAGGTAAATATGGCAACTAGCCATGTAGTGAGTAACACGCGGGGGCGTATGTTACCAAGCACTACGAGCAACCATCAGCTTAAATCCACATTATACTAAACATAGTGTGACAATCAAGTTCTGTAGATATGTAACTGGAATAACAAGCATCAGGAGGGCCTAATGCAATTATCTACGTTCAAAGAGCTGAGGACAGCTCCTCAGGAGTTGACACTGGGGTAGAGCAAGAACTTCAATCGCTAAGTATTAAAGCATAGCTGCCCCCCAAACAAAGACAACACAGAGTTCTCGGATACTTGCGAAGAGTTCAGGAGGTTGCTGTCACGTGTAATCGCTCCACTGGCCTCTAAGTGTACTACTGAAGAGTATCCCCAATGGCACAGAGGCCGCTAGGTTAGACCTTACTGTTAAGGGTAAAGCTGTTGAACTCGTGACAGTGAGCAGGACCTCCACAGATCGGAATTATTCTAGTCATTGTTTTCAAGGGTGTTCTTTTGAGATCTGTCTGGCGCCGCAGCCGATCTCTCCTGCATGGTTTCACGTTTCGACTTCATGAGCAAGTCTTTCAGTGCCTTTTGCTGCAACTTCAGGTCTGTGAAAATGCATGAGGAGCCGTCCAGATTCACCCTCAAATTGGCTGGGTACAGCATGGTTTATGAAATGTTATGATTACGGAGTTGCCGTTTGAGGGGGTTGAATTGGCGTCTCGCCTCCGGTACCTTCGCTGTGAAGTCTGGATAAAGCGAGAGTGTCGAACCCTCATATTGAAGTTCCCCCAGTTCTCAGGCGCGTCGTGAGGCCTAGTCGCGATCCCTATAGTCAAGCAGTTTAGCTATCACCGGGCGCGGTGGGGCATCTCTGAGAGGCCGCGGACCAAAAGAGCGATGAGCTCTCAATTACAAACGAGTCTGAAAAAGTTTCACAGCCCAGTACAGTGATAAGTAGCTTCGCTATGAATTGTTCCAAATTGCTGATGAGGGTGGACTCCGGAAGGCCTGTTATACGAATATTGCTACGGCGGGAGCAGACATCTAAATCTTCCGCTTTGTCTTGCAGTGCGGTGAGGGTTTTAACCATTTGTAGCTGTGCTGCATCCCTCTGTCTGGGCCTCCTCTACCTCCGTAATCCTGCGCTTGGCCATATCGAGTCGTTTCAGTTTGCTTATCTAAGCGTTCTGAGTTCCTGTCCATACGATATACCAGGGAGTCGATCTTCTCATCTATTGTCATCAGGCTTTTCTGAATCGTTGCAAACATTTGTTTCACCTCACTCAGGTCCTCCTCTGGATTATCTGCTCTGGTGTCTGCGGAGCGGGCCTTCTCCGCCTCTTTATTTCTGGTGCCTTTGGCGTCGAATGGGCGCTTAGTCTGTGTTTTCTCCACCCTGCCCATATTGCTGGCTGCATTCCAGAGAGGGATGAGATTGTTCCCTTAGTCCACAGTAGATGTGTGAGGTTACTATGCACTATCGTCCGTATACTCTAGGGGTGTTATCAGGGTCGAAGTATGAGGTCTCCTACAAGTGGTGATCAGGCCTCGCTCGTTGTGGTGGTTCACAGGATGGCCAGAAGCAGTAGGGAGCACTCAACCGGTGTGTCCTCGAGGGAGACCATAGAAACGCCAAGCACAGCAACCCCCCCCCCAGAGCTGCCCACTGACAGAAGGCAAGACTCCAGTGTCTAACGAGCCCCTGGGAGATTCACCATAGTCAGAGCGCCATCAATGCACAGGAGGGCTGGGATATGGCAGCGCCCTCCGCCTCCAATCTAGTATCCTGCTCACAGGGCCAGGGTATCCTCACCTTATGGAAGTACCACAGGAAGGTCAGTGGTCCGGCCCGCCAGTGCTTTGTCGTTGCGGGCGTGCAGGTGCTATTTCCCTCCCTGTGGTTCAGTAGGCTTGTTTGTTCCCACCACAACGCCACCGGTAGAGGGAGGGCACACCCCTCTGCTATTGTGAGGCACGCTCCCGGCGCCACATCAGGCACCGTCCGGTGCTTCCCAGCAGCCGGAGGGCAAACATTGTTGTGTGTAGTCCCCTAGCACCAGGGTTACAGAGGTCTCAGTGGGTCTCACTCGCTATCCCCGGCTGCGGCTCTCTTGGGTGTGGCTTACTTGGGCAAAGGCGTTCGCTACCGCCACAATGCACTGGTAGGATCGTCGATGCGGCATCCAATGCGGGACTCACAGTGTCTCCGCCTCCCCTGGAATCACCAACGCAGTCCACCAGGCCCCGCGATGGCGCAGCAAGTCGGCGTGCCGCAGCTAGGCCCCGAGTCAGCAGGGGGTGACTTCAGCTGCAGGGGGCGCGCACCGGCGGCCGGAGGTGGGCACCCCAGATGGACAACTGCACCGGGCAGGCTCCGGTGAATCCAAACGGCAAAAAGCATATGGCCGCACCTCGCCACAGCTTCTGACGCAGCGTGAAGAGGCCAGATGTGTGTGTGGCTGTCTCTACCCTTCGCCTCCGCAATCAGGGCTCTCAGTTGACTTCGGTCATTCCAGGAGGTTGTTTTTCACCGGGAGGGCAGCGATCGACAGCTCTCCCCCAGAGTTGTGAGTGTTGGGCTAATTCGCGCAGCATAGGTAAGCGATTGCCAGGATATTTGGAGCGTGATGCCGACGGCTCGTGGAGCTCTCTCTATGCGGCCATCTTGTGCTGCGGCAAGCTCCGCCCCGACCTTCGAAGAAGTTGTAAGTTGCTGGTGTAGGACCCTCCATTTTGGGATGGGTGGATCACAGGGCTATTAATATCTTATTAAACCCAAATTGTGCTGATCAGGTACTCTTATTAGAAGTCTGGTCAGGCACTTGTAGGGACATTGATGAGAATTTTTCCCGAAGCATTCTCAGGCAGGGTGGACAGTTTGAAGAACTTAGTACGCGAAATTGTGTAAAAAGAGAGTGCTGTTCCAGCATGCCACAAGGTTAGGAACATACTGCTGAGTGTCGGGGGATATAGTTGCCTGTGAACTAGAAACCTTGCAAAGCAGGGGGATCATTGAACATATAGAAAGTGTTGAGTGGCTTACACCCTTAGTAGAGGCCAGGAAAGCGAATGGGGAAATTAGGCTGTGTATAGATCTCAATAAAAATATTTTTGCAGACCAATTTCCCTTGCCGAGGATCAGTGAATTAATAGCGATGACAAAGGAGGTCCCATGGTTTTCCAAGATTGATCTGACCTCGGCCTACTGCCAGGAGATACTGCATTCAGAGTGTAGAAGCCTAACTGCTTTTAGTGTTGTGTACATGCCCTTTGGGTTGGCATCTGCCGCTGCAGTTTTCCAGAGGCTGATGCGTCATCTGTTAAAGGACATTCTCAAGGTAGCTTATTTTTCAGGGAGATATTTTGATCATGAGTAAGAGCAGGTATAAGCACAAAGGCAATTTTGTATAAAGTCCTGGAGAAACATAAAACGTATGAGTTAACAGCTGAACTGGACACGTGGAAATTCTGCAGACATTTTAGTGTTACTTTTAGGGCATGAAGTTAGTAAGAAAGGGATTTTCCTACGAGGGAGATCATCGAAGTTGTACTCAAAATTTGTAAGGAACTTCGCAGAAAAGACGTAAGGTATTAGTCAATTGTTTGAATTATTAATTACAAATGGAATTCACTGGAATTCAAAATGTTATATGTACAGCTATACCACAACACTGGTTTTTATCCCAAGGCTTGCACAGTCTTATCTACTAATGCCAGTGGGAAATGTATAGGCACAGTGTTATCACAAATTACCAGCATGGGCATTGAAATCACATTTTTCTTGGCTTCTTGCTCCCTAACATCAGTGGAGGAAAAATAATCTGTCATTGATAGGGAGTTGCGAGTGTGTTTGTATGGGCCATTGAGAAATTCAGGCAGTTCCTGTGTGGCACCAAATTCACGTTACACACTGACCATAAACCATTGGTTAAAGTTTGACTACGGATGGTTCAGCAAAGGCTACACTACGCATATCTAGGATGTCGCTACAACTTCTTGGCTAGGATTATGAAGTGTTGTACTTACCTGACAGGAAGAACAAGGAAGTGTAGGCCTCAAAATAATTAAAATGTTACTAGACCTGCAGGTCTAGTGACTGAAATAATCTACTCGACCTATTTATAATGCTCTTGACCAATAAACTGGTTTCAAATGATGTGATTGTGGGCAAATATTTAAATTTATTTAGCCACAGTTTTCTTCATTATCACATATGAGAGCACCTTCAAATGTGCGAGTTCAGCATGTCTGCTGTGCAAAAAACCCTTTTGTTTGATTTAATTCACTAAACTGTTTTTCCATATATAATACAAATCTAGACACAGGATACACATGACCCCTAACTTGCCTCTTAGTTCATTACCAGCATTGTCATCAGAGTAGGTACAGGAAGGTTTCTTAAATCATGTTTTAAAAAATATCATCTTTAATAAATACATAATGAAAGCATCAAGTGGTAGCACACTGTCATTAGTAATCAGCAGATTTTACATTGAAACGGCAACAAACTTTCCCACAGATATGCGGTTTTACTTATAAAACTATATAGTGTACAAACTATGTTTGGAAACAGAGTTTCAGCAAATATGTGTAATTTGCAAATCACCAAGTAAAGTGTTCTGGTTTGTGTTGCTCCTATTTAGCAATTTGTTTGTAGCACACTTCTTAATTACACAAAAATGTGCTTACAAAATTCCTGAAATCTTTTGAAATATTTGTAATATTAATTAACGGGCTATTTATTTAAATGTTAGAGAAAAATAACTGACATAATTAGACAGCTCACTTGACAAAAACCTCTAACTCTAGTAAGAGAGAGAAAAAATAAAATCCAATTTCTAAGCAGCAGTTAGTAAAAAGAAAAACTGCCATTTGACCTCTTTCGTTGAACAGCCAGTAAATGTGTCAAGATAAAAATAAGATTTAATGGCATCTTTATTGCTCATCAACTTTCTGAATTAACAGAACACCTGTTCCTTTCCAGCCTAAATTCACTGGCCAGATGGGACTAGTAGGTTCTAAAAATAGCTCAACCTTATAAAACTTTACTCGCACTTGCGAGTGGGTGAGTAGATTTTTTGAGGCCTGAAGTAGACTACTTGAACAGGTCACCTTTACGGAAGGAAAATGAAGTAACCAGTGAAAGAACTTGTGAATGGGATGTTCTAATGTAGCCATTGTGGATTGTGGTACCAACGCTATCTCAGCGAGTGAGTGGATGACAGAGTCTGATCAGGATAAAGTTTTTGGAGAAGATAATTGAATATGTTTTACAGGGATGGCCCAGTAAAAAGAAATTGATTGAAGAGTGTGAGAAATTTTGGATTCTCAAAGAAGAACTGCCTATCTCCGACTCAGGATTTCTGTTCAGGGGAAATTGAGCTGTCCCACTACAAACACTTCAACTGAAAATTCTTGACATGACACATAAAGGGCACCTAGGAAAAAATAGATCTAACCAGAGGTTATACTTTCCTACTGGTAGCCTGGAATAGACTCAAATATGGAAAAATATATAAGAAACTGTACATTGTGCTAATGCAGATAAGACCCGTGCAGCTTTTAGGACACCCCTAGGCATAAGTGGAATCCCCTCAAATGCTTGGGAAGTTTTGACCATTGATATTTTGGGCCCAATATTGGATAGTAAGGGGGTTCCCCCAAAAATCATTGTACTATTTGATATGAACTCCACATGGCCAGAGTTAGAATTTTGCGAACCAGGGGACACAGCATCTGTAGTTTCCTTCCTTGAGAAAACATTCTTGAGGAAAGTTATTCCTAAGTCACTTATGAGTGACAAAGGCCTACAATTTACAGCTGAGAAGTTTACCCATTTCCTGGCGAAGAAACTGCCCGTATATCATCCCACCAGTAATGGCGCTGTAGAAAGGTTCAATAGAGTAATCATGGGCAGTATTCAGGCAGCTATCAATGCTGGTAAGAATTGGAACTGGACAAACTAGTATGGGTGTACAGAATCACTCTGACTGTAATGGGTTACAGCCCCTTTAAAATATTGAGGGGACTGAACCTTTCACAGGGGCTAACTCTGTGTGGATGGTCTCATGAGTATCAGAGCAAGTAGTCCCCTAAGGTGGTCAGATCCAATCTAGAAGATGCACATCAGACTTACAAGAACTATTGTGTGAAGGAAGTGTCTCTTAAGGAGGATGATTGGATGTGTATTAAACTAGACAAGGGAGTATACAAAGGGAGACCGTCACTTATTTCAACCATACAAAGTGAATAAAGTGTGTTCTTGTTGAGCTAAGTTAAGTAATGGGAAAGTTTGGCATTTTAGCAAACTCTCAAAATGTAAAAACATTTTGTCTTGGAATTGTGATGGATGAGACAGTACTAAGCAATGGTTATGGGACGAAGTGGACAATGAGGTGAATAGCAACTGTTCTCCACCAAATAGTAGTTCAAATGATTTACAAAATAGGTCCTCATCTACTTTGCTTACTCTATCTTTGATTTCAAGGATTGGAAGCCCTTTGGTGGATGTACATGCATCTACCAGGAATGTTGGTTCAAGGGAACACAGTTTATATCAGTGTAGTTTCAAGTGTACCCCTCAAGGGAGCTAAAACAAATATTCCAGGAAGAACTGTTGCACTTTGTTAAAAGTAAAAATAAATGTTGTGGTAGGACACGGGTAGCCTTTGAGTTGATTTTGTAAATCTATTTGCAGTTTTGCACAATGTATTACCATGCTTATGTTGTTAACTGCATAATGAAAGAGTCCTGTGCTTCATTAGGATATACATTGTAATTAAGCTTAATGGTTCCTATAAAGAGAATGTGTGTGGTGTTGGGTTACTAGGTTATAGACTGTTATATAATCATATTTCCACTATGAAACTATGTAGTAATAGTTAGTGAGGGTCTCCTCAATGCCGAATAAACATGAATTAGCTCACTGCTGTGGTGTCCTCTTCACTAGAAAGTTGGTGGATCACTGAACACTTCCTGTTAGTCATTCAACTGGCTCAGTCCCATCGGGTCGCGGGCTGCACAGAAGTAATGTACTCTGGTATATTTCCTGACCTCATCTGTTGGAATTCCAAGAGACCCAAATTTACAATCCCACATGGCTGCCCTAGAGTGCTCTAATCTCCCCATCACCCTCCCTATCCATTGCCCCTTTTGTGAGGAGGACCCAAACACTAATCTCCCACATCAATGAGATCACCCTCCTAACAAACGTCTCTCCATCAAAAATTTTTATCTCCATTTCCATTGGTTTCAACGGGTTCACCTATGCCCCCTCATCAGAGGTTCAAAAGGATAAGAGACGAGCAAACAAAATTTGTCCACCATACCCATATCCATCAGGACAGCCCAAAGGCTGCTCCAATTTATGAAAGATTTGACAGTGCATCGCATTAAAGAACCCTACATCACAAGTGCATTAACTGTCCATAAACCAGCTACCTCTCCATTCACTCGTTCACTACATTGGTCTTTGACCATGTGCATTGCTTCATTGCCTTTGGGCTAGGTTTGTGCTATAGAAATACAATATATAGAGATACATACATTAATGTTGGCGTGACTGGTGTGTCCTGCCACAGCTTCCCTGTTCGCTCATATATCTACCCTGCCCTGTGCTGTGCTGGATAGCCATGCTGGCCTCCATTCACTGTTACCAGCCATGGAATGGGTGACCATTCATAGTACTAGGCATTGCTTCACTCCTTACCCTTCCAGGACCGTGGTCACTAATTGCATATTGTCATTCATCCTTTTCACTTGCTAATGGGATAGTTCACATCACAACAGGGTTTCTGTGGACCCTGCCACCCTGAATGTCCTTCATCTGACTTGCTGACTTTAGCATCGCCCACCAGCCATTTGACGTGTTATAGGTGATGAGTCTCCTGCTGCCTCCACCTGTCTTCAATTATCATTTGGGGTGGGTTGCCTCTCTTTCACTCCTGGTTCACATTAAGAACAGAGATTGGATTTGCGTTGATGCCTTGTTGCCATCATTTCTCAGCATTCATTTGCATGCTGCACCAGCTTAAACTTGAATTTGTGTTGATCAGAGAGCATGATTTCTGTAAATCTGAGAGTGGTTAACTGATTTATGGAGGTTGGGGACAATTATATACGATAACTTTAACCATATGCCTGTTAATTGCATTGCTACATGGGCTGTAAATGGAAAGATGGGGTTTATAAAGTCATGGACTCTCCTGTTAGGGTCTGCTCTCTGAGCCTGTGGGTGCACAGTATGTTGACTCGGACATTGTACAGCGGGCAGCCTATGGGTGTGCTGCGTGTTGACTCGGAACTTGCTCAGCTTGTGGGTGTGCTATATGCTCACTCAGACATTGTTCAAACTATGCGTGCACTGTCTGTTCACTCAGACGTTGTTCAGCCTGTGGGTGCGATGTATGTTCACTCACCTTTTTTAGCAAGGGATCATGGTTCTTTTTGTGTTCTTGTAGCCCAAAGTTTGGATTTGGAAGAAGATGTATGTTGTGAGGTTAGTTGTAGATACTAGGGGAATAAAAAAGTTTTCCTGAAAAAAAGTCTAGTTTTTCATAGATCAAAAGTGCTTTACAATGGTTTTTGGAGAGAACAAGAGTTCATTTTGTTTTGCAGTTTTAGGACTTTTTATTGGAAGATAGGATGTAGAGTGATTCACGTTTGATGCAAATAAGCTCTTGGTTGAAGCATCTCTTTACTTTCTTTCAGGTATTCGGGGACAAACCACGCAGTGTGGCTGCCACCCTCGCAAGAACACAAAATAAACGAATAAATAAACATAACGTAAGGTTTCGTATAACCCTCTTACATTTTTCAGTTTTTCTTCTCTAGTCTGTCTTTGTTTTTTTATATCTCTTTAATTCCAGTATTTGACTACCTTTCCAGACTATTCTCTAGCTATATAGCCTGTGATTATAATAACAATTAAATAAAAGAAAACAAATATGTGACTCTTATTTAGTCCTCTTCCTTATTTGTCTCTATGTTAGAGCTGTTTTGAGCATGTTTACTTACAAATGTTAGTGTACTCAAGCATCAGGCTAATTATCTCCAGTTTCATAAATTCTGTGATGCTTTTTTCTTTCTGCCTCTTACTGTACGGCTGTTAGCAATAGTAAGGGATCTCTGGCAAAGTCCGTCGCCACATCGGGAGTTGTTCCATTGTTCATTAAAATGTCACTTCATGGATCGCTGAAATAAGGAAGTGATGAATCTTCTATGTGGGTAGGGGAGTAAACAATGTCTGATAATAAATTAAAGGTGTTACAGATATCTTACTGTGATGCCAGCCATTGTCACAGAAAGAGTAAATTGTTGGATGCTTCGGCGAATCTGTGTTGCAATGTATGTGTAACTTGTGTTTCTTTCTTCTCTATTCACTAATTTTTCTCTCAGAACATTGAGTGTCAGTGGTTCCCTAGCTACACAGTGTTCAAGAGCTGTCTCGAGCTGTTTCATCCCTGTCAGATATGCTTCTCAAACTGATTTCCTACCTCATTTCTGTAAATTCTTTCTTTTTGCAAAGAATAGTCATCAATAGTATTGTTTTGTGTTCATTTACAATTTCTAACTCTATTTCTACAGGTCACTGAAACACGAACCAAAAATGAAACTTGATGTAAAGGATTATTATGAAGAAAGTAAAACATTCTACATTCTGGAGCTCTAAAGAGAAACAAATTCTTTCCACCTGGAATGGTTAGGAATGTGGAGTGGAAGAAACAGCTGAATGTCGAACTGATTTTTCAGATTTCTTATGGTCATTATAAGTTGTCAAGTCCCTAAAGTAAAATGACCCGAAGCAATTACCAAATTTACCATTTCAAGTATGTAAGAACTAAGGACATTGACAATTGAGATCCACACAGTGCACCTGACAGGAAACTAATCAGTGTTGTAAATTTGATAGGATGGTATATAAAGAATGCCTTGGAGACCCAAATACCTCCCCAACAAAGCAGTATCCGTACACATGATGTGACAGAATTGTCATGATGACCAACCACCTCAATTGAAAAGAACAATTTTTCATCTACATCTCCTGTGATTCAAGAGGAGAGAAAACATTGTTTACAAGAAAGTAATTGTGAAAATTCTTTCTCTGTTGTCAATACAGCAAAATATAGAAAGCTTTTCTCCACCAACTCTGTCTCTTGGGTTGAACCAAGTTTTTTCAAAGTGTCCTGGCCCGCCAAACTTGATCATGTACCTGCTGTGGCTTTAGCCACACAAGAAAAACTTGTATTGGGATAGGAAGCTCAGAAGAGCCCAGTGTTACTCTGTTGATAGTTCCTAAAATCAGCGTGGTATGTCCTAATCCCAGATCATTACTTGTATAAACAAATGTATCTAACATCTGAGCAATAAACCCCAAGAAACGTATAAGGCCTTTTAAAACTCCTAAATCAAATGCGATTTACTAGAGTCACGAAGTTAGTCTAATGATACTTGAGATAACTCACCTAGGCATAAGTTGGAGAAAATAGCTCTGTGAGTGGCATATTAATAATCGCAAGGGGCTCCTCTGTGAAAATGTATAAGACAAGTTAGATAGGCTGCTTTTAGTGGTAAGAAAAATTATATCCTCATAAAAGCTATCATTAGTTAAATGCAAATTTTTGGTAGAGAATGTGCAATGCATTTTAGATGTTAATGCTGAATGTAACATAAACAAGTGCAGACTCTGGAATACGATCCAGTCCTAACATGGCATGTATCCAAGAACAAATGCAACATGGAGATACATACATCTCCACTAAGAGCAATGAATGTGAGAACAGCAGTAGGTATCAATCCCATCTCACTGAACATGAGAGAACTCACACTGGACAAAAACCTTGTCAGTTGCCTGCATGCCAGAATGGCTTCAATCACAAATCCTCTCTCATTCAACAAGTGCAAATCTCCCCTGGGCACAAACCTTATCGGTGCTCTGAGTGCCAAAAAGGCTTCAGTGTGAAATCTCGTCTCACTCAACATGAATGCTGTAAAAGTTTCAGTCACAAAATGAATCTTACTCAACATGAGCGAACTCACACTGGATAAAAACCGTATCAGTGCTCTGAATGCCAAAAAAGCTTAAGTCAGAAATCTGGTCTCACTCAAAATGGGAGAACTCACACTGGACAAAAACTTTATCAGTTCTCTGAACGCTGGAAAAGGTTAATTCGGAAAATAAATCTCACTAGACATGAGAGAACTCACATTGGACAAAAAAACCTTATCAATGCAATGAATGCCAGAAATTTTGTAAATGCAATCTATCTACATGAGAGAGACAATGTGGGAGACTAAAAGAGCTGCTTTATGGGTCACCAGGGGTTCAGTTTTGACCCCTGGACTGCCGTTTGTTACTCCTGGCACTGCCTTTGGGACCCCGTTGTCCTAAAGGCAGTGGAAAGCAAAAAAGTTAAACAGGGCTCTATTGAACCCTGTTTAGTTTCAGAAGGTTGCAGTTACTACAGACATCTGACTGTTTAGCGAATAACTGCTTTCAGGAATAAAACACAAGCTACACCGAAACAAAATGTCAGTAAAAAGGCATCTCCACTTATTTGGTTGTCTGTGACCATGTGAGGGGAAAATGGAAATCAAAGAAGGAGAAACAAGAGTAAAGACAGAGTAGAATGAGAGAGGAGAGGGAGAGAGAGCAAGACTATTGGAAGCAGAGAGAAGATGGGAAGAAGACATTGTAGAGTGGCAAATCAGTGGGAGACAAAAATGGCAGTTTTTATTGTGTGAGAGAGATAATAAAGAGACCGCTAACATGGAGGAGACCAATGTAAGAGGGATAGAGCACAACAGGTGGGAAAAAGGTTGAGATACATGAGTGAAGTGAGAAAGACCCAGATTATAACAATAATAGAGAAAGACATAGTAACAGCAACAAAAAAAGTTTTAGACAAGTATGAGAAAAAAGTGCTAAGGAAACGGATGGCTGAGAGAGATAGCTGAGAAACAGCAGATAGGTCAGATAAAAAATTCAGAGCGGGGAGGAGACGGTGAGAGAGGTGATTAAAGGGCATATTGGTGTGAGAGAACTCGAATAAAGAGAAGACAGGCTGGTGAAAAAGAAGGGCTATTAAGAGACTAATGAAAAAGTATGTAAGAGAATGGCAACGTTGTGGTAAAGAGACAGAAAAGTAAGATGCAGTGACAGCTGGGTTAGGTGGGAGAGAACTGGAGCGGTGATATAGAGACAGGTTAGAAACAGATGGAGTGGGACATGGGCGGGAGACAGGTAACAGAGGCTATAAAGAGACAGATGAGAAAGATCATATAATTTCCCTTCCTGTGATGTCCTCTGAGACAATGGGCATGTGATGTCACTACTGCTACCTGTAGCATTTTGATGAATTGACGTCCATTCCCTGGGGAGTAGTTTCTGCATCGCAAAACCTTCACATGAAGCAGCCACAAAGATCTCAAGCCTTAACAGTCTTAATAACTGTCTTGTGAGAAAAGCACACACAAGAGATGAATATGCTTCAGTTAATCGAATTCCTTGGTAGTTATTTGTGGCTTCATGCCATTTATTGTGTTTTGCTCTCTGTGTGCTAGTGAGCCATGACTCTGACCCACAAGATGCAGTCATTATCCAACTTTGAAGCCACACCCTTATGTTTGGGAATGCAAGTTACCTCAAACTGTTTCTAGCCTTAATGAGCCTCACCAGTGAGCTACAGTGGGAGTCTCTATGGTACCAATGTCTCTTCATTTCTCTGCCACTTAGGTCTGATAATTGAGAAAAACTAGAGGTGATGGAAGGACTGATAGGGTAGATAGGGCCAACCATATGTGTACCATTCTTGCACTGCCCTAGGTAATCTTAGTTACTTCTGTTCCAAGGGGACACAGCCTAGTATTACAAAGATTCACTTTAGTGGCCTCTTTCCATTTTCTTATTGGTACTCATGGAACCTGTTTCCCATCTGCTGAGGAAAGTTTCACATGCTTTAGAATCATATGATATACATCCAGTTGAGTCTCGCAAATAACCTGGCCTATTTATAAACTACAATATGCCGACTGACGTTCTACAAATGCCATTCACAAACATACTTATGGACATTCCACCTCTCCTATCATTTTCTGTGAATAGATCTCTGCCCCGATTGCGGAGTCTCTGCACCCTACACGTTTAAGTAGTAAATGTGGAAGGGACAGCGTAGTGTGACTGGGAAATACTTTTGACTAAAGGGAGCGGTTAAGGGAGGACAAAGGAGGGATTTCAGAAGGGACATGCACTCGCTCACAAAAGTGTAAGCACATTGCTAGTCAGAAACGGAACTTCTAAAATAAAGTCACTGCAGGCAAAATGGACCCAAAAAGAATTGTAAGTCTACTCCAGCTCGGAGCTGGAGTATGTCCAGCACCACAGATGGACATACACTGGTACTGCAGCACCGTCCCAGAGAAAATAATGGAGGTAGGACCTTTGAATAAAACCCAATAGGAAATAATGCTAAATTCAATTATTTAAACTAGTTAATCATTATTGATGTTATTTCATAATTATAAAATATCTAAAGATAAAATATGTTTTAAAATATGTAATGTTTTTCTAATAATAATACTAATACAACTTTAGTTTTTATTAAACCATAATTATGTTTAATTTAATTCTGTACATCACATTTAATAATTAAAGCTGTAAAAATGTTACTTTAGGTGGTGTGTTTTTCAATTTAAACTTAAGAAAAATAATTTTAATTTATGTTCAAAATAATTAAGTTTTACATTTAAAATAAATTGAGTCTATAACATGTAATATTTGTAGTAATATTTTTCACATTTAATACATTTATGTAATTCTCCCTATACTTAACCGTAGAGAGATCTCCGCCACCGGGAAATGTTTAGAGAAAATTTAAAAAGTTGATTACATTAAAAAATATATATTTTTGTTAAATATTAATGCACATTTAATTTTATGTTGTTTTTAAAGAAACTCCTAAAGTAAAATGTTTGTATTCACTTACTATGTATATGAACTCAAACTTACAAAATTATGTATAGAATTAATTTAAATTGAATTTAAGAAAGTTATTTGCATTTATTTTTTAATTGAAGATTAACATATTTTGCCATAAAATAATTATTTAAAATTATATATTGTTTTAATATTCTGTTGAATTTGAGTTTTTAAAATTGCAAAATAAATTACTATAAGATTAATCCTACTGGGTTGTATTTCAAGCCCCTGCCTCCATTATATTCAGTGGAAGTATGTTGCAGTATAAGTGAGTGGCCATGTGTGTTGCTGGGCTTACTACTTCTTTTTGGTGGTAGTTACTTACACTCGTTAATTTGTCGCCGCCCCATTTAAGGCAGTGGAGGTCTGCCCATCTACACGGTTGAATAACTTTACTCCTGTAAATGGTGAGTATCCAAAAGTATCAGAGTTACTTAAAAGTATATTTGTATTCTTGCATGTGTAGATTACTCATGGGTGTAAGCTACCATTGAGAATGGCCTCCAAGGAATCCAACTTGACAGGAGTGGTGAATCTGAAGTGGATGCTGCTACTTGGAATGCTACTGGAGCACATCAGAAGATCCTGCTTGAACACCAGACCACTGGTCTGAGCATTTGTTTGACTGAGGAGCTGCAACAAATAGCTTGAAGTATTATTTCTGTACTTGCTCCATCATTGGGCCTCATGAGGGACTCTTGTCACAACTATTTGATATTACAGTGCTATGATTACAAAATTCCTCTATGTCCTTAACCTGGTTACCAGTTTTTACTATTCTATCTCTCATTCTCCTTCTTTTACATGATTTTGTTGTGTTTGCCATGGCATGGGTGCTAAAGATACTTTGCTGATAACTGGTTCTGAGGTACTCTTATCCTTTGTGTGCATTTTTATATGATGAATAGTTTTACCCGCACTGTACGACTGCAATGTAAGCACAGAGAGCCCATATTTACAGGATAGAGCACAATCATGTAACTAGTGTTCTATTTTTAATTTTACTTTTTTCAATAATTTATAATGAAGCACCAATTCCAAAGACAAGTTAAAATAAAATAAAAAAAAACTTTGACAAAGCTGTACCTGAAACAAATATTTTTCTGTTGTGCATATCCTAGCTTTCGTAGAACTGCCAAGGAGCCAGGAATTAAATTTAAAAGAGCCCTCTTGGAGACCTAATAGACATGCCCACCATGTGGTCCAGTTGGTTACGAGACTGGTAAAGACACCCATCCAATGACATTAAGAAAGCTCAAGGAGACAGAGAAGAGACTGCAAGAGACACCCATCCAATGATATTAAGAATGCTCAAGGACAAGGAGACCTATAAAAACAAGAAAACATGGGGATGGAGAGTAAAAAAGAGAAAGTGAGAGGAAGAGAGATGGACTGGGACATAAACCAAGACAAGAAAGAGAAAGATAGGGAGTGAAGTAATCAGATAAAGTCAAGAAGATATGAGAAAAGAGAGAGACATGGGAGGACAAGAAAACAAGGATATATAGACAGAGGCATAAAGAAGAAGAAGTAAAGAAAGACAAGGGACAGAGAGAATGCATGGAAAGGCAGAAAGAAGATGAGGTGGAGAGATAAATCAGGAGAGCCATGGAACAGCATATAGACAAAAATAAAATGACAGAAATACAGTGAAAGAGTTCAAGAAAGAGGCAGAGAAAGACAAGTAAACTGAGATGAAAATAGGGAAAGACAGAGAAAGAGCAGAAAGAACAGGGGATTAGAGAAATATGTGCGACCTAAAGGTCAGAAAGACAGGGAGAGACATAGAAACACAGAGACGGGGTTAGACAGAGATGGCAAGAGAAAGAAAGACAGAAGAGAAAGACAGAGAGAGAAAAGGGACAAGAATAGAAAGGGATGCAGGGAAAGACAAAGGAGAGAGGCACACAGAGAGACCGAATATGCGAGAGGTCGGCAAAGAATGTTATAGAAGCAGTGACAAAAACGTAGTAAGGAAGAGAGAAAGATCTACATAAAGAATGGTCAGGAAGAGCTAACAAGCGAGAGAGGGCAAGGACGAAACAGGAAGAAATATCTATTTCTGTTTTTATCTGGCTATCTACATATCTCTAACTGTTACTATATGTCTGCATCTATCTTTTTGTGTATATATGTTTCTGTGTTCGGGCCTGTATCTATATCTAGCTATCTGTCGGTCTATACGCCACTATCCATCCATCCATCCATCCATCCATCCATCCATCCATCTCCCCCTCCCCCTCCCCCTCCCCCTCCCCCTCCCCCTCCCTTATTCCCTTATTCCCTTATTCCCTTATTCCCTTATTCCCTGGTATAAAAAAACCTATTTCACTCCGGGAACCATGACATATGAGAAATATTTCACAGTTCCTTGTGAAATGTAGACTTCATAGTCATAATGACAAACCACAAACAACTCTCTACAGCTTTGCTACTGTCCGGGCCACTAGAATTACAAGGCAATGCTATCTGAATTGAGTAGCTAAAAAGGTGAATAATGCTGCACATTTTGGCAGTATTATTTTCATACATTGAACTAGAAACAATTTTTGTGGACTCTTCAAATCCTGCGAAGTTATGTGGCAAACATGGTAAATCTATAATTATGTGGTAAAGGACGCAGCTATATAGTTGCAAAAATCAACATGCCCTTCCCAGTCCCCATTGTTTTCTTAATACTTTTTTCATGGACTGTAAACTCAAACATTTTAATTCCAGTCTGTGCTCGTTGTTAGATGAATTTTGAATCAAATAGATTTCTGATACTAACTACTCAAAATACATAAATGGTTACATGTGCAATATAGTCCTTTATTGCCATTGCAGGGTTCCGGTGAAAGAAGAGAGCAGCAATGCTCCAAATCTTTGAAAATATGGAGCATTTCTGCTCTCCTCTTTTCATGCAAAGCAACGTAGGAACTTTGCTTGTTGCCCTGCGTTGTGTGAAAGTTTAGTAAATGTGGCCATAAGTATACATAAATCACCAACTGCCCCAGCATCCGTGTGCTGGGTATACATTGCCCTCTGACCCGAGTCCTGCAGGGACAGCAGTCTTGGTCTATTGATGTAGCTAGGAACAAAAGATACAGAGAGATTTTTTAAATAATTTCCTTCCAGCTTCATCCAATGCATGCACTGCAGTCTGAATTGAGTGCTCAGTGCTTAAAGCCCAATCAGGAAGGTATTTCTCCAGTTTTTAAGGGCCAACTCTGCCATATTCAGTATGGAGATCAGACCATCTATTTGTTTTTACAGTACTCATCTGTACTGTTGTTTCACATTATGGGGGCACATATGGAGGGTTTGTACATTTCTGGAAATCTCCTCTACTGTATTTTGTCTGGGGTCATCTGAATTATTGTTTCAAGGCCCTGAGATGGTGTCTGGAGCGATGACTGCATGGATGGTGAATATAAACAACTGTGTATGGTGAATGAAAGTTAAATGGATGGTTGCTTAATTGTAGGTCGTGAATGGATGGATTCAGGAAGCCACAAGGAATGGACTTTGGGACACTAGTGAGATAGCTTTGCCTTTCAGGGCACACTTCTGGGTGCACAAGGCTACCTCTGCTCACTGTAACTGTGTGGACACCAAATTTCTGTTAGCTTACTGCATATCTTAGCACTCTGAAGTGACTGCAAGGTAACATGTCAGAGATATGTGCAAAAATAATCAAGGAGAAATGATTACCCCGTGAAGGATCAGAGGACTGTTTAAAGCAGCCCTCATGGTACACTATGGCAAACGGAGATGCCATTTAAGGTGACCAGATGTTGGTGATTTGCTTGGATAGTGCCTTTTTTTTAATTACATCTGTCCTAGCATCTTGACAGGTTGAATGAGCACAAGCATGCCAGGCCTTGCATCGAACCGAACTGCATGTTCAGCATGATACAAAGATGGGTATCCCTCTAACACAGCCTTTCCACATTTCCCAGGTCTATGTGTGACTAGCTCCTTCCGTCTAGGTTTTTTCCTTTGCATTTGGTAGCTTTTACCCTTGCTTATCCCAAAGATAAAATAAGGAATACAAGTCTCACAATGAAAAGAAAAACACTTATGTGGACCATCTAGTCATGCATTGACCCGGTAAATATAGCAGCTAGGCTACAAGCAAAGCTGCTGCCTTTTCTTACCTTTGCTGTAAAAGAAGGGGTAAAAGTCGAGCATGTCAAACATTTTGTCTTTTTAGGCAATCCAATTGCAATGTTTTTGTTTCCTGCTATGCTTACTAAGTGAGAGATTTCTGGTGAAAATGGTAGAATGTGAACACACACCAAGCCAGATCAGGTACCATACTATTCCAGGCTCAACAGATCCCCATAGCCCAGATCCACTTACAACCCCATATGTATGCGCTGAAATGAGTGATTTTAAAGTGCAGCCCAACATTTCAATTTCTTTTTTAGTGTTTAATCGCCACAAAAACAACAGCAATAGCAATATCTTTGAAGCTATGTGATACCATAGTGCTATAGCAGTGACTCCTCTTTTTATTTCTATGCTAACACTTACTGACTGTCCTAGTGTTTGGTTTTGAAAGACTGGCCGCCCTACAATCACCAGAAATAAAATGTGGCCTAAGCCCCACTGAGAGAGTCTAAAATAAGAGTACAACAGGCGAACTCTGCATACTTGTGGGCTTCTGAGCAAACCTTCTAGCCCCAGCACTTATTCTTTTCCAAATTAACCACCAAATCCAGCAAATATCTCAGAATTGAATTGCTACACTTGTATAGCTCTAGACAATATGTAATAGCTTCTGAGCATGTTGTGAAGATGGTGCTAATTTAACAAACAGCAGAGTAAGCCATAGTGGGACTGAATTTGGCTAACCAGCTCAGTGACACTACCTGCCACTATAGGTTGTAGTAGTGAGAAAATAGGTGTGAGCGAGCCACAGAAAGTTCAAGCCAGAAGTGTGCTGTAGATGGAGTTCCTCTTGGACCCTTGAGATCAAAACGAAATGACTTTTAATGTGGCTGCCTTCCTCCCATGTTCTAAGCCCGGGCACCAAGAATTAAAGTCAAAGTATTAACCTTTGGTTTAAAACGGGAGATAAAGAAATTCCTAACTAGAGAGTAAATTGCACAATGTGAAACTACAAATTATGGGTAAGTCCCAGTTTCCTTTCTTGACTAAATTGTGTGATCCTAAACAAAGATTTGTTTCAACGTGCCACCTTTATTTTTAACACTACATATGGGAACACCTTAAAATAGATGAGCTCAGGATGTGCGCTGTACAAAAACCTATTGTGTTTGATTTAATGCGCTGCAATATTGCTCCAAATGTAATAAGAACAAAGGGCACATATCATAACGGACTTGCATCTTATTGTTAACTAATGGCACTGTCCTCTTTGAGAGGGATAAGAATGTTTATAAGCTGAATTTTAGAAACTATCAGCTTTAATAAATGCCTGTCAATGCAGGTATACCCATCAATTCGGAGACTAGTCTGCTGGCTTTTTCCTTCTTGTCAAGCCATGCAAACAGTTTGCCAGCCTTGTCACCCCACTCGTATATCCTACCCTCTCTTTGTGCACCCCAAGCCTTGGCTTTATCTGTCGCCAGGTGTTTATATTCTTCCCCTTTGAGGTGTAAGAGGTGAAGTGTTTCTGGAGATGGAACCCCATCTGAAAGCCTCTCCAGGTCCAATATGTCAGATTCTATTTTTTCCAATTCCCTATGCTTCTCTTTCTTAGTGCCGGCTATAAGAGATATGGTGTTGCCCCGTACGACTGTTTGAAAGCCTCCCATAGTATCTGGGGGGAGTCAACGGAGCCCTGGTTATCCTGAAAATACAGCCAGATAGATTTCAAGAGTTCTTTCCTGGCTTTTGGGTGCTGTAGATACCATGGGTTTAGAGGCGCAATACCCCCAGTCTGCAGGTACCCCAACCCCATTTGTACCCACAGGGGAGAATGATCCGAGATACCCCTAGCTAGATTATTGACCTCTCGGCTATATGCCGTTTGCGTGGCGGGGGTGGCACATAGTCAATGCGAGAGAAGCTCCTGTGAGCACCCGAGAAAAAGATGTGCTGTATGTTGGTGGGGTGGAGTGTCCTCCATGTGTCTGTCAGCCCCAGGGAGTCCAGAAAGTCAGGCAGCCAGCGGTTTGAGGAAGTCCAGTCCCTCAGGGGTGTCGGTCCAGGGAGCCCAAGACTACCACGTTAAAATCCCCACCAACTAAGAGGAGACCATCAGGAAGGCCCAAGAGCAGTGATCCAAGATCCGTAAACGTTGTGTGCTGGAGACTGGGGGGGCGTAGAAAGAGATTAAATTGAGGACTTGTCCCTCCCATATGGCCTTAACAGCAACATATTTGCCTCCATCATCTGTTCGGGTATGTTGTCAGTCCCCCCTCCCTGCTACCCTGCATTCTGAGCACCCAACTGGCCAAATACAACAACTGTGCAGTGCGCCTGTTACTCAACCTGCAAACCATAAAAAGGTAATTTTTAGGGAGTAATCGCTCCCACAATCAAAATCTATTTTTACCATCCCCAAATTTAGTTGAAGTACCACAAGGCTCAACACTATCCCCATCACTATTTAATCTCAATATTGAACCACTAACCAAAATATTACAGCAGGCAAACATCTCCTTCCACAAGTATTTAAAAAAAAAAAAATCAACATTATTGATGATACAATAAAACAAATGAAACACAACCTAACCATTGATAACAAAAATATAGCCAGACAAAATATTGTAACATTATTTAAAAAATATAAATGATGAAATTATATCAAATATTATATCAAAGAATTAAAAAAATACATATTTAAACAAACCAAAAGAGTGCTTTTGAGTGTAGAAAAGCATTTTTGAATGCTAACCCAAATGACTACTTCAGTAGTGCGTACACCCAAACAACATACGTTGGCCCTTGCACCAGTAGATAGTAATTTTCCTATTAGAGGTGTATAGTTATTACTTCCCACTGCACAAATAGCCATGATCTATTCTGTCACAAGAGTACATTTTAAGGAAAATGACATACTTGTTTAATTAAAGTGTCAATTTCTGTTGTGTGCAATTTTAAAATATTATTAAAGTCCATGTCTAATGTGTGTACATTTTTCCAGAGTCAGACACTGACATGTGTCTCTTAAATATTGCTGTAGAAGCCTGCAGGCGTGTACTCTGTGTGTAGAGAGTGGATGCATTTGTATACATACAGAAACAAACTCAAGAACTACTTTGTGCAAGATGGTGATCTCGGGCAATGCTTGAAATGTCAGTGAAACAAAACTTTATAATTTACTTATAGATCACAATCAGGATTCAAGATGTTGGGCCCAATTTTGTAATTCAGTTTTCAACATTTGCCCACGCTGTACATAATATAGAGGGACAGATCACAAAACATTTTAGACAGGCACTATTTCATGTCCATGGTGGTAAGTTAAGGCAGTGCTTGCTCTAACCACTTCGGGACAGACTTACCAAGCAATTGTGTTGCCCTTACCCCGCGCGAGGTGACGCAAGGAAACACAAACTTTAAGTCAGATTTACCAATCCACATAAAGCCACCATATGTGGCCCTGCGAGACTTGATAAATTCAGAATAACACAACAAAGAACAAGTCGCTGCCTTGTGTTTAATGGGTGGAGAGTGGGTGTTTCCACAAATCCACCCATGCTTTTTGCTTCCATTGTTCTTCCATTTCCAAATTTACTCAGAGGCGGCTCCTCCATTAAGGCGGAGGACCATCGCCCCACTGCTTTCTAGAAGCGCGAGAAGCGGAAACATAAAATGGTATTTTAAATACCATTTTATGTTTCTGCTTCTTGCACTGCGAGAAAGCAGAAGGGTATGCCTGGTTGGAGGTGGGCGGGTTGGGGAGGAGTGTCTTGCCCAATGTTACTGGCCCTCACTGTTTGGTCTACCCTCTGGGGCTGACCAAACCAGTCGTGTGCACTCTGCATGGCCTCCTCAAAGGCGCCCAGCTGGGCGCCGGCCTCACCAATCACAATGCTGCCATTGCAGCATTGTGATTGGCTTAGAGGAGGGGAGGGAGGCTGCCTGTGGCTGCTTCCTGTTGGGAAAGCACAGGACCCTGCCAGAGCTGAGGCGGCACAGGACCCAGTAAGTTAAGATTTTTAATTTTAATTAACCTTCCCCTGTTCCTCCCCCCCCACCCACGCGAACCATTGTGACCCTCCTCCCCCCCCCCTCCAACCCACGAGTCATGCTAGCCGCGACTGCTCAGACTAGTAAATCTGGGAATGTCTCAAAATTGTACACCTATTTATTTCTCCTCGTTGTTTCCTCTTTCTAAGTGTGCTGCACTCTGCAGAAGAGAAGAAACTCCCCCCTAAGGACTTTTTTGTGGAGGAATGTGTCCCTTACTGCTCAAAATTAATCCTGCCTGAATTGGCGTTAGGCTACACTCAGTGCACCAGCGCAGTGAAAGAGCAGGAACATGTCAAATCTTTGTAGATGTGCTGCATTCCTGTCACTTCCATTTGACACAACACAGCAAGTTGCCTTTGCTGCATTGTGCAGCGTCAAATATTGATAAATTTGGCCCTTCATGTCCATGGTGGTAGGTAAGGCAGTGCTTGTTCTGAACACCTTTTATCACTGTATTATGAAAAGAGAATTATAGAGGTGATAATGTGCAATTAGAGCATTTGTTGCGTGGCATTTTTGTTGTGATGGTGAGGTGTTGCTTTTCTGCTGCTGAGTTTTGCCTTGCATTATTACAATTATTATTATTAATTATTATTATTAATTATTATTAATATTATTAAATTGGATTTGTATGGCGCACAGCTACCCGGAGGTTTCCCGGCGCCTGGGACACTGCAGGACAGAGGCAGGGCCATAGAAGTTTAAACAGGAATTACTGATTAAAAAGCCAGGTCTTTAGATCCTTGCGAAATTTAAGATACTGCTTTTCATGACGTAGGTGAGTAGGAAGAGAGTTCCAGAGGGAAGGAGCTAAGAAGGCAAGAGATCGTCCCCCCATTTTGGCTCGTTGGATTCTGGGCACCTGGAATTTTAGTTGATTCGAGGATCGAAGTGAGCGTGAGGGGCGATAGTGTTGGACCAAGGCGCTAAGATAGTGGGGAGCTGAGCCCGTATTTATTCTGTACATGTAACAGAGGGCTATAAATTTGGTACGATTGTCAATTCTCAGCCAGTGGAGTTCACGGAGTGCACCAGAGGTTGGGGCTGTTCTGGGAAGTTGGTATAGCAGTCTAGCCGCAGAATTCTGGACCACCTGTAGTCTGCGGAGCACTTCCTTGCCCGCACCCAAATAGAGCACGTTTCCGTAGTCCAGTCTGGAAATTACCAGAGCCTGGACGGCAGCTCTTTGGGTGGACGCTGGAAGCATCCACAGGATTTTTCGAAGCCACTTTAAAATAGCAAAATCAGTTGAAGCTACTTTAATCACCTGCTGCTTCATAGTCAGTTGTTCGTCAAGGACGATGCCGAGGTTGTGTGCTGAATGGGATGGGAGGGGGAGGTCACCCATCTCAGAGGGCCAATATTGGGGGCCCCAGAGCGATTTTTTATTTCCAAAGATGAAGAGTTCGGTTTTTCCTCCATTCAACTTAAGTTTGTTAGTGTGCATCCAGTCGGCTATCTTTAATAGCCCTGCTTGCAGAGAGGGTGGATTAGAGGTTTCCTTCGGGGAAAGTGAAAAAATAAGCTGGGTATCATCAGCGTAGGAGTAAATAGTCAGGCCTGCTTGTTCTGCTATCATAGCCAAAGGACTAACATATATGTTGAAAAGTAATGGACTGAGAATGGAGCCCTGGGGGACTCCATGCGAAGATATTTGAGTCTGGGAATGAGCTGTAGAGGAGAAAACCTGAAAAGTCCTATTGGATAGAAAGCTGGACAGCCACATGAGAGCCTTGCCGCCGATGCCCTTAGTGTTAAGGAATTTTAGGAGAGAGGAGTGGGAAACGGTATCAAATGTTGCACTTCAATCCAGTAGGATAAGTGCTACCGTTTCTCCTTTATCGATTAATTGACGGATGTTTTCAGTCACACCCAGTAGGGTCGACTCTGTTGGAAAACCGGCACGTAAACCCGATTGAGAAGAATGTAGAATTTTTCAGCTTCAACAAACTTGGTCAGTTGAAGAATGACGTCTTTTTCCAAAATCTTAGAAAAAATGGGAAGCAGAGAAATAGGGCGGAAGTTAGAGAGAATCTCAGGGTCGGAGTTGGCTTTTTTTAGTAAGGGGAGGACCATTGCGTGCTTCCAGGTTTCTGGAACACAAGCTTCCAGGAGTGATATATTTAGGAGCTGCATGATAGAGAGGAGTATGGGGAGATCCAGTTTTTGGAGTACAGTAGTGGGGATAGGATCCTGCGGGGAACCAGACTTAATGCTTGTAAGAATATTATGAAAAGAAGCAATGTCCATGGGAGACCATTTATTAAGCAAATTGGCACAATTTGCTTGGGCTATTTCCTGTGTGGTATGAGAGGGTGAGGAGTAGGTGGATTGAGGTTTTGTAGTGACATTGGAATGATTGTGGAATTCGGAGTAGATTTTGTCGATTTTATCCACAAAAAATGTCGCCAAATCATTGCATTGTTTAGAGTTAAGGCCAGGGGGCTTGGGTTGGCAAGTGTCACCCGAGAGCTCCTTTACCACTCCAAACAGCACCTTGGGGCAGTTTTGTATTTGTAAAATAATCTGGTTGGCGTATTCAGCCCGAGTGGTATTACACATTAGGTGATAGTTATGGAGAGCTAGTTTGTAAGATGATCTTTTTCCTGGCTCATAGTTTTTTCGCCATTGTCTTTCTAAGTTTTTACATTTCGTTTTTTCTGTTTTAAGTATTTCTGAGAACCATGGAGTTGGGGGACGCTGGTGGACCTGTTTATTCTTTTTATTGGACAGAGGAAGGCATTCATCAATGGCAGAAGTTAGCCAATTGTGGATGACCCTGTCGTCTTTTAAACTCGTGATCGTAGGCATAGTATTGTTCAGAGTTAGGTTCAGAGTACTAATATCTATATTTTTCCAGTTTCTGTGGGTACTAGGATTGGTAAGAGGGGCAGAAAGTTTCGGGCACTGTTTCTGTTCAATCATAAATTCAATAAGAAAGTCATCAGACCATGGAATGGGAATGGCTTGTTTGCAGGAAATGGAAGTGAGGTTGGAGAAAATTGGGTCCAGTAGGTGTCCTGCCTTATGCGTGGGGCCTGAATTGTGTAGAAGAACATTCAAAGCAGCTAAATCAGCTGAGAGAGTAGAGCTCGCAGTGCAGGATGCTTCATTAAAGTTTAAATTCAGGTCACCTAGAATCATAAAATAGGTGGTTTCTAATAATAGGGGGGCAATAAGGTCAGGGAAAACCGCTGCCCAAGGTCCAGCGGGGCCAGGGGGGCAATAGATAAGGGCTCCAGAGAGGGTAAAATTGGGAGATAGCAGAAGTTTGAACAACCCGGCTTCACAGTCCTCGAAGTCCAGATCTTCCCATTTACATGTATAGTCAGTTTTATAAATTATTGCTATACCACCACCAGTTCGATCAGTGCGACTTTTCCCAAGGTACGTATAGTTAGGGGGAAGTGCATAGGCAATGTCAGGTCCGGAACTCTCATTGAGCCAGGTCTCAGTCAGAAAGAGGGCATCAGGTTGAGAGTCTGTAAGACTATCCAGAATATCTCCCTTATGTTTTGGGAGTGAACGGCAATTTAAGCTAAAAAAAGTAAATTGGGTGTGAGGTTTGTTGCTTCCATTGGTCGTAGATGGAGTTAAGCTAGGCTTATGGCAGGAGGATCTCAGATGGAAGGGTAGTGGGAGGGTAAAACCACAGTCGGGGCAACTAAAAGGGGCTGTGTCTGGGATAATGAGTGAGCAGTGAGGCTTGGAGCCAGGTCGGAGAGCCAGGAGGGTTTTGCGGGTGTGAACTACAAGATTCTGGACAGGAGTTCTGGCCCCAGGCCCCGTCCAGCCGCGGACGGGCGCAGACGGGCTTGCCTTAGGCGCGTCTTTGGCGCGCCAGCGGCGTGCCCGCTGCGCTCGTCTGCTGCACGTCGCGGGATGCATCTAATTTTAAGCTGTGTGAGTAATCAGCTGCAGAGCATCTGATTGGGAGCCTACCCGGAAGTTGTTAATCACTTCCTGTGGCACTATTCACGTCCCTCCACTCAATCCAAATAGTTGGCGGTGGACCGGGGACACAGTGCAGGTAAGGGTAATCTACCTGAATTGCTAGATTTTGATCACGTTAAAACATATGATTTTTTTTTTTTTTTTTTAAAGTTCAGTACAATAGACAGTGTTCTAAAACAAGGATTAGCGCGTAATATTGGCAAGCGAAGGCGGAGCCCTTTACCAGGCGCTCCTCTTTACCAGAAATGTCAGTGCAAAATGCAGCAAATTTTTTAAACAACAATGAAATGAGCGAAAATAATGGCAAGAGAGAGCGGAGCCCTTCACCAGGCGCTCCTCTATTACCGGAAAGTAACTGTGACTGCCTCTCGTCAAGCGCGTCCGCTGCGCGTCGTGGGAGGCATCTAATTTTATGCTGTGTGAGTTATCAGCTGCAATACAATATTGTATTGTATTGTAAAAGCACTTTTTCTGCGAGTAGCACGCTACTCCAGAAATCACAAAGGATTAGTGGTGAATTAGTATAGTGAAATATGAAAGTAATTTGAGGGGTGGATGTTAGTCTGTTAATTGGATTGAGAAAGATAGTGGAGGGAAAAGGTTTGCATTAATATAGTGCTTGCTACCCCTGGTGAGGTGTTAAAGCACATTTGTGGCTAGTAGCAGGCTACCCTGGAACCCATAAAGGATTAGTGGTGAATTAGTATAGTGAAATCTGAAGTAATTTGTGCAGTGGATATGTTAGACTGTTATTTGGCTTGAGAAAGACAGTGGAGTGATGGAAGAGGGAAAAGGTTTGCATTTATATAACGCTTGCTACCCCTCGTGAGGTGTTGAAGTAATTTGAGTTGTGGATATGTTAGTCTGTTATTTGGATTGAGAAGGATAGTGGCGAGAATAAGGTTTGCATTAATTTAGTGCTTGCTACCCCTGATGAGGTGTTGAGCATTTCCGGCAAGTAGCAGGCTACTCTGGAAGCCATTAAGGATTAATGGTGAATTAATATATTGAAATATGAAGTAATTTGAGCGGTGGATATATTAGTCTGTTATTTGGATTGAGAATGACAGTAGAGGGATAGATGGGGGAAAAAAGGTTCGCCTTTATATAGTGCTTGCTACACATGATGAGGTGTTGAAGCGATTTTTGGTGAGTAGCATGGTACTCCGGAACCCGTCATTGCATTTGCCACTGATAGGAGACTCCATCCCCCCATCCTGCTTCGCGGCTGGAGCCGCTGTCGACCGCCAGAAGTGCCAGGAGGCGCATATAACCTGCTCGGGGCTCCAGCAGCGCAGGATGTGACCTGGTCAAGGGGGGGCCCATCTGCGCCCATTTGTGGCCGATCGAGGTCAGGCTGGGCCAACTCACTTGGTGGGTCATCTAGCATCTAGGAGGAGGCTACAGTTCGAGGGACACAGCATTCTAGGGGCACATCGTGGAGAAGTTACTACAGCGACGTCGCTGGTTAGTGTATTTCTGGTCATCTGTAGGCTTGGTGAATACTGTTTGGGGGCGGAGACCAATTATAATATCATAACGGCTGGAATCTTTAGTACAAAGTAAGTATAAGAAAGAGAAAGGCTACTCATGCTGACCATCTTAATAGTAATAAGCGGGCTACTATTGACTCCTTTTTGGCAAAAGCAGTGAGAGTCATCTCAAAGGAGATTGATAAAGCAGAGAGGAGACTCTCAATGGGCTCTGGTGATCTCCCTGTACCTGTACTTATGCCCGTAGAAGAAGCTGATATGCCAGATAGGAATCCCCAGGCTACCAATTCTGACAATTCATATGCCTCAGTCATATGCGCTATAATGCAAGAGAGGGAGAGAAATATCCTAGCTTTTTCACAGATATTAATAAGGAAGGGGCTGAGCCAGTTGCTTCTCTGGCACCTAAAAGATTGCGCAAATCAAGAAAGAAAAATGAGCCTACACGGAGAGTGGAAGCACCACTACTACAACCTGGTGTATATGGGGGATTTTTGGATCACTCAGAAGAGAATTTTTTACAGATGTGGTGACTGTTTTAATATCCCAGCTTTTGGACAAATTTGACAAAGGTGTAACAGATACCAAGGAAACATTTAACAAAGTAGAGTGTTTGATGAAAAAAATTCCCAAAGTACCTCCTCCTCCAAGTGCGCAACCACAGGCTGCATGTAGCATAAATATAGATGGGGGAACACATAAGAAGCTGCTGGTAGAGAAAGGGTCACTGTATCAAGGGACAGAACCACGCAAGGTGCCCCAGGGTAATTTCATTCCCCATAAGGGTAGTCTGACAAGGGGTGCTGGAGGCAGGGGTGATCAACACACTAAAGCAGGTGAGCCCGAGCAAGCGAGGGCCATATGAAGCATCTCAAATAGTGTAGGCCTGCCAATAATTGATGTGCCGCGGAGTGCTGCCCATATACTGTGGTCCTGGTGGGGGTCCAAGGTCTGGGTACACACAATGGTGAAACCACTAAAACTCTGATCAATAAGGTAGCGCATTGGTTGGGGACACATAGCAGGTTCAACGTCTCAGAGTACAATAATATTTTGATGGCGAAAAGGGTTGCGTGGATTGGTTGCTAGAAAAAAATATTTGGGGGCGATGCTGTGATAGTAACTTTTAGATTTCCAGCATTGGCGCATAACATTTTGAGACACTCTGCTGATTTTCCTTTTTATGCCTCCGAGAGTAAACCTCTTCCTTTAGGTATTCTCTATAGACCTATGCCAAACATCCCTGCAAATATCCCAGCAAGGAAGCCTGGCCATGGTCTGGGAAGGGCAATTTTAATTTGCGAGGGTCTAGTGACCTCCCTGAAATTTTATGCCCCTTTGTCGGATCTAAATGGTTTGGGCTGACTTGTGAGGGCACAGAACATAGTCTATCGCATATAACCCTATTTGAACCCAAAAATCAGGAAACTCCATACGAGAGACATGACAGCTCAACCTATTGATAGTATTGTCCCTTCTTGTAAGATAGACCCCCGGGGGAGAGATAGCTCTGGTCACACCATACAGGGGTTACTGGGGGGGAAACCTTAGCTTGATATCCTGGAACGTTGCTGGTATAGCTCCTAAATTTGAAGATGAGAGATGGATCAATTTTATATCCTCATATATGATCATATGTTTGCAGGAGACCTGGGAGATGAAAAAAAAAAAAATCCTGGAAGGTTATAAGACATTTTTTCTCCCAGCTGAAGGATCATCCTCTGGCCGTGCTAAAGGGGGTCTAATCAATTTTATTGCACTTGATCTCGGTGCATCGATTAAATTGCTGAATTGGAATTCTAGCGTGGCACAAGTTTAATTAATAGACTTTTATAATGCAAAAAACCAGAGTCGGGCCCCTCAAGTTTTATAGAGTTATGTGGGCTTCTGGAATCGCTGCAAGGTGATGATTTCCCACCCTCAAATCTCGTTCTTCTTGATGATTTTAACTGTCATTTGTGCCCCGATATTGGTGAAAGATCGAGAGATATCTCAATTTGCCAAGCTTCAGAAGAATGGCACATGGAGCATTCTCCAGATGGTCGTGGTTTAAATGCCCTTTTAAATAGTTATGATTTAAGTTGTACATTGCAACATGCACCTAGGCCCCCCAATAGTATTTATACACCATCTTATAAAGGAAGTGACCATACCACAATTATTGATTTTATTTTTGTTTCGGCATCTATGGGCCATATGATACATTGCTCCTGGATTGTGGATAGTCCCTTTAGTGATCATAATCCCGTGAATATGGGGTTGGAGGCACAGGGCCTGATGGCAGTTCAGGATCATAAGAGGGCGGGGGCTTTATTAACAACAGATCTGGGGAGGCAAGTGTGGTGGTCGCAGGTGGACACTAACACTCTTAATAGTTCCGTATTTAAATTAAGGCAAAAAGATTATGAAGTGCCTCGAACCATCTCACTCTGACGGAGATGTAACTAGTTCCTTTGCCTTTATTGCCCAGTCTGTGGCAGGCTTGTTAACCATTCCCAGCAGTTCCTTCCTGCTCGGATAACCCAAGATGGTTTGACAGTGGGTGGTCTAAGGCGCTAAGGAAACTAAAAGCAGCTCTGAAAGAGATCCCGCGTAATAAAGATAGGATAGCTTCTTGCCTTAAAAATTATAAAAGTGCGCTAATAGAGCAGAGGGCAGCGTTAAAGAAACAGGCCTGGGAACAGCTGGTGCAAGCTAGTGAACTAAATGACAGCTTCCTCTTCTGGAAGGTCATCAACAGTCCTTGTTTCTCTCAACCAGATAGTGAGCATGGTACATCACATAACCCTGGTTCAATGGAAGGCACATTTCCAGACAGTCTAAAATCATGGTGAAGGAGAACAAGATATTGTTAACCCAGTGCCCCGCCCACGTGATGTACAGAAAACTTCCTTTTGGATGAGGTTAAAACTGCCATTAAGGGACTGTCGCATAATAAAGCCCCAGGTCCGGACAGTATTCCCCCTGATCTGTTACGGAACAACATAGACGTCTGGGCCTCGATTTTGAACAGGGTTCTTAATGCAGAATCATGGACGTCAATGCCTCAGTCGTGGTCCTTCACTATCATTGTCCCCATCTACAAGAAGGGTGACAGGAACAACCCACAGTGTTACCGTCCCATATCCTTGTTAGATTCCACTGTTAAGGTTATGGGTAGGGTTCTTTTAAATAGGTTATCAAAATAGGCAGATAGTAACCGGATGATTTTGTATATTCAATACAGCTTTAGACTAGGAAAATCAACAGTAGGGCAATGCTTATATCTCTATGTGCTGATATCAAAATACACAATCGCCAAAGAAGGTTCAATCTATCTAGGGACTATGGACCATTACAGCTGCGTTTGATAGAGTGAACCGTAGTAAATTGTGGGCTTTACTAGAGGAGATGGGCGTCGAGCGTGCAATAATAAATGTTTTAATGTCTCTATATGCTAATACATCAGCCGTAGTTCATTTTACTCAGAAGAGAGTGCTTACTGATAATTTTAGATATTCAAGAGGTGTGCGTCAAGGGGGCATTCTTGCCCTTTTTTTATTCACACTGTATATTAATGGGCTAGAATCCCCTCTGATTTCACTACACGTTGATACCCCAAGAATAGGCACTAAACCAGTATCAAAACGTGCTATAAGCGGGCAACGTGGTGCTTATAGCACAAACACCCAGAGCACTGCACGTCTTAATTGATGGATTTGTCTCCTTCATGAACAAGTTGGATTTATCTCCCAATTTTACTAAATCATTCGTTATGGAAATAGGGTGACGGGGAACCTAGTACAAATACCTAGAAGGCAGGCACTGCTAATTTAGCCAAATTCCCGTCTTTTAGTTATCTGGGTGTTTTATTTGATAATAAATTAAATTGGAATAACCTGAAGGAGGAAGAGTCAAAGGACATGAATAAAGCTCTGGGAGCTATCACAAATTATGCACATAGATTAGGTACATGATCTCCGGCGGTGATTTTAAAATTATATCATTCATTTTGTATCTCCAAAGCCACATACGGGAGTGAGATTTGGGGTTATAAGAAGTTGATAAAATTACAAACCACCCAAAATAAATTTCTACGATGGATTCTGAAAGTGCCACAGGGAACACCCACACATGCTGTACATGAGGTATTGGAGGATAGATATATCACAGACTTAGTTGCAGTTAAAGGCTCTGCTTTGCTGGGTGAATGTATGGTCCAACGAGGAGGCTTCTTTTAACCAAGAGGTAATTGTGGATTGTCTTTCCATGGATCATGCCTTGAAAATCCCCTGGCTAAGATACATTAAAGATTAATTTAGTGCTCTTGGAAGACCAGATATATTAATGAATTATGAGAAAGTGAAGAGGATAGATTAAAAGTTAATTAAAGACCTATTCTTTAGAACAATCAGAGTAGAGCGTGAAGGTAAGGAACTTAACCACTTCGATGCTCATGACGGAACGGTTCCGTCATGAGCATCGGTTGAGCTGTGCTCATGACGGAACCGTTCCGTCATGACCACGCCCGCGCTAGAACCCTTCAGCACCGCGGGGGAATCCGCGCAGCGCTGAAGGGGTTAATAAGTCTGTGGTAAGAGCTCATGCTCTAGTTACATCAATGCCAGGTATGGAGCCTTACCTCTCAATTTTAAGCAATCCTCATGAGTGTTTCTTAATTACCCGTTTTAGATTCAATATGATTCACCACTTAGTTGCCTCTCCTCCTAGTTTTGTAGCCCGTATCGAGGATAGGGGGCCATGTGGCTTCGACGATAGGTCTCCACAGGATATTTGACATTTTGTCTTTTTATGTAAATATTTTACCTATCCTAGAAGACAATTTCTTAAACCCTATTTAAAAGAAATGGGCTTCAGGGAAGCACATGTTGCCCTTATGCTCTATACTTACTGTGCAACTTTCTGCACCTCTCTTGCTTCTTTCTGCACTTCTCTTGCCTCTTTCTGCACTTTTATTTTCTCTTTCTCGATTTATCTTGCTACTTTGTGTAACCTTGTTCCTCTTTCTGCACCATTTTTCCTCTTTCTCTGCCCTTTCTTCCTATTTCTGCACCAGTCTTGCTTCTTTCTGCACTTCTCTTGCCTCTTTCTGCACTTCTCTTGCCTCTTTCTGTACATTTCTTCATCTTTCTGCACCTCTCTTGCCTCAATCTGCACTTCTCTTCCCTCTTTCTGTACCTCTCTTGCTTCTTTCTGCACTTCTCTTGCTTCTGTCTGCACCACTCTTGCTTCATTCAGTATCCCTTTTTCCTCTTTCTGCCCCTCCTGTGCTTCTTTCTGTACTTTTCTTGCTTCTGTATGCACCTCTCTTGCTTCTTTTAGCACCCCTCTTGCCTCTTTCTGCACCTCCCTTCATTACTTCTGCAACTCTCTTGCCTCTTTCTGCACCACTCTTTGTTCTTTCTGTGCTTCTCTTGCCATATGTTTTGTACATATTTCCTCTTTCTGCAGGTCTCTTATTTCTTTCTTCACTTCTCCTGCCTCTTTATGAACCTCTCTAGCTTCTTTTTGCACTTCTCTTGCTTCTGTATGCACCTCTCTGTTTTATTTTTGCACCCCTCTTGCCTCTTTGTGCACCTTCCTTGCTTCTTTCTGCAACTCTTTTGTTTCTCTCTTGTCTCTTTCTGCACTTCATTTGCTTCTTTCTGTACTTCTCTTGCCTCTATCTACACCTCCTCTCTTGCTTCTTTTCGTACTTCTCTTGCTTCTGTATGTACCTCTCTTGCTTTTTTCTGCACCAGTCATGCCTCTTTCTGCACCTCCCTTGCTTCTTTTTGCAATTTTCTTGCCTCTTTCTGTACCTCTATTTATGGGCTTCTCATGCCTCTTTTTGCACCTTTCTTCCTCTTTCTGCAATTCTCTTGTGTCTTTCTGCAATTCTTGTGCTTCTTTCTGATTTTTTCATCCTCTTTTCAGTTCTCCTGTTTTTTATGTACTTATCTTGACCTTATCTCTACCTCTCTTGCTTCTTTCTGCACTTCTCTTGCTACTTTCTGCACCTTTCCTGCCTATTTCTGCACTTCTGTTGCCTCTTTCTGGAATTCTCTTGCTTTTTTCTATGCATTTCTTCCACTTTCTGCGCATTTCTTCCTCTTTCTGTGCCGTTTTCCCTATTTCTGCATCTCTCTTGCTTCTTTCTGCACCCCTCTTTCATTTTTCTGCACATCTCTTGCCTCTTTCTGCACTTCTGTTGCCCCTTTCTATACATTTCGACATCTTTCTTCACCTATATGCTTCTTTCTGTATACCCTTTGCCTCTTTTTTCACCTCCCTGCCTCAATCTACACTTCTATTGCCTCTTTCCGTACTTCTCTTGCCGCTTTCTGTACCTCTCTTGCCTCTTTCAGGATGTGTCTTTCTCTTTCTGCACCTCTCATGCTTCTTTCTGCACTTTTCTTCCTCTTTCTGCACTTCTGTTGCCTCTTTCTGTACATTTCTTCATCTTTCTGCACCTCTCTTGCCTCTTTCTGCACTACTCTTGCTTCTTTCTGCACTTCTCTTGCATCTTTCTGTACCCCTCATGCTCCTTTATGCACTTATCTTGCCTCTTTCTGCACCTCGCTTGTTTCTTTCTATACTTCTTGTGCCACTTTCTGTACCTCTCTTGCCTCTTTCTGCACTTCTCTTGCTCTTTCTGTTCATTGCTTCATCTTTCTGCACCTCTCTTGCCTCTATCTGCACTTCACTTTCCTCTTTGTGCACCTCTCTTGCCTCTTTCTGTAGTTCTCTTGCCCCTTTCTGTACCTTTCTTGCTTCTTTCTGCATTTCTCTTGCATCTTTCTGCACTTCTTTTGCCTCTTTCTGTACATGTCTTTATCTTTCTGCACCTCTTTTGCTTCTTTCTGCTCTCCTTTTGCCCCTTTCTGTACCTTGCTTGCTTCTTTCTGCACTTCTCTTGTTTTTTCTGCTCCTCTAATGCCTCTTTCTGTACTTCTCTTGCCTCTTTCTGTACTTCTTTTACGTCTTTCTGTACCTCTTTTGCCTCTTTCTGGACAATTCTTTCTCTTTCTGGACATTTCTGTCTCTTTCTGCACCTCTCTTGCTTCTTTCTGCACTTCCCTTGCCTCTGTATGCACCTCTCTTGCTTCATTCAGTACCCCTCTTTCCTCTTTCTGCACCTCCTGTACTTCTTTCTGCACTTATCTTGCTTCTGTATGCACCTCTCTTTCTTCTTTCAGCACCCCTCTTGCCTCTTTCTGCACCTCTCTTTTTTCTTCCTGTGCTTCTCTTGCTCTTTTTTATGTACATTTTTCCTTTTTCTGCAGTTCTCTTATTTCTTTCTTCACTTCTCTTGCCTCTTTATGTACCTCTCTAGCTTCTTTCTGCACATCTCTTGCCTCTTTCTGTACTTCTCTTGCATCTTTTTGCACTTCTCTTGCCTCTTTCTGTACATTTCTTCATCCTTCCGAACCTTCCTTGCCTCTTTCTGTACTTCTCTTGCTTCTTTCTGTACTTCTCTTGCATCTTTCTGCACCTTGCTTGCTTCTTTCTATACTTACTGTGTAACTTTCTGCACCTCTCTTGCTTATTTCTGCACTTCTCTTGCCTCTTTCTGCACTTTTATTTTCTCTTTCTGGACTTATCTTGCTACTTTGTGTAACCTTGTTCCTCTTTCTGCACCATTTTTCCTCTTTCTCTGCCCTTTCTTCCTATTTCTGCACTAGTCTTGCTTCTTTCTGCACTTCTCTTGCCTCTTTCTGCACTTCGCTTGCCTCTTTCTGTACATTTCTTCATCTTTCTGCACCTCTCTTGCCTCAATCTGCACTTCTCTTTCCTCTTTCTGTACCTCTCTTGCTTCTTTCTGCACTTCTCTTGCTTCTGTCTGCACCTCTCTTGCTTCATTCAGTATCCCTTTTTCCTCTTTCTGCCCCTCCTGTGCTTCTTTCTGTACTTTTCTTGCTTCTGTATGCACCTCTCTTGCTTCTTTTAGCACCCCTCTTGCCTCTTTCTGCACATCCCTTCATTACTTCTGCAACTCTCTTGCCTCTTTCTGCACCACTCTTTTTTCTTTCTGTGCTTCTCTTGCCATATGTTTTGTACATATTTCCTCTTTCTGCAGGTCTCTTATTTCTTTCTTCACTTCTCCTGCCTCTTTATGAACCTCTCTAGCTTCTTTTTGCACTTCTCTTGCTTCTGTATGCACCTCTCTGTTTTATTTTTGCACCCCTCTTGCCTCTTTCTGCACCTTCCTTGCTTCTTTCTGCAACTCTTTTGTTTCTCTCTTGTCTCTTTCTGCACTTCACTTGCTTCTTTCTGTACTTCTCTTGCCTCTATCTACACCTCCTCTCTTGCTTCTTTTTGTACTTCTCTTGCTTCTGTATGTACCTCTCTTGCTTCTTTCTGCACCAGTCATGCCTCTTTCTGCACCTCCCTTGCTTCTTTTTGCAATTTTCTTGCCTCTTTCTGTACCTCTATTTATGGGCTTCTCATGCCTCTTTTTGCACCTTTCTTCCTCTTTCTGTAATTTTCTTGTGTCTTTCTGCAATTCTTGTGCTTCTTTCTGATTTTTTCATCCTCTTTTCAGTTCTCCTGTTTTTTTATGTACTTATCTTGACCTTATCTCTACCTCTCTTGCTTCTTTCTGCACTTCTCTTGCTACTTTCTGCACCTTTCCAGCCTATTTCTGCACTTCTGTTGCCTCTTTCTGGAATTCTCTTGCTTTTTTCTATGCATTTCTTCCACTTTCTGCGCATTTCTTCCTCTTTCTGTGCCGTTTTCCCTATTTCTGCATCTCTCTTGCTTCTTTCTGCACCCCTCTTTCATTTTTCTGCACATCTCTTGCCTCTTTCTGCACTTCTGTTGCCCCTTTCTATACATTTCGACATCTTTCTTCACCTATATGCTTCTTTCTGTATACCCTTTGCCTCTTTTTTCACCTCCCTGCCTCAATCTACACTTCTATTGCCTCTTTCCGTACTTCTCTTGCCGCTTTCTGTACCAATCTTGCCTCTTTCAGGATGTTTCTTTCTCTTTCTGCACCTCTCATGCTTCTTTCTGCACTTTTCTTCCTCTTTCTGCACTTCTGTTGCCTCTTTCTGTACATTTCTTCATCTTTCTGCACCTCTCTTGCCTCTTTCTGCACTACTCTTGCTTCTTTCTGCACTTCTCTTGCATCTTTCTGCACTCCTCATGCTCCTTTATGCACTTATCTTGCCTCTTTCTGCACCTCGCTTGTTTCTTTCTATACTTCTTGTGCCACTTTCTGCACCTCTCTTGCCTCTATCTGCACTTCACTTTCCTCTTTGTGCACCTCTTTTGCCTCTTTCTGTAGTTCTCTTGCCCCTTTCTGTACCTTTCTTGCTTCTTTCTGCATTTCTCTTGCATCTTTCTGCACTTCTTTTGCCTCTTTCTGTACATGTTTTTATCTTTCTGCACCTCTTTTGCTTCTTTCTGCTCTCCTTTTGCCCCTTTCTGTACCTTGCTTGCTTCTTTCTGCACTTCTCTTGTTTTTTCTGCTCCTCTAATGCCTCTTTCTGTACTTCTCTTGCCTCTTTCTGTACTTCTTTTACGTCTTTCTGTACCTCTTTTGCCTCTTTCCGGACAATTCTTTCTCTTTCTGGACATTTTTGTCTCTTTCTGCACCTCTCTTGCTTCTTTCTGCACTTCCCTTGCCTCTGTATGCACCCCTCTTGCTTCATTCAGTACCCCTCTTGCCTCTTTCTGCACCTCTCTTTTTTCTTCCTGTGCTTCTCTTGCTCTTTTTTATGTACATTTTTCCTTTTTCTGCAGTTCTCTTATTTCTTTCTTCACTTCTCTTGCCTCTTTATGTACCTCTCTAGCTTCTTTCTGCACATCTCTTGCCTCTTTCTGTACTTCTCTTGCATCTTTCTGCACTTCTCTTGCCTCTTTCTGTACATTTCTTCATCCTTCCGAACCTTCCTTGCCTCTTTCTGTACTTCTCTTGCTTCTTTCTGTACTTCTCTTGCATCTTTCTGCACCTCTCATGCTTCTTTATGCACTTATCTTGAATCTTTCTGCACCTTGCTTGCTTCTTTCTATACTTACTGTGCAACTTTCTGCACCTCTCTTGCTTCTTTCTGCACTTCTCTTGCCTCTTTCTGCACTTTTATTTTCTCTTTCTCGACTTATCTTGCTACTTTGTGTAACCTTGTTCCTCTTTCTGCACCATTTTTCCTCTTTCTCTGCCCTTTCTTCCTATTTCTGCACCAGTCTTGCTTCTTTCTGCACTTCTCTTGCCTCTTTCTGCACTTCTCTTGCCTCTTTCTGTACATTTCTTCATCTTTCTGCACCTCTCTTGCCTCAATCTGCACTTCTCTTTCCTCTTTCTGTACCTCTCTTGCTTCTTTCTGCACTTCTCTTGCTTCTGTCTGCACCTCTCTTGCTTCATTCAGTATCCCTTTTTCCTCTTTCTGCCCCTCCTGTGCTTCTTTCTGTACTTTTCTTGCTTCTGTATGCACCTCTCTTGCTTCTTTTAGCACCCCTCTTGCCTTTTTCTGCACCTCCCTTCATTACTTCTGCAACTCTCTTGCCTCTTTCTGCACCACTCTTTTTTCTTTCTGTGCTTCTCTTGCCATATGTTTTGTACATATTTCCTCTTTCTGCAGGTCTCTTATTTCTTTTTTCACTTCTCCTGCCTCTTTATGAACCTCTCTAGCTTCTTTTTGCACTTCTCTTGCTTCTGTATGCACCTCTCTGTTTTATTTTTGCACCCCTCTTGCCTCTTTCTGCACCTTCCTTGCTTCTTTCGTTTCTCTCTTGTCTCTTTCTGCACTTCACTTGCTTCTTTCTGTACTTCTCTTGCCTCTATCTACACCTCCTCTCTTGCTTCTTTTTTTACTTCTCTTGCTTCTGTATGTACCTCTCTTGCTTCTTTCTGCACCAGTCATGCCTCTTTCTGCACCTCCCTTGCTTCTTTTTGCAATTTTCTTGCCTCTTTCTGTACCTCTATTTATGGGCTTCTCATGCCTCTTTTTGCACCTTTCTTCCTCTTTCTGAAATTTTCTTGTGTCTTTCTGCAATTCTTGTGCTTCTTTCTGATTTTTTCATCCTCTTGTCAGTTCTCCTGTTTTTTTATGTACTTATCTTGACCTTATCTCTACCTCTCTTGCTTCTTTCTGCACTTCTCTTGCTACTTTCTGCACCTTTCCAGCCTATTTCTGCACTTCTGTTGCCTCTTTCTGGAATTCTCTTGCTTTTTTCTATGCATTTCTTCCACTTTCTGCGCATTTCTTCCTCTTTCTGTGCCGTTTTCCCTATTTCTGCATCTCTCTTGCTTCTTTCTGCACCCCTCTTTCATTTTTCTGCACATCTCTTGCCTCTTTCTGCACTTCTGTTGCCCCTTTCTATACATTTTGTCATCTTTCTTCACCTCCATGCTTCTTTCTGTATACCCTTTGCCTCTTTTTTCACCTCCCTGCCTCAATCTACACTTCTATTGCCTCTTTCCGTACTTCTCTTGCCGCTTTCTGTACCTCTCTTGCCTCTTTCAGGATGTTTCTTTCTCTTTCTGCACCTCTCATGCTTCTTTCTGCACTTTTCTTCCTCTTTCTGCACTTCTGTTGCCTCTTTCTGTACATTTCTTCATCTTTCTGCACCTCTCTTGCCTCTTTCTGCACTTCTGTTGCCTCTTTCTACACTTCTCTTGCATCTTTCTGCACCCCTCATGCTCCTTTATGCACTTATCTTGCCTCTTTCTGAACCTCGCTTGTTTCTTTCTATACTTCTTGTGCCACTTTCTGTACCTCTCTTGCCTCTTTCTGCACTTCTCTTGCTCTTTCTGTTCATTGCTTCATCTTTCTGCACCTCTCTTGCCTCTATCTGCACTTCACTTTCCTCTTTCTGCACCTCTCTTGCCTTTTTCTGTAGTTCTCTTGCCCCTTTCTGTACCTTTCTTGCTTCTTTATGCATTTCTCTTGCATCTTTCTGCACTTCTTTTGCCTCTTTCTGTACATGTCTTTATCTTTCTGCACCTCTTTTGCTTCTTTCTGCTCTCCTTTTGCCCCTTTCTGTACCTTGCTTGCTTCTTTCTGCACTTCTCTTGTTTTTTCTGCTCCTCTAATGCCTCTTTCTGTACTTCTCTTGCCTCTTTCTGTACTTCTTTTACATCTTTCTGTACCTCTTTTGCCTCTTTCCGGACACTTCTTTCTCTTTCTGGACATTTCTGTCTCTTTCTGCACCTCTCTTGCTTCTTTCTGCACTTCCCTTGCCTCTGTATGCACCTCTCTTGCTTCATTCAGTACCCCTCTTTCCTCTTTCTGCACCTCCTGTACTTCTTTCTGCACTTATCTTGCTTCTGTATGCACCTCTCTTTCTTCTTTCAGCACCCCTCTTGCCTCTTTCTGCACCTTTCTTTTTTCTTCCTGTGCTTCTCTTGCTCTTTTTTATGTACATTTTTCCTTTTTCTGCAGTTCTCTTATTTCTTTCTTCACTTCTCTTGCCTCTTTATGTACCTCTCTAGCTTCTTTCTGCACATCTCTTGCCTCTTTTTGTACTTCTCTTGCATCTTTCTGCACTTCTCTTGCCTCTTTCTGGACATTTCTTCATCCTTCCGAACCTTCCTTGCCTCTTTCTGTACTTCTCTTGCTTCTTTCTGTACTTCTCTTGCATCTTTCTGCACCTCTCATGCTTCTTTATGCACTTATCTTGAATCTTTCTGCACCTTGCTTGCTTCTTTCTATACTTACTGTGCAACTTTCTGCACCTCTCTTGCTTCTTTCTGCACTTCTCTTGCCTCTTTCTGCACTTTTATTTTCTCTTTCTTGACTTATCTTGCTACTTTGTGTAACCTTGTTCCTCTTTCTGCACCATTTTTCCTCTTTCTCTGCCCTTTCTTCCTATTTCTGCACCAGTCTTGCTTCTTTCTGCACTTCTCTTGCCTCTTTCTGCACTTCTCTTGCCTCTTTCTGTACATTTCTTCATCTTTCTGCACCTCTCTTGCCTCAATCTGCACTTCTCTTTCCTCTTTCTGTACCTCTCTTGCTTCTTTCTGCACTTCTCTTGCTTCTGTCTGCACCTCTCTTGCTTCATTCAGTATCCCTTTTTCCTCTTTCTGCCCCTCCTGTGCTTCTTTCTGTACTTTTCTTGCTTCTGTATGCACCTCTCTTGCTTCTTTTAGCACCCCTCTTGCCTCTTTCTGCACCTCCCTTCATTACTTCTGCAACTCTCTTGCCTCTTTCTGCACCACTCTTTTTTCTTTCTGTGCTTCTCTTGCTCTTTTTTATGTACATTTTTCCTTTTTCTGCAGTTCTCTTATTTCTTTCTTCACTTCTCTTGCCTCTTTATGTACCTCTCTAGCTTCTTTCTGCACATCTCTTGCCTCTTTCTGTACTTCTCTTGCATCTTTCTGCACTTCTCTTGCCTCTTTCTGGACATTTCTTCATCCTTCCGAACCTTCCTTGCCTCTTTCTGTACTTCTCTTGCTTCTTTCTGTACTTCTCTTGCATCTTTCTGCACCTCTCATGCTTCTTTATGCACTTATCTTGAATCTTTCTGCACCTTGCTTGCTTCTTTCTATACTTACTGTGCAACTTTCTGCACCTCTCTTGCTTCTTTCTGCACTTCTCTTGCCTCTTTCTGCACTTTTATTTTCTCTTTCTTGACTTATCTTGCTACTTTGTGTAACCTTGTTCCTCTTTCTGCACCATTTTTCCTCTTTCTCTGCCCTTTCTTCCTATTTCTGCACCAGTCTTGCTTCTTTCTGCACTTCTCTTGCCTCTTTCTGCACTTCTCTTGCCTCTTTCTGTACATTTCTTCATCTTTCTGCACCTCTCTTGCCTCAATCTGCACTTCTCTTTCCTCTTTCTGTACCTCTCTTGCTTCTTTCTGCACTTCTCTTGCTTCTGTCTGCACCTCTCTTGCTTCATTCAGTATCCCTTTTTCCTCTTTCTGCCCCTCCTGTGCTTCTTTCTGTACTTTTCTTGCTTCTGTATGCACCTCTCTTGCTTCTTTTAGCACCCCTCTTGCCTCTTTCTGCACCTCCCTTCATTACTTCTGCAACTCTCTTGCCTCTTTCTGCACCACTCTTTTTTCTTTCTGTGCTTCTCTTGCCATATGTTTTGTACATATTTCCTCTTTCTGCAGGTCTCTTATTTCTTTCTTCACTTCTCCTGCCTCTTTATGAACCTCTCTAGCTTCTTTTTGCACTTCTCTTGCTTCTGTATGCACCTCTCTGTTTTATTTTTGCACCCCTCTTGCCTCTTTCTGCACCTTCCTTGCTTCTTTCTGCAACTCTTTTGTTTCTCTCTTGTCTCTTTCTGCACTTCACTTGCTTCTTTCTGTACTTCTCTTGCCTCTATCTACACTTCCTCTCTTGCTTCTTTTTGTACTTCTCTTGCTTCTGTATGTACCTCTCTTGCTTCTTTCTGCACCAGTCATGCCTCTTTCTGCACCTCCCTTGCTTCTTTTTGCAATTTTCTTGCCTCTTTCTGTACCTCTATTTATGGGCTTCTCATGCCTCTTTTTGCACCTTTCTTCCTCTTTCTGCAATTCTCTTGTGTCTTTCTGCAATTCTTGTGCTTCTTTCTGATTTTTTCATCCTCTTTTCAGTTCTCCTGTTTTTTTATGTACTTATTTTGACCTTATCTCTACCTCTCTTGCTTCTTTCTGCACTTCTCTTGCTACTTTCTGCACCTTTCCAGCCTATTTCTGCACTTCTGTTGCCTCTTTCTGGAATTCTCTTGCTTTTTTCTATGCATTTCTTCCACTTTCTGTGCATTTCTTCCTCTTTCTGTGCCGTTTTTCCCATTTCTGCATTCCTCTTGCTTCTTTCTGCACCCCTCTTTCATTTTTCTGCACATCTCTTGCCTCTTTCTGCACTTCTGTTGCCCCTTTCTATACATTTCGTCATCTTTCTTCACCTCTATGCTTCTTTCTGTATAACCTTTGCCTCTTTTTTCACCTCCCTGCCTCAATCTACACTTCTATTGCCTCTTTCCGTACTTCTCTTGCCGCTTTCTGTACCTCTCTTGCCTCTTTCAGGATGTTTCTTTCTCTTTCTGTACCTCTCATGCTTCTTTCTGCACTTTTCTTCCTCTTTCTGCACTTCTGTTGCCTCTTTCTGTACATTTCTTCATCTTTCTGCACCTCTCTTGCCTCTTTCTGCACTACTCTTGCTTCTTTCTGCACTTCTCTTGCATCTTTCTGCACCCCTCATGCTCCTTTATGCACTTATCTTGTCTCTTTCTGCACCTCGCTTGTTTCTTTCTATACTTCTTGTGCCACTTTCTGTACCTCTCTTGCCTCTTTCTGCCCTTCTTTTGCTCTTTCTGTTCATTGCTTCATCTTTCTGCACCTCTCTTGCCTCTATCTGCACTTCACTTTCCTCTTTCTGCACCTCTCTTGCCTCTTTCTGTAGTTCCCTTGCCCCTTTCTGTACCTTTCTTGCTTCTTTCTCCATTTCTCTTGCATCTTTCTGCACTTCTTTTGCCTCTTTCTGTACATGTCTTTATCTTTCTGCACCTCTTTTGCTTTTTTCTGCTCTCCTTTTGCCCCTTTCTGTACCTTGCTTGCTTCTTTCTGCACTTCTCTTGTTTTTTCTGCTCCTCTAATGCCTCTTTCTGTACTTCTCTTGCCTCTTTCTGTACTTCTTTTACATCTGTCTGTACCTCTTTTGCCTCTTTCCGGACACTTCTTTCTCTTTCTGGACATTTCTGTCTCTTTCTGCACCTCTCTTGCTTCTTTCTGCACTTCCCTTGCCTCTGTATGTACCTCTCTTGCTTCATTCAGTACCCCTCTTTCCTCTTTCTGCACCTCCTGTACTTCTTTCTGCACTTATCTTGCTTCTGTATGCACCTCTCTTTCTTCTTTCAGCACCCCTCTTGCCTCTTTCTGCACCTCTCTTTTTTCTTCCTGTGCTTCTCTTGCTCTTTTTTATGTACATTTTTCCTTTTTCTGCAGTTCTCTTATTTCTTTCTTCACTTCTCTTGCCTCTTTATGCACCTCTCTAGCTTCTTTCTGCACATCTCTTGCCTCTTTCTGTACTTCTCTTGCATCTTTCTTCACTTCTCTTGCCTCTTTCTGTACATTTCTTCATCCTTCCGAACCTTCCTTGCCTCTTTCTGTACTTCTCTTGCTTCTTTCTGTACTTCTCTTGCATCTTTCTGCACCTCTCATGCTTCTTTATGCACTTATCTTGAATCTTTCTGCACCTTGCTTGCTTCTTTCTATACTTACTGTGCAACTTTCTGCACCTCTCTTGCTTCTTTCTGCACTTCTCTTGCCTCTTTCTGCACTTCTCTTGCCTCTTTCTGCACTTCTCTTGCCTCTTTCTGTACATTTCTTCATCTTTCTGCACCTCTCTTGCCTCAATCTGCACTTCTCTTTCCTCTTTCTGTACCTCTCTTGCTTCTTTCTGCACTTCTCTTGCATCTTTCTGCACCTCTCATGCTTCTTTATGCACTTATCTTGAATCTTTCTGCACCTTGCTTGCTTCTTTCTATACTTACTGTGCAACTTACTGCACCTCTCTTGCTTCTTTCTGCACTTCTCTTGCCTCTTTCTGCACTTTTATTTTCTCTTTCTCGACTTCTCTTGCTACTTTCTGTAACCTCGTTCCTCTTTTGCACCATTTTTCCTCTTTCTCTGCCCTTTCTTCCTATTTCTGCACCAGTCTTGCTCCTTTCTGCACTTCTCTTGCCTCTTTCTGCACTTCTCTTGCCTCTTTCTGTACATTTCTTCATCTTTCTGCACCTCTCTTGCCTCAATCTGCACTTCTCTTTCCTCTTTCTGTACCTCTCTTGCTTCTTTCTGCACTTCTCTTGCTTCTGTCTGCACCTCTTTTGCTTCATTCAGTATCCCTTTTTCCTTTCTGCCCCTCCTGTGCTTCTTTCTGTACTTTTCTTGCTTCTGTATGCACCTCTCTTGCTTCTTTTAGCACCCCTCTTGCCTCTTTCTGCACCTCCCTTCATTACTTCTGCAACTCTCTTGCCTCTTTCTGCACCACTCTTTTTTCTTTCTGTGATTCTATTGCCATATGTTTTGTACATATTTCCTCTTTCTGCAGGTCTCTTATTTCTTTCTTCACTTCTCCTGCCTCTTTATGAACCTCTCTAGCTTCTTTTTGCACTTCTCTTGCTTCTGTATGCACCTCGCTGTGTTATTTTTGCACCCCTCTTGCCTCTTTCTGCACCTTCCTTGCTTCTTTCTGCAACTCTCTTGTTTCTCTCTTGTCTTTTTCTGCACTTCACTTGCTTCTTTCTGTACTTCTCTTGCCTCTATCTATACCTCCTCTCTTGCTTCTTTTTGTACTTCTCTTGCTTCTGTATGTACCTCTCTTGCTTCTTTCTGCACCAGCCATGCCTCTTTCTGCACCTCCCTTGCTTCTTTTTGCAATTTTCTTGCCTCTTTCTGTACCTCTATTTATGGGCTTCTCATGCCTCTTTTTGCACTTTTCTTCCTCTTTCTGCAATTCTCTTGTGTCTTTCTGCAATTCTTGTGCTTCTTTCTGATTTTGTCATCCTCTTTTCAGTTCTCCTGTTTTTTATGTACTTATCTTGACCTTATCTCTACCTCTCTTGCTTCATTCTGCACCTTTCCAGCCTATTTCTGCACTTCTGTTGCCTCTTTCTGGAATTCTCTTGCTTTTTTCTATGCATTTCTTCCACTTTCTGCGCATTTCTTCCTCTTTCTGTGCAGTTTTCCCTATTTCTGCATCTCTCTTGCTTCTTTCTGCACCTCTCTTTCATTTTTCTGCATATCTCTTGCCTCTTTCTGCACTTCTGTTTCCTCTTTCTATACATTTCGTCATCTTTCTTCACCTCTATGCTTCTTTCTGTATACCCTTTGCCTCTTTTTTCACCTCCCTGCCTCAATCTACACTTCTATTGCCTCTTTCCGTACTTCTCTTGCCGCTTTCTGTACCTCTCTTGCCTCTTTCAGGATGTTTCTTTCTCTTTCTGCACCTCTCATGCTTCTTTCTGCACTTTTCTTCCTCTTTCTGCACTTCTGTTGCCTCTTTCTATACATTTCTTCATCTTTGTGCACCTCTCTTGCCTCTTAATGCACTTCTCTTGCTTCATTTTGTACTTCTCTTGCATCTTTCTACACCTCTCATGCTTCTTTATGCACTTATCTTGCCTCTTTCTGCACCTCACTTGCTTCTTTCTACAGTTCTCTTAACTCTTTCTGCACTTTTATTGCCTCTTTCTGGACTTCTCTTGCTACTTGCTGTACCTTTGTTCCTCTTTCTGAAATTGCTTAGGTCTCGCCTGCGTTGCAGCACATGCACTGCTTTGCCTTGGCGAGATCTATTGTTGTTGCTTTTGTGTCTCGTTTCTTTGGAAGCAGGGTTGGTGTCCGCCCTGTCGCCCTTAGGCCCCCCCACCCAGACTGGAGATTTCTCTCGCGCATGGCTTCTTTTCCACACACGCCCATTTATTTTTGCATCGCGCTTTCACCTAAGGTGAAAGCGCGATGAGTATTAATATAAGCAGCAGCCACACAAGTTTTGTGCCCTGCTCACCCCTCTACAGCCCCTAAGAACAGGTGTGTCAACGTGGCCTCGACGGTCCCAAAAAGCAGCGGAGCTTCAAAGAGCAGTGTCTTCCCTGTCTGGGGCCCTCATACAGAGCTCCATGCAGCCTCGGCGCTGGGCTGATGGATAGTCAGTTATGAGTATACAATACTGGTTTGGAAGGTGCCAATGCTTTGAATGAGCAGGTACAGAGCACAGACATTACCTATTTTTTTTATTTGTTTTAAAGCGAGAGGACCTACATTTTTCAGCAAGGTTGCAGAATTTTTAGCGGACGAGAAATTCCCTTTTCACGAGCAAACAGTTACTCTCGGATATATTTCGATTTCAATCAGGGCAAAGGTCCAGGGCGACAGGACTGTTTCAGTAAGCCAGGTCTGTGCCTCTGAAAGGACAGTGCTACGAGGGCAGAGACGGTCACACGGCAGACCAGTGCCAGCCAAGTATGTGCCTCTGAAGTGCCAGTGGGACTGGCAGAATCAGTTGTGTGTGTCGTCGGCCTCGCATTGAAATGGCCTGCTGGGCTGGGAGGAGTCAGTTTCATGGACGGGTGTTTTTCAAAAGCCATTTTAATTAGGGCAGATTCTGCCATATCGGGATAGAATGAGTCTCTCAAACGTCAGAGACATCAGTGCAGAGTTACTGACACACAAACCAATGTTTGTAAACGTGGCGAGAGACTTTGGCAGAATAATGTGTATACCAGGTTCACCTCTAAATATGAAGGTCCGGAGCAGGGTCAACTGTGTTGGTAGAGTTTAGCTACTGAATGCATCACAGCCCTGTATGCTTTCCTGTTGGGGAACAACGCCTCGTCATGGGTAATTAGCGCTAAATAGAGAGTTTATTTGCAAAAGGCTAGTTGCCTTGTAAAAGGCCCCGCCCAGGTCAATTGTTGGGCCTGTGACCTCTTTCATGAGCAATCTCACCCCCACGGTTACGTCACTTTCTTATCTCATGCTGCCTGTGGCCAAGATACAACTCCTACAGTCACGCGTCCACCTGCGGGGTGGGGGAGAGGCAGAGGTCCAGCCCCACGGACAAGCCAATGTAGGGATCCAACTTCCCGTCTACTGACAGTCTCCTATTGCTTCACGTGAGGCCTTCTACAAGTGACGCAACCTTCCCACAGCTCAACAGTCTGTCTGTTAGCTATTCATAATCACGTAGTCCCTCCCGGTTTATCTTCTCATTCTGGTCATTGTATGTTTTTGCAAATAAGAGTCAGCTCTATTTTTTTTTAATTTGTTTATCTTCATTCACCTCTGACCCCAAACGACTAAACAACTAGGATGTCATTACCGTTACTTACTTTTGAGAGATGTAGGCACCCGAGATGATACCACTCGCCTATCGGTATAATGACAAAACCTACAAGATAATGTTGATGGCCTCTCTTTTCGAAGGAGAGGATGGTCACTCTCTTATGATCTTGACCGCTGCCTGTAGCTGTTGGCCAGCAGAAGTATAAAACTTGGAAAGGACCAGCACAGTTCACACAGCCCAGCCCGAGAGCTTCCAAGGAGGCATAATCATGGGATCAAAACAAAAGTAACTTAAAAAGTGATAAACTTAACAGCTTAAAACCCCCCAAATATGTGTATAAGGTCACAAAATAACTATAACTATAAGGAGACCAATTGAGCGAACAGTCCCATAATATTTTCTTTCTACTATTCTGCAATCTGGCCAGATCAATCTTAGAGGTCTTATAAAGAGAGGACAGCCAATCTGAATATGTGGGGGGTGTAGCCTCTACCCATCTTCTGCATATTTCTTGTCTGGCCAGCAGGATTGCATAGATGAGAAACCCCCTAGCAGGGCCTGTAACATCACTAGCTATGCCAAAAATATTCAGGGCAAGGGAGATTTGGACTGGCGCTCTCAAAATATCAACCAAAGCTACCCCTACTTTCTCCCAAAATTCAGAAAGAGCTGGGCACTCTTTAAACATATGTATGTCTGAGGCGTTCACCAGGTCACATTTCTTGCAGCTGACAGGGGGACCCTTTACAATTTTAGAAAGTCTAGAAGGAGATAAATAAGCTCTATGGGCTGTATAATAATGGTTTCTCCTAAACCAGGCTGGCTTTACGACTGTGAACAAAGTATTAAAATAAATTTGCCACAGATTTTCCCTGTCTTTGACTGGTATAGAAACTCCCCACAACTCTTCATCTAGCTAAAAATAACCATGTATGACTTCCTCAATGGCCCAATAAAAGAAGGACACATCTTTTCTCCCTGCCGGTCTCGATACTAATTGCTCCTCTAGTGTGTTTCCTTTATCAATGGATTTTTGGTGATTCAGAGACTAGCTCTGCAGTTCTAGATATTTAAACCTGGACATACCTTATGGTCAAGTAGAGCCCAAGACAAAAGTGAACCATCAGTAGCCAGATCGCCCCACACCGCAAGCCCTCCTGTTTTTAACAGGGTTGCCAATTGATCTTTCAAACAGGCCGGAGATCTGGGAGAGACCCTTAAGGGAGCCAAGCTTGAAAAGTAATTTAAGCTGGTACATTGCTTAATTCTTGCCCATGTACAAGCCATACCCAATAGGACTTTCAGCCGGACTTTCTTGAAGAACTTTCTACGCCATCTAGCATGGCCGAAAACATGACCCCCTCTCTGACAGGTCTGAGGATTTCAGGAGCATTCTAGAATGCGTCAGCTGAAGGGCCCAGGCTTAGTATTGGAGATCCGGGAGTGTAAGGCCCCCTTTCTCCCTCCTGTGCCTTAGCTTCTTCCAAGCTATTCTCGTAGCTTTATAAGCCCATACGAATGAATTAAATGCTTGCTGCAACTTATCTATGTCCTGCTTTTCAAAATGCAAAGGAATGGTGTTAAAAAGAAAAGTAATGTTTGGTAATATAACCATTTTGATCAAAGTAATTCTCTCTAAAATAGTCAGTGGAAGATGCGTCCATGATTTCATAAGTGTCTGGCACTCCCTAGAGACGTTTGCCAGATTAATCTCTGAGATCTTTTCTATACTTTGAATGATCCTAACCCCCATATATCGGATGTCGCCTTTTGTCTGGTATCGACACTTCGGCACATTCCACAACATAAAGTCAGTTTTCTCCTCGTTGATCTCATAACCAGATACCAGCCCAAAATCCTTTGCCAATCTAATTACATGGGGGAATGATGACTCCAGATCAGATGTGAAGCTCAAGATATCATCCGCATACAGGGCTACCTTCCTCTCCCATACCCCAAATTTGAACAATGAAATCCCCATCTCCTCTCTGAGACGCTGTGCAAAAGGCTCTATATACATGTCAAATAGAAGGGGGGAGAGGGGGTAGCCCTGTCTGGTTCCCCTACTAATCTTAAAGGTGTTGGTAAGTTTGTTGTTAACTAGGAGTCTTGCTGATGGATCACTGTAAATAAGCTGGATAACTCTACAAAACTTGACACCAAAGTTGAGCATTTCTAACACTGCCAAAAGATAGGTCCAATTGACCCTGTCAAAAGCTTTAGTGGCGTCTAATGTCATGGCTGCAAGTGGTAATACGAAGGTAAAGGCAAGATCAATAGCTCCAATAAAGTCATACGTAAGGTTGTGTAAATTCCTGCCTCTTAAGAAACCCTTTTGGTCTAAATGTAACAATCCACCCGCCACAGACCCCAACCTGTCTGCCAAGATCCTAGTGAAGACTTTGTAGTCCATGTTTAAAAGGGAGATGGGTCTGTATGACCCACAATTCACAGGAGCTGTTCCTGTTTTCAAACTTAATGTTATAGTAGCTTCTCCCCACGAGGCTGGAGGTCCAACTCCTTCCACTAGTATTTTATTAAATAGTGCTGTCATAACCAGAATTATTGATTCATCTCAAGCATATGTATAGTTCGAGAGGAAGCCCATCAGGCCCTGCAGCCTTGCCACCCGTACATGCCGAAATGGCTTTCCTGACCTCCTACTGAGTTATATCCAACTCAAGATTGTCTCCCTGGGAGGAATTTAAAGAGGTGAGCTTAATTCCACTTAGCCAATCTTTAGTACGGCTGCTCTCTACCATGTTATCTTCACTATATAGATCTTGAAAAAATGTGTGAAAAGCCTCTCCAATCTCTTCATCCGTATCCACTAAAGTTATTATGTTCAATATCGATTTGCTTTATATTATTATGAACCCTATCTGTCTTGGCTCTCCATGCAAGCAGTTTACTAGCTCCCTCCCCATATTCAAAATGGGCAAGCTTACTGGCCTCCCATTTTTTAGAAATCCTCGTCTGGATAATGTTCTCTATATGGTCTTTCAATGTCTTCAGTCTCCCCAAATGTGCCTGGCGTTTTACAGAGTCGTCTTCCCCACTCAGGCTCAACTCTACTGCCTTCATCTCACACTGTGCCTGGGCTATCTTCTCTCTGTACTGCCTGTTCTTATGGCATGTTCTACTGTTGACCAGATCCCTCAAGTAAGCCTTCCAAGCATCCCAGACCACTGAAAACTCGGCCGAACCAATGTTTATTTTAAGAAAGGACTCTGTCTCCTGGGACAGATATTTAACTTCTAATTCATCCAGGAGTATTGAACGATCGAATGTCCACCTCCTCAGTTGGTTTTTCTCCTCCACAATTAAATCCATCCATACAAAATAATGGTCTGATAAATGGGGAGTCAGGTAGCATGTATCTTTGATTTTACCCCTCAAATCCTGACTAACCAGGATGTAGTCGATCCTTGATTTGTGTCTATATTTGTGATTGTAAAAAGAGACTGACCTTTCCCTCCAAATATCACATAATCCATTCTGCCTCATCATCATTTGGAGATATGTCCTCGATTAAGACAGAACATTTGCCCCACTACTTGGGGACTAATCCAGTTGGGGATTCAAGACGATATTAAAAGCACCAGCCAGGATAAATGGTTCTGGAAAATACAGCAAATTTGTGAAGATAATTTTCAAGGTGGAAGGGTCATCTTAGTTAGGGCCATAGTAGCCCACTACTGTTAAAAGAAGGCCCTGAACAGATATTTTAACGATGACCCATCTGCCACCTGGGTCTATCATTGTATCTAAGATGCAAGCATTTGCTTGTTTTTTGACCAAGATTGCCACCCCTCTAATATTAGCACTCTGATTAGAAGTAACACAATGTTCTATCCATCTAACCTTGCTAAAGATTCCACCCATTTCCTCTTTCAGTAGGTGTGTCTCTTGCAAGATAATTATCTAAGCAGGGTAGTCTTTAAGATATTGTAATATTTTTGCCCTTCTATTTTTCACTCGGAGGCCATTGACATGCCAAGGCAAATACTGTATAGTTCTCATGGTGGTTTAAGTAACAGTATGTCAGGTCTCTGTCACGACATCCATATATAAACAAAACAAAAAGGCAAATGTTTTTTTTTCTTTTCTTTTTTACCCCATGCTCCCCACCCTGTGCCCACCCCTTCCCCCCAACTCTTTGAACCTCTCCCTAAGAACCCTACCCATATTTACCTGGACTAATAGTCCAGATTCTGCCTGCCGGAGCTACCTCCCTGTCCCTAGCTACTACAAAAAAGACTGGAAGCTAAAGCTCCCTATCTAAATTCCATAAAAAGGTTTCCCCACTAGTACTGTAACCCCATATTAATGTGCATAGCCGAATAACTGACCCTTAACTATATCGTGCCTGTCTTTCTAAAACCTGATACCTCAAAAGATTTTAAATCTTGGAAAAGAGGGCGAGAAAAACAACATGGCAGAGCTATTTGGAAGTTATAACTAAGTTTTCCAAAAGCCCGTCTGCCTCCTACACTGTTTTTATATTATACATCTTGTTATTGTGCATAATTTTTAGGAGTACAGAAAATTTTAACTGGGCAACCGCGCCCACTTTCTTGAATTCATCCATCTTCCTGCCCAGTTCCCATTGTCTGTCCAATGTGACATGTGCCAGGTACGAGCGAATCTCAAAAGCAAAGTCTCTGGGCCTAAAAGATTTCTGTTTTAAGGCACAATTCAGAATTTTCTCCTTCAGAGAAAAAGTAAGAAAATGTATTAAAATTTTTCTTGGCTTTGGCCAGTTCGGATGTTTCCTAAATGGGTGTCTGTGGATCCTCTGTATGTCCTTCTTCAAGTCCTCCTCAGACTCTTCAATCTGGATTGATTCCTTTATGAGAGTCACTATATTGGACTTGAGATCTTCCCCCTCCTTTCCCTCAGGGACATTCAAAAGACACAAGTTATTGTGCCAAGACTTGTTTTCCAGCGTTTCAAGTCTGTCTCGGAGCACAATCTCCTCCTTCTTGAGCAAAGAAATATCTACCTTTGCAGCTCCCAAGTCATCTCTGAGTCCTACGACTGAGCTTTCTAGAGCTACTGTCCTAGAATTTAGGAGGTCCACTTTTTTCTCGAGAGACTCACAAAAAAACCTGTATGACCCCTGCCCTCATCCGAGGTCCTAGTTGAGGCTAACTCAGTTGCAGGTTTATTTGTGGCTGGCATTTGTGCTGGGAAACTACTGCTCCTGTCTCCACCATGCCATCCAAAAAAGGCCCCAGCCTCAAGTGCAGGTTTTTTTTTCTGAGTATCTCCCCTGTGTTGCTACGTCCAGCACCTGAGGTTGAATTTTAAAATAAGACATCAAAGAGGGGGTGATCTTGACCTTTAAATCCAAAGAGCTACCCTTAGCTCTACCTGCCTTAATGCTCCTGCCCTTAATTTCATAGTGCTGGAACGTTGAGCTATTTTCAGGTACTGTAGCCAAGGTGCTGCTTCCTTTCTTCTGAATTATATCCTTAGAAGTGCCAGATTTATCCTCTAAAGGAAGTTTAATGTTTTTATCCGCCGGCTTTCCTCCTTTTGACCTCTGTGGTGTTAGATACCTCCTTCCTCTCTTAAAACAAGCAACAATTTATCAACTGGTATCATTAGGCAGGACAGTTAGGCAAGCATGTACAAGACATTACATAAAAGAAAAGGAGAGTCTCGGTAGGTTTATGTAAAGAATGTGCACATGGCATCATATATTTTGAAACAAATTGAGACAAGAAAAAGGAAAAAGAAAAATTGCAGTTGGAACAGCACTGCGGGCAAAGCAAATTTCCGCGAACAACCCGAATTGTACTTGGGGCTCAATTGTGTTCGTGACACAACGGGTGGTAACGTAAGTGGCAATGTGATATCAGCAAGGAACGGCACAAGGTGAAAAAATAATTTGCAATCTTTTTAGACAATTAGAAAACATTTTCTTTTGAACCACATGAGGTAAGCACCATCAATTGCGCTGACAGGTCGATGACGTTTACCCAGTAACTTAGGATCATCTTCAGGACCGGGTTGGCATGGTTTAAGCGGTGTTGGAGTTACGAAGAAGGCTGTGTCAAAATGCGACATCGGCGTTGCCGGAGGTTAAAGAGTGTCAACCAGTCAATGGTCCGTCTGGGGTCAGCGATTAGTTGCTTGGAAAAGAGCCGTGTTGTCGGAGGGACATCGGCGAGGTCAGAGTCAAACCGGCAGTAGCCCTCTTTCCTCTTTCTGCACCCCCTGTGCTTCTTTCTGCACTTCTCTTGTTTCTGTATATACCTCTTGCTTCTTTCAGCACCCCTCTTGCCTCTTTCTGCACCTCCTGTCCTTCTTTCTGCAACTCTCTTGCCTCTTTCTGCTCCTTTCTTTTTTCTTTCTGTGCTTCTTTTGCACTTTTATATGTACATTTTTCCTCTTTCTGCAGTTCTCTTATTTCTTTCTGCATTTCTCTTGCCTCTTTATGTACCGCTCTTGCTTCTTCCTGTACTTCTCTTGCTTATGTATGCACCTCTCTGGTTTCTTTCAGTACCCCTCTTGCCTCTCTCTGCACCGTCCTTGCTTTTTTCTGCAACTCTATTACTTCTTTCTGCTCCTCTCTTGTCTTTTTCTGCATTTCACTTGCCTCTTTCTGTACTTCTCTTGCCTCTTTTTACACCTCTCTTGCCTCTTTTTGCACACTTCTTCCTATTTCATTACCTCTCTTGCTTCTTTTTGTGATTCTCTTGTTTCTGTATGCACCTCTCTAGCTTCTTTCTGCACCCCTCATGCCTCTTTCTGTACCTCCCTTGCTTCTTTTTGCAACTGCCTTGCCTCTTTCTGTACCTCTCTTTCTGTGCCTTTCTTTCTGTGCCTTTCATGCCTTTTTCTGCACCTTTCTTCCTCTTTCTGCAACTCTTGTGCTTCTTTCTGCACTTTTCTTCCTCTTTTGCAGTTCTCTTGTTTCTTTCTGTACTTCTCTTGACTCTATATCTATCTCTCCTGCTTCTTTCTGCACTTCTCTTGCCACTTTCTGCACCTTTCCTGCCTATTTGTGCACTTATTTTGCCTCTTTCTGTGCTTCTATTGCCTCTTTCTGCAATTTTCTTGCTTTTTTCTGTAAATTTCTTCCACGTTCTGTGCATTTCTTTCTTTTTCTGGGCCTTTTTCCCTATTTCTGCAACTCTCTTTCCTTTGTATGTACTTCTCTTGCCTCTTTCTGTACTTCTCTTGCCTCTTTATTTACATTTTTTCATCTTTTTTCACCTCTCTTGCTTCTTGCTTTTTTCTGTACACTCTTTGCCTCTTTTTTCACCTCCCCTACTTCTTTTTGCACTTCTCTTGCCTCTTTCCGTACTTCTCTTGCCTCTTTCTGCACCTCTTCTGCCTCTTTCTGGATGTTTCTTTCTCTTTCTGGTCATTTCTTTTTCTTTCTGCATCTCTCTTGCTTCTTTCTGCACATCTCTTGCTTCTGTATGTACCTCTCAGTTTTTTTTCTACACCCCTATCTCTTTTCTGCACCGTCCTTGCTTCTTTCTGCAACTGTATTGCTTCATTCTGCTCCTCTCTTGTCTCTTTCTGTACTTCTCTTGCCTCTTTTTGTACTTCTGTTTCATCTTTCTGCACCTCTCACGCTTCTTTCCGCACTTTTCTTCCTCTTTCTGCACTTCTGTTCCCTCTTTCAGTATATTTCTTTATCTTTCTGCACGTCTTGCCTCTTAATGCACTTCTCTTGCTTCATTCTGTACTTCTCTTACAACTTTCTGCACCTCTCATGCTTCTTTATGCACTTATCTTTCTTCTTTCTGCACCTCACCTGCTTCTTTCTACAGTTCTCTTAACTCTTTCTGTACTTCTATTGCCTCTTTCTGGACTTCACTTGCTACTTTCTGCACCTTTTTTCTTCTTTCTGTGCCTTTCTTCCTATTTCTGCACCAGTTGTGCTTCTTTCTGTACTTCTCTTGCCTGTTTCTGCACTTCCCTTGCCTCTTTCTGTACATTCTTCTTCTTTCTGCACCTCTGTTGCCTCTATCTGCACTTCTGTTGCCTCTTTCTGCATTTCTCTTGCATCTTTCTGCACTCTGTTTATGTGGTATACCATTTTCTCTAAAGGTGGGGTCAGATGTACATTTGGAGGAAGAAAAGAAGCATGCAATTTGTTCTAATTTTTGCAGTAGCAACTACATCAGAATAAGAAAATATTATGTGTTTGTTTCTTAATTAGGTCTTTGGTATAAAAAAATGCCCTTGTTTTCTTGCTACCTGAACAGCAGAATATGTGAAATAATTCCATCCAAATATGTATTTCCCGGGGCTTGTCTTGAGAAGCCAAATATGGCAGATGTGCCCTAGAGCAACTCTGTCTGCCTAAGCCATATTTACAAGAACTCGCAAGTTATCCTGAGCCCCACCGGGAATCCAACCATGCTGCTGTTGTAGACAGCATCAGAAGCCGTTGCTTTTGGAGTCCTCTGCCACAATTGTCCCTTGCAGCAGATGCGCAGCGGAGTGAACTGGGCCTGGGGGTGTGGCATGCGATCGGCAGACACTGCCGGGTGTGGAGCCTGGCCCTGGTGCGACAAGCCGAGGGCAGTGCTGGGTTGAGACTTTGCATAAGGAGGGCACTTGGCGACTGACGTGATTGAGCCCTGTGGTTGCCACTGTTGGGCCCAACTTAGAGGGGCCTTGGCACAGCACTGGAGTCGACGGGCGGACACTGTTGCCCAGTCTCAGTTCCCCAGAATCCAGAGACTCCCAATATAGTGTGGCTGAGATTCTGGATCCGGGCGGGGGTGCCTGTGGCATGCTAATAAGGTACACACATGCAGCACAGGCAGGCCCAGGGTCATCAACGTGGTGCGGCAAGCAGCGGGAACACAGCCGCTCATAGAAATCAGCCGCGACCAGCTGCCTTGGGCCTAGCGCTGGGCATTCGGGTGTCTGTTGGTGAGACTGCAGGGGGTGGAGTGGAGTGGGGGGTTTTCTCCCTGGTTGTTGGACACGCCAAGATTCCCCCCACCAACGTGTGTGTAGCAGTGGTACTACACCGCTGAGCAAAGAGTCGACTTTTTAAAATTTATATTGGTCATTACTGCGGGGCCCAGAGGGGCAAACCCTGATACTTAAGGCCTGTGGACCAGAAATCAGGAGCACGCCGGTCGGAGCCCACTGCTCTGCCATAACCCATTTGGCCGCAGCTCATCATCCCCAAGGGAGAACACCACGTTGCAGTACATTCTCAGGGTGCATTGTGACAGCCTTTAACTGGGCCCTGGAGTATGTTGTAGAGCGATGCCTAAAGCAGAATAGGGACGGCGAATCCGGTCCCTTTAGGGAGCCAACTTGACTGGTTCTCTCGGACTGTGGAGGCAGCTGGGCTAGGCCTGGTGCGGATTGTGGTCCGGGAGAATGGGAACCGTGAGGACCGGCCTGGGGTGCTGCCCCGGAGGGACCATCTGTGTAATACATTAGAAGCTATGCACAGTTAAGCAGATGCCCAGATCAGAATATCCACACCGCAGAGAAAAAGATACTCCATCGGATCTACAACCAGGGAGGTTCCTCCGCACATACGTTCCTCTATTCAACATCGGCAAAGACAAGTCAGGAGGGACCGCCTCAAAACAGAGCACTGCGGATCAGTACACAATGCCAACGGGCGGCTCCAGCGGAGATGGGGCGGGGGGCCCAATCCCAGATAATGCAACACTACTAGCAGCTATTACCCAGTCGCGAGAAGCACTTGAGGCGAAGATTGGCTCAGTGGCATCGCAGGTCCCATTCTTGCGTCAAGATCTCCACAAGGTGGATCGCATCACAGAAGCTGAAACCCGTGTCTCAAAGGTGGAGGACACGGTAACGTCTCTCCATAAGTTGACAGTTGTGATGCAAAAATTTGCATCCCAGGTCGAAGAGGCAGAGGGCAGGGCCCGGCAAAACAATATGCACAATATGTTTTCCAGAGGGTTGTGAAGGCCTATCCATGAACAAGTTCCTTATGAAGTGGCTCAGGTCCCTACTGCCGGAAGAATCCATCTCAGCGTGTTCTGTAGTAGAGAGAGCCCACTGGGCTTTGATGAAGAAGCCACCACCGGGTGAACATCTGCAACCGGTAATTGCTAAGCTTCTGGACTATGCAGACCGTGACACAATACTACAGTTTTAGCGAACCCATTAAGACCGACTGCTCTTCAAATTGCACCCTATCACAGTGTTCCCAGACTATACCAGACTTGTGCAGCAATGACGACAATCCTTTTTTGCCGCAAAACGTAGACTCAGAGAACTGAATTTTTCTTATATGCTGTCATACCCTGCCAGGATGAGAGTGATATACAATTCAAAGTCCTATTTCTTCGACTGCCCGGAGGCAGTGTATTATTGGGCTGATGAAACTATACATCTTAAGCCACACTCCCCGCCGCTGCAGGACTCTGACTCCTGCCAGGGCTCGCACAGGGGCAGGCAAAATAAAGGCAATTCAAAGCGAAGGCATGGGTCCCGCTCTAATTGGTGTGTCTAAGAACAAGAAGAAGCAGCAGAATAACTCACTCTCAAAACAGATATAAGGTTCAATGGCTTAGCTGGTCAAAATAATAATCCCACTCCTATGCTGATAAATATGGGGTTCAATCTATTGGCTGTGTCCATGCGCAGAACGCTCATGCCTCAGGACATTTGGCTTTATGTTTTGTAAGTTTGGGATGTTTGGGCACACTTGGCAGAAGTCCCAGGGTTTCCTACTTTGGCGTCCATGTGGGGACTGCTGTGACGGATACACCTTGTTCATGGAAGTATAGGGGAGGGGTGATGGGCATTGTTGGGTATATTGTGTTAGTAAAGTTATACACACCGACACAGGAAACATCAGTCGATGTACCAGTAGTAGAGAAGACACAACACATGCTAGGCCCTCAATTGGAGGAACTAAACATAATCTCCTGGAACGTCAGGGGGCTCCAGAACAAAATCAAGAGGGGTGCAGTGCTCCATTTGGCAAACTCTGTGAAGCAGATATACTTCTACTTCCGAAGACTCATCTTCTGGGGAATAGAAACCCTTGCCTTACTAGATTTGGCTATACCTCGGTGTACCACTCTGGGTTTGCTTGTGGCTCCAGAGGCACGGCAGTCCTCATATACTGCCATGTGCCACATTATATTTCCAAACACTGGTTAGACCCAGGGGGGAGGTACACAGTTATTACAGGTACAGTGGCTGGGCAGCAGTTAACTCTAGGGAGTATATTTGTCCCTACTGCCTATGGAACAAACCTTCTCGGACAAAGTCACATATCTGTGGGGTAAGCTGCTGGAGGGATTGACAATCCTAGGGGGGGACTGGAATGAATTTGATGACGCCCCAAGATTGCTGGCAGGCAAGGGAAAAAAACCCGTTTAAGCAAATACAAATTAAACTCTCTTGCCACTACACTCGAATGGTCAGACACATGGCAGTTTTTCCTTCCCTCAGCGAGTGGGTTCATGTATACATCGGCAGTACATGATACTCTGTCACTACTGGGCTACATATTTCTCCCCCACAGCTATATACACAGGGTATCACACACGTCCATTCTCCCCCAGGAACTCTTGGATCATTCGCTGGATCAGATTAAGCTGCGCTTAAGCTTAAAAACCCAAAGAGCCACCTACCGCTGGCATATGTCCCCCTGGCACCACAGGGATCCTCTTTATCAAGACTTCCTTCAACAGGGCATTATCTCCTGCTTAATTCTGACACAGCCCCGTCCAGAATAGTCTTGTGGGAGGCACTTGAGCCCTCGATCAGAGGGATTGACATAAGCTTCCGCACCGGGGAAAAGCATAAACGTCTCGCTCAAATGCTAGACCTTGAAGATTGCCAGCTATCCTTAGAGTCGGAAGCAGCGACTGGGAATGCCCTGTGATCTCGTCGTAACTTCCTCATCATTCAGTCACAAATACATCAACTTCTCAATAACAAGGCACAGGAGACCTGGTTGGCGACACAACATAGGAAATATCAGTGGGGTGCTAAATCAAGCAGAATGCTTCACCGGTTATATCAAGCTAAGATGGCCCCTATCCCTGTGCCAAAACTGTGAGATGCAAACGGAGTGTTATGTACAGGTCTTTGCGACATTTTATGCCTCACTGTACCAGAAGCAGGAGCTGATCTCAGAGGACCGTAGTGATGAATTCTTGACTGATATCCCCCCAAACCTTTCAGATGAGGATAGGGACCGATTAGATGCCCCCATAACATTATACAAGCTAAGAGCAGCATTGATTAATATCCATCCCGGCAAAGTGCTTGGTCCCAACGGATTTCCCAGCGACTTCTTGCGGCCACACATGCCAACGTTAGGCCCTCATTTCTTGTGGGACTACAAGAAGCTAGTGAGCAACACATGTTGCCTACAGACTGGCGTCATGTGGAAATAGTAGTATTTCTTAAATCAGGCTGCTCTCCGGAAGACCCAGCGTCATATTACCCCATTTCCCTGCTCAATTTTGAGCCTAAATTACTTGGCAAAGACCTTGCTGACTGTCTTAGATCCTGCATCCAAGAATTCTTTCACCCCGACCAGGCTGGCTTCATGCCTCAGCAATCAACTAGGCACAACTTCAGATGGGTTCAAAACACCATGGCTAGGGCCCAGGAGCTTGGCCGGCTGCCAGCCATTCTGTTGGCTGACATTGATAAGGCGTTTGACTCTCTAAGTTGGACGTATCTCTTCAAACTCCTGCGGAGCAATAAACTTAGGAACCCTATTTTTACTATACACAAAGTTGCTGGACACAGACCTTTCGGTCTCGATCCGGGTGGTTTTCCCAGTTTTCAATCCATCGGGGCAGATGACAAGGATGCCCCTCATTTCCATAGAGACCCTGGTGGTATGGGTCTCTCAGGATCCACTGATTAGAGGGTTCGAGTGGTCGCAAGAATACTCTGACAGAATTGCACTCTATTCAGACAATGTCCTATTCTTTTTGACAGATCCATGGGCCTCTGGGCCCCATATCCTTCAGAGTCTCCGAGTGTTCAGAGAGACTATGGGGTTGGGAACTAACCCCTCCAAACCTACTTTTCCCACTGTGCGGAGACCAGAAGCACCAGACCTGAACCATGCAATTATCCCGGGCTAAAGATGGGTATAAATACCTGGGAGTTTACATACCACTATGTCCTACAACTTCGTGGACTCAAACAATTTCCCTCTGCTCCCTGCGGTTTGTAGTGAAACTTCAGTATGGTCCTGGTTGCCCCTATCGCTATACGGACGTTCAGCCATTTTCAAAATGGTATCTTTACCCTGCTTATCTTATCGGCTGCAAAATTTCACGCATAACGTCCCCCATTCTTGGTTCACATAATTAAATGCAATATTGAATGGGTTTCTTTGGCAGGATGGCATGATACAGGTGGCACTTGCAAACAATTGAGGCCCTAGCTAGCCCCCGACATGCGGCGGTCTCTTCGAGACTCTGCCTTTTACAATTTAAATTTCTCCACCATCTATACAATACAAGATTAAGGCTGTGGAAGATGGGAGTTATCCAGTCCCACCAGTGCCTCCTCTGTACAAAAGAGGAGGGTTCATTTCTCCATACAGTATGGAGCTGTGAAGTAATACAACCATCCTGGAGGAGGGTGGTGTCCTGCCTGGGCCAGGTGCTGGTTTGGACCATTCCATTTGATCCCAGATTAACTCTCCTCCACAGTACAGAAGAGATTGGAGGAAATCGCTTAAAACAGCACCTCCTGTTCCTGGGTCTCACACTGGTCAAAAGAGATATTGCCCAGAAGTGGAAGGCGTCCACCCCACTGGGTTTAGGAGAGTGAAAACAGGCCTTAGATGCATGGGTGCCAAAATTGTTGTTTTTTATGCACGGGATGCCCAAAGAAGCATAGGAAGATTTGGTCCGGCTGGTAGATATATCAAGGGATTACCTTGCCCCCCACCACATACAGACCCCCGATAGCTCCTCAACAGAGGAAATATGATACAGTTATACATCAGATACAGATAATTTCCAGCACTCTCATTTGACATACCTTAAGCTTATGCAATTACGAACAGTTAGCTTGGTTCGGTGTGGTTTGTCAATTACCGGGCTTGGTGTTCTCCAGGCCAAGTTGCTATTGAATTCTTAAATCAGGTACGCTATGTCTTTTTCATTATACGCATTGTACTTGTCGGGCCATGCCCATATTGTACCCATAAAAACAAATAAAAAATGTGTTGTTAGAAAAATACATATATATTTCCCATAATATCTTTATAACTTTATATTCTTTGCATTGAGAACCAGCTTTCATAGCTGAGAATGAGTATGCCGGATCGTCAGAATCCAAAACCTGTATCCCCTTTATTGTTTACAGAATTACGAAGATTTTGATGAAGAGAACAATCACCTTTGCAGAATTGATTGGGTTTCTAGAGGCATTTGGCATGTATCAGAACTTCCTGTTGAAAAACCCAGAAGAAGCAAAACAATTCCTACAAAAATTCCAAGAAAGGTAAAGAAAATGTGATGCTACAATAACGCATTTTGAAAGTCTCCATCAGGCCATTTGGCAAGCAGAAGTGACACAATATTTTCCTATTTTACCACCACTGATTGATCTGTTTTGTCATGGTACCTGCACAATAAGTACTCAACCATGTTTACAGCAATACCTTTTCATTTAGTTCTGTTTAGTTTAGTTATGGGCAGATCTTGAGGAAAGTAACAAACACTGGAGTAATCACGCTCAATCGCCATGTCCACAGAGCTAAAGTTTACCTGTTTAAATAGTCTTCGATGTCCCATAAACAAAGGTGGTATTCAGTAAAAATTTGTGAATTCTGAACAATTTTTTTATGAAAAAAATGATGTACTGAACTATTGTAATGAACATTTACATTGTAATAATACGTTTGCTGCCACATCATTGAAATGTAGGTACACCCTTTAATGAGAACACATATACAAACATTTCTTCTCACTTTTGCCCACAGGCTACATATCTGAAGTTTGCATCTATGTGTTACACACATAGAAAGACATCAGCTGGAGCCCCTATCACATCAGGAATATCTGCATATTGTTAATATTTAGCATGTTACTTGTTCTATCTCTGTGAACAAATATTTAACATTTACAGTCAAATAGATTAATTCTACCTTTTACAGTTTCATGTAGCCTAAAACCAGTAGCTAAATGGTTGGAAGAGCCCTGGACTTCTTAGTCAGTGGACAAGTTGCTATATAAAGAAATAGACTATACCAGACATTCTTATTTTGTGTATGTAATATAATAGCAAAGTAATTTATTTTCATTTCTGTTGTTTCTAAGCAATGTAAATTGCAAAAGAGATATACGTTTCCAATATTAAAATAAGTAAACAGGCCGTGTGATGGAGAGGACTAATGGGGACACAGTATGCCTCAATTAGTCTCTAGTGCAGTCATAAATTACACCCACAAAATCCCCTGAAACAATTTTGCAATAATATCGTAAACATTAAGTATCCTATTAGATCTTGACTTTTGTGGGGTGGCTAATATCTAGTGCTTTGCCCCTAATAAAGTTAGATTCATCAGCAGGTCTTTTGTGGGGACCTTCATATTTGTGTTTGCCGATATGCCCAGAAATATTCATAATAATGTATTATCTTTCTGATTGTACCATTTAATTTTCAAATGTAAGAATGGATAGCCTCTGAGAGTGTCACCAACACATGACTAGTTGAGCTATGTCATGCACGCAATGATTAACAGGATTACCGACAGGTGAACGTCACTATTTCTGATGTTCTGGTGGTGTTTCCTCCTTTACCTTATTTACAAGACAGCATTAAGGCACTTAACGTGGCTTAACGCTGCCTTTAAACAGTGCCCTTCTTCACGCAGCACTTTGAATCAAAGGGACATGCAATCGGTGTTGCAGTGGATGTTCTGCTGCAACACCTATTGATTTTGATGCTGCCCATACTTACAAGGTATGGGGCACTGCCGAAAATATCCCCAGGGAGAAATGTTTCACTTTACCTCGTATTTTGCTAAATTTTGCAGCTATCAAACTCCACAAATGGATTTCCGTCTTCGCTAACATGCTCGCACACCACCAGAACACCTACAGTTGACACTCCACTAAAGCCACATGGTTCACCACAGATGTCCGTGAATCCAAGCTCTTGTGCCAACGACTCAAGAAAACTTAGAGTAAAAGCGAAACCCCGGGAGCATGCACCGCCTACAGGACTGCCACTACAGCATATCACAAACTCATCAGATCTACGAATAGGAACTTCATCCCAAACAGAATCCTCTCCAATTGCCAGAACTCCAGGGAACTCTTCAAAATCATACAAGAATTTACCAGACTGCCCAGCGAAACCCTTCCCCAGCACCTCTGCAACAAACTTGGCTCCTTCTTCCACTACAAGATCAGGACACTCTATGACAACTTCAATGAACAGGACCAAGGCACCGGCCAAACACTTTCCACCAGCAACTCCACTGAGCCGAACATCCTCACCTGGACCTATGTCACAACAGAAGACACTGCAAAGACCATGAGGAGCATACACTCCGGAGCACCCATGGACCCCTGCCCACTACACATCTTCCACAGGACCGCCATTGCACCAGAACTACAATTGAAAATCAACTGCACCCATGAAACGGGCACGTTCCCCACTGACTGGAAATGCACAGAAGTCAAATGCCTCCTGAAGAAATCCTTCACAGACCCAACGGACCTCAAGAACTACAGGCCCATCATCATCCTCCTCCGCTTTGTACCCAGAGTCACAGAGAAGATCATCAACATTCTGGTAAAAAACTTCATAGAATCCAATAACATCCTTGACATATCTTAATTCGGCTTCTGCAGCACTGAGACCGCCATCAAAGCTGTCACTGACAACATCCACACACTCCTCAACCAAGGACACACTGCAACCCTCATTCTACTAGACCTCTCAGCAGCATTCAACACCATCTGCCACCGCACACTAGCCTCCAGGCTACATGACGCGGGCATACAGGGAACTGCCCTAGAGTGGATCAGCTCCTTCCTTGCCGGCTGAACTCAAATAATTAGACTCCCACCCTTCATCTCCAAACCCAGAGAGATCAGATGTGGAGTCCCCCAAGGATCCTCCCTTAGCCCCATGCTCTTCCACATTTACATTGCCTCCCTGGCAATCATAGTCAGAAAACGGTCCCAGCATAGTATCCTACACCGATGACACCCAGCTTTACCAAGGAACCCAACATCACAAGGCAGAAATTCCAGGAAGGAATGAAGGATGTTGCAACCTGGATGAGCACCAGCTGCCTGAAGCTCAACTGGGAGACAACGGAAGTCCTCATCCTTGGATCCACCCCCTCCTTGTGGGATGAAACCTGATGGCCCCACACCCTCAGCAACACCCCCACTCCAATGGACCTCGCCCTCAACCTAGGCATCATACTCGACTCCTGTCTCACCATGAATCGACAGATCAACGCTGTATGCACCACTTGCTTCAACACCCTCCGCAGACTCCACAAGACCTTCAAATGGATCCCCCCCGAATCCAGGAAGACCGTCACCCATGCACTCATCACCAGCAGACTGGACTACAGGAACACCCTCTACGCAGGAATCAACAAGTATCTACTCCACAAGCTCCAAACTGTCCAAATGCTGCACCCTGACTCCTCTTTAGCATCCCACGACAAGACCATATAACCCAGCACCTACGAGACCTCCAATGGATCCCTGGTGAAAAAAGAGTGACCTTCAATCGGCTCACACACGCCTACAAAGTCCCCCACAACATCGACCCCAAATACCTAAAAGAAAGAATCTTCTTTTAGGCCTCCAAGAGAAACCTCTGCTGACCTAGCCCTGGCTGAAATCCCCCCATCCACAGAGCAGAAACTGGTGGCTGATCCTTCTACTACATTGCAGCCAAGACCTGGAACAAACTTCCCCTCAGCATCATACAAAGCCCCTCACTGCAAGCTTTTCGGATGACCGGAGCTTCCCGAAACCCCCCCTACCCCAGTTCCTTGAGTGGGGAAGATTGTTTTTCTGCAGAAAGGGACACCTTCCTCCCAAAAAACTATTACAAAAGGTATTTTCCCCTTTGCATGCATGCTGCAGAATGCAGCACGCATAGAAACAGGAAATAAGGAGGATAAAAAAAATTATTTCTCCTCATTATTATTATTATTATTATTAGCATTATTATTATTATTAATGAACTTATAAAGCGCATGGTTACACTTAGAACAGTGAGTCCCCGCGCTGCGATGATGCAGCAAAGCAGGTACTGAGGTCTATTCAGGAGGGAACAGGAGAGTCTTCAATTCCTTCCTAAAAATGCTTTCAACGGGTTCCACTCGAAGGCATACTGGAAGTTTGTTCCAGAGTTGGGCCGCCAAAAATTGAAAGGAGCGGCCCCCCATCTTGGCTCTCTTCACCATCGGGATACAAGCCAAACCCAGCCCCTCAGACCTGAGGCGGCGGGTGGGAGTGTAAGGGGTGAGGAGGTTCCGCAAATGGGCTGGAGAGGTCCCATGCATAATACGGTGGCACACACATAGTGCCTTAAAACGAGCACGTTCCCAGATTGGGAGCCAGTGCCGGTTTGGAGGGGGCTCTCCTCGGACGCTTCAGAATTAATCGGGCCGCAGCGTTCTGCACGCATTGGAGTCTTTGTATACACCTTTCTGTAGCACCCAAATAGAGGACATTCCCATAATCAAGATGGGAGGTCACAAGTGCATTAACCAGGGTCTTCCTGGCAGCAGCGGGAAATATGTCCAGAGTCTTCCTGAGTCCCTTAAGAACTCCGAAACATGTGCCCGCAACCTGTCTAGTATGATAATCAAATGAGAGGTGGGAATCCATCCAGACCCCCAGGTTTTTTGCCTGGGCACAGGGAACAGGAGTAGGGCCCAAATTATGCGGCCACCACGCGGACGACCAGACAGAAGGAGCTTTTCCCACCACCAGTACCTCTGTCTTATTGCCTTTAAGTTTTAAACAATTAGTGTCCATCCAGGCTGCAAGTTCTTGGAGGCACGCCACCAGGTTGGGAGCCGCCGATTGTTGATCCTGAGTCAGGGACACAACCAACTGGGTATCATCGGCGTAGGATACCACCCCAATCCCGAAGCCTTCAGCAATCTCAGCCAAGGGAGCCACATATAGATTGAAAAGGGTGGGGCTCAGAATTGAGCCCTGGGGGACCCCTGCTGCAGTGCCATCACCTTCGAGTAGAACTTACCCTGCCTCACCTGAAAGCTACGATTATCCCAAAAAGAGGTGAGCCAGCCTAAGGCCCTCCCATACACACCTCCCTTCTTCAGACGGTCAACCAATATCTGGTGGGCCACCGTGTCAAAGGCCGCACTGAGATCAAGCAGAATCAGGGCTGCAGTTTGACCCGCGTCCACGAATTGTCAGATGGTCTCACTGGCCAGAAGAAGAGCCGACTCCGTCGAATGACATGCACGGAAGCCCGATTGGGTAGGGTGTAAAAGATGATATTTCCCAATATGAGCCGTGAGCTGCTGGTTGACCACTTTCTCTGGCAAAGTAAGGAAGAGAGATGGGCCGCAGGTTATCTAGGCGTTCAAGGCCCAGGTGCGGTTTTTTTGGGAGGGGGAGAACAACTGCCTCCTTCCAGCAGCTAGGGACTGTGCTGGTCTTAAATGAGACCTCCAGGAGATGTCTGATGAAGGGTTCCAGAGCTTCTAGACAGCCTTCAAGTCTTCTTGGGGGGGCCTGATCTTTGGGAGACCCGGACTTTACACTCCAACAGATATTAATCAAAATTTCAGGGGGGGGAGTGAAAAAGTTCTCAAGCCTCTCCTCCTCAGTTAGAGTAACATGTCGTGACCTAGCCCACACGTCTTGGCCAGTAAGGACCACATCAGGGAAAGATGAGTAAATCGTCAGCACCTTCTCGGAGAAGAATTCCGCTATTTGGTTACAGCGTTCAGCTGAGCCTTCAGCAGACGCTGCTATAGAGTCCAGAGAAGAAATATCTTTATAGACCCTAAATAATTCTTTAGTAGAATTTTCCGCAGACCCGATTCTTTCAAGATAGTGTTCAGCCTTAGTTTTCCTAATAAGCCTGTGATAAGCTTTCAGCGATGCTTTATACTCGTTCTTCCCTTGCACAGAGAAGTCCTTCCTCCATTGTCTTTCAACACGTTTACAATCTGCCTTAGCCATTCTCAGCGTATTATTGAACCATGGGGCAGATTTTTTGGTTCTGGTTAGTGTTTTCCACGACCAGGGGGCAGTCTTGTTAAGGGCAACTCCTACCCTCCCATCCAGTTCAAGACAGGCACTATCAGCGTCCTCACCCCCTGGCGGACCCCCCATCAGGAGGGCACTCTTAAACTTGTCCGGGGAAAAGCCAGCCCATTTCCGGTAGGCTATACCCTCATTCGAGTGCTCTTGCACCTTCGACATGGGGATCCGCAACATGAAAGGGACTAGGTGGTGGTCCGACCAGATCAGAGGCTGGGGGGTACCAACCACAACCTCCTTCCAGTTTGTAAAGATTGGGTCAAGCAGGTGGCCCTTCAGGTGGGTGGGGCCCATAACACTAAGTTGTAGTTGAAGTGTCGCTAGTTCCTGGCACAAAGCTTGTGCAATTGTGCAGCCGGCATCTTCCAGGTGTAGATTAAGATCCCCTAGCACAATAAGCTTACTATAGCGCAGTGCAGGTTGGGTAAGGTAGTCAACTAAGCTTAATGACAAATCGGGATGGATACCCCGGATTCCTGTAAACCAGGAAGCTTTTCACAATACTCTTGCTATCAATCGTAATAGTGAACAGGCTGGCCTCACAGTCAGTGATGGTGATAGACTCAAGTTGGCACTGGATGTTGTGTTTAAAAATCATTGCCACGCCACCACCCCTACCAGAGTACCTATCAATACGGCTGATAGTATACTCAACTGGCAGCGCTTCGAGGAGCTCCGGAGCGGAGTCCTCGTCCAGCCAGGTTTCAGTAAGAAACATAATATCCACCTGATTGTCAATCAGGAGGTCGTAAATCTCTAGTCTGTGTTTCCTGAGAGAGTGGCAGTTCAACAGACCGCAGGTCAGAGTGGGTGAGCCAACCTTTCCCTCAAACGTAGAGTTAAATTTAAAAGTACAGTAGTTGCAGGCTCTAATGAGGCCATCAGCATGCATAGAGTGAGTGCACGTGTCGGCGGTTTTGAAGCGAAGAGCAAGAAGGGCCTGACTATTATAACATAATGCCCTACAAAAACCACCAGGGGGACTGGCCCCGGGCCCCGGACGGCCGCGGACGGGTGCAGACGGGCTTGCCTTAGGCGCGCCTTTTGCGCGCCAGCGGCGCGCCCGCTGCGCGGCCGCCGGAGCATGCGCTTATATGCCTCCCCGCTGCCTGCTTGTCCCCGGAAGTGCTTTGCCCTGACCTTCTCCGCCCTCCGCGCAACGGTACTAGTTACCGCGTCGGACCGGGGCGAGAAGGAAGGAGAAAGGAACAAAGGCATACAGATCTCCCCAGGTAAACTACCCCTCAAACAGAGGCGTTTCAGTGTTTACAGTTTTAAAATGCTTAAAAAATGCTTAAAACGTACACAGCAATCACAGGTGAAAAATAATTAAATAAACGAGACTTAGCGTTTCGCTCCCGATGCAAACAGCGTATCACCAAGCGGCTCAGGGTACTGCCACTGCCCTGATCACCGCTGCGCGGCCGCCGGAGCATGCGCTTATATGCCTCCCCGCTGCCTGCTTGTCCCCGGAAGGGCTTTGCCCTGACCTTCTCCGCCCTCCGCGCAATGGTACTAGTTACCGCGTCGGACCGGGGCGAGAAGGAAGGAGAAAGGAACAAAGGCACACAGATCTCCCCATGTAAACTACCCCTCAAACAGAGGCGTTTCAGTGTTTTCAGTTTTAAAATGCTTAAAAAATGCTTAAAACGTACACAGCAATCACAGGTGAAAAATAATTAAATAAAAGAGACTCCGCGTTTTGCTCCCGATGCAAACAGCATATCACCTAGCGGCTCAGGGTACTGCCACTGCCCTGATCATTGCATCTCCTTACACCTCTACTGGAGAGGTGTAGGATTCTGACTCATTCCCAAGTTTACGAATTGTTGTAAATTTGGATATGTGGCAGAATCCATGGGTGTTGCATGGAAACACCTACAGCAACACCCATGTCATTCTGCTTTCACTCAAAGTGCTGCCTGAAAAGCCCTTGTAATTATAGGGCCATGAAAAGCTACGCACAGTGGCTTTACATGGCTTTTTAAAGAAAGAACACCACATTACAGCGAGATTTGTGTCAAAAAATGTTACGCTCCAGAAAGTACATGGGGCTTGTAAATATGCCTCCTTTACTTGATATTCAATTTAAAATTATTACAGAAGGGATAAACTGTTCTTTCACCATGTATAAATGAGAAGTGAAATATGCTGTAGCTGTTTTGCACTAGAGGGTGTTGAAATGCTAAAAGATAACTAATATGTTAAAGTTGTGTTTTTTGCTCTGAGTTTGTTATATTGAATTAAGTGCATGTAGTAATATATCTGGGTCCATCTGCAGATTTAAAACCACAACATAACATGAAAACTGTGTTTGTTTTATGTATAAGACAGTAGTAAAGTAGTTGGTAGATTGGCTAGGGTACAGAAACAATATCTACATAACTACACACAGTTCTAATGCCCACAAAACCTCAGATGAAAAAACAACAGTAGCTACAGTATATTTGTAGAAATAGGTTACAAAAGGGGCAAAATACAGAAAAAGTTTGAAAGAAAAAAGAGCTACTGGTAAGAGGACAAAGTCGTTTCTTAATAATATATGTGGAGATTTGCAAAGATTACAAAATAAAGAAAATGAAACTATGACTGTGAGAAACAAAGAGTCGACAAAGTGTACATTGCAAGAACAGAAAAGATTGTAAAAGACATGGATGGACCTTAACCAGGAGACAGAAGCAGTTTAATGAATTCAGAGCCAGAATTTTGCCAGAGGTGCTCCCAATATTCATATGCTGTTGTGTGTAAAAGATGTCCGAAAGTTTGGATAGGACAGTGATGCGTCTATGTTGTTTTATTGAGCAGTATGTAACTTTCTCCATCACAAAGAATAGTAGTGACAACATGTTAAGAGAACAAGTTCTACAATTCCAAAATCACAGATGTGGAAACTATTGTCAGCCAAAATACAGAGAAAAATGGAAATTCTATACAAGATTTTGTTTCTGATTCCCAGGACCTATCATCTCACAAGGAAGAGTCAACAGCTTTTCGTCTGCAGTCACACATACATTTACAAGGAAATCATAGATAAATACATACAACCTAATAGGAAAGAGGTCCTCCAAGTACATTAATGACTGCAACCCTCTGATTCTGAAGATGTGGAATGAAACATGGATGTGCAGTTTGTTGCAGACAATTCGATTGCCTTTGTTCGGTATATTATATCTTATGTAACAAAGTCAGAGAAATCTGAGATGAAAGCGATATGGGAGGCGATTTCAGCAAAAATTAGTCTTGCAAAGAAATTGTACAGTTTTAGTTTGAAAATGCTTACTCACAGTAAGACAGGTTCCTTTGAATTTGTGGACCGTTAAAGCTCAACCAGTTTGTTTTCTAAATCTGGAGAAGTTCTATGGGGGAGTTTAGGGCTTGCTGATACTCGTAGCAGAGTATTGAAGTCTATGTTCCACTGTATAGTCTATCCCCTGTAGGGAAATGGCCCACCTCAAAAGTTTGGGGCTTTCACCCTTCATCTGTTTTAGCCATAAGAGGGGCTTATGGTCTGTCTGAACAATGAAGTGAGTGCCAAACACGCATGGCTCCAACTTCTTCAGAGCCCAAACCACAGCAAAGGCTTCCCTCTCAATAGCTGACCAACGTTCTTTCTGGGGGTCAGCCTTCTGCTAATTAAAGCTACTAGCTGAACCTGACCCTCTTCATTCAGTTGTGATAACACAGCTCTTACACCAACTCAGATGCATCAGTTTGAACAATGAATTGTTTGGAATAGTCAGGACTTTGCAGAATGGGAGCAGTGCACATGGAATGCTTCAGGTCATCAAATGCCATTTGACACCTAACTGTCCACTGAACTTTCTTTGGCAATCTTTTGGAAGTTAGATCATTCAAAGGGGTCACTATGTAGCCATAACCTTTGACAAACCTCCTAGAGTACCCAGTCAGGCCCAAAAAAGCTCTGACCTGAGTCTGGGTGGTTGGACCAACCCAATCCATGATGGTTTGGATGTTGCTCTGCAATGGTTGAACCTGTCCTCCACCTACAAGGTGGCCTAGGTATACAACCTTACTTGGTCCTATCTGGCACTTAGTGGCCTTGATAGTGAGACCTGACTTTTGCAGGGCCTCCAAAACATTTCACAGGTTGACCAGGTGATCCTCCCAGGTGGAGCTAAAGACAGCAGTATATCTAGATAAGCTACACTATGGGCTTCCAGACCTGTGAGAACTTTATTCACCAGCCTTTGAAATGTGGCAGGTGCATTCCTCAAGCCAAAAGGAATCACCTCAAATTGGTAGTGCCCACTAGGGGTTGAAAATGATGTTTTTAGTTTTGCATCCTCAGCTAATCTGATTTTTATTTTTATTTTTGACAGTTTTATATAGCGCTGGCTACACCCGGAGGTATCAGAGCGCTTTACATAAGGTTCCACAGAAATTACAAAATTACATGAGTTACATGTTACATTTCAAAAGTGTAGAAGACAAAATAAATGGAGCTTAGAAGGGTAAGGGGGTGGAGTAAAAGGTAGGAGGTAGATAGGATGGAGAGACGAAGGAGAGACTGCCCAAAGTCTGGCTGGGTAGGAGACGGCCGAGGGGGGAGTCCAGAGCCTATCTCCTCTTTAGCTATCAGGTAGCTCCACCGGGCATCAGCCAAACAGCTTGGTCTCAACGGGAAAACAATTTAAGACCAAAGAAGAGGGATAAATGGAGCGTAGAGGAGAAAGGGGTGGAGTAAAGGGGTAGGAGGGAGAATACAATGGAGAGACAAACTAAGTTCTGTCCAAAGACTGGCTTGGTAGGTGACGGCTGAAGGGGTAGTCCACTGCCCATCTCCTCTTTAGCTATCAAGTAGCTCCACCGGGCATCGGTCAAAAAGCTAGGTCTCCACGGTCAGAGGTAAGTACACTGATTCCGTATCATGATGGGTAGGCCTGATGGGGGATGTGTTTGAGGCATGATTAATTCTGCCGAGGTGCCATCTTAGGGTCAGGCGGTCTTGGGTTCTTACTGCAGCCTTTTCTGCTGTGAAAAGCTGGCTTCCAGACGGTTTAAACCACTCTCTGCCCCACTGGTGTAAAGTCGGTGGGCCAGCCCATGTAGCCCCGTGTGGTTCATGGGACTTTTCTTCTTACTGCGGGCCGGTGCTGTGAGATGGGGGGAGGATCAAGATACTGCAGGGCTGGGTGGGTGAACGTCCTCCGCCAGTTAGCTACCTACACCTCAGTCCCCCCCCCTGCAGCGGGTGCACTCACTAATAAAAGTCGCTCATTGGAAGAGTTCGGCTTCTCCATGGGTCTTCTGCCCGTTACGCTGTGATCAGCGCTAAAAACGGCATCTAGTCGCCATTTTGGGCCTCCGGGTGGATCTAAAGTCTGGCGACCACCTCACACATTAACCACACTGCTCAGGGGCCACGCTTCAATTCCCCTATGATTTACCAGTAACCAGCTGTCAGTTCAAATGTACTTAAGAACTTGGCTGAGGCCAAAGTATCAATCAGTTCATCTGCCCTTGGAATTTGATAAGCATCAATCCTAGTGACTGCATTGAGTCCCCTGTAGTCAACATAGAACCTATGTTCTCTCTAACTACCCTGGGTGTAAGGTTTTGGTACCAAGACTACTGGACTAGCCCAAGGGCTATCTAAGGGCTCAATCACTCCCAGTTCCAACATCTTCTGGACTTCAGTCCTGATACAGTTCCTTACATGATCAGGTTGCCTGTAAATCTTATTTTCAACAGGCAGACTGTCACCTGTGTCCACCTAATGTGTACACCAGGTAGTCTGACTTGGAGTCAGTGAACACGTATGTCTGTACTGATTGAGGACTTTCCTACAATCAGTCTGTTGCTGTTCAGTGAGGCTGGTGCCTACCAGTTTGATGTGCCAAGGCTACTCCATCAACTGAGTCATCATCAGGGTTCTGTGAGAGGAGGTCAGGGAGTGGGTCACTCTCTTCCACCTGCCCTCATCAGTAGCCATAAGCAAGCCCATGTCTGCCCTGTCCACATATAGCTTGAGCCTGTTCACATGGAACACCCCTTGGGGGCTCCTGGGAGTTCCAAGGTCCACCAGGTAGGTAACCTTTCCCTTTTGCTCAAGAATGGTGTGGGGCCCACTCCACATGTCTTGGAGGGCTGCTGGGACCACAGGCTCCAACACTCATACCTTCTGTCCTGGCTGGTATACAGTCAAAACAGCCTTTTGGTCATGCCAGGCCTTTTGAAATTCTTGGCTAGCCTCAGGGTTTTTGGATGCCTTCTTCATGTACTCAGCCACCTGGGAGCGGAGACCAAGTACATAGCCCATATAGTCCACTATGTCCTGTTTAGGTGGTTTTAGAGGTAACTCCCATCCCTCCTTAACCAAACATAAGGGACCCCTAACTGGATGTCCAAACAGAAGTTCAAAAGGGCTGTAACCAACCCCCTTCTGAGGAACCTCTCTGTAGGCAAAGAAAAGGCAGGGCCTAATTGTCCTGCTAATGGGATGTCATGTGCCAGTGTCAATAGGAAGCCCCTAAACTTCAGAGGTATAACCAACCTCCTGGTAGCACCAGGTGTGGGGTCTCTACTCTCTGAGTATAGGATTCCATCATCCCAGTAGATCCTATAGGACCCACTGGCACTCCCAGTAGACTCAGCAGCAGCTTGCTGTCTGAGGGATTCAAGAGAGGGGCCACTCGACTGCTCCTGGCTCAGATCTGCCGTGGAAGGGCCCCCTGTCCCCAAGAACTCAACCTGGCCAGGTTCAAGTTCGTTTGAGACAGTTCCTTCACAGGGACTGATATCTTCCTCCTCAAGAGACTGATCCTCACTCTGAGGCAGGGGGGAAGACACTGCCTTACCCCTTCTGCTCCTTCTCTTGGAAGGCAACTGGTGTATCTTTTCAGGATCCAGGGCCTTTTTTTGCCTGTGACCTAGTCATGGCAAACACATCTGCAGAGATGCCCAGAATTTCTGCATGTGTCCTGAGTTTCACTTCAGCCCACGTCATTTGACATCCCAAATAGATATTAAATGACAATTAAAAAATAGTGAGTAAACTAAAACTTACGCAATGTGAAAACAAGAAATAATGAATCAAAAATAGTTGCATATAGAACATATGGAATAAAAAGGGGGGAGGAAGGAGAAACAAGGGTAAAGGAAACATTAGTACTGTGATTGAATGAATACATATGAAGTAAAAAAAAAGCTTAATATACTTTAAAAGGTACTGTATAATATAAGGAAGAATTGCTGTAAATCAAAGTATGGTAGTAATTAAAAAAAAGGCAAAAGAGAAAATATATAATTACAAATATAAATCAACAATATATCATTATAAACAATTCATGGTGGTTTGGGGACTTCTTCCGCCGAAGGGTGATAACGAGTAGATCTTTATGCAGAAGTGTCTACGAAAATAGTCACAGGAGACCATATGCGTTCTCTTTTCAGGATTAGAGACATAGGAGAAACATAGGCACGATCTAGTCGATGGTTCTAACATACACTGTACCACCAAGATTGAAAAGAAAGTTGTGTGGACTGTTTCCAATTCTTTGTTATTTGCTGGAAAGCAATTGCAATCAATAAATCCACAATGTCCATGTTATGAGAGAGGGTTTGCCACTGATCATTTGTTGTGCCTAGAAATACAGCTTCAGGGGAGAAAGGGAAACGGGTATGGCAAATGGTATTAATTTGAGACCATACATTCAACCAAAACTGTTGTGTAAAAGGGGCAAGAAAAGAGCATATGAAATAAGTCTGCATCAGAAGCTTTACATTGGGAGCTTGCTCCCACTCTTCCCTAACCAGACTGAAGGTCCCCTTACAGGTTAAACATGCAGAAGTTCAAAGGGACTTCCAACCTCTTTTTGGGGTACCTCTGTATAAACAAAGAGCAGGAATATCAAGAGGACGTCCCACTTTTGCCTCATGGGCACAGGAAGGCCTGTGATCATGCCCTTTAGGGACGTTTTGAGTTTTACATGTCCTAGAAGTGAAAAACATTTTAATGTTTCACTTCTGCAAGGTCTCTCCAATAGAATAATATTATGATTACCTCTTTTAAGTGTAATTCACAATTGTGAAGAGATAAACTTTTCAAGTTTAGTGTCACTGAACTGACAATTTAAAATTACAACTTATGATGAAGTTGAACTTTAAATTTAGGTCTAGCATATTTCACTTTAAGAAAGTTTATATTTACTTACTTTAGCCATTTGGTGCCTTCTGCCTGTCTCTGGAATACACATCTGGGGTGGGTGGTAGCTGACTTTCTGCATTCACTGCATTCCCTCCAGACAGCCACACAGAAAGGAAGGGTAGGTGTGCCTGAGTTGTGCGCTGGATGCAGATGACCATCCTGAGCGAGATGGGTGTGAAAATCTGACACTTACACCTGAAAGAGTGGAGTCCTGCCCACACCAAAGGATTATTTACCCCCTGTAGGGTGTATGAAGCCGGGGCAGGAAGGGAGAACCTCTGTGCACTTCAAAGCTTTCTTTGATGTCTCCCCCATTTCTAAGGCACCACTGGGAATATGTACTGAACATCCAGTACTACCAAATATGTACAAAAGCAGACTTTTGACTACTCTGCTAAGATGAACTGCTGTGCTGCTGAAATGACTACACTTTGCCGGATTGCTGCTTTGCTGGACACTGCCTTGCTGTGTTCTTGCCTTGCTCAGCTGCCCTGCTGTCAGATGTCCCCCTGCCTTAGTAAGAAGGACAGGACCTGCATCACTTGAACAGAGAGTGACTCCAAGGTCTTTCTGACTTACCTCCTAATGCCTAAGTCTCAGGTGCACAAAAGACTTAGAACCCTCCTGTTTTAAGCCTTGGGCTCATCTGCATGTGAGTCTGTACTGTGAAGTGGTGCTACCATACCTTTGACCCCCTGGAATTGGGCCTAGGTGCTTGCTCCAGAGGAATCAGCATATCCTCTGCTACAAGAGCAGAATCAACTAATCAAAGCTGTTGCAGAAATCTGACCGGTGCATTGCATTTGGCACCTCTGCATTGCTCTTGGAACCACCACTTTGGAATAGATGCATCGCCGCCACTGTGTGGAGAAGTCCAATGCATCACCTTTACAGTGTAAACATATCTGACATATCACATTCGCACCCTAAACTCTGCTCAGGGAAGCAATGCATCCCCTCAGTTGTGCATAGAAACTTAGCGCAACACCTCAACTATGTGGAAATCTATGATGCATCTTGCTGTTGTGACCGAGGTCAAGGTGCGTTTGCTCAGCTGGCCCTGCATGGGTCCTGTATCTGGCCAACTCTACATCGTGGTCTGCCTCAATTCTTGACTTTGTCTACATTCACGCAACCCATCAACCCATCAACTCTTTAGACGCTTCTTGCTTTTAATTGTATTTAGTCTTTAAAAATTCCTATCCCAATGTCTACTTGATGGCGATTTGTTGTTGTGGTCTTATTTATAAATTCATAACCAATTTTTCTAACCTGGTGTAGAGTCTTTTTGTGATGTTTTCACTGTGTTATTGTATGAAGTGTTGCACAAATGCTTTACACATTGCCTCTTGAGTTAAGCCTGAATGCTCTAGGGCCAAGCTATCAGAGGGTGTGCACAGGATAATTTAGGGTGTGTTGTCTTACCCCCGACTAGGATTGTGGTTCCTGCATGGACAGGGTACATACCTCTGAAAACCAGAAACCCAGTTTCTAACTAGACCTTTTGAGAAAAAGGCCTTATGCTGCTGGAGCTCAGAGCCCACTTATTGGTAGAATGCTGAGCCCTATTAGCTCAACAGGAGATCAGCTTTATGACCTTTGAAGTTCACTTCTTTGTCTGGTACAAGAGGTAGAGCAGGTCCAGTGTTTTGATCCCTTCTGAGGTCTCAGATAACAGGTGCAGTCCTCTTCCTATCTTCAACAGGTCTAATAGTATTCTGTGGATGCCAGATTTATGCCTGGCACCAGCCTGTGGAGTGGGTGACGTCTGACCCCCTGCCTAACCAATAGGGTGAAGGTTTTCAGTTGGAACCCTACCCACTTTTTCAACACTTTATATTTGCTCTACAATAAACAGTCCCCAGCAAAATATATTTGTGAGAAATTGGGTAGTTGGTTGACTGGCATGTGGCACCTGTTGAACCACAATAAGTCACTAAATTATCATGTGTTATCCCTGACATAAATAGCAGTCAAACTAACATGGCACATAAAACAGTCAGGCTTAACTTAAGAGTAATGGAGTGTAACACAACACAAAAAAAATCCCAAACCAATTTAGAAAATGTAATAAATTTGAATACATTATTTGGCACCAAAACAACAAAAATCCAATCATAAAAACCAGAGTTATGATTTTTTAAACGTTTGTAAAAGTTCAAAGAACCACAGGTGGACATCTAGCTACACAAGACTGGGTCAAAGTCAAAGAATTTGGCTGACCATGATGGAGCGCAGTTCTGTACAAGAAGTGGATTGTGCCCTGTCAGCGTTTATCTTCGGACTTGAAAACATTTCTGAGAAAACTTTTCTGAGAAAGTAAAGTTCAGTGGTTAAGGTTGCAGGCGTCGTCATCGGATGGCCTTGGGTTGAAGCTGCAGTGAAGATTTCTACGTTCGATCTCTGAAATGGAAGTAAAAAAAAAATGCTGGACGAGGCATGGCCTGTAGCCAAATACAGTTCCATGAGGCCGGATACCCCTTTGGCAAAGCACAGCTGAAATGGATTTGCTGCTGTGGAGAAGAACATAGCAGGAGAAGCCTCAAAGTCAATCTGACCTGCTATGCACATCAAGTGGATAGGCGAGCAGGTTGGTTCCAGTCTCTTCCTGGTTCTCTTGGTTCTCAGATCAGTTTTAGCAATCTTTTTCTTTGTCTTTTGGCTATCTGTACCCCCTTAGTACCACTTCCTGGGGTCTGAGACTGGAGGGTTAGGATTCATGCACGCTGGGTCCAGGCGCAGGTTAAGGATGCAGGATGACTTTTGTGGACACAGTGGATGGGTGTAAAGAAATTAAAAAACTGTTTGGCTCAAAACTAAACAGAGGTATTAACGGTGTTGTTTTCCTTGACTTTAAGCACTTTAACCTAATGAAACACCTACTTCAGTCACTGTATTTTGAAAATCCATTTGAACTTAACTTGAATAAATCTTTGATATAAAATGATCAGATCTAATTTGTTTGGCACACCCCATTTAATTAAAAAAACTTTCTTTGGATCAACAAAACTTCAAAACTAGTGATTTTCCCTTCATATGCATTATTTTAGATCTGAGTGCAGTTAAATATAAAGTTATCCGCAAGGCTAACTGAGGAACAAATTGTTTGGTGTGGGTTTCCTATAACAATAGCTTTTGTTCCAAATGCCTTACAAACATTGAAAAACATTAAAGGCAGAATTCATATTTTAGCATTGCAGATCAATAGGATGCGAGTGGCACTGAAATTATGCTCCCTCTCTGCCTAAATTCAAGATGGATAAATAACTTTTCCTTTCACAGAGCCTGTGTACCCATCCCAGAGTTGTGGCTAGGAAAATGAGCACCCTTTATCTATGGTCACACCAAACAGGCTCTGGGGGCATCTCATGTCCCATTTGGATTGGTACATGCCTGACTGAGAGAATAAAAGATGGGTACTACCCAGAAGACCACTAGCACTTACCCATGACAGGGTTGGCTTCTGTTTAGTTAATCAAGTTCCTGAGCACAGCTCAGTTGGTCATTCTGCCAGAGGAGCGTAAATACTGCCGCAAGGCCTTTATCCTGTTCTTTGAGCAGTTTATACACCTTTTCAAGGGGATAGTTTATGCTCATACTAATGGGCCCCCTGATGTTTTAGTGAAACAAAAGGTAACTTTCTGAGAGTAGAATTTTCTTTACAGTTATCAACAATTCCATTTAGAGTTAGAATTATATTTCTCGCTGTTTCCTAACTAAAATTTGCATTATTTAATTTCAGAATGTAACCCACTGTATTGCTTTGGAACAGCCAGCCTTGGTACAGCAAAAATCACTCTTGGGTCTTTTTCACTGCAAGTACATGTTTAAAATCAAATGTTTACATGACCTACTTTTGAAAATCATTCACATGCTTAGGGGTGACTTACTAATACTTAAAATTAAGATTTATTCCTGTCAAAAGGGATTATTTTGACAGGCACTATTTGCAGTTAAAAAAGGCAAGAGCCAGGCTACAATGGTAGACCTGCAGTCATGTTAGCACTGTCGGTGTAGTAGGTGGCACAATGGGTGCTGGTGTCCACTAATGACATTTAAATTAAAGGCCACCTTTTACCATTTACTAGGGGCTTATAGGTGAGTTATATATGCCAATTAGAGGTATGGGAATTTCTTCATGTTGAAAGGGGCACCATAAGTACTTTATCACTGACAAGCAAAAACAGTTAAGGCAAAAGTCTTGGGGTACACAATACACATATTAGTAATTTTCTACATTTTGATTTTAAATCATCTTTATTTGTGCTCAGTCGACACATACACTAAGTTCAAGGTACTTTCAAAAGGCATAGGCCCTGATATCAAAACATAATATGAGCAGTGTTTCCTCTAATTATTTTGCCTGGTGTACTGGCCACTATTCTGAGCTGTGTGTGAAAACAAAACTTATCATGAGATACTATGCAAGCGAGTTGGCTACCTCTTCCAGGTTGATCAGGTGAAAGAACCATTTAATTTTTTAAACAAACGGACTAAATGGTGAATTATATTTTTAAATGTTATTATTTGAATTCTATTTTCTAAAGGCAAAAATATATTTGTGACAGTTCCACAGAGGGTATGGTGCAGCTCATGCAATAATCCAATCTTAGCAGTCCAACAGGTGATCCAAAAAGGAGTTTCATTAAGGCCAATGTGCTCCTTTCCTAATTTACTGCAGCTTATTTCATGCCCAAGCTTTTTTCTGGAGATAGCTCTAGAGTGCAGGGTTCAGCTTCCCATGCTATTCTGTGAAAATCCCTCTACACCGACTACCAACCAAGGGCTTTTTTCAGCTATCTTCAGCATTCCAATTCAGATTTAGATGCAGAGTTTAATTTGTCCACATTCGTGTAGGCATTAATGAGCACTTTTCCAACTGGAGCATCCCACTTATTGGCACTGCCTGCATTGACATTGCCCAAAGCTGGATTTAAGTGACTGAAGCCAGCGAGTCTGCCATCCCCAACAAAGGTTCAGCGCCAAAAACATTTTGTTGGCCAATAGGGTATCTAAAATCTTGACATACATTTACTTAGAAACTCTATGTTGACACAGATCATTTTAAAAGGGCACTCAGGTAATATTCCAGTAATCTCTTGTTCTCAATTGGAGGGGTAGGGGGGGTCATGGGCTAGGCCTCCAAGAGAAAAAAGACACCAATACAGCAGAGTTCTGGGTCCTCTGGTTTTAGAGGAGTGCATACATTCATTTAGAGCCAATACAGACCAGTATGCTCAAGCTATTTATTTGTGGGATGGAGGAAGCCCTTACTGAAACTGTATAAACTCCATGCTATTGAAGAATGTGGTGGCCTCAGACTACCCACTACTAAACTTTATTGGCCGTTGCTTCAACTTGAGAACTTCAAACCCTCTCTCACTCCTCTGTTGAAAAAGACTAAGATGGGTGCTGATTGAAAACTGTCTGATGGAAAAAGACAGGATGCTTGGGTTTGCTGTGTACGAAGGATAAAAACCAGCTGATCAAAGCCTACCCTTTCCTTAGGGCCAACTCAAGGGTGTAGGGTAAAGCCCACAGTTTACTGGGGGTAGATGGGGGACTATATATATAGGCACCTTTGTGGGGTAATGGCAGGTGCCAGGGGACCAATGTGAATGGATTCTAATTGTAAGGGGATACTCCACATTGACCACTTATTGGAGAATGGCGACCTGTTGTTGTTTGAGATGGCCTATGCCTAGTGCAGACTTTCAGCAAAACAGTTTTGCAGATACCATCAGTTGTTCTACTGCTTACGTGGCACACGGAGAGGCTCACCCTTTACTCCGCCAACATCTCCCATACAATCCTACCATTAAGATGGGGATCATACAAGGGAGTGGTCTCCAGACTATACTGACTTCTCATAAAGTGAACCTTTCCTGTCCAAGTACGGGCTAGTCCCAAGGAGGTCAGGACCACACATTTTTCCATGGACTTCACAGAAGAAGACTGGTCCACCCTCCTCCAGTATCACAATGAATGTTTAGGAATTGCTTGACTAAAATTACCAAACTTCAAGATCTTACATACATGGCACTGGTCCCCAGACAGATTATACAACATGGGGATCCCTGCTGATCCATCTTGTTATGTTGGAGATGAAAGGCAGAGAACAGAGATATAGTGTACGCATGTTGGATTTAACTGGATTATGGGTAGAGTTTGTGCACATGCAGGGAAAACTTGGGGCCTGTGATGTGCAACTGTTTTCCTTCACAATGTCTCCCTTTATTCAGAACTAGTCCCACATTTAGGCTGATTGTGCTCTTCAGCACTGCTAATCGCAAGGCATGTATTCTTCAACACTGGAAGACGATGACACTCCCTTTGATTGACACTTGACTTGGAGAAATATTCTTTATTGCCACTGATGAATGTATTATATATAACCTTGAATATTGCTTCCCCCTATTTAGAAAATTCAGGATTAACTTTCTACGACATTAACACAAGACTGTCTGTACCTTTACAATGGTGTTCCGTGGTCAGCTCAAGGGCGGTATACTAATCAGAGGTGAGGGAATGGAAATTGACCGCCGCTAAAATGACTTGCTACAGATTCCACTGGAATGGGTCCTTTGGAGGTTAAGAATTCCTATTTCCTCCTTTTCTAAGCTTGCTCTTTTTATTTGCTTTCCTGATGTTCTGTATTGTAGTTTTCGACTGATTTGAGAGTAGTGAAGGAATGGGTGGGAGTGGAAGGTTGGGTGGTGGAAGCCTCATGTCATTGTGCCCTCTTTATTTTGTTGATAGTTGATACACCAGGCCTTGGTGGTAAAAATATTACAGTCTTGACAGCGGAACTTGTAGCATATTTTGGCTTGAAATAAATACAAAAATATAATATAAAATAAAAAAACCTTCATAATTAAGAGGAATGGTGTATTGTTAAACTTACATGGAAATGTGCCATTAGAGCGCTGAAAACTCTGTTAAATTCATAACCTTTCCACCAGACCAGGAAATTATAGCTTTATGAGCAATGTAGACTTTGATGCTCTGATGATTCGATCAGAACTATTTTTTGCTTGATCCAAAAAAGTGCATGTTTTTATTTTTGTAGGTTTTTGTAGGTTACACAAGGCACAACAGGCATCAGAGTGATTAACAAATCTTAGTTTTTTCAGTGAATTTTTAAGTTTTTTTTAGTAATATTTATTTACCATACATTAATAGGACAGCTGCCACTCACAGCATTAGCCCATACACCGCAGGGGGTTGGCTGCATGGGGCCAACTCTCTAAAGGCAGCCAACTCATAAGCCCCCTCCCCGTCCCATTTTTGGCCCAGGAGGCCCCATTCCCGTATTTTTTAGAGAGAGAGGGCCCTTGGCTCCCCTCCACGGGTCAATTTATGGCACTGGGGACCCCATACCTGGCCGCAGAAAAATATTTCAGAGGGAGGGGGGTACGCAAACCCCCTCCTCAGGTCGATTTCAGCCCCAGGGACCCCATCCCCTGGGCCTGGCACTATATCAATCAATAAATCAAAGCATTTGTAAAGCGCACTACATACCCGTGAGGGTCTCAAGTATCTGGGGGGGGAGCTGCTACTGTTCACTCTCTACCTCTACCTCTCTACCTCTACCTCTCTATCTCTACACCTCTACCTCTACACCTTTACCTCTCTACAACTATCTACCTCTCTCTACACGCACACATATGCACATATATATATGCATATGCATTTATATATATGTATGTGTGTGTATATATATATACATATATATAATCTGCATATCTATATAAATACAAATATAAATGCATGCATACATATACATATACATATATGCATACATATGTGTCTTAAGTACATGAAAGTTTGAAACACACTAATACACGCAAAGCTAAAAAGTCGCCTAATTACAAACAGAATTGCTTTAACTTAAATGAGGGTGAGACCTATTGCATTTTCAATGCTTGTTTACTTTGGTTCCATCAAGAAGGCATTCAGATGTGTCACACATTTGCCATGAATTCTGAATGTTAGCTCTCTAGTTGCTCATTAGATCACTGTAGTAAAGCTACTGCTCACCAGGAAATCTGCTGCTGGTATTCAAAGTGCATGTTTCAGTCTGCATGTCAGAATTTCTTTATGAAATAGAAGAGGATTTGAGAAGTCAAAATGTGCCCTAATTTTTCTTTCTGCAGTACTAATCATACTTTCTATGGCAAAATGAACCCCCTCATTTTGTTCCTTTTTAAATTAAATGTTTCAAGAGTTACCACTTTATTCCAATCAAGATGGCTTCAGGTGTGCCATACATTTGTCATAAGTAGGACTGTTAGCACTCTAGCTGTTCTTCAGAACACTCTGGGAAGCTGCAGTAGAACACAAAGGAATCAACTGACAGTCTCTGCCCTTGTTGGATGTACATGTTTTACTGAGAATGTCAGACTTCATCCTCACATGACTGAGAAAGATAATGTGAATTTACAGAAAATATTCTCTCAGTTTAGCTTATAGATGACCTTCCAAACCTCTGTGGGAAAAGCATGAGAAAATAGTTTTCTCTCAAACGTGATTCATGATATCCCAGCAGAAGGCTTTTTGACAATGTAAAATCACCTCAGAACACACCAAAATTCCTAAAATGAGTATGGTACCATCAACAAATGATTTATAATGTAACTAAAGTCTTAAAACCTTCTATTAACTGCAATGCTTTTTAATGAGGTGCTATCATGTATATTGGTCCCAAGATGACTGCCAACATTTCTTGGATGAAGTGCTGACAGCCAATCAGATATGTGTGGTTAGGCTCTGCCCAGATATATATGTGATTTTTCTTTTAATTTTCTCAGGAACTACTGAACAGATTTACACCATTTAAGCAAACGACACGACTCTGAACCAAGGTCTACCTTTCGGCCAAATGTGGTATAATTCTGTTCAGCAGTTCGGACTGTAGCTGCGACTAAATGTCCCTATGGAAAATTGCATGGGGAAAACATGTTTTGGGACCCCCTTATTTCTTGGCCCCCGCTTGATGAATCACCCCGAGACTTTCAGGATAGGAGCGGACCTGAGCGGGCCACGAGTTTTGAAAATTTCGCGAAGATTCGTCAACCGGCGCCAAAGTTATTCCAAATAGAATGTTGCTGATTTCCTATGGATAATAGGTCCTAACTATAACTACCTACTGGCGACCGCCAGTAGGTAATATATTCTGTTTAAGGAGCAATTAAAATAAGAATATCAACTTTCATTATAATTAAACATTTATAAAACATTGGAGTTTGATGGAGGTAAAAATAAATGTTGTGGGAATAAAAATCTCACTATAGCATGTAGTGAAGTCAAAAGGCAGCAGCTAATTTTGACAGACTTCTTTGTGCATATAGTGAGGAATCCTGCAGCAGTTTGTTACAAAATTGTCGTACTTTAACTTTTATTGCCAAAAAAGTAGAGCACAAAGAAAGGCATTGCTAAATGAGATGAAAATCACCCCAGCCACAGATACAAATGATTGCTTTTCAGGTTGAAGTAGTCAGTTGCTGTTGTTCAAATCAGTCATTTTGCCCTCAAAGTATGCCCCCTACACAGAGACTAATTGCAGTGTTTATGGTTGCTAAGGCACATACCTTTGAGGGAAAAGTGCTTGTGTGTTACTTGTCTAAAAGGTTATGACCAAGAGACTCAACAAAAGAAGAAGAGGAAAGACAAGAGAGGGCAAGGAGACAATTTTGAAAAAAGCATTGTCCTTTAGGAAAACATTTATATCTATCTTGCTACCTGTGAGAAACAAGCTGAAAAATTGTTCAGCCGAGCAGTCACAGCCAACCAGTATGAATCAGAGTGTTGTACACCTTTTTGAATATGCCATGTTGCCCTGTTTGTTTTTTTAACTGTATGCCATTATAACACGGTCATTACAATGACTGCGTTGTAACAACGCTTGCCATTACTCTGCAAGTAGGACCAACAATTTGCTCTAGGGAGGTCCCTGGATGTTGGAATAATATAATTTACGATTCCAACTTCAGTCTGTGCAACAGTAGGAAAGGTGTTGGATTTTAAATCCAACACCTTCTGACCCCTAGAGCAAGTCGTTGTTCCGACTTGCGGAGCAATGGCATACATTGTAACAACCCGTTTGTTGTAACAACTACATTGTAATGGCATGCGGTCTGCCGGTTTTGTGGTAAACAATGTTTACCATCTCATTATCTCAGCTTCGTTTTTTCAAATTTTTACAGAAAGTCTTGTCCAGAATTAGGTTCGTAAGTTTGTGTGGAACCTAATGTCTCAGTTCCACAACTTTTTTAAATGTGATGTGCCGCTTTTATATTGGTCTCTGATACTATTACAGACATCTGGAAACACCAAAACACTTCAACCTTTGTATTAAATTCCTGTTACCTGCTAACACTTATGCCATTGACAAGTTTAGGTTTAATGTGCATTGCCAGTGATGCAGCACAGAAACCTGGGTAATGGGAATCAGGTCAACAGCCCGTACCTAATATCCTCCCTTCGTCACAGACCAGATATCACATTAGCACATTAACTCCTACAATCGCTGGTGGGGCCCATAACACCAACATTCACACTTCGCTTCTCACTGGTCTGCACTTACAGGAGAGATGATTGTTCCAAGTGCTGACATGAAAGGAATACCTTATAACTATAGAGAGAAAAATATTTACACTTTTATACACTAATACCCTTATTACTGCACATCATAAACCTAAATATTAAGATACTCCTCCCACATGATCAATGGATCAATTAGTTGATTTGATTTTGATGATTTAGTCCTACTAAAGCATATTCAAAGATCCTGATCTACTGCCTTTCAATAAATGACCAAACACATTTTCTTGTTAATCAATATTTATCTAAATAATGCAAGAATTTTAGTTCCATCTAGTAAATTTATTAATCATTACGCAAATCACAGAACACCATATTTACCTATTCTGGCTATCGGTCGTTCTCTAAGTTATCAAATTTAGTCATCAGCACACTACAGTCCCAACGATCGGGTCAAGGACCAGAGACGTGCAAATATCGATCAGTGCTCATAGATTTTTGGAAGTCCGTAGTTCATAAAGAAATTGGGCAGCAATTCAGTCTGTCAAAGATTCAGGAATACAGCCGTCACGTAGCGTCACCGTCGTCTCCGTCAGCAAAAAGGAAGTACGAGAAAGAGTTGAACTCCACATTCTACTCTAACGTCATTTATATAATGCAAATAAGGTCTAAAAGATACAAATTAGAGAATTTGGGCTCATCCCATTGGTCGGTTGGGATCGTCCGGTGAGGTTTCACACAGTTCGGGATGTTAGGTCGTCCTACATGTTCCATCCGGTTTTTATAAAAGTCTTTTGTCGAAACACTTGGCAGGCATCCCGTTGTGACCTTGCTTGGGCACATCGAGTCTGGGGTCATGTCGACGCTACTGGTACGTGTGGTTGGCGCAGGCGCACTTGGTCTAAAACCTCATGGAATGGTAGCCATCGTGTCAAGTACGTCAGGCGGCCATCTTGATTTCAGGCTCAAAGGACAACTTAAGAAAAACAAACACAAAAAGTAATTAAAACATAGAAATAACAAATAAAATGTTAAACCCTCACTAATTCCCCTACGTGCTTATAATTTATCTAGCATATGGCGACATTTAAAGCGATCATATTCACCCATTGATGTCATCTGGTGGAACATACGATAACGTCACAAAAGCAACATATATCATGCGATATTCTATTTTTCTAATATTAGTATGTGTACATATGTTAATTACAAATTATTTTATCCATGCAAAATGCAAATCCCACGTATGTTTCGTACATTAGTAATGTTGTTTAAACTTTACACAAATACATTAATAGTATTATAATTAATAGATTATTCTAATTAGTATAAACATGCAGAATGGGGGTGTATACAAAATGTTGTACTACCCGCTCCATCAATCCCCCCTTTGGTGATTATATCACCACACCATTAAAATGTTATATTACTTTTATGGAATCGAGGTGAGTTCTTGCGTTTATTCATAACTCAGTTTTCCCAGTCTCTTCTCTTTTTGCAGTCTTATACATATTTTCCTTGACTTCTTCTAATTCTATTTCTTCAAATTCTCTCTCTTGTTTCTTATCTTTTCTCCTTAAATTTTCTCTTTTTAACTTTTTCTGAATTTTATTCTTTTTACGACAAATACACCCTAATCTTATTATTAATACTATGAAAATCACACATGTTAATGGAAATAAGATTTTACTTAAAAAGGTACTACCTAGGTTTACTAAGGAATTCTTAATAGCAGATATTTTCTTTCCAATCTTTTACGAAACACCTTCAACCTCCAGTGGTGCAATTTCATCATGCAGTTCAGTTATATTTTTAATATAAATTCTCAAATCTTTACTTTCGTCTGGAATGTAAGTACAATAATGTTGAACTTTCAGCATTCCACAAACTCCACCCTCCTTTGCCAATAATATATCAAGGGCAAGTCGATTTTGCATTACCATGGCACGCATGGCAACTATTTCAGTGTTTACCAATAAAAATCCTCCAGCGGTGCTTGTTGACAAGCGATCCACTGCTGTTGAAAGCCTTCTAATTTTGTTTGCATTCAGAGATATTCCCACCGCTGGTATCAATGCTCCAAAGATATCACCCACAATTTCTGACCAAGATTCTCTCTTCCTACGTGCTAAATAACTAGGGGTGGGTGGAATTTGCGAAATTCACTTTCACAAATTATCGCGAAAATGTTAAAAATCTCCGCAAACACACGGAAATATCGCGAAGATGCGGAAGTTTTTTTCCCGCCCGTTTGCGGTATTTTCTGCATGGTCGCGGCTCGCCAACTTACCCATGCGGTTGCTCGTGGGCGCGGCCATCTTGTTTTCACTTGTCTCGCGGTGCATGATCGCGAGAAGAAAGATGTGATCGCGCGACGAATGACGTTACTGCGGGATCGAACTGTCGCGAGACAGCGCAAATGGCTACCAACAATCCAACATCTCGTGGAGAACGCGACCGGATCCGGAAAACTTGTCGGCGAACGCGGGGATTTAGGTAAGGCGATCGCGCGCACGCGAGAATGTATTATTTTACAGTGCAAGCAAGCAAAAAATTTCCAGTAGAATGCAGATTGCGGAAATTTTGACATTTTCGCGCTCTCCGCGGAACGCGAAAATGTCAAATTATCACAATTTCCGCGAGCGGAACGGAATTTTAGCCCAGGCCTATAAATAACTACCTAAGTTATGTACACCATCATCTCCTCTTCCCATATGAAAAATCTTCGGGAAAACTAGGCCTACATAACGTGCCATACCAATGGTCTGGCAAACGATAATACGTCTTGTTCCTGCAAATAAAGTATAACCCAGGAAAAACTGGATCATTTCCACCTTTAAATCCCTATCCACCCATGATTTAGTATGTATCATGGCACTCACTATTACCTACAAAGTAATTATCATATGCAGTTTGATTCCTTCTAATACACAATTTCCCTTTCTGAGGCCAATGTAAAGCCATAGTTGGACTAGCTTCTCCTTTCAAGTGTTTTTCCGTTTCTACATCCCAGACTGTCTTCTCCACTTTTCCTTCAGATGCCTTCCTATGCATTTTCAATCTCCTTTCTTCAACCATAACCAAAAATGTATTTTCTTCTTTCTTTAACCTACAAGTCAAATTGTTTTTAAATATATATTCTAATGTTAGTTCTTTAGTCTCTAAGAAAAATTCACCTAATACCTTTGCAGGTTTTACCTTGTTTAGCTTGTTAATTGATGGTACTTGTGAAAATATGTTATCTACGTCTGAAAAATAATACTCTAACGTCCCTGTTTGGTAAAAGAAACTAGCTATTACACTACATGTTATTCCATAAGCTACTGGAAGGTGGTGATAAGTCACTCCCTCCGATACAGATGCAGGTAACTGCATACAAACGTAGCAGTCCCTTACGTCCAATGTCTTTACATACTCATACAATAATTTCGAAAATACATTATTAGAAAAATTAGTTATAGACCTATCTTTATGCAATTAGTTCCTATCTATTCTAGTTGTAACTACCTTTTGAATCTTTTCTATATTAGTTTTGTTTTCACTATGTCCTTCTATCGTATCTATAGTAACCTTAAATGAGATCATTAGAGCAAGTATACTCCACAGAAGCATTAGTAATCCTGTACAACAACAACACATTTTACACCATCTTTTCAAAAATATACATCTACCTTTTCTACTATCCGTGTTTGCCATTTTTGTTAAAATGGACAGTGTCTTTTGCCTTAGCCTCTTCTACTTCACAACTAGTTTGTCTAACCCAAGGCTCTAAGCACCTACTTGGTTCTACCAGTTTTTGGCTTTTTCCCGTATTTTATTGTCTTTCAATTAGCAGCTTCCTTGTCTCATTCAGTTTGGCATCTCATCATCTTTCACTTTTCCTTCGTGATCTGAATACAGAATGTCCTGAACATCCGCTTCTTCTCCAATATCGGACACGATAACTCTCAGGATTTCCGATTCTTCGTCCTCCTCAACCACTTCCGGTACAATCACCTCTGGATTTCCTTGGCTATCCGCCTCTTCTTTTACTTCAGGCAGGGCCACATACGTCCATTCTGGTGACTTATACATTTGGTTAGGTTTCCTCGTTCTTTTGCTCTCTTTAATTACAACTATTTCTTCATCTTTTGATTTCCCTTGACTCGTTACTTCATTCACTTGTTCAGCTCTTGGTGAATTTACTCGTGTCAATCGATATCTCAGTCTTTTTATTTTATTTGGCCAAACGTCGTCTTTTGCTGCTCTTTTCAGTTTACTTCCTTTACCATTCTTTTCAGTTCTCCAAGCTCTCTTTCTTAGAACTCGACCTTCAGGTACTTCGTCTTCGCTTTCCTCTGACTCTGTTTCAACTTGCTTTTTACTTTCAACAGCTTCTTTTTCCACCACTTCTTTCGTTTTCCCTACTTCTGTCCCTCCTCGAATCTCCGGCACGCAATCTTCCTGCTGACTATTTGTCCCTACTTCTAACTGGATGTTGGAATTCCCTACACCTCCTCGGGGGTCTTCCGCAGAAATCTTTCCCTCTCTCTCTGTATCTGGCACCTGTCCATCTAAATTGGTTATTTCAGGTGTAATTTCTCTCAATCTTTCATCTGGAACTTCTCTCTCAGTAATTTCTTTAATTCTCATTTCACTGTCTTTTTCTTTTCTCGTACATTGAGTTCCTTGTTCAGTCTCTGAGTCTAAGCTGGTATCAGAAATCTGTAGCCTTCTTCTCAGGGAGATACTTCTGGGGACGAAAGTTAGAGTTGACTCTGATTCCCCCCTTTCAGGATTTTCTTTTCTTTTTGTCTCTTCGTCATCTGATTCAGTACTAGATTCTGATTCGTCAAAATATTCCTTTTCTTTGCTATCCACTGGATTTGGAATTCTCAATGTGTGACTCGCATGAATCCAGTTTTTCAGTCCAGCACACTTCACAGCTGTGGTTGTGGTCAAAATAACTTGTCGTGGTTTTCCCCACCCTGGAACCAAACAGTTTCTTCTTCTGTGTACTTTTATTCTTACCCAGTCCCCTGGGCTCAGATCATGGGCTTGCTTCTTTTCAAGGGTGGTGGCATCCACTCCAACCTGATGAAACACAGAATGAACTGCGTCAGCCAGGCTTTTACAGTAATCCAATACCATGTCATCAGTTATAGTCATCAACTTGTTGACTGGTATGAACACATGTCGCATCGCCCTACCCATGATCATTTCATGGGGGCTCAACCCTGTAGTTCTGTATGGAATTGATATAATAGTCATGAGTACCAGAGGCAAGACATCAGGCAATTTCATACCTGTGGCTAAACACATTTTCCCTCTCCTGTTTTTAATAGTACCATTCATCTGTTCCACTACACCAGAAGCCTCTGGGTGAGAGGCACAATGTAGTTTTTGTTGTACATTCAATGCTTCACAAATCAATTTTATGATCTCATTATGGAAATGCCTTCCTCGGTCTGATTCAATTGTTCCTGGGAACCCGAATCTAGGGATAAATTCCCTCAAAGAATTTTTTGTAACTGTTATTCCATCATTTCTCCTTGTTGGGAATGCTTCCACCCATCTAGAAAACAAACAGACCATAACTAGAACATACCTCCACCTGTTACAGGGAGGCATCTCAATGAAATCCACTTGCATTCTGGTTAAGGGCCCTCCATCTCGACCTATTGTTCCTAGGCTCACTACTGTCTTTCATCCAGGGTTGTATTGCTGACATATAAGGCATCCTTGACAAAGACTTTCTTCTACAAGTCTAAATTTTGCATTGTATCAGGTCTGCTTGAACGAGCTGATCATAGCATCTCTCCCTATGTGTCCCTGGCCATGATACATCTGTGCCATGGCAGACATCATGCTATCAGGCATAACTGGTCTTCAATCCCGATAAACCCACACATGATCCTTCTCTCTTGGTGCACATCCTGCTTTTACCCACTGCTTCATTTCCTCATCTCCTGCTTCTTCCTGTAATTGCCTCACTTCCTCCCAGGTACCTACAGTGTTAGTAAACATCAAGGTGCAAGAAACCACCTCCTTCTCCTTCGCCCTGTTTATCAAATTCTGATTACGTGCACAATATTGAGCCATATCATTGGCGTACTTGTTTACAATGGTGATGTAATCACCAGTCTGACTGTGGGCAGCACACTTCTCAACAGCCAATTGTCTAGGCAGCTGTATCGCCTCAAGCAATTTTCCAACCACCTCAGCATTCTTAATGGGAGTTCCACTCAACGTCAAAAACCCTCTCTGCAGCCATATTTGGCCGAAATCATGTACCACACCGAATCCGTACTGGCTGTCAGTTATCACAGTCACTCTCACACTCATTACTTACATTACTTACATGCTCTAGTTAAAGCGACAAGTTCAGCTACTTGGGCCGATTTTACTCCTTTCAGGGAGGATGCTTCCATTACTGCTGCAACTGTGCATACTGCATATGCTGCACTCAACATTCCATCATCTGTTCTCAAGCAAGACCCATCTACAAACATCACAAAATCCCTTTCTGGTAATGGTACATCTTTTATGTCAGGTCGCGGTTTGGTACAGAAATCAAGTACATCCAGACAATCGTGATCTGCTTCATCTCTGACTTCCACATTCTCAGCATCAGGCAGCAATGTTGAAGGATTCACATTCAAGCATCTCACAAGACTTACATTTCTTGCACCTAATATGACTTTCTCATACTTAGTCAGCCGACTATGTGTCATATACTGAGTGCGACTCCTTGTTAAAAGGATTGCCACATCATGAGGTACAAACACTTTTACAGGATATCCCATCACAATTCCTTCACTCTGTTCCAAACTCCGACAGGAAGCAGCCACTGCTTTCAAGCACCCAGGTAAGGCTTTAGCTACTGGGTCCAGCATTGATGAGAAATATGCAATTGGTCTCCTCAGTTTTCCATGCTTCTGTATTAGAACAGAGAGTGCACACCCATTTCTCTCACTGCAGTACAACTCAAATTCCTTTTCATAGTCAGGCATACCTAACGCAGGTGCTTCACACAACCCATCTCTCAATCACTTAAAAGATGCCAATTCTTCTTTGTTCAAGTCAATGGGATCTCTCACATCACTTCTTGTCAAACGTACCAAAGGCTTTGCGATCAAAGAGAAATTGCTAATCCACTGATGACTGTATCCAACCATTCCAAGAAACATTCTCACCTCTCTTTGGGTTATGGGAGCTCTCATTCCTTTTATGATCCTGATTCTGTCTATTGTTATCTTTCTCAGTCCTTTTTCAATATTTTGGCCTAAATATTGTACTTATTTCTTGCAAAATTGTAATTTTGATGGTGACACTTTAAGTCCTCCATCAGCCAGATGATTCAGCAAGGCTATAGTGTGTATTTCACAAGCTTCACGGGTTTTGGACGCCACAAGAAGGTCGTCGATGTTTAGACTAACACTGAATTTTCGGGCATTTCTAAACTTTCTAAGGATTTCTTCAATATCTGATTAAATATTGAGGGGCTTTCTGTATACCCTGTGGAATTCGGCACCAAGCCAAAATATGTTTGCCAAAACGAAACACAAAGATCTGCTGACTGTCATAGTGCAATGGAATGGAAAAGAAAGCATGGCATAGATCAATCACTGTATACCATTCTGCATCATGGGGAATCTGATACAAAATCACAGATGGATTTGGTTCAATGGGACAGCAAGATCCAACAATTTTGTTTATCTTTCTCAAATCTCGCACTATCCTGAACTTTCCAATAGGCTTTTTCAGTCCCATAATTGGGGAATTGCATGGACTACTCATTATTTCTCTCAGAATGCCTTGTTTTATCATCTTTTCAATCACAGGAGTAACTCCTTCAATTATTTGAGGTGTCAATTTATATTGAGAGACATTTGGATAGCTTACTCCTTCCTTCACTGATATTTTTACTGGATCTACATTTCTCATTAGTCCCACATCTTCTCCTGTGAAATCCCAAACTTCTGCTTTGTCTGCTTTTCTGCTGTTTCAATTCTTTAGGTAATTCATCAGGGTTAAATACAGCATAAGCTTCAGTAACCTCATTTTCCCTGTTCGCCATAGTCATTTTATACAACACATCTTCATCAGGAGTTTCAAATGCTATCCCATCAGGGATACAGAATATAGTGCAATTCATTTTGCACAGCAAATTCCTACCCAACAAATTCACAGAACTTGTGTCGCACACAACAACGCAGTGCATTTCAGAGAATTTCCCTATGCTAACTTTCACTGGTTCTGTAAGATAAGTTTTAATCTGTCTGTTGGATACACCAACTACTTTGATTGTTTCATCCGAGAGAGGAAGATTCTTAACATCAGCTGACCTAACAGTTGATCGAGTAGCACCAGTATCGACTAAGAAAGTAATACTTTCATTATTTATTTTTCCATCTACAAATGGGCCTGTCTTTTCTACTTCTAGAGTTGCACCAAGTACGCACACTTCTTCCTCCTTTCGGCACCGTCAATAACCCTCTTCCGAAGCGCTCTTATCGCGTTGTAACCAATACTGCGAAACAGCATTAGCGCGCGGCGGTTTAGTTACCTGTTCTTCGTTGTAGAATCCTGTCTCATTACTGTATTTCTGTGAGTTTTTGCTTTGTGGAAAAGGCGGTTTTGGCACCTGATTCTGTTGGGTAACAACCTGCTGCTGTCGCTGCGGTTGACCACTCACCTCATTCTGCACCTGTGGATTCAATGATGCATTTTCATTATTGGTACTTGGGGTAAATTTACACTCGGATTTCCAATGCCCTACTCTACCGCAATTATGACATGGGAATTTCTTTTTAGCTTCTTCTATATTAAAATTTCCCTTACCTTTCCCAGGAGTGAATTTTGGTCTGGGGCCTGTATTATTCGCTTGTTCCGCTAACTGAGCTTCCTGTCTTTCAGACACTTTTACTTGTGCCCACATAGCTTTCTCTTTTAACTTACGCTGTTTGGCTTCAATCTCATCCCTTAAATATTTTGCATGTCTCAATACTTCATCTATTTTCTTATTTTGCCAATCTACAGTATGTTGTTTGATCATCTCACTAATTTCTGGACGTAGACCATATACAAATCTGTATACAAAATGACTTAAATCCTTTTCACTCAAATTTTCATCACCACTGAACTGTGTAAAGGCCAAAATCAGCCTTTCGTAATAGGCATGTAACGACTCCTTACTTTCCTGATGAGTTCTGTCAATTTTCACCCAATCTGTTTCTTTGGGAGGTACTTTATTTTTCAGAAAGGCAATAACCTGTTCATATTTCTTCATAACCTCTGGATCAGGGGCTCCTGTTTTTGGATCCCTAGGGTATGCCTGTGTTGGCCAATTTATCATAAGCTTGCACTCTGTCCATAAATCTGCTGGCACTATTATGTCAAATAGACTATTCAAATCAATCCATAATACTTTAGATAATTTCACAAATCTGTCCACTTGCCTATACCACTCGACAGGCTTTTCGCGTATTCGAGGGAAATCATTTGTAAATGACAAAATATCTTGTCTAGTCCATGGAACATGTACATATCCTCCTCCTGGAATTTCTCTCATGGGGCATTCTGTTACTACCTTTCCCTTTTCTCTCACTGGGAATGCTGCAAATGTTTTATCTGAGGCATCATCTCGTTTTCGGTACGACCTGCTTCTCCATTTATCCACATCTCCCCATTTTCTTAACAAAATAATTATCTCCTTAATCTGACTGATCCATCCCATGGTGTTCAAATTTTCAAAATCTTTTTCAGTAAAATCTATTCGATACGGTTTTTGTAAAGCCTTTACCTTTTAAATATCTATACCCATTTGATTTGCTACTTCTTCTAGTCTTTCATGCAGATTTTTTGCACTCCAAGTTACACTTTTGCACAAAAATAGTAACTCCTCATCCTGATAAGTTTTTAATTTCTCTGTGGGGATAGTTCCTACTATTAACTCTTCCAGTACCATTTGTAATTTAGCCACATCTATTGATTGGGATTCTTTGTCTTTTCTCTGCAAGCTTCTCAACCATTCACTCAATTCTTCTGAAGATGGACCTACTGGTTTCTCTACATTACTTCGTTCTGAGTCCCTTTGTGTCTCTAATATTGACTCCATTGTCATCGTATGTCTTTCTGCTACATTTGGACCTATAAATGGGTTACTCGAAACATTTGGTTCAATCATACTCATTGTCTGTCTCCATGGATTTTCATTTAGACTCTGTTTTGGCTTCTCAATCTGTTTATTGCTATTATAAGGAACTGTTAAACAATGTTCACTATCTTTCCGTCTATCAAAAATAGGCATCACAGGACCTATAGTCACCGGAACAGTTACAGCTTCTAAATTTTTAGTCAATTCTCTTATCTTTTCAGTTAATTCTAAAGTTGTTTTTGCTAATTCTGCCGAATTTTCACCACTCATTTTATCATCTGATTTACTCTCTATTTCTCTGATGGCATTATTTTTCCCTAATTCTTGGGGAACTGGTTCAGTCTTAATGATTCGCAACGTTTCTCTCATTGGGGCACTTGGTGTCAACATTTCAGATTCTTGTTGATACGGAGGTGGATTTTTATAAAACATGTCATCAAGAACATCATCCTCCGATTCATTCACTCCATACCCTCTTGATTCTATATTATGTCTCTTTTCCGTACATTTTCTACCTCCAAATTCTTTAGCATGTCTCACAGGAAACAGACCTTCAGTCATACTTGCATTCCGCCACCTTCTCATCCTTTCATCATGAGTGTCATGCCGATATCTGCCAAACATGTACTTATACCTTCCGCCACTCCTCTGTCTCTCTCTGTCATGCATTTCATCTTCCCATTCGGTCAAATCTTCAAATTGTGTCGGTCTAGGTCTCGGTTCTAGATTCATCATTCTTTCTCTCAAATTTCTCAAAACCGCTAAATTAAATGAACCATGCTCTGGAAATGCCAAAACTCCATAATTTTTAGTGTATTTTACCCAATTGTCTAACCAAATACAAGTATGATATCCGTATTTCGCAACCATGAAGGATGCAGGCGTTTTCGGCGGGGGAAGCAACTGTCCATCCCTAGTCACAATCGGTTTGTCCTTTTTAAACCATTTCTTGATTTTTCCGAACCAGGACTTTTTCTCCTTTTCTGGTGGATCGTAATACATCTTTTCTGTCTTCCGTGTATCGCTAGTCTTCTCTCCTTAGGACTGTATTGTTGTTCTTGACCAATCGTAGCGCGACTCACACTAACGCACCAATCCGGAGCGTCTACGACACTTCTGCAATTCTCCAATCCCAGCCCGACTCACACTAACGCACCAATCCGGAGCATCTAGGTCACCCTGTAATTCACCACTCCTAGCGCGGCGTACACTAACGCATCAATCAGGAGCATCTACGTTTCTAGCTGATGTGCCAATCCCAGCGCGGTCTTTCTGAGGTCAGCAGCCGCTGCTGCAGCTCCTGCTCCTGTTGACCCCTCCTTTACAAAATTCTCTCAGTAAGCTTTTTACGTTCTTCAAATTCACAAATCTGTTAATAACGACATAAAAACGCCACCATTGTCCACTTCGCTAACCAAAGAACAGTCAATGACCTTTCTCACAAGAATTCCGTCTTTCCCGAGAGCAGCGCTTACCTCTGCCCTACTACAGAATCGTTACTTCCCTTGATAAAGTAGCACATCCCTCTACTTTACCATTCTAACAAGCATCAGCTAACCATTTCTCCAGAATTAAGACACCTAGTTGGAGACCCAATGCTCCTGAGAAACAAAACCAGAGTTTCACAATTAACCTGAATGCTATTTCATTCACACACTTTCACAGAGAAAAATGTAATACATTCACACAAAATTCTGTTTTTCCCGAGAACAGCGAACAGTCTGTCCTACTACAGAATTATAACAAACGTTAATAAAGTAGCACTTCCCTCTACTTTATCCTTCTAGCAAGCTAAGGGAACACCTATTACCTTTCCAGTGATAAGCGTTATCAGAGTACCTTCTGGACTCCTGGTACCTAAGACCGAAATTTCACAGGAGACCTTCGCTACCATACACTTCTTTCATACAGGAGATATTCCTAATGGAAACACACGACAATGTCACTGAATCGAACCCAGACAATGCGTTGTGCAACTTCAATCATTACATGTTTCCCCTGTATACCTACAGGGCAACAACAATTCGGTCTTTCCCGAGAGCAGCGCTTACCTCTGCTCTACTACGGAACTGTCACAAACTTCCGACTTCCTACATCCCAGAAGTCGTGCAAACAACATAGAACCTGATGCGACTCCACATAGAGTGTTAATACATAAACCAATACCAATCAATAATCAATAAGCAATGTACAAGCAATAATCACCTAAACCAAAACAATAATAACCATCATCTTACTACCAGAAAACTGATGCAGCGCGGAAACCTGGGTAATGGGAATCACGACAACACCCCGTACCTAATATCCTCCCTTCGTCACAGACCAGATATCACATTAACACATTCACTCCTACAATCATTGGTGGGGCCCATTACACCAACATTCACACTTCGCTTCTCACTGGTCTGCACTTGCAGGAGAGATGAGTGTTCCAAGCACTGACATGAAAGGAATACCTTATAACTATAGAGTGAAAAATATTTACACTTTTATACACTAATACCCTTATTACTGCACATCATAGACCTAAATATTAAGATACTCCTCCCACATGATCAATGGATCAATTAGTTGATTTGATTTTGATGATTTAGTCCTACTAAAGCATATTCAAAGATCCTGATCTACTCCCTCTCAATAAATGACCAAACACATTTTCTTGTTAATCAATATTTTTGTTTATCTAAATAATGCAAGAATTTAAGTTCCATCTAGTAAATTTATTAATCATTACGCAAATCACAGAACACCATATTTACCTATTCTGGCTATCGGTCGTCCTCTAAATTATCAAATTTAGTCGTCAGCACACTACAGTCCCAAAGATCGGGTCAAGGACCAGAGACGTGCAAATATCGATCAGTGCCCATAGATTTTTGGAAGTCCGTAGTTCATTAAGAATTTGGGCAGCAATTCAGTCTGTCAAAGATTCAGGAATACAGCCGTCACGAAGCGTCACCGTCGTCTCCGTCAGCAAAAAGATAGTATGAGAAAGAGTTTAACTCCCCTTTCTACTCTAACGTCATTTATATAATGGAAATAAGGTCTAAAAGATACAAATTAGAGAATTTGGGCTCATCCCATTGGTCGGTTGGGATTGTCCAGTGAGGTTTCACACAGTTCGGGTTGTTAGGTCATCCTACATATTCCATCCGGTTTTTATAAAAGTCTTTTGTCGAAACACTTGGCAGGCATCCCGTCGTGACCTTGCTTGGGCACATTGAGTCTGGGGTCATGTCGAGGCTACTGGTACGTGTGGTTGGTGCAGGCGCACTTGGTCTGAAACCTCGTGGAATGGTGGCCATAGTGTCAAGTACGTCAGGCGGCCATCTTGATTTTAGGCCCAAAGGACAACTTAAGCAAAACAAACACAAAAAGGAATTCAAACATAGAAATAACGAATAAAATGTTAAACCCTCACTAATTCCCCTATGTGCTTGTAATTTATCTAGCATATGGCGACATTTAAAGCGTTCATATTCACCCATTGATGTCATATGGTGCAACATTCGATAACGTCACAAAAGCAACATATATCATGCTATATTCTATTTTTCTAGTATTAGTATGCGTACATATGTTAATTACAAATTATTTTAGCCATGCAAAATGCAAATCCCACGTATGTTTCGTACATTAGTAATGTTGGTTAAACTTCACACAAATACATGAATAGTGTTATAATTAATAGATTATTCTAATTCGTATAAACATGCAGAATGGGGGGGTATACAAAATTTTGTACTACCCGCTCCATCACCAGCATGAACAGTTCAGTTTCTGCACTACACGTTCTTGCTTCAGTTATACACCAGCAGAGGAAAGTGGAAAGGCTCAATGGACATAACGAACTAATATCACCACCTCCTCTAATAATGGTGGAAATGCAAGCATCCTCAATTACTCAGCATGGACTACAATCACAGAAGCCACGGCCTTATCTTATAGAAGTGCATTTTTGGAGATGACAGAGAGCCTGACATAGATTTTGGTAGGGGGGTTCTCCATTACAAATATGATAGAAGTCCAGTCTGCCTGATTACAAGTGCATTAAATCTTAATGCACTAGTAGTAAGACAGGCAAGATATCAATCATGGCCTTCACATGTGCCAAAATCTCAATCAGATCCAACATTTTTAAACTAAGTTGCGGCAAATTTTCTCTGTGGCTCTAGCAATAGCTTTGATATTGGTTTTGATAAATTCTCATCACCTAATTTATTCTAATTTTGATCAATCTCTGCTTTAATTTCCTCTCAACCGCTCTACACAGAAGAACCCTTAACCCATGATACTCTGAGCCATTCCAATCAGATCAATTAGATGTTCAAAAAGCATAAAGTCCCTTGAGGATAAGATGACTAAGAAAAGCTTATCAGCTTCTGCTCTGTCTCGAGATTTGTGAGGGGAAGATGAGAATTGAGGGAAAAATAGCTTCACTCCCGCTTTATCTCCCCCTCCTCCCTATTACAGACTAAGTGTGCCCTTCATGGAATCCAAAGTGAGGCTTGACAGCACTGGTTTTCAGGATGGCAGAGTGCTCATGAGGTCATCGATTAAGGCGGGAGAATGCGGATTTCCATGTTGATCAAGTCCTCGTCGATGGCATGATTGAGAAAGTTGCAAAATGGAGTTGAAGCGGCACCAGCATGAACTGATTCCGCTGTCACAAGAAGAACATGTGGGAGCTGTGGCAAAGTCAGGCCCATTGGCGATGGACGAGGCACCCTTGGATCAGCTGGCAGGTTTATCCCACAATTGTTCTCCTGGATTTTAATTAGAGGTGGACAGTGTAACGTAATCACATGGAATTACCTAATAATTCCACAAGGTTAATCTCGTGAGAGGAATAATTCCTCATTCAGAACTATTTTTTGTGTGCAAAAATGCTGTCTTGCACACACAATGGACACAAGGATGCATTTTGCAGAAAGAGACACTCGTGCTAACTAAATGTGCTCTTGTGTAAGGATTTTCCTCAAAATTACTCATGAATAACAGAGGAGGAGCAATAGCAGAATTATCTGCAATTTTGCTTCAAGGACAATTGCAGGACTTCCCAAATTCGTCACATTTTCTCCTGCATAATTGGAATTCTGCTCAGGCCTGCTTTTAAGGTTAGGCAGGAGTAGTACACCAGCTGAGGGTTCCAGGAGGTCAGGAAAAGAACTTGGGGTCAGGACCTACTCCAGCAGAAGTCACCAACAGGTCAGGTCCAGCTGAAGCTGGTCCGCTGAGCTCTTCCAGAAAAGCGTGCTTCTTGTAGCATTTGTGTCCATGTAGCTTAAAAGGAGGTCAAGTAACCGACAATTGGAGTCCACGTATTTGCCCAGGGTCGAAGTCGGGGCAGATCCAGCCCTTATGGTTTTCCTTCCTGTAGGAGGTGCAGTCCTTCTTCTGTATTCCATGAATAGAGTGCCCAATGGTGCCACATTTATCCCTGGCACTAACCTGTGGTTGGGGGGGACAGCTAGGCCCTTCGAGACCAATAAAAAAGAAGTTCCCAGGGGTAACGCTACTCAGTTGCTGTATGCTCTACTGCAAATAATCCCACAATGTCGATCAGCCTAAATCCAACATGGCAGAAACTTTCTTCTCTTCTGCTGAGCTCTTGTGCCCACTTTAGACATATGACCAGGGAAATGAGTAAACCTTCCCCTCTTGTCATTCAAAGCCTCTCCAATTGAAATTGGTGCCTGTCTGGCTAGGACTACAAAAGGATGGCAGGCCCAGGCATAAACTACATCTGCCGATGACACCCTAGGCATCCTTTAAAGCTAACTAAGTTCCTTAGCATAGCCCAGGTGGTCCCCCTGTCAGTGGAACAAAACACCTCTCTAAATTCAAAGCATTTGTCTGAGGTCTAGGAGCCATTTCATGCCTCATCAAGGAGCCATTCAGCTCTTGGGTGACAATTGGAAGCTCATGCAAATAAGCTTGCAGAGGCTTTAGGCAGGTTATACATATGAACCAGTTTTACCTACCACAGTAAAAAACGCTTTTCGGGTATTCTCACTACTGAAATGTTTAAACTTAACCTTTTACAAGTCCTACTTTTTTATCTGGTTCCTATATTGAGCAAACTTTATTTATTGTTAACTCTCAATGCTTTCCTACAGACTATCTTACTTTTTTAGGACACTGTGACTGTAAGGATATTTTTAACATTAACCATATATATCTCCTACTTTCAAGTATCATATACCCTCCCTTATGGGCATTAAAGGCCAAATTAGCAGTGAATTATTAATATTTAAAAGAGGGTTTAGACCAGTGGCGGCTTGCCATGGAAGTGCTGCGGGGCGGGGGAAGGGCAGGTGGGGGGCTAGTGTAGTCTGACATACGATGGACAGGAGTAAGGTAAGTAATGAAATAAATAAAACTATTTACCTTACATGTGCTGTATCGCCGAGTTGGCGATGAAGCGCCCGTAAGGTAAATTGTTTTATTTATTTTTTTGTATGTTTTGCAGTGTCACTGTACTTGTCACACAATATGTGTGGCAATCCACTCTTGAAATGTGACTTACTGGCCCTACATAAATTTGGTACTATACACTAGGGACTTACAGGTAATTTCAATATCCAATTAGGAGTGTAGTCAGAGCACATGCAGTGGGTCCTGGTTAGCAGAGTCCCAGTAAAAAGAGGCATTTTCCGACAGTCATCATCATTCAACTATCTGAGAGATGAATTATTATTTTTTTACCTCATTCATCAATATTTGTTGGTTTGTTGATCCTGTGTGCCTCTACCCCTGGGAGTTACATAACGTTCTCTGATTTTGTATTCTGGTTTCCTGTTGGTGTACTTTCTTCTTCCTCATCCTTGGTAGTTTCTGTTTCCACCTGGGTCTCTCCTTTTTTGTTGATGCATATTTCAGCCCCTCCTCGGAAGGCAGGACATATATAAAAAAATCCCTTTTGGCTTCCCACCTTCCAAAGTACTTGCGTCTCCCATTCCAGAAACATCAATCTCATCAATTGTGTCCGATTCTTTGTCAGAGGCTATACTGATGCAGCTCACTTGTTTTTTATCCATTTGTTCTAGCTAATGTAAGCTATGACATTTTCTATTAAATTTAGGAATACATTTTTAGCCTTTATTTCGTCTTCCTAGTTTGACCAGCCTCTTGTTCATTTCAGTTCCCTATGTCCGTCAGATGCGCTTGTTGTTTTCAACCAATCAATTACATCATTTATTTCTTTACTTATTCCTTCCTGGTACTCCATGCATACTTGATCAAAAGCTTTAACATTCCTCTTGAGCAAGATGCTGAATTTAATTTTGCATCTATTCTTCAAGCATTTTAGGATCTGCGGGGTCAAACAATGGTATTATAAGATTTGATGCCCCTGACTGAATCCACATCATTTTGTCGATGAAGTTTCCCATCATTTGCTAAGGTCTGATAACTCTCTGGGCCATTTTGTCTTCTAATTTAACACTGGTCATTAGAACTTTGTAGTACCCTGAGAGGAAAAAGGGTTAACAAAAATGTAAATCTCAAGTTATATTGTGATCTTGAAGACCACATAGTAAAACAAATATACCCTAATAAAACAAAATCACCAAAGGAAGATCAAAGCGTTATAAAGTATTGGTCCTCAACAGCAATGAGCGTATAAGACTTTCTGTTGCAGCAATGCAAAAGATAAGGAAAATAATTTGATGATTAGACAAATAGTTTTGATCCTTCTCCCTATACTTGGGAACAATTTGCAACATCTAATAAACCATACACTCAACCAGGGATTAGAAAGGCCCTATTAAATCAAAAAAGCAAGAAAGATGCGGACATCAAAACTTTGTAGAAGTTCGATTGGTAAGAAACCATTTATAGCATCAAGGCACACAATCAGATATATGAAGAGAGATCTGTATGTCTCCAAATCCAAAAGGAATCTGACTAATCCCAAGGTGGAATTACTTATTAAAATGCAAAAACATTCAAGAAATATAACCTCATAACCCTCAGAGTACTTTTCCAGCTCACAGAAATAGACGTGACGCTTTAAACAATGCCCCCATAATCCAATCTCTGCTTCCAAAGCATCCTTGGGTTCCTTCCTTAATCTGATAGTACCAACTGGTAACACTCCCTTTTTCTCCAAAATGATTTAACCTTGCCAGTTCTTCCTCGCCTTCTTGTCAGTTCTTCCTCAACTCACTGTCTCATAAATACAATGTGTTTTTCACTAACTAATTAATGTTTTGAGCGGCACCCGCAGAGGAGAAACCATACAGTAAAATAGCTTTCAAGTTAATACTAAATGTTTCAACTGTAAGCTTAGTGCCCACAGTCATGCTAACTTACCAGTTCTCTTAAATGCATATAGCTACAACAAAATACATATAAGCCAATAAATGGAACCTATGAGGAGAGTCAGGTTATAATATACTGTACTCTTATGCAGCACAATAAGCTGATACATGTAGTAATAAACGAAAATGACAACTAGTCAAATTTTATATGAAAAACATTGAACTCACATATGATTCATTCTCAGCACTCCACCTTACAATCTAAACCTATATAAGATTATTATCAGAGAGCCAGATTTTTTCCAAAAAAGAAAAATAATATGCATGCACATATATGTGCCTAAACACACAGTAAGATCATGTTCCAAACATTTTTTGTACCATATCTCATTTGTATTATTGCATCACATGACTATATAAGTTCAAATGTAAATATATATATATATATAATATATATATATAAAACCTAGCTTCCATTTTTTTGCCAATAACAATGGCACCGTTTGACGAATCTTCATGAAATTTTCCAAACTAATTGTTCATTCAGGTCAGCTCCTGTCTTGAAAGTTTAGGGGTAATTCGTGAAGGGGGGGCCGAGGAAAAAAGGGGCTCCCTAAATGGGTTTTCTCCATGTTAATTTTTGTACGAAACTTTAGACACGGCTACAGCCCGAACTGCTAAACGGAATTGCACCAAATTTGGCAGAGAGATAGCTCTTGGTCCGGAAAGCACACTTTTGTTTAAATGCTGTAGATCTGTTTTTGAGATATTTAAATATTTACAAATATCAATATTTGAGAATAGTGAGATCTGATTGGCTAAGGTGTTCCGAGCACGAGCTTGCCTGGGATTGGCTGCCAACACTTCAAACTAGGAAGCCTTGGCAGCCATTTTGTGAGTCAGTTGAAACGAGTTGGGGAAAAAGGGGGAAAATAATTGGAAGAGGGTAGGGTAGGACCACTGTGACATTCTTAGGGTGCTCAGGGGGTGTCACAGGGAGTCGGAACGTAAAGAAACAGTTTTATATGTTTTCAGCAGAATTCGCGTAGGGACTGGAAATCACGGCAGGAAAAATAAAAACAAAGAGCGGTGGGGAGTGCTTCATTTAATTAAGCCCCCAGGTGGGCCAGTTCCTGGAAGCAATGTTTAGTTATGATGTGGGGTTTACTTCTGTCATGGAGAGCTCCACTTCCTTGGAGTAGATATAATGATATGGGGGGTAGGTATCTTCCCTCCCCCTCCGCGGAGTAGCATGTGTTTTGAGGTATACGTAAAATTTAAGTGTGGAGGAGTGAAGTTTCCCCCAGACTGTCCTGGGGGGCGCTATTTCTTAGGGCATTCAGGGAATAAAATGTGGAGTCTGTTGCGGACTGCTGACCCCAGGGAGTACGATGATAGCGGGCTTTAAATTGGATGGAGGCGCATCGTCCAATTTCCCTTGAGGAACTTTCCATGGCTCTGGGTATCGTTATCTCCGAGGGCCGGTTCCAACAATGCGCTGTGGTGCCCTCGCCATGGACACTGTAGTTTGCTATGGCAAGGCGGGATCTATGCAGAGTTCTGGCTCTGTCATAGCAGACCTTTGCTTCGCTTGATGGAAGCGCGAGGAGGAAAATTGCTCTCGCCTTTATGAAGCGAAGTAGATTTGCTTTTGGGCAAAGCAAGCTTGCATGAAGCAGCTGGCTTTGTTGAAAAGGAATGCCGGCTGCCACAAGAGGCGAGGAGCTGGCAGGGAGTGCAGGGAATTATGACTTTTTGCCCGTTTACCCAACATTTTGGCGAGGCTCCGGTGGTGCGGTTCCCTGGGCCTAAAATGGTCCGACTGAAGTGGTGTAATGAGACTTGAGGGGGCTCCCCTGCAAGGTATGTGGAGGGGCCCCCCTCTCGACTCAATCAGGAGCTCTCTGGCTGGAGCACTGTGCTGAGGGGGCCCCTTGGAGCCTGGGGGGCCTGCACACCATGGGGGCTGTGGGGGCCTGTGTTACTGAGTTATAGGGTGGCTCCAAAAGAGCCCTTATTTTCATTGTGAGTTTGTTGGAGCTACATGTAAGTGTGGATGCACAGCTTCAGGTTGTTGAGAAAAACTCTGGGCCATATTATCAAGAACGGCGATAACATTATAGACACTTTAGCGGCAGGAAACTGCCGCTAAAGCGCCAATAAGCGGCTTGATCATATGCCCTAGAGAATTCCAATAGAAGTCCACATTCTGGTGTGAAGGACCACAGACCTGGGCTTCTATTGGAATTCTCTAGGGCATATTATCAAGCCCCTTAGCGCTGCTTTAGCGGCAGTTTCCTGGCGCTAAAGCGGCGATAATGTTATCGCCGTTCTTGATAATAAGGCCCTCTGTTTCCTTGATCTGTGAAATGAACTCCATCACTTCTGTAGATGCTATCCATGTCAAAATGTCTGTTGTTGTTGTAGATTGACCCCATTCTATGATCTCCGGTATGTAGATACAGCTTTATTTACATTCTTCCTAGTTTTCTCAATCTGAGGACAGAATTGATTTGACCATTTCCACTTCTGTCTTTGGCATATATTGGAGTATATGTGCACAATCATGAGGTCAGGGGGTTGGAGATGCAAGGAGGTTTTAACCAAAGGCAACAATTGGTGCCACTTTAATCCTCTCTTTGCAAACCATTTAATGTCCACATTTTGTAAACCTAGGTCTTTGTCAGTACGTCTGTGTTCAGCATACCTTTTGCACCAGAAAACATAGCTGTGTCCTACGATCCATACTAGCATTTTGAAGGTGTGGCTGGAAGGAATCAAAAGATGTCTGTAGCTCATGTAGTCCATTGGTAGAATGAGAGATATGTTGAAAGGTGTAGAAGAAGCTTTTTTTTGAGAAAACGATAACTGATTGGGTGATGAAGAACATTGTGTAGTGAAAACTAGGGTGCATGTTACTTTCGTGAAAAAGTATGTTTTCTGATTGGTTAATAAAAAATGTTTGAAACGTACACTACAAAGGAGCGCAACCAAACCTGCTACTTGCATTTGGAAGGTACTATTCTTAACTAAATAAAATGGTGAACTTGTGACCTGCACCTGCTGTTGAATGTCCCAGAAATTATTAGGATGAAGTATGGTGAACTTATGACCTGCACGTGGCGTTGAAAGTTCCAGAAACTGCTGGGATGAAATTTGGTGAACTTCTGACCTGCAGCCTTCCGTTAAATGTTGCAGAAACTGTTGATATGAAAATTGGCGGAAAGGTGATTGGGGAGGAGTTGAAATAACTGTGGTATTTAAATATGAAATGGAAAATGTATTACAACTGGTAACCAATTAAAGTAAATTTTTCAAGATGAGTAGTATGTCTAGAAAAAGTGTGTTCTTTAAAATTTGCAGTAGTATTATCAGAAATAGGCTTCTGAATTGTTGTAAGGGTTTGGGCTGGATGGCAATGCAGCAGTGTGTGGGAGTGAATAATCCACAAAATAAGATAACCAGTTTGGGGCATTTTAGAAGAGAGTTAGAGAGGGTTAATATGAGTAACCAATAGGAATGTGTTTTGCAATTTGAAATAATGAAGGAAGGATTTATATGTGTTATGTGCATGTATCTGTGCGCAAAGAGTGGGGAACTTTGCCATTACTGGTTGTATTCTTGACGAGAGTCTTGAATTATACATTTTTTGTCTGAGAAAGAAAATATTCCGTGTGTTTGTGAAATTCGCAATCTGTATTCCAACTACAGAGGTGAGTTGCAAATTAATAAGGTGTGTTATATATTGTGTAGTAGTGGTTAAGTCTTTGAGACAATATTTTTAAGTTTGAAAATATGTTTTGTGGTAAATAACATAGTATTACTGAATTGTGCTGTTTCACATTTGTTACAAAATGTGCATAGAGTGAGTAGTTGCTAAACAAGTACCCCATATATATTCAGGAGTTTTGGAGGAAGAAGTATAGTTTGTCATGTTTAAAGGAGTCTATGGTTTTGAAAGTGTAAACAGGGTTAATTTGGGTTCCAAAATGGATTTGGGCAACATTACATTTTTTTTGCACGTTTGAACATTGTTACTTGTCGAAAAATAGTGGGGGGGGGGGGTAGAAGAGGCATGTTTTATTACCTTGAGGGAAATAAAAAAAAAGAAATGTTGCGTGCAGACATTGTGCTCGGACTTTTGACACTGGTGAGCTATGTTTGTACATAAGTGTAGGAAACTGTCACAGTCCCTGGCCGTGCAGAATATGCAGACATTAAAAGGCTGGCAGATCGAAAGACTAAGAATGACACGTCCCTTTCTCTATGTATTTTTACATGTGTAATGCATCGGAAGATTCCATAACTATATACCAGTGGTATACATCGATTTGTATGTTTCTTTTAAGTATGTGCTACTACGAAAAGATACAGCTCCATGTACGCATGCTTTCATTGATATGGTGACACTCTCAACTGTGATATGAAAAAGGTTTCTGCTTTGCATTTGAATAGAGTCAAAACTGTTGCTGAGTAGTGAAGAATGAAAAGACAGATGAGGTGAAATACAAGGTGGTAAGGGGATTAGTGATTATGGTACTTTGTATGAGAGTTTGGGGAGGTATTGTTGAGTCGCACCGTATATATTTTAGTGTTTTCGTGTAATGAGGAATGCAGTCTCTTATTCTGAAAGGTCTGCATGGTGTTCCGAGTAAGGTACAGGGTTGAATTGATATAAAAGACCGGCCCGGTCAATGTAAGAGAAATAGGGATGTTTGTAGATTGTGCCTTAGCAGAAAATATAGGTTGGGGGGATCATTTTTTTACAAGAGATATGTTTTATGAATGTGTGAGAGATAAAAAAGAAATAAAATGTTTGGAGCATATTTTTTGTACAAATTTGTTCACACTGGTGAAGTAAATGTGTATATAAATGTAGGGAATTGTGAGGGTCTTTCCCTGTGCTGAATCTGCGTATATTAGAGGGTCGGCAGATCAAGAGTTTGCAAATGACATGTCCTCCCTTCACCCCCCTCCTTCATCCCGCAACTTACCGGTTGGTCTCCCATTGTTTGTTAAAGGAACAGAAGAGAGGCCCATGTACTCTGAAAAATAGCACTTAGATCTTCACTGGATTGTTGGTGGCATCTGTACAGTACAGAGAAAGTTGCAATCAGTTTCAGTGGTACACAAGTGCACTGTGTGATGTTGCAAGGGTTTCATGGTCTTGTGTCCAAGGTACAGTGATGAATTGGGGTCCAAAATCGGCCAGGGTAATGTACAAGAAATAGCCTTCTGCAGATTTAAGCTTGTGGGAAAATACTGGGGGGGCCTTTAACATGGACATGATTTATTAACTTCAGCGAGAAGTAAATAAATTAAATGTTGTTTGCACACTTTGTGCATTGCTTTGTGCACACTTGTGAAGCACACGTGAATATAAGTTGAGGTGTTGTCAAGGTTCGTGCTTGGAAGGCAAGGGCTGGACCTAGCTTCCGGAGGCGGAAGGCGAGTTTCTTGTCCTTGGCAGGGAGTGAAGGGACGCTTCGTCTACAATTGGCCAGGCGTGCCTCTAATGACAAGGCGCTGGACGCTGCAAGGGTGTGGGGAGCTTTAGTAGAGGGGCTTTGTTCTCCGGAGGAGCTGGACGAGGGGGACAGGGCTCCTGTAGACATGGACCAGAGTGTGGAGCCTAGGGCGGGGCCCTCTGGGACTACTGGGGAGACTGTTCAGGATGAGGCCACTTAAGTACACTCAGGGAGGAATCAGCGTCTGCACAACATATTAAGAATTGTCGAAAAAGTCAAGGTGGGAGCATAGAGCACATATGGGTGGCAACATGGAGCCTCCTGTCCTTTGAGAACAATGATAGTGGCTTTTCTATTGATTTGAGTTAGGCTTTCTCGGAACACGGGGTTCTAAATGCCTAAGCTGAAGGGGGGTTGACGCGGGCACACTGACAAGGGGGGGTGGGGGTAGAGAGGGTGGGGGAGTTAGGGGGAAAATGTTGAAGAACCGGTTTCTCCTGACATGTACAATGATGGTTGGGTCTCTTACAAGATGCTATTGTATGTAATATTGGTTTATTGGTACACTGGTTGGGAAAAACTCAATAAAATTCTTAAAAAAAAAAAAAAGGTTTGTGCTTGTGCTGAACCTGTGTATATCACAGGGGCGGCAGATCGAGAGAATGGGAATGATACGTCTCTTGAGCGCCCCCTCTTTCCTCCCTCTCTCTAATGGTTTTTCTCACGTCACTTGTAAAAGGAAGGTAACAGAGGCCCATTGCGTTGATCATCACTGGGCTGCTGGGGGCATCTGACGGACAGAGATAAAGTCACAATCAATTTCTGAGCTATATAAAAAAGCAGCTCACAGGGAAATATTATGAAGGCGGAGAGAGGCGTTAGCCTTCTTGGGTTAAAGTCTTTCTCCGGGACCCTGGGACCTACTCGACTCCAACACCCCAGACGTCGCCTTCCTGACGGAGACCTGACTGAACCCCTCCTCGGCACAGGATATCGCCATAGCCATCCCGGAAGGCTATAAGTTCACCTGCAAGGACCTCACCAACGGAGCAGGAGGAGGAATCGCCATCATCCACAGGAACACTCTCATAGTCTCGACAAATACCAACAACACCCTCAGCACCGCCGAACACCTGCACTTCCAGATCCGCACCGACCCCAACACCACCCTCAGAGGAACCCTCGTCTACAGACCCCCCGAATCCCGACCACAGTTCAGCGACCTCATCGCTGACTTCGTCAGCGCACACGCCCTCGCCTCCATGGACTAAATCCTGCTCGGAGACCTGAACTTCCACCTCGAGAACAAAAACGATGCCAACTCTTCCACCTTGATAGAGAACCTCGCCAACCTCGGACTCCGACAACTCGACACAACACCCACCTACTCCGCTGGCTACACGCTTGACCCCATCTTCTCCGCAAGCTCCCACGTCTCCTTCAACCGCACCACCGAGCTGCACTGGACCGACCACCAGTGCATCCACTTCACCTTCCTGAAACCCACCGTGCACCACCGCACCCAACAGTTGCCTCGCCGCTGCTGGAGCAAAGTCCCCGAGGACCAGCTATCTACCACCCTTGCCCATAGCCCACCCACAGACCTGACCGACCCCAATGCCGCCGCCCGCAACCTCAGACAATGGATCGACGACTGCAGCAACACCCTCGCACCACTCAAGAAACCCTCCAACAGCCACAACAGCAAGAAGCTAGAGAAGAACTGGATCCATGAATGAACACTGGAAAGCTACGCAGCCCACAAGAACGGCACCCACATACACCATCACCTCATCAGATCCGCCAAAAGGGCCTCCTTCAAAGACCGCCTAGACAACAACGCACACATCAGTAAAGAGGTCTTCAACATCGTGAAGGAACTCTCCAACCCCAGCTCCAACACCAACGACATCCCACCTTCACAAGACCTATGCGACTCGTTGACCACCTTCTTCCACCGCAAGATCGCAGACATCCGCGACAGCTTCAACGCAGCGAACACCCCGGCAACCACTGAGACCTCCGCCCCCATGACCGCCATCCACACCAAACGCCTGCTCGCCTGGACCAACATCGATGGTGACGACACCATCAAGATCATGAACACCGTCCACTCTGGATCCCCGTCAGACCCTTGCCCACACAACATGTTTAACAAAGCCAGCACCACCATCGCACTCCATCTCCGGTAATCCATCAACATCTCCTTCAAGACAGCGACCTTCCCGGAGAGCTGGCAGCACGCTGAGATCAACGCCTTACTGAAGAAACCCAAGGCGGAACCCAAGGACCTCAAGAACTTCCAACCCATCTCCCTGCTCCCGTTTCCGGCGAAGGTCATCGAGAAGACCATCAACAAACAACTGACCAGCTTCCTCGTGGAGAACAGCATCCTTGACCCATCCCAGTCCGGGTTCCACAGCAACCACAGCACCGAAGCTGCCCTCATCGCTGCCATTGATGACATCAGAACCCTGCTTGACAATGGAGAGACCGCGGCCCTCATCCTCCTGGACCTGTCAGCCACCTTCGACACGGTCTGCCACCGAACACTGCAAACACACCTAACGACGCCGGAATCCAAGAGAAGGCCCTGAACTGGACCTCCTCCTTCCTCTCCGGCAGATCTCAGAGCGTCCGCCTCCCCCCCTTTCGCTCCGAAGTCACCAAGATCATCTGCGGCGTACCCCAGGGCTCATTCCTCAGCCCAACGCTGTTCAACATCTACAAGGCACCACTCGCCCACGTCGCCTGACTGCACAAGCTCAACATCATCTCCTACGCCGATGACACCCAGCTTATTCTATCCCTCACCAAGGACCCCCACAATGCCGAAACCAATCTCCATGAAGGTATGAAGGCCGTCGCTGACTGGATGAAGAACAGCCGACTGAAGCTGAACTCAGACAAGACGCACGTCCTTATCCTCGGATCCACCCCCTCGGCCTGGGGTGACTCCTGGTGGCCGACAGCACTAGGAACAGCTCCAACACCCACCGACCATGCACGAAACCTAGTGGTCATCCTCGACTCCACCCTCTCCATGACAAAACTGGTCAATTCCGTCTCCTCCTCCTGCTTCAACACCCTCCACATGCTCCGCAGGATCTACACGTGGATGCCCACCGAAACGAGAAGGACCGTCACCCAGGCCCTCATCAGCAGCAGACTGGATTACGGAAACACCCTCTACAGATGAGCCTCGGCCAAACTCCTGAAAGGGCTCCAACGCATCTAGAACGCCTCCACACGCCTGATCCTCGACATCCCTCGCCACAACCTGTCGACAAGAGGATAACCTTCAAGCTCCTCACCCACGCACACAAGGCACTCCACAACACCGGACCAGCGTACCTCAACAGCTGACTCAGCTTCTACAACCCCACCGGCCAGCTCCGCTCAGCCGACCTCACCCTCACCACTGTCCCCCGCATCCGAAGAGTGACCGCCAGTGGCAGATCATTCTCCCACCTAGCCGTCAAGACATGGAACACCCTCCCAACCCAAGACCTACTGACCTTTAGAAGACTCCTCAAGACCTGGCTCTTCAAACAGTAGCAGCGCCCCCCCCTCAGTGCCTTGAGACCCTTACGGGTATGTAGCACGCTTTACAAATGATGTGATTGATCCACCAATTCAGAAACACGAGGCTGTACCATATTAACAAGGATATGGTCAGCCTTGCGTTTCCCCCTGCGATGATTCTGATACCCTTGCACCAGAGTACAAGGGTGTCTGCGAGCAGGGAGGTTTGTTTATGTACAGGAAGCTGTCCCTTCCTGCTCATGAACAAACCTGAATTACCAGTTTGCAACTTAAATGTGTGCTGCTTCGTGCAGCACACATGTAAGTTACAAAACAGCATTTTGAAAAAAGGTTTGTTTGTGTACAGGAAGGGACACCTTTCTGTACATAAACAAACTATGGCATTTAGCTTTTTCCATGTGTGCCGCACAAGGTAGCACACATGGAAAAAGCAGAAATGAGAAGAAATAAAGCATTTCTCCTCCTTTCACCAAATTAAGAACACAGTTTTCCTGGACTTAATTTTGGCACTGCCTCCTATTAACACAGCCCTTGTTAATAGGGGGCAGCATCAAAATCAATGGGTGTTGTGGTGAAACGCCCACCACATCACCCACTGCACGCCCCTTATACGCTAAACAGAGTGTGAAAGGGGGCCTTATTAACAAGGAAGCGTTAAGCCACTTAATGTGGCGTAACGCTGCCTTGTTAATAAGGCTCCCTTTCATGCTGTGTTTAGGGTGAAAGGGGTGTGAAGTTGTTTTTGTGGTGGGCGTTCCACCACAAAATTCATTGATTTTGATGCTGCCCCTATTAACAAGGGCAGCGTTAACAGGAGGCAGCGCCAAAATGAAGTCCATGAAAACACTGCTCTTAATTTGGCATTTCTATGTGTGCTGCCTTGTGCAGCACACATGGAAAAAGTAAAATGCCATTGTTTTTTTATGTTTGTTTATGTACAGGAAGGTGTTCCTTCCTGTACATAAACAAACCTTTTTTCAAAATGCTGTTTTGTAACTTACATGTGTCCTGCAGGAAGCAGTACACACGTAAGTTACAACCTGGCATTTCAGGTTTATTTATGAGCAGGAAGGGACACCTTCCTGTACATAAACAAACCTCCCTGTACGCAGACACCCTTGCACTTTGGTGCAAGGGTGCCAGTGTTGGTGCTAAGTTGTGAAACTTAGCACCAACGCAGGGTGAAACGCAAGGCTGCACCATATCCTTGTTAATATGCTACAGCCTCACTTTTCCGATGTGGAATAGAGAGGAGTTAAGCCACAAAGGCTAACGCCTCTTTCTGCAATTTCCTTGATAATATGCCCCTATATATGCAGAGATTAATTTTTTGAAGTAATATCTATGAACTTATCCAATTAGTGATGTACAATGGAAGCATTTCTCCAATTATTCTAGCAATACACTGTGACTCATAGAAACTGTGAGGCAGTATGATATGACGGCCACTAACCTGTATTCCAGATTGTTCAGTCCTGGCACTTACAGGCCCCTAACCCCTCCGACGTGAAACTGAATGTCAGTAGCAGAATATACACGGCCATACTAGATCATGTCAGGGGAGAAGGATAATAGGGACGAGAATAGAGAAAAAGAGAAATTAAGAAATGTCATCAAGCATCTTCCTGCGTCAATGATTCTCTTCTCAGGCACTCAGGAATGTAGGGTTTCTCAAGGCATTCACTGAGGTACTATGTATGCAGACATGTACTATCTATGAACTTATCCATTCAGTGATTTACAATGGAAGCATTTATCCAATTATTCTGGCAATACACTGTGAGTCATAGAAACTGTGAGGCAGTTTGTTATGATCGCCACTAACCTGTATTCCAGAATGTTCAGTCCTGGCGGTGGTAGGCCGGCTACCCCTTTGAGGTGAAACAGGGTCACAGTAGTAGAATATACATGGCCACACTATATCACCCCAGGGGAGAAGAAGCTTAGGGACGAGAAGAGAGAAAAAGAGAATTGACGAAATGTCATCAAGCGTCTTACTGCATCAATGTTTCTCTTCTCAGGGACTTGGGAATGTAGAGTTTCTCAAGGCATTCACTGAGGCACTATGTCTGCACAGATGAATATTTAAAGCACTATCTATGAATTTATACATTCAGTGATTTATAATGGAAGCATTTCTAAAATTATTCTGACAATACACTGTGACTCAGTATGTTAGGACGGCCACTAACCTGTATTCCAGATTGTTGAGTCCTGGGGCCGACAGGCTCCCAACCCTTTTGAGGAGCAATAGAATGAAAGTAGTAGAATATACATGCGCAGATTATATCTCCGCAGGGGGGAGGGAATGGGGACGAGAAGAGAGAAAAAGAGAAATGAGGAAATGGTATCAAACGTCTTCTTGCGTCAACATTTCTCTTCTCAGCGACTCGGGAATGTAGGGTTTCGCAAGTGAACTGTGTCTTCTGAATTCTGTTTCTTTGTGAGCAGGAGTTGGTGACGTTAGATGGACATGCAAATAAACAAATAATGTAACAACTGAATCTCAAAAACACATTGAACTTTTTAGCAACTTTTGTACAAATACCTAAAGTTTTGATATCTGAATAAGTCTTGATATCTTTTAGTTACTTGTTTCCAAGAGCACAAGAAGCAATTACAATGGTTAATCCCACCACTCGGATAAATAGTCACGTATTATACATATCTACTATCGCTTAATCCAACAATTTACAAGTCCGTAATCTGTTTTGTTGTCGTAAAAGAAGAACCTTACGCTGGAGAAGGGAAGCTGTATCTCAGACTGGAGACAGGTAAATGAGTCTCAAAAACAAAAGTAAGCGATTCTGAAAGGGCTGGGTGTGGTTTATATAGTCTTTGGTTACTAAGTAATCTATGGAAGCAACATGCTGCACCACGCATCTAGATATCACATTTTTCGGTTAACATGTGCTCACGTTTTGATTGTTTGACACGTGCACACGTTGGTAGAGGTTGAAAACTGTTAACCGTCAAAGCATCTCATTAACATCCTCGTGACTGAAAACGCCTCACACTTGCTATGATTCTGAATACAAGACATATGAATAAAGTATAGTTCAGAATACAAGAAATAGAAATAAACATAGGAAACATTTAGCACCACCATGCTTCAATATTTTGATCTTTGCGAAGCAAGTTTTAATCATGGCTAAATTAAGAGTCATGACACAGTACTGTTACAGTCATTTTTTTAGTACAGAGGTAGGCATGTATTTATGCAATTCACTGAAAAAACATTGCTTTCAGGGATGTTATAGTTAGAAATTAGCATTTAAAAAACCTTTGAAATTAACTGAAAAAACCATAGGTTTCAGGGGCGTTATTGTTAGAAATTAGCATTTAAAAAACCTTAGAAATTCACAAAAAAACATAGGTTTCAGGGACGTTATAGTTAGTTGGAAATTTCACAAAACCAGAGAAATTCAGCTGTTATAGTTAGTTGAGCTAACTATAACTTGCACCCCCGCAATGCACTGCTGATGACATCACATATTACATCATTCATGACATGGTCAGTGACATCACTGATGACATCACTGATGATATCTCAAATGACGTCACTGGTAACATCACTGATGACATCATCCACATAATAATCTGATGCACCTCCTCGCACCCTAATTTAACCTTTAATACACTCACTCTAAAATAGACTACCATTTTCAAAACCATAAACACACCAATACCAGTTACGATATACCCACTCACTGATTCCTAGGTCTACAACACGTCCACTCATTCAATCATACAGTCACTCATACATGGCATCACTTATCAGTACAGCACTATCATTTGTACTCATACACCTATACAGCCACTCACGCATCACCAATCATCCATAGAGTTAGTCGCACACCTAGTCAGAGATGCAAACAATCATTCACACTCCCATTTACTCACCTATTGAGTTATACACATACCACCTCACTTATTCATACAGATACTAACACATACTTACTCTCTAATACAATCACTGATACAAGCATACACTTATCCATGCAGCCACTCTCAAAATCACTCACTCTCACATATAGTAATTGATATACTCCAATACTCACATATACAGCCTTTCACATATGTAATTACTCACACATGTACAATTGAGACATCCATTCACTCACCAAAACACCCATACACACACTCATCCACCCATATGGTCCTTCACAGATGCACTCTTAAACCCATACACCTAGTGAATAACCCACTCACACATCTATGCACAGAGCCAAACCCCCCACCCAAGTACACAGACACTCAGGCACCCATACAGATACTCAGACAACCAATCAATAAGCCATATAGACACTCATTAGCTACTCACCAATCAATACAAGCGCTTATACACCAACTGACAGACTGATACAGACATTTACACAGTTTAGTCACTAACCCATGCATCTAGTAAAACACATTTAATCACTCACTTATACAGACAGTGACACACCTACTAAATCATCCATTCAGACAGTTATACACCCACTCATTCTTCAATACACCTTGGCAGATATATATATATATTAAACATATTTAAACTTTACAGAAGCACAGTCACTGGATGATGTCATCAGTGATGTCAGTGACCATGTCACGAATGATGTAATATGTGACGTCATCAGCAGTGCATTGCGGGGTACGAGTTATAGTTAGCTCAACTAACTATAACAACCAAATTTCTCTGATTTCGTATGAGTGAAATATCCAACTAACTATAACGTCCCTGAAACCTATGACTGTTTTCTGTGAATATATATATATACATATATATATTTATATATGTATATATATATACACATATATATATATATATATATATATATAGCACTGTGCTAGTCCTATGCTTAAAGACTTTGCTGTACAACTGGCAAAAGACTTTGTCCTTTTCTATCTCGGCGTGGATGGCACTGTGCTAATCCTATGCTTAAAGATTTTGATAGAAAAACAGACATTTGAGGTGAGCAGATCTAGAGTGTCGCTGGTGTTGAGAGTGCTCCATACAGGAGCTGCTTTCCACCTAAACTTGAGAACTACCCAGAGTTCTCTGCTTCTTTTTTGCATATATATATATATATATATATATATATATATATATATATATATTCAAGCTCAGAAATGCGGAGCACTCTCGGGACGTTTTCTGTTGTAATTTATTAAGAGCAAATGCATTTCGGCCTTTAGCCTTCCTCAGTGCTCATCAACTTAGCACCAAACACATTGCACATTTAAATACAATCACAGATGATTTCATTGGAAAAGCACTCTGTCATGGCCAGCAACGAAGGACAAGTCAAGTTCTCAGTATGATACCAATCTATCTGGCTGCCATGTCAGCGTGGACTTTACTGCTTACAGCCTAATGGTAAATGTTTTCGTTTTCTCATAGTTCTCTGTCTTGTATAGACTTTAGTGGCTGCATTTCTCTTGAATAGAACGAAAATCAAGTTTGTTAAATGTCACTTACGCACAACATGATTCATGCAGTCCTTCGTAATGACACCAGCCACTGTGCCTCCAATTACTGGTGCTTTTTTAGCTGTCTTTCTGTCCCACGCCACTGCCCAGGTTTAAAATGTTGCGCATTCCTGCAGGGTAAAGTATTGATTACTTCATTCCTTCCATTAAATAATCGACAGCATATTCAAGCTGGCAGGATAGTTCTCCATTTCTCCTCGGCGGTTCAAACAGGAATTTACAATGTATGCTCCAAGTGTCACCCAGCTGCTGAACTCTTATCGGACGGGTGCTGTTATCCGCTTAACGTGTGGGTGAACTCACGTGAAAATATTCAAGCTCAGAAATGCGGAGCACTCTCGGGACGTTTTCTGTTGTAATTTATTAAGAGCAAATGCATTTCGGCCTTTAGCCTTCCTCAGTGCTCATCAACTTAGCACCAAACACATTGCACATTTAAATACAATCACAGATGATTTCATTGGAAAAGCACTCTGTCATGGCCAGCAACGAAGGACAAGTCAAGTTCTCAGTATGATACCAATCTATCTGGCTGCCATGTCAGCGTGGACTTTACTGCTTACAGCCCAATGGTAAATGTTTTCGTTTTCTCATAGTTCTCTGTCTTGTATAGACTTTAGTGGCTGCATTTCTCTTGAATAGAACGAAAATCAAGTTTGTTAAATGTCACTTACGCACAACATGATTCATGCAGTCCTTCGTAATGACACCAGCCACTGTGCCTCCAATTACTGGTGCTTTTTTAGCTGTCTTTCTGTCCCACGCCACAGCCCAGGTTTAAAATGTTGCGCATTCCTGCAGGGTAAAGTATTGATTACTTCATTCCTTCCATTAAATAATCGACAGCATATTCAAGCTGGCAGGATAGTTCTCCATTTCTCCTCGGCGGTTCAAACAGGAATTTACAATGTATGCTCCAAGTGTCACCCAGCTGCTGAACTCTTATCGGACGGGTGCTGTTATCCGCTTAACGTGTGGGTGAACTCACGTGAAAATATTCAAGCTCAGAAATGCGGAGCACTCTCGGGACGTTTTCTGTTGTAATTTATTAAGAGCAAATGCATTTCGGCCTTTAGCCTTCCTCAGTGCTCATCAACTTAGCACCAAACACATTGCACATTTAAATACAATCACAGATGATTTCATTGGAAAAGCACTCTGTCATGGCCAGCAACGAAGGACAAGTCAAGTTCTCAGTATGATACCAATCTATCTGGCTGCCATGTCAGCGTGGACTTTACTGCTTACAGCCTAATGGTAAATGTTTTCGTTTTCTCATAGTTCTCTGTCTTGTATAGACTTTAGTGGCTGCATTTCTCTTGAATAGAACGAAAATCAAGTTTGTTAAATGTCACTTACGCACAACATGTTGAAATCATCTGTGATTGTATTTAAATGTGCAATGTGTTTGGTGCTAAGTTGATGAGCACTGAGGAAGGCTAAAGGCCGAAATGCATTTGCTCTTAATAAATTACAACAGAAAACGTCCCGAGAGTGCTCCGCATTTCTGAGCTTGAATATTTTCACGTGAGTTCACCCACACGTTAAGCGGATAACAGCACCCGTCCGATAAGAGTTCAGCAGCTGGGTGACACTTGGAGCATACATATATATATATATATATATATATATATATATATTACCTACTGGCGGTCGCCAGTAGGTAGTTATAGTTAGGACCACGTTTCCATAGGAAATCCGCAACATTCTATTTTGAATAACTTTGGCGCCGGTCGACGAATCCTCGCGAATTTTTCAAAATAGGTGGGGCGCTACGCTCCGCTCCTACCCTGAAAGTCTCGGGGGGATTCGTCAAGCGGGGGCTGAGATAAAAGGGGGGTCCCAAAACGCGTTTTTCCCATGCATTTTTCCATAGGACCTTTAGACACAGCTACAGCCCGAACGGCTGAACAGAATTACTAGAAATTTGGCAGAGAGGTAGTCCTCAGGTCAAGGAAGTGCCTTTTGTAGGTTTGGTGTAAATCTGTTCAGTAGATTCTGAGAAAATAGCCTTTAAATCAATATATATATCTGAGCCAGCTTACGGTGCGCTTACGGTACGCTTACCGTACGCGTACGGTGGCGTGCGCGAGCGCGATTCTGATTGGCTCTTAGATCTTAGTAAACATTCGAATCGGCCGAAACCAGGAAGCGGCGGCCGCCATTCTCTCTCTCGCACTGAGAGTGATGATTAAAATACAAAGCATAAAAACATGTAAAGGGGCTGTTTGGACAGCTCCAAAACACCTAGCCATGTTGAGGGTGTCCCCAAAGATCCCCCAAGGCCAAAAACGGAATTTTTATTTTTTCGCTAATTTCGGCGATTACGCTTACCGTACGCGTACGGTAAAAAAATATTTAAAAAAAAAAATTACCCACAATCTCCCCACCCCGTGTGCAAATGGTGCCCGCAGGGCACAATTTGTGCATGGCATATAACAGGTGCGAAAAATTAAAATATTACCTTTCAAAATGAAGTGCATCATATGTCCTCCATGTGCGCACGGTGCGCGAAGCGCATCGTGCGTACATGGCCCATCTAGCGTAACGTGGGCACGCGGTGCGCGTAGCGCACCGCGTGCCCACCGTGCGTGCACGGCACTAACTGCGTAAAGTGGGCGCTCTGCTGTGCTCTACTGTGCGTGCACGGTGCGCGAAGCGCACCGTGCGTGCACGGAACGAACTGCGTTAAGTGGGCGCGCACGCCACGAATGGCGTAAAGTAACTTAGCATTTAAAAAAACGTACAAATTCACTGAAAAAACTATAGGTTTCACACACATTATAGTTAGGAATTAGCATTTAAAAAACCTTGCAAATTCACTGAAAAAACCATAGGTTTCACACATGATATAGTTAGCGGAAATTTTACTGATAAAAAACCAATGAAATTCCCCCGTTATAGTTAGTGCAGGCAACTATAACTCACGCGACCGCAATCTTCTGCTGATGACATATGTGTCTTTATGAAAAAAAAATATTTGTAATATATGTATAGCTAAAAATGTATGGAAGAAGACATGGGCAAATAAGTGTCTAAATACAGTATTAGCATCAGCAGAGGATTGCGGTCGCGTGAGTTATAGTTGCCTGCACTAACTATAACGGGGGAATTTCATTGGTTTTTTATCAGTAAAATTTCCGCTAACTATAACATGTGTGAAACCTATGGTTTTTTCAGTGAATATATATATATATATATGATCTAGTCAAGTGTAAAAGAGTGGATCTAAAATTATGATACTCCAGGTCTGTTTTTCTAGTCTCTTGAGTTTTTGAGTTATAGAGGCACTGATTTTTCCTGTTCTTGTATCAAAACTCTTCATAGTTTCCCTGTCTGTTGTCTCTCAGTAGAGAATTTTAGCACCCTGCTGTTGTTTGAGTTTGCGTTTAGGCGCCATGTTTACAGAGTCTAATGTGGGCTATAACAAATCCTCACTAGATGTACTTAATCCATTTTACAAATGTTTGTATATGGGATCTCTAACTATATATATCAATAAAACATGTTATACTACATTGATAGGGGTGGGATGCTTACAGGGATCAGGATAGCTTGTCAGCTCCACATCTATCCAACTCCATTCTCTCTCTGTTCCTGCTGCTGTGTGAAGATTGTCAGCTGGGTCATTTGTGAGCTTGTCCAAATCCTTTACAGCTCTCATGTTGTTTACCACCATAAACCTAAGCAAGAGTAGAGCACTTATGTGGGTATGAGATGGCCAAAATTAAGCAATGACAAACCATTCACTGTTCGGTGTTTAGTAAAAAAAAGTGCTCACTCAGAAAAACATTGAAAAGTGCCCAGGTTTATTGTAGCCTTCTTGTCACTATAATTTGCTGACTCATTTCAGCCTTGTTCCTGGCCAACAAATCAAAATATAATCTTCACATTGTACTTGCATGTTTTTTCTAAACATAAAAAACAGACTAGCAGGAGAAAGTCATTAGTACCATAGGCACCATCTGTGAATGGTACAGTCTGCCTATAAATTGACATACCGTCTTAATGTATCAGGCGGCCACTACTGTGTAGTTATAGTTACCTCAGAGATTCTGTAAGAAGAGCGTTATTTGACAATCTCCTTTTTGCAGCTAGGCCCCATAGGTTATCCATCAGCAAGACGTCACAAGCCTTTAAAGGATTGCACTGACTGAGCAATCCCAGTAGGTGCACCAGGAAGAATGCCAAGACCAGTACATGATGTAGTACTTTAGACTGGAGAGATAACAGTCCCATTAAATTTAAATAGTCACCACTGTAGACAACTGTGGATCACCCCAAACAAATATGGGGACCTTGTCCCCTTGTAAAGGCCCATACAGGCAATTGACAACTGGATTTTGGTCTGGACCAGGAGATGCTGAGACTGAAATTGCAGGGAGATAACTCAAATTGCCATGAGAATGGCATCAAGCTTCTTCAAGTTGGATGACAGAGCTGCTCACAGCAGTGACCAACAAACCTGTGCTGATCACAGTAGGCTGGCATCCACTGGGGGAGCAATGTGCAAGAAATGCCATTTTAGTAGAGTTTTGTTCTTAAAACATCCAGAAAGGGATCCTTTGAAGGACCCAGGTGCTTCAAGTCTTGCTTTGTTGGTCAAGGAAAGTTTACCCAGGGCAACACACAGTTGGTAGCTGACCTGCAACCCTTGAACCATAACCTTTTCCTTATATCAACATAACCACTCCACAGCAAAATGGACTGATGGCACTAGCACAAGCAAAAACAATTCCTATAAATCTATAAAAATCTGATCCCCTATAACTTATTAATTTTGGGAAGGCTGAAGATAGAACTCTTCTTTTTTTGATCAAGAGGTCATAGGCCCTCGGTGACCGGCACAGCTCACACTTATATTAGCCAGATGTACAAATACAGATACACACCTATCCTGTTAAACCTAGCAGCCTTAAAGTGGTCTTTCCCCAACTTTTTGCCATCCTACCTCTATTTGTCTGAAATAATTGTTGCTGTTTTTAGGACTCTGCATACTTTACCACTCTTGACAAGTGCTAAAGAGCTTGTGTTCACTCTCCTAAACAGGGTAACATTGGCTTAACCCCAATTGCCATATTTAATTTACTTATAGGTCCCTAGTAAATTGCACTAAATATGCCTAGGGCCTGTAAATTAAATGCTACTAGTGGGCCTCAATTAGTTATTGTACCACCCACTTCTGTAACCCTCTAGCCATGGCTCAGTCCTGCCATTACACATGTAATTCACCCCTTAAGTAGACTTAGTATACCCCAAAGGGTAGGATGCCATGTATTTAAAAGGCAGGACATGTACTTTTAATTTTTACATGTCCTGGTAGAGAAAAACTCCCAATTTCACATTTCACTACTGCAAGGCCTACCTCTCCCATAGGATCATATTACATCAGGAGACATCCGTTACAACGCAGGCATTACAACGCAATGCCTTTACAATGCAACTATTACAATGCAGACACCTTTACATCGTATGCCTTTACATCGCATGCCATTACAACGCATATACTATTAAAACGCATGCCATTACAACGCATGGTAAGTATTGAATGGTAAGTGTTTCTTTTGTTGTAAGTGTGTTTGATGATTTAATACTCAGGTATTAATATTAATACTTACTATTAATAAAAAAAATGTTGAAAATTAATAAGCCAATTTAATTTTTATTATGTACTACTAAAAGGATGTTAGACTATAATGTAATACTCAGGCATTATTTTAGTAAAATATATAATATTTAAAAAAAATATATTCAATAACTGTACATAATAATTATTTTTTAATAATGTAATACACATGCATTATTAATAATATCAATTAAAAAAATATTATAACTAATAACTAAAATGAAGACATACGTTTCTATCATTTAATACACCAGTATTAATATTAAAGCTACAGTTTTAATAATAATGTTTACAATGTATTTATTAATTATTAATAACATTAGTAAAATATTAAGCACTTGAAATAAGGGTGTTAGGGGCACATGCATCAAAGTAGGTTTTTGCGATACCTTAATTACGATTATTGAGGAATCGCAATTAAGAAATTGCAAAAGCCTATGCATGTAGGAATCGCTATAAAATTAGCGATTCCCAAACATTCCTTAATTGCGAGTCACAAATTGCGAGTCGCAATCAAGGAATGCCTTCCCATTCATTCCTCTGGGCCTACAGGCCCAGAGGAATGAATGGGAGATTGCATGCTTAACTTGTGAGTACCAATAGGTACTCGCAAATTGTGCAGGTAATTTCAAGAGTGCAAGGTTGTCAAAAGTACACCCTGTTGCACCCCTGAAATTGAACTGTGCACACATGCTGCACACACACATGCACCAAGGGCATGTGTGTGTGTAACCTACAACTTTGAAAAATACACTTTAGAGCATTTTTCAAAGTTTTTGCAAATTACCATCAAGTTCGAATTGATGGTTATTTGCACCCCCTATCAGCAAAATCGCTATTTGCAATATCATCATGCATTGCATTTAAGGAATCGCAGTTTGCCTTTCAGTTTCATGCATCGCAGAGGCCCTTTTTGCAGGAGGAAACGGGCTATTTTTGTGAATCACACCATTTGCACTGACAAAAAAAGGTTGATGCATGTGCCTGTTGGTGTTTAATTTATTAATAATGGTAATATTTATATTTATAGAATATTATTTAGATACATTTTTTAAATAAAAATATAAACAAGAAACTTTATGATGAGTTAAAAAAAATATGTATAATTGTTTATTTTAATATTTAGGTTTTAATATTAATAATGAAATATTAGATAGTTTAAAGTATAAAAAAATATATAATTTAAAGGTATTGTCATGTTTTAATCTTATGATGGACAAGAGTTAAAAGTTTTTTTACAAAACATGTCAAATTAAAATTAATGTTTAGTATACGTAAATTAATACTCAGGTAATAAAAAAAGTGCTAGAGTTATGTTAGTAATTTATAATATTAAAAATATAGAAATATACTAATAATACCATAGGGAAATTGTAATATATTCATAAAAAATGTTAATACAAATCAAAAAATATATATATATATTGTGTACATCAGTAAAAAAGTATTATGCATTCTTTAAAATATTAGGATATAAAACAATATGAAAGAAGAAAAACAAGACATGTATAAATAACACATTTTTTATTTTATTTCAAACATTTTTAAATATTATAAATGTATTAACAAAAATGTTTAAAAAAATAGAATACAAATATAATTGTAATTTATTAGGAACATTTACAATTTATAATACATTTCTAAAATAAATTCTCATGCTTTTACATTGAAGTCAATGGGAGAAAATGTCCTTTTTTCCTTTTTACAGATGAAGTTGACGCGTAAGTGTAACTTTTGTCATAACGAGGATCGTCACAGGAGAGGACAGTTGCAAGGGAACGCTCTGTTAAGGTAGGGCATATTTAATTTATTAAACGACAATGGGGCTCATTATGATGCCGGACGGAAGCCCATCTGTGCTGGTGACTGTGGGGCAAAACGTTATTTTTCCTGCTCCAGGTGCAATCATGGCAACCACGGAACAAAAATGGTCCTACAGAGTCCATTTTCCATTCGCCGCAGTCTTTTGGGCTCCACACGTTTATTGCGTGCGCAAGGGTGGTGGATGGAGCCAACAGAGCAAGACCGGCGTGCAGAAACACGTTCAGTCTGCAAAACAGAGTACGATGTGGCAGCCCTTCCAACCACCACGTGAAAAACACCACGTTGCGGATGGCGGAAACACAACAATGGAGAGGAAGAGCCAATACAGCACCCATCTAACCCACCGGAGCTGGCATGGATCCATCCCTACAGGCCTCCCCGCTGCACTACCTGCTGAACCTCCTGCAGACAAGATGCCGCTGTGCCCAACAGCAGAGGTACATACCAAACATCTCCGCGCATGCAACCCCTGAACAAATACAACTCTTAGCAAGCTTAGCTTCATCACAATGAATGTGGCATCCTGCCAAATGCAAAGTGCGAGGCCCACCCAATCCCGATGAGTGACCCTCGGTGCCCCTGAAGGCAATTGGGGCCAGTGCCAAGCCACGCAGTAGCAGAGCGCGCACACTGCAACATCAAAATATGTACGCCAAGGGCCACACCGTGGTGTCCGGTAAGCTGCGACTGCAACCCTGCATCATCTTTGCGGATGCCAGCTACTGCGCATGCAAACACATACTGCATTTGCATTGGCGCCATGCGAATTACATTGCACATCACAACTAATGGTTGGTACATCAGAACAACTAGAACAGTGACCAGCTGGTCACTACACTGTGAAAGTATGAGAGAGTGTGACCCTTGAGTCAAGTCTTCACACACATGGCATGTCCAAGAAAAGGAGAGTGAAAGTACATACATAGTCATGCCCTGTGGCTAGCATGGACCGAAATGAGAGGAGTCCAAAAGGACAAAGGTCTCTCACACTGTACCAATGTTGTGTAATGAAACATCAAACCTGTGAACATTGCTTGTACATCCCTTGACAACTGACTGGTGTCCCTTGGCCACGGGTCAACTTGAGAAGGGCCAGTGATGTAGGCAGACAATCAGAGGTGTCCACTGTCTGCAAATCTGATATACTTGTAACCGTAGCAATCCCAACACACGTACTGGTGTGGTGTGCAGTGTGCACAGCTGCCATTGCCTGTAAATGTTTACACACACGTCATATGAGTGCACATGTGGAACAGACAAGCATAGCTCTGACTGACATCATCGGTCATTGCCAGCCATGTGGGCAAGTATACACTATCAATGTGCATTTGTACCTCATTCAGGTGAACATTGCAATGTCTTTTACGCAAATTCCACACACACTCACGCAGGACTGACCCCATAAAGTCCACATGTGTCTGTCCACCGTGCTGAACAGCTATGTAGCATTGTTCAGATGACACTCACTGCCCTCATCCCGTAATGGTGTTGTGTATTATGGGACCACAGGGCAGCTCATTATTGATGTAGCAGTGTACTACATGCCATACACATCGACTTCTTTGGATGTCGTAGTGTCAATATGTTAAGTGAGTGAAGAAAAACAACGTCTGAATGCGGGTCACTTGTGCATTTCACGATCATGAGGCCTGTCAATGTTGTGGTTGTGCGAGTCTCTGGGTAAGCTGTGCACCACATTTCATCTAGAACTCAGCCCGTGCTTCTGTATCCTGACATACGTAGGGGGAGACCACCCGAACTTTCACCCTGTCCCCGACCTGACATTGATGGAGGACATCAAAATCATCTGGGGATTCTGCTTGGATCGTCGCACACTACGTATCCTATGTGCCCAGTTAGAGCCACATTTGAAGCCCAAAAGAATATATCCGGCTGCATTGTCTGCTACAGTGAAGGTTATGGTTGCACTGCATTTCTCCGGTACTGTGTCTTTCCAGTGCATTGTAGCCAGCGCTGAGGAGATGTCACAGCCCATGCTCAGCATGGTGTTGCATGACGTCCTGTCAGCATTGATGCTTCACAAGAACAGACATGTCCACTTCCCGGGGAGGGATGAATTGGCAGCTGTGAAGGGGGGGTTCTATGACCTGGGAGGCATTCCAAATGTGTGGGAGCCATTGATGGTACCCACATTGCCCTAGTTCTGCCACAAGCAAGTGAACACTTCTATCGGAACAGCAAACACTACCATTCCATCAATATACAAGTGGTATGTGAGGCATATCAGATCATTTCACACGTTTGTGCAAGGTATCCTGGGTTGGCACATGACTCCTACATCTTGCGGAACAACACCATACACCAATTGATGGCCAATCTGCACCGCCGAATGGGCCTGGCTTGTTGGTGAGTGGGCTAGGTCAAGAAATGTGATGTATGTGTGACATGTTGTTCTCCCCACACATTCAGATCACGCTGTTTGCCTTTCTGTATCACAACTAGGTGACTCTGGGCATCCCAATCGTCCGTGGTTGCTGTCCCCACTGCGGAATCCAACAACGCCGTGGTTGCTGTTCCCACTGCGCAATCCAACAACGCCGGGGGAAGTACAATATAATGATGCACATGGGAGGACACGTTGTGTGTTGGTGCGCACTTTTGGACTGCTGAAGTCAAGATTTATGGGCCTGGACCAGACTGGTGGTGCACCTAAGTACTCACCACAGAAGGTATGCCAGATGGTAGTCACCTGCGGCATGCTAGACAATCTGGCCATGCGCAGAAGGCTCCCCCTAATTCTGGACGATGATGAATAGCAGCAGCCTCCTGCACCCAACCCACAAATGCCCAGTGATGATGACAGTGGTGAGGATGACGGCCTTGACCAGTGACAACAGCACATCGTCAACTACTTCCGTTGAGTGTAAGTGAACAATGAGCGACTATGACTGTGTCTGCATGCCTTGCTGTTGTCTAACAAACTTTGAGATCTGTTACTGGCATTTTGTACACATACAGGACTATGCGTGGGATTGAAGAACTTGGGCAGGCAGGGACTGGGCACCCAGAAACAACCAATAGCACAGGACCCAATTGCTATAGGTGCCTCACTAGCTCTCCCACTCACTCCGAGGTATGCAAGCTTCTGTACACAAGTCGATAAGTTGCAGACAAACACTTTGGAATGTGCTTTTTTTACTACAGTGTCAATACAGGCAACATACATGCCACAAGAAGTTGAGAATGCATGAGTACATATACAGTTTACATAGTGACACATCCATAACACATGAAGCAAGATATCATATCAATCCCTCTGGCTGAAGACCCACAAGCATATCCCCCCACTCCTTCCTGGGAGAAGTTGAATGAGATGCTCCAGGTCTATGAGCTTTGCCAGCAGACCCATTGCTCAGCCAATGCATGGTGAAATGTACATCCCATGTACTATGTTGCTCACATCACTAGATGGATGACTCTCCAAGTGTGGGGCAACTAGCCCACTTCCCCATGACATCTAAAAGGCCCCCGTGTCCTCTAGCAGCTGTGACACCTTGTTGAGTGAGGGTGCTAGGGCCTGACCAGAACAGAATGGCAACGGACAATCCCCTCGGACCACGGACAGAATGTACAGGCAGTGCTCCTGGACCGCGCAGAGAACAAGCTCTGCAGACACTTCTCATGTGACAGAAAAATACTAATGTACTTGCAAAACAACTATGTCATGTAATTTAGTGCACTACAGCTGCATGATGGAAGCTAGGCTCATGTGAGTCAACAATGTCCATGACGGTCAGATGACAGCCTACCTTTGCTCAGGTCTGTGGTACCAAGCGAAACAGACCGCAGAGGTCAGCAGAGTCAAAGCAGATGCTGATAGGGCTGAATGACAATTCCTGTTAGTAGACGTGAACAAGTTAAAAGGACATTGAATTAGTCACCAACAGTTCCTGTTGCTGTTAAGTAGTTACGAATATAAAAACGCACAGGTAGCCTCGAAGGCAATTAGTTCCAAAAGATGATCCAAATCATCTCCAGCAAAAAGGACGGCCATCCAATCCAGCCGTATGAAGGAAAGGAACAGATGTGCTCCTTGCACCATGAGGATGAAAGGAGCATCCCATGGCAACAGGGGAGAGGTTCGACGTAGGCATGGCACAGGAGCCTTTGCGCAAATGCACAGGTGCAGCTGTCAGCCTGTCTGACATATTGAAAGGCATCCCACAAAGGACTCACCCACAGCTCATGGTCCAGGGCAGCAAAGGATGTGTGGGAAAGGCAGACATTCATGGACCACTGAAAGGGGCATCTTCGGCAGTAGAACACAACCTGCATGCAGGTGAAATAGGCATAGCAGAAGGTTTGCCTATAACTGATGCGTAGCACGGCTAATGGGACACATCCAAAGAGAAGCTGCAAGCAGTCACGGTACAGTTGCAACTGACCAGGGTTCGACTGGACAACAGGACGGGCAGACTTGGCGTGAAAGCACTCTTAGAACCAGCGCTCAGCTGTACAGCAACAAGTAGTGATATCAAACCGCTAAATGCAGTCTGGAAATTGGAGGAATGACACCCGATAGAACTCCAGAAATCGCATGAAACTAAGGGTCAAGGCCAGAGCCCACATATTTTTAAAAAGTATGCAACGGCCTTCAGTATCAGAGGCTTTCAATGATTCTTGTGTCAGTCCCCCGGAAAAAAATGGGTGTGCCGTGTTCAGCAGTGACTGAATCGCGCGAACGGTCAAGGCACCTGGAATTCTAAGGTCTCAGGGCAGATGTTGGAGAGATTACTTGTTGAAACAGAGGCCCATTGTGCCTGCACACTTATTGAAGTCCACATTCGCTGTGGGAATGTGAGTCCACAAATGGATATCCACAATCACATATGGGGGAGTGAGGTGGACATAGCTACATAAAAGAACACGGCATGCAACAGTTCCTATATACGTGATGCGTGCCCTGTGACCACAGCACTTGTGCCCATTCAGGAGAAGATAACTTTGTAAAACAGATTTAGCATGGATATGTTGTCAGGGACTGTTGTACATGTGGGTAAACATGCATAGATTGTACATGTCTTACGAAAATCCCTGTGCAATAGTACTTGAGTGTGTGAATGCGACAATGTCGTCATCATCCACATGACATGATGTGTTGTAATGCTGGCTCTTGTGGGCACACGGCTTAAGATTTCATTGTTCTGCACTGTGTGATCTGTGACAACTCCCGTCATGTGCATGATGATGTTATTAGGGGGATGGGAGCACACTGCTACACCTCCCAGCACAGTTGGCATTCTGGTAAATGCAGTTCAGTCATGATGCTTACCTTTCATGTGACTGAGGTGTTCCACCTAAGTTGGGCAGGGAGAGGTACAGAGACCCGAGTAGAATCTGTCAGCTTCCTCACAAGACACCGTTCACAATGTATCTTACCCCTACTGATGTGGGAGGATAACGCGACACACGTGTCTAGAGATTCACAGCACTGACCTGCACCAACCTAGGTGACACACGACAAGGGTAACAGAAGTAAGATTTTCAACTGGACTGCATTCACCAGGATGCTAAGGGCTAAACTGTGTTGGGAGTTGCAGTTGTGTGCTCCAGTGCCCCTGCTGTCCATGTTGATGGTGTTTGTCGGTGTCTGTAATGCATATTGTACAGTGTTGCCTTGTGGTGTGCATTTGCGGTTATTGCATAATATGGTAATGCACTGTTGTTTCCCTGTGTCTTTTCAGGTACCTTCACTCTCTCAATGGATTTTCGCTTTTATATATTCAGAAACATTGCAATGTGAGTCAACATGCCACTTACTGTCATGAGAATGCTCTTGACACGAAGGCATACTGTTGTGACTTGTGTTTTTCATTTTGCGATGTGTGACAGGTGAGGGGTGAAGTAGGACATGATGGTACACGGATAGTTAGGGTAGGACACACAATGGTAGATTTCCAAAGTCCAAGCGAACACTCCCATCCATGTGGCAATGTGGTTTGGTATTTACAACGACAGTCAATGCTCAATGTTACAGTGGTGACATCAGCGGTTGCTCCGAGAACTGGTACAGCATGGTGCTGTGCCACATGATCCTCCTGGGGTCTGAAGATTCGCCGTAGTGTAGTGTGACTCATCCCTCCCTGTGGCTGCTGCTGTGGTGTTGTGACTATCATCCTGCTGGCCCGGGGGGGAGGGGGGGTTGGCAGTGATTTGAGTCACATGCATGTCCCTCAGGACACCCACAAACTGGCCCATGTACTCCACATGTTGTCCCAAGCGAGTGTCCATGGAACTTTGCAGCCGGCGGAGTTCCTGCAGTTCTTCATGGCCCTGGTCCATCTGTCAGTGGTTCTGCTGGTATGGACCAAGGACAGTTAGCACGGTGTCCAGGGACGCAGTCTCATTGTCCTCCTGTGGTTGTCCCCCAGTTGGCCTCCCACCAGCTCTTCTGCCACAGACCTGTGGTGGTGCCAGGCACTGCAGCAGCACACCGTCGCCAGCATCTCTGGTCTGCCTGGTGGTATTCGCAACTGCAGGCAAAGGGACAGTGTTGGAGGCAGCGGTGGTGATGGTGGTGGTGGCTGCCACATAGGTTGTTGCTGCAGGGGTCTGCGTTGGCGGTGCAGCTGTGGGAGTCGTGGTGGTTTTGACAGAGAGGGCCAGAGACTGAGCTATCCTAGGCACACCAGAGGGGCGAGGTCAGTCCTCCTCACCTGAAAAGACCAGGGAGTCTGCATCTGAGTGTTCACCTTCCTGGGGGGAGACTGGCTGGGCTCATCCATGGCATGGGCGCCTGCTGTTTCTGGCTAGTCACTTGTTGAAGAGAGGTTATATTGTTAGCATGTTCAGTACACAGCACAACTTTGATGTTCATGTTTAGCTCATTTAATTTGAGATGGCCTTACTTTTTACCTTGGCGTTACTATGCATTCATAACAGTTTGTCAACAGTCAAACGTGATGTGGAGGTACATACATTGCTCGTTGGCTATGTGTCTGGCTTACGAAACAAAATCATATGGACAGATATTGTATTTCCAAGGACATGTCCTCTGGTACCAACCTGTTGCTCATCCAATTCAGTTTATGCCTGGACATTTGTGTCTTCTCAATGAGTATCTGACTACTATGCCGCAACTTCATGATTTGTGTTATGCTTTTTGTACTTACCTCCTGTGATTTGTGAGGTTTGACAGGGTTTCCATGCATGTGTTGTGTTGACCCGAGTCTTTCTACTTTGAGGCAATGGGACTTTTGCATTCGCTTTTTGTGATGGTGTTCTTGTATTTTGCTTTGCAGTTACATGTGCCTTCATCACTGACACTGCAAATCATGTGGCCTCTCAATGGTATTGTTTGTATGTGCACTACCAACAACTTATGGGAGGTTCTAGAGTTGTCTACCAGGTGTGGGATGTGAGGGTCATTTGGCTCCATGCTGTCTGTGAGGGAAGACAGAGGGCCTTGTGGGAGTTGTGGTCTATCTGTCAGGGCTCTATGACCCCCTCCCCAGTGAGATGGCTACCTACCTGTTAGGAGTCACTGTCGAGGGAGTTAGCTGACACATGGCTGTGGCATGGGGAGGGTGGGCCATGCTGTTTGGGAGGGAGGGCAGGGTGCATGAGCTGACTACCTACCTGTGAGGTGAAGCTGGGTGAGGGAATATTCGCTTTGTTATCCACTCATATTGAAAGCATGCATTCCGCATGAGTTTGATGTGGGCTGGTGATTGAGGCTCACTCACAACAGTACATTGCAGTGTGATGGGAGACATTTGTTAGTACTTACCAGCCTCCAGTCCCCCCTGGATTCCTGTGAGATTCTCTGGATGCAATGTGACAAGCACCTTCTCCTCACATTCGGTGTAGGTTAGTGGTGGAATGGAAGGGCCGCCACCAGTTCTTTGGGCCACCGTGTGGCCCGATGCTTGACCCGGTCCTTGAGGTTGCCCCACCGCTTCCTGATGTCACGCACAGTATGTAGGGTGGTCCCTACAATATTGACTTTGCTGTGGATCCTTGCACACATCTGAGTCTTGCGCGCAAGTAGGGTGCGTTGGACCAGGTGCCTAGACAAATATGGTTCTACCCTGATTGTCTTGTCTACCATCACTCTCAACTCTGAGTCGGTGGATTTGGGTATTGTCTTGGGGGCCATGATTCAATTGATTGAGGGTTGCAGGGTGCAAGGTAGTGGTTGAGATATGTGAAGTGTGTGAGGTGTGTTCTGTCTCTCTGTTTCGACTTCTGGTGTGCAAAGGATGCTGGTCCAGGAAGGGGTTAGTTTTATACTATGGTACGTGGGTGTGTCCACATGAGTGATGATCCTACTCTCCTACAACCTCCAGATGTCACTTCCATGCTGCGAATGGCTTTCCTTATCAGGAACAAGTTGAAGTGTATCATTGTGCTGTGTGTGTTGTGGTTGAGGGCAGCAGGGAGTACAGGCACACTTTGGGCATTGTTGTGAAGTTGGTTCCGTCTGCCATTCATTTGGCCTATGTGCCTGCACTGCGGTCGGACCCTGTGCTCAGTCCGCCAGCTTCGCATTCTCATCCTAATTAGCCGTTAGGTCTTGCTCCGGCAGGAGCAGCCTTTTCAAGCCGTTGAACAGTTTTCCCCGTCCGCCGCAGTCGGATTTGCAGCTTTTCCGACCGTGTTGGACGTTTTTTTGTGACATCTCTCCGCCGCGATCTGATTTTACGTACATTGCATCGTAATTTGACCCTCAGAAATGTCGCGGGTCATCGGGGGGAATTTTTTTCCGATGCCATGGTGGTTGGAGGGCTTTTCCATGCGCCATCGTAATTGGGACCATAATGTAGTGGTAATGTTAACTGTAGGGAGAGAGAAGGGAGGTAGATAGATGTAGAACATGTGTTTAAGGTACTTTTGTTGTGTGTTAACCAACTATTTCACTCCATTACAAACTGCAGTAGTAGGCCCACGTCGGGTTTAGTTTTTTCGAAACAATTATTGTTTAATAAAGTTAATAAGAATATATATATATTAAAAACTTTATTAAACATTAGTGTTTTGAAAGGTATGCTTTTTTTGTTTTGCAATGCGTTTTTTATAAAAAAGAAGACTTTTTCGTCATATTGGCTAAATGTATTTAGAAAATGACTTTAAAGAAAAAAAATCCAAATTGCAAAATAGAAGGTTGGATATTTTTAAATCAATCTATATTTAGATCTTGGATTTAGGATGTGCGAATTAAACTTTTTCAAGATGGATTTTCAGCGATGGATTAAGGAACTTGGAATTGAAAAGGGATTGTTTTTGATGAAGATTGAATCGCTACTGTCGAATTTGTTGTGTTTTTTGCACAGTAAAAACAATTTTTCATGATTTTTTTGGGGTGCCTTTTTTATAGATATGCACATATTTTTAATAACAATATTTGTGCATATTTAAATTTTTGAAAATGGGTTATGGATTTTCAAAATGGAATGTGGATTATTGGTAATGGATCTACAAAAAAGAAAAAGGACACTTGGCGAACAAATGGAAGGAACAAAAGTCTAAGGGGTCCATTATGATGTCAGACAGATCACCACTGCCCGCATCGCGGTGGTGATCCGCCCAACATCATCCCCCGCCTGCCTCCCATTTCCCCCCGCCATAACATAATAGCAGATGATGAGTCGACTGGGCAGAAAAGGGTTGAAAGTGGTGGCGGTGTCTGCTAGACACCGCCATCCATATTACAATGGTAGTGGGAAGGCATGTGGATTCCACAGATTGCGGTCCCTTGCTTGCCCCCAGGATGTTGAGGGGGTGGGGGAGACACATGGGGGGTACCTACGGTACCCCCCTGCATTTGGATGGACAATGTGGCAGGCACCACGTGGTGCCTGCCACGTTGTGCATGCAAATGCACAATGTGCGAGCAAAGCATTGTGGCGGGCGGTGCTGTGTGCACCACCAGCCACAATGAAGTGGATGGGGAATGACACTGCCACCGTGGTGGTGGCATCCTAATTGCCGGTGCGGGACCACCAAACCACTAGCGGCTGGTCCCAGCACCGCTAGGCTGGCAGGTGGATGTAAGTCCGCCCTCCATCCTAATAGACCCCTAAGAGTTGAAAAAAGAAAACATCTGATGGTAAGGAGACCCAACTTTTAATATCATTTTAAACAGTTTTGTAAAAAAACTCAAATTGATTTAGTGTTAATTTTTTAGGGCAAAACAGGCAAGTCAGAAAATAGTGTTGGTTAGAAATGGAGGATGTGTGCAAGATTATTAAGGTACTCTGAAGCCACTGTCAACGTAAACTGTTGAATTGCACTCAATAGTCTTTCAGACATTTCCTTTGTTCTTTTAGAAATAAGTGGGTTCAGATTACCTGTTATTGACTCCAATATTCTCATTTCTTTGAAACTTTGCTCCTTCCTCAAAATTTCCAAGAAATGATAGAAATTAGGATGAGGTCTGCCAATTGATTTATTGAAGGAGTTGTGCCATCCCTCTTGGGCATTGTTTGTTTTTGCTCCTCCCTCTTAGCAGGTCGAGTAGCAGTTCCACCACTCCATATGGAAACGTGGCTTCCTCCTGCGACCCGACCTGCTTAAATGGCCAGTCCATGTGTCTTCAAAATAATTTAGAATAGATGCCAATTTTTCTTAATTTGAGGTAAAGTATTCAGATTCTGTAATGGAAGTGTAGTACTCGTCTACACTGTCAGGAGGAACAAAGTATAGGGCAGTTAGTTTTTTTTAGTTCAAATTGTAGTTTGCTATCTGATATATAATCCTCAATTAAGGATTTTGTTTGAATTTTTCACCAATATGCCAGTGAAAAGTGAAAAAAACATCCTTGAATTTGGGTATCCGTGTACAATTCGATGATAGCATTAATCATAGGTAATTCTAAGTCAATTAGTACTTTTCTAGGACTTCTGTTGAATGTTTTGGCTTTTATCACTGACAATAATTCAGTGTATTAAATACAAAATGCGAAGTGGGTCGCACACCGCTCGTCATACTAGCAAATAGCCCCATAGGATTCTGGAGAATGTAGTGACAGCGGCGGGTACACCTATGCCACGAGTATATAGTTTAAAATGCCATCCCTGGACACGTGTTTCGAGGTAATTGCCTCTCGTCAGCAGGGAGCAGGTATGTATGCGGGGTGCTGTAGACTGCCAAAAAATTATCAGGTATAGTACCTCTCACGGCGCGCGGGTGCGGGATCCGGGCTCGTCAACCCATAGCTCAGGGAGCTTTAAATACAAAATGCGAAGTGGGTCGCACACCGCTCGTCATACTAGCAAATAGCCCCATAGGATTCTGGAGAATGTAGTGACAGCGGCGGGTACACCTATGCCACGAGTATATAGTTTAAAATGCCATCCCTGGACACGTGTTTCGAGGTAATTGCCTCTCGTCAGCAGGGAGCAGGTATGTATGCGGGGTGCTGTAGACTGCCAAAAAATTATCAGGTATAGTACCTCTCACGGCGCGCGGGTGCGGGATCCGGGCTCGTCAACCCATAGCTCAGGGAGCTTTAAATACAAAATGCGAAGTGGGTCGCACACCGCTCGTCATACTAGCAAATAGCCCCATAGGATTCTGGAGAATGTAGTGACAGTGGCGGGTACACCTATGCCACGAGTATATAGTTTAAAATGCCATCCCTGGACACGTGTTTCGAGGTAAATTCCTACTCCCTGCTGACGAGAGGCAACTACCTCGAAACACGTGTCCAGGGATGGCACACGCCACGCATACTTGCATTCACACTCGAGCATAGGTGTATCCGCCGACGCTGACCTTCAGGGACCATTTTCATTGGGGGAACACGCCTGGTAGGTGTAGCAGTGTGCGACCAATCTGGTTTAACTTTATATTCAGGCTCCCTTGAGCCGGTGGAGTCGACGGACTCATGGTTACGCACCTGCGCGCTACGAGAGGTACTAGACCTGATAACGATTTTAGCAGCTTACACAGCAACCCCACACATTTTCCTACTCCCTGCTGACGAGAGGCAACTACCTCGAAACACGTGTCCAGGGATGGCACACGCCACGCATACTTGCATTCACACTCGAGCATAGGTGTATCCGCCGACGCTGACCTTCAGGGACCATTTTCATTGGGGGAACACGCCTGGTAGGTGTAGCAGTGTGCGACCAATCTGGTTTAACTTTATATTCAGGCTCCCTTGAGCCGGTGGAGTCGACGGACTCATGGTTACGCACCTGCGCGCTACGAGAGGTACTAGACCTGATAACGATTTTAGCAGCTTACACAGCAACCCCACACATTTTCCTACTCCCTGCTGACGAGAGGCAACTACCTCGAAACACGTGTCCAGGGATGGCACACGCCACGCATACTTGCATTCACACTCGAGCATAGGTGTATCCGCCGACGCTGACCTTCAGGGACCATTTTCATTGGGGGAACACGCCTGGTAGGTGTAGCAGTGTGCGACCAATCTGGTTTAACAATAATTCAGTGTATGTTGAGGATTGTTTATCAGGAAGTAAACTGTAAACTAAGGGAACTACAGTGTTGCTAATATATCCGTGAATAGTCTATATTAGGGTGAAAGGATGGGACGTGCTTTTGAACGTTCCGTTCATCATCCAAATATCACTGTTCTCCATCCTTACAAGATTATGGAGGGTGCTAAAGATTAGAATTCTCTTTTGAGGGTTTTTGTTGTCATGCAAAAGGAAAGGTTCATTAGAAACAGTTACAGATAGTTCAGGTGGAATGATTGTCAGAATAGGTTTGGGGTGTTACTCTATGTGGGTTACTTGCCTGTTTTTGACGTTGAACAATTAGTCTCAAATTAGGAATTGTGGGCATACTACTTGCAACATGGGGAGAAATGTGTGTGGCAACCTCCCTTAAAAGTGCACCACAGGGTTCATTCGAGGTGGATGCAATGTCTTTAATTTCATTTATTGTTTGCCTTATTTCAATCTCCATTGCAGAGGCAGAGTGGTTATGATCTGTGGTTCTTAAAACAGAGTCACCAAGAGTAACCGCTCTGCCTGTGCAATGGGGTTAGAAGTATTGCACACACCTCCAATGACACCTGGGTTTCAGATAATCTCTCCTTACAATAAACATACCCACTATGATTTAGCAAACAATTTCCCCGGCTTGATGTGATGTATTTTGCTTCATTGAATGACATTTTCTGCTATGGATAGAAAAACAAAAAAAAATGAAATAAAATGTTAGTTTATTATTATTGATTATGTTTTCCTCATTATAGGAAAAAAATATAGTATCATTTAAGTAATTCAAACAACATTTTAAAGTCTTTGCTTTTGTAAATTATATTTAATGCTTTCAACATGTTAAATTCATGTATTGGAAGAAAGTTACTTTCTATAAAACGATACTGGGAGAGAAAAATCGTTAAGTTGGTTTATTGAGAATATTTCTAGTGGCTTACCTTTGTATAGACGTTGCTTGATGGTTAGAAATTGGTGAACTGATTTTTTTTTGGTTGATTCTGTAAGGAAAAAAAGAAAAAGTGTTTGATTAGTCTTTTGTTATACTAATAAAGTTTACTAGGGAGAGAACCTTTGATAAGTTATTTTATTGTCAGTTGTTTTTTCTAATCTTACCTTTTGTGAAAGGTTTGTTTTGTGGATTTAGGCTTTAACACAATTAATTTGTGGTCTGCAAAAGAAAAAGAACAAATATTTTTTAGGATTTTCTGTACTTTTAAACATGTTTTCCTGGAAAATAATTATAAAATAAGGGTTATAGAACAACATTTTCATTTATTTTGGAAGATTTTAAATGTGAAGGATAAGAGATGTATTTACCTTACACAACTATTTTACATCAGAAAAAGAGCATTGTATCTTTTAAATGTTTTTACCTTTTTTATGTTTCACCAACTGTATTTATATTTGAAAGATATAATATTTACCTTGTGAAGATTTTTCATATAATGCTGGAGGATTATTAAAGATTAGATGTTAAAAGATGTTAAAGCTTGAAGAAACATATATTTCAAATATTTATAATTTTTTACTTTGTATCTTTATGTGTTTTGCAAAAAGAGTTTTTCATATAATATAATTGTTTTAGTCCTTTTTTGAGAAAATCTTTTAAAAATTACCTTTAAAATAATTTTCAAAAGCCGATGTGCTGAATTGAAATTTTGAAGAATATATTCCGCCTTATCACAGTAGTTGAAGGATGCTGTAGTTATCTGTTGATATATGTAAACATAAAAATAAACATTAGACTATTTTAACAAAATATTTATAATCCCCCGAAAAAAGATTGGTGATTTTGTCAAAGCTAAACACATGTTGGAGTAGGATTAGTACGTTTTTAAACAGTATTTATTCAGAGGCAAGCAGCCTTTGGAGTAGGAATAGTAATTTTAACTCCACCACTATCCAGCATTTTCCCTGAGGCAAACACCCCTTAGAGTTGGAATAGTAATTTGAACCCCACCACTATCCACTACGTTTCCCTGAGGCAAGCACCTTTTGGATTTGGAATATTAATTTTTACTCCACCACTATCCAGCATTTTCCCTGAGGCAAGCACCCCTTGGAGTAGGAATAGTAATTTCAACGCCGCCACTATCCAGCATTTTCCCTGAGTTAAGCACTCTTTGGAGTAAGAATAGTAAATTGAACTCTACCACTAACCAGCCTTTTCCCTGAGGCAAGCACCCCTTGGAGTCGGAATAGTAATTTTAACCCCACCACCATCCAGCATTTTCCCTGAGGCAAACACCCCTTGGAATAGGAAAATACATTTGAATCCCTTTATTATTGTTTATTTTTTCTCTGGGAAGCAAATTTTTGTTTTGTGATAGTATTTTTACATAACCAATATCTAACACTTTCCCCCAGGGAAGATTCACGACTAACCAGAATTTTCTCTCAGTTAAGTACTCATTGAAATAGGAATTATACTTTTTAAGTTCAGCACTATCCTCCACTTTCCCTCAGGCAAACACCCTTTGGAGTAGGGATAGTGATTTAGCTTACGCCTCAATCTATTTTTTATACGAGGTGAGCCTTATTTTTAGAGCTGGAATAGTATTTTTGCATTCTTCAATCCAATATTTCTTTATTTTGGTTATTCACCATAAAAGAACAAGCATATACAAGCAAGTTAAAATAGTTAAATTGTTAAAATAGTAAAAAAAAAAAAAGAAAAAAATCATCTGACGGTGCATTTTAAGTTAAAGACCGATAAAAAAAGTCAATAACAGTCAAGTCCTTGATTTTGCATGTTAAGGAAATTTCTCCTAACATACCACATGGAAGTTAGGAAGCGTGAGACCGCAAAGACTATATGAGAATCTGTGTTGTATTTTAAAATTCTGAAGGCTTCAATGCAGCGGGTTGTGCCTAGGTTATTACATAGCTGGACTAACCATCTTTGTCTTGTTGTACGATATCCTGGACAAATGAAGAACACATGAATTTCAGACTCAACACACGTGTTACAGACTGGACACCTACTCTTAAATTACCCCCTGACCATTTACACGTGAATGCACGCAGGGGGAGTCAGCCGTGTCAAAACTGTACATATAATTTCCTGTCTAATGCCGGGCGGATTGCATCCAGGCATGCCTCCAGCCTGCAAGTGTCTTTTACTTCCAAGAAGAGTGATGTGAGAGAGCCATGAGCGGATTCTGCTTGGAGTTTTATGGATAAACGCACCAGTAGCTGATGGTTAATAACGTGCGTGGTGTTCTCAAGCACGCTATATCAGGGTTATCCCATAGTTCTTTTAGGCCTATTTCATAGAGTCCCTCCCTGATAAATCTGGCCACTTTCCTGAGCCGGGGAGACTCAGAATTTCCAATAGCTCTTATCTGTATTCTTGACGCTCCGGTGTTGCCCAGAGGCGTAGCCATAATAGTAATGGCCTGCTGCCAATTTTCTCAGAAATAGATCTCACCCCTAGGCCCATGCGCAGTGGAACCAGGGGGGAGCTGATCAGTAGACTGAATAATTTTCTAAGGAATTTGTTCACAGTAGTAACCAGGGGCCTAAGGTTGGAGTGCCCCCAGAATTCAGCCCCATAGAGAGCTTTGCTCCTGGCCTGAGTTTTGTATATCTCTCACTGGTTTCTGGGATGTTTCCCTAAAGAACTTGGCCAGGCCACCTGTGGTCTGTGCCATTTTAAGATTAGACTTGCTAATTTGAGCCCCCCAAGTCATATTCTCTGTGAGAGTTAGTCCCAAATAGTCAAATACAGAGACCTGCTCCAAAGGGCTACCATTCATGTGCGGGTTGGGGCGTGTAGATTTACTGGGGTTAAAGATCATAAATTTAGTTTTTTTCATGTTGGTCTCTAGTCTCCTAGTCCAGCAAAACTCAAAAAACCCATCTAGAATTCTTTGGATACAAATGGTGACTAAAAAAGGAGAAGGGTATCGTGTACAAACATCATGGCAGGGATTCGCTTTAGCACGATTTTAGGAGCGTCAATATCCTTACAGGCTCTCAGCGCATCAATCAGACCATTGATGTATATGCAGAACAGGGTGTGGGAAAGCACACATCCCTGTCTAACTCCCCTGTTTACAGGGATGGGCTGCATTAGTTCCTCATTTTTCCCGTATCTAATTTGGGCATCATTTTCATTGTGTAGCCTTCCAGTACATTTAAAAGGTAAGGGCGTAATCCCAGATTGCTTAGGATCCTCCATAGAGCATCTCTAGGTACCAGGTCAAACGCACTCTTCAGGGCAACAAAGACCAGATACATGCTGCCCCCTTCTAAATGGACTGTTTTCCAATAAAGAAGCCGGAGCCTGAACATCTGATCTATTGTTGATGTTTTCTCCCTGAAGCCAGCCTGCAAGGGGGTCAAAATCTTTTGTTCTTCCAGCCAAGACTGCAAAAGTTCTAAAATAACCCCAGCAAAGATTTTCTATGAGACATCGATCAAACTGATCGGTTTATAGTTTGCTGGTGACAAAGGAGATCCCTTCTTGAATACCGGGATGATCTCGGCACCTACCCAAGTTGCGGGAAGAGCCATTCCCAATAAAATGGCGTTAAAGATTGCCCAAAAATAAGGTCCCCAGATCTTGGATTCAGCCCAATAAAGATCCCCTTATTTATATTTAATTTTTGAGAGGGAAGTATATTTTAGAGTAATTTTATTAGTTTTTAATGTTAATAAATGTTAAATTTAATTAAAAATGATAACAAAATTGATTTATATAGTTTTGGTCACTCACTTTATATATATTGTCGAAAAATTTGTTTTTTAATCTGGTAAATAGAAGTTTGACAATTTTTCCAGAAAAACTGAAAGAAAAATAAAATGCGTTATTGTAGTATATTTGCGTTTGGATTACTTTTCAAATATTTTATTATTCCTATACATTTTACTTACTATGGGGCATATCAACAAGCAGGCGATAAAAAATTATCGCCGCTTTTGCGGCCGTTTTCGGCCGAAAAGCGGCGATAATTTTATCGCCTAATCAGCAAGGTCACGCTAACGCATGAAACCTTGCTTTAGCGTCAGGATTTCTAACGCCCAGCTTTGCATCTCTAATGAGATGCAAAGTGGGCCTTCCTGACCTAACATGACAGGAGAAATGTCGCTAAGCGACATTTCTCCTATCGACAAGCCCCACGCTATGAAGCATAGCGTCAGGAAAAGTAGCGATAACCCCTGTTATCGCTACTTTCCTTACGCCTGCTTCAGGACTGACTTAGGCATGACATCCTATGGAAGGAGGATATCATGGCTAAGTTTGTGAGTCCCGAACAACTAGCTAACGTGAGATTATCGCTGGGTTTCCAGCGATAATCTCACGTTAGCCAGTTAGCGCCAGGATTTTTATCGCTGATGAGATAAGCGTTGCTAATAGCACGCTATCTCAGCGATAAAAATCGGCGATAGCCGGCGATAATTATCCTGGCGCTAAGTGCGCTCAGCGATAATTATCGCCGGTTGTTGTTGATATGCCTCTTGGTATTTTAGATGTCTTAGTTTGATGTTGTTAATTCTCTGGCAGCAAAATGCTTGTGGTGTGTCTGGTAGTCAGGTAACCACTGTTTTTAAAATGGTGGACGGCTCCTTTTATACATTTTGTGGTGCTGAACATTATTTGAAATGAACATGTGTTTTGTGTCTATTTTTTTGTCGTGTTTTTAATGCTATGTAAAACTGTAAATAATGTTTTTCTTATGTTAATGTTCATTACTTTTTTTTCATGCATCTTATGACTGCCATTTTGGCAACCTACGGGTCAAAGTGATTTCGTTGAAAGAGTAGTAGGACTTTTGTTTTTGTGCATTTTGAAATGGTGGGGTATTTGTTTAGATTCAGATTACTTTTGTGTTATTGAAATTTAATTATGTTTAATTTTTAACATAATTAATGTTAGATAGTTAGGTAAAATAAAGTGTATTAATGTTCGTCTTTTGGGCTCGTGGTTATTTAGAAAATTGTATTAAAAATTTTACAAGATGTGTATTTAATTAAATTATCAGTATTAACAATATTTTGTATATTATTTGTTATATAATAATTCATAATTGTGTCTTGATTATATTTGAGTTATATATTAAAGAATTTTATTAATAAAAAATATTTGAAAACATTGATCTTTATTAAAAGTTACTTGAGTATTAATTTTAGTACTCCTGTGTTATTTTTAGTGTTCAGTACCTTTTTAAATACAGTGAATTAATAAAGTAACTGTCTGAAACATATTTGAACAGAATAAAAAATTAGTTTTGTCAATTTTTTTTCTATAAATTGAAAACAAGAGTATTCATTTTAGTCCCCGAGTATTAATTTTAATACTCTGGTATTAATTGTAAATACCCGCGTTTTAATACACTACCCCACCCAAAACCCCTATTTTCCCTGCATCCCATCCCAGGGGTTTATTATACAATTAAAAAATATATATACTTTGTCATAGTATGCGTTGTTCTAGTATGCGTTGTAATCGATCATTCAATATATTAATATATTTTTGCGTTGTAATGGTATGCATTGTTAAAACATGCGGTATAATGGTACTTGCATTGTAAAAACTGTGCTGTAAATGCGTGCTTGGTAATGGTTTGCATTGTAACATCATATATTCTATTACATCTCTTGAGTGTAATTCCCAATTGTGAAGAGATAGACTTTTCAAGTTAGTTTCACTGAACTCACAATTTAAAATCAAAACTTATGGTGAAGTTGAATTTTAAATTCCAGTTTAGCAAATGCCACTTTTAGGAAGTTGAAGCAAAACAACTAAAACTGACAGGGAGATACTCATGCAGAGGGACACTAAATCAGAGGCACACAAAGGAATGCAAAAGTGTTACAATTGTTCACATTGTAACAATGTGTTGATGGGTCCATCAATCTCACATCCATGGTCGGGAAAGCCAGTAAATCTGTGTTTCATTGCAAATTGCAACATGAAAAATGTGATTTATGCTATAAGATGTCCATGTGGTTTATATTACGTGGGTAAGACAGAGAGATCATTGCATACACGCATCACAGAACATAAGAGCAGAATTAGAACCAGGGTTTTGAGTTCACCATTAGCCAACCATTGGAGTGAGTTTCATCACACCATTGCACAGCTTAGATTCATGGCACTAGAATCTATCAAGAGACACAATGACAGAGACAAGTCAAAGTTTATTACTCAATGAGAAACATATTGGATTCTGTAGCTGGATACTTTGACCCCCAAGGGTCTTAATGATAAATTGGAGTTAACCTGTTTCTTGTGATCCTGTTCTGAACATGATTGATTGCGGTTGTTTTACCTGGGGAGAGCAGCAGAGATTAGTTCTTGTGGGTCAGTTTATGAACAGTCAATCAATGAATATTAGTTTTAGTCATTTTCACCTTTCATAGAGTTTTTCAGGGTTTGTAATAGGTTGGAGACTCTAGAATGCTTTTGGATTTAGGTTATCACACTACGTACCAGCGACAGTCTTGTTGAGCAGTTCCACAATAGTTCAGGAAAAGCAGGTCATTCTACATATAGCCGCTAGTGAAGGACTCTTTCTCGGTGACAGGTTATGAATGATGATTACGATCCAGTAATGCAGGTACACTAGACACATCATTTTTGCCCCTTTCTTTAAAACAGTAATTATTTCCTTTATGGAACAACCTGAATAATTCTTTTTGTTATGATTCATTCTAACCATGTTTTATTCTCAATTCTGCAGTTTTACTGATACATTTACTTTACTAAGGTGCCGATTACGATCCTGGAAAAACCGGGTACGAACCGTCGGTTGGAGCATTTTCTCCGTCCGACTCGTACACGGTTGTAAAACTTTACAAACATGGAAGTACGATTCGCACGGAAACACCATTTCCGTACGTATCGTAAAAAACACCGTCCGACGAAAATATACATACGAATGTGATCCGGGAATGCTCCGACGTGACGTCGGGACGCTGTCAGGCAGCGTTTCACGACCCAGGAAGTACGAATCGAACCGACAGCAGTCCGGACGGCAATATTTTCACGGCATCCAAAAAGTGCCGGAAAAGCGAAGTACGCCGCAAAACGACCAGAATAGGGGGCCCGGTATGTGCCGTACCCCCTCCCCAGCCCCCGTGAGTACGCGCCTAACCACCCCCCCAGCCCCCGTGAGTACGCGCCGAACCCCCCCGTGTATGTACACCCGTGTACATGTCGAACCCCCCGTGTATGTACACCCCTGTACGTGTCGAACCCCCATGTATGTACACCCGTGTACGTGTTGAACCCCCCGTGTATGTACACCCGTGTACGTGTCGAACCCCCCATGTATGTACACCCCTGTACGTGTCGCGCTGGGGGTACGCACCATACATACACGGGTGGGGGTACGACTCGAATGTACAGGGGTGTACATACACGGGGGGTTCGACACGTACACGGGTGTACATACACGGGGGTTCGACACGTACAGGGGTGTACATACACGGGGGTGTTCGACACATACACGGGTGTACATACACGGGGGGTTCGACACGCACACGGGTGTACATACATGGGGGGTTCGACACGTACAGGGGTGTACATACACGGGGGGTTCGACATGTACAGGGGTGTACATACACGGGGGGGTTCGACACGTACACGGGTGTACATACACGGGGGTTCGGCGCGTACTCATGGGGGCTGGGGGGGTGGTTAGGCACGTACTCACGGGGGCTGGGGGGGTACGGCGCGTACCGGGTCCCCTATTCTGGTCGTTTTGCGGCGTACTTCGCTTTTACGGCACTTTTTGGGTGCCGTGAAAATATTGCCGTCCGGACTGCTGTCGGTTCGAATCGTACTTCCTGGGTCGTGAAACGCTGCCTGACAGCGTCCCGACGTCACGTCGGAGCATTCCCGGATCACATTCGTATGTATATTTTCGTCGGACGGTGTTTTTTATGATTCGTACGGAAATGGTGTTTCCTTGCGAATCATACTTCCATGTTTGTAAAGTTTTACAACCGGGTACGAGTCGGACGGAGAAAACGCTCCGACTGACGGTTCGTACCCGGTTTTTCCAGGATCGTAATCGGTACCTTACTAGTTATTGGTTTATGGTTTTCTTGTCTGCTAAAGGTTTGTGGTATAGATCGTGAGGTACCATTGATTACACAAATTGATATTGGGACTTCAAAAAACTGTTGGGATTGTACTAATATCAATTGAGGCTTGCAGAACCTCATTGCGATGAGGGTGATTTCCCGCTGGTCGAGATTTCACTTGCTGATGTGATAATCGTTTGGTGTGAACATTCTGAAGGTATTAAAACCTTAATAATCTGATAGGTGAAATGTTTTTGATTTTCTTTATTGTAGCTGACAAAGCTAGTTTATTTTAGTTTACAGTTGTCAAATTGTGTGTATGAGATAAATTGTAAAGGTAGTGAACTGCTGCAAGGAGTACCATCATATGTCATAGTGTGCCGTGCTTTGATAAGATAGCAGGTGTACTGTTGCGCTGTGATTGGTTAATGATGACACAGAGTGCTGCACAGTGGTAGTTAGTTGGTTGTGTGCGTATTGTATTGAGATTGGTAAAAAGGTCTTCAAAAAAATATTTACGTCTCAGAATCAAAACATTGAATCAAATTGAATGTATTGAACTAAATATTGTTAAACTTGTAGAAATCATGAAAAGTTTTAAAGAATTTAAGATTTTTGTGAAAGGTGATGTTATAATTCTGATACTGGAAGGTAAAGAGGTGCCGTCTGAGGATACACCTGCACATTATGACAACTGATTTGGGATGACATACATGTTTATAGCTTCTCTAATGGTGCAGGATTATTAAAAAAGAGGGTACTTTGAGTTTTCTTAAATATTGTACCTTTGAGCTAAGAATTATTGAAAAATTGAAGGAGAAACTGTTGAAAATGAAGCCACCAACTAGATGCACGCAATGAGAAGCACTGGATCTATGGGAGAAGGTAGCACGAGACAAAGAAAGGGAGACATACCAGAGTACGACCTAAAGAGCAATGCGTAATTATGCAGATGCTTAATGGGATGAAGCACAGCAGAGATGGAGGAAAGTTATAGTTGAAGGAACTAGACTGTATCCAGCTATTTCCACTGAGAAACCTGAGAAATCAAAAAAGACTAAGACACAGGAAATGATGAAAGGAATGATGAGACAGTGATTCAGGGGGCGATATTTTTGAAGAAATGTTAGCCTTGTGCCCCCACCTTATGTGAACTCCACCACAAGTACCTGTAATAATGTCACTGCAAGCACTACAGTGGCTACTGGTCCTGTTAACCTTGAGTACTATGCAAATTGAAAGACCACTGCAGACATTACAAATTGATCCAGCACCTGTTCTTCAGACACCAACTGTTATCAAACCTGGTGTTACTGATTCCATTATCACTGTTCTGGTATAATTACCACAAATTGCAACTATACAGACAGTGCCTAGTTTCACTTGTGACTAAGTCAATTGTAACTCCCTCACATGTGATTGCTGCATGAATATTTTCCCGACTCCAGAAGCTGAAGGAGCTTTAGGAGGATTGACTATCTCAGGGTTTATCCCAAAATACCAACATTAACAGATTGTTGTCTGAAATCACCACAAATGATTCAGTCATTGAGGTGAGGGGAAAGGATTGTATTTACAACACCAATAATACAGGGAGAAGCCAATTTATTTGAGTATGGGATTTTTCCACCATGGTTTTGAGGAAGCAGCATTACTTAAAAGACAGTAAGTGAGGAATTGCAAGTTACCCTAGAACCCAAAAAGGAGAGACCGCTGAATGTTTCAAAGCTGAAAGTTTAACTTGGAGAAATGTGCATTAGTATTTGAATCCGTATCAGAAGATACTTTTAATTAACCCAAGTAAGGAGATTACAAGATGTGCAAGCTGTCACACGTGATAAATTGACTTATTTGACCTTTCAAAGTGCTTTCCTTTGTAGAGAGGTTACATGGTTCAATTAGATAATGGAGCAATTGAGAAGATGCGCTCTTCAGAAATGCGTTTCCACATAAGTGAATTGGTAAGATGCATGTGGAAATGGAGTGATTTTGAGCGACTAGAAATTAAATGGTCCAAAAAGGAGTGCATGTTTGTTCTTTGGAGCTCATGACTTGGGCTGTAGATCAATCATTATGTGCGGAATCTGATTCCTTCATGGAGCCTTTGTCCTTTGAAATATAAAATAGTGACACTATGGATTCCTCTGAAGCACTCTAATTTGATTATTTTTCCAAATTGACTTTTCTCTGTAATTTTAGTTTCTAGTTCAGATTTCTGAAATTAGACTTAAGGTATGTTTACATAGTGATTAAATTTATCATAGCTAGTATCCTTTTTAGTGCTATTGTCCTGACCAGAGGGCGTATGGCCCATTGCAGTTTTCCCTATGTTAGCCTAACTGTGCACATTGTAGGCCTCATTCTCCTTTGCACACATTACTATATAAACATGCTTGCCTTTGTGCCACATTGTACTTTCACATCTTTATTTTTATTTATTCATTTAGTGTTTTGTATAGCGTGAACATGACCCTTTAGGGTATCAGAGCGCTTTACAGCAGCAGCAAGTTATTTACAAGAATTTACAAAAACAAGTTAGATGCAAAAATAGAGCATGCAAACATGAGAAAACAGTGTAGGGAAAAAACAGGATATACACAGGGAATAGGGGTAGCGAACAGGACAACAGTTGGGAAGATAGCAAGAGGATGGGCAAGGGCAGAGGGAGACTGGAGGCACCAGCAAATGGAACCTGCATATGTTTTCACATTCTGTTCTTTTCCTCAGAGTTAATCTGAACACCACAGACAAAGTCAAACAACAATGATCATTATTATTCTTTCTGGCCAGGCACTAACACCTAGACATAACACAAGAATGCCACTGTTGTTTATGTCCACACGTTTTGCACATAGATGAGCCAAAAACACACCCATGGAATGAGAGTTCTGAGACAAGAGCACTGGGTATGCTGAGATGTAGAATGCTCATCTGTGTAGGCTAAGGTATGTGGTCTGCTAATAATCTCAGAGATATCTCATATATAATCATTTAGATTTAGTGGCAGGGGAGTGGGGTTTCGGTCACTCTGTCTTAGAAAATGACAGGGCTTTTCCTTGTATATGTATTATTAACCATTCTAACTGTATTTTTATTATGCATTTGCTTTCAAATTGTGGCATGTATACTGCATTTCAGAGAATGATATTTTAAATAAATATTCTAAACTTCCTTTGTGTCTCCTAGTTATCCTATTGTGGACAAGTACGAGTGAGAGAGTGAAAGGGTGAAAGGCTGTGTGCTGCTACCACGATCCCTGAGAGGGTCGAGAATGCTGTGTTCTAGGGTGTCATCACTGGTTTCTCTGGTAGGATAGGAGGTCAAGTAAGTCACTATAGCTAGTCAGACTCAGACTCATAGACACTGAGGTGGTATGGTGACTCTGCCCCAATCACACTGATTTTCTATGGTTCCAAACTTAGTTCTGTTCCAGAGCAGAATCCCTGCAACAAGATTTAGCCTGGAAGAAAATTGAAGCAATGATAACTAGGGAAAAAAGTTTAAAGGGAGAAAATTGTTAAGGAGCCTGAAAAAGTAAAAACGAGTTAGCAGAAAAATTGGTAAAGGAGTCGGCAAAGGAAGAATTAACGGGGAAGAAAATGGGTTAAGTGGAAGGAAATCATTAGAGAATTCTGCAAAAGAAGAATGTGTTTTTTAGGGAGATAAACAATTACTAACCTGCTACGAGTTCCAAGGACCTGCCTGGAGGAGCGAACCGCAGGAGAGAGCTGGCCCAGAGACCTGCTCAATGTAGTCACATTGCAGCCTTCATTAAGCAGGTTTCTGAGGAGGGGGTGTTAGTTGAAGGTAGGAAACAGGACAGAGAGAGGAAACAGCTTCAATATCAAGAGGAAACAGCTTGGATGAAAAAGCAGGAAAATTTGGTTTAGCCTGGAAGAAAATTGAAGCAATGTTGAGAGGGCATAAAAAAGCAAGTTTAAAAGGAGAAAATAATTACATAGTCTGAAAATTAAGAATGAGTTAGGAGAACAATTGATAAAGGATCCTGCAAAGGAAAGACAGATTAAGAGGGAAGAAAATGGGTTAAGCTGGATACAAGTCTTTAGAGAAGACTGCAAAGGAAGAATGCAGTTTATAAGGGGAACCTGCAAGGAGTTCCGAGGTCCTGCCTGGCAGAGTAATCAGCAGGGCAGAGCTGTTCCAGAGACCTGTTCAATGTGGTCTCGCTGCAGCCTCCATTAGGTAGGTTTCCTGGGAGGGGCAGGGTGCTGGACAGGGTCAATGGGAAGCAGGAGGGAAAGTGAGCATGAGGGAACAACTGGGATAAAAAAGTGGGAAAAAGAGGTCTTGCCTGAAAGAAAAATGAAGCAAGGTTGGGAGAGGGGAGCAAGTTTAAAAGGAGAAAATAGTTGAAGAGCCTAACAAACGAGGAAAAAAAGAGTTAGAAGGGGATACATAGTTAATGGAACTTGCAAATTAAGAACACAGATTTAAGAGAGAATAAATGGGTTAAGCGGAAGGAAAGAGGTAAAGAATGCTTCAAAGAAACAACGCAGATTAATGGGGGCGAAAATGGGCTAGGTGGAAAGAGTTATGGATCCTCCGGGAATTGGGAAGTGGGAGGGAGGGAGAGGGAGCATGAGGAAACAGCTGGGATGAAAAAGCAAGAGAAATAGGTTTAGTCTGAAAGACAAATGAAGAAGAGTTGAGTGGGTTAAAAAAGTGAGTTTAAATTGAGAAAATTGCGAAGGAGCCTAAAAAAGGAAAAACAAGTTAGAAGTCAAAAGAGCCTGCAAAGAGAAAACATATCTCAGATTAACCCCTCCTTCAAAAGCTTTAAGAGACAATTAAAGGATCTCCTCTAAAATTGGCACGTTAACCATCTGGGCAGTAATTCCTAGTGTATAAGGATAATCTCTATGCCGATCTATGTATATGTGTTTTGTTTTCTTTCAAGCTCAAACCTTGATTTGGCTCTCAGCACAGTTAGTTACTTTAAATAATTAATCTCTGATGTTGCCTTTGACAGTGCAGTAAAGCACTCTAATACCCTGGGAACTTGTTAGCACTATATAACATCTTTAAATAAAATAAACTTGCTTAATGAGACACTTAAAAAAAGTCTTTAATATGCCAATAAAAGAAATAAATATTAACCTTACACCTAGTAAAGATAGAGAAAATGATGTTTAGAAAGATGTTTGGAAGAAGGAGGAAGACAATTTAAAAAAGAAAATGGTTTACACCAAACTAAAATTAGACAGACAACAATTAGATTTTTTGGTTTACTAAAGGAGAAAACACACCAGAAACAGACATGTGGGAATAAGTAACAAGAACTAACGACAGACTCCAAATGCCGCACCTCTTTACTGTGTTCTCATAGGGTAAAGTTAATAATATAATTGAAGTTGGTGTGCACAGACTGCTCCTGCATCCGCCGTTAAAGGACGCAAACTGCCAAGCAGATATCAAGCAATATCAAGAGGAAACAGCTTGGATGAAAAAGCAGGAAAATTTGGTTTAGCCTGGAAGAAAATTGAAGCAATGTTGAGAGGGCATAAAAAAGCAATCCCAAACAACGTTTGAAAATAATCGGAGCAGTGCACTACCAGATTGTTCTGTTAGGTCACACCAAGGTGCCGAATTTTTCACGTACGACTCTTATCTGTATTTTTTTACGTACGAGTCGTACAAGTCCCGTACAAACGGTGAAGTACAATTCGTACCGTAAAAATACATACGAATTGCTTCGGGAAAAGTCTACGAGACGTCCCTGGACAGATTTACGTATGAGTCGTAAAACTGAAGTCCGAGCGCACAAGTCCGATCCTTACCGGCGTCCCGAATACACAAGCGTATGGAAAACGTCCCGTACGGAGCGAACTTTGTACGACCACTACCCCGGGTACACTTGGGCCCGGGGTACGAGTCGTACGGACCCCCCACCCCACCCAAGCATGCACGCACCATACCCCAGCACCTACATATGTACGCGCCGGACCCCCCACCTCAGCAACCACGTCTGTACGCGCCTTACCCCAGCACCCGCGTATGTACGGGTCATACCCCCCCTCCCCAGCACCCGTGCATGTACGTGCCGTACCCCAGCACCCACGTATGTAAGCGCCGTACCCCCCACCCCAGCACCCGCGTATGTACGCGCCGTACCCCCCCACCCCAGCTCCGCGCATGTATGCACCATACCCCCCACCCCAGCACCCACGTATGAACGCGCCGTACACCCCCACCCCAGCACCCGTGTATGTACGCGCCGTACCCCAGCACACGCGTATGTCCGCGCCGTACCCCCCCACCACAGCACCCGCGCATGTACGTGCCGTACCCCAGCACCTGCGTATGTAAGCATCGTACCCCCCACCACAGCACCCACGTATGTACACCCCGTACCCCCCACCCCAGCCCCGTACTTGGACGCACCGTACCCCAACACCGTACCCCAGCATCGCGTATGTACGAGTCGTACAACACCATTGCACATGTGATCACTGTACAACAACATAGCCGTGGACGCACCTTACATACACGAAAAAGACTCGTACTGAACCAGGACACTGTAAAACAGCACAAGGTCCGTCAATTCGACTCGCACAACACCACAAAACACGTCTACAGGACAAAAAACAACTAAAAGACTGACCTGGCACATCCAAACTGTCAAACAGAAGCCCAAACTCACAACCACCTCTTATAACACACCCACCAAAAGTTCAAACACAGCCACACCCACAAATGGACCAATAAAAAGAGCCCACAATCCCAAACCATGAGCCTTTGCAACAGACCCACTGCTGACAGACATCACACACAAACAACTGCACCCATACACCTTAACTTACACACCTTCACACAACCTCCTTCACACAGACACATACACACACCTACACATTCACACCCACACACCCACAACCATCCACACCCACACCCCACACCATGCCCACAGACAAGAATCCAAAGTTCACAGCTCTTTGGAACATTGGTCAGACAGACCAGCATATCCCAAAACACTAGCCTGTGGCAGAGGATCGTCGATCGGGTGACTGCTGTTGCGCCCATCAGAAGGACCAGGAATGAATGTCAAGCCAGGTGGTACGATCTGCGCAGGGCAGTCAAGCGAAAATGAACGAGGAATACGCCCAGAGTAACATCACAGGAGGTGGGCTGCCCCGCAGACCGGTACATTACCATCCCTGGGAGGAGAAGGTGATGGCCCTGCTTCCGCCGGTGGGAGTACACGAGTCGAAGGAGTTCGAGAGCCTGGTGAGTACACAAACAACTCACGTAACATGGGGGGAATGGCATACACACCCCAACTACAACAAATGCACTCACCTACCCCCAAGCCCTCACCTGACCCAACCACACCCTAAACAACGCTCAGGCCACTAACATGAGTATGCCCTATTCCATGTCCCAGCCTACACAAACCACAAACCCAAGACAGGATGTCCGGGATGCTGGGAGGGTGGGATCACTAAACATATTGTACAACTCAGTAACAGACACCATTGCCCTCAGCCCATATGGCCCAGGTACATACCCATGCACCATGTGCAATGCACAGGGACTGGCAAAGTACTGAAAAGGTAGCTGACACTTGGCCCTGCTGTAGGCAGCACAAGGCCCTCCTGTGACAACTGCAAACTCGAACACAAACATAACAAGCTCAGAAATCTAGTGCAGGAACTCACACACACTGACATGGCAGCATGCGCCAGGGTGGGACAGATACATCACCTGGGAGACCCACAGCCAAATCACACCACACCCACCAGCAGGCTGCGTCAATCAATCAACAATCGATCAGGGTACTTGTAAGGCGTGCAATTTACCGGTCAGGGTCTCAGCGCGCAGAGGGTGGGGGGTTCCACCAATACCCGAAGAGGCAGGTCTTGAGGAGTCTCCTGAAGGAAAGTAGGTCTTGGGTCAGTCGTAGGTGGGTTGGGAGGGTCTTCCAGGTCTTGGCGGCGAGGTAGTAGAAGGATCTGCTGCAGGCGGGTGTACGTTGAATGCGGGGGACAGCTGTGAGGGCGAGGATGCCGGAGCGGAGCTGGCGGGTGGGAGTGTAGAAGCTAAGTCTGATGTGCAGGTAGGCTTGTCCGGCGGTGTGGAGTGCCTTGTGTGCGTGGCTGAGGAGCCTACAGGTGATCCTCTTGGCGATGTGGAGCCAGTGCAGGTCTCTCAGGAGGGGGGTGATGTGGCTGTGGCGGGGGCGTTGATGATCAGTTGTGCCGAGGCGTTTCAGAAGCGTTGTAGCCGCCGTTGGTGTGTGGATGGAAGTCCTGCGTAGAGTGCAGTGGCGTAGTCCAGTCAGCTGCTGACGAGGGCCTGTGTCGCTGTTCTACTTGTTTAAGTCGGGATCCACCAGTAGATCCGGCGGAGCGTGCGTAGGGTGTCGTAGCAGGAGGAGGAGACGCCGTTGACCTGCTTGGACATAGAGAGGGAGGATGCGAGGATCAATCCTAGGTTGCGTGCGTGTTTGGTGGGTGTCGGTGATGTCCCCAGAGCAATCGGCCACCAGGAGTCGTCCCAGGGTGAGGGTGTGGGTCCCAGGATGAGGACCTCCGTCTTGTCCGAGTTCAGTTTCAGATGGCCGCTCCGCATCCAGTCGGCGATGGCCCTCAGACCCTCGTGGATGTTTATCTTGGCGGTGTGAGGGTCCTTGGTGAGGGAGAGGATGAGCTGGGTGTCGTGGGTGTAGGAGATGTCTTTGAGGTTGTGGTGGCGGCCCACTTGTGTGAGGGGGGCCATTTGGATGTTGATCAGCGTTGGCCTGAGTGATGATCACTCACCCCTCACACAAGCACCCACCCCCGGGGCAGCCAATGGAGTCACACACTCTCACAATGGACATGTGACACAACAAGAACAAGCCGCAGCCAAAAAAGCATCCAACGCCAAATGCGACATGTCAAAGACCCTGGCTAACATTTCAATCAGTCCCCTGCAACATACCCATCCACAAGTGAACATTGATGTGAATGCTAGGCACATACAACTACCTGGAGGAACTGTGGCAACCAGAACATGTGTGAAACATGGATGTCGCATGAAACAGCATTAAGATTGTCTCTCTCTCACACACAGGGCAACGTCATGGATCTCCCCCCAACACTGGGGGGGAACAATCACAGGCCCAGGCTCGGCAGGAAGATGATCCCACCGGCGGCGACGACTCTCAGCACTCTGTGGATGACCCCAACCAACCTGGACCCTCTGGTGCCCAAGCCCCTGCAGCACCTGCGTCAGGTACACCTGTGCCAACCACCACCCCCATTCTTGCCACATCCCAGGAGACACCCAGGAGCCCTGCCCGCACACAACAACTGAGCCAGTCTGACCTGCAGGGACAAGGTTCTCCGGCCACCCAGGAGGAGGCAGACAACCCAGCAAATGCCATCCCTCAGGGGTCCGGTAGACCCGATGTGCCCACAACGGCAGGCCAGGCTCGTGTGGGCTGGGGTGGTGGGAGTGGAGGCAGGCGGAGGCGCGAACCTGACCAGCCAGCTGAGGGAACCGGTATGTCACACATACGCCACATCTTGGAGATATACCGGCGTGACACCAGGGGCATCAGCCAGGTAGTGGGGACCCTCAACGAGATTAAGAACCAGCAGGCCGAGCAACACGCCAGTCAACAACAACACCAAGGACGGATGGAGGCAAGACTGGCTGAGCTCCTGGCGGTGCAAACGGACATAAGCCGTTCACGCCGTCGGATCGTCAACAACATGGGCAACCCTCCCTGTGCCACCAGGCGAAGACCAGCACCAGCCACAGGGAGGGAGGAGGAGGAGGATTCGTCCAACGGAGTGTCCCAAGCATCGTCAAGGCCTGCATCTGAGGGTCCCGCAAGGAAGGTGGGTCATCCACGGAAAAGACCGTGAGAGGCAGTGGACCATCCACATATCCCAGGTCACCTGGTCTGGCACCTGGCCCTCTGGCGCAACAGCAGCACCTCATCCAATGACATTCTCTGCCACATGGACTTTCTGGTCACAGTCTGACCAATGATGACCAACACTGTGGTCTGGACTCTGATGACTCCAACTGACAAGGATGCCATCTTCCACTGTGAACTTTGGATTCCATGCGCACTGTATAGAACCTATTTGTCCATACGAAACAGGCCCCCCACTGAAAATAAATCTCATTTTCTACAATTACATGTTGCATTCATTTTGCATGAGTACACAACCTACGTGTGGGGAAATGTCAAACTATGCATGAGTGTTGAACTAACTCCAGCCATCCATACCCTGGAATCTGAGTCTGGGACAGGACACACATGGGTCACACTGTATCATACTATACAGACATGGAGCACAATACTCAGCCGTGATGGCCTCAAGCTGCTGAGGGGGGCATACATTACTGTGCGGACAGACCAATTGGGGAGAGTATCATGAAGGCATAGAGGTCATGGCTCATGTGGATGTTGCCGGGGAGGGAGTAGCATGTATGTCTTGCCAGGTGGGAAAACTATGTCCTGCATGCTGGAGTACGGTGGATGTGAAGAATGGTGGCCAGGGCAAGGTTGGATGCACGGAGTTGGCACAACGGGGTCTCGGATGACAGACGGCCAATGTTGGTTTGGGGTCTGGGGTTGTGGCCTGCCTCCTGAGTGTGGGTGAGGAGTCTGAAGGTCATCCTGCAGCACACAGTGATCCATTGCAGCTATCTCTGGTGGACGGTGATGTGGCTGGGGCGCGGGATGTTGAAGCCGAGGTGTGCACATGCAGCCTGGATGTGGACTGATTTCCCGGGAGTTAGGATGTACTTGCTCCGTAGAGGGTGGGGCAGTAGTTGACACAGCTGGTGTCGTGGGCCTGGGGCAAGGTCTGTCTTTCCCTGGAGTGAATCTATCTGTGGATCATGTGCATCATGCAGAGGGTGTTGCACCCTGAGGTACAGATGCTGGTGATTAGCATGGCAAATGTGAGTGACAAATCCATGATGCACACCATCTGGTGTGCGTGGCCACTGGGTGCATGTGCAGGGCTCTTGTGGGTGGGACACAAGCAGTTTACCCACCTGTAAGGGGACAATCCTCAGATGATTACCTCAGTCCTGTACAAGTCCAGCCTCAGGTGGCTGATGTTCAGCCATTCATCAATGGATCTCATGCCTTCTTGAATGTTGGAACTGCCATTGGCTGCGTCTTTGGTGAGGGTGAAGAGCACCTGGCTATCAATGGCATACGAGCTGATGATGAGGTGCTGTGTGCATGTGATGTCGGTGAGGGGGACCTGGACACATTGAAGATTGACACGCTGAGAGATGATACCTGGGCCATGTGCCAGATGTTGCCACTACACTACATGCTGAAGGCTTGAGTCCCACTCCCATGGCCTTGCTGGTGTACGGAGCCAGTGGGGAGTAGGAGGGATATGACCTGGTTGGTGTGACAGGGCCTGGAAGGCGGGGCAGCGCTGTGTAGGCAGTTGGAGTTGCACACTCATCATGCAAAGGTGTCGTGTGTGCGCCTAGGGTATGCCTGAGAGCAGGCGGTAGCTCCTTGGATGAACAATGCTTGGAGGGTGGCTGCAACATCAGACTGTAGTGTGTTGTGGGTCATGTAAGGACATGAGGGTCGTGCAATGTGCACGTTGCATGCGCTGACGGTCCAGCCTATGGCACCGCGTGGGCGCAACAGTGGCACAGACAAGCTGATGCCAGCCAAATGAATGGAGGGAGGAAGGGAGGAGCATCTTTGAGGTGTGTGTGTTGCCGCATCTGTAATCTTTCTGTGCCCTTGCTGCAGGGGCCGCAGCAGCAGGCGGCATGTCCTGGAAACTATGCCACTAGTTGCACACAAAGACAAGGATGTCAGAAAGGACTACTGCAACAGGCGTATGTAAAGGAAGGAGTGTCCGGTTTCCCATGGCACACCCAGAGACAATGGATGCACAATCACCAAAGATGACTGACACCGGATCATGAAACTGAAGGACGAGCTGCGCACAGGATACACACCATCAGCAGGTGTTGACGGCCTGTTGCAGTCACCAACATGCCCAAATACATACATAACCATGGACATCATGCACAATGGATATTCAAATCCCTGAAGAACTGCATGCATGTTGCTAAACTACACATAGACCCATATGCACAATCTATGACAACTATGCCAGAGATGCCGCATGCAAAGTGGCAAGAGACCTGCATTGACAGAGATGAGGCACCTTGGAGGGTGAGGAACACCTTTATTACTCAGGTTCACACCTAGGGAAATGCATCAATATGAACAGACTCACAGGTCATTTGGCTGAACATGTGGGACCTACACTGGACACCCCCTTCACAACACAGATGCTGTAAATCCATTGAACTGGCACACAAGTGAAGGGTGTGAGCCAAACACCCCCTGCGGCACACAGAGGGGCTGCAATTCCCCATTTATCCTCTCATGGGGATGTCCCACACTATGTCCACCCGTAGCATCCCGTATGTTTCAGAGGGAAGTTGTACACACATTGATGCCTTCATCAGAATCCACAGTCCCATCACAGAGGACTGTTACGAAGGGTGACTATCAATACATGGGAGTCATGCAACATGTCATGTGCCCCATGGTGAGTCAACATGTATGTATAGTAACACAACATGCACAGGAGCAGTGCCCACACATTCCAAACACCTACCAACACAAAAATGCCGTGCAGCAATCCTTAACCAAAAAGACTTTTCACCATGTCCGTGCATGGGACGCTGATTCAGCACACATTGCAATACTCATGAGGAATAGCGGGAGGCCAACGATGACACGAGCAGACAGCATGCGAAACTACCTGGGGATGACAGAGACACAAGAAGTCAGGTAAAAGATTGTCATCCGCATGCATGGTCATTTACTCTACAGGAATAAGTGTGTCACCATGCTATATTAAAATTGTGTGTCATCACTCCAGTGACACATCTGAACACACATCTAAGTCACTTAGCATACAGTCAGCTGGACACACACATTGCAACACATGCCACACAAAGCTCCAGGCGTGCACACTCAGACCCATGGACTCACCATTATGAGAAGAAGTTGCGTATGAGCTCACTCCGGATATCATCCTCCTCCTCCTCCTCATCCTCACTTGCCTCGTGACCAAGCCCTTCATCCTCCACGGGTGGATGTTCCTGCTCATCCGGATCCAGGATGAGTGGCACAGCCTTCTCCACTGCCATGTTGTGCAGCATGCAGCACACGAGGAAGATCTTGCTTGCCTTCACCGGTGCATATGGGAGGGACGAGCCTGTCTTGTGAAGGCACCGGAATCTGCTCTTCAGGAGGCCAAACGTCCTCTCAATCACTCGCCTGGTCTGCCCATGTGCGTTGTTGTAACGGTGATCTGCAGCTGTTCTGGGGTTGCGGAAGGGCGTCATCAGCCATGGCATGTTGGGATAGCCAGAGTCCCCTACATGGAAACATCATGTAAATAAGTGGGTCAGGAGATGCCGTAAGATGCAAAAATAGTGCTAAACAAAGGACAAACAGAGTATACCCACCAACAAGACATGCTCGTTCGTTGTGCAGCCCCAGCATCATTTCTGGCACATGCTTACGCTTCATGATGTTGGCATCGTGTGCTGACCCTGGAAAACGTGCACAGACATGGGAAATCAGCATGTTAGCAAGACACACCACAAGGGCATTTATAGAGTGGTAATGTTTACGGTTGCGATAGGCGACCTCCTGTGCCTGTGGTGGTACCAAAGCCACATGTGTCCCATCAATAGACCCAATTACATGGGGCATCCCTCCCAGGGCATAGAACTCACCCTTGACACCTGTCAACTGCTCACGACTTGGAAAATGGATGAATTCATCCAGGTGCTCCAACATGGCTTCTAAAAATTCATGCAGGACACGGCTGAACATGGTCTGTGACATGCCACCCACATCAGCTATGGTGAATTGAAACGTACCGGTGGCAAAAAAATGTAGGGCTGCCATCACCTTCATCTTGGGGGTCAGCGCAGTAGGATACCTGTGTCGCAGTTGGAGGTGTTGTTCAAGCTTTGCGGTCAAGTTCTCAATCAACTGTTGCGAGAAGCGGTAACGTCTTAGGCAGTCACGTTCCCTCATGGCACCCAAGTCTGGCATTGGTCGGGGGAGAGGCGGTGCCCTGCAGAAAATTGGAAGGAATAACGAAGAGTTAGTACATAACAACATCAATGTCAATGAACTGAGCACATGCTCAACTGCTACTACACATCTGCTAATTACAGAGTCAGGTCTGTGCAATACATCCAGGACATGTATGCCAGCCAGGTGATACTCCTACAACAAGCCAGCTACACCCGTTGATAGTCAAGTTCTACATGACATGGCCCGAAACTAGCTGTGGGCCAGTGTTAGTGAACAGCCAGAGACATCACAGGAGTGAAATACATCCACATATCTGCATTTGAAGGATGTCATCTCATACAGACTGCTGGCGGCAAGCTAGACGCACAGGTCACATGTCATTGGAAATATACAGATCATACACATAGCGATGAAGGGGTACACGTGAAAAACGAAAACACAGACATGGATACGGTGCAGATATGTCCTCATGTCATAAAATCATCTTTGAAGCATCCAGACACACGTAACGTGTGAATCCACATGTGGCATGGTGTGCGTATATATGTGCCATGCCCATCTACATACAGACACATGTTGGATGCAGCAACAGCAGATGCATTTGATGGAACACCAACAGCAAGCTCATGGGAACACATGACACACACAGGACATAGTCACATCGGGGCACGCTGGTACTTAGATGTCAGGTGTTAGTGTCCCTGTCCCTGGCATCAGGGGACATTTGCGGGTGTTGGTGACTGTGCCATACCAGTGATGCAGTGCTTGACACGTCTGTACTACATGCACACATGTGCAAAGTGGGAAGGGGAAGTTTGCCACATACTGCCCCATCACACATGACATGTGTACACAGGTCATCACACATCTATTGTGCTAAAACATGAGGAGACATGGGCCATATCACTGCCTGACACACCTAGGCCCTGCACATGAATGTCTGCAATGACAATGACTTGATGTACAGCCGTGCATGAGTCTGACACCTCCATTCCATTCGTGTGCGCCTCCTCTCACCTGTGTAAGCTGTGAAACGCACCGTACACACTCTCTGAGGGCGTGTGAACGGTCCGTATCATCACATTGGTATTCCCGCCGGAGTACGGGTGTGTGTACGGACTGTACACACGTACGTGTACTACCAGTGTGTACACATACGTGTACGACCAGTGTGTACATGTACGTGTACTACGGCAGTGTACACACTGGTCGTACACGTCCGTGTACACACTGGTCGTACATGTACGTGTACACACTGGTCGTACCCGTACGTGTACGACCACTGTATATACTCGTACACGTACGTGTACACACTGGTCGTACATGTATGTGTACACACTGCTCGTACCCGTACGTGTATGACCACTGTGTACACTGCCGTAGTACACATATGTGTACACACTGATCGTACACGTACGTGTACACACTGGTCGTACACATACGTGTACACACTGGGCGTACACATACGTGTACACACTGGGCGTATGTGTACACACTGGTCGTACACGTACGTGTACACACTGGTCGTACACGTACGTGTCCACACTGGTCATACCCGTATCTGTACGACCAGTGTGTACACCTACGTGTACTATGGCAGTGTACACACTGGTCGTACACGTCCGTGTACACACTGGTCGTACACGTACGTGTCCACACTGCTCGTACCCGCGTGTGTACGACCAGTGTGTACACGTACGTGTACGACCAGTGGGTACACGGACGTGTATGACCAGTGTGTACACTGCCGTAGTACACGTACCTGTACACACTGGTCGTACACGTACGTGTACACACTGGTCGTACACGTACGGGTCAAACGCACTGTGCAACTGGTGCCGTAGGGGTACGTGTGAAACGCACCGTACCTGTGTGTGGATTGCTAAATCACATAGGGACACATGAGGGACAAGTATTAGGGCCTAAATGCATGCTGGTTGTCATGGATACCAATTTTAAACTTCAAATTTTCAATCATGTGGCCTGTAAAAGGCAGTTGGCAACTAAATACAATGTTGCAAAGTGGTTGTTGACTTCACATTATGCTCAAATTTTGAACCATGCAAAGGCACTCACTGGTGTATGTTTAAAGGGATTGGAGGAAACGTAGGATGCAAATGAGACTGACCAATCACTCTGTACTCCTGTAAATGACACAGCCCAGCAAGGCAGATATAAGTCAGCCAGAACCCATGAGAGGGCACTTGCCAGCACTACCTTTCACTCGACACCACTGCAGCTGCTTGTGCTTCCTCTGGCACCATGTCAAGTTCTGTGGAGAGGGCCCAGCCTTTCACCCATGAGGAGAATGAGGCATTGCTTGATGTCATCCTCCCACAGTACCCCAGCCTGTATGGGAGACCAGGAGAGCAGGTGAGTGCTGACTCCACTAGCTTTGACTGTGCACCTTTTTTGTGACTGTCACTTCTGCCATTGTGTCCAGGTGTGACAGACATGCAATGTTGTTTAGAGTGTGTCCCGGGGGGGAATGGCTTATGTTTCCCATGCAGAGCATGATGTAGTTCCTGTGTGCACTCCTCACTTGCATTGTGCTTACTGTGACTGCATAGTGCATGGCACATTCAGCCTGCCCAATCCTTTGGGCAATTTTTGTTCTATAGTCCAGAGGTTATTCCCTGGCCCCCCCGGTGGGACAGGTTACTGTACCCACAGATGTGTGTGAGTTGAGTGGAGCTGTGGTGAGAGTGTCCAAATGATGTGTACGCCCCCTGGACATTGATGTGTGTGAATGTTCCTTGTCATGTGGGTGAGTGTCTATGTGGAGTGTTGCACCACAGCTGCATGGAGGAGGCAACAGCTCCACCCATCTGATGTGAGAAGTAAGCCGTGCGGAGTGTCTGACTTGCTGAGCTAGCACCACACCTGTGACACCCCACAGGCAAGTGGCACATGTGCAGAGTGAGGTTTGTATCCGCTGTTGCCAATGGCAGGTGATTGATCTGTGCCTGTGTGTGTCTGTGTACTCTGCTGAGGTTGCGTCAGTGGCCTGGGGCATGTGACAGCTTGGAGGTGCTGTCCATCAGCCTGGGGTTGCATGTGATGCCAAGCGTGTGCCATGATCAGGGAGTGTGTTGCACCCCTCATGCCACCTGTGTACTTTCAATGCCATGTTGTGCATTGGGGCTTCCACAGAGGCTAATGTCCCTATGCCAAAGGTGTTATTTGTTGCCAGCATACTATGCCCTGTTCAACATATCAAAGTTGTTCAAATGTGTGTTTCTCTGACATGGAGCAGGTGTAGTGATGTTGTCTCACTTTGTCATCCTCACAGGTAACTGCCTACGCCAAGGGGGAGATATGGAAGTGGGCCGTCAGGGCCGTGAGATCGGTGGAGGGTCGCAGTCGGCACCTAGCCCAGGTGAGGAAACGCTGGCAAAACATCCGGTGCTGGATCCGGAGGATTGCCCGGTGGCAGCTGAAGGACTCACCTCCACGCAAGCACGTCGGGGGCCGACGCCTGACCCACCAGATGAAGCGTGTTCTGGGGGTGGTCTTCCCTGACTTGGATAGGTGGTTACAGGAGTTGCAGCAGCAGGAAGGGGGTAGGTACATGTGTGTTTGTTGTGTGTCACCAGCTTTTGGAAGTGCTCAGTCGCCTGGATACACAGCGAGGGTAAATTTGTGCAGTGCATATCCTATTCCCCAAAGTCAAACGGTGCTGTTCTTCCTCCCTTCCCCTCCTTGACATGTGTTCCCTGGTGTGTGTGTAATCACTATTGCACATGGTCATCTAGGCTGGCAGTTAATCCAAGTGCACATTGCTTTCTGCATCATGTGGGGGGGGGTCTGAGACATGTGTTGTTACCTTGCCTGTGCCCTGTCCTGTTCAGTCATTTGGGGGTCCATATTAGTTGGCACTGATGCTGAGTCTCAACATAGGAGTGTGAGTTTTCAAATGAACAGACTTGCAGCATGCATGACCGATGTTGTGGCCTCAGACATGATGTGCATGAGTGGGAGATATGCATAGTGCCGGGACGGTAGCTCATGTTACAGTCAGATAATTCCAGGACCATGGAGCAGTGTGCCCACTACAGTCCCCTAAGACACCCTTGCCTTGGAATCATGTGTGTCATCCAACACTTTGCCCATTCTCTGTGTGTTCAGCATAGTTTGGCCTCTGTGGCATTGTTCCCTGCCCTCATTTGTATTTATCTAAAGTGTGCTACATGTGCCCATTGTACAGGCTAACCCCATTTTGCTTGTGCATCCTCACACTGGGCAGTGCCTGTGTGTCTATGTACAACTATCTGTTGATGGTTGTTTGTCACAAATATGTGTTGGCAGCCTCACAAGGTGATGTGGAGTCCATTTAAGATTTCTTGATGCACATTTGAGTAAACCCAGATTAAGAGGTGTAACTTCTGGATCTATCTCTATGACATTGTCTCAGGTATGGGGGGTCTGTGCGGGCAAGGCCTACATGTCCAAACCTTATGTCTCCTTGCCAGGTCTGACCTGTGTGTGATAATTGTCTGGACAGACACTCAACATGCAGTGACCCAGTCATGTTGTGCTGGGTTTAATGTTTGTGCTTTGCAGCATGTGTAAAAAATGCAAATACATGGTTCATGCTCATCCATTTTTTCAACCAGTGTGTGGTCAAGATGCTACGTAGTTTGGTCTGTGTGTGCTGACATCTGTGTGGACATTCTTGCTTGCCATGAGGGTATCTCCTCAGTGCAGGTGCTCCTTATCCCGACACATTGCAGGCCCATTAGCTAATGAATTGTCCTGTGTTTGGACATGTGTGCCACTCCACATGACAGGCAGTGGCTCAGATGTGTTGCTAACTGTGTCATCATGGTACGGATGGCCATGTGCCAGATGGCATGATTCAAGATTTTAGTCAAGAAGTATTGTACCTTGGCACTCACTACACTTATCAACATGTCTCAATTTTTCATATGCTTCATTTTGCTAGTTGGTTGTGAAGGACAATAATGTGCCTGCATGACAGATGTCTCCCAGGGAAGTGCAAAAGAAAGTACTTTTACACTTTCCGTGGACACGCTGGCGCATTTTAAAGAAAGGCACAGTTTGATTACCACTTGTTTTCTGATTATACATATCCATGTTCACACAGTGTGTTTGCATGTGTGTAAGTCCTTGGTTGTTGCTGATACCAACTTACGAGTGTCAAGTCATCAAGACCACCGTGGTGCCATGTATATGTACTTACTGATACCCCATTTCTTCTTTACAGTGGCTTATTAGAATTCGTCTGGCAGCTCATACAATGACTGTGTAAATGTATTTTTGTGTGCACCTCATTGTGTGACTTCTGTCATACAGGCAGATGTGTCTTCTGTTCACAAAGTGGCACATTCACACATTCTAAACATGTACATTGTGTAAAGTGTTGTGAGTCCCAAGGGATCGCAATGTTTTTGGTTATGGTTTCTAAAGTACTCACAGGTCTCAGAGTGTGGGGACACCTTCAGCATTGAGGTGTGTTATTTGGCCTTGGGTGCACCAATACTGTTTCGTTCACAGTGAACAAGAGGTGGCATGCCTTCATAGTCTCGCTGTGCTCAACTGTCCCCAGACACTAGCTTCTCAGTATAATTCGATATCAAGTTATTTGCTGTTGTGTCATAATCTTCATTGTTTCCAAGTGGCATGGTGGGTCAACCAACTGGGGAGTGCCGGGTTACATATGTGCGGACTATTCTAGATGTTACTCATGATGCATTTCCTGATATGCACTGTGACATTTTTGTTTGGACTCATGTGTCTGTTGTATACAGGTGACTGATTTTTTTCTGTATCTTCACCTTGCCCACAGCATCATCGGAGGACACAGAGGGAGACACCTGCACGGACGTGGAGGAGGGATCCAGCACCGCTGCCACCACTGCTGCCGAGTCTGCGGGAGCAAGTGGCATGGAGGGCGAGGGGAGTCAGGCGGAGGACCTGTCTAGTGACAACACTGACTACGACGCTGACGGGTCCGAGGCTGAACTCCTCGAGGGGGCGGAGGCTGCTATGACACCTGGCAGCAGCACTACATCTGTCACCGCCCCCTCCATTCCCATCACCGCCCTCCAAGTTGCTCCGGTCCCTTCTGTCCATGCTAGGCAACACAGTGTCTCCTTCGTGCCAGGCACCGCACCCCCTGCCCGTGTCCCCCCTGCTGCCCTCACTGCAGAGTCTGTGGACATTATGCGGCAGTTGCAGGTTGGCCAGACATCGATGCTGAATGTCCTCCATGGCCACACCCGAATGATAATAATAATGATCCACATTTGTAAAGCGCGAACAATCACCCGTAAGGGTCTCTAGGCGCTGGGGGCCGTCGGGAAGATTAAGCAAGCTATTGCCCATAGTCACATGGTGCTGGGCTAATCTGCCTCCGGTGCCAGGATCGAACCGTGATCCCCCGATTCCGGAGTCGGTCGCCCTGGCTGCGGCGCCACACCCCTTCCCTACACAGATGGTGTCGTACATGGAGGGCATGTCATCAGCGATGTCTGACCAACGGATGTTGCTGAGGTCCATGGACTCTTCACTGACGCAGCAGTGAGTCTCCTGCAGCGCTTCGTCCCCCCCTACCCCTGCACCATCCACACTTCCCACTCCCATACCTGTCCCAAGCACACACAGACATTCCCAAGCACACACCCCACCAGACACAGGCAGCACACCACCACATAAGGGCAAGAACACTCCTCCTGGCACGCACACTCATGGGGATGAAGGCACACCCACTGGGTCTGGGGCACACAGGCATACACGCAGCCACAGTCCGAGGCCGCATGCCGCACTACCCAGGCCCTCCAAAGGCACTCCCCTCGGCTCCCCTACCACACAACCTGACAAGGAGGCCTACTTGGCTGTGCTGGGCCTCAGCCCCTCTGGCTCTCCAGCCCGCAAACGGGAATGGCACTCCACGAGTAGGGGAGTCGAGTCCCTCCCTGTTCCCCCTTCCCCCAGTAGCGCTGCACCCCATCACTCCGCCCCCCTCTCCTTTGAGCCTGTGTTTTCTTCGGGTGAAGGGGAGACGCTGGACGACCTGGCAGCAGTGTGCAGTGCCGAGCTGACCTCCACCTTTGGTGCTGCCCCACCCCCTGTGGTGGAGGCGTCCGTCCCTGCACCCACCACACCTCCTGTCCCTGCGGTGCCTGGTCCTTCCCCACATGATGCCCCCCCCACAGTCGACGGCCCTGAGGGTTCTAATGTGCAGGCAAGGTAGGGGAGACACATGGCCATGTGTCCCCCCATGGACTTCTGATCTGGACTGGCCATGTGCCTTTGTAAATAGTGTCCTTTTATACATTTTCATTTAATGCTGAATAAAGCATTTTATTTTCACTTTGAACACAATTGCATTTCAGGTATGGATGTGGGTGCTGATGGTCCCGGAGTTGGGGTTGTGGTAATGTGTTATGTTTCAGGAAAAAGTTGTAGTCTGATGCTCATGGGGTGGACCATGGTATCTGCGTGCCATCACAATATCTGTGCGAAGTATCTTTGCTCGTGTGTGCTATTTGCGTTTGGAGACATTGTCCCAAGAAGTGTTCCTTCCTCTGTGGCACCTGACATCTTCCCTGCAGGGAGTTGCACTTTTGTTGTGCTGACCTGGGTCAACATTTCCTTTGTTGGTGACGGATCCCTTCAACCATGGCCATGCCTGCTCAGCAATGTCTCCGGCTGCATCGTCTGTGCCATCCTTGCTAGTCACTGTACTTGTGTATTGAGTATGTTGTCATGCCTTAATGGCGACATTGAGCATTTTCCCCACTATGCATGTGTGTTATCCCAGCCTAGCACACAATTGGTACTTGTTCTGCAGGGTATTTGGGCACCTGACTGACAATTGTGGGCATTGTATCTGTGGGAAGTCCACCTGATTCCTTCCATGAGAGGCAACATCTTGGTGCCTGTCCCAGCACCTGTACATTCCTATCAGTCCTGGGATGTGCGTGACAGTGTGTGTTCCCTTTGGCTCTCTTAGTGTAGTGGGCATTGACATGACTGTACAGTCTTCTGGCATGATCTCTGTGTGTGTATTGTGCTGCATCCGCCAGGGGTGGGTATGCATGTGTCATTTCTCCTCACACCCACATGTGTTGTGTCATGCAGTGGGGGAAGGTCATCATTCCTCATGGGAGTGGGGCACTGCTGTCAGTGATGTGTTGTTATGGCACTATCAACATAGTCGAACATTAGGGATGCGTACATACACCCATGGAGTTGTGCTCATCTGATCATGATGTACACACCCCCATTACTCTGTCCACTGCTGGGAGTGATATGCACCCACCCCTCACATGCCTCTCTCCACTGCTGGTATTCCTCTGCACCCACCCCTCACATGTCTCTGTCCACCGCTGGTATTCCTCTGCACCCACCCCTCACATGTCTCTGTCCACTGCTGGTATTCCTCTGCACCCACCCCTCACATGTCTCTGTCCACTGCTGGTATTCCTCTGCACCCACCCCTCACATGTCTCCGTCCACTGCTGGGAGTGTTATGCACCCACCACTCACATGTCTCTGTCCACTGCTGGTATTCCACTGCACCCACCCCTCACATGTCTCTGTCCACTGCTGGGAGTGATATGTACCCACCCCTCACATGTCTGTCCACTGCTGGTATTCCTCTGCACCTACCCCTCACATGTCTCTGTCCACTGCTGGTATTCCTCTGCACCCACCCCTCACATGTCTCTGTCCACTGCTGGGAGTGATATGCACCCACCACTCACATGTCTCTATCCACTGCTGGTATTCCTCTGCACCTACCCCTCACATGTCTCTGTCCACTGCTGGTATTCCTCTGCACCCACCGCTCACATGTCTCTGTACACTGCTGGTATTCCTCTGCACCCACCCCTCACATGTCTCTGTCCACTGCTGGGAGTGATATGCACCCACCCCTCACATGTCTCTGTCCACTGCTGGTATTCCTTTGCACCCACCCCTCACATGTCTCTGCCCACTGCTGGTATTCCTCTGCACCCACCCCTCACATGTCTCTGTCCACTGCTGGTATTCCTCTGCACCCACCCCTCACATGTCTCTGTCCACTGCTGGTATTCCTCTGCACCCACCCCTCACATGTCTCTGTCCACTGCTGGTATTCCTCTGCACCCACCCCTCACATGTCTCTGTCCACTGCTGGGAGTGATATGCACCCACCCCTCACATGTCTCTGTCCACTGCTGGTATTCCTCTGCACCCACCCCTCACATGTCTCTGTCCACTGCTGGGAGTGATATGCACCCACCCCTCACATGTCTCTGTCCACTGCTGGTATTCCTCTGCACCCACCCCTCACATGTCTCTGTCCACTGCTGGTATTCCTCTGCTCCCACCCCTCACATGTCTCTGTCCACTGCTGGTATTCCTCTGCTCCCACCCCTCTCATGTCTCTGTCCACTGCTGGGAGTGATATGCACCCACCCCTCACATGTCTCTGTCCACTGCTGGTATTCCTCTGAACCCACCCCTCACATGTCTCTGTCCACTGCTGGGAGTGATATGCACCCACCTCTCACATGTTTCTGTCTACTGCTGGTATTCCTCTGCACCCACCCCTCACATGTCTCTGTCCACTGCTGAGAGTGATATGCACCCACCCCTCACATGTCTCTGTCCACTGCTGGTATTCCTCTGCACCCACCCCTCACATGTCTCTGTCCACTGCTGGTATTCCTCTGCACCCACCCCTCACACTCTGTCCACTGCTGGTATTCCTCTGCACCCACCCCTCACATGTCTCTGTCCACTTCTGGGAGTGATATGCACCCATCCCTCACATGTCTCTGTCCACTGCTGGTATTCCTCTGCACCCACCCCTCACATGTCTCTGTCCACTGCTGGTATTCCTATGCACCCACCCCTCACATGTCTCTGTCCACTGCTGGTATTCCTCTGCACCCACCCCTCACATGTCTCTGTCCACTGCTGGTATTCCTCTGCACCCACCCCTCACATGTCTCTGTCCACTGCTGGTATTCCTCTGCACCCACCCCTCACATGTCTCTGTCCACTGCTGGTATTCCTCTGCACCCACCCCTCACATGTCTCTGTCTACTGCTGGTATTCCTCTGCACCCACCCCTCACATGTCTCTGTCCACTGCTGGGAGTGATATGCACCCACCCCTCACATGTCTCTGTCCACTGCTGGTATTCCTCTGCACCCACCCCTCACATGTCTCTGTCCGCTGCTGGGAGTTATATGCACCCACCCCTCACATGTCTCTGTCCACTGCTGGTATTCCTCTGCACCTACCCCTCACATGTCTCTGTCCACTGCTGGTATTCCTCTGCACCCACCCCTCACATGTCTCTGTCAACTGCTGGGACTCCTAGGCAGACACCCACCCACCCACCCGCACCCTTGGTGCTGTACACTGCTGTCCTGGCCATGAACACACCCCAATATACTGGTTATATGCTGCACCAGGCCCTAAGCCAACATTCGTGGCGTGTGTACGTCTTGTATCACTAATGTACTGGTGCCCTAGAGGTACGGGTGATGCGGTCTGTACCCCCGCTCTGAGAGCGTGGGTATGGCCCGTACCACCATTGTAGTGGTGATGTAGGAGTACGCGCCGTACACACGCCCTCCGTGCGTGGGTACGGCCCGTACCACCATTGGAGTGGTGATGTAGGGGTATGCGTGGTACGGGCCATACCCACGCTCTGAGGGCGTGGGTACGGCGCATACTCCTACATTACCACTCCAATGGTGGTACGGCCCGTACCACCATTGGAGTGGTGATGTAGGGGTATGCGTGGTACGGGCCATACCCACGCTCTGAGGGCGTGGGTACGGCGCATACTCCTACATTACCACTCCAATGGTGGTACGGGCCGTACCCACGCCCTCAGAGCGTGGGTATGGCCCGTACCACGCGTACCCCTACATCACCACTCCAATGGTGGTACGGGCCGTACCCACGCCCTCCGAGCGTGGGTACAGCCTGTACCACCATTGTAATGGTGATGTAGGGGTATGCGTGGTACGGGCCGTACCCACGCTCTGAGGGCGTGGGTACGGCGCGTACACCTACATCACCACTAGAATGGTGGTACAGGCCGTACCTACGCTCGGAGGGCGTGGTTACGGGCCGTACCACCATTGTAGTGGTGACGGGTACACGTACATGGGGATTGCTGGACACACCCCCCGAGCGTGGGTACGGCCTGTACCATTGTAGTGAAGATGTAGGGGTATGCATGGTACGGGCCATACCCACGCTCGGAGGGCGTGGTTACGGGCCGTACCACCATTGTAGTGGTGACGGGTACGCGTACATGGGGATTGCTGGACACGCCCCCCGAAGTGACCAGACCCTGGAAGTAATGTATGGGCAGTATATGGTATTTTTAAAATGAGGTAGAGGTTATGTTTCCGGCCCCTCGCCCCCCTTTGCCCCTGGGTGTTGTTCTGACCTTCTGCGGCGTGCACGGCGGTTTCGGTGCTCCAGGTCGTAGGTTAGGAGGGACGGGATGACACGTAGGATGGGGTCCATGGCTGTCTGTCGCGTACCGCTGCTCCTTCTTCGCGTCGTCCTCAATTTCCCGGGAGTTTTTGGCTGCAGTAAAAAATGATCCGTGCGGAGTGACGTAGGCACGGATCGTACTTGCTGGTCCGTAGAACGCTGCCTGACTCTGTCCGGACGTCACGTACGTGATGTCCCGGATCAGAATTGTGGGTATTTTTTCGGCGCACGTAGTTTATTACGAATCGTACGGAAATGGTATTTCTGTACGAATCGTACTTGCTGGTTTGTAAGGTGCATTTCCCGGGAAAGAGTCGTACGGAGAATACTCTCCGTACGACCATTCGTTTTACAGGATCGGAATCGGCACCCAAGTGGTCAGTTTTCTTTCAATAGAGATAGTCTTTATTGTGATTATCCAACAGAAATGTGAAGACAGTCTCAGCCAACGTGTTTCATTCAGAAATTGAACTTCGTCAGGGCTGAAAAAGTATGAAAGAGCATAACATAAATATAAAGACATTAAAACAAACACAGGAGCGAAAAAAAAAGTACAAATCCATATATACACAATTACATATATAAGTGAAATGAAAATTATGACAAATATCTAACTACACACTGGACAGTACATACAAACACATATATTTGGAGCATCCCATAAGAACATACTATTGTATGACACCATTTCATTAAGGCATAAGTGTGCCCATATTTACAAAAGAATATGGGCCTCATGTAGGTAGCCAAATACCGGTCGGTAACGGCCGATTTTCGGTAATTATACCGTTACCGACCGGTATTTTGGCTTTTGAGATGTAGGGGGCTCATTTCTGTATTCGGTAATTTACCGAATCGGTAATTTTACCGATTCGGTAAATTCCGAATCCAGAAATGAGATGTAGGGGGAGTGTGTGGGTGTTTTTAGGAGTCGGTATTTACCACCAACTAATAGTTGGTGGTAAATAATGTATGGATGTGTGTAAGCATTTTAAAGCGCTTAGAAGTGTGCAATGTGGCAGACATGCATGCCCTTAGGGCATGTATGTGTGCCACATGTGCACACATGGCCGAATCAGGGGTGCAACAGGGTGTCAATGTGACACCCTACCACCCTTGCATGTGTTCCCCCCATTCCCGAATCGGTATTTACCGATTCGGTAATGAGGCATACCTTCCCATCAATGGGAAGGTATGCCTCATTACCGAATCGGTAAATACCGATTCGGTAATTACCGAATTTTACCGATTCGGTAAAATTTTCCAAATGATTACCTACATACAGGTTACCACTTCTTAAATACCGATTCGGTAACGTTCGGTATTTAAGAAGTGGTAACTTGTATGCTACCTACATGAGGCCCTATATAACAAAAAATCCTTTGCCTATACAGTACATGTAAAATATAAATAAACCTATATAAATACAAAAAAAAAAAAAAGGAAGATAAAACCAGCCAGAGCGGAGGAAAGGCTATTACCCTATGCATTAGACATATTCAACCACCAAGTCTCGATCATGGTCATGTGCATATGTGCGTTCCTCAAAAGTAACTGGCTTGAAAACAGGGACCTAAAAACATGTGCATTATTACAATTAATAAAGCAACAAGTGATAACTTGTAAGTGTGGCCCTATAATAGAATGGGTTCTAATATATCGTATGTGAGGGTCGAAATACTATATCATTTTTGGCCAATCTCGCTATGTATATTTTAATATATGCAGGCTATACATGCTAAAACTATAATTCAACCATATGGATGGTATAGATTAGAAAAGACTAACAAATATAGTAAATGCATTGTACAGCCTGTAAATATAAACAGGCAGAACCCAGAATAAAACGCTAATACCAAACTATTAGGTGGACTAATAATATGAGGCATTTCAAGAAGAGAGAACAGACTGTATGGATGAGCCCAATGTGATACAAAGATCAAAAGAAAGATGTAGACAACAAAAAGCCATAGAGACACATACCATGCGTGAGAATAGATATTAACTCCACAGTGGGGCAACTGTCTGTATTGTTGTGAGTCAGTCTCAAGAGGAGCCAATACTGCTAACGTAGCAATTCCATATTATTTCATTTCATTTGACATGAATGCCTCCTTGATAAGGGAACAATAATAGATTCTGTCAGACAAAAAAAGCAGAAGGAGAATTCGATCAATGGAACAGTTCACACACATATCCTGAAAACTAAAAGAAACTCCCGGAAGGCTAAGAGCGGCAGAGAGAAAATATCCACTCAGGGAATGAGAGGGGGGCATGAGGGCACGGGAATCATATAATAGACGTACAAGACTCAATAAATCTGATAGTTGTGTGTGGTAAATAGTCAATGCACAAACAAGGGCCGGTCATCCCGGCATGGAATATAAATAGTTGCACAATATCGTGTCCGGCAACGGTAAGCCGTATACAACTGCCAAGATAAAAGCTAAACTAAAAATACACCCCATACAGGCCACATTATATCCAGGCAACGCGACACCAGATATGAAGAGATTAAGCAGAACAACAGCAACATGGCAACACAAGCCAGTGCGCCTGAGCTGAAATACACTATCCATTCTATACGAACGAGTCTAATGAGTCGCACCTCACGCTGCATACCAGGAGCCGTCAAAGGTCCGTGCTTCCTCCTCAAACCTTCACCGGATGTTTGGTCACGTCCATCATTGGGAAAGCGTGCCGGTATTTAGGCAGTGGATATGCGGAGGCGTCGACTTCCGCAAACACCAACCGAAGCGACGTAGGTGGGCGTAGACAAAACGGCCTGTGTGATTTTTGCATCTCGCATCTCCATTGAAACCCAAGAGTCAGCATAGAACTTGAAAAAAGACTCGTGCCTCAATACAAATATAAACACCCATATTTAAACCTGAGTGTCAAAAGAGGAAAGAGTATGTTTATTTATCCTGAATCACACAAATCATATTCTAAGGAGCAATAAAGTTTCCAAACGTAGAATTGTATATATTGATGTGTGGAACGACACCGCCTCACATTATAACACATGGCGAGCGATGTTAAACGCCGAACACCATCACAAGAGCACACAGGAGCAAAAGGATTCCAAACGCAGAATTGTGTGTGTCAATGCATAGACAAAACACCGCCTCGTGTGTTTCCACATGGCTAGTGATGTCTAATACGGATGAACGTCCCAAAAGTATATAAAAGGTGTACCAGTTGCACAAGGCAAGAAGCCATCCGGGAAGGCTGTATTTTAAATTAATAAAAATGTATCACAGTAACAATGACAGCGTGAGAAACATATTCTGTTGAAAAAGAATGTTCAGAAATGAAATTACATTGGCTCCATGTGGGAATAAGTAGCTGTGAACATACATTTGAATTAATGAGAGGCATATGGCAAATTTTAAATGGGGTTTATTTTGTTTGTGGATAAGATACTTACTCCCAGTCTCATGCTGATTGGGAGGGTATTTGCTATTCAGCTGTATTGTTTCAAAAGATGTATCATGTAGATAGACCAACACTGACACCAGCACACAAACACACCTGTAGTATAGAAGATGGAAACCAGTTAGTGGGAGACATGTATGGTGTACTCATTCCACCTACAGGAGTCAGAATAATGAAAAGATTACATAACTTTCAACAGTTGGTCATAAGCTGGCAACCAGTACTTCTGGAGCTTTATTAGTTGCAAACACTGATCTTGTAGCAATCAAATCTGCGGTTTTGCAAAATTGCTTCGCATTAGACATTTTAGTCGCAGAGATAGGCAGAGCCTGTCAACTGCTGTAAAACCAGCATTGCTGCTCATACATACGCAATAACAGAAAGAGAATTCAAGAATTTGCATAAAACATTTCAGATGTGAAACCTGAATTAGAAGAGGTAAAAATACATAGGGGCATATGCATCAACATTAGCATTTGCGATTCCTTATTAGCGAAAAATAAGGAATCGCTAATAAGGAATAGCAAAAGGCTATGCATGTAGGAATCGCTATTCAAATAGCGATTCCTTAATATTCCTTATTACCGATTCGGTAATACCGAATCGGTAATAAGGAATACCTACCCATTCATTCCTATGGGCTTGGAGGCCCATAGGAATGAATGTAAAGCCAGTCTGTATTAGCGATTCGGTATTACCGAATCGCTAATAGCGGGAGCACTTTCAAGGGTGCCAGGGTGTCAAAAGGACACCCTGTTGCACCCCTGAAAATGATATGTGCACATATGTTGCACACACACATGCTCTAAGGGCATGTGTGTGTGCAACATGAAACTTTGAAAAATGCACAAAAGTGCATTTTTCAAAGTTTTTGCAAATTACCATGCAGTTCATCTTCATGGTAATTTGCTCCCCCTATTAGCGAAATCGCTAAGTTTTTAACTTTGATGCATTGCATTTAAGGAATCTCACTTTAGGATTCCTTAAATGCAATCGCTATTTAAGGAATCGGTATTTAAGGAATCCCTATTTAAAGAATAGCTATTTAAGGATTCCTTAAATAGCGATTTCTGCTTTTGGGTTGATGCATTGGGATTGGGCATTTTTTCCTTAATACCGGGAGCTATTACCGAATCGGTATTTTACCGACTGGATTTTGGGTTGATGCATAAGGCTGAAAGTGATTAAAAAAACTTTGGTAAGGGAATACACAAGACTGGTCACTGGATCACTATAGCAGGAGGAGGAAACCTGAAAGCTATTCTTTTGTAGCAACTAATTATAGGGCTTTGTATACTTTTCCTATTTGCATTAATCAAAGGCTATGGATACTGCATTAAGAAAGAGCAGAGGAAGGAGTATGAGAATGAAAAAGAACTAGCATTAAAAGATCATCTTAATGACAAATATAGAAAATCATTGAACTTCAAAGGTTTAAAAGCAAGAAGACAATACTCAACTGATGATCAGAGTGCCCACAGAGCAGAAGCTACTTATGAAACTGTGATGGTTAGGATAATCATTGGATGAGGGGATTGAAAGGGAATTTTGTTAAAATGCTAATTTATATAGTTAAGGAGACGTGCAATGTTAGCATACAATTTATATTGAACTGACTCAACATTATAATGTGTACAAATGCAATCTGTAACCATACCTATTAGTACAAGGCCTTAACATTTTTAAAGAAAGACACATTTTACCAGCAACAAAGCTTAAAGTGTTGAGAAGTGCAAAACATTCCTATTTCTTGACATTACCCTGACATGTTTTTTTAAAGAAAACATCACATCGTATTACAAAAGGTTGTGATTAATAATAAGGTTTTGCAAGAAACACTTTATCATTGAATGGAATGACTTCTTATTACTTCACACAGTCACTACAATGCATGAATAGAAAATGTTGATAGTTTAACATACTTCTTATAATATTCATTGCAGAGGATATTTCTTTTCGCATAGCCTATTGTTTAGCCTAACCCACAGTTGTTTCATTTGAAGGTTATAAATGTGATCACACCCACGAGAAAGGGGGTCTAAGAATCAAATGGCCTCATATGTTCACATAGTTTTAAAATGTTTCATACTTCAAGGTCATTCTTTGTTAACTCTTTGGGACATATTTAAAAGGGGATATCACCACTAGAAAGTGACTTTCGACTACGACTCTCCACATCCAGCATGAGTGACCCCCTTTCCAACACAGAACACCTCCACATCCAGATCCAGACCAACTCCAGAACCACGTTCTGCAGCACCCTCATTTACAGACCACCAGGACCTTGCACCCATCCGGCAACCACCATCGCTGAACTTGCCGCCCCCCACACCATCACCTCCATGGACTACATTCTACTCGGGGACCTCAACTTTCACCTCGACAACCGCACCGACCCGACTTCACCACTCTCCTCGACAACCTCACCAACCTAGGACTGAAGCAGCTCATCAACAAGCCCACACACAGAGCGGGTCACACCCTCAATCCCATCTTTGCGGGAGGAACAAACATCCACTTCAGCCACACCACCCAGACCCTCTGAACGGACCACCACTGCATCCACTTCACCTTCAACACCATCACCGTTCCCAAGCCCACCCCGTGCCCGTCACGTCGGAACTGGAGCAAGGTCACAGAGGACCACCTCAACACCACCCTCTGTCAAAACCCCCCCAGCGCCACGACCGACACCAATACCGCAGCCAGGGAATTTCAGAGCTGGGTCTCCTGCTGCACCGACAAGCTCGCCCCCCTCTGCCACACCACCAAACAACGCCCTCTGAAGGCCGCTGGTTCACCACAGAACTTCAAGAATCCAGACGCTCCCGCAGACGCCTAGAGAAAATCTGGTGAAACCAGAAAACCACAGAAGCATGAAAGAACCACAAGATCACCCTAAAGGAATACCACCAGCGCATAAGAGACACCAAACGGACCTTCATAAGAGACAAAGTCCAGACCAACACGACCAATACCAAGGAACTGTTCAACGTCATACTGCAGTTCGCAAAACCCACCTGCGAAGCCACGGATGTCACACCTTCCCAAGAACTCTGCGACAAGCTCAGCTCCTACTTCTATTTGAAGATTAAGGGCATCTACGACAGCTTCAGTGAACCAGCACCAGACATCACCCCACTACCCACCCCAGATGATAAGCCGACCATCACGTCATGGGATCCCACTACCGTCGAACTCATCACCGTGACCATGAAGAAGACACACTCAGGAGCCCCATCGGACCCCTGCCCACCGCACATACTCCAAAGAGCCACCACCTTCAACGCACCCGATCTAGGACATACCATCAACGCCTCCCTCAGAACTGGCATCTGCCCAGAGGACTGGAAATGGGCGAAAGTTAAACCCCTTCTCAAGAAACTAATGGACCTGAAAAACTACCAGCCCATCTCTCCCCTCCACTTTGTGGCCAAAGTAACCTAGAGACTCGTTAACGCCCAGCTGACCGCCTTCATCAAAGAGAACTCCATCCTAGATGCCTCTCAGTCTGGATTCCATAGCAGCCACAGTACCAAGATCGCCCTCCTTGCCGCCACTGACGACATCCACACACTACAAGACCAGAGACACACTGCTGCCCTCATCCTTCTAGACCTCTCTGCAGCCTTCGACACCGTTTCACATCGTATGCTTGCAGCCAGACTTCACAGCGCGGGAATACATGGAGTCGCCCTCGACTGGATCCAATCCTTCCTCTCCGGCAGAACCCAGAGTATTCGACTCCCTCCCTTCATCTACGAACCCAAGGAAATCAACTGCGGAGTACCCCAAGGATCATCACTCAGCCCGACGCTCTTGAACATCTACATGGCCCCCCGCGCCGCCATCGTCAGACAGAATGGGCTCAGCATTGTTTCCTATGCCAGCTCATCCTCTCACTCATGAAGAATCCTGAAGATACCAGACTCTGCTTCCAGGAAGGATTGAAGAACATGGCAGCCTGAATGAAAGACAGCTGTTTGAAGCTCAACTCAGAGAAGACTGAAGTCCTCATCCTCGGACCCTGCACCTGTGCCTGGGACAACACCTGGTGGCCCTCCACCCTCGGAAGCCCACCCACCCCTACAGACCATGCCCGGAACCTCTGCATCATTCTTGACTCCTCCTTCTCCATGAACCACCAGATAAACGCTGTCACTTCCATGAGTTTCAACTGCCTTCGCATCCTCTGTTAGACCTTCAAATGAATCCCACCTGACTGCAGAAGGACAGTCACCCACGCAGTCAAAACCAGCAGACTGGACTACGGCAACGCCCTCTACGGCAGAGTCAACAGAACTCTTCGACACAAACTCCAAACCATCCAGAACGCCACAGCCAGACTCTTCCTTGGGACAACACGTCACGAGCACATGATCCAACACCACTCCACTGGCTCCCCGTCGAGAAGACGGGCACCTTCAAGCTCCTCACCCACGCCTACAAATCCTTCAACAACATCATACCCAAATACCTCAACGAGAGAGTGTCCTATCACGCACCCTAGAGGAAACTCCGCTCCGCCAACCTCGCCCTGGCAGAGATACCACGCATCCGCAGAAGCAGAACCGGTGGAAGAGATTTTCCCTACATCGCAGCCAAGACCTAGAATGAGCTCCCTGTGAACATCAGATGCTCCCCGACCCTGCACACGTTCAGGAAGGACCTAAAGACCTGGCTCTTCGACTGATCCGGAGCTGCTTCCCCAACACCCCCCCCCCCCCAGCACCTTAAAACCCTCACGGGTTAGTAGCGCACTATATAAACCCCTGATTGATTGATTGATTGATTGATTGATTGATTGATTGATTGACTTTTAACAACGTTCTGGTTGGGATATGCCCTTCTCCATATTTACAAAGTGTTGCTAAACCACTTTTGTAGCTTAACACCATCCTGTGATTAAAGTTCCCTTACACACATCAATTAGCTTCAAAGGGCCATGCAATGGGTGTTGTGGTGGATGTTCCAATGCAAAACCCATTGCTTTTGACGCTGCCCCATATTTATCGGCAGGCATTGGAATGGTGAAATGTGGAAAAATACTTTTAATTCTCCTCGTTTTTGCTTTTCTGCAGAACACATACTAATAGCACATGTCATTAATGATTGTTTATGTGAAGGAAGCTAGCCCTTCCTGCACATAGATTATCATTAAATAATGACAATTTGCTACTTCTATGTGTGCTGCATTGTGCAAGGGTGCCTGCATTGGTACCAGTCAGGTAATTTTAGCGCCATGGCTAAGGAAAACACTAGGGCGCACCATATTCTTTTGAATAGGGTGCATTCCTGGGTTTTGAAAATGTTGGAGCATGGCACTGACAAGTTTGGCGCAGTTTTGCGATCCAATATTTTCTCTTAAATATACCCCTTTTAGTAGAGACATGTGAAAGACTGGGTAGAGTTTGTTCTCAAGAAAAGTGAACAATGATTGGACGAGAAAGAGAAGCAACACAAATTGCAATATTTCTTTTCATTTTTGAGCACCTTTCCATCTATGCTTTTACCCATACTACACTAAAATCTGAATGCTACCAGCTTTATGCTGAAATCTGAACGCTGATTTGTTATCCTACCCAACCTAATTGCTGATTGCAGTTGCTACTACTACTTCATGATTATTTTTCTTATTTTTGCTGAAGCCTGTACTGAGTTTTTTTAACCTCTCTTTTTGAAAGTTCAGCTGATACTGATTGGTCGAAATTATTGTGGAAATATGGATTTTTATGGTCAGTTATGTCCCCTATCTTGGACCCCAACGGTTCTATGTGCATGTCACAAGTACATGTATGTTTCCCTCCAGTTCCAGTTTCCAAAACGCAAACATATGTGCGTCCACCGTCAACATGTTCTCTGTCAGATCCGCCATCAATGGGCTGGATATTCGATTCCTAAGTATGAAAGGCCACCGACTTTATATGGCTAAGTTACTCCATTTTTACAGTTCAGGCAAGTAGGCCCGATTCTGTCCTCAAAGCCTTCCCTGCTCTCTGTCTCTGACAGCTTCAGCTTGAGCTCGCATCTGTATCCATGAACTTTGTCCTACTCCCTGTGCAGCTAACGGTGCCTGCCTCGGCCAGTTTTTGCCTGCCTGCCAAGAAACTGTATTTCACCTTCGAATTATCTACTTTGCTCTTCAGCCGATGCATTCCTGTCTAGTGCTTTAGGTAAACATTTCCTTTAACTCACAAGCAAAGGACTCGGCCTTTCCGTCCTCCTGCAAGTAATTCATAGCCCTGTTTCCATGGAAAGTTTTCTGCCCCTCGCATCTCATATAGACACTTAGACGCTTGTACACGCACACAGTCAGTATAGAATAGATTCTGTCCGAGAGTCTTTTCTTGTGGATAACATAGTTCTCTAAACATAGGATGTTAGATATGATTTGGGATTAGGTTGACTTGACCCCCCAGACTTCTCGTCTCCACATGTAGAGCTAAATGTCAAGTCCCCTTCACCCCCTAGTTGCACGCCAATCACACGTCATGCTGCTGCGCGCGCATCTATGTTAAGTATTATCTTATAGATCCACCTATGCATGATAATCAGAGCCAATCATGTTTCTTTCTGCTCCTTATTACGCCTAGTTTCGGCTACGCACACCAAACGTCAATGTCCTTATCAATTGTTACGCCTACTGTATTCACTTCATTGTGATGTATGTATTATAAAAGTTACTGCTTGTCAATAAAGTATTGTACTTCACTTCCTGAACCCTCGTGGTGACGGAACCTGAAGGCCGCGACTCGAGTCGGCCATTTTGGAATAAAGCCCATTCAGAAACCTCTTATACCACGGATTCTGCCTCTTATTATTCTGAGCTATTTTGATTAAAGATCCAGTATGAAATTCAGTCCGGTAAAGAAGATTTTATTTACCACATAATGGCGCCCGAACAGGGACACTTTCTCATCTCACGCGCCGGCGGTGCGTTGCAGGCCCGGTCTCCTGCCACAGCTGGACGGACCATAAACGCGTACCAGCAGGATTTCCTGTAAGCTCCCTCCGGTCAAGCGGGGGCGACTGAGGCTGCGATCAACCCAGACGAGGCGGTGAGAAGTGCGAAGTATCCCGACCAGAGCCTAGCTGAGAGAGCAAGATCCGAGGTATACAGAGGCCCACCAGGTTTTCGAAATCCCGATGTCCAGAGGGTCCGCTGTCCGCAGTCATCGAGTCCCGTTCATTCTCTGAGGCCTTCCGTTTCAAGGAGCTACTCGGTGAGTACCATCGCCGGGGAGGCGTGTTGACGCGCACATAGGTTGTGCCGGTCAAGACGGATTTGGGTACACAAATCCGGTCTGCACTGTTTAGCAGTGTATATGTACTGTTTAGCAGTATATCAAGTATTCCGAAGTATTCAGTTATTATCAAGAATTCAGCTTGGTGATTAGTTATGCAGACTGTCATCATTGTCGGTCATTTTTAAAAATGTTTAATGTTTAATGTTTAAAGTGTTAAAATGTCTTGCATATTGTGGTATGAATGATTGTTCATTGTTCACCGTTCATTATTGTGTTTTTCGTATTAAGTGAATTCAAGAGTAAGTATCAGATCAGTTGTCAAGATGCCGCTCTTCTCGAAGTTAAGACAGATTACTACCAGAAAAGGGGTGCTCGAAGAAGCAGTTCCTATTCCTCCTAGGGACACTCCAGGGCATTTTATGTACCACAAGCATGGCTTAGATGCCATATTGTTTCTTGATCTATGGGTAGATTATACCAAGGGATTGCCGGAAAGTCAAAGGTGGCCCGCAGCGGGAACCTGGGATGCAGAGTGCATCATGAAAGTGGAGGAAGAGTTATGGAAAAGAAAAGTCAGACAGTCACAGAAAGACGCTGTTGAGTTATGGCGTAAAGAATCTCATAGACGAACAGAAAAAGCACGTAGACAGGAGGAGAAGAGTAAAGAGAGTTCTAATAAAGTTCAAGAGAATCTATTAATTGAGGAAGGTATCCGAGTGAAATCAGAACAAGTAGATAGACAAAGAAACGCTCTTATGAGTGGTATGTACCCCCTCCTAGCCGAAGGACTACCTAAGGCTGTTCCCGAGATGCCAAAAGACTTGCCACCCCCATTATTTCCAATTAGGGTACATCCAAAAGGGCATCCCAGAACCGCAGAAGATGTTTTTCTTTCCTCATATCTAGATGACGCAGCTCCCGAGTATGCTAACCCCACACCACATAGACCGTCTGGCGGAGGGGTTCAACGTCAGGATCAGGTATCTGTCCCTGTACAACAGCAAGTCCCGACACGAGCTCCGGCAAGCGCATCTGTTTCCGCATCTGTACCCGCAATCGATTCTACAGTGGTATCGACACCTATAGTTGCTGTATCACGTTCGACGAATCCATTCACACCCGACGCCCCTGAAGGGGCCACGGGAGGTGCAAGCAATACTTTTACGCCACCTAGAATAAATAAACTTGTTTTTCAAGAATCAGCGCATTCACGTACACCCAAGTTCGTAAGTGAACGTACGCTTAAGGAACTCCTTATAGATTGTAGATATGACCCAGTGGTCGGTAAAGAGGACGAAATGGTCCTGGCATCCTTACGTATCAGACGAGCCGCAGAGTATTTAGCAAGGTTACCAGGAATGATTACGCATCTAGATAAAATATATCATTTTGTCCAAACAGGGCGAGACCCAGAATGTATTAACAGAGCTATGGAATTCCAGAAAGTAGAGATACAGGGGGAACTGTTACGTTTCCTCATAAACTGTGTGATCAGAAATCAAGACCGACCGGGGGTAGACCCGAATACAATGCTTACTCTTACAAGATGGAGCCAGAATATATCAGAAGGGAGACACGATAAGAAAAACTGTATAATAGCCATGTGCCGAAAAATCCGTAGGGAAATAGAACGTATTCACGAAGAAAGATTGGAAACAGACGAGTTCGAGCAAGATGAAGTCTCCGAATCAGGGAATTCCGCAAGACAGTCAGAAACCATAGCATACGTAGGCAGAGGAAGATCCTGTGATAATACTAGATGTTTTTCTGATCCCATACACTCAGAATGTCCAAATAATAGCAGAACGTATCCGACGCCTGTAATAAATTTAAAGTCTCCTGAACATTTGTTCCAAGCCGCAGATAAAATACTACGGGGACGAAGGGGTTACCATCTCCTCGATTCCCTGGATGAGCAAGAATTAGCCAGATCAGCCGTTCACTGGATTGACAGTCCTGAAAAATACGGTGATGAGACCGTAGCACACACGTTTTTTAACCTTAGTACAGATGAACAACGTTTAGCTGGAATCTATATGATTCAGCAACTCCTTATACTATATAAGAGCCAACATGCTGACCCTGGTCCTTTACCTGATATATTAACGGAACTACTCACGAACAGATGGAGAGGTTCTAGTAACAAGTTAATTAAAGAAATATTAGTGTCACGTAAACAGTATGTCCTTTTTGTAAGTCCGGATTCTTTCCCGCTGCCCCGCAGAGAAAGAACGCCGTATTATATGGATAGACAAAATCCCTTACGAGAAGTGCACCCAATAAAAGGCGAAGACAATGAGTTTCACCGTGTATTTGTATACACACCCATATCAAAAATTGAATTGTTAGAAATGAAGAAAGTAGTACCAAGTCATGACAAAGACCCAGCGGGTTTCCACCGAGAAATTAAGGACATGTTGCTGATGGGAGAGTATACCTATCCTGATATTATGACGATATTAAAGGTGCTCTTACCTGCTGGCATTTATGAAAAACTGAAAGAAAAAGAGTGGGAAGTGGGAGACCAAAAGATAGATTGGACAGCATTAGAAACGGAAGAAAAGGCCCGAGCTGCAGGTTCAGGGCTCGGGGATAAAGTCAAAGCATTACCAGGTTTACTAGTACAAGTACTGCCACGTCTAATAACTACGAAAAAGGAAGATGGGGGTGCAATCACGGCCTGTAAACAAAAGCATGATGAAGACACAAGTGACTATTATGCCCGATTTGAAAAATGTTTTGGAATAAATAGTGGTATAAAAACAAGTAGTGAGTCGTATCCACATTTATTTGTGACAAAATTAGTAGAAAATGCTTTACCTCCAGTAAAGAATAGAATATTGAAATTCGAGAGTACCTGGCAAAGTAACACTCCGTCACAAATGCTACAAATGTTACAGTATCATCACAATAGAATTCGAGATGAACAAGAACACGAACAAAGACGTATGAAGGATACAAAAATGAAAATGCTAGTGTCTCAGACAGTACCGGCTGAAGGACATAAAAAGGGTATGACACAGTCCGATTCAGCAGGACCGGTAAAAGGAACATGCAATTATTGCAAAAAGCCAGGTCATTACGTACACGATTGTCCAGTTTTAAAACATAATATCGCCATAGGTAAAACACAAGAAAGATCACGGCCACACAGACAAGATCAGAATGAACAAGGAGCTATGCCGCATTCCCAGGCCATGCCAGCCGCACAACAGCCAATACAGTTTGTGCCAGCTGCACCGCCGTTGCCTGTTACTGCCACGCAAACCACAACACGACAAATGTATCAGACTGCACAGTATGAATATCCTGAGTATCAGCGTTACGCATGAACCAGCCTAGAGAGGGAAGTTGACTTACCGCTTATCGAGATTCCTGTAGATCAAGAAGGACCTTATGTACATAGTGAATTATTAGGTCAAGATAGAAAATTCTTACTCGATACAGGGGCAAGTCGAACAACTATAAAACGTAGTGAAGTTCCAGGGGCACCCCTCTCAGGCTCTCAAAATGTTTCCCTTGGTTTTTCAGGAAAACCTATTGTTAATGAAGTATCACAGCCTCTTCCACTTACGATAGGACCTTTGACACGAACCACAGATTTATTGCTTACTAAATCATGCCCAGAAAATCTGTTAGGAATTAAAACTCTGAAAGCCCTAGGAGCCATAATATGTTGTTCTCCGGAAGGAGTAAGATTGTTTTTACGTGATTTTAAAGGTCACTATGTATCTAGAGACATGGATCCCCGACTACAGACTTTACCAGCACATCTATGGGCACAAGGCCCTACTGATGTTGCTTGCATGAACATTACACCATACCGAGTTACACTCAAGGCAGGAGTGGTATTACCACGAATGCGACAATACAAGTTACCGCAAGATGCTGTAGTGGCTTTGTTGAAAATCATTGATGAGCTAATTGCCCAAGGAGTAGTTGTAGAAACAGACTCCAATGTATGTAATTCACCGATAATTCCGATTCTTAAACGAACTGACCCTACTGCTCCGCCAGTATACCGATTGGTTATTGATTTGCGTGAACTAAACAAGTGCATTGTGCCACAATTTCCTGTGGTCCCCGACATATCATCATTATTGACAGCAATTGATTCCGAAGCAACATTCTTTACTGTAATTGATCTCAAGAATGCCTTCTTCAGCGTCCCAATAGATCCGGAAAGCCAATATTTGTTCGGATTCAGTTTAAATGGGCGCAGCTTTAAATTCTCACGCGCTCCCCAAGGATTTACAGAAAGCCCCAGCATCTACAGCCAAGCACTGAAACGAGAACTTGACAGTATCCACATGCCAGTCAACACTGCACTGTTTCAATATGTCGATGATCCGCTGATCACCGCGAGAAGCGAACCTGAATGTGAAAAGGCTTCTCTGACAGTTTTACATTTTCTAGCCGACAAGGGGCACAAGGTGTCTCCTTCTAAGCTGCAATTCTGTGTCCAGCGAGTTATTTATCTTGGTCACTCGCTGTCCAAGGAGGGAAGGCAGCTTACACCAGATCGCATCCAGTTAATTGCTAATATGTCAATACCCCAGACACAAAAGGAGGTGCGGGCTTTCATAGGCCTCACTTCATATTGTAGGCAGTGGATCCCTCAGTACGCATTTCTAGCAAAACCACTCATTCAGTTAACCACACAGGAGGCAGCCACATCGACTGTTCTCCCTTGGACTCAGGAACATACACAAGCTTTTGAAAGCCTAAAGGAAGCTTTATGCCAAGCACCTGTTTTAGCAACACCATGTTATAGCAAACATTTTACACTCTTCGTCACAGAACGCGAAGGTACTGCTTTATCAGTACTCACTCAGGATCAAGCAGGATCACGCAAGCCATGTGCTTATTTCTCCAGTACATTAGATCCCGTAGCTCAGGCTTTGCCCGCGTGCCTGAAATCAGTGGCAGCAACAGCTTTAGCAATCAGACAAAGCGATGCCATAGTGTTAGGACATCCATTGACAGTACAAGTACCACATGCAGTAGAAGTTCTTGTGAACCGAACACAAACACAACACTTGACCATAGCAAGACTTACCGGTTATGAACTGACATTGTTTCAGCCACACATAGAGATCCGACGGTGTAATACATTGAATCCTGCTACACTATTACCTGTAATTGGAACAGACCCACTAGCTCATGATTGTGTTGAAATTATTGAAATAAAGACGAAACCTAGACAAGACTTGACAGACGTTCCATTGTTAGATCCAGACCTAACGTTGTATGTAGACGGATCGTGCATGAGAGCAAGTACAGGAGACTTAGTGGCCGCGTATGCAGTCACAACAGACACTGAAGTTATTGAGACAAATTGAATAGATACTTTGTCAGCCCAAGCAGCAGAACTTATTGCTCTAACACAAGCCTGTATTCAAGCCACAAATAAGAAAGTTAATGTATACACTGATTCACGTTATGCATTCGGAGTTGTACACGACTTCGGCGTGCTGTGGCGAGAGAGAGGTTATTTAACCTCCCATGGTACCCACATTCAGCACGGAACCCTCATTCATGCCTTGTTAGACGCAATACATCTACCAACTGCCATATCGATTATGAAATGTAAAGCACACACGAAGGTTACTGATATCATTTCTCAAGGCAATGATTTAGCTGACAGAACAGCTAAACAGACTGCTCAGAATCGCACATTAGACATGACAAAGCCAATAGTTCAGACACCAACACAGTGTATGACAATTAAGGATCCCGCACTTGACGTAATTGACATACAGACACATGCTACTGCAGAAGAATTAAAGAAATGGACTGAACTAGGAGGGATCCAGACAGATCAGGGATGGATGACGAAGGAGAAATCTGTATGGTTTCTTCCTGACTCTATGGTCCAAGCCATTATAGCTACAATTCACAGCCCAGCGCATTTAGGAGAGAAAGCTATGCTAGATAGCATCCAACACATTTGGTTCAACAAACATTTACGAGCAGCAGCTAAACAAAAAGTCCGTACCTGTATGATCTGTTGTCAGTTCAACCCAGGAAAAAGTGTTCCCGTAGAACAGGGTGGATTCCAGACTCCTGATCATCCTTTTGAAGTGCTCCAAATGGATTATATCCAGATGGAACGATGTCGAGGATTCAAATATGTTCTCGTAGTTGTCTGCGCTCTCTCCCGATGGACTGAGGCGTACCCAGTATCAGATTACACGGCCCCGACTACTGCCAAACAGTTAGTGCGAGAATTCTTCCCGCGGTACGGTTTACCACGTGTTGTATATTCAGATAACGGCCAGCCTTTCTCATCCGAATTAATGAAACATGTCTCACTTTTGTTGGGATATCAGTGGAAATTCCACTGTGTCCGACACCCCGAGGCAGCAGGTCTCGTGGAACGACATAATCAAATTTTGAAAATCAGATTGTCTAAAATATGTAAGGAGAAAGGTGTTGACTGGATAGTAGCATTACCAGTTGCACTATTTTACATAAGAATGGTAGCACACTCTCGAACAGGGCTATCCCCGTATGAGGTGATCTTCGGAAGGCCACCAAATATGTGGGGGACGCCTATACCACGTAAAATAACTGATGTTAATTGTAATATGCTGACAGATTACTTGGCTTCCTTGATGTCTGCACTACAATCTTGTCGTTCACAGGTAGCTGCAGCTTTTCCTGACAACACTGAGGTGAAACCCCATGACGTTGCTCCGGGGGATCTGGTGTTTATAAGAAATTTTGATCGGAAGACCCAGTTGGAGCCCAGGTGGAAAGCACCAAAGCTAGTCCTGCTGACCACAAGAACAGCCGTGAAAGTGGAGGGCCGCAAGGGTTGGATACATTCCAGCCATATTAAGAAATTTCATGGACTATCCTCGGATATAGACACTGTGCCCTGCACTCCCTCACAGACTGATTCAAAACTTCCTTTTGCTGAACAGAATGACTCTCAGTGCTATAAATTAAAGCTTAGGCCCAAACAGTCGAGCAATTTGATTGTTTAAGTCCTCTCCAAGGTGAAGCGGTTGAATTGTCTCCGACATGTATCCCTTGGACCTGAGTAGAGAAAATACTCGAGAAATGTTGAAACGACAGGCGTATTGTAAATCACTGCGTAGCTACTGTATGAGGACATTATTAATTTTGTTTTTATTGAGTGTTTTAATAATTATTACGAGTGTGATTTTGCACATATATCATCCTATTTCTAGACATGTTTATAATGTTGCTGCTGAACATTCTTTTAGTGACCTACCGCCACATGAATTATCTTATAGACTTGCGCTGCGCAATAACACCTTCATTAGTATGTTACATCATTCCCATCAGACTAGTAATGCCACCAATTGTTGGGTGTGTGGCCGACTCCCTCCCTATCAGAATAACAAAGGAGTTCTGCCTTTCTTTCCACATCCATTCACACACAATGGCTCCTGTGGAGCATGGTTTAGCTTACTAAATTCCATAGACCCAGACACAGCAGTTTATCAACAACATTGGATATGGGGAAATCTGAATCTAGTTTTATTCAAAGTCTGTCATCCTAATAAGGAGGGTCACCCCAGTAGAACAGGAACTGATCTAGAAAATGAAGTGTATAAATTAGGTAATTTTACACCTAATCTTATGATTCTGAATGTCAAATCCGAAGTTGAACTAATTCTGCCCACTATGTCAGTATTTCCAGTTAAGGGTGAATTATGTGTAAGAAAGGTTGGTTCCATACATATGGGCCATAGCCAATGCGTTACTACAATAGAATATAGTGATCAAGGTAAATCCTCATTTAGAGCTTCTCGCCATTCTTACTTTATATGTGGTCAGACGGCATATATGCGTCTGCCTCTAGATTGGGATGGTACCTGTTACATAGCATTCCTTTTACCACCTGTTTTCCTAGCTCCCCCTGATTATTATCGGAATGTTCATTTAGTACACAATAGAGAGCGAAGAGATCTCCCAGTTGTCGATTATACTGAGACGGCATGGGACAAGTATGTAGATTTCAATAAAGGCATCTTTCCCTATATAGGTACAATATCAAATAGTAAGCTGATACGTAGACTAACCAAGACTCTCGAAGCTGTAGTAAACGAGACTATAGCCGCCCTAGGCAATCTGACAGAGGAACAATCAGTGATGAGAATTGTTGTTCTCCAGAATCGTCTTGTCCTTGACGTCATCCTGGCCGATAGGGGCGGAGCTTGCAGGGTCATCGGATCCAGCTGCTGCATATTCATACCAGAAAATTCGCCATCTGTATATAAAGCTATAACACGCCTTCATAAGATTGTGAGCCAGATACACGAAAATCCAGGCACTTGGACGTGGTCCGGGTGGTTTTGGAGTGTGATATCAGCCTGGGGATGGAGAGTTCTATCCTTCCTAGGTATTGGCCTTCTTATGCTCTTCAGTTGTTGTTTATGCCTGCAATGTGGACCAGCGATTTGCGGTCTGTGTGCCACATCATGCATTCCATATCAAGGTTCTCGTTCAAGATCCCGGAAGAAGAAGGAAGAACAAATGATGCTATATGAACAGATCAATGGATTGATGAAGATTGATATCTCGTGAAGGGCAAGAAGGGGACAAGGAGGGAATGTGGAAATATGGATTTTTATGGTCAGTTATGTCCCCTATCTTGGACCCCAACGGTTCTATGTGCATGTCACAAGTACATGTATGTTTCCCTCCAGTTCCAGTTTCCAAAACGCAAACATATGTGCATCCACCGTCAACATGTTCTCTGTCAGATCCGCCATCAATGGGCTGGATATTCGATTCCTAAGTATGAAAGGCCACCGACTTTATATGGCTAAGTTACTCCATTTTTACAGTTCAGGCAAGTAGGCCCGATTCTGTCCTCAAAGCCTTCCCTGCTCTCTGTCTCTGACAGCTTCAGCTTGAGCTCGCATCTGTATCCATGAACTTTGTCCTACTCCCTGTGCAGCTAACGGTGCCTGCCTCGGCCAGTTTTTGCCTGCCTGCCAAGAAACTGTATTTCACCTTCGAATTATCTACTTTGCTCTTCAGCCGATGCATTCCTGTCTAGTGATTTAGGTAAACATTTCCTTTAACTCACAAGCAAAGGACTCGGCCTTTCCGTCCTCCTGCAAGTAATTCATAGCCCTGTTTCCATGGAAAGTTTTCTGCCCCTCGCATCTCATATAGACACTTAGACGCTTGTACACGCACACAGTCAGTATAGAATAGATTCTGTCCGAGAGTCTTTTCTTGTGGATAACATAGTTCTCTAAACATAGGATGTTAGATATGATTTGGGATTAGGTTGACTTGACCCCCCAGACTTCTCGTCTCCACATGTAGAGCTAAATGTCAAGTCCCCTTCACCCCCTAGTTGCACGTCAATCACACGTCATGCTGCTGCGCGCGCATCTATGTTAAGTATTATCTTATAGATCCACCTATGCATGATAATCAGAGCCAATCATGTTTCTTTCTGCTCCTTATTACGCCTAGTTTCGGCTACGCACACCAAACGTCAATGTCCTTATCAATTGTTACGCCTACTGTATTCACTTCATTGTGATGTATGTATTATAAAAGTTACTGCTTGTCAATAAAGTATTGTACTTCACTTCCTGAACCCTCGTGGTGACGGAACCTGAAGGCCGCGACTCGAGTCGGCCATTTTGGAATAAAGCCCATTCAGAAACCTCTTATACCACGGATTCTGCCTCTTATTATTCTGAGCTATTTTGATTAAAGATCCAGTATGAAATTCAGTCCGGTAAAGAAGATTTTATTTACCACAGAATGTTGACCTTCATACTCTATCTCACTCTTGCCTCCAAAATATGGGTTTCTGCAAACACTGCTTTTGCCCCATTCTTTAGAATAGAAATGATTTCCTTTATGGAAAGTACTGAATGCATTTTATTCTCAATTCTCTAACTTTACTGCAGCATTTAATAATAGGATAAAAAAGAAAAAAGAGAACTTAATACATATTTTAGTGAAAATTAAACCCCTAAAACTAATCAAAACTCTCATTATTGACTGAACTTAGAAACAGTATTGTGATTGTGATTTGTGTAATGCATAGCTCCTGATCTTCTCATAAACAATAGCAAAGGTCTGTCGCAGAGAGGTTAGACTAACTGCCATGAGTGGGGATCAAACCAGTTGGTGTGAGATAGTGATACTCAACTATGTTTAGTCAAATGTATTCATGCTCCAGGCTTCTAAAATAAAAGTGTTCCCCATTGTGAATTAAATAACTAGCAAGTGGCCCAGGTTTGCTAATTGCTGCAGTTTTGAACTTATAAAAGCACTCTCTAAGTGTTCTGCAAGTTATGGAAAATCTCATGAATGTGCATTTGCTGCAGGCAATGCTTGCATTAATATCAGGGAACAGTAGAAACTAGCCCAGCAGACCATAACACAGGCACAAAACAGCCCACACACTGGCCTGTTAGACCAGCCAGCGGGCACAGCCTGATTTCCCTCTAGGCCAGTCTGACACACTGTTCTTGTCAAAATAAATTCTCAGTAGTACACCTGCAGACCTGCGACTGGTGGAGCTTTACAGACATACCACTGGGAATGTTTTTGAGTAGGGGAAAATTGTAGGTCAACATCCATGCTCATGTGTACTACCGAATTATTATTACCATTCTTAAATAAGCACTTTGTGTGTTCACCACTAGAGATGAAGGAATCAGTAAGGGGATCCCCTTTATTGTCACTTTGAAGGAGAAATTGCCTTCCTTCTCTCCTGAGTATTTGGCTCCGCTGACAAAGCTGGGGCATATCATATTTGGCTTAGTGCGTTTAGAATAACCAAATGCTTGAAGGCCATTATTCCTGAACTTCTACTTTGACTCAAGGATTGTTTCACAGGATTAAATCTGAATATGACATACCACACCAGCATAAGGCACAATAAATAGAGGAATTTCCATTTTTTTATTTCTTTTGAACTGCACCTGTGCGGGAGCAGATAAAATTACAGGTATGCACATTTATCAGCTTTAACTTTATTGAAAGAAACAATAAGCCTATTAAATGTAGAATCTTAAACAAACCAAAGGACTAAAAGGCTCTTCTGTGTTTTATAATGGCCTATACTTATTAAAGATCGAGGCTTTAGAGGCAATTGAGAGCACCGACAGTAAGAGAAAAAACATATAGAGGTACCAGTTTGATGGATGAATTTGCTAAACCATATAGTTAATTGTCTCTGTCAATTTGCTTTGCAGGATGTCGGAGATCATGGGATCGTCTTCTGCAGAAACTGAGTTAGAAATCTGCAACAATTACTGCTGTGTGTTGGCTTGCAAGTCAGGAGAATAAATGGATGTTTATTTCATGTTATATGTTTTAAGTAATGTGAAATAAAATGAATTTGTAAATACTTACACTCATTTTGCCTGTTAAATAATCATCACATGCTGTATCACAAATTAAAAATATTAATCCTTATGTCCTTTCTTTTAAGAGCGGGTGTTTGCGATATTTATTGGGCGTTTATTTTTTTTCATGAATAGATCTTGATTATTGTTCTACTAGGACAGCTTGCGTGGTGTCACAGTTACCTTACACCTAGATTGACTGCACAACTTTCTGTTGCACAAGACTTGGGGCAGCCTTGTGAGGAATTGGGCACTACACCAACTCCCAAACTAGTGGTTAAAATCTGGGTGTCCGTCTGAACCAGAAATAGACATTGAAAGATTCCGCCACTTCTACCATTGGGTCATGTTTTCATGTGCTTGTTCGTCTTAAGAAGGTAGTCCCCTTTTTGCCTCTAAACACGCGGAAAACACTTATCCAGGCATTACTGCTAAGCCGCATGGACTATTGCAACTCACTGCTGATTTTAGCAAATAATGCGTCTTTAAACAGGATGCAAGTAGTCCAGAACACTGCAGCTCGCCTGGTATCTAATCTTTCCGCTCGAACAGCCTCCCTCTTCTGCGACAGCTACATTGACTGCCTGTGTGGATGCAGATTAGGTTTAAGGTCTGTTGCATTGTGCACAAATCTCTGAAAACTATGGGATGGCACCCAATACACTTGTCACATCAGGCCCAGACTCCTCCCTTCACCACTGTGCAAACGCGCCCCGTGGTGCATTTTAAGTTGGGGGATTAAGTCTTCTTGAATCCTGAGGGTCCCTGCGGGCCAACCAGCCCTCCAGGTACCTCCAGTAAGTGCCACAGAGCTGTGTTGCAGGAGGTATAAAAAGGGGCGTGGCCTCAGACCACCTCCCTTCAACGCAGCCCTGTGGCGCTTACTGGAGGTACCTGGTGGGCTAGTTGGCCCCCAGGGACCCTCAGGATTGAAGGGAAATTAATCCCCCAACTTAAAATGCGCCACGAGGTGCGTTTGCACAGTGGTGCAGGAAGGGGGCGGGGCCTGCTGTGACAAGTGTGCAATATGTGACATCATCAGCAGTGCAGGGCGGGGTTCCGGCCATGAAAATACTGTCAGAAGGGGATATCATAATCCCGACGGTGGTGTCTGCCTCAGCACCAGCACCATTGTAAGATGCTGCTTCGACCACTGCACCATCAGGATCTACGATTCTGGCAAAGCCGGCATTCTTGCAACTGACAGATTAGGGTTCGACTGCCAGTATTGTGGTCATACCCTGGCATGAAACTGGAACCAGGGTCAGACCACGCCAGTATCATGGACTGCAACTGATGGCCTGTCGGTGATCCAACCACCCACATCATAATCAGGGCTTTGGTTTCAGCAGAAATCTATTGTGGGAACTGTGAAACCAGAAGTGTGTTGCAGTGATAACCAGATGGCTCACAGAATGGATGAACGTATGCTAACTTTTTCTTGCAACAAGACTATTACTAACTAAAGTTCACGTTCAAGTAGGATCTTTGGCTTGCCAAGCACCTGTGTTATTTTCACAAAAAAACACCAAAGAGAAGTAGAAAAGTACAACTTTGTTGGATGCTTCGCAACAATGCATTTGGAAAATAGAAGGAACATATTGTTTAGAACTTCCTTAGTCTGCATCACCTATACATAATTTTGGAACAGTATGTTATAACTTAAGGGGACATTTTATGTGTTCTCGGTGATGTCAGGGAGATGGTGGAATGTTGACAGAGGAGTACTATCTGTTCTCTATTCATATTACCATTAAAAGCAGTTGACAATGGTTATATTATTCTCTTTTTTGAATGCCTCTTTGGGTAGGTTAGGGTTAACTCTATCCGAGGTGGGGTCTGCAGATGAGAAGGGCTCACCACGGACAAGTATTGTGGCTTGGCTGAGCGTCACAGAGTGGCAATATCCGTAACATATTAGATTAACATTTGGGGCGGGTGACTGTCCACCTAAAGAATAATAACAAACTTTGTTATGGTGAACCCTCTAAGTCTCTAAATTAACCCTAAGTCAATCTCCCTGGTACCTATGGCACAGAGCAGACAGGCTTAACTTGGGGCAATTTTATGCTGTACGAAAACATTCAATAAATAAAATGACACAAAAAGAAATCAAAAACAATTAGGGAAACCAGGGATATGATTTTTGGATTGTTTATGCAGGAATAGTCCCAAGACGTACAAAGAGCCAATGATAGTCGATGGTCCCAGTTGATTGGGACTTAGGTGCAATTTAAGGCTACTAGGATGTATTGTGGAACAACACAATGCTCTTCAGCAATGGACAGACACAGGGTAGGCATGAAGCATTTGCACTGTTGCTGCTGTGGATGACATAATAGGTGCTGCAGTCAACAAGTGGCATTTAACTTCTTGGCTTCTTCCATGTACTATAGACTTAAAGGTAAATTAACAAAAGTGGTAGCAAAGGCACTTTACCACTGGTTAGCAGTGGTACAAATCTGGGTTCTACCCTTGGCAGCTCTACATTCTGGGCCCTACCTACAGCTTGTTCACTCCCTCGGGATCCTCGAGGGACGCTCTATTATTGACTCTGTATGCCTGGAGAGTCAGTGCCCAAGGCCTCTGCAGACCTACTTCAGCACAATGTGACCCTTTCCCGATCATTTGAAGTCATCCACTTGCATTGACTGGGGCCCTTGGCGCATTTACTATAATCAGTGTCCTTCACACACCTACAGGATTTTCTCACCATCATACCATTTTCAACTAGCACTCTAATCATTTGAGTGGTACAACTGGGCATCAGTACTAATAGAGTTACACTGTCCAGGCTTCCGGCGGCCAGCTAGGAATGGTTAGAGGGACTGTACCTGATGGACTGACACCCTCCCAAACAACTAAGAGAGGGATGGCTGCAGACTAAAGAGATTGAAAATAGGGAGTTCTGCCGTGGCCCCTCCACCCATCTATCTATTGGGTGTCTTTCAGTCTCTTCACAAATTGATTTCCTCCCCTAATCAATCCATGGTGGTGAATAAAATAAAAGCCCAGTGAGCATCCGCAATCAAGGACTTTCAGAAGTCGGTCTACTGCCAGCAGCAAGGTGGACCCCCCATCCAACCCATATGACGAGGCCACAGCCATCAGCTGATCCCCAGGCACAGGCTAGCAAGGAAGATTTACAAACTTTGCTATCAGGATTCTGCACGGACATCACATTTCTCTGTTAAGTATTCAGCAGAGCCCTTATGGACCTCAAAACTTCACTATGTCAAACAGACAACCGCCTGGAGCCAAGGATAACATCAATCGCTCCACACACCTGGACAGACTGGAGTAGGACTACACAGCACTCCAAGACACACTCAGCGACCCAGAAAATCTGTCCTGAAGAAACAATATTTGGATTAAAGACATTACCAGGACGATCACAACTGCAGACCTGGAAGCACATGTCCAGGCTCTCTTTGTCCACATATTTCAACAACCCGAGGACCCCCCCGTCATTTTGGACTGCACTTATAGAGTCTCTTCCACCTACCAACAACAAAGGAATCATGCTCCTGATGTGCGCACATTGAAGTACTGGGTATTTTAGACCCAGCGGTGCAGGGGCACACACCCTATGACTTCGGGGTTTCACCCTGTTCCGGACCTACAGAAACACAGAGTCTTCTGGGTGAAGTCAAAGAATCGTTTATTGGCTGCAGACCAATGACAGGTATCCTAGAAGTACAACAGCGTGTATGTTCTCAGGAGACTGCTGAAAATCATAGGAACGGACTTCTCCTTAAGTACAAAATATCATGCTCCAGGCATACATTCCTTGGTTTACGATATGGTCATATAAAGGCATACATTACAAACGAAAAAGCAGAGTCATGATGACCATCCCACATTCCAGTTCGGCCAGCCCACAATGATTTACACAGGAAGGTTCAGATCCCATGTTTGAAGTAAATAGACCCCCCAATAAATATGAGCATCTCCTGTTTTGGGAAACAAGTCATAAAGCAAGAACAAGCAGGTGTGGAAGAGATTAGCCGGGGGATTGTGTAGAATGAAAGGGTTTTATGACGGGTCAAGCCCTGATACGAATCACAGGTGGAAGGAGGAAGGGGAGCTCGTGAGACCGGTTTGACCCGGGGCAGCAGAGCCAGCTGCCCAGGTCACAGAGAAGTCAGAGGGAAAGCCCGTGTACTGTGAGGCCCGTATTAACTCCATCATAGCCTATGTGAGGGCAATGACAAGATGGCCACTGCTTCCAAAATGGAACCCGCGTAGTTGAGCAGAATACGTGTACACAGTGCATTCGTAGCTAGAACGGCACATAAAGCACTCGTACGTGCCGCATTTACCATTTGCGGTTCGCTAATACCAAAATAGACAGAGGTAGGGCCCTGTCCCCTACGCGGTTCCGAATACCAAAGTACGACAGACCCTCCTTTTGCCCTTACATAGGCAATCACTATACTCATCTTAATCCGAGTCTAGGTCAATGTTCACAAAGTCATGGAGATGTTGCTGTAGCATCATCCTATTACTTAGCTCGTCCCTCGATACAGGTTTCCTTACACATAAGGTAGCACAGAGGCCACATATCGCAGGAGCACACTGTATGCATAGACAGAACAGGAAAAGAATGGCTAAGATCATTCCAATGACCATTAGAACTTTCCAACCCCAGGCAGATATCAATTCCCAGAACCATCCCATCAGTGACCAATCTCCCTTATCCACGTGTATGGCTTCAGATATTTTATGGAGTTTGGAGATGGCTTGATACACTGTTGGAGCATTATCTGGTATGAAAATGCAGCAACTGGATTGGATGACCTTGCATACCCCACCGCGGTCTGCAAGAATAACGTCTAGGACCATGCGGTTCTGCAAAGTCATAAGGCGATCCGCTTGGAGCTCAGCTGTCAAATTACTAAGGGCACCAGCCGTTACATTGACGGTGGATTCAACCACACGAGTCAGCTGTCTCAGGTTCCTACTATTGACCATAGGTCCCCAAAACGGCAGGAAACCCAGGAAAAAGTCTCCTGCTTCCTGACCGGCAGTGTCCTCCTTACTAATCACACCTCTCACAACTCTGGTCTTGTGATAGTCAGAGGCAGCAGTAAATGTCGGCGGTAGCAAGTTCGCAATATAACATGTGCCCGAGAAATCAGGGGGCAACCACGTATATGCTCGGTCATGACAGATGAAATATGTGCCCTTAGCAGCCAAAAACGCAGGGGAAAACTGTGACGGGAAAGTGTACGTTTCAGTACAGTCACTTCTTCCCAGTTGAGCCCTAGGGTTCTGACCATTACCCTGTAAGCAGAACCGACCCATGTGGGGTACGACCCAGATTGGAGATGAGATTTTTCGCTGTCTTTCACCCAGACTAATACTATACCCCGTCGCGTTCCATCCTACATAAGGTCTCAGCTCTTCTTTGGGAATGGACGAGTATGCATTAATATCCCTACTCATATCGGCAACTCCTTTCATCAAAGCCTTATTATTGGTGATGGGTCTGATGGAACGCGGTGGGCGAGGGGAGTATGTATCTAGGGCGTAGAGAAACATGGTTTGGAATGCCCATGACGATCCATTGTAACTGTACGGTAGCACCAGGTAGGGAATACCCTTGTTAGTGGTATGGGGCATTAACCCACAGACCCAGCAATTGGTCGTATTCATTACCAGTTGGTGCTGGTGCAAGAGTTGGATAAACGAGTTATTTACGAACTCTGATCGTCGGGTCTGTTCGTGTTCAGGCAAAGGGTGAAAAAAGTGAGAGGAGGCAGTAGAAAGGGGTATAGGCTGTTCAGTGGGTGCAATGGGTTTTGGAGCAGAGAAAAACACACATCCTACAATAAACATCATGATACTACACAGTGTAACAAAGCACAAAAAGACAAAACATTTACTTTTTACAATTCTACACATCCTTGTTTGAGAGTTCATTTCCTCAATCGGTCTCTCCATCCTACAAAACTCCATCCTCTACTCGGGCCGCTCGCGGTGGATGAGTTTCTTCTGCTAAGGAGTACGCCTGTCAGTCCAGGGAAACGCCCTAGACCAACCAGAACCGTTGACCTAGCGTCTTCGGCCTGTACCCCAAAGTCTTGGCACCGCGACCCTGCGGCAGAACCCGGATGGTGGTTCGAAAAACAAAAATCAAGAAAGTCCTTCAGATGGGAGAGCAAAAAATGTCAAAAAGGGAAATAATGAGGAAATCTTTATTTGTCCATGGGCCTAGGTCTCAAGTTATAGCGGAGACGGCCAGGTGCTGTTTGGTCTTGAAACAAAAGTTCAGGCTCAGTGGTGTCCAGTCGATTTGATGGCGGCACAGCTTCCTGCAGAATATTGTCACTCTCTTGGACTGAAGCTGTGTCTTTTAGGCGTGCGTCACTGAATGGTACAAAGCGAGGTACAATGTCTGTCTCTGAGTCGGCGATACCCTCGTTGACCCACTGGTCATATGGCAGAGGCAAGGGAACTACCTTGCAGTGAGTACCATGAATCCAGTGCTTCTTCCCTTTCACTCGCACTGCTGATCTTGTCGAAAGAAGAACAAGATGGGGGCCGATCCAGCGAGGTTCGTCGTTGCCCTTACGCTGGAAATTCCGGACCAGGACCCACGAGCCAGGGTTGATGGGGTGTCCAGGAGGTTCAGAGGCTTGGGGAAGAGTATCATGTACCTGTTGGTGCAAAACACGCAGTTTAACAGTCAAATCATACAGGTAATCGAGCAGTACTGGATGCTCTATTTCACTGAACTTCGTAGGCCTTGGCACACCCCATACGTTGGCCGGGCGGCCAAAGACTACTTCATAAGGACTAAGTCCCACTCGTGAGTGTATCGTCATTCTGGTGGACAAGAGTGCTAGAGGCAGAGCGTCAGGCCATTTAAGACCAGTGCTCGCCTGGATTTTGGCTAACTTGAGCTTTAAGGCTCCATTGTAGCGTTCAACTAGTCCAGCTGATTGGGGGTGATTTGCAGCGTGGAATTTCTGCCTTATGCCTAAACCTTCACATACATTCTTCATCACTTTACCCACAAACTCACTACCATTATCACACCATACCATTCTCGGCATCCCAAACCTGGGGAAAAACTCCTTCACAAGGGCTTTGGCTGTGGATAGGGCAGTGTTATCTTTCAGAGGATAAGCCTCTACCCATTTGGAAAAAGCACAAACAACCACCAATACATATTTCAGGTTGTTGCATCTTTCCATGTGAATAAAGTCCAGCTGCAAAACTTCGAATGGACATGATGGGGGTGCAAAGTGACCGGCCGGAGTTGGGGTTCCCCTACCAGGGTTGTACTTCAAGCATACTATGCAATTCTTGACCACATTCTCTGCACACTTGGGAATCCCAACATTCTGCCATACTGGAGCCAACAACTTACAGATACCTTTCGTACTGATATGCGCCATTCCATGTGCCATAGTAACCACTGGAAGCACATATGCATCAGGCAACAACCATCGTCTATGTTCTGTCAGGTCAATCCAACAACCATTCTCATCCAACTTACCCATACTCTCTCTCCACTTGCTTAACTCTTCTTCTGTAGCTTCAGCCTGAAGCAACTTCACACTCTCTATTGTGTTCTCACACATTCCCACATCATTAACCCATCTTGCGGGGCCTGCAACATACATTCTAGTCTTCACATTCTGTGCTGTCTCTCTCGCGGTCTCATCAGCAAACGCATTCCCACGTCCAACATCATCTGTGACTTTCCTATGCGCACTGCATTTCATGATCGCAACTTGCAAAGGTAGGGTCAGTGACTCAAGGAGATCATTCACCAACTTGCCATTCTGAATTTTAGCTCCATGCGACGTCAGGAACCCACGCTCTTTCCACAAACGCCCAAAATTATGAGCCACGCCAAAGGCGTACTGGCTATCTGTGTATATGTTCACTCTCATTCCTTCAGACAACACACATGCTCTCGTGAGGGCGATCAATTCTGCTGCTTGGGCCGAATTATGTGGCACTCGTGCAGTTTCCACGACCGTATGTAAAGTCGTGATAGCATATGCAGCAGTCGTGTCACCATTAGGGAGCTTGAAACATGACCCATCTACCCATAAAGTGCCATCACATTCAGTCAGGGGAGTATCTTTGAGATCTACTCTCCCTTTCGTCTCTTCTTCTGTCCTGAACAGACAGTCATGTTGCTCAATCTCATCTGAGTCTGCTGGAATCGGCAATAATGTGGCTGGATTCAGCGTATTGCATCTTTTTATGTGTATGTGATTCGCTAACAGTGTGAGTTCATACCCTGATAATCGCGCACTAGTCAAGTGTTGTGTCTTGGTTCTATTTAATAATGTGTCTACAGCGTGTGGAACCATGACAATCAATGTGTTGTCCATTACCAGACCAGCAGATTGTCGGATAGACATCGCTGCAGCAGCTGTCGCTCTCAGACAGCTTGGCAATGCCCTCGCTACAGGGTCCAAGGTGGATGAAAAATACGCGCATGGGCGCGGTCTGTCGCCAAAAGGCTGTGTTAACACTGACAACGCACATCCATCTTTCTCGTAAACATACAATGTAAAAGGCTTGCTATAGTCAGGAGTGCCCAACACAGGGGCTGAACATAATGCATTGCGTAATTCCACAAAACTTTTCTGACACTCTTCAGACCATGGGATAGGATTCGGTGTGTCTTTGCATGTTAATGCTAATAAAGGTTTTGCCAACAAAGAAAAACTAGGGATCCAATGCCTACAGTATGAGGTGATTCCTAAGAAAGCACGCACTTCTCTCTGTGTCTTTGGCACACTCAACTGTGCAATGGCTTGAATTCTTTCTGGGGTCAGTCTCCTTCCCTCCTTCGATAAGAGATGACCTAAGTAGGTCACTTCTTGTCGACAATATTGCAGCTTAGAGAGAGACACTTTGTGATGGTAAGCGGATAAATGGCGCAACAGTGACAATGTGGCTCCTTTACAGATCTTTTCAGTATCCGCAGCGATCAGTAAATCGTCCACGTACTGGATCAGGATAGCGCCACTAGGTAAAACAAGTGCATCAAGCTGCGCTTTCAAAGCTTGACTGTATATGGATGGACTCTCGCAGTAGCCTTGCGGAGCGCGTTTGAAGCGGAAGCTTCGGCCTCCCAGACTAAAACCAAAAATGTCTCTGCTCTCCTCTGCAATTGGGATACTAAAGAAAGCATTCTTTAAATCGATCACTGAAAACCATGCAGCAGAGGCTGGAATCATCGTTAACAAGGCAGTTATATCAGGGACAACCGGAAACTGAGGCACAACAATCTTATTAACCTCTCTAAGATCAATCACAAATCTGTAAACAGGTGGCTGTGAAGGGTCCGTTCGTTTTAAGACAGGTAAAATCGGACTATTGCAAACGTTGCCTCTTGTCTCTTCAATCACACCCTTATTAATCAAGTCGCTGACAATGTCTAACAATGCTTTCTGGCCTTCATTAGAGATCTTGTACTGGGGAATACGTGGCAGTCTGACATTAGCCTTTAAAGTCACCACATATGGTGGTATTTCCAAGAGGCCCACATCATTGGGACCAGTAGCCCAAAGGGCATCCGGAAGGGATGACAATTCAGGTGGCATCGTGTTTTTAGACAAATACATTGGAGAAACCACTTGCTTGCCTAATGTAAGTTGTACTCCTGAAGGAGAACAATACAGTGTAGCGTGCAATCTTTTCAACAAATCTAATCCCAGCAAATTCTCACCACAACCTGTTGTCAGGATCAGGGGCGCTTTCAGCTCGCAAGGTCCAACGGAAAGTGACATGGGACTGGAAATCGGGTTCCTAACCGGGGCGCCAGAAAAACCTACTGAAACATTTATATCGCCAGACAAAGGTGCGCCAGGGAGTTTGGAATGCATGATTGAACTCTTTGCAGCACCAGTGTCTAGCAGAAAAGGCTCCGTTACATTTGCTGTAGTCACCTCAACATACGGTCCACTCTGATCCACTGGCACTGAAACAACTCCCTCTCTCTGTCTATGGCTATCCTAGTAATCATTATTCTCTGCATCACCATCTTCTGCATAATAATCATTATTGTAATACTGAGCCGTATTACTAGTCGCATTAGCTTGCTGATCAAAACTATTAATGGCGCTTTGGGGCGGAAGAGGACGCGCGTTTTGGGGAACACTCCCACGCCCTCTGCCTCTAGGAGCTTGCTGACCACCTCTACCTCTTGCGCCATACGCATTACCGTTCCGTTGCATTAATTTAGGACAACTATATTTAAAATGACCTTCCTCTTTGCAGTATGAACATTGGTTGGGACCTACAGGGACACGTGGTTGATAATACCCATTCATTTGCTGATTAGTCTGAAATTGTTGGGGTTGGTGATAGACACCTTGGGGTTGTCTATAATTATTACCGCCGCCACGTGGTGGATAGGCCTGCTGTAAAAGGACCTTTGTCTTTAGTTCCTTCGTTTTCTTCTCCGTTCTATCTTTCTCGTCTTTATCTCTGTTCTCATAATACTGTGCAGTAGCCAGTATTTGCGCTGAAGAAGAAACAGCCCAAGAACTCTCTGAATCTTTCAACTTTTTACACAGGTCAGGGAGTAAATTCTGCACAAACTTATCCACAAACAACCGTTGGCCACCCTCAGTACTCATATCTTGCCCACTGTGGTCAATAAACGTTTCCTCAAACCTAGTAAAGAAGTCTGACACTGTCTCATCTTTCTTTTGCTTACATGCAGATAACTTGTCCCAATTTACGCGCATCGCAGGCATTATTGTCTTCATATACGTGATGATTCTACCAGGCAATTCAGCTACTAAAGGTTCTGGTTTCGCACCACCCGTTTGTCTAGCATCAGCAGCAACAATGTTAGCCCAGGTATCCCCTAGTTCTGCATTGTGATCTACATTACGAATTGATCCCCATAGAGGCTGTGGAACAACATTACCAAACAACATGTCTATGTCGGCCAGATTCATAATGCATGACCCTGCCGTCTGTGACAACTCTTTATAATAACCTGCTGGGTTTTTACGGGGATCAGGCAATGTCTGTTTAAGTGCTAACACCTCAGAGCGCTTCCATGGAACATGCACCCAAACACGTTGGAAATGCGCTGGCACAGCGGGGTTATTGCCGACAGCTGCAACTGCTTCTTTCCATACCGGGGGAACTTCTCTCATAGGGTATTGTCGCGCTTTTGCCTTTTTCCCCACAAGGACCTCTTGTTCAAACAATGACTGTTGGCAATCGTCATTCCTTAAGGACAATACAACCGCAACTGCTTTATCTACTTCGCGGTCCACAATTATACCAGTTCCAAAATCGAACCTCACTCTACACAATTCCTGCGGGTTCGGATTTCTACCACTATCCTCCAATTCTTCACAGAGAATTTCGCACATTTTCTCGAATACATATCTCTGTTTCGGGGCATCCCATTGATGGAAAGTGTGAACAACCGATTCCACATCATACAGTGAAGGAAAAACGATCCATCTACGCGCCATGTGATCTATTACCTTTTTCTCATCGGGGTTAGGCAATTGGCTGCGCAACTGCTTACGCTGTACACCAGGAGTTGCACCAGATGACCCAAAGAGAGGCGACATTAATGTAGTAACCACATTGGCTAAACGCTGTCGCGCTGAAGGAGAAGCTGAGGCGAGAACAGGGGGAAAAACAGAGGGAAGAAAAGAGGATGTAGAGACAGGTACTGGAGTGGTAGAAGGAAGAGCGTTAGGGGAGGCAGTTACTGAATTAAGCAAAGTCGCAGGAAGTGCGGGGGTAGTTGGAAGCACTACCGGAGGCGCTTGAGAGGACTGCGCTACAGGAATAGGAACTGGTTGCAAAGCAACTGGCGGTTGCGGCAAGGCTTGCAGTATATGCACTGGAGGTGGCATATTTACAAGCTGGGGAGGCGCCGTGGCAGTTTGAGCATACGGGGGTGGCGAACTCAACAAATGCGACATTAAGGGATCTTTCTCCTTTTCTTCTGACTCATCCTGCTTAGAATGTGGCAAAGCTGGGTAACATTTGTCAATCCCTAACTTACGCTGCCTGTGCAATTGCTCATTCATTTGCTCCTCTTCATTATCTTTAAATTGTACAGCTGCTTGCATTACTGACATACCTCTCTCTCTCTTATTCTTTTTCGCTAGCTTAATTTCCTTCTGTTTGGCTTCCTTTCGCCATAAGCGAAAAGAGTCAAACATCGCCGGCCGGGCTTTCTTCTTAAACAATTTAATTTCCAGGTTATCTAAAATATCGGTATCAAAACTACCATTTTGGGGCCATTTTAAAACACCGTCTTTCCTGGTGTAGTGGATCCACACTTCGTTATATGCAATGGGGCCTACGCCATGTTTCACATAGAGCTCATAAGTTGGAGTTCCAACCGGAGGAACCGGACATGATTCTTCCAGCTGGAAATCTTTTCCACAACCCAAACAGAATAATCTACCAAATAGTCCAGAACCAGGCATCTTCGCTCACTAGTCTAGATCCAAACGTCAAAGGATTATCGATTACGATATTCTCGTGAATACACGAGTCCTCTGGCTTTGGGGTTTGCAAACACCAAATCACCAATTACCAAATCAAATCAAACGATCCCGAGGGATACCAAAACAAATGGGAGACGCTCCACTTATACTTAACTGAATATTGCTGATCGATGACGTCACCAGAAGACTCTCTCGATTGTTTCGCTCTCTCAAACTCGTCAAGGGTCCAAAACAGGTCGATTAATCAGGGCAGCAGTCCTTCGTAGCCGTCGGGACGCGGAGAACCTCGCAGAAAAGACTTTCGGACCACGTCGACATGCAGGGGTCGATGAAGTGGCGGCCTTCCTCCGGAATTTCCACACGAAGCTCCTCACGAACCTCTGGCTTGGACTGGTACCGCTGAAATCGGCCCGAGTTGGGCGCCAAACTGAAGTACTGGGTATTTTAGACCCAGCGGTGCAGGGGCACACACCCTATGACTTCGGGGTTTCACCCTGTTCCGGACCTACAGAAACACAGAGTCTTCTGGGTGAAGTCAAAGAATCGTTTATTGGCTGCAGACCAATGACAGGTATCCTAGAAGTACAACAGCGTGTATGTTCTCAGGAGACTGCTGAAAATCATAGGAACGGACTTCTCCTTAAGTACAAAATATCATGCTCCAGGCATACATTCCTTGGTTTACGATATGGTCATATAAAGGCATACATTACAAACGAAAAAGCAGAGTCATGATGACCATCCCACATTCCAGTTCGGCCAGCCCACAATGATTTACACAGGAAGGTTCAGATCCCATGTTTGAAGTAAATAGACCCCCCAATAAATATGAGCATCTCCTGTTTTGGGAAACAAGTCATAAAGCAAGAACAAGCAGGTGTGGAAGAGATTAGCCGGGGGATTGTGTAGAATGAAAGGGTTTTATGACGGGTCAAGCCCTGATACGAATCACAGGTGGAAGGAGGAAGGGGAGCTCGTGAGACCGGTTTGACCCGGGGCAGCAGAGCCAGCTGCCCAGGTCACAGAGAAGTCAGAGGGAAAGCCCGTGTACTGTGAGGCCCGTATTAACTCCATCATAGCCTATGTGAGGGCAATGACAAGATGGCCACTGCTTCCAAAATGGAACCCGCGTAGTTGAGCAGAATACGTGTACACAGTGCATTCGTAGCTAGAACGGCACATAAAGCACTCGTACGTGCCGCATTTACCATTTGCGGTTCGCTAATACCAAAATAGACAGAGGTAGGGCCCTGTCCCCTACGCGGTTCCGAATACCAAAGTACGACAACATGTGTCTACTACTTCTGCATCAAAGATGACATTATGAAAAAGGCCCACCAAAAGGAACCGCTAATGTTTCAGATGTAATCCTTCTTTCTTTTTCCCAAATGTTTCGGCCAACACCTTATGTCACCGGAAAGACTTCAGAGACATTACCCATCACCTACAAAAAGAAAAAATCTTCTATCGTTGGGGACACCTCTTCTAGCTCCTCTTCATATACAAAGAGAAACGCTTTGCAATGAAAAACTATCTGCTTGCCAGAAAGATTCTAGGCCTCCCCTTAATTTCCTCCCAGGATCATAACCAATACACAACATGTACCAACTTGATGGATCTAGGTGGTGGCTGGCGTTTTCTCTCAACACGCTTTTCCTGCAGAAGGGGAAAAAGATGACCACCTGTCATCTTCAGAAGAGCAAGTATAATAGAGCAATAATCCATTGGAAGAATGAAACATGACATTCATGACCTGCTCCAAATTCCACAGCAATATTCCTTACAGTTGCCAGCATGTACCAGATTAACCTTTGCATACTGTGGCGGAATGGGGGGCTCTCATACTTGTCCTAAGAGTTAACCCCTACTTTCTCGAGTTCCATGTATTACATGCTAACTCCTATCTCAATTACATGACTGACTCCTAATCCTATAAACTATGAGGCATTTTCCCTTATTGTTGTTTTACTCTACAGTTTTTTACTATAGCTCTCATATATACCTGAAAGTTATTTCAACCTTTCCTATGTAAAGTTACATATAGAACACCACTACCTATGTCTTAGGCTACCTGAGATCTTCTTCAATCACGCATGCATTCCCACCACTTACAATATGCCTTAAAAGATTGTGTTGTTTAACCTACAAGGCCTTAACTCCCCGCTTAAATACAGAACTCTTATACAATGCCTTAAGGGTGCATCTTCTCATAGCAGATCCGAAATGCCTTCGGTCATACTAGTACTCAAAACAGTTGCCACTTTTATCTGGAAAACACACGTAGCAAAGATCTTTGTATGAAGGGGCTTGTCTATTAGGATTGATTCAAGATATATAGAAAGGGAGGTTCGCCAGGTAGATCTACGTGGCAAAGTAGGCCCACAAGAGCTTAAGCTGGTTTCCCTATGTGTTCCTAATGCTAACAAAAAATCATTCTACTCAGCTCCCGTCCCTCGGATCATTCAATTTTCAGTGGGTGACATTGACTTGGGAGGGGGACTATAATACACCACTGAACCCAGTCATCATCTGCTCCGATGTCCAGCAAGGCCAACCTGTTCCCCATGAATTATTCAGGGGATGCATGACGTCCACGTTGTAGACATCTGGCTCATCACTATCCTGGGAAGAGGGAATAAACTTTTATTCCAATGTCCATAGAACTAATTCTTGGATTGACTACTTCTCACTTCCAAGGGTCTACAACCTAACCTCCTCAAGTGCTGCATAGACATACACACATTGTCAGATCATGCTCTCCTGGAATCTACCAACAATAGTTCTTAAAGCATTGGGCACTCAACAAATTGATATTGATAGTCCAACTTGACAGGAGTGCATCAGGTAGACTAGAACACTACTTCGCGGAAAATGATAACAGGGAGGTGACTCCCTTGACACTATGGGAGACGGCTAAAGCAATCTGCAGGGGTGAGCTTATCTTCCAGATGGCCAAATTTGAGCATCCAGCCAAACAACAGAAATAGACTTAGAGCAAAATTATTCTAGACTGAGGCCCACCACAAGCAAGGGGGTACTGCAAGAACCCTAAGAGACTTCACAGGGTAGGAAGGGAGTTAGAGCAAATTCAGATGAAGGAGGCAGCCGAATAACTAATTTACATTAATCAAGTTTCCAACAATAAAGAAGATAAGGACACATTTGAGATCCTCACTGTATTCCAACCGTACTATTCAGCCCTCATTCATACATAAGATCTAAATAAGCAACTACAAGCTGACAGTCTCTGAGAATATGTTCTCTCACATTTGGAGCTATACTTCAACCTTCTATAGAATGATATCTTACTAGAAGAGGTTCGGGAGGCAATCTTACACTTACCACTACCTCATGCCTGCAGTCTATAAAGCTGATGCCTACATACTAGCCGAACCACTCACAAAAGTTTCCAAATACCTGATGTCTAAGGTAGCCACATACACTATGCTGGGCTCATAACTTACATTGCTGTTGAAGCCAGACAAGAATATATTGCAGTGTCTGTCATACCAGCCAATAGTCCATCTTGACTGCTATGTAAAGTTATACTTCTACATCCTGGTCATGAGCTGCATGAAATATGATGGCGCCTCATCACCAATCAGGATTCATCAAAAGAAGGCAGGCAAATGACAACACCAGACTGGTGGTAATACTAATGGAAGCAGAATCAGCCATAGGGTGTACTGGCCATTCCTAACAAAATTATTAGACAAGATCCAAAATCGTTAATGGGGTATATTACCCTGATGTGCTAATCACTAGAGGAACGAGACAAGGTTATCCCCTATCCCTGTTCAATTACTTGATGGGGAAAACTCAAAATATGTTGGGTGGGCAGGCTAGCTAGCCTTAAAATGAATTTCACGCCCCGGATCTTGTATATTCTCCAAACAAAGCCACTCACCCTCTCCAAAACAACCCAAAGGTCGATTCACCAGAAAGTTATTAGCTTCATGTGGCAAGGTAAGTCCTTGAATGTGGCATCTACAACTCTTCTGCTGCCTATGGCTGAGGGGGTATAGGGATTACTGGATGAGGTCTCTTACACAATCAGCAGCCCAAGTACGGCATTCCCTTGATTGGAATTTCAACACAAGGGCAAGCCAGGAACGCAAGGTAAACAATCCTTGTCCTCAGTTTCTCTGAAGGACTTCTTATGGCTACCATGCTCCACGTGTCAGCGATACCCTTCCCTACTAACCACAATGCTAAAGCTCTTAGAATACTGGCAAGTATTATTTCACAAACCAACATTCCTCACATATCACTCAATCAATCAATCAATCAATCAATCAATCAATCAATCAATCAATCAATTAATCAATCAATCAATCAATCATAGGCATTTATAGAGCGCTCTACTTACCCGGAGGGTCTCAAGGCGCCGGTGGGGGGGGGGGGGGGGGCGGGGGGTGCTGCTACTACCCGAACAGCCAGGTCTTGAGCTTCTTCCTGAAGGCGAGGTGGTCTTGGGTCAGGCGCAGGTCGGTCAGGAGGGAGTTCCAGGTCTTGGCGGCCTGGTAGGAGAAGGACCTTCCTCCTGTTGTCGTTCTTCGGATGCGGGGGACGGCGGCGAGGGCGTGACTGGCTGATCGGAGGTGTCGTTTGGGAGCGTAGAAGTTGATGCGGTTGTTGAGGTAGCTCGGGCCTTGGTCGTGAAGAGCTTTGTGTGCGTGGGTGAGGAGACGGGAGGTGATTCTCTTGTTGACCGGGAGCCAGTGCAGGTCTCTTAGGTGTCCGGAGATGTGGCTGTGTCGTGGGATGTCGAGGATGAGTCTGGCTGAGGCGTTCTGGATCCGTTGGAGTCTCTTCTGGAGCTTGGCGGTGGTTCCGGCGTAGAGGGCGTTGCCGTAGTCCAGTCGGCTGGTGACGAGTGCCTGGGTGACATTCTTCCTGGTCTCGGTGGGGATCCACCGGAAGATCTTCCGTAGCATGCGCAGGGTGTTGAAGCATGACGAGGAGACGGCGTTGACTTGCTTGGTCATGGAGAGGGAGGAGTCCAGGATGAAGCCCAGGTTGCGTGCGTGGTCTGTCGGTTTGGGTGCGGTGCCCAGGGCGGGGGGCCACCAGGAGTCGTCCCAGGCGGAGGGCGAGGATCCCAGGATGAGGACTTCCGTCTTGTCCGAGTTCAGCTTCAGGCGGCTGGTCGACATCCACTCGGCTACCTCTTTCATTCCTTCGTGAAGGTTGGCTCTGGCGGCGGCGGGGTCGTTGGTCAGGGAGAGGATCAGCTGGGTATCGTCGGCGTAGGAGATGATGTTGAGGTTGTGTTGGCGTGCGATGGCCGCGAGGGGGCTCATGTAGACGTTGAAGAGGGTTGGGCTCAGCGAGGATCCTTGAGGGACGCCGCAGATGACTTTGGTGGCCTCTGACTTGTACAGTGGTAGACGGACTCTCTGTGTTCTTCCGTCGAGGAAGGAGATGATCCATTCCAGTGCCTTCTCCTGGATTCCGACGTTGCTGAGGCGCTGCACTAGGGTGCGGTGGCAGACGGTGTCGAAGGCCGCGGAGAGGTCTAGTAGGATGAGGGCCGCTGTTTCTCCGTTGTCCATCAGGGTTCGGATGTCATCGGTGGCAGCGATGAGGGCGGTCTCGCGCTGTGGTTGGCTCGGAAGCCAGACTGTGAGGGGTCGAGGGATCCGTTCGTCTCGAGGAAGGCGGCCAGTTGCTTGTTGACGGTCTTCTTGATGACTTTGGCTGGGAACGGGAGCAGCGAGATGGGGCGGTAATTCTTGAGTTCGGTGGGGTCCGCTGTTGGTTTCTTGAGTAGAGCGCTGAGTTCGGCATGCTTCCAGCTCTCGGGGAAGGTGGCGGTGGTGAAGGAGGTGTTGATGATGTCCCGCAGGTGGGGTGCGATGACGGCGTCGGCTTTGTTGAAGACGTGGTGAGGGCAGGGGTCGGTCGGAGATCCGGAGTGGATGGAGTTCATCATGCGGACGGTTTCTTCGGTGCAGATCGGGGTCCAGGCGCGGAGGGTGGAGGTGGGGGGCGGTGGTTCGGACGGGTTGGACGTGGCGTTCGTCGGTAGGGTGTTGAAGCTGTTGTGTATGTCCGCGATCTTGTTGTGGAAGTAGGAGGCGAGGGAGGTGCAGAGTTCTTGCGATGGGGTGTTGTCGTTGTTTCCGGTGTTGCGGTTGGAGAGCTCTTTCACGATGTTGAAGAGTTCCTTGCTGTTGTGTGCGTTGTTATCCAACCGGTCCTTGAATGCAGTTATCTTGGTGTCGCGGATCAGTTGGTGGTGCTTCCGGGTGGCAAGCTTGAGGGTGGTCATGTTGTCCGGAGTTGGCTCCCTTCTCCAGGCTTTCTCGAGGGCTCGGCAGTTCTTCTTGGAGCTCTTGAGTTCCTCGGTGAACCATGGGGCCTTCTTGCTGCCGGGTCTGCTGGGCGGGGTCCTCAGTGGGGCGAGTTCGTCCGCGCAGTTGCTGATTCACTTCGTGAGGTTGTCGGCGGCCTGGCTGGGGTTCGCTGAGCTGGCGGGAGGGTGCTGGCTCAGGGAAGCGGCGAGCTGGTCAGCTGTGATCTTGCTCCAGCTTCTGCGGGCGACCTGTTGCTGGTGGTGGTGGGTCGTCGTTCTTTTGAAGGTGAAGTGGACGCAGCTGTGGTCCGTCCAGTGGAGTCCTGTGGCGTGGCTGAAGGCGATGTCTTTGCTGGAGGAGAAGACGGCGTCGAGTGTGTGTCCGGCGAGGTGGGTGGGGGCGGTCACCAGTTGCTTGAGTCCGAGGTTGGCGAGGTTGTCGAGCAGGGTGGTGGTGTTGTGGTCGTCGTTGTTCTCCAGGTGGAAGTGGAGGTCCCCCAGGAGGATGTAGTCAGCGGAGGGGAGGGCATGCGGGCTGACGAAGTCGGCGATGTCCTCGCTGAATTGTGTGCGTGGTCCCGGGGGTCGGTAGATCAGGGTGCCTCTGAGGGTGGTCTTCGGGTTGGTGTGGATCTGGAAGTGTAGGTGTTCGGCGGTAGTCAGGATGTCGTCGGTGTAGGTCGTGATGCGGATGGTGTTCCTGTGGATGATGGCGATGCCTCCTCCTATCTGGTTGGCGGTGCGGTCCCTCCGGGTGATCTTGTAGCCCTCTGGGATGGCGATGGCGATGTCGGGCGCTGAAGAGGCGTTCATCCAGGTCTCCGTGAGGAAGGCAACGTCAGGAGCAGTGGTGTCGATGAGGTTCCAGAGTTCGATGGCGTGTCTGTGGACTGAGCGGGTGTTGAGCAGGATGCACTTGAGGTGGTTGCTGCTGGTGTTCGGCTTGGCGGGTGCTGGTGTGGGGCGGGTCCGGATGCAGGTGAACTTGCAGGTGCGGCAGCTGAAGGGTCCGTGGGTGCGTCTCGGGGTGGCACGGTAGCATCCCGGGACTCGTCCGTCGTTGAGTGCGATGAGGGTGGCGGCGTCGTAGGTCCGGCGGGTGGGCTGGGGTCTGCGGGGGCCAGGGGTCCTGGCACTGGGCGTGGTCCAGGCGCGGACGGGCGCAGACGGGCTTACCTTTGGCGCACCTTCGGCGCTCAGTCGGTGCTCCCGCTGCGCGCGTCCGCTGCGCGGTCGCTGAGGGGGTGTCATAAGAAGGGAGCCGGGAGGGCGGGTCAGCTGGGAGGCGGGGAGCGCGTGGTCCTATCAGCAGGCGTGGGGGCGGGGTCGCGGCAAAAACCGGCGCAAAAATCGAGTCGGTCGGCCCTGCGGCGGCTGGGGCGCCGGGCTGGATCGGCGATCGAGGCGGGCGGCCCTGCGGCGGCTGGGGCGCCGGGCTGGAGGCGTCAGCAGGTAGCAGGTAGGCAGCTGGAAGGAGGCAGGCAGCAGGCAGTGGGCGTGGGGGCAACCAGGCCGAGGGCACAGTGGTCGCTCATACCCCTTCCTACACTGGATTGCAGGGAGACAAATACAATGTGAGATGTCCGGTGAGATAACGCTCATTGAGTCTCATTTACCATCACAATTTATGACAAAAGTGCATTGCCAACATATCCTGGCACTCCCCTCCTCACAGAAAACACACCAACATGATAGGATGGGAGAGAGACTGTTAGAATAAAAAAGAATTGCGGTGTTGTTACATATTGTTCTGCATAACAGGCATTTGCGGCATCATTTTATGTTCATCCACCATTTTGATCAATGAGTGAAACTAATCCATCTCTCTTCCTCTGCGAGAAGCAGCTTTAGTCATTTTTGTTTTTTCCAAGGTTGGGCCTTGCTCTACTAATGAATACACTGTTCTTATCAGCACATACCTTCCCCACTGGATAGAGGCCTGCTCACACTAGTCTAGCAATAGGCACAGGCAGAACAATCTTGGCATAGAGATAGTATGTGCCCGGTCTCAGGATAGAAATGTATCCTTCTGTACCTCCTTTGTATAGCTGGCTCCATCTGGAAAGTTCCAGTCTGGGCGTGCCTTCTTTGGTTCTGAAATGTATCAACATATTTCCGATGGCAGTCCTCTCTGCAGCACCCCTGAGCAACTTGGCAGACGGGACTCCGCTGGAGTGCATCTGAATATACATATACTTGGTTTGTATTCTCTAATCTCTGACCTACTCTTCATTTGTATGGAAGGCTAAAATGTGGTTGCAAGTGACCCGGGTGGCCCCAATCGGGTCATTTCCTTCAGTTGGTGCCGAACAGGGACTCCATCGGGTGAGTGGCCCATCCCCTCCTGAGGACGGATGGGGAGGTTGAGGCCGCAGTCGGGTTGGAAGGACTGATCAGGCATCTCTGCATGAGAGAGTTTCTGAATTCGCAGCTGCCCCTCCTGTCCCGCTAGATGGTGCCTCACCCAGCGGTCATCCCGACTGGACAGCGAAACCTTTGGATCTGACTGTTTGGTCCGAAGAGTCAGCAGTGGAGAATACAGTGGAGAATACATTTGTTTGACATGTGTACACCATGTGAATTTGTTTTGGTTCTTTGTGGATATTTTCTAATCTTTTTGGTTTCTATTTGACAAGGTCTGAGGACCAATTTTGGTACAAGGTGTTTGTGAACACTTTGCCAGGCAACATAACAAAATTGGCTCACTTTTAAAAATGCCAAGATTTAGTAGGGTTTTGGTTTCTTGTTGTTGTAGTTGTTGATCTGCAGATGCTTGACTAGAAGAAGGTCAGCCAGCGCCCCCAGAAGCCACTCTGATCTTTGAAATGTATGTTAAGCATGGGCTTGGCCCTATTATGTTTACCATGCTATGGCACAAATATACGAGGGAGAATGCTGAGTTGCAGTGGCCGTTGACGGGCACCTTTGATGAACATTTTATTTTTACAGCAAAAGTTGTAGAGTAGACACTCTATGTTTGATTTTCTTCGAACCTGGTAAAAGGAGGCTAAACAGAGGTGAATGAAAGCAGAGAAAGAGGACCAGAAGGTGAGAATGAAAACTTTGAGTCAGAAGGCTGTAGCACATGATAGAGAGAAACAAAGAATAGGAATTGAACGTGAAGATAGGACGTTTTGATTGAATATTGATAAATCTTATGTGACCCAAGAAGAAAATTATACATTTGTGAACCAATTGTTAGATACTCCACCACCATATGCCCCACAGAGGACATATCCTGCTCTTCCCTCACAGGCCCTGCTACCTGCTTCTTCTGTCTCTGCTATTTCTGCTTCTGTTACTGTTGATCGGACTGCCTTGACCACGGCACCTCCTGTCCTTTGTTTTTCCTCACCATGTGTAGCAACTATGACTGTTAGTACCCCTGCAACACCTATTGTTTTCTCTCTTTTGCCAACTCTTACACCGCGACACAGCCAGCAAGCAAAGTTTGTGCCTTCTACCTCTGTTGTCACTCCCACTGTGTTCTTCAATTCCCTGACATCACAGAGTAGTGGGACAACAGTACGTGGATTTAAGGATAGAGACTGGACGATGTTCAAGGAGCAAATGGGTCCGGATGTGCGATCGGAGATGGGAGATGCAGAGAAAGTGGCTAATCAGGCTGTGCAGTGGGCCTGATACCCCATTTACGGTGTGGAAGATGTTTGAAGTGTGATGAAAGATTATGCCTTTTGTTCAACAGAACTCCCTTAGGCATATGTCGGTTACTTTGATTGGTCTTTGGGATCAGTGTTTCAAAGATGCGATGTTGGCTGCTTACCGGGGTAGACTGCTTGGGAAGAGCCCCACCCATGTATCTCAGTTTTCGATGCCAGAAGTTCAACCTATCTATCATCCCAAAATACCATAGCTAAGGGATCAGCATAATGTTGTTACTAGATCAGGGGCAGTGGCCCGTTTCCAAGAACAGTGTGTTTATACTCTGTGGAAAAGAAATGAAGTCTTGTCTCTTAAGAACTCAGTTACCTGATCCTAGGAAGAATACGATGGCTTATTTTAAAGAGTTACTAAAGCTGCCTCTTCTACAGTGATGACACTTGCTGATATTGAAATGTTCTTTGTCTTTCTTGTTCCGGTTTATATTTGGAGACAAGTACACACACAGGATCATGCTGCGGAATTAGCTGGTAGCTGGGATCAAATTAAAGTATGGGATCAGAACAAAAGCCAAGTGATAAGCGTAGATCAGAGATACTTGCATTGCCCGGCTGTATCATTATATATATGCATTCTCTTATCCCTCAGGGAAGAGTTGATTGGGACAAGTTATCGGCTTGCCGTCAAAAGAAATATGAGAGTGTGTCTGATTTTTTCACTTGGTTTGAAGGTGTGTTTCTAGACTACAGTGGATAGGATTTGTCAATCGAAGGTGGTATTTGATTGTTTCTTAATAGATTTGTTTGCAATTTACTTCCTTAGATTGCGACCTGATTACAGGCTTCTGAGAACACCTGGTCTATCTCTTGCCCTTTTGTTATTTTGAATATGTCACAGTATTATGAGCACAGTGAAAATGAGGATAAGCAGAGGACAGAGAAGAAGCACACTGGTTTGAAGATGAAGGTGTTGTTGCAGCAGGTTTCTAGAGGGAATGGTAGAGGACGTGGTGGTTTGGCCCTGCAGCTTCCACGTACTAGCAGGAATACTATGCCTGTAGGGCCGAATCAGTGCATGTATTGTAAAGAGGAGGGACACTGGTGTAGCAAGTTTTCCGTGTTGTTGCAGAAGGTGGCGGTCCAGAGAGGAGGAGGTTCTCGTGGACAGGGTTGTGGAGTTGGTGGCCATGACAGGGCTCAGAATGCTGTGGCCTCTCTAGGTCGTTCTGATGAAAAGTATTTTAATGACCCTCGGGGAGCATAGTATTATCATGATGATTATGATACAGATGAGGTGAAATGGATATTGTTCAGCTAGGACATCCAGGGAGTGAGGGACCAGTTCCGATACCTGTAGATCAACGTGGTCCGTATGTTAGTGCGGATGTGCATGGTTCAGCTAAGGAGTTTTTCGTGGATACAGGTGTGACAAACAGTTCTATTTCTCGTTCCTTGTTCTATGGGGCAGCTCTGTCTGGCCATAATAATATTTCAGTAGGTTTTTCTTATGTACCGGCTGGGAGCTCCATTTCAAAACCTCTTGTGTTGACTATTGGTCATTTCACTGTGGATTTGTCATTCTTGTTGATGTCTAATTATGAAGAAAATTTGATGGGTTTGGACTTGTTGAAGAAATTGCATTCTACGATTTACTGCTCCTTGGTAGGTGTTTACATGACATTGTGCCCCTAGTTGAAGTTCCTTACCTGCCTCTCTGCCTGCCACCCACAGAAGCCACTGGGGACCGCATCCACCATACACCATTGGGCAAGGAGATGCCAGCATCACTTTCCCTCTATAGAGCTGGCATTCCCAGGCCACATCCGGGCAAAGCCCGGGCCAAAGGCGGGCCCTTCTGTGCCCAGAGGAGACTGGACTGGGCCAACCCTCTTGGTTTTCTTCCATTTGGATTTGGGGACTGCAGCAGTGTTTTGGCCTTGTATAACTGAATGAGGGCAAAACATTTTGTTTTATATGTCCCTATTTGTTTTCTATTGGGCTAATTTGCATTATGGGAAAATGGAAATCAAGCACTATACCAAAGACAATGGACTGAACTTTGGATGGTTATCTCCAAAAAGCGGTAGGGGTGTTTACTAAGGAGATAGAAATTGCGGAACGAAGACTCTCATTAGCGCCATGCCCAACCATATCTGGCTAATTTGACTCTCAAGTATTCATACCTGAATTAGTCCCTGAGCAGAGGCCACAACTACCCCTTTCACCTACTTGAATTATTGTGAGTCAGTATGTTCTACACATCCCCAGTGAAGGAGCTGCATTTAGCACATGCCCAGTGATGAAATCTACACTACCACAAGCTGCACCCGGAGGGAAAGGGAAACCAACTTACCAGACAGGGGTTTATTGCAAATCAAAAGGTCACTCTCCAAGGGTCACGAGAACTAAACAAACCCATTTAACAAGAAATACACTGAGGACTCGCATAGGAGGAGGGAGAAATATTGTATCAAACGTATTAGACAGCCCTGTTGATAAATTCAGTAGAATTGTACAAAAGACTCTGTCACCTCTTATATCTAGATTAGCTGGCATTGAAGAGCATCTTGCCCGAGTGTTGGTGGGCTTAGGCAACAATGCAGTACCCAACAAACTGATTGATAATGTTACCTGTTCAAGAAATTTGATTTAAAACAATATGATGTCATCCCTACAGTACCGATGAACTGCTTGACTTCTTTAAGTACAATATCCACTGTAAACGGTCGGGCGCCCAGTACAGGGTCCCCCAGTACAAATGTTAGTAATAACCCAAGGGACTCACCATCACAGGACCCCATCCTGGTTGGGAACATCCCATGGGTCAAGGGGTCACAAATCAATCAAGACCACTCATGACAGATAGGGGTAGCTTATTACAAGGAAATGTGTATACAAATGGCTCAGCAAAAACCAAAGGAAATGACGGACGGAGTGTTGAACATTGCAAGCACTCACCCCCAGTCAACTGATCTGGGTTTAATCCATCACCGTTCTTTAGCCCACTCTGCCACCCCAGTTCAGACATGGCCATATGCAAATCAGTCTGACCCTGTGCCTCATGGGAACAGTCCAGCCCGAACTGCCAAGCCAGGTCTTCCCTGGACCGGAAACAAGCTTCCTAGGACCGGTTTCTGGCATTTCAGCCGTCTTCAGCCAGGCTTGCTTGAATCCAGTGGCAAAGAGAGCAAGGGACTCACGTCTGAGCATACCCTGCCAACTTATGGCGAACAAAGCAAAACCCAAAGGAAATGACGGACGGAGTGTTGAACATTGCAAGCACTCACCCCCAGTCAACTGATCAGGGTTTAATCCATCACCGTTCTTTAGCCCACTCTGCCACCCCAGTTCAGACATGGCCATATGCAAATCAGTCTGACCCTGTGCCTCATGGGAACAGTCCAGCCCGAACTGCCAAGCCATGTCTTCCCTGGACCGGAAACAAGCTTCCTAGGATCGGTTTCTGGCATATCAGCCGTCTTCAGCCAGGCTTGCTTGAATCCAGTGGCAAAGTGAGCAAGGGACTCACGTCTGAGCATACCCTGCCAACTTATGGCTAACAAAGCAAAAACCAAAGGAAATGACGGACGGAGTGATTTAACTCAGATCTCTTGACTGGGGGAGAATGTCTGCATTGTCAGCATTCCGTCCATCAATTGTTTGTTGTACAAATGGCTCAGTGCATAATTATCGGAGTGAGCGGAGTGTAAAAGATATACTAAACTTACCCCGGAATGCACACCATATACTTTGATCTTGAAGGGGGTTCCCCATTTTTTCCTTGGCCAACAAGAAACTTTTCAAAGTCTTGTTAATAAATCGGCTCATTGGTGCTTTAAGAGAATTTTGCTAAATTGGTCTAATAAAATAATTATGGCCAGGTGAGTGAGCTATTTGGGTCATACGCCCAAATGTGGGGAAAGGGATTGTGATTTCTTTAATTTTAGTAATGCATGGTTTTGCTCTAATGCACTTTAGAGATTTACCTGGTGATCTGCTGGAGGTTCACCCACTGGGCTTTTTCTAACCTCCACATTATGAACTCACCACGAGAAACCAGTCTGCGTGGCTGGGTTCTAGTACACCTCCCCTCACATAGCTTTCTCCATTTAGTGATCCAAACCACTTTGATGTCCTCTCTGGGCTGTCTGAAATAGACTGGCTAACTGGTTTCTCTAGACAACTAGTTGCCATGATGGGAACGGGCTTGTACTACAGTGCTCAAGGGAGAGGATTCTATATGGATGAACCCAGTAACAGGGGCTCAGTGAATCTATTAGAATTCTCTACTACCATATCAAATAATATTAGTGAGACCTGAGACAAACCCAAAAATTATTTGCTGTGTCTTAATTTAGTCCCAAACGATACTATGGGTAGGAAGGATCCGGTTGTCTCTACCATCATAGCTGAGCAAGCCATAAATAATGAAATTACTGGATATGCAAATCAGGGTCATATTAAGTCTCTACTCAAATGTATTTCATGGACTATAGCAGGAATTCGCCCCAAATTGACTGATGAGGTATGGCTAAATTATATTAGAGGTTTTGACATTATTTGTCTTCAGGTGACGTGGCACAAGGAAGATATTGTGCTGAATGGTTAATGTTCTTACACGGCCCATGCTATGCCCTCGTTAGCAGGGAGAGCGAAAGGAGGGTTGGTACTGTCAATTTCAGTTAACTATGAGGCCATCAAAATTACCGTTGTTGGTACATCACCTTGGTTTCAACTAATCCTGATCTCCAATATGATACAGGCCAAGCTACTAGTAGTGGAATGGTATTATAATATTTTTTATTCAAACAACTGCCAGGTTATTGAGGCTCTTCAGGCGGAAATTAATAATACCTTTGAGAAATGGCAACCATTATGCATCCTCTGGGTGAGTGATTTTAATTGCTCTTCCTGCCCCCATAGCTCTAATGAAGTCTGTGGGCTGCTAAATACAGATGGGTAGCCCCTTCCACATTTTATTCACATCCCTCAGGGCGAGGCCCTAAACTCTATTATTATGGAGAATGATTTGGGCCTCATTAATGATTTAACTAGAAATTCTGTAGGACAGTGTCCTACCTATTTTGGAGGAGGTAGGTAAAGTTTTAATGATTTTATGTTTATCTCACATACGTTTTTGCCTCTTATTAGAGAATTTGAGGTGGAGCCAAATAATGCTGTCAATCATAACCCCATCCCCTCATAGCATCCCTTAATATATCAGCTCAGAGGGGGAAAGTAGACTGTCTGATTCATTTTAATTCCAATAAAGGGGTAAGGCTTAAAGTAGACCCCTCTGAATGTGAGGCAAAAACTATCTAACTATTTATGATTCGATTATGAGGTGTTTAGATCGTGACTTTCCCCCAGCTAAGATCATTCGTCAATTCGAACAGATTTGTTCAGATGTAGCTAAAAACCTGACCAAATCAATTAGGGCCAGGAATCTCCCGGAGACAAGGTGGTTCAATGCGGAATGTATACAAGCCCAAAATCTTTTAAATTGGCTCTCCATTTAAACCTTGTGATAGGACTCATATTAAAAGATGCTAGGGAGGCTCATAAAAATATAGTTAAGCAGAGGGAAGAGGAATTGAGGAGCTTAGCCTGGGATGATTTGGTGAGAGGCAGTTCCCTTAAGGACTCTAAAAGCTTTTGGGATATCATAAATCGTCCCTTATTCACCCAAGAGGCAATAAAGACAGATTTGCTGATTTGGGGGGATATTTGGGGAACTCATTTCAAGGCTATATTTAATCTTAACGGCCACCAGCCTGAGGTAATCAGTGGGGATTTGCCCCTAGATTTAACATTGGCTTCTTGCTTAAGTGCATCTATTTCAGTAGCTGAGGTTGAGGAAGCCATAGCAAAAGAAATTAACATGGAAGCTCCAGGTCCTGATGGAGTGCCATTAGATCTTTTTAAAAGTAATCCTCATCTATGGGCTCCATTATTAACAAATGTTTTTAAAGCAGTGGTGATTGGCCCTATCTCAACAACCTTTGGGGAGGCTGTTGTGGTTCCTGTGTTCAAAAAAGGTAATAGAAGTGACCCAGCTTGCTATAAGCCAATCTCCCTTATTGATGCCACAGCGAAGCTATCGGGGAGGGTAGTCCTTGCCCAACTCGAAACCTGGGCGACTGATGCAGGGGTTATGGCAAGAATGCAGTATAGTTTTAGAAGAGGGATGGACACCATGTAACAATGCCTCAACTTGTCTCTGATTATGGGGAAGTACATGATGGCCAGGAAGGGTTCTATTCAACTGGCCTTCATGGACTTGTCCAGCGCTTTTGATACTGTAAATCGGGAGAAGCTGTGGGCACTTATGGGGAAAATGAGAGTCAAGGAGGCTCTGACCTCTCTCCTTCGTAGGGTCCATGCATCTACCTCTGTTGTTATAAAATACAGTCCACAGGGTGAAAAAACCAGGCCAATAGCCTCCACAGAATGTGTTCGGCAGGGATGCATTTTTTGCCCATTTTCTTTTTTTGATTTATGCTAATGTGCTAAAGGCCTTTTTAACAGATGACAAAATTGACTGTCCACACAATGGGGGCACACAGGACCTGCTACTTTCTTATGTGGATGACACCGTGTTAATGGCCCTGACAGCTAACTGCCTGTTTGTAGATAGGGAGTCGATATTCTGTCCTTCTATATTTTGGTGTCGATATTTTGGGCATTCTATATTATGTCCCTCGATATTTAGTCACTGAACCGATCAGACAGCTAAGGAAACAGCCCGGGCTAGGATAAAAACAATGTTCGTAGCGGGTCCCGCTAGGTTGGTGCACGAGGTCACAATGTTTGAAGATACACTTGAGAATGTGAACGAAATACAGAGTGAGGCCACAGTGGAGGAATTAGCAGTGTGGCATAAATTACAGCACAATTGAACAATGAGGGATGTTGGATTGAAAAGTCAGTGTCCGACACGTCCCCGGACAGTTTTACGTACGAATCGGTAAACTGAAGTCCGAGCGCGCAAGTACGATCCGTCCCGTCCGTCCGAATGCACAACCGTATGGAAAAAACTCCGTACGGAGCGAACTCCCATGTCAACCATGGAGACGTCCAAACATGTGCCCGCATACGTGCCGAACACCCCTCCAGCCCCCCCCATGGCCGCGCCGTACCCCCAGCCCCCATGTCTCCGCCGTACCCCCAGCCCCCCCCATGGCCGCGCCGTACCCCCAGCCCCCATGTCTCCGCCGTACCCCCAGCCCCCCCCATGTCCGCGCCGTACCCCCAGCTCCCCCCATGTCCGCGCCGAACCCCCACCCCCGTAGGTACGGAGCGTACCCACACCCCCCGTAGGTATGGAGCGTACCCACACCCCCGTAGGTATGGAGCGTACCCCCACCCCCATAGGTACGGAGCGTACCCCCAGCCCCCATAGGGTAGGTACGGAGCGTACCCCCACCCCCGTAGGTACAGAGCGTACCCACACCCCCCCTAGGTACACTACGTGCTGGGGGTCCGCACCGTACCTACGGGGGTGTGGGTACGCTCTGTACCTACGGGGGTGTGGGTACGCTCTGTACCTATGGGGGGGTGTGGGTATGCTCCGTACCTACGGGGGTGTGGGTACGCCCCGTACCTACCCTACGGGGGCTGGGGGTACGGCGCAGACATGGGAGGGGCTGGGGGTACGGTGCGGACATGGGGGGGCTGGGGGTACGGTGCAGACATGGGGGGGCTGGGGGTACGGCACGGACATGGGGGGGCTGGGGGTATGGTGCGGACATGGGGGGCTGGGGGTACGGTGTGGACATGGGGGGGATGCTGGGGTACGGTGCGGACATGTAGGGATGGGGGTACGGTGCGTACCGGGCCCCCTTTTCCCCGTGCATCGCGGCGTACTTAGCTTTTCCGGCACTTTTTGGGTCCCGTAAAAATGTTGCCATGCGAAGTGCTGTGGGTACGAATCATACTTGCTGATCCGAAAAACGCTGCCTGACTCCGTGCGAATGTCGCGTACGCGGTGTCCCGGATCCAATTTGTATGTGTTTTTTTGCCGGTCGGTGTTTTTTACGATTCGTACGGAAATGGTGTTTCCGTACGAATCGTACTTGCATGTTTGTATTTTTCCTGGGTACGAGTCGGACGGATAAAACACTCCGTCCGACGATTCGTACCCAGTTTTTCCAGGATTGGAATCGGCCCCTGTATGGCAGAATGACAACATCTTCAAAACTGCTGCACATTTACTGAAGTATTGCATGGTGTGAATGATGCACAATCCTGGAAAAGGTACCCCTACATCACCTGGTAATTTTGCACCACCTACTTTCTCTTTTGATGTCCTTCAGTTAGACTATATTGAATTGGATAGGGTCAATAATTTGAAGTACTCATTGGTGGTTGTTTGTGGATTCAGTAAATAGGTTGATGCTTACCCGACTAAAGATAATACAGCCATTGCGACTGCAAAGATACTCCTGAATGAGGTCTTTCCACATTTTGGCTTGCCCAGTTTGATCTGGAGTGATAACGGAAGTCACTTTAATGCAAAAGTCATATAGTTAACTTGTGACGGTATGCACAAAAAAATGAAATTCCATGCTGCAAAGCACCCTCAATCAGAGGGTTTGGTTGAGAAGTACAATGGTACTCTCGAACTGAAGATAGCAAAGATTCAGAAGACAACATGTTTGCAGTGGCCAGATGCTTTACTATTAGCTCTCCTGTCCCCAGGAACAACAGCACATTCTAGAACAGGATTGTCACCATACGAGGTCATGTTTGGATGCCCGGCAAATGTCTGGGGTGTCCCGCTCCCTCGCAGATTTTTTGACATTGAGTATCCATTGTTGAGACTATCTTTGACAGTTAACTAAAAATGTACGTTCTATTCACCAACCGGTTCGCGAGTCTCTTCCACCCACACCGGAGGGGCCTCGACATGATATTTGGCCTGGAGATTACGTCTTGGTGAAGAATTTCCAGCAGAAGAAGAGTTTGGAGCCCCTTTGAAGGGACCTGAAAAGGTCCTCCTGAGATCTAGAACCGCTGTGAAGGTCGCCGGCTGAAAGAATTGGAATCATACCAGACCTTGCCGCAGGATACCCTTACCCTTGCCCTATGATCAGTGGGTGAGGGAGGGCGTTGGGGACACTGAGTTTGAGAAGGTGCTGCAATTCATCCCCTTCAGCGACACAAGTTGACGTGGACCCAAAAGGATGCAGAGAACGATGAGTGCTATATGCAGCAGTCCCTCCAGAAATTCGAACCACTGTTTGTTGACCCCTCTGTGCCTGGAGTCACCAGGTACAATTTGCGTCCTTGGCTGAGGAAAAGTGCACCAAAGGAGAAGTCAGATTAGTTAGGGATGGAATGTGTAAGTTAGGGTGTACTTTTCTATAGTACCAACCGTGTTAGTTTAAGGTGTCGTGAGACTGGTGCTCTGTTTTGACATTGGACAGGATAGATAGAACATGCTCCCTAGGAGGGGGGTACATTATCCTGTGTGATGTAGAAATTGGTGTTTTCCTCTCAGTTTTTTTACCCTGATGAAGCAGAAATTTGATTCTGTTTGTGGAGGTGCTTTATAAATGTGTATAGAATTGCAGGAATGGTTTGATTCTGTGAGGTCTTGCAGTGTTGGAGTGAGAGTAGTGTGAATGTGATTTCAGGCCAGAAGTTGTTCAAGGATTGAGATTTTAGTTGCAGGACCTGAAGTGGCCTAAGATCCCGGAATATTTTAAATGGTATAGAAGACACCGAGATTTTGATTGTCTGGTGATATGACATCAGGAACTTTCCACCTAAGACTGGGAACTTTTTGTCAATGGGATGCATGGGAATCATCTAGTGGACCTTGTGTACAGAGGTTAAATATACTGATTCAGGTGATCCATGCTGGTCGAGGGTTACTGTGTGTGAATGTTCTTGAGTGATTTAATTCTGTCGACCTTTTAGAAAGACAGACTATTATGAATTTAAGATGATCGTGTGAGTAAATGTGTACGGAGAAATCGTGAAGGAGGACGAGCTTCTGTGAGGAGTGAGGGTAATGTTCGAATGTGTCACGCTGCGATAGGCCGGTTGGTGTAGAGCTGCGCTGAGATTGGTTGGTGATCATAGGAAAGTTGTGGTTGAAAAGGATTGTTTTGTTGTAATCAATTGAACAAAAGTTAAATTTTCTGAAATCATGTAATGCTTTAGGATGTTGCAGAATCTTTTCAGATGTGATGAAGGAGTTGTTACCCAAGGTTACTCCAGCACACTCAATGGTAACAAATGTTGGGCTTCATACTATAATGTGGCTAAAAAATTGTCGTTTGATCACTGAAATGGTGCGTGCATTGTCATTTCCATGCTTTGGTTCATTCAGATTGGATGTGTTAAATCAGCGTTGGGTAATGGTGTTTGTGATACCACCTTTTCCTAGACCCACACAGTTTGAGGCAATAGATGCATGGATGCGTGCATCTCCTACTAAGCAAAGAGAGAAATATCAAGGGAGGATAAGGAAAACTGTGAAGGCATATCAGGTTGCACAGTGGGATGCAAGGCTTAAGAGGTGGAGAGTGGATACCATTGAGGGAGAGAGGTTGCTTGTACCCAGTGCTGTAGGAGATAGAGGACCACAGGATAGAAACAGAAGAACAAATTGGAGAGATAGCAGTGATAATTTAGACAGCTTGTTAGATGGTTTGTTGGTTGAGCGTCTGCCACCTTACAGTCAACAGATGTGTGAAGGGGGTGAAGCACTGAAGGCACTGAGGATGTGGGAAGCATATCAGCCCCAGTAGCTCCTGATCCAGGTGTCGTGGGAAGGATTTCAGCAGTAGTAGGGGGGACGGGAGTGTCTGCCTTGGGAGGTATGGAACAGACTGTTGTCAATGCTGCTTCACGATTGCCAGAAGCTCTTACAGTACCGGTTACTATTGGTCCTGTTGTTCCTGTTTATGACATAATATGCAGGACTCTGTTCGCACTTAGCTTTCAAAACCGGTTTTTGTTCACCTTGTTTCAAAAATGAAGTATTTTACTCAGTAGTTTGTTAATAAATCTGTCTTTATTCACACATTTTCTTCTTTAATCATTTTTATGCAAATTGATGCTCTCACAATAGACTTTTGATTTTTCAGAAATTTGCAGTTCTAGAAATCCCTTGCCTCAAAATCCTCCTGCCCAATGCATTTCAGCTCATAGACCCTTCTTCAGGAGAATCTGATTTGAAAATCCAAATTATATAATCAATATCATATTCTGGTAAGCCGATGTGCACACAAAAGTGCAATGCAGTTTACTTTGGGTGTGTCAAACACCCAAAGTGCAAGTAATAAAACGGTCCTAGCATGTTATGTGTATAATGCGTTTTTTCCAATCAATTCTTGTTTTAATGTTTAATCTGGTGTATTTTTTAAATTGAAGCACTGCTTTTACTATGTTTTAACAAAGAATGTGCACCACCGTCAGCGTTCAGTAAATCAATAGCATCTGAAAAGGAGACACATTGCGTTCCATATCACCATGACCCTGCGGCCATGCTCTGCGGTGCACATTTGCCTGGATACCTTGAGTGCCCCTAATGAGCCCTCTGTCTGAATCATGCGCTTGGTGTGATCCAACATGAACCCTTTGTCTCAGCTTTCAGCATTACTGTCACTTACCTGTTCATTCTGTAAGTTGCCGTGTGAATGGCCTAACGTAGGCTGTTTGTGTAGGAAGGTGACTACTCTTCTGTTTTGTATTTGGTTAATTACATGCATGGCGTGAACAGTGTAATTGCGCAGCAAATATTAGTGCCTCCCTCTTTAGGGTGAATAGCGCATGCATAATTTGTTAGTCCCAAATGGTTGCTTGTGAGAGTATGAGTCTATGACGTATTTGGAGTTTAGATGTTGATGATGGCATATATTGAGGAAAATTAAAATGTAATATTAATACAAATATAACCACATTGAAAATACCACTACTACATATAGAACACACAGGTAACATGATGCGTTTCCATAAAGGTGAAACAAGATAAATGGCATGGGGATATCTGTAATCTGTGTGGCTATACTTGTTTGGGATCTGAATTGTCTGACATCCTGTATTAACTAGTCCTGGGCGGTAAATTCCGTTCCGCTCGCGGAATTTTCGGAATTTGGGTAATTTCGCATTCCGCGAAGAATGCAGAATTGCCCAAAATTCTGCGTTTCACGGCTTTGCGGAATTTTTTGCTTGTTAGCGTTCTCAAAATGAGTGTTCGTGAGATATTTCCACCGAGCATGCAAACAGCATTTGCGAACAGGAAAAAAGCATTGCAAACAAGCAATTCCACATATTTGCGGAATTTCAGCTATTCGTGGAGATTTTTTACCATTTCGCGGTGCTTTGCGTTGAGTGACAATGCAAATTCCGCCCACCCCCTAGTATTAACTCATAAATTTCATTCGCTGCTCCAGATGAGTACATTAATGTTTCTGCTCTGTTTGCAGTCAGTTGAGCAATTTCTTCAAAAGATGGGGGATTCCAACTGAACGAGTACGATGCATTTAAATGCATCCAGATACGATTCGGTCAGACTCACTTTGACTTCAATGGGAGCCTGTGTACCGAACGCGTACACAGGCTTGCATTGATAAAAGGAGTGACTGGGGATAATCATACACCCTGTGGCGGACACCCCTTGGACCTGCAACACTGTGCATGGTTTGGAAGAGGGGACTCATGTGTACCCCCACAGGCCCAATTTGGAGGGCCCTGGGTGAAGGAGAGCCAGCTACGGGCCCCTAAAGACCAATTCCGGCAACCTTTTCGTTCCAGGCAAACCGAATTGGAAAGGCTGTCCGAATCGTTCATCGTTCTTGCTCACTCAGAAAACCTAGCCCATACAGCTGTATGAATCGGCTCGGCAAGGCTCTATCCCTCCGAATGCCTTCTGGAACAGATTCGGTCAGCGCTAAGGGTTTCCAGGCATCGTACTTGGTTGTTCGGAACTGTGAACGCTTTGGTCAGAAACAAGGGCTGCAGATCGGTTTTGGCATATCCGATTCTGTGATTGGAGTTGAGCTCTAAGTATAACCAGAGTCAGGAGGTAGGGATCTAACTCCTACATATTGTGTATATGTTTAAGACAGTACAACAGGAGACAATGCACATTATGCCTGGGATCCACAAAGGAGAAAATCATTAAAAGTGGATTGAAATTATTGATCAAAAAAGTTTACTATTGGACAGCACTGCGGTAATATAGAATAGCTCCTGTTCATGACCCAGGCTCAGTGGGAAGCTTTAATCAGAGGCAACGCATGGAGATTGAAGAGACTGGGTTAGAAAGAACAGATAGTACGAATGGGAATGGCCCTTTCTTAGTGCCTACGGAATCTATTACCCCTTTAGAAACCACTGCTGACCTTTCCGTCGTGGTTGAGAAACCATATTAACAATAAGGAAAGTCAGAAAGCAGGTGAGTATGGGAACTATAAAGGATGTAATGAAGGCGAAGTTATTGAATGCGATGAGACTGAAGTCTGAACTCGATAAGTAATACATGGGAGTCTATCCTTAGACAGAATAGAGACCTATGTGCCAGACAAATTGCTGTTTGTAGCTAAGGATATTTCCCGAAGGGCAATACAGGCACATGAGAAGTTGTCGGAGTTGGCTCAGAGGTATGGAGCAGAATTGTGACCAACAAAGACACTACAGGGAAATCATGGGATTACTTACAGTGACCAAGATCTAGAAGAAAAAAGAGTGACTGGGTTGAAGACGCACATCTGAGAACTGGTAATAGGAATAGGGGCTTGGAGTAAGCTAGATAAGTGGAAGGAGAGATGGTCAAAGAAGAAGAGCATAAAAAAGGTGACAGGAGAAACACCACCTGCAGGAGGGGGAACTCAGTGAGTATAGGTATATCCATTACGGAAAGTGCCTAATGGAGGATACATGCATGTTCTCTGGAGTCGGGCGATCTTGTTGCATTCATGAATGATTTCCCCAGGCTCAGGGAGAATTCTGCTGAGTGGTAAAAGCAAGTTAATTGCTTTGTTAAGATCTCAAAAGTGTTTTGAATTGAATTAAATACCTTGTTCAAAATTGAGGTTCCTAGTGATCCATGGTCGGCTTGTATGATAGCTTTTGAGTGACCTACTGCTGACCCAGAGAGGGACTCCAACACTCATGGTCTTTTGCCAATATTTATGAGAAAGTACGATCAGGTGATCACATGGTTGCTTGCCAAAATAGACCAACAGGACATCGATTTGGTTAAGATAGATCGAACAACCCAAGAACCTAAATAGTCAGTACATACTTCTTGTAAGAGGCTGTTACAAGCATTCAAGCAGTACTATGAGCTAGATACACTCTACCCTAAAGACATGGGACAATTTGCATGCAAATTCATGACTGGGTTGAGGTTGGAGATCAGCCTCATGATCCAACAGCATCTAATTTGTTGACAAAACAAATCCATAGATGAAATCCTACGGTATGCCAGGTACTGTAGTGATGATGTGGACTCAAAACATAAAAGGATGAAGGAGAAATTGATGTTAGTCCGAGTGTGCATTGCCCCGAAAGTAGAGTAGGTGTAGGCAATAATGGTAACTGAAGCTCCTGGTCAAGGGAATTTTCCAGGTGGTGACCAGGTACCATCAGTTTTAGGATTGATGGGACATGAAAAGGAAGAGGTCCGACGACAAGGATAGATGTAGCGACCCTGAAGAAGACCACTGCCTGACATTTTTGTCACAAGACCGGGCATTGGACGCGCTCCCTGTGAATCAAGCACAAGGAAGGGGAACTTGCGCAAGTGGCTGACAGAGTAAATCAGTTACCAAGATCATTCAACGCTGGAGGAAATCAGAACCAGTTAGTGCAAGTGCCTCAGCCTCCAAGAATCTCGCAGGGCAATTGAACATACCATCAAATGCCCTTAATGTAGGCTTTCAATGGATATTATTTGGACCCGCTAATTTCATAGTGCCTGCGGGGAGAGGAAGACTGTACTCTTGGAGCAGTCTTAGAGGCAGACCAGAGTGGACCATATATAGATGGTCATCCTATTACATTCTTGATTGATACTAATGCTACCCGTTCTACTGTGAGATCTGCAATAGCCCCAAACTTGCCCCTGTCAGTAAAATCAATCCATATTATAGGAGTTTTAAACAAGAGAATGACAAACCCTTTGACAGAATGGTACCAGTAAAAATATGAACCTTTCAGGATCACCATCAGTTTGTGGTGTGTTATTGTTGCACGAATTCTGCACCTCCACAGAACTATATGTTGCAGAGTAGGATCTGCCTCTTATGGTTACCCCCACTTTTTGCTGGTGTTTCACTGTTTTTCGACTTTAGTCTGGCAGGGGCCCTGCTATTCAGGACCGCAACCTAGCTGCTTCCTCTCTAAATTGATTCCATGTACTTTAAGTACACTCCAGATTGGATTCTGGGGTACCCTTGTGAGTCCCTAGTATATGGTATAATATGTACCCAGGGCATAGGTACCCCAGAGGCCTACCAGGGGCTGAAGCATGTATTGTGCCACCCCTGGAAAGTCCTCCAAAATGACACCACAGGTCTGCTTTTTAGAGGTTCGGAGATGCAGACCAGCATATGCTTCATTGGTGCCTGCCAAGCAGGGGAGTCACTCCTTGACCCCAAGGAAGATTTCTTCAGTCCTCTGGTCTTGAGCAGAGCGTCGAAGGTCCAGGATTCAGCTTCGGAGTTTCGTCCAGGGTAATCTAAAGTCCTAAGGACTGGGGTCCCATACTTATACTAAGGAAGGGGGTTGGATATGCTCTGGGGACCCACCTATGGGAGGGTTTGGAAATAGGGGTGGCTACACCCATTTCCGTTGTCCAGTTTCATGCCAGAGCAGGGGCTGGAAGCCCCTGAACCGGTTTGAGCTGGACTATGCACAGGGACACCAAATGTGCCCCCAGTGCAGGACTTCAAAGCACTCAGAGAGTGCTCCCACCCAGCCCCAATACACATAAGCCTGTCTGGGAGGTTGTTACACCCCCCTGTGACAGGAAACCTATTGTCCAGGCCTCCCCTGCCAGAGTTTCGATCAGCAGCAGGAGGCCAGACCCTTGTCTGTGGCTGCAGCATCCATTTTGTGATGCCAGGGCTCTATTAAGTTTCTACCTGGTATACCAGTGCTGTCATGTCTCTCCCTCTAGAAGGGTGGGATCATACTCTCACACCAGTTACTGGTGTGGGAGTATGATTCCAAGGTGTTTGACACCAAACACGACATGATTCCGTGCAGCCAGTTCAAAGTTAGCATTTACCATTTGGTTATAATGCACTTAAGAGTATATGGTCAAGATGCACTACAAACAGCATCAGAGAAGGGTCCCCGAACACTGCAGAGGGGCTCTGCTCATGCCGAGGCATGCTCTCACATAGGAACGAAGCACTCTGCCATCAGGATTGATAAGGCCTGCCATAGGAGTGATTTATAGGTTTATATGTGTGTATATGGTGAGATATAGTGAACCTATATCTCTGTAAGGGGTGCATGCACCACCTTACCCAGGCTGCAGTAGCAGACCTGTGGTGTCATTTTGGGTGGCTTTCCAGGGGTGGCATAATACCTGCTTCAAACCCTGGTAGGCCTCTGGAGTACCTATGCCCTGGATACATAGTATACCATATACTAGGGGCATACAAGGGCACCTCAGATCCAATCTGTAATGTACCTAAAGTACATGGAATCATTTTAGAGAGGAAGCAGCTAGGCTGGGGCCCTGACTAGCAGGGTTCCAGAAACACTAAAGTCAAAAAACAGTGAAAATCCAGCAAAAACGTGGGGGTAAACATGTGAAGCAGATCCAACTCTCCTACACAACCCCCCCCCCCCCAAACGCAGGGACATTAAACTAACCTTGACCAGTTGAGTCTTCATGTTCTAAGTGGAAATATCTGGAGAGTCCATCTGCATTGGCATGGTTACTCCCAGGTCTATTTTCCACTGTTTAGTCCATCCCCTGTAGGGAAATGGACCACCTGAGCAATTTGGGATTTTTACCCTTCATCTGTTTTAGCCATAAGAGTGGCTTATGGTCTGTCTGAACAATAAAGTAAGTACCAAATAAGTATGGCCTCAACTTCTTCAAAGCCCAAACCACAGCAAAGGCCTCCCTCTCAATGGCTGACCAACGTTTCTCTCTGGGGGTCAACCTTCTGCTTATGAAAGCTGCCGGTTGATCCTGTCCTTCATCTTTCAACTGTGACAGTACATACCCTACCCCCAACTCAGATGCATCTGTTTGGACAATGAACTTTTTGGAGTAGTCAGGACTTTGCAGAATGGGAGCAGTGCATATGGCCTGCTTCAGGTCATCAAATGCCTTTTGACAGCTAGCTGTCCACTGAAGCTTTTTGGGCATTTTCTTAGAGGTTAAGTCATTCAGGGGTGTCACTATTGATCCATACCCCTTGACAAATCTTCTATAGTACCCAGTTAGGCCTAAGAATGTTCTCACCTGAGTCTGGGTAGTTGGAGCAACCCAGTCCAGTATGTTCTGGATTTTGCTCTGTAATGGTTGAACCTGGCCTCCACCTACAAGGTGGCCCAGGTACACAACCTGACTATGCCCTATCTGGCACTTAGTAGCCTTGATAGTCAGGCCTGCTTTTTGCAGGGCCTCCAAATCATTCCTCAGGTGGACCAGGTGATCCTCCCAGGTGGAGCTAAAGACAGCAATATCATCTAGATATGCTGCACTATAGTCTTCCAGGCCTGTAAGAACTTGATTCACCAACCTTTGGAAAGTGGCAGGTGCATTCTTCAAACCAAAGGGCGTTACCACAAATTGATAGTGCCCACTAGGGGTAGAAAATTCTGTCTTTCGCTTTGCATCATCAGCTAGTCTGATCTGCCAGTAGCCAGCTGTCAGGTCAAATGTGCTTAGAAACTTGGCTGAGGCCAAAGTATCTATTAGCTCATCTGCCCTGGGGATGGGATGAGCATCAGTCCTATTGAGACCCTGGTAGTCTACACAAAACCTCATCTCTCTCTTGCCATCTGTGGTGTGAGGTTTAGGTACCAGGACTACTGGACTAGCCCAAGGGCTAACTGAGGGTTCAATAACTCCCAAATCCAACATCTTTTGGACTTCTGTCCTTATACAGTCCCTGACATGGTCAGGTTGCCTGTAGATGTTATTCTTCACAGGCAGAATTTCCCCAGTGTCCACTTCATGAGTGCATCAGGTGGTCTGACTTGGAGACAGAGAAAACATATGTCAGAACTAGCTGAGAAGTTTTCTGCAGTCAGTTTGCTGCTGGGCAGTGAGGCTGCCCACCAAGGCTACACCATCAACTGACCCATCATCAGGGTACTGAGAAAGCAGGTCAGGGAGTGGGTCACTCTCTTCCTCCTGTCCTTCATCAGTAGCCATGAGCAAACCCATGTCTGCCCTGTCAACATATGGTTTTAGTCTGTTGACATGAAGTACCCTGTGGGGATTCCTACGGGTTCCAAGGTCTACCAAGAAGGTGACCTCCCCTCTCTGTTCAACAATTGCATGGGGTCCACTCCAATTTTCCTGGAGGGCTGCTGGGGTCTCAAGCTCCAACACCCACACTTTCTGTCCTGGCTGGTAGACAGTCAGTACAGCCTTTTGGTCATGCCAGGCTTTTTGTAAATGTGGGCTAGCCTCAAGATTTTTGGTTGCCTTTTTCATATACTCAGCCATCCTGGAGCAGAGACGAAGTACATAGTCCACTATGTCCTGTTTGGGGGGCTTGAGAGGTAACTTCCATCCTTCCTTAACCAGACACAATGGATCCCTGAGAGGGTGACCAAACAAAAGTTCAAAAGGGCTGTAGCCATCCCCCTTTTGAGGCACCACCCTGTATGCAAATAAAAGGCAGGGCAAGAGTATGTCCCATCTTCGCCTAAGCTTTTCTGGGAGTCCTTTAATCATGCCCTTTAAGGTTTTGTTGAACCTTTCAACTAAACCATTGCATTGTGGGTGATAGGGGGTAGTGAACTTGTATTTCACTCCACACTCCTTCCACATAGCAGTCTAGTAACAAGACATGAATGTTGCACCCCTGTCAGATACTACCTCCTTGGGAAAGCCTACTCTTGAGAATACACTCAAGAGAGCTCTTGCCACCACAGGTGCTGTAGTGGTCCTTAGGTGAATTGCTTCTGGGTACCTGGTGGCATGGTCCACCACCACCAGTAGAAACTGGTGCCCAGAGGCTGTTTCTTGGGGAGAGGTCAGATCTGAGTCTACCAGGTACTGGTGCAACAGCTGATTCTGACAATTATTAAGGATCTGTTACCTCATAATCAAATTGTACAATCCTTGATAGTCATGCCCTTTACAGCCAAGTAACCAACCTTCCAGAGCCTTAGTAGCATAATCTGCAAAGTCTACCCAGTCCTGAGTATGTGCCTTTTGGGTATCCCTGAACTTTAACCTGTATTGCTCAGTGGTTAGGCCAAACCCATCAATTAAGGCACTCTTCAGACTGTTGTAATCATCTGACTACTCCTCTCTAACAGTGAGGAGTTTGTCTCTACCTTTGTCTGCAAAGGAGAGCCATAAGATTGCTGTCCGCTGCTCCTGGGGGACCTTTTGTACTTTACAGGCCCTTTCCAGTGCAGTTATCCATTTTTGGATGTCATCCCCCCTCTGGTAGGGAGGGACAATCTTATTCAGGTTTCTATGGTCATGAGACCTCTACCTATCTCTAGAGATGTTGCTACCACCATGGAACTAACTTTTTTCTAGCTCTGTAGAGCTCTAGGGCCTCCTTATCTAGGGCTACCTGCTTCCTTCTGATTTCAAGCTGAGCTTCCTCATACTTCAGAAGTCCCCCCCTCCTCTCCTGAGAGGTTTCCCTCCTATGAGAGGAGATTGAGGTCCCTACAGATGAGTTAGAATGGTTAGACTCCACTGAGGGAGATCTTGACCATCTTGGCCCACCACCAACTCTCCCAAGAGGGACAAAGATGGGTCCATTATGGTCCTCCCCATCACTGTCTAGGGGAACTGTTCAGCCTAAGAGGGCAGGTCATGGGGAGTTACACCCCTAGGCCTTTCCTCAGATGCTGTCCCACCCACTCTGCCTAACCCTTCTAAGACCTAAAGATCTGCTAAGGTCATCCAGCCTGAGTACCTCTAAGAGATGCTGGGTGGTTGGACTTTTGCCTGTCTTCAGTTTCCTAGTTGTACATAATGCCTTCAGTTCCATGAATGGGAGTCTATCATACTGGGAATCTTGTAGCCCATTGGCTTCTGGCAAGGACCTACTGGTTTCTGGCCTTGAAGACATTGCAAGCCTGGTGTGGTGTATTGCACTACCTACTCTAGTGTGGCCTACTAAACTCTCTTGAGTTTTAGAAAGGGTGTGCTATTCCTTAACACACAACTCTAAGTTCAGTAGAACTAACTGTATTCTAAAGTTTGTATTATATGTACCTAGGGTACCTTTAGTGGTTTTCAGTTAGTTACTCAATTGAGATTCTCTGGTAAAGCAATAGCAAGATGGAATCCCACACGCTGCACACCAATGTGAGAAGTTGCCCTGATGTGTGCTGTCCACTAGTTATATAGTGGGCACCCTGTATCAGCCCAAACAACCCTTTATTGGTTATAGGTTAAAGAAAACCTTTATTGAAAGCTATCCTAGTGGTAGCTATGGAGAGCAGCCTTCAGGCTAAGTCTTGAAGGAATGTGAAGCAGCTTGTTTAACCAGTCTATAATCTCTTGAGTCACTAAATGAAAGATATCCACACCAGGTATATATATAAAATATATGTATTTATTACTAAACACACCCTCCTAGTCTCTTTATGAGACTAGAGGTCAAAACACATGAGTTACACTTCAATAATTACAATAAAATAGCACATAAACACGTCAGGCCCTAGGGGTGAGCCAAACGATGTACTAAATAGTGGTATAAGAACCACGACTTAACTAGACACAAGGCCTAGAGCCTGTGGAATTGCTGGGACCCCAAGGAACCACCCAAGGTAGTGACACAGCGGACCCACGGGGGCCGTGTGCAGTGTGTCAACACAGCCGCGAGCTCCCGTTAGCTTCTATGGGGAAAGTCGCGGTTGGATTTTTAAAGATTAGGGACACTTAGAAATGAGTCAGGACCAAACCCTTTTGGACTTAGGAAGTTCTAGAGCTAGCACCCACAGCAGCACCGGAGTACTTCCAGCAAGGTATGTGGGACTCACCACTTGGTTGGGTGTCAGGGCACGTCTGGAGCAACCAGGGAAGCCCAAGGAAATGCAAAGTTACCCCCTCAGGGACCCACCAGTCAACGGACCAGGGATCGCGAAGGGACCTCAAGACAAAACACAAAATGGCAGCCCACGGGTCACTCGGAATGACCAGGCCGACAATCTTCAGTGGATTCAGTGCTCAAGGCAGGGGCTACAAGTCAGCCCAAGCACAACTTCATGAGACGTCAGGAAGTCAATGCACTTACAGAAATGCACGGGGACCAGGAGTTCCGGTTCCACGCTATTCACGAGGGCTGCGGTCTCAGCTTTGCTGGGGACTCGGGATGAGCTGGACTATGCACAGGGACACCAAATGTGCCCCCAGTGAAGGACTTCAAAGCACTCAGTGAGTGCTCCCACCCAGCGCCAATACACATAAGCCTGTCCGGGAGGTGGTTACACCTCCCTGTGACTGGAAACCTATTGTCCAGGCCTCCCCTGCCGGAGTTTCGATCAGCAGCAGGAGGCCAGACCCTTGTCTGTGTCTGCAGCATCCATTTTGTGATGCCAGGGCTCTATTAAGTTTCTACTGGGTATACTAGTGCTGTCATGTCTCTCCCTCTAGAAGGGTGGGATCATACTCCCACACCAGTTACTGGTGTGGGGATATGATTCCAAGGTGTTTGACACCAAATACAACATGTTTCCATGCAGCCAGTCCAAAGTTAGCATTTACCGTTTGGTTATATTGCACTTTAGAGGATATGGTCAGGCTGCACTACAAACAGCATCAGAGAAGGGTCTCCGAACACTGCAGAGGGGCTCTGCTCATGCAGGGGCACCCTCTCACATAGAAACCAAGCACTCTGCCTTCAGGATTGATAAGGCCTGCCATAGGAGTGACTTACAGGTTTATATGTGTGTATATGGTGAGATATAATGAACCTATATCTCTGTAGGGGGTGCATGCACCACCTTACCCAGGCTGCAGTAGCAGACCTGTGGTGTCATTTTGGGTGGCTTTCCAGGGGTGGCATAATACTTGCTTGAACCCATGGTAGGCCTCTGGGGTACCTATGCCCTGGGTACATAGTATACCATATACTAGGGGCTTACAAGGGCACCTCAGATCCAATCTGTAATGTACCTAAAGTACATGGAATCATTTTAGAGAGGAAGCAGCTAGGCTGGGGCCCTGACTAGCAGGGTCCCAGCCACACTAAAGTCAAAAACAGTGAAACACTAGCAAAAAGTGGGGGTAAACATGTGAAGCAGATCCTACTCTCCTACACCTGTGATGGCAACTTTGATTTTCCTTGGGCTTCCCTGGTTGCTCCAGATGTGCCCTGACTCCCCACCACGTGATTATTCCCTCAGTCCTTGCAGGTCTGCACCAAAGCATCTTTCTGCTTTCTGCGTGGGTTGCTGTTGCCAAGGCTTGTTGTGTCCAATCCAGGCACTGACACTGCAGCACTCAACATCTTTCGTGGGACAGCTCGAATCCAGCTCTTGGTTGTCCTCGACGCCTCCTGGTCCTCGTGGCTGAAGAGTCAAGCTTCACCTTTTTCATCTGAAATCACCCGACATTGGTGGGCATTCATCTATGGTGCCACTGGTCACTGGCTAGTGACCCGAGTCTGTCCCCTCTGCTTTCAGGTTCTTCTCGACTTCGATCCAGGCTAGGATCTCTTCGGACACTTCGCATCTTCCGGACAGCAGTACTTCTTTGCCATCTCCCATTGAAAACGACGACGCGACCGACACCATTTGACACCTATGCACCCGGCTTCCCTGGGTGAGGTAACTCGAGTACTCCAGTGCTCCTGTGGGTGTTGACCCTAGAACTTCCTAAATCCAAAAGTGTTTGATCCTAATTCATCGCTAAGTGTCCCTAATCTTTAAAAATCTAAACTAGACTTTCCCCATAGAAGCTAACGGGAGCTCGCGGCTGTGTTCTCACTAGGCCTGGGCGAAAATTTTGTTCCGTTCGCGGAAATTGCGATAATTTGACATTTTCGCGTTCCGCGGAGAGCGCGAAAATGTCAAAAATTCCGGTTTCCGCAGCTTGGCGATAATTTGTTTCTTGCTCGCGCAATAAAATAAAACATTCTCGCGCGCGCGCGATCGCCTTACCTGAATCCCTGCGTTCGCCGACAAGTTTTCTTGATCCGGTCGCGTTCTCCATGAGATGTTGTATTGTTTTTAGCCATTTGCGCTGTCTCGCGACAGTTCGCGCCCGCAGTGACGTCATGCGTCGCGCGATCACGTCTTTCTTCTCGCGATCATGCACCGCGAGAAAACTCAAAACAAGATGGCCGCGCCCGCAAGCAACCACATGGGTAAGTTGGCGACCCGCAACCATGCAGAAAATCTCGCGAACATGCCAGAAAAAAACTTCCGCATCTTCGCGATATTTCCACTTGTTTGCGATAATTTTAAACATTTTCGCGATAATTTGCGAAAGTTAATTTCGCAAATTCCGCCCACCCCTAGTTCTCACACTGCACACGGCCTACCTTGGGTGGTTACTTGGGGTCCCAGCGATTCTGCAGGCTCTAGGCCTTGTGTCTAGTCAAGTCGTGGTTCTTATACCACTATTTTAGTATATGGTTTGGCTCGCTCCTAGGGCCTAACGTGTATTTTACTGTAATATTTGAAGTGTAACTTATGTGTTTGGACCTCTAGCCTCATAAAGAGACTAGTAGGGTGTGTTTAGAAATAAATACATTTATTTTTTATATATATACCTGGTGTGGTTGCCTTTCATTTAGCCATTCAAGATTATAGGCTGGTAAAACAAGCTGCTTTATATTCCTTCAAGACTTAGCCTGAAGGCTGCTCTCCATAGCTACCACTAGGATAGCTTTCAATAAAGGTTGCCTTCAACCTATCATCAATAAGGGGTTGTTTGGACTGGTACAAGGTGCCCACTATAACTAGTGGACAGCATATACCAGGCCAACTTCTCACACTATACGCAGGAATATGAGACCCCGGTGTGAGGTTCTGTAGCGATCCGAACCCGTGAATTCGGTATCGTAGTACTGACACGATTTCGGTACCAATGAACCGCAAATGATCCATTATATGCATGACAGTGTTTTTGCTACGCAACTAGCATGAATTCACTGAGAAATAGGGCATTTTGTTGTAAAGTCATGGCATCCATTTTAGTTACGGCATCCATTTTGTTTCTTGCCCTCACATAGTCAATGAACGGACGATGACCCCGGTAGAGTCACCTTGTTAAGGACACGTAAGCTCGAGCTCCGAGAAAGGCTGACGCTGCATGACTAGGCAGAATCAAGCTGCCTCCCTTGCCTGAGGCCAGTCCTGCTATACTGGTTCTCGTGTCCGTTGTCCTTACTGAAAGGCCGAAGACGGTAGCCATGCCCGTTTATGATCCATAAACACCTCTTATCCTACTTTTCAATCCTTTGCACCTGGCTCTGCTCCTCTCCTTCTGGGCTTTTACAATGGGGAGGTTACGATTTTTATGATGGGGAGGATCGGGCAAAGAATGGAAAATTGTCGAGAGGACCTGATCGAATACCGAAAACCTACGACTAATTATTGTTTGATGTCTATTTACTGTTTGTTTGGGATACCGGGTTGGGCATGAGAAATATTCGTTTAATGTTGCCTAAAGACATTTTGCGTGTATTTAAAGAACAACCCACTTAATGCAATTTGAACAGTCTCGTAGATTCTGCCACTGTGTGGTTCCTATGACTTCTGTGTCCCTGCAGTGAATAAATCTTGGTCTCTGACGCCACCATCGAGAAACCCGCGTCTCTGTTTATTTGTGCACCGAGACAGGAAGGAACTCAGGGGTCTTCGGGTGTTGTTTCCCTGACACCTCTGGACTCTTAAAAGTCCAGAACCTCAAATTGGCGCCCAATGTGGGGCGACGTCATCCGGTACCGGTCCAAAGCCTGAAAAGTTCGAGAAGTTTCGTGTGAAGATTCCGGAGGGAGGTACCCCGCTTCATCGATCCCTGCATGTCGTAAAAGTGGCCCGACGATCTCTTCCACGAGGGTTCCCGTTCCCAGACGGCTACAGAGGACCGCTGCCCTGACTGTCGCCCTGTCTTGGACCCGAGGTGCAGACCTTAGTACGGCGAGATGTAGACGGGTTCTCCTTGGTGACGTCTTCCACATTTCAGTAAGTATTAAGTGGGTTACGCTCAGTTTGGTTGTTCTTTGTTGCTCTGGTTTTGCTTGTTGGATACGTTTGTTTTTGAATTCGTAGATTATCATTGGTTGCTCTTGTTTAGATAATCTTTGTTTTGGTATTAGTTCATTTTGATAGGCCTAAGTTCTCTGCGCATTTTGGTTGGAATTTGTCTTTGTTTGCGTCATGACTACCAGTAGTAATTGTTTCCTGTCCTGGTTACGTTGCAACGGGGATTCCCGGTTGGAGGATTCGTATTCGGTTTCTCCGATTGGAACTCCTACATATGAGCTCTATTGTAAACATGGTGTGGGTCCTATTACGTATAATGAAGTATGGGTCCGTTATACCAGAAAAGATGGTGTCCTTAGTTGGCCACCGCATGGTAGCTTCGAAACCGAAATACTAGACAATCTAGAAATGAAGTTGTTTAAGAGAAAAGCCCGGCCGGCAATGTTTGATTCTTTTCGCGTATGGCGCAAAGAAGCCAAACAGAGAGAAATTAGGAAGACGAAGAAAGAACAGAAAGAGAAAGGGTTGACTTTAATGGAGTCTGCTAGGCAGCTGCATGTCAACGAGACTGAGAAAGCAATGGAGGTGGCGAATAGAAAATATAATTTGGCAATTGATAAATGTTACCCTGTATTGCCATCTTGTCCTACTAAGGCGATGGAGGATCATGAAAAGGATTCTCTGTTGTCTTACCTGTTGAATTCACCTCCACCGTACGCACAGGGTATTACAGCACCACAGTTATTACCTGTTGTACAGCCAGCTGCTGGTCAGCCTGGAATAGTTGCTCCACTTCCCTTGATTCCAGCTCCTGTCCTTCCCGTGGTTAATGTTCCTTCGGCACCCCCTCTTCCTGGGTCGCCTGTTCCGCCTTTGCCTGTCGTTTCGCAAACTGCTTTACCTGCTACTCCCACCTTTACTATTTCATCTGCTTCAGCTGCCCTGCTCCCGAACCCTGTGAACATTCTGACTCCGCTTTCCGTTCGTCGGAAAATAACCGACTCTGTAACTAATATCTTAACTCCTCTCTACAGGTCTTTAATTGGGACCCCCGTTTCTGACTCTATACAGAGACGTAGCCAGCTTCCTGGTCCCCAGGAACGAGAAATGTTAGATTCGACAGCTCTTAGGTGGATGTCGAAAGCTGTGAAGTATGATGCACAAAGAGTGTTAGATACCTTTATGCAATGGAATGAACCAACTCAACGTTATGTTTTTGACGTAATGTGTTCTCTTGTGCGTGAAGAATGGGAATATGATGACTTAGATTCCGTCCCCTCTGATCTGATAAATATTCAGCAGAAATTCGCCGCAGGAATGGTGATAGGTTCAGAAGTAAGAGGAGCGATAGAACTGATTTTAGCTTATAGGGATGATTCCCCTCTTCGAGCGACAAGGGACCCTGATGGTTCACCGATTACTACTAGGAAAAGACGAGGTCAATATCCGATGAGGGAAGTTCCACCGATATGGCGTGATGCAGTTCAAGCTGATGGGGCTAATGGTATTGCAGCTGCCCCGGCACAATTCCAGAGAGTGTGGATACACATCCCTTGGAAGCGGGCCGAAGTATTAGCAGTAAAACAGGCGTTGCCGGACCCGCGTAAAAATCCTGCTGGTTATTACAAAGAATTAACGCAGACAGTTCAAGCATGTGTCATGAATTTGGCAGACATTGAAATGTTATTTGGCAATGTAGTGCCACAGCCTATATGAGCCAAGATTCGGCAAGAGAACCACCCAGTCGCCTTAGGAGGTGATTGGCCAGCTATTGTAGCAGCAGATGGGCAACAAGTTGGCGGTGCTAAACCGGAACCTCTGATTGCTGCCTTACCTGGCAGAATAATTAATCTGATGAAAACGCTGATGCCAGCGTTACGAGTTAATTGGGATAAGCTATCGGCATGCAAGCAAAAGAAGGACGAAAGCGTCTCTGACTTTTTCACTAGATTTGAAGAGACCTTCGGAGACCACAGTGGGCAAGATATGAGTACTGAGGGAGGCCAGAGGTTGTTTGTCGACAGGTTCGTGTTTAATTTATTACCTGAGCTTAGTAACAAGTTAAAGGATTCTGAAAGTGCATGGGCAGTGTCGACGTCAGCACAGATACTTGCAACTGCTCAGTATTACGAGAATAGAGAAAAAGAAGAGAAGGAAAAGTCAGAAAAGAAAACGAAAGATTTAAAGACTAAAGTTCTGTTGCAACAGGCGTATCCGCCTCGTTCGAATCAGTCAGATTCACAGCAGCGACCCCAGTTTCAGCAACAGCCACAATTCCAGCAAGGGACGTCCCAAAGATTTAATTATGGTTTTTCCCGACAACAGTTAGCATGGAATCAGTGTGCCTATTGTAAAAAGGAGGGTCATTATAAGAATGAGTGTCCGGTACTGCACGCACAGACTAGTGGTGTCCCAGCTCAGAGAGGTAATATTGGGTTTATGCAAACTCCTAGAGGTAGAGGACGTCGTACAATGACACCACAGGCTGATCGCCAATCAAATTATTTCGATCAGCGAAATGCACAATCTATGCAACCAGGTAAATCTCCACAGTATCATGTTGAAGATTATTATGATCATAATGAAGAGATTCAGAGAAGCGAGTACTAGGACAGCCACAGGCAAAGAGAGGGAGTAGTATCAGTTCCAGTTGATCAGAGTGGACCTTATGTCGCAGTAGTTACCTCAGGCGTTGTCGAACCGTTTCTGTTGGATACTGGTGCGGCGAAAAATTCAATTATGCATGCGAAACTCCCTGGCGCACCTTTGTCTGGCTTAACGAACACTTCAGTAGGTTTCTCAGGCGCCCCTGTTCACAATCCTGTTTCTAGTCCTTTGCCAATATCTGTTGGGCCATGCGAACTAGAAGCACCCCTTATTCTAACAACCGGTTGTAATGAAAATCTGCTTGGTTTAGATCTGTTGAAACGCCTGCATGCGACACTGTACTGTTCTCCTTCAGGAGTACAGCTCACATTAGGCAAGAGAGTCATCTCTCCAATGTATATGTCGATGGATAAGCTCCCACCGGAGCTGCGTTCTCTCCCTGATACTCTTTGGGCGACTGGTCCTAACGATGTAGGCCTCTTGGAAATTCCCCCTTATGTGGTAAGTCTGAAAGCAAAGGTTAAATTCCCACGAATCCCACAGTATCGGATTTCAAATGAAGGTGAACGTGCACTCGTGCTGATTGTGAAAGACTTAATACAGAAAGATGTGATAGAGGAAACTAGAGGAAATGTCTGCAATAGTCCTGTTCTGCCGATTTTGAAACGCACCGACCCGTCCAAACCTCCAATCTACAGATTTGTGATTGACCTCAGAGAAGTTAACAAAATAGTGATTCCGCAGTTTCCTGTAGTACCAGATATCACTGCATTATTGACGTTGATTCCTGCCTCAGCTTCATGGTTCACAGTGGTCGATTTGAAAAATGCCTTTTTCAGGATTCCGATAGCAGAGGAAAGTAGAGACATTTTTGGTTTCTCCTTAGGAGGTCGCAGTTTCAGATTCAAACGCGCTCCGCAAGGTTATTGTGAGAGCCCTCCAATTTACAGTCAAGCATTGAAGAGTCAATTAGATACTCTTGTACTTCCTTCTGGTGTTGCGCTGATCCAATACGTAGACGATCTTTTACTGGCTGCTGATGACAAGGAAACTTGCAAAACAGCTACAATTTCTTTATTACGTCATTTGTCAGACTTACATCACAAGGTGTCACCTTCTAAACTGCAATATTGTTGCCAAGAAGTGACCTACTTAGGTCATCTTTTGTCAAAGGAGGGAAGAAGGTTGACCCCAGAGAGAATCAAAGCAATTTCGCAGATGACTGTACCAAGCACACAGAGAGAAGTGCGTGCGTTCCTGGGTATTACGTCATACTGCAGGCAATGGATCCCAAATTTTTCTCTCATGGCAAAACCACTGGTAGCCTTGACTGGAAAAGGTGTTTCGAGCCCTTTGCCATGGTCTGATGAATGTCAACAGGGCTTCTCCAACTTACGTGATGCGCTGTGTTCAGCTCCTGTGTTGGGTACTCCTGACTACAGTAAGCCGTTTACTTTATATGTCCATTAAAGAGAAGGTTGTGCGTTGAGTGTAATAACGCAACAATTTGGTGACAAACAGCGGCCTTGTGCATACTTCTCATCCACATTAGATCCGGTAGCCAGAGCGTTGCCAAGTTGTCTGAGAGCTACAGCAGCAGCTGCAGTGTCTATCCGACAGTCTGCTGGACTAGTCATGAACAACATGTTAGTAGTCATGGTTCTACATGCTGTGGATACACTCATGAATCGAACGAAAACTCAGCACCTCACCAGTGCTAGACTATCAGGCTATGAGCTGACACTTTTGGCAAGTCACATTCAGATCAAGCGATGCAACATATTGAATCCAGCAACGCTGTTGCCGACTACTCTAGAGTCGAGTGATTCAGAGCCCCATGATTGTTGTTTCAAAACTGAGGAAGAGACAAAAGGTCGGATTGATTTAAAAGACACTCCGTTACTAGATCCAGATGGCACTTTATATGTCGATGGGTCGTGTTTTAAACTACAGAATGGTGATGTGACGGCCGCGTATGCAGTTACGACTTTGAGTACGATTGTTGAGACTGCAAGAGTAAGTCAGAATTCTGCCCAAGCTGCAGAATTAATTGCATTAACAAGAGCGTGTGTTTTAGCTGAGGGAAAGAGAGTGAATGTGTTTACTGATAGCCAATACGCCTTCGGCGTAGCACATAGCTTTGGACGTCTCTGGAAAGAAAGAGGTTTTCTCACGTCCCATGGGACTAAGATCCAACATGGACAGTTAGTCAGCGATCTATTAGAATCCCTGACCCTACCGAATGAAGTTGCGATTGTGAAGTGAGGTGCACATCGAAATATTACGGATGATGTTGGCCGTGGGAATGCGTTTGCTGATGAGGTCGCTTAAGAAACGGCCAAGAACATGACGAGCCGAATGTACGTTGCATCGTCTGCAAGATGGATTGCTGAATCAGGGATGTGTGAGAATACGATTGAAAGTGTGAAGGCAATCCAGAATGAGTAGTATAAGTAACAAGGGAACCCGGTAGAGGTAGCTAAGGACCACGGGTACAAGCTTATTTCTGTTAACAATAGTCCCTAGCGTAATTTTAGTTAGGAAAAAATGATTCTACATAGACTTCAATGAGACCTATGTGAGTTCCTCCTGTGTCCAGCCGGACAGAGGAGCATTTAATCTTAAATTATCAAAGGAATGTAAGTTAAAATGGAGAAGACTGATGAAACAAGGGCACAGTCCTGTACCAAGTTTTCAACAGAGGGAGGAAAAGGAAGATCAAGAAGTAAGAGGCAATTACAAATTAGTAACAGGCAAACACACTTTGGAGCGATCATGGGGGCTTACAATACATTGAACAACTTCAAGTAAGCTCTAGCCAATAGTATCCACGGTACATTTAAACAATCGCTATAATGTGGAACTATTATAACAAGTCGCTGGGGGTCGCGTAACTAGTTAGCATGGAGGAGTCTCGTTCGTTATCGGAATTAACCAGACAAATCGCTCCACCAACTAAGAACGGCCATGCACCACCACTTGTTATAATAGTTCCACATTATAGCGATTGTTTAAATGTACCGTGGATACTATTGGCTAGAGCTTACTTGAAGTTGTTCAATGTATTGTAAGCCCCCATGATCGCTCCAAAGTGTGTTTGCCTGTTACTAATTTGTAATTGCCTCTTACTTCTTGATCTTCCTTTTCCTCCCTCTGTTGAAAACTTGGTACAGGACTGTGCCCTTGTTTCATCAGTCTTCTCCATTTTAACTTACATTCCTTTGATAATTTAAGATTAAATGCTCCTCTGTCCGGCTGGACACAGGAGGAACTCACATAGGTCTCATTGAAGTCTATGTAGAATCATTTTTTCCTAACTAAAATTACGCTAGGGACTATTGTTAACAGAAATAGGCAATCCAGAATGAAGCAACTGAAAATGAGAAGAATGAATGGAAGGAGAAAACGGGTAAAATGGATTCAAGTGGATGTTGGGTTGATTTGTCTGAGCAGCAACGTTGGATGTTACCTGATGCGTATGTACTTGCGGTAGTCACGATGGCGCATGGAGCGGCGCACATCAGTTCGAAAGGGATCTGTAAAATGTTAGCTCCAGTATGGAAGAATGATGGAATTACTAAGTGTACGGAAAGAGTGGTGAAAAACTGCATGATATGCCTGATGCATAATCCTGGCAAGGGAACCCCAACCCCAACTGGTCATTTTGCTCCCCCTTCTTGTCCCTTTGAAGTAATTCAGTTGGATTTTATCCACATGGACAGGTGTAACAATCTTAAATATGTCCTAGTGGTAGTCTGTGCCTTTTCAAGATGGATTGAGGCATATCCGTTAAAGGATAACACTGCTATGTCCACTGCCAAAATCCTCCTCAAAGAATACTTCCCCAGGTATGGTATGCCACGGATTATTTGGTCGGACAATGGAAGTGAGTTTGTAGGGAAAGTTATGAAGAGTGTCTGTACGGGTCTGGGTATTAACCAAAAATTCCACAGTGCGAATCACCCACAGTCAGCAGGTTTGGTTGAAGGGTACAATGGCACCCTGAAGCTGAAACTTGCTAAAATTCAAGCTTCCACTGGTCTATCTTGGCCAGATGCACTGCCTTTAGCTCTATTGTCCACCAGAACGACTGTACACTCTCGAGTAGGGCTTAGCCCATATGAGATTGTGTTCGGTCGCCCTGCTAATGTTTGGGGAGTCCCTAGGCCAAAGGAATTCAAACAGATCGAATACCCAATGTTGATTGATTATCTTTATGACCTGACTGCTAAACTAAGCCTTATTCATCAACAGGTATTCGAATCCTTGCCTAAACTGCCAGAGAGTCCAGGCCACACGTTGAAACCAGGCGACCAAGTTGTAGTACGGAATTTTGAATGAACTCGGAACCTCCAGCCAAGATTCGTGGGTCCGTTCCAGGTACTCCTAACAACGAGAACTGCTGTACGCCTAGCTGGAAGGAAGAATTGGGTGCACGCTAGCCATACGAAACGTGTCCCTCTCCCACTCCCCTATGACAACTGGGTTAGACAGGGATTTGGTGTATCCGAGACAGAACCTGTTCCGAGGCACATCCCTTTCAGTGATGCAGAGTACATAACGGACCACCCACGAACTGAAACACAGAACTTTGACACCTCAGCAGGAACCGCTCTTTTGAATCCTGGACCGAGTGTTGTACAAAGTGAACATTTGTCACCTGTGGAATCGAACATTTCCGCACCTATAGACCAGCTATTTCAAGATCAGAAAAGACCCGGAAAATACAGATATAATCTACGTTCTCATGTTGTGAACTAATGACATTGCATAATTACCTTTCTGTTTGAAAACTGTTTTTGATCTTATTGCATTCCATTCAGTCAGGAAGTTTGCTCTAATTTTTTTGTTTCTCTCACCTTGCCGTCTGGGTTACCGTAGGGTCGTAACGTGTGCCTTGTTTTAATTTGCAGTGAACCAGACACAAGGTCGGTTTCTTCTGTCTATCTTGGGAACTCCCAGGGTAAACAGAGGCAAGTTTTTAACAGGTACAAACCATCCGTTGCGAACGGTTGTAGAAGATGGAGCTTCCTGAACTACGACGGGTTAATGTCATAAATGTGCACAAGACAAAACTATATGACATATTGTATAGCAAATGTTTTCTAATGCAATGTACTCTGACACTTCTAATTGTTTTGATAACTTTGGTAGGCGGAATTATTTTTGGTATTCAGTTGATCTTTACACCTGTTACATCTACAGTATCTCCCCATGTTCCTGTTTCTCCGACTGTTGTTTCTCTTCATTCTTTCCATCCTTTTCCTGCTCACGAGCAAGCTCGACGCTCTGAGTTTATAAATAACACTTTCATTCAGCTCTTGCATCAACATCAACTAGTGGTTAACACAACAAACTGCTGGGTGTGTGGCTTGATACCACATACCATGGACAAGGGCATCCCTTATCTGTTTCTGCCCTTTAGTTATAATGGATCATTCTGAGCATTTCAGACCATGTTCGCTTATGCCCTAGAGACCTATCCTCCACGACCTCCGCGTTCCACTAGGTATAACTCTGCTAATAGAGCCTTGGTAAAAGGAATCACTGACATGGTTAGAGATGTCAATAACACTCCGTTCATTCCCAAGGATGAATTGCGAGTTTACATGGGTTGGAATGTTACGGAATATGGCATTACTCTGGGTGAGAACAAACGTAAAAGCTCGACTCCGATCTGGGTGGTACCCCACCAAGGTCAGGTCTGTTTGCAAGGAAATGGGAGGAATCCGAAAGCTCGACTAGGGAAGAGTGACTGTATCGAAACATATGTTTTCCCATCACAATCTTCCCCTGCATTCTTAGCTGCTAAGGGTACCTATTTTATTTGCCAAGACAGAGCATACACATGGCTGCCTGCTGACTTCTCAGGCTCATGTTATATCGCTCAACTGTTACCTCCGACATACACTGCTGCACCGGACTACCACAAAACTAGAGTTGTGAGAGGTGTTTTCAGTAAAGAAGATACTGCTGGCCAAGAAGCAGGAGACTTCTTCAAAGGTTTCCTTCCATTCTGGGGGCCTATGGTCAACAGTAGAAACTTACGTCAACTAACACGGGTAGTTGAATCCACTATCACCGAAACTGCGGGTGCCCTTAATAACCTGACAGCTGAGCTTCAAGCGGATCGCCTCATGACGTTACAGAACCGTATGGTCCTTGATGTGTTACTTGCAGATCGAGGTGGAGTATGTAAGATGATCCAATCGAGCTGCTGTGTTTTTATCCCAGATAATACGCCAACGGTATATAAGGCCATCTCTAAGTTACACAAAATCTCTGACTCTATTCATGTAGAGGAAGGTGACTGGTCATTAATGGGATGGGTCTGGAGCCTGTTATCTGCGTGGGGATGGAAGGTTCTGATAGTCACTGGTGTTGCGTTAGTATTTTTATTTTAGTGCTGTCTCATTGTTCAGTGTGGTCCTGCCCTATGTAATCTCTGCATCTCTGCATGCGTAAGAAGACCACCTGTTTTTAGAGATACGCCACGGGATAGAGTAATGCTTCAACAACATATCAGTGACCTGATGAACATAGAAATGGACTCTGACATAGAGTAAGTTATTGCCTATGTAAGGGCAAAAGGACGGTCTGAGGTTCTGTAGCGACCCGAACCCGTGAATTCGGTATCGTAGTACTGACACGATTTCGGTACCAATGAACCGCAAACGATCCATTATATGCATGACAGTGTTTTCGCTACGCAACTAGCATGAATTCACTGAGAAATAGGGCATTTTGTTGTAAAGTCATGGCATCCATTTTAGTTACGGCATCCATTTTGTTTCTTGCCCTCACATAGTCAATGAACGGACGATGACCCCGGTAGAGTCACCTTGTTAAGGACACGTAAGCTCGAGCTCCGAGAAAGGCTGACGCTGCATGACTAGGCAGAATCAAGCTGCCTCCCTTGCCTGAGGCCAGTCCTGCTATACTGGTTCTCGTGTCCGTTGTCCTTACTGAAAGGCCGAAGACGGTAGCCATGCCCGTTTATGATCCATAAACACCTCTTATCCTACTTTTCAATCCTTTGCACCTGGCTCTGCTCCTCTCCTTCTGGGCTTTTACAATGGGGAGGTTACGATTTTTATGATGGGGAGGATCGGGCAAAGAATGGAAAACTGTCGAGAGGACCTGATCGAATACCGAAAACCTACGACTAATTATTGTTTGATGTCTATTTACTGTTTGTTTGGGATACCGGGTTGGGCATGAGAAATATTCGTGTAATGTTGCCTAAAGACATTTTGCGTGTATTTAAAGAACAACCCACTTAATGCAATTTGAACAGTCTCGTAGATTCTGCCTCTGTGTGGTTCCTATGACTTCTGTGTCCCTGCAGTGAATAAATCTTGGTCTCTGACGCCACCATCGAGAAACCCGCGTCTCTGTTTATTTGTGCACCGAGACAGGAAGGAACTCAGGGGTCTTCGGGTGTTGTTTCCCTGACACCTCTGGACTCTTAAAAGTCCAGAACCTCAGGTGTATGGGGGCTAACCCTTCCTACCACCTTAGTGCCCACAAACACCAGACAGACTAGCTCTAGTGTCTCACTAGCTCTCTTACACACTCATGAAGATGCAAATGATTAGATACCCCAAAACAAAACACTCCTGGATCACACCAGTCCACCATAAGAACTGACCGAAACACAAATATAGTTTAAAATGTTTATTTCAACTATTGTGCTCTAGAATGCTGTATACGAGCCACAACCAGCAGCAAAATGCATAAAATCAACACAGTTAGTATTGCAGCAATGCCATATATCATAAAGGGAGATGTCTTCATATAAAGACTGTGGAGAAAGGACTATAAGGCCTAAACCCTCCCGTTGGTAAGAAGAAGTATTATTATATAATAGAAGAGCTCTGGGCTTTGTCAGCAGACCCCATACCTTCATGCCTAGATGGTATGTCTACATCATAGGAACCGCATTGCTCTTCACACTGGAAAGCTCCCTCTCCAAGTGTGTGCTACCTAAACATGCATCCCCATAATATCGAAACAGGAGTTTTCAGCAGCAGCTGTATTAGTATATTCTGTCTAGGTGCTAGGGACTGACCAGAACAGAAAAAAGGGGCATTTTTTATTGACCTTGCTCACAGTGTTCAGACTAAACTCCAGGAACAGGCTGAGAACTAACCAAACAGACGGTTCTCATGTGAAAGGCATACACAGAGTCTTGTACAAATATAGCCATGTAGTAATGGGTGCAAAGTCAGCATCATGGCTAATGGGCTCATGCTAACTTAGCGATGTTGACAATGTCCCTATCGGCCAAGTGACATTATTCTAGTCCATTATGTTTGATAGGGTGTGAAATAGTTGTGCAAATGAAATTGTACCATCGATTGCACACTGAAGGGAAGCAAAATGCGGACTAGCAATGAGGATGTTGCCTTTAAACTGGCAAAACAGAACTTTTTTGCTACTTTGTTTCCTTACTGACTGTGGAAGGCATGCCACTGAATCACAGAGACACCATCTCTCCAGTGGTATGGGACTTCACAAGGGAAGAAATCGGACTTGCTCGAGGAGTCAAGCCAGTTTCTAACCAAATGCAGAGTTTCTGATAACACCCCAGTACAATCTGACCCCAGAAACAGGGGCAGGGATTACACCTGTAATTGAATCCATGATTGTGCAGGACATCCTGAAGGAGATCATGGGAAGTCCGTGAATTTCTCCTATTTTGGGTTTGCAGAAGCCCAATGAGAAATTTCACATTTTCCAAGATCTTCGGAAGATCAATATCGTTGTGATTTCTTGTTGTTCCATGGCACTGAATTAATCTGTGATCCTATTCCAGATTCCTTGCGAAGCTGAATAGTTCTCAGTGATTGACCTCTGGCAGACATTGTTCTCCATTCCATTGCACAAGGAGTGACAATTTTGATTTGGTTTCCATCTGGGGAATCATGTCTTAACGTGGTGTTGTATCAAGGGTGTACTGAAAGTCTGCCCATCTCCAATCAGATCTTCAAAAATAATCTTGAGAGTTTGATCCTGTCCCAGTATTCAGTGCTGGTTCAATATATCAATGACCTTCTCATCATTCCTTAAATGCGAAAGGCCTGTAGGGATGATACTATTATCGCCTAACTGTACCACCTGTCTGACAATGGGCACAAGGTGTAACGTCCTGGCTTTCTCGGGGTTGGGACAAACAGACGACGGACCAGAGAAATGGAGGTTTAAGGATGATTTAATAAACAGATAAACAACTACAGACAACAAAGAATACCGGTACTGGAATCACCAGTTAAAGTACGATACCCATTCACAGCTCGTCTAACCGTCCTCCGCATGCACACCGGACCCGGTATGCTCCAACGGAGGGCACAGTGCTAAGCAGTGGCCGACAATGCCACTCGACCGCTGTGAAGGGTAGTTCCAAGGTTGTGGAATCTACGGGGGGGCACGTGGGAGTCACCCGGCCGGGCTCTCTACCACCTGGGAACAGCCGCTCTACCAGTATCCCCCAGAGTACTGCCACAACACAAAGACGCTGGGAACACCTCCTAGTGTGCGTCTCTTGTATCCGGGTTTAAGTGATGATACCCAAGGTGGCGCAGAGAATGGAGGGGAGCAGCCGCTCTACCTATCCCAGTTCTCCTACGAGTGTCGATGGCTAAGACGCGGAAACACCTCCGGGATAGCGTCTTAGCTATAAGCGTGTGTTTACCCAAGGAACCAGGGTTGGGAGCTTCGGCTCGCACCAACCTCGTTTTCTCCAAATTGTCAGGCCGTTGGGAGCTTCGGCTCTACCAACGGGACTTGTGCCCAATGACGTTGAATACGGCTCTCAGAACGGGACAGGACACGGGCAGGAAGCACACGCCAGCACCTCTCCTCCGCTCCTTAGAATGTTCCTTCCGCCGCTCAACTCACCAACGGGTCCGTGTACCTCAACCAGGTACTCCGGCAAAGATCAGAATATCCGACGCCGAGTCCCAGTGATCTTCTCCTTAAGTAGTACTCTCGGCGTTGTATAACCATGACTCTTGAGTTGCATAACATGAAAACTAGGCGTTCCCCTTGGTGTTATGCAACCAGAACTCTTGAGTTGCATAACATGAAAACTAGGCGTTACCCTTGGTGTTATGTAACCAGAACTCTTGAGTTGCATAACATGAAAACTAGGCGTTTCCCTTGGTGTTATGTAACCAGAACTCTTGAGTGGCATAAGGCAATTGTTGCCGGAGGGCATTCTGGGAGTTGTAGTCCGCTCTCCTCCATGCGCACCAGGTTCACGGAAGTGGCATTGTGGGAGGGAATCCATGTGTGGGAGGGGATTCCTGACAGTACATCCCCCTCCCATCAGCGCCCCCCATCAGGACCAGCACAGGAAGGATATCGACGATGGAACGACGATACCAGACGAGGAGCGTGAACCCCCGCCGCAGGTTCCCATGACTGCTCCTCGGGTCCGTACCCCTTCCATGCCACCAGATACCATAGTTTGTCCCTGCGCCACTTGGAATCCAAGATACCAGCCACCTCGTACTCCACCTCCGAATCCACAGTCACCGACACCGGCGTAAGAGGCCTCACCGCGTTCGTGGGTTTCAAGAGAGAAACGTGGAACACAGGATGGATCCGCAGGGACTGGGGCAGGCACACTTTCACGTTCACCGGGCTGATGCATCGAAGGATCGTATATGGGCCCATGAAGCGGGGATGGAACACGCTACTTTTCTTGAATCTCATGTGCCGAGTAGAGACCCAGACGTAATCTCCAGGTTTGTAGACCGGTCCAGGCCTTCTCCTCCTATCAGAAAAGGCTTTATACGTGGCCTTAGCCCCCTCCAGGGCAACTCGAGAACTCATCAAGGCCTCCTTGATGCGGGCCACCCTCTTGGCTGTTGTCGGCAATCTGTCTTCCCTGACCAGGTGCAGAAACGGCAAGAACCGGGGATGATGGCCGTAGTTACTATAAAAAGGGGAGGCCTTGGTGGAACAATGTGTGGCGTTGTTGTACGCGATTTCCGCGATCCAAAGTAGGTCCACCCACTCATCCTTCCCTTGCTCTACAAAACAACGTAGATATTGTTTGAGCGACTGGTTCAGGCGCTCCGTCTGGCCGTCCGTCTGCGGGTGATAACTCGTGGACATGGCAGACTTGACGTGTAACGCCGAACACCAAGTTTTCCAGAAGTGCGACGTGAACTGAGACCCCCTGTCCGACACGATCACGTTGGGTAGGCCATGTAGTCTCACTACATTCTTCAATAACAACGACGCCAGCTCTCCTGCCGAAGGTACCTGTTTGCAAGCGAGGAAGTGCCCCATCTTCGTGAGATAGTCCACCACCACCAGTATGGCCGTCTTTCCTTGATCCTTTGGTAGCCCGACAATGAAGTCTAAGGATATGTTTTCCCAGGGTTTGGTTGGTGTAGGAAGGGGTTGGAGGAGTCCTTGCGATCTTCTGTCGTCCGATTTCATGGATGCGCAAACGGTACATGATGAACACCAATTCCGGACGTCTGTTCTCATGGCAGGCCACCAGAACTGCCGTCCTAGGGTCGCTACCGTCTTTTCGACACCCAGATGGCCGGCACAGGGAGACACGTGGCACCAGGTGAAGGCCTGTTTTCGAAGCCTAGGCGTGGGTAACAACATACATCGTCCTTTCACCGGAATCCCGTCCTTCATCTGCCACTCCTTGTGACTGCGAAGCCACCTCCGCCACATGAAGGTATGGGTCCCCTTCTGGACCCCCCTGAGGAACGTCTGTGGTTGAATCACCCCTATCACAACTCCTGGAGGGATGATGGAATGTTCGGCAACCAGCTGCGGATCCCTGGCATTCGATTGCCTCGAAAGCGCGTCCGCTTTCCTGTTCTCCGTACCGGGTTGGTATGTGATGTGGAAATTGAAACCGGAGAAAAAGATCATCCACCTCATTTGACGGGGAGACAAATGCTGGGCCGCCGTCAGAAACTGGAGGTTTCTGTGGTCCGTATACACTGTAACCACGTGTCTGGCCCCCATTAACAAATGCCTCCACTCAGCAAATGCGTCCTTTATTGCGAGTAGTTCCTTCTCCGCAATATGGTAATTGCGTTCCGCGTCGTTCAATTTACGAGACATGTACGCCACAGGATGGAGCAAACCCGACATCTCATTCCTCTGAGATAGAATGGCACCCAGCGCCACATCAGAGGCGTCCGCTTCTACCACATAGGGTAATTCCGGATTCGAGTGAGCTAGCACCGGGGCGGTGCTGAAGGCCTTCTTGAGGGCCACAAATGCTTTTTGTGCTTCCGGTCCCCACACGAACTCCTGAGACTTCCTTAGTAGTTGCGTGATCGGGGCAACCAAGCCTGAAAACCCCTCAATAAAACGCCTATAAAAGTTGGCGAAGCCTATGAAGCTCTGGACTTCCTTTACTCCTCGGGGCACCGGCCACTCCTCCACCGCTCTGATCTTGCGTTCCGCCATCTCCTGTCCGTTGGGGCTCAGCATCACCCCAAGGAATTCCACTGATGTGACGTGGAAGTCACATTTGCTGAGTTTGCAGTATAGCATGTTTTCCCTCAGTTTTTTGAGAACTGCGGATACGTGCTGTACGTGTTCTTCCTCTGAGTTGGAGTAGATGAGTATGTTGTCTATGTAAACGACCACGTAGATATCCAATACCTCCCGGAACACCTCATTGAGGAAGTATTGGAAGGCGGCAGGGGCATTGCATAGTCCGAACGGCATGACGAGGTACTCAAAGAGCCCGAACCTGGTCTTAAAGGCGGTTTTCCATTCGGCGCCGTCCCTCATGCGCACAAGATGGTATGCCCCCTTGAGATCAAGCTTTGTGTATATTTGGGCCTTTTTTACCTGTTCCATGAGAACGCTTATGAGAGGCAGGGGGTACCGTTTTTTTATGGTTATCGCGTTCAAGGCCCTAAAGTCCACGCAGGCCCTCAATTCGCCATTCGCTTTCGGAATGAAAAAGAGAGGCGATGCGGCAGGGGATTTCGACGGCCTGATGAACCCCAGCCCTAGTAACTTATCCAAATATCCCCGTAGATGTACGTTTTTGGGTTCTGTGAGCGCATACAGTCTGCCGCTGGGAACGCTAGCCCCCGGAACCAGGTCGATTTGGCAGTCGAACGGTCTATGTGGAGGGAGCACCTCCGCTCGGATTTCATCGAAGACGTCCCCGAAACTGTGATACACTCTGGGCAGCTTTACGTCCTTTTCTGCTGCCGTGGCGACCGTGTGACCTTCGCCTACCTCACCTTCGTGGGGGTCCTGCCGCATGCCGCACCATTGTTCACAAAACGGGGAAGTCATCTCAATGTGATGCGTAGGCCAATCCACCGTTGGGTTATGTTTTTGGAGCCAGGGTAGACCCAATATGACCCCGTACTGCGGGGCTCTGATTATGCTAAAGTCGATACGTTCGTTATGCAGTTTTCCGAACCTCACCGGTATTTCTCCTGTGTGCTGTCCGATAGGTCCGGTCACCAGACTTCTCCCATCCACTGCATACACCTCCTCTGGTATCTGTTTGGGAAGGAGAGTGAGACCCAGTCTCCGTGCTTCATTGTAGTACATGAACATGCCCGTGGCTCCTGAATCAATCATGGCTACCACAGGTATCCACTGGTCCTGCACTCCTACGTGTAAGGTAATAAACAAATGTCTTCGCCCTTTTTGATTCGGGCTCAACATGGAAGGGATGTGGGTGTGACTCCAAGATGCCCCTTCCCTAGACCCGGAGTCCCTCAGTTTTCCGCCAGTGCTTCCACCACTGCTGTCACCGTTTTGTTCGCTCGGTATCGTGAGGTTTTTGGCTTGGCTGGACACTCGCGTACATAGTGCCCCTTTTTCCCGCAGTAAAGGCAAAGGCCTTGCTTGCGGCGTGATTCTTTTTTAGTGGCTGTAAGGCTCGCCCTTATAGCTCCTATGTCCATGGGTTCCGTCCTGGTGGAGGAGTTGGTCTCAGGGCCACCCATCGAAACATACGATGGCAGCGCTTTCCCTTTCCTCTTGTGATCGCCCTTTCTTTCGTTCAATCTATGGTCCAGCCGTAGCACCAGGTTGATCAAGCCTTCACATGTCTTGGGTTGGGGGTCGATTTGTGCTACCACATCTTTGAGCTCTTCGCTCAAGCCCTGGTGAAACAGCGCGGTTTGTTTGGCTATGGGCCACTTGGTTTCGGCCACTAACCTTCGAAAAGCATTAAGGTACTGCACCAGATCATTGTTGCCTTGCCTCAGCTCCAACATCTCTCGGTCGGCAGTATACGAGTCCGCCCTTCGATCAAACACCTTCAAGAATTCCTCGCGGAAGGCTCCCCAATCACATAGGATAGGGTCGTCCCTGCTCACCAGTGGGACTGCCCATTGCGCCGCGTTCCCAGCAAGATACGAGATCAGAAAGGCCACTCTGGCTTGGCTGGTAGGAAAGGCCTTTGGTTTGCAGGACAGATGCTGTGCTACTTGAGTGAGGAATACCTGCACTGTGTTGGGGTCTCCGCTGTACCTCTCTGGTGTCGCCAAAGGAATGGCTACGGGCATCTCTACCACAACTGCAGGAGCCGTGGCCGTGTGAGAGGCACCCGCCTGTAGCGGATCGTTCTGCAGAGCGTCCATTCTAGCCTTAACGTCTGCTGTTTCCTGTCTGGAAGCGGTGAGCTCGATTTGCATCGCGGCTAAGACGGCCAACACATCCTCAATCGTGGCCATGTCGTTCACCCAACCAGGAGATAGTTATGGAAGAGGTCGGATATTATGTAACGTCCTGGCTTTCTCTGGGTTGGGACAAACAGACGACGGACCAGAGAAATGGAGGTTTAAGGATGATTTAATAAACAGATAAACAACTACAGACAACAAAGAATACCGGTACTGGAATCACCAGTTAAAGTACGATACCCATTCACAGCTCGTCTAACCGTCCTCCGCATGCACACCGGACCCGGTATGCTCCAACGGAGGGCACAGTGCTAAGCAGTGGCCGACAATGCCACTCGACCGCTGTGAAGGGTAGTTCCAAGGTTGTGGAATCTACGGGGGGGCACGTGGGAGTCACCCGGCCGGGCTCTCTACCACCTGGGAACAGCCGCTCTACCAGTATCCCCCAGAGTACTGCCACAACACAAAGACGCTGGGAACACCTCCTAGTGTGCGTCTCTTGTATCCGGGTTTAAGTGATGATACCCAAGGTGGCGCAGAGAATGGAGGGGAGCAGCCGCTCTACCTATCCCAGTTCTCCTACGAGTGTCGATGGCTAAGACGCGGAAACACCTCCGGGATAGCGTCTTAGCTATAAGCGTGTGTTTACCCAAGGAACGAGGGTTGGGAGCTTCGGCTCGCACCAACCTCGTTTTCTCCAAATTGTCAGGCCGTTGGGAGCTTCGGCTCTACCAACGGGACTTGTGCCCAATGACGTTGAATACGGCTCTCAGAACGGGACAGGACACGGGCAGGAAGCACACGCCAGCACCTCTCCTCCGCTCCTTAGAATGTTCCTTCCGCCGCTCAACTCACCAACGGGTCCGTGTACCTCAACCAGGTACTCCGGCAAAGATCAGAATATCCGACGCCGAGTCCCAGTGATCTTCTCCTTAAGTAGTACTCTCGGCGTTGTATAACCATGACTCTTGAGTTGCATAACATGAAAACTAGGCGTTCCCCTTGGTGTTATGCAACCAGAACTCTTGAGTTGCATAACATGAAAACTAGGCGTTACCCTTGGTGTTATGTAACCAGAACTCTTGAGTTGCATAACATGAAAACTAGGCGTTTCCCTTGGTGTTATGTAACCAGAACTCTTGAGTGGCATAAGGCAATTGTTGCCGGAGGGCATTCTGGGAGTTGTAGTCCGCTCTCCTCCATGCGCACCAGGTTCACGGAAGTGCCATTGTGGGAGGGAATCCATGTGCGGGAGGGGATTCCTGACACAAGGTGTCACTGAGTAAGCTTCACTACTGTCTAAAAAAACGTGCAGTTTTTGGGAAATCAATACGAGAAAGGTAAGAGGAAGACATCACCAGAAAGAGTGAAGGCAATCATGAAAATTAATCCGACCAATACCCAAAAAGAGGTCAGAAAGTGAATGTTCGTGGGAATGGGTGGCTACGGTTGACAGTGGTTTCCTAATTTCTCCTTGATGGTGAAGCCTCTGCAGTTGCTGACCGACAAGGATGTGTGTGATACTGTCCCTTGGAATAACAACTATCTGCTTGCCTTCCTCGAATTGAGACAGGTCCTGTGTCACGGTCCAGCTTTTAGAATGCCAGATTAAACATAGCATTCTTATTGTTTTGCCATGAACAAGATGGTTATGCTTTATCTGTACTTACCCAGACACATGGAGTTGCCCGTAGACCAGTGGCTTATTTCTCAGCTATATTAGATCCTGTAGCTTCAGCGCTGCCCAAATGTCTAAAATCTGTTGCTGCAACATGTTTCAGTATAGAATAATGTGAAAGCATTGTGATGGGTCATCGTCTTACAGTATATGCACTGCATTCAGTTTAACTTTGGATGACGAGAATCAAAACACAGTATTTGACAAACAACAGGCTGACAAGAAATGAGCTGCTAAAAATGTCACTCTGAAGCAGTGTCCTGTGTTAAATCTTACTACCTTGTTACCTCCTCTATGGTGAGGATATGGATTCACCGCGTACATTGCTAAATTAGCATAAGTTAGTATATGCTTGGCTGTCATGCTACCTCTTTTTCACATGTTTCTACATGACTTTGTTTTCGCAAATCCTCTGCTTGTGCTCGCTCACATGGTAACCGTCTACATTTTCACGTTTCTTGCTGTACTCTTTGGTCTTTGTCTGCACAGCGTGTTCAAGGTCGAAAAAGAATGTGCTCTGTTAATCTGCTTTGGTCAGTTCCACACATGTTAGACATAATACTACCACAGCTGCACTACTGAAAATTGAGTATTTTTAATATGGCATTGCAGGCATGTTAGGCACTTGGAGAAAACCTTTCCGAAGAGAAGAGCTGTGTTTGTCCGGAGATGTAAATAATTGCATCTAAACCTGGAGGTAAGGAGTCCCTCTGACAAAGCCCGGAGGTCTTCTATAATTATTATAAACTAGTTCCTAGCATGGGGGTGGTGGCAAGGCACATTAGGCCTTTTTTCCCCTAGCTTTAAAACATGATATCCCCGTTCATATTTTATGGAATTGTAACAATGCTCACTATATTAAGTGTATGCATTTTGCTGCTAGTATTGGCTCATGTGCTGTATTATAGAGCACATTAGTTAAAATAAACATTTTAAGCTATACTGTGTCTCTGATTACTTACGTTGTGGACAAGTATGAGTGAGTTGGTGAGAGTGTTCTTGCTCCCGCGATTAATGAAAGAGTCTGAGTTACATGTTCTAGGATGTCTAATCATCGGTAGATTTGCTGTAGTACGGAGAATGTGTGAGACACTATAGCTAGTCGGATTGGTGTTCCGGGCACTAAGGTGCGTTATTGGTACACCACTATACACTGAGGTCCAAGTTGCTTGCGTGTAGTTCTGTATATGTGCAGAATCCCTGCAACATGGCGCAACCAATGTTTGGTCTGGCTCTTATCTGCGAGACACTTGAGTAGTGCTTGTGCTTGTCCACAATCCCCTCGCTTCTGTTTCAGGAAACAGATGGGACAGTGTTACCTCCTATATTGATGTTTTTATAGGTTTTTTCAAGCTTGATGTTATTAAAAGGTGTTTACTTTTTGTAGTTACCCTCCATTGCGCTGCCACGCATTAGGTTGTTAATCATCTTTGTCTTCATGACTGAAATTGATATACCAGTGCAGAGTCGCGCAGCACTCCGGCGACATTTGACAGCATATGGAGTGCCTGGCGTGGGTGTCGATCCTTTCTTTGTAGTGGAAGCTGATCCGACACAACACTATGAAGTGTTTTATTCTTGGGTCACTTTTCCGGAAGTGGATAGTGACGATGATTTGTTCCATACTTACACTGCTTCGTATCTTCCTCACAAATATTGGCTCTGTACTAATTTTGAAGTTCCGCGCATGGCATGGCAACACCATATCTGGTTTAATGGCGCCCTCCCACACCCAGGGACTCCGATCCGTTTGGGCCCTTTATCTATCAATGGGGCCACTTGGCTGGATTTGGCTGGGTACACACCACACCCACGTTATCTGACAGTTTGAGTGGATGAACTCCGCGTGATGCACACCTCTTTAGTACAGGTGCATAGAGCTGTTGTACGATATGTTATGCGCAATGTCCAGGTGGGACCACCTGGGGTTGGTGCACAACCAGCTGGACCTGGAGGAGTGACTATTAGTACCGTTATGGTTAATTCGGTTATGGGCAAGCGTCCACAAAATAAGGATGATTTGCCTTATTGGCTTGCTGAAAAATTTGACCAGATGGAGGCAGTGTTTCTGAATACCTCTCCTGTGGAAAAACACAGGATATTGACAATTAGTTTGCAGAAAGACGTAATTCCCGAGTTAACCGATTGTAACAATTGGGGAATGGTGTTCGCGGCAGTATATGCGAAATGTTTCGGCACTCCCTCAATGACCGTACTCCCCTCCATGATTAAGTGTGTTCAAGATGAGCATAGCCCAGAAGTGGCTGTTGAATTGGGGTTGAGATTGGTCGGGGTGTTCGACGTAGTTGCTGATCTAATCATTGCTAATGTTAAGGGAGATGCAGTAAACTTTCGAGTAGCTATTGCTTTGGATCTAGTCCCAGAGCCTGACAGGCCACGCGAATTGTCGAAGATTAATGCACAGGCTTACAAAACCATTAGACACAATAGTTTAGGTGTTAAGCGTTTTGCTAAGACACCAGCTCAAACGCAAACACAACAGAAGTCCCAGTCTGAAAAAGAAGAGTGTTCAATCTTTAATAAAAAAGAATTGGAGAACTAAGAAACAGGGAAAGCAACAACAGAAACAGGGGTCACGTGCCGCATCACCGACACCCGAGTCTTCTGAGCAAACTCATGATTTGCGCGACCATGCGAGAATGAGGTCTCCCGACAGGTTTCAGGTTCCTCATCAGCGTTCTCCTCGTTCTTCACAGGAAACATCAGGCTCGCAGGCCGGTGGAGGTGAACCCCAGGATCGCGGCAGAGGTCGAGGTGCCCCACAGGGACGTGATCAATCTCATCAGACTGATGGAAAGGGGAAACAAGATGATTTTCCTCATCAGCGTCCACACTTTCAGAAAAAGAAAGTTGCAGCGTTAACAGCTAGATATGCCACAGACGGCAAGGACTCGGCTCCAGATTTTAACTTGGGCAGTAACGCTGCTCGACAGCAAAGCGGAAGTTACCATAGTGCGGCAGGCACTGCGTCCATTTATGGAGGCGACAGCAACTGACACTTTCATTGCAGTTGAAACAGCTGACACTCCGCGTGGCTCCCCCTGATAGACCATATGAAATTGTTCTCCTGATTGAAGGTGACATAAAGAGTGTAATTAAAGGGATTTTTGGGGAAAATCTGACATCTGCTTACGTTGGCAGAGGCGGATTGGCCCCCGCCTTTTGTTCTTGCTGCTCCTAAAGGAGAAGGTGATACATTTGAGTTTTTCACATAATGTATCCAAGGAGCATGCAGAGGTTTTTGCAGAAGAGTGGGCTTTGGTACTTGCACCGGCTCTGTACCGTACTAATATGGGCTGGGATAAAGACACGCCACCCCAAGAAATAACATTGCGGTCTACGCCTCAGCCACCACCCGCATATTCCCTCCAGCGGGAAGCAAAAGTCCAGTTTTTGAGATTCTGACACAGAGTATCAAGCAGTGATTGAGACATGTGTCTCACAGATGAATAACGCTCTTTTTACCGTTACCAAACCCGATGGGTCATACAGCATAGTTTTGGATTATCGGCACGTGAACTCTCATTGTCGCACTTTTGCAATACAGAATACCCATAGCTCTGCTCTTGAAGACAGTCTTGTTCATAAAAAATATAAAATTACACCTGACATTTCCAATGGCTTTTTCAGTCACAATCTGTCCCCGGCATGCAGTCAATGGACCGCATTTACCGCCGGTGGTAAACAAAAAGTATTTAGGCAATTAGCTATGGGCTACAAACATAGCCCCGGAGTTTTTCGCCGCCCGTGTTGTCGCTTTGCTGGACAGCATAGACCCAGATGCGGATTCGTACATTGATGACATTTATCTCACGGATGACCAATTATGGCCGCATCTCTGCCGTGTTGACTGCATGATTGTTTTGTTTGTGGACTACGGTTTCAAATGTAGGGGTGGGCGGAATTTGCGAAAGTGAGTTTCGCAAATTATCGCAAAAATGTTAAAAATCTCCGCAAACACGCGGAAATATCGCGAAGATGCGGAAGTTTTTTTCCCGCCCGTTCGCGGTATTTTCTGCGTGGTCGCAGCTCGCCAACTTACCCATGCGGTCGCTCGCGGGCGCAGCCATCTTGTTTTCACTCTTCTCGCAGTGCATGATCACAAGAAGAAAGACGTGATCGCGCGACCAATGACATTACTGCGAACTGTCGCGAGACAGCGCAAATGGCTACCAACAATCCAACATATCGTGGAGAACACGACCGGATCGGGAAAACTTTTCGGCGAACGCGGGGAATCAGGTAAGGCGATCGCGCGCGCGCGAGAATGTATTATTTTACAGCGCGAGCAAGAAACAAATTATCGCTAAGCTGCGGAATGCGGAAATTTTTACATTTTCGCGCTCTCCGCGGAACGCGAAAATGTCAAATTATCGCAATTTCCGCGAGCGGAATGGAAATTTAGCCCAGGCCTATTCAAATGTAACTTTGCAAAATCGCACATTGCAGAGTACACCGTGTTGTACTTGGGCAATGAGTTCAATAATGAAGGTAGAGGCTTAACACTTCGCATAGAGAAATGCGCACGTTTGCGACCTCGAACAACCCTCAAAAAGCTTCAATCAGTGCTGGGATTTTTGAACTTCGGACGTACTTACGTTCCTGAATATGCCCAGCGTATCAAGCCTCTTTATGCAATGATACAACCAACTTTTTCAAAAACCTGCTGGCTCCTGGAACATTCAACTATCCTGCAATCTTTGCAGTCTGATCTTCTTGAATCTAAATACTTGTTAACACGTGATAACCACACAAACCTGGTGATAAGAATCGGGCCAGGGGCAGTGAGTTTTACATATTTGAGGTTTAATTCTGCTTAGGGTCCAGCTGCACAGGAGATATGTCAGTTCTTCTGGGTCTGGTGGGTCCATAGATTGACTTTCAGGCCCTCTTCAAAGTTACAGGACTGAGGTGGCAACACTTAGCAGAGCAGCGCTCACAGATGGCAGAGCCCAGGGTGCTGAGTTCAAGATTGTTCCTTGCCTGTTATACTTTGTGCTTTTTGGCACTATTTTCACCTATATCTTGAAAATTGCACCATTCCAGTTCTATTGATTGAATTTCTGTAATTTTGGTCTTAAATTAATTATAACATTTTACACTATTTTTCTGCATTTGTTTGGGATTTTCTTGTGTTGTGTTTTGATTTATTAGTTTTTGTATTGCTGCATAAATACTTTACACATTGGCACTAAGTTAAGCCAGACTGCTCTGTGCCAAGCTACCAGAGCTGAGCACAGGTTCATTTGGGGTTTGATTGTGACTTCACACTGCCAAAGATTGTGGTTTCTGCTTGAGGAGGGATTCACTCCCTCAACCATTAACCCTATTTCTCACATCAAATGTGGTAGGTGACAGCTCCTCCCCCTCATCTAGTCAGAGATGGACAATCCTGCCAACACCTATGCTCATTTGTCCCACTATCTGGGAGCAATATAGAAAGACCAACTGCCAGCTACACCTAGTCATGTGCAGGCATCAAATGGTTGGCACATGAAAATGGTAAGTTTCTAAAACGGACATTTTAAGAATTGTGACATAAAATCTGCTTTACTATTAAAGAGGGTTTGAAATTACAATTATTTCAACACCAAAATCGACATTCCTACCTGCTCCTAAATGAAAGTTTTTACTTATTAAATGGAATAATTGAACCCAATGATATCCTATGGGAGAGGCAGGCCTTGCAACAGTGAAAAATGAATTTAAGAGTCTTTCCCTACCGGGACATGTAAAAGTTGGAAGTACATGCCCAACTTTCTAACTACACTGCACTCTGCTCTGTGAGCTGTGCCGGGTCTCCCCAAGGATCAATCAATCATCCATAAATCAGGATTTATAAAGTGCGGCTAATCACCCGATAGTGTATCCAGGCACATGCAGGTCTTGGTGGCTTATTCGAACAGCCAGGTTTTGAGGGTCTTTCGGAATTCTGGAAGTGAGGTGATGGTCCGGAGGTGCGTGGGGAGCCTGTTGCAGGTCTTTGGTGTGATGTGGGAAAAGGAATGTCCCCCACTTCTGCTTTGGCAAATACTTGGAGTCACAATGCATGCCATTACCCTGCATGCCGTTACACCACATACCTTTACCCTAACTTGCTGTCGGGGGTGCGCTGGAAGTTGGAATAGTATAATTTACTATTCCAACTCCAGTGTGTGCAACAGTAGGTAAGGTGTTGGAGTTAAATTCAACACCTTCTACCCCATGCAATAAGCCTTTCGCATTGTAACGACATGTGGGGTAATGGTATGCATTGAAATGCATGCGTTGTAACATTTGTTTCCCCAACACATCATGGTGTGAAAGGCAGCCTCACTGGAGCACAAGGAGGATGGTAGCAGGCCAATTTCACTAGATATGATCCAAGCCGCCCCCTCCATTCCTGGACAATGCAGCACAGAAAACATTGGTCGCTGCATTCCATGAAAAATCACTAAATCATCAAATCTTACCCTGTTAGCTCTATGATACTAACGCTAAAATAAATGTATGATCAAGCAGCAGGTTAAGACATCATTTCCGCCATATCTGCATTTTCCAGTTGGTTTGGATCTTGTTTCACATGGAGCCTGATTCAGAAAACCTTTCTGTGAGTACTTAATAATAAAAGTATCATGATTGATAGAAGTGAAGACAGGAAATAAGAGTCCCACCCACGAATTGTTATGCTTACTTACCTTCTTCAGGGGAAGTCAAACCATTGCCGCCTATTCACTGATCACCCGATTTTGAGTCAGCCATTATAGGAATACTCTTTCTAATTTCCACGATTATAGGTGATAGAGCCTCCTTATTTAGTTCCTTGAAATATTTTCTTTAATGACATTACCACCTTTAATCAGGCCTCTAGATATGGGTTGTATGGGTTCCCCTAACTATGAAGGCTCTTTCCTGTTAGCACAACTCCAGTGGCTACTGAAATCTTAAGTTAGACACTCTTGCAAACCCATTAAATGCTGGATGTTCAATGGGGCGAAATGGAGAGTTCGGCTGAGTATCTTAGGGCTTTAATGTTGGAGTATGTATAGGAAGTTATTGGGTAATAAAATGCCTTACTTTTCTTAGGTGCCCCTGAGGTCTGTGATGGTGCCTCCCTCAGGAGTTGTCTAGTTTAAAACAATGATAAGGTAAGAAGATGAGATGGAAACAATTGAGAACTTATATCGTGAAGGAGTGTTCTCCTCCTTTGCAGGGTTAAGAATAGGCACTGAGGAAGTCGCTGGCCAGTTTCTGGGGCTGTGGTTAGTGAGGTACCGGAGAAATGGATATTGGGAGCAACAGAACCCCTAAGAAATGATTCCCTGACAGTGCTACTGATTCTAGGGGAAGGAGGTAGGAGAGCATTGTCACACTGTATTACCTACATACAACACTAACTCCAGCAACAGAAGGGCAGTGGGAGACAAGCCTCCCAATTTTTTGTTCAGATAAATATTGGTCACATATGTAAGAAGGTGTCAAGTCAGTAAGTGAGAAACAGGGGCTTACATTTATGCAGAATGATTTGCATCAGTTAACAGGGATTTTCTCACGAGCTTCTGATTGCTGAACAAACTGTTAGTCCCTTTGGACTCATTTCTAGCATATTGTCTGGGATTGTAGATTTGACAGTTCAATATTGAAGACAGATTATTGAATCTATTAACAGAATGATACCAAGTATAGGAATTCTTTGTTCTTTCTTACACATTGGTTCACAATTAAAAGACAAAAATGAAGACAAATTCATTTGGTAATACCAGTGTTCTGCTATTAAGTATCCCCATACGTCTCCCAATAAAAATAGTACCCATCTTGCATGACTGGCTGAATCATCCACAAGGGGAAAAGCTCCAAAACACAACATAAGTATCTCAAAATGTTTGTCTTGTATAATGACCTGTTCTGCCAATGTGGGTAACCTCCATATCTAGGCCATACTCAGCTGCCACCCAGGGAAACCTACAAATCCAAGATATTTCTGAGAAATTTATACTGGCTAGAGTCCACAATGGTATGACTTCTAAGGAATGCTCTAACTTGTCTCACCCAAATACCATGCAAACCTCACACTTGGTGGTTTGGTTTGAAATCCAAATGCTGCTTACAGTTTCAGTAACCTATGACACCATTGAAGTGCATAATGTATAAAAGAATGATGCCAGTGCCCAAGGCTGCACTTCACTGGTGCTATTAAAAATCAGCATTCCGAATACCAAGACTGCATAGTTTTAAATGCCCCTCAGGCTCCTTTATTCCACTACCAGACACAGCTTCCCCTTTATATTCCTATTGACTGTCCCTGCTTTCCCTTTATGTCCCAGATTTTCTATATTTCTAATACCCATTGTTTTCCATTTTTTTTGTATTTATCTCTCTCGCTCATGGTCAATATCTGATGAGGAAAAATAAGTGTCAGTCCCCAAAAATGAGTGCCAGTAAAGATGCACCAGTAAACACTGCCATAAAATAAGCACAGCACCATTGACAACAAAACATTATTGGTCCGCATGAGAAATGGGCTGTAATCGACACTTTGTGCCATGAAGCAGTAAAATATCACACAGACTTTTTTTGGCTTGAAACTTTATTTTGGTAATCTTACCATGCCATGGCCAAAAACATTAGTTTCCATTTCTTGCTTTGAGAAAGATCTTAGCATTTCGGCAGCCTGTCAAGGAAGTATCACGCTGATTCTGATGGGTCTGTGAGATTCAAGGGAGTTGCGAAGTCCTGGAACCAGGTAAGTCACCGCAGTGTCAATTCTGCTTGGCGTTGAGCTGCACAGGAGATATGTCAGTTCTGCTGCGTCTGGTGGGTCCATAGATTGACTTTCAGGCCCACTTCCAAGTTACAGGACTGAGGTGGCAACACTTAGCAGAGCAGCGCTCACAGATGGCAAAGCCCGGGTGCTGAGTTCAAGATTGTTCCATGCCTGTTTGGCACTATTTTCACCTATATCTTGAAAATTGCATCATTCCAGTTCTATTGATTGCAATTCTGTAATTTTGGTCTTAAATTAATTATTACATTTTACACTATTTGTCTGCATTTGTGTGGGATTTTCTTGTGTTGTGATTTATTAGTGTTTGAATTGCTGCATAAATACTGCATAAATACTTTACACATTGGCACTAAGTTAAGCCTGACTGCTCTGTGCCAAGCTACCAGAGAGCTGAGCACAGGTTCATTTGGGGTTTGATTGTGACTTCACTCTGACAAGGATTGTGGTTTCTGCTTGAGTAGGGTTTCACTCCCTCAACAATTAACCCTATTTCTTACAGCAAATGTGGTAGGTGACAGCTCCTCCCCCTCATCAAGTCAGAGATGGCCAAGACTGCCAACACCTATGCTCATTTGTCCCACTGTCTGGGAGCAATATACAAAGACCAACTGCCAGCTACACCTAGTCATGTGCAGGCATCAAATGGTTAGCACATGGAAATGGTAAGTTTCTAAAACGGACATTTTCAGAATTGTGACATAAAATCTGCTTTACTATTAAAGAGGGTTTCAAATTACAATTATTTAGACACCAACATCGACATTCCTACCTGCTCCTAAATGAAAGTTTTCCCTTATTAAATGGAATTATTTCAGCCAATGATATCCTATGGGAGAGGCAGGCCTTGCAGCAGTGAACAATTAATTTAAGAGTCTTTCACTACCAGGACATGTAAAAGTTAGAAGTGGATGCCCAACTTTCTAACTACACTGCACTCTGCCCTGTGAGCTGTTTCGGGTCTACCCAGGGGTCAATCAATCATCCATAAATCAGGATTTATAAAGTGCGGCTAATCACCCGATAGTGTATCTAGGCACATGCAGGTCTTGGTGGCTTATTCGAACAGCCAGCTTTGAGGGCCTTTCGGAATTCTGGAAGTGAGGTGATGGTCTGGAGGTGCATGGAGAGCCTGTTGCAGGTCTTTGTTGTGATGTGGGAAAAGGAACGTCCCCCACTTCTGCTTTGGCAAATGCGTGGAGTCACAATGCATGCCATTACCCCGCATGCCGTTACACCACATACCTTTACCCTAACTTGCTGTCAGGGGTGCCCTGGAAGTTGGAATAGTATCACTTACTATTCCAACTCCAGTATGTGCAACAGAAGGTGAGGTGTTGGAGTTAAATCCAACACCTTCTACCACATGCAACAAGCCTTTTGCATTGTTACAACATGTGGGGTAATGGCATGTGTTGAAATGCATGCGTTGTAACATTTGTTTCCATGACACATCATGGTGTGCAAGGCAGCCTCACTGGAGCACAAGGAGGATGACAGCAGTAGCAGGCCAATTTCACTAGATATGATCCAAGCCGCCCCCTCCATTCCTGGACAATGCAGCACAGAAAACATTGGTCGCTGCATTCCATGAAAAATCACTAAATCATCAAATCTTACACTGTTAGCTTTATGATACTAACGCTAAAATAAATGTATGATCAAGCAGCAGGTTAAGACATCATTTCCGCCATATCTGCATTTTTCATTTGGTTTGGATTTTGTTTCACATGGAGCCTGATTCAGAAAACCTTTCTGTGAGTACTTAATAATAAAAGTATCATGATTGATAGAAGTGAAGACAGGAAAAAAGAGTCCCCTGATCACCCAATTTTGAGTTAGCCATTATAGGAATACTCTTTCTAATTTCCACGATTGTAGGCGAATCTGATTTCATTATAAGCAATGTAAACAATGTGGCAAATTAGTGTTTGATTTGCTCTTTGTTTGGTCCTGCCTCTTCTGCCATGTCCAGAATTTTAGTTAGAGGACTTACTTTGTCTTAGAAGTGGTATACAGAGCCTCCTTATGTTTTTTCCTTTAAATATTTTCTCTAATGACATTAACACGTTTTGATCAGGCCTCTAGATATGGGTGGTATGGGTTCCCCAAACTATGCAGGCTCTTTCCTGTTAGCACAACTCCAGCCGCTACTGAAATCTTAAGTTAGACACTTGCAATCCCATTATATTCTAGATGTTCAATGAGGCGAAATGGAGTCTTCTGCTGAGTATCTTAGGGCGATAAGTAGCATTGCTGAATGTTGGAGTTTGTATAGGAAGTTATTGGGTAATAAAATGCCTTACTCCTCTTAGGTGCCCCTGAGGTCTGTGATGGAGGCCCCCTCGGGAGTATGTCTAGTTCAATACAATGATAAGGTAAGAAGTTGAGATGAAAACAATTGGGCACTTATATCGTGAAGGAGTGTTCTCCTCCTTTGCAGGGTTAAGAATAGGCACTGAGGAAGTCGCTGGCCAGTTTCTGGGGCTGTGGTTAGTGAGGTACCGGAGAAATGGAAAATGGGAGCAACAGAACCCCTAAGAAATGATTCCCTGACAGTGCTACTGATTCTAGGGGAAGGAGGTAGGAGAGCATTGTCACACTGTATTACCTACATACAACACTAACTCCAGCAACAGAAGGGCAGTGGGAGACAAGCCTCCCAATTTTTTTTCCAGATATATTGGTCCCATATTTAAGAAGATGTTAAGTCAGTAAGTGAGAAACAGGGGCTTACATTTATGCAGAATAATTTGCATCAGTTAACAGGGATTTTCCCACGAGCTTCTGATTGCTGAACAAACTGTTAGTCCCTTTGGACTCGTTTCTAGCACATGGTTTGGGATTGTGGATTTGATAGTTCAATATTGAAGACAGATTATTGAATCTATGAACAGACTGATGGGCGAGCAGTTAACAGTATCTCAAGAGCTGTGTTTGTTTGGTAAGATGGCCAGAAATAAAATTAATAAGCACAAAACAGTAAATTCATAGATCTTGCACAGGTCTTAGCAATACCACTGGAAGGCTGTGATTGCCCCAGGTACGATTCCCTAGATGCAAGAATTGCAAAAATGGGTAGAGTTTCAAGTAGCAGTGATACCTGCGCAACACAAACAGCTGGGTAGGCATTTGCCACATGATGTCTGAAACATGATATTGTCTATGCTCGAAGCCAAGTCTGGGGAGATGTTTTGTAATCAAGATGTTTTGTTATGTTACGTTATGTTAAACAGTGTTATTGAGCACGCGGCTACCCAAAACACCAGGCTTACCGGCACTGATAGAAGGAAATATCTGAACAAAGAGTTAGCTGAAAGAATATTGGGGCATATCAGCAACAACCGGCGATAATTATCGCTAAGCGCACTTAGCGCTAGGATAATTATCGCCGGCTAGCGTGGATTTTTATCGCTGAGATAGCGTGCTATTAGCAACACTTATCTCGAAAGTGATAAAAATCCTCACGCTACCTGCCTAACGTGAGATTATCGATGGAAACCCAGCGATAATCTCACGCATTGTGGCGTTAGCTTGATGATAGGGACTCACAAACTAAGCCATGATATCCTCCTTCCATAGGATATCATGGCCAAGTCAGTCCTGAAAAGACAATTGATAAGTAGGAATGCACTCCTTCCCTTGTCATTTGTACTTATGTTGCTATTGTTCAACTTATTTATCAATGAATGCGTGCAGACAGGCCCTGTGAACCGTCCCGGTCACAGTTGTTGCAAAAGCAGAAAACTCGGCCACCACCTGGTGCACCCTCCTGTCGCACTGCTATATGGAAAACTTCCCTCATATTCAACATTTATAAATTCATCCATTTTCACCTTTTTTTCATACATGTTTAGGACCAAAAAAATATGCAGTTCCTTATGCCATCACTCTCCAGAACTCCATAAATCACTGCAAAGACAGCGTAGTTCCATCCTGTTTCTTTATTTAATTTTTTCATATGTCCACTGAGTGCTCAAAAGGCTTTTCACAGTAACACGTTCAAATAAAGGTCAAGATAAAAACTTGAGGCAAAGATGACTCATAACTATCGCCCAATGCATTTCGAGCCTAACCGGCTCTTCGTCAGGGGTCTCTGTAACGAAATAAAAAGCACATCTCAGCTACCCATTCACTGCTGACATAAATGATACAAAACAAAACAAAACGTGTCTCTCTTATTAAACTTGCCCTCATTATCCCACACCTTTTATTTCTACTGTATTACACCTCAAGTATCACGGAAACCAAACAAATCTTCTCCCTCCCACGCCTCAATCCCCTTCACACTCTAATGATTACCACACCCACTACTAAAATTAAGATGTGACCAGCATATTGTGCGACCCTCCAAACTGATAGCATTACTCTCTCTCTCAATTTAACTTATGGTACTCCCTTGTTTAAACCAACTGTCCTGTTTGTCTTTATCTTCAAACTTATCAAAAGTACCTGATGCGAGTCACTGCCTGCAGCCTGACCTCTTCATGCTCCTCTCTCTTTCCTGGTAACGTTAGCAACTCTCGCTGGTGGTCAACCATTGGTTATAAAGCAGAAACCTCCCCCACGTGTAATCTCTCAAACCCCTCCTCGTGACTCAAAACACCTGAAACTGTGCTCAATAGTTTTTCAACACCTGGCGTAAACTACAGATCCCATAATGCATTCTCCAGTGCCATAGTGCTACTAAAACGGACCTAAATTGGTGAAAACCCACTCTTAAAGTTTACTAAACGAAAGGACACTTTCATTCTGAATATAAAGTAATGACCGTGACAAAAAATATGTAATGATAATAATGCATAATTAAAAATCACAGTGCTTCAGAGAAAGAAAACGTGCAAAACATAATACAACAGTCCAATGAGTCCACTGCTATGATGCAATTTTGATAGATGTAATCATCATTTTATGAAATCCACTTCCTGCTACACCGCTGTCTCTTTAGTGATTAGAATTCTCCTTGGCTGAAGTTCGATTTTATCTCGCTTTGTCATGGGGTGCAAACCAAGTTAGGACAGTGCGTTTCTTGAAAAGACAATTGATAAGTAGGCATGCACTCCTTCCCTTGTCATTTGTACTTATGTTGCTATTGTTCAACTTATTTATCAATGTCCTGAAGCAGGCGTAAGGAAAGTAGAGATAACAGGGGTTATCGCTACTTTTCTTGCCGCTATGCTTCATAGCGTGGGGCTTGATGATAGGAGAAATGTCGCTTAGCTACATTTCTCCTGTCATGTCAGGTCAGGAACGCCCACTTTGCATCTCATTAGAGATGCAAAGCTGGGCGTTACGAATTCCTACGCTAACACAAGTTTTCACGCGTTAGCTAATTAGGCGATAAAATTATCGCCTCTTTTCGGCCGAAAATGACCGCAAAAGCAGCGATAATTCTATCGCCTCGCCTTGCTGATATGCCCCATAATCTGAAAGTTATATAAAAAGATAGGTTTTCCGTTCCTTCCTGAAACTTAACAGATTGTTATTTGATCTAAGGCATATTTTGGTGGTGAGGTAGGCAAATGAAAGACCACCTCCTCTTGCTCTTTTGATTCTAGTGACCGAAAGAAGGGAGAGGTTGTTTGATCTCCATGCTCTGAGAGCTGAGTAGAGGGTAATAAGATGCTTAAGGATATGTGGGCCTGGTGAATATTTCAACCTGTGGGCAAAGCATAGGGACTTTATTTATTTTCTTTTTTAATTGGCATTCAGTGAAGTTGCGCAAGAGCCAGGAATGCTGTATTAATATTAGGCACAGCTAGTAAGGCTTGTGCCACTACATTTTGAATGACCTGCATTTTTTTTGTGACCTATGCCGGACTACACAAATACAAGGAAATGCCATAATCCAGGCTTGACAGAATGAGGCCCTGGATCACCGTCCCATTACAATACAGGAAAAGCCATTTGAGAATTTTCCTGAGGGAACATAGCAGCCTAAAACACATGCCTGCCACCTTCTTTGGCTGGGAAACCATGGTCAGTTCTTTTCCCAGGATGACTCAAAGGCTCTTAACGCCAGGTTTAGGGATGGAGTACTCCCCCCAAACAACCACAAATACCTCAGTTTTGTAATTTAATTTAAGACAGCTTGCCGCCATCCAGCTGGCCACCTGTTCCGTGCATGTAATAAGCTTCTTAGAAGTAGAATTGGTATCAGGACGCATAGAGAAGACAATCTGCGTGTTGTTGGCATCGGATACCATTGTGAAGCCATCAGAGGAGATGATGTCAGATAGAGGACAAACATATACATTGAAGAGTGCAGGGCTCTAAGAAGAGCCCTGCAGTACTTCATATTCCACCTTATGCATTTCTGACCAGAGAGGTCATTTACTCACTTGAAAACTTTTGTTGGCTAGAAACAAAGTTAGCCATTTTAATGTGGTCCATAAGATACCTATTGTGTCTAGCCTGTCTCTCTAGGCTGAGTCTGAGACAGTGTTGAAAGCTGCACTCAAATCAAGAAGAACAAGCATAGCAGATCCACTGGGGTCACGTGTTATTTTCAGGTCCTCGTGGCCAACAGAAGAGCTCCATAATACAGCCATGGCAAAAGATCACTTGTGAGTGATGCACCAGGTTATTAGTTCCATAAAGTTTGAGAGAAAGCCATTTCAAAGTTATTTAGGATTTTGCTTATCCCTGGAAGCAATGAGATATTTTTTTGTGGCTTATCTGTGTCAAAGTAGGCTTTTTTTAACAATGGACGGATAATTGCATGCTTTTGTGCATGGGGACAAGGTTCACCTCAAGAGAGAAATGATATAGCTCTAGCATCCCCTGGGAAAAGACGGCACCCTAGAAATTGGCTATTTTTATGTATGGATGATAGCTAGGAATTTTACGTAATGAAAAAATAATTGCATAAGATAAGCTAAATCTATTATGGTCTTATATCTAGATTTTTGGGCAATTTCGGAAAACAAAGAAAAACAGGTAATTTGATTACACTCTCAGCCAGCATTATATTTAGCACAACATTTTCATATTTAGATGTCATTGGGAGCTGCACCACCACATTGAGAAAGGCTGCATGATAATCAAGTTAAACATTTGGGAGGGCCAGCCCCCCCTGAGTTGAGTCTAATTGTAATAATGCTAATGCAATTCTGGGCCGTTTGTTTGCCCAAATGAAGTTCCTAATTACCTTATCTAAATCCTCAAAATAGGATTTAGGTATTTTGATAGGAAGATTAACAAAAATAAAAATAATGGTAAAATGGCCTTTTTATCCATAGGTATGCGAGCAAGTTCTCCCAGGGGGTCCTAGTACTATGGAAGGAAGCGTTTTTTGAATGCCTGGGGGATTTTTTATTTTGGATCATACTTAATTACTCGTTTGTCATTAATTCGGTAGTCGGACCTGGGATTTCAGCTCTTTTTCATTTAGCTTCAATTAAATCACCAGTTTTCTTTTAAATGTCTGTTTATTGAATTTCACAAAGAAAAACAAACATCAAAATGCGTTGCGTTGCTTACTACATTCAATGATTCCCGGTACAATCAGTGAGAGTAGCAGACATTGATCATTAGTCCCATGACATACACCTTGACGGGTGTCCAAATGTCTTGTAGCGTCACGCTATCTTCTGTAGCAACTAACTCCCCCGGAGAGTTCCGGGAGATGTTCATGCTGCGAAGAGAGATACGAGAAAGAAATAAGAGGAAAAGGGGGGAGGGGGTGAAGAGTGCTCTCTGGTCCATGACAGGCAGTTTGGGAGGGAGGGGTGGGGGGGCAAAGCAGACCGCTGACCACGGTATGTGTGTAAAAGGCCGCTTTATTGGAGACAGGTGCACATTACAATTTAACAACCTTGGCCGAAACGCCTTCCAAAACTAAACCTCGCTAAATATAACATACCTAACCCCGCCCCCCACCCCCTCCCCTAAATTCCTTCGAGCCCGCCCCCGCCCGTACAATACAACATTACAACAATATCAAACATTACATTCCTGTATAACCCCCCCAACAATCTCTAAATACAAACCTTCCGTTAAACAAACTCCCCTGCCTGCCCCTTTACAGCTATGGGCCCCCAAACTGTGTAACCGAACTAAACTTACCAACCTATCCTTTCCCTGTCGATAACCCAACTCAACAACATAACTCCACCAACCTCCGGTAAAACTATCGAAAATTCACCATAACCCCCGCCACCCAGAAAGAGGGGGGCGGTGCAACTACCCTCCCCTCTTTCTGCCCCCCAACCAAAAAATGGGCTTTAAACACCACGAGCCTGATTCTGCACATTCAAACACCGAGACAAGACCTCCCGAAGCTCCAACAAATACAAATCCATGCCCAACCTCGACAAATGTACTCCATCCCCTCGAAAAAATTCCACCGCCTCAAAACGAATATCTTTGTGCGTCACCCTCCCAAAACCCAGATCTCTGCAAAACCTGGAGATTTCCAAATTCACCTTCCTCCGGGACCTGTCAATCGCCCTGGGATTCTTTGCCCCTCTCCACACCCTCCGCGGGACCAATTCTGTCCAAAGAACGTGACAACCCGACCATCTCTCCTTCAACAACGCCAAATCCCGTTTCATGGCACGCAATAATACCACCCCTTTTACACTGCAAAGATCATTCTCCCCCAAATGTAGCAGAAGAATATCCAGGCATTGTCCCTTCACCATGGCTTTGTTCAAACACGGAATCAGCTCCCTCCAAAGCATACCTCCCTTTCCTTTCCAGATCAATCGAAACAGGCTATCATTAAAACCCAAACTCCCCCCAAAATAACTCTTGCACGCTTGGACGTGTGCCCACTTGACGAAGGAATGCCCCACAATCCACACCGTCAACTCCTTTGTACGTGGCCCAGCCACCGAACCTGAAAAGAAAAACAAGAATGAGACTCAAGCCAAAGAGGTGGACGCAAGCGCCTCCGCTGCAGGTTCTCGCACATATTTGTTAAAACAGTCGGATGACCAGCGCCCTAAGCGCATTATGTCGCCCTGAGACCAACCCCGATTATGCGCTTCGGTTGCCGCCCCAATTCGAAAGGAGTGCATCCCAAACTGGGCCCCATCCAGACCCATATGCTGCAAACCCTTACGCAGCACCATGCGCAGCTGATAGTCCGTGACGCGCGCCCCATTCATATGCCTGAAAACCAAATCGCCCCTATCGCCCCCTGATAATATCTTCCATTGCCTTGCCAAACGCAGCGGACACGTGCAACTGGGGGCTCCTGCCTCTAACCAAACCCCCGTACCCATCCCCCTCTGGTCAGTTTTCGAACTAGTCAACCAAATGTTCACACCCGTGTCCAAAAAGAAAACGTCCTGCCAACGAATGCCCTTCTTTAGCTTGGTCCCGAGGAGCTCTGAAACCCGAAAAGCCCCAAAAAACATGAAAACCATAAGGGTGGCAAACAATGAAGCCTCAAAATCATCCCTGCAAACTGCAGGCAAAACTGTCAACAAACGAGCTAACATCTGCCAGGAAATAGGTAAACGGGACATCACAGTTCCCCCCCGCTCCCCAGCCCAGCCCTCGAGCATCCTGCGTCCTATTTCCCCAGCAGACGGGGAATAGCCCCAGAAAAGCTTACCCATAAAAGAAATCCCCGCCAACTTCCCCGCAATGGTGACTCTAGACAAACCCTTGTCGATGAGGTCAAGGATAAATTGAACTACATCCTCTGAACTGCGCCACCCTTCCTCCCTCCTACGCGCTCCTGAAGCCAAGAATTCCTTCCATGCCAAAGCATACGCTGCACGAGTTGAAGCAGACAAAGAACCTACCACCAGCTGAAATACCCTACGTTGCCGACAGACCAGAGGTGCTCCGGCATCGGGGTCGGTGTCCTGTCCACCTCCTTGGCCAGCCCACGGAACCTCTCCCACTGCGAACGAGACAAAGCATCTGCAATGTCATTGTCCACACCTGGCACGTGCAAAGCCCTGAATGCAATATCGTAACGCAAACAGCCCAACACAAACACCCTCATCAATTTCAAGATCTGCTCGTCCCTAGCCGACTGCCTGTTGACGATTTGCACCACAGCCATGTTATCCACACGGAACAGGACCCTCTTATGTTCCAGCTCCTTGCCCCAAATGGTCAGAGCCACCAACAGCGGAAAAACCTCCAAAAAGGCAATGCTCCGCCCACCGTTCCTCCACTCCTGCGGCCATTTCTCAGCACACCAACGCCCTTGCCAGTAGATGCCAAAACCATCACTGCCCGCTGCATCTGAAAACATTTGTACGTCCCATTGCACATCCTCATCTCTGGCCAGTGGAACTCCGTTAAAGGAGTGTAAGAAAAAGGACCACATACGCAGGTCTTCCTTCACACCTGCTGACAAACGCACATGATGGTGAGGTAAATGCTGACCCGCCAAAGCCCGGCCCAGACGCCTACAGAAAGTCCGACCCGCCCGTACAACCCTGCAAGCAAAATTCAAATGGCCTAACAGCACCTGGATGTCCTTCACTGTCACCTTCGGCCGGGCCAACATCAAATCCAGCAACGCCAACATTTTGGATTTCTTATCCTCGGGCAAACGGGCCTGCATTGCAACTGAGTCAAGCTCAATACCCAAAAAGGAGATAACAGTATCAGGACCCATTGTTTTCTCCGGCGCCAAAGGCACCCCCAATTCCTCCATAATCTCCTGAAAAGACTCCAGAGCCTGCCGGCATTCCAAAGAGCCCGGAGAGCCCACAAAGAAGAAATCATCCAAATAATGGGTGACCAAGCTGTGACCAGTGCGATGCGTGAAAAACCATTGCAAAAAAGTGCTGAACAGGTCAAACAGAGCACATGACACCGAGCAGCCCATTGGTAGGCCCCTGTCCACATACCATTTACCCTCGAACTGTATACCCAACAACGGCCAATCGTCCGGATGAACCGGGAGCAGCCTGAAAGCCAACTTGATATCACACTTTGCCATACCTGCAGCTGCGCCCGCGGTCACAACGAGTGACATGGCGACGTCAACTGAGGAGTATGACACCGAAGCAGCGTCTTCATCGATAAAATCATTGACTGACGACCCTTCAGGCCATGACAAATGCTGAATCAGCCGAAACTGCCCTTCCTCTTTCTTTGGCACCACACCAATAGGGGAAATGATCAAATTATGAACTGGCCACTCTCCAAACGGGCCTGCCATCCTCCCCTCATGCACTTCTTTACACAATTTTTCACGCACCACCAGAGCGTGTTCTGAGGCGGATTTCAAATTATCCGCCCACCTTCTCTGCCGGGGCCCGTGGTACCCCAAATGAAAACCCCACCTGAAACCATCAAGAATTGTCTGCTTTGCCACCAAATCCCCGAAACCCTTCAATGCTTCCTCAAGCTGAGCCAATTTAATTGGCGTAGGAGCCCTTTGGCCCAGAACCCTGTGCGCCCCTACCTCCCCGACCACCTTGTGACTGCTGCGCATTGCTAGACATCCCTGCGCCTGCCTGCTGCCCTTGCTGACCGCCTGGTGGCCTAACGCCCCAGCAATTGACGAGAGAGTGGCGCTTGCCGCACTTGGAACACTCGTGCCTATATTTGCAGTACGCCCGCGTACATAGGCCTTTGTTGAAATCCCAACAAGCTCCGACCCCAGTCTGTGACGCGGCTGAGCCTCCCACCCCACCCCGGGTGGGGTTGCCCTGAAAGGGCCGGTAAACTAGAGGCAGACCACTAGCCGTGAAAATAGTCTTACCTCCTGGTGCAGCCCCCATTGTATGCTGCCACAAATCATTATCAAGCTCACCCCACTTTGCCTCCGGGTCCCAAGCCATGCGGGCCCTAAATTCTTCATCATACTGTGCCCAAGCGTACCCATTGCCTGTAATCTAGGCCTTCCGTATGACGTCCATATACTTAAATATGGCCACACAGCGCTCGGGAAATTTTTCACAGTAGACACTGGCATAAATTAAAAATGCCGCCGTCCAATTTTCAATCGTCAGCGGCACCTTAGGGCGCTTCGCCAATTCATACTCCTCCTCCTTAGAGCCCTCCTTAGACCTCACCTCCCTGTGTAGTAGCTTCAGAAGTTCCACATATTCGCCCTTCCAAATCCGCTCCTTGGTCGCTAACATTAAATGGGCGCCTAAAGGCTTAGTCACCCCCATATAAGAGAGCTTCTTAATCTTTAACTCTTTGCTCTGTGGCTTGTCCTTACCCTCACTTACCTCCGTATTTGACCCAGTCTCTACCTTAGCCCCCAGAACCGCTCCCTCTGACCCCGTGCCAACTCCTGCATCTTTCACATATTTTCCTTTATATAGCCTCCCCTCCAAAACACCCCCATCCCCATCTTCCCCCGACCCCACAGACACCATAATAGGTTTGGCCCGTGGTTTAGCACTCTCACCTGGCTCTAAGGAGGGTGTGCGGACCGACTCCGACCGCCTCGCCGACCTCTCAGAATGATCCCTTGGAGGATGCGCCCTGGCCGACGGGCCGTGCTCTCCTTTGGATTTCACCACCACTGGCTGTGCAATGTGTGCCGCACCAGACACCTGTAACATACTGCGAGAAACATTAGAGTGACCCCCCTCCTCAAAACCCCTTATTTCCCCTTCTTCAGGGCTGTCCTCCTCATAATCAAGCAAGAGTGGCTCTTCCACCATCAAATTCTCTTCAGCAAAATCCACCACACGGGCCTTATCGGACCCAGAATTATGCCAACCGGCCTCCGCGGCCTTAAAACCAGCTTGCGGGGGAGCCGACTGTACACGCCGGTCATCCCCCCTACTTTGAGCAACATAACCATCCATCTTGTTTGAAAAATCCGTCCATCTTGACCGCCGTGACGGTGGGGCCAGCGAGGCCGCGCCGGACCTTCGTGAGCTGGCCGCGACGGGATCCCCCGTTGGTACGGAATGTGCCGCGCAAGGCCTCACCCTCCCTTCTCCTTGGCGATACTGGGCCGCACCTCGCCCTACCGAGTCCGCTGCGCTGCTACTCTTCTTGACCTGAAAAGAAAAAGGTTGGACTGGTGTGCTGGGTCCCTGCAATCTAACCGCGCCGCCCGCCCTATGCTCACCTGAAAAAACCTCCCTAGACTGCCGACCCCCAGAAAAACCCGCCTGCACCCTACCGTCCGCAAACACCGGCGACACACCCTCCTCATCCCCACTCCAATCCAGCATCGCCTGGACCACCGCAGACGCCTCTCCCGTCGCCCGCGACACCCCGCCAACCCGCGAACTGCCACGAGCCCCTACCCCCGACTCCAAATCTCCCCCGCGCCTCCGAACCTGGAACGAGCCCGACGCAGCTTCCCCCCCACTCCCCCGGACCCCCTCAGACCAGGAGGGAAAAATATCCAGACCGTCCCAAGCCAACTCTCCCCCAGCTGGCTCCAAATCCCCAAACACCATCACCTCCTCCTCACCCTCCCCACACTCGCTCCTGCCCTACCCCGACCTTCCTGAACCCCCAGCGAACGAAACCCCCCCCACGCGAAGACACAGAGGCCCGCGAAACCCCGAAGTCCCCAGAAAAAAGTAACTCCTGCTGAGAGCCCCACCCCCCCACCTGGGCCCACTCCCCTTCCCCCATAGAACTCGTCCCTACAGACCCCGGCCCACCCCTTGTAGATAAAGGGGGGGAAAACAATAGCGGGCTCTCCCCTCCCGTGGCCCCCACCACACCTCGCTCTCCCTCTTCCCTAGACCCCTCGAAAACGCCAATGCCCTGCCCCACGCTGTCCTGCTCTACAAAGGCATCCTGTAAAGAAAGCGAGGCCACCTGCTGGGCCCTCACGCCCCCTGCGCCGCCTGCTCTGGCACCCGCCTCCCTGACAGTATACGCGCAAGGAGAACAGACGACACGCGCCACACGCGCGACCTCCCGACCCGCTCCGCGCCCGTCACCGCCCTCCGCCTCTGACCTATACAGCGCCGGAGCCTCCGGCAAAGAAGAGGAACGCCTCTCATATACGCGCCCTCCCCCGCGCCTGCCCCTCACCGCGGGGGAAGAATACGAGCGCCCCGCTGACGCCGGCCCCCTAGACGCCATCTCTTCCAGGCACCAGCCCTCCCGACCCTCCTCACTCAGAGCTCCCAACTCCCCCACCGGTACGGGCGCCCTCCGCTGCACGCCGACAGCTGGGGCCGCCTTCCAAGCGCACTGGCGGCCCCGTTCACTCACCGCCATGGGCTTCATGCGCTTCGGCGAAGTACACGCCGCCACCGCCGCCGCTATGCCCGCCGAGGCCCGTCGCATGGGACGCGACGGCCCCGCCACCTCACCCACGACGAGGTCCATCCGGCCCGCCTCACTCAGGAGCTGGAGGGCTTCCAACACACGATAATCACCTTCCGCCATTACTAACAGCAAAATAGCACTAACCAAACTAACTGACCCTGACAAAAAACACACAGCACTAGCCTAGCTCCCAGCCACCAGGTCACCAAACCTAAAATGGTGGCCGGGAGCAGGCGCCCAAAGCATTTATACCTGGGCTGCATTTGGTTAGAAAAAAGGAGCCCAAATTCAAAAAAGGCCGCGCGGGGCCAGCCACGCCCCCCCACACGCCCCCTCCCAAACTGCCCGGGGGCGGGGACTCCCTTCGGTCGCCACCCCCCCCCAAGCCCTCCTTGTATCCGTCATTGCAGCATGCTCGGTGCCCCTGCAAGTCGTTCATGTGGTCTATACACAGTGCCTATATCACCTCAGAGATGGTCTCCCTATGATCGAGGGGGTGAGAGTCGAGATACCTTTGCAGTGGTGCCCATATGTTCTGCGGTCATGACTGTGCGGGCATTAGTTCCCAGTAGACAATTGGTTGTGGCAGAACGCTACATCCCCGAGCAACTCAGTCATGCGCGGCCTGCGCTTGCGCAGATTGCTGCTTTCCACTTTCCCAGTAAGAGTAGCATGGCCAACAATGTCCACAGACACCCTGCTCACATACCCCAGGAGGGCCACCAGTGGGGAGCGCTCAAGAACACAATCAATCATGGAGTCCAACACATCGAATATGCATTCCCAGAATCTCGCCGCCTCCGGACACTCCCAGGCCAGGTGCAAGAAGGAGGACTCAGGCAATCGGGAGTGGACAGTGGACAATTTCCTGAATGAGGGGGTAAACGTTTCCCACTGGGTCACATCGTCCACATACATGTATACTAGTATCACCTGAGGAGTCAAATCTAGGCCGTGCCGAGCCTGGTGCTGCCTAATCCTAGTACCGAGAGGCTCCGTCGCCACCGCAAATAGAAGCGGAGAGAGTTAGCGTCCTTGCAATGTACCCTGAGCCACCAGGATAGAGGGGGACACTGATCCGTTGATCCTCAATCTCGACGTCGGGGCAGAGTACAGCGGGGCATTTATTTTTAATAATGAAGGGGCTGATGCGGATACGAGAGAGGTGTGTGAAAAGGTACAGCCACTCCACGGTGTTAAAGGCCTTAGTTGCATCTCAATAAATTGTAGCAGCGGGGAGAGAGTGGTCTACTGCCTGCATGGTCACAAAGATGGCGTGATGGTTGTGTGAGGTGTTCCGTCCAGGAGGCAGGCCTAAGCAGCGTGGGCAGAAAGGGGTGCAGTCGGGCTGCCAGCAGTTTTGCGAGAATTATATTGTCAAGATTAGTCATTGACAGCGGCCTATATGAGTCTCATAGTTTGGGGGTCTTTGTCTGGTTTATGGATAGTGACAATTAACGCCTCCCTGGGAGAGGGGAACAGTGTGCCTCGCTCCAGAGTATCCCCGTACATATTGAGGAGGTGGGGTACAAGAAACATTGCGTATTCCTTGTAAAATGAAGCAGTGAGGCAGTCCAGCCCAGGAGCCTTGTCAAAGGGCATGGCCCGAATACCTAGATCACTTGACTCGTCAAGATAACTGCACTGCTCGTCACTTAGCCAGGCTAATTCAATCGATTCAAGAAGGGGGAGCAGATTCGGGTGTGCCCCTGCCTGTCACTCCAAGTACAGCTTGTTATAGAATGCAAGCATTTCTGCTTGTACAGCCTTCTGGCCGGCGATCACTTAATTGTCGCCGTTACACAGTTCGCTTATGTATTCACTAGCCAATTTTTTTCAGGAGGGCTGCCAGTGTCTTACCGGCCCGGTCCCTTTCCCCATAGTGACAAGCACATGCTTTCGTGTGCAGGTAGTGTGTCTCTCTGTGTGCGGAGTCCTCAAATTCTACTATTTTCTCTTTAATTTACCCCAAGGTTGCTGGCCGATTAGACTCAAAGTACTCAAATTCGAGCACAAGGGTTTCCCCCTCTGGGCACCTAAGATCTCCCCTGAGTGCATGCCACATACCTGCCTGCTTGGCGATGCACTTGCCACAAATTACCACTTTAAAAGCCTCCCAAATTGTTGATGGAGATTCCACAGTCCCACTGTTTAGCTCAAAGTACTCAGTTATCTCAGCTCGAATTGCCTCTCAAAAGACCTGATCCTGGAGTGCACTGGAAGGGAGCCTCCAGTGAAGGGCCTATGCTCTGTGTCGGACAGTGGGAATTCCAGCAACACCAGGGCATGGTCAGTGAGGGAACGGGCCAGGAGGGCAACCTTGAGCACCCACGTGCTTATGTTGCATGAAACAAGCCAGTAAAAGATTTTGGACCAGGTGGGACCTGCCTCAGAAACATAGGTGCCCTCACTGCCTTATGAGTGCCGGCATCACCAGACATCCACCAGATCATGATCTTCCATGGTTAGCATTTGTTCCACTGCTCGTGGGCGGGGCTGGCGTGAATCACCAGATCTATCATGTTCGGGTCAAGTCACCCCGCCACAAAATGGGCACAGGGCCGAGTGACACTGTCAGCCTTCAAACCTCATCCACATTTGGGCTGTATACCGATACAAGCCTGACCAGTTGCCTCCCAAGATCTCCAGTGACAATTACATACCTCTCCTGTAAATCGCATAGCGGCGTGCGCGTGCACCATGGGAGCCCCTTCCGGAGAATGATAGCCACACCTCTGGCGTAATTAGAGTAGCCTGCTACAAATTTCTCACCCATCCAGCCCACCCGTAGTCGCACACAGCTTGTGCCCATTAAGTGTAATTCCTTCAAAAAGCAGATGTCCACTCCTTGCCTATTGAGATATACTGCTACCAGTCGTACCTTTCGTCAATCATTCAGTCCACGTACATTCCACGTTACTGCTTTAACTATGGTCATGTGCCTAGTGGTGTCACCCATGTCTAAGGTCTCGCCCTGTCAGGCATTCTCAGCATACTACATCACCAGGTCGTTGTTGTTGATGGGTCAGAGAGAGAAAGAGGGGTTAAAGGAGGAAAGAGTAAGAAGCACATTGAAACTCGCCAATTCTGTCCCAAACCCAGTGGACCCACCCACTACAGCCCCCAACATGGCTGATAAGTATTACTCCTACCTCAAACAGGCCGACAGTGGTCAACAGTTAGAGCAAACATAGGACTCATCCCTGGGTGTGGCACCAGGAGCTCAGCATCTCCCAGAAGATGTGGGCTGGGCTTCTGGACGGAATGCCATCAAGAGGAGGATCCTCTCAGTCCTTTGAGCAAGCAGAGCAAGGTCCCAGGCAGTTATTTCAAGATGGACAGTCATTCTGGGGAAATAGGAGATGGATCATGGGGGATCATGCCTCCTGGCCAGTGATGTTGTTTCACTGCTGGTATTTTGCGGGTCGTCTACAGTCTCAGTCATTCTCATAGAGAGGGGTACTTTCCGTCCACATGTGCAGCCGATGCAAGGCGCATGAGGGAGCGGACAAACTTGGTGGCTAATTTAGGGTTTGTGAAAAGCACAGTCTTGCCCGAGTGAAAGATATGTTGCGTTGCTGGATAGAGGAGGGAATGCTTAATGTTCTGCTGCTGCAACATTCTCCTCACCGGTATGAGCTCTATGTGGCCTGCACTGTTAAAGTGAAGTCAGGGAAGAAGGAAACCATGTTGCCCTAGTTCCTCGTTTCTTCCATGTCCCGGGCTCCAGACATCCCAATCCCTGTAGTTCAGCAGGCGTGCAATGATTGGCCTGGTCGGTCCCTCTAGCGGTCGTCGCGGACAAATCAATCTGGCAGCACGTTCCATGATGCATACCGGTCATAGGAAGCCTCCAAACAGTGTTTTGAACATTTACTCAATGTAGTCTTCAATACTGGTCATGGCTGTGGTCTCTGGGATTCCCACAATGCGCAAGTTGTTACGGTCCGACCTCTCTTTGATGTCTTCATTCTGATCACATCCAACACTTTCTCCATGCAGAGCAGCTTTTCCCGGGTGGCAGTGCCCTCATCCTCCAAAGTGGAGGTGCGTCATTTTGACCACCATGGGATAAGCTCATCTTGATTCAAGACCTTGTCTCTGAGCCCATCCAGGTGATCTGACAGTGAGTCTATTTTCAGATCTATGGCAGACAGGGAGTGCTTCAGGTTCATAAACATTTCACATATGTTTAGTCTGGTATAGGATTCATGGCGGCTGCCAGAAGCTTTTCCTCTGGAGCGGTCCTTCCCCGGGAGTCTTGCGTTGTTCAAATGAGAGCTTGGGCTGTTTAGTGACCTGCTTGCCCATGGTATATGGTCATCACTTCAACACCAGGAGTGTGATTCAGCCATGCCTTCATTCCTGCATTGGCCACACAATCTGGTGATCCTTGGGTGACATAGCGCACTTACCCCCCCAGTTGCAGCCTCCTCAATCTGGCTTCTGCATGGATGGTTGGGGTGTGTCTGGAACCCGCAGCGTTCCCCCGTGATATTTAGGCCTTGGCTTTATGGGTTCCCATCACTTCCATTTGCGTGCTCTTCTCTGCCTCTCACTCTGAGGGCGATGGGTCCCGCCACTGAGGTCAGCAGCAGTGCCAAGGCCCCGTCCACTTTAGTCAGTTTGGTGGCGCCGCAACAGTCTCCCCTCATCGCTCAGAAAGCATGGAGGCCTACACCAGCGGCTCCCCCTGGGGGCCCCCCAGCGTGCCAGCGGAACCCCACAGGGCAACAGTCCACTTCACCAGCATGGGCACAGGGGTACATCCCACCGTCACAGATCTCTGTCACGCAGGGGGGTGTATCAGCAGCTGTCATCCCTTATGCTCCTCTGCAGCCCCTTTCACCGTGAGCTTGATGTGCCCTGTTCCCAGAGCTGCGCTACCCTCCAGTCAACCGGGTGGTGAGCAGGCAGGGTCAGGCCAGCTGGAGCCACTTTCCCGCTGCAGTCCATTTCTCTGCCGCGGCCACTGTGCTGGTGTCCTCTGGCACCCTGGGTGCCCACGAGACAGGCCACCACACCAAAGGCACTCTGCTACGGCAGCACTGGGGAGGATGCAGCCGACACTTCAAGGTGATCATGGGCGGGACGGCCTCCCGCTTTTTGCCACCTGATAGGACTCACCTATAGCCCCAGCCTCCAGCAGCACCGGGAGTCAGAGCAAGGCCTATTTCAGTGCAGCACATCCAGGCCCACAGACCTCAGAGGCAACACCGACCCTGTTGCATGTCCGCACCAGTGCTTTCCTGCAGTCTCAGGGCCGAGGGTTGGCAGGGCAGCTCTCCCTGGCCTTATCGGTCCCATTGGTGAGCCCCTCTCAAGCCATAGCCCACAGGGCCACCATCTTGCTGTTCCTTCTGGAGCTCACGGCCGTTCTCGGGCGTACCTTTTCCTTCGCAGTGCAGGCGATTATCGCTCCTCAAGGCACATCTGTTTACTGCCGGGGGTTTACGGAGTCTGTTCCTGCGGTTTGAGCCAGGGATGTCCGCTCACTTCAAAACATTGCCTTTACCAAAATAACTTCCATTCTAACTCATCTCCTTCATATTCAAAATATTTTATAACATTTAATGTTAAATACGAGTCTTTCCCTCAAGCTTTTGCAGGTAAGAGGGGATGGGGCAGAAATAGACAATGTATTTGGTATTGTCTGGAAGTGAGGAAGCCATGACTGCAGTGTAATATTACTGGTATTATGTAGGGCAGCTTGGCTATGGGACCACACACCTTCTCTAAAATTCAGTATTGGCACACACAAAGTTATTGCAGCTCTCTTTATAGGTGCATGGTTTGCAAATCCCACAACTATATCAACTTTTCCAACCAAAATACAATGGCAATACAGACATGCTTGATTTCAGCTTTCAAATCTAAGCGATATAGGAAGCAGCCAGGGGGCTCCTCCGCAAAAGCTAGGAGATTCGCCCTACAGCTTTTCAGCACTCAAAAAAAGGAAAAATAAAATGTATTTTTCTATGCTGAAGCAGTTTTGCGAGGCTGGGCTAGGCTGGGCAGCGCAGAGGGGAGGAGTGGTGGCACTCTCTAAGAGCTCATGACTGTTTGGATGGCCCAAGATGGCTGGCCAAACAATCATGCGCACTTAGCATGTTCTTCACCCAGGCAAGCCTGGGTGGAGGACATGCCCAGACTTCTACTCTCTGTCTAAGAGCTGAACCACAGTGTTCAGACTAATCACAATCCTGCATTGCAGCGTTGTGATTGGCTTAAAGAGCCTGGCTGCCTCCTGCTTCCTGTTCGCAGAGAAGCCAGGAAGAGGAAGGAGAGGAAGAGAGGCGGCTGGCCAGCCACCCGGCTGGCAGGTGAGTGATCATATTTGTATGCACCCCTGTCGTCCTTCAGGCTAGTCCTGTCATGTATCCCCCCTTTTACATACATTGTCCCATCCACACGACAATAACGGTTCTGAACAGGTGACCTTTTACCCAGTAGTTTGCTCCTGTCTCTTCGACACCAGGCTCTTAGTATTTTATCATAATCTCTGTACCTGACATACATAAACATGTCCTTAGGTACTGCATAATTATTCTGTATAATGGTCTCCACTTTTCTTCATGCTTGACCAACAGGTCCACTGTGCATGTCCCATTGTTTTAGGAAAACATTTATGTTTTTTTTCAAACATTTATGATTGCTTTCAAAACATATTGATTCTAGAGGAAATCCTGGAGTGACCACTCTAGTATATAAGACCCCTATTCCCCCCAGCAAATGAGAGGAGAATTCCTTCCATGCTGACACGGGGTCCTGCATGGAGAATCTTCGACACAGAGAGTCAGACATCATTTGCAGGGTGTCATTCTCAGAGCAGAGACGGGGTCCTTCATACTCAACCATCAGGTGAGGGGTTAGTTATTTTATATATCTAAACACATATGCATGCTACACCTACATATATAGGCTAGGTCCATTTAGTCAAATTACGTAAGGCGTGCATTAGAGGAGTATGCAAGTGCTACTGTCTTTATTGATCTGTATATGTTCATCTTCTTAGCACTATGGTAGAAATGGATCCACTGTCCACTATATCAGTACTTGTGATTTTTTTCGTATGTTTCTGTCTCTTGATTGTCTCTGCAAATATGTTTTACACAAAACTGACGCTGGACCAATAAATACTTATTGAAATGTCCTAATTAACATCCTGTACATTTTCTCAGAACAAGTAGGCCCTCGTGCCTGAGCAAAAAGTACTGTACTGTTTTCGACAATCCCTGAGGAATCGGGTTGTCAAGTTCGGTGGTTGCCAGGCATTACCTATACCACTGTAAAATGCAAAAGGGTTGTAGTGGCGCTGTAGATATAGCTGGTCTAACGACTGACGTATCCTGTGGAGTTAGTCGTGATTCAGTTTGGACACCAAGCTCTCAGTTTTGGTCATCCAAAACGTGCAGGTCGTGGGGATTCTTAGAAACTACACAACACCCCACCTTCCCTCTCCCTACTCTGCACCCTACTACTGATTCGTGGGAGAAGCCTCCACTGCAAGCACCTCAGGAATTACTGCAGAGATGAATTAACAAATGGATATATAGTTAGATGTGTGGGCCGGCTGGATGTATGTAGATGCATGGATGGATGAAGGATAGAGGGATGGATAGCTGAACAAGTAACAAGCGGGTGGTTTAGTGAGATGACGAGAGTGTGGGTAGATGAACGAATGGTTAAGTGAATCAACATTACTAACTCCGTCCAGTGATCTGAATCACATCAATGCATCTCCCTCGTCACAAATGGGTACACAAAGAAGACATATAAAGTTGAATCTATGTTTTTTTCCCATATCCGGCACAATCTTCTTACCTTTGACAAATAAGATATATGCCACAACCAGTTTATCAGTCAGCGCATAGCGTTAACTTTCAACAGCGGTATGGCATGAATCTCATCCAGCGATTTCACTGTCGTTATCTCACTCTTATACACTTATGGTCTGTGCTTTATACTCACATGGTAAATGTCATTGCCAGTTAACACTAGAGTGTACAGTGGGTGACTTTCCCATACATGTCTGTGTCGCCACTTTTCGAGTTCCTGCCACGAACTCGAACATGGCACAGACCTGATCACTTCCGCCTCTGTCTCCAGGCGTGCGCTGGATTTCTCACCTCCAGGCTTCATTCCTGAGGCGTGCCCGATCCTCTCTCAGAGCTTCAATATAACTGCTGAATCTTCGGAAACAAAATTAAAATTATTGCCGCTTTAGCGGCAGAAAACTGCTGCTTGAGCGGCAATAATGGACTTGATAATATGCCCTGGAGAATTCCAATAGAAGCCCATGTTTTGGTGACAACATGGGCTTCTATTGGAATTCTCAAAGCGCCGATAACTTTAACTCCATGCTTGATAATATGCCCCCTGGTTCCTCCATGGAACCTCTCTAGGAGCTTCAATTTAATTGTTGGACTTTCCAAAACACGCAGCGATCCTATTTAACTATTTGTTTTTGCGCTCCGGTATTTACCGTACCTGCCCCTGGATTCCACCTTGGAAACTTTGTATACTACTACCTGCATTCACATGCGCCTCAGTTGATGCACTTGCCCCGGTTTGGACGCAACCTGACCCAGATGCTAACTACCACGATCCTTAATTGCTTTACTCTGACTACAAGGATAACCCGCTACCATTACTACAGCACTGACCTATTCTCTGTAACCCAGTTCTGATGACAGCCTGATGACAACCTGAATTTCTTACAGGTTGAAACAACGTCGACCAATAATCGCATCCTTGGATGTACTCTAGGTTTCTTAAAAATTGTTAAACTTTTAAAGAATTATTTATATACTGATGTGTAACCATTCCACAATTTAATGTTTGTTGCTCTGTTTCTCACTGTCCCTTGCACCATTCACCTTCTACATGAGCACATTTGTGTACACCAATGCTTGGGTTGGGTTACACTAGCTTACAATGAAATTTAGTGCTGATATACCTTCAACTGGCTAAATACAGACCTACTGCTGAAATACAGACCAATGTACTTGTTTCTTCTTAATCATTGTGGACCTCCCTTTCTTTCCTTTGCCCTACAATTGACCTGTTTTCTTTACGTATGTGTCTACTAAATGATTACTGGTTGAGACATTGCTGCATTGTTACATATATCTATCCATATATGGGTTGAAGGGTTACCTCCTATTTTGTTTTCATGTGTAGAAAGCCAGGCATAACCTATCCATTCCTTGTACACTTCCTCTCCTTTACATTTTTGAGAGAGGGAGTGGTGACCCTAAAGCTCATATATAAGAATGTCTGTGATAGGTGCCATATGAACCTATTGTTTGTAAAGCTCTGCACAGCTGGTGAACTTAAAGGGTGATGAGCCATGGATGGAGAGTCAAATCTCTCTTTTTGCTGCTTACAATGGTCCAATAAAACGGGACTCAATTGTCAAGGTTTTTGTATTCATAACTGGCCAAGATGTATTTCAATTGTGGAATATAAAGCAATTTGCCGAAGACCACAAAATGCGGTAAAGACAAGAAACCGGAATTCAGTTCACTTCAAGACACTCAGGTTACAGAATGCACGCTATAAATGACGTAACCCTGGAGAACATACACTTAACCCATACTCAGAGGTATTTCTAGTAATCAGAATGACAGTTGGGACTTACCATGTTGGATAATACAGCAGGGGATATGGGGTGTGGATGTAGGTCCTATGAAACACATTCTAATTAAATTATTTGTTGCAAGTATCAAACCTGTTGGAATGTCATATTAGAAAAATGTGTGAGATTTATTTAAGCTCTTCATGAACATGAAATAAAGGAACTTCAGAATGAGGACAGCTAAGTATAAATTCAAAATTATTATTCGGTTTTATATAGCACAACCAAAGGTATTTTAAGGCTTTACAAGAGCACCAGATACATTCCAGAAGGACACTTTCATTTTTGTAGGCACGGTGAGATTAAGTGATTTAACCAAAATCACAGGATGTTGATCCAGTTCCGAGACTGGAAGCCTAGATCCTGGCCATGGCACCACATCTCTCTTCTCCTTATTGTTATAACTATTGTAGACAGCATCATTGTACATTATAATAAACACCTGCAGTCTTGTGTGGTCATATCATTGTATTTGCAGACTCCTAGACTACAGTCTATAATTGTTTTAGATGATAGTTTCAGATTCTTGCTCAGTTTGGAACTGTTTCAGTTTGCCTATCTTCCTTTTATTCTTGTGTGTTCAATAGAGTTTGTTTAAATAAAATGGATATAGGATTTCCTGCAACCAACCTTGCAGAACTGTCCCTGCCTCACTGGCTGTTTCGGCTAATCAGTTAAGGCAATTGTGGTGTCCAAACCCCCATGCCTTTGTTCTACACGTAGCTTCAAACTAGGGAACTTTGGATCAGCAGCGTACATGGAACTAAACCAGAGCAAATACATCAGCTGCTCTCTCAATCAATCAATCAAACATTTATAAAGTGTGCCAAGTCATCACCCGTTAGGCACTTTTAGCTGCTGCATGGTGGGATGTCATTTGAACATCCAGTTGTTGAGTTCTCTCCTGAATTGCTGGAGCAGCGGGGTGATCCTTAGATGCAGGGGAAGGGAGATCCATGTCTTGGCTGCCAGGTGCGAGAAAGTGCATCCTCCTCAGTTGGTTCGAGGATCCAGAGAGGGTGTCGGCAAGGAAGTGGAAGGCAAAAGGGAGGTATCTAGTTGGTTGGTGGAAGGTCAGTCTTATGTTGATGTATGATGGTCCTTCGTTTTGTAGGGCTTTGTAGGTGGGGTCAAATTCTTGAACTGGCATCTCTTCTGTATCTGGAGCCAATGTAGTTTCAGGGGGTGGGATGGGGTGGGGGTCCTTCTGGTCAGGTTAAGAACAAGTCTTGCCTCTGTGTTCTTCATTTTCTGAAGTATATTCAGGAGGTGTGCACAGATTCCTACGTAATGTATGGTCTGTTGGGGCCAGTGGTGGATCTCTGTGTCTCTTTAGAGATAAAAACTCAGAAAGGTTCAGGGTTTTAAATCAAGTACAGGAGGGGAAGTGGTGTAGGAGAGATAGCAAGGAGTGACAAGATAACGGAGGTGAGTGAGGCATTGAACCTACCTACCCCCGAGGTGAGACCAACAGGAGTTTCAGATTTCTTAAATAGGAGTGTATAGGAATGCCTCTCACACTCAGACTTTTAGCATGCTACATTTATCTCCTTTCAATACAATTTGCTCATTTGGTTCTATGTCTCACTTCAAAATGATGTTTTTCTATCAAAATTCCCTATCTAGACTTTACAACCTGTTCTACGTTCCTCATGCTCTATTCACCCGGTAGAGCTACATGTCATTTATATACTACATCAGTTTTCTACCCCAGATCCACACATCTGTCCACTAAACACATCCTCCATCTACAACCATCACTATCCAAATTTTGATTGCTACATCTGTTCTAAACCTTCCATATACACACAGGGACCTCTTCAAACTCCCATTTTGCAGTTACAGCAGGGGCGTGGGTTTTGATGGGCTCTTCTGTCTGTAATTCTGCAGGCAAAGGATCATAATTAATGCAAAAGGATGAGAAGCTGAGCAACCGAGATGATCGATGGATGTGTAAAATGGTAGATGGGTGGATGGATAGATGAATGGATGAATGAAATAGTGAAAGGATGGATGAATGGAAGGGAGGAAGGATATATGAATGAATGGATTAATGGATGGTTTGAAGGATGAAAGGATGGATGGATAGGAGAAACAATGGATGAATGAGAGAACTGAAATGAAAGGCTGGATGGAATGAAAGTGTAATTAGAAGGTGGGTGGATGGATGGACGGATAGGTGAACTGAAAGGCCGGATGGATGGATGGATAGGTTGAAAGGGTGGACAGATGAATGAGGGATAGGGTAAATAGATAAATGGATGGATAGAAGTGTGAGTGAAATGGTGGCTGAATGGATGAGGGAAAAGGTGGATGATAGATGCATGGCTGAATGAGTGAAATGATGGATGTAAGAATGGATAGAAGAAAGGGAGGAAGGATGGATGATTGAAAGGGTGAAAGGATGAGTGGATTGATGATGGGCTAGGTGAAAGGGTGGATAGATGAGTGAATGGAGGTATGGATAGATGGATGAATGGATGACTGAAAGGATAATGTAAGGAAGGATGAGTGAAAGAATGAATGAATGAATGAATGAGTGAAAAGAAGGGTAATCAAATGGTTGGATGAAAGATTGGATGATTGGATGAGTGAAAGGGTGAATGGATGGACGAATGAGTGGAAGGTTGAATGAGTAAAAGGATGGATGCAGGAGTGGCACCTGCTTATGACCTCACATATTACATCACCCATGACATGGTCAGTGTCCTCATGTTACGCAACTGGTGCTATATAAAGAGCTCTTATACCTGATACCGGGTCAAGTTCGCGATATATAAAACTTTTTTAAAAAAAAATGACATCACTGATCACATCTCAAATGACATCACTGATTACAGCACTCATGACATCATACAGTCAATGTGAGTGTTTTTAAAAAGTTTATTAGTCTTTCATATATATACCATGGTGTATTGGTTAATCAGTGGGTGTATGAGTTTCTCTATGGATAATTCATTGGGTGGGATGGGTAGGTAAAGATAAGAAATGTCTCGCTGGCGATTGTGTGGTATTAACATTTCGAACACAACAACTAGTGGAAATGATCCTGAGGGAAGGGGGAAACAATATGTTAGAGGGAGGGATCAATATACTACCTCTGGGTTATTTCTATCGCCCATCTCCCGAGATAGAGAAATCACGCCAGTTTGAGGGTAGGATATGGCCTACATATAATGTACCAGTAAGAAATCGCTTTAGAATACTTTCCCCTTTAGAGGAATTAGACTGACTATGTCACCCGGTAACATCTGTCTTAAATAACTTTAAGAACAAAGTGAGCAAGGAATTGGCATCTAGTAATAAGAACTTAGAGGAATTTACAGTAGGCCATGGTGACAGTACACAAGGGAGGAGGCAGAATAAACCAGACCAACATGTCCAACATGTCGACCATAGTATATTACTTAATAGTAAAGAGAGATCAAATTACATACTAAAAAAGGTCAGGACATTGGAAAATGAGGCCCCCTTACTAACAGTCAATGAGGGGAGGATATAGATCACATTCTGGAATATAGCGGGCCATTCATCTAAACTCTCTAATGATCCCTTTCTAGACTTTATTAGGAAAACTGACATTCTTTGTCTTCAGGAGACCTGGGCTCTTAGAGAAATGCACATAGACGGGTTTAAAACCTATCATACATCCGCCACCCCGTCAAATTTTGGGAGGCCAAAGGGTGGCCTGAGTATATATATCTCAAATATGCTGTCAATAAAAAGAATTTCTTTTGTAGCGTCCGAACCAAATTATCAAATCATGACATTAAATACGGATAGTAATAATCTCATAATTATTGTAAATTTTTATAATGACATCACTAAGGAAAAGGTGGAAGATACGGTGAATCAATTAAGACATGCAGTGCAAAAAATTCAGAACTCAAATCTGGGGACTGCCCAGATTGTATGGGGCGGGGACATTAATACTAACATATGTCCACATAATAATGATTTAACATGTGGTTTGGTGGATGAGGAAACTTGCAATTTAATTAATTTTCCGTATAATGTTTATGGCAATGCCTATAACGAGAATATATTTATGCTAGATCTGGGTTTTGTTAACACATTAGTTTCACCCCCATTCCTTTCTCACAGACTTTTAATGGGAGCTCTATCATAGATTGTATTCTGTTCTCGAATCGTCTCTCACATAAATAGGATTTAAAGTGCATAAAATTGCTATCAGTGATCACTTCCCACAAACAGTAACAATATCGTTTAAAAAGTCAAAACAACATAAAGAACGGGACCAAACATGTATTAATTTGGAGATTGATAAAGTAAATGGTTATTCACTGAAGTGGGAAAATACACCACAGGAGACGGTCTTAAAAAGCTTACTACAAATAACAGAAATAATAAAAAAACAGCCTGAATGTAGAGATAAAAAGGGAGACCAAGAAAAAGGGGTGGTTTAACACAGACTGCACGAAAGTCCATTCTGCACTCAAAAAAGCAATACATAACAATAACATATTAAAAACAAAGATAATAACAAAAAATAAAACGGACTAGGAAAGCCAATAATCAAGCGGTAAAACTGCGGAAAAGGGAGATAAAAGAATCCATTTGGAAGGATATGTATAGGGCCAGTGCTACAAAAGACAGTAGGGCTTTCTGGCGTGTAGTTAGATCCCCTTTATTTAGCTCCGATAGAAAGCCCTCAATTGAAATAGCAATTGACGAAAATCAGTGGGTGGGCCATTTTTCAAAAATTTTCGGACAGGCAGAGGCATCTGTAGATAGCCAAGATATTATTCTCTCAATGGCTAAAGAAACGGTGAACTACCCCATAGATGTCCTTTTACTTTAAAAGAAGTACAAATAGCTTTGAACACGAGTAAAGGAAGTAAGGCTCCCGGACCCGACGGGGTCCCTGTGGATATATATAAGCATAACCCAGATCTCTGGGCTCCACTGTTAACCCGCGTTCTAAACGCTGCCACTATGAGGGGACTAATTGAAACTTGGTCTGATTCTATTATGGTTCCCATTTACAAAAAAGGAGATAGGCAGGATCCGGCCTGTTACAGACCCATCTCCTTATTGGGGAGCGTAGCGGGCAGGATACTGCTTAATCGCCTACAACAATGGGCCGAGGAGAAAAGTATACTCTCAGATTTACAGTTTGGATTCAGGGAAGGGTTGAGAACAATTGATCAAGGGCTTAACCTGTCTATACTAATGGGTAAATACACGAAGGCAAGGAGGGGAAAAATACATTTGGCGTTTGTCGATCTTTCCGCCGCCTTCGAATGTGTTTCCCAAGAGAAACTGTGGAGCATTCTAGTGACAATGGGGGTAGAGTCCCCCTTAATTGATTTTCTGAAGGCCCTATACACTAGCGCAAAAGCCCGTGTACGCTATGGGTTTAATGGGGAATGTACAACATCATTGCAGGTGAAGAGATGCGTAAGACAGGGGTGTGTCCTGGCACCCTTCCTCTTTACATTATACACAAATGGCCTAGAAAAGGCAATGTTGGAGGGGTGCCGGGACCTACCCCAATTGGAAAGACGACCAATACTCGTATTACTATATGCGGACGACGCCGTTATTATGGCTAGGACCCCACTGGCGTTGCAAAGGGCACTAGAATCCTATAATGTTTATATGAAGAAACTAGATTTACAAATAAACGACTCAAAAACATATGTAATGAACTGTGGTAGGGGTGGTAAGAAGCAGAAGGACATTTTTCTAAATGGAAGGAAGCTGGCGACTACTTCTACCTACCCCTATCTAGGGATATTAATAGACGACAAGGGTTCTTGGGGTCAAGCCATCAATACTAGGAAGCTTCTGGTCATGAGAACCACGACAGCCCTTGTACATTTCTCTCAAAAATTGGGTAAGTGGCCCCCAACTGAATTAATTACAATTTACAAAGCTAAATGTATAAGTTTAGCAACATATGGGGCAAGGCTATGAGGCCATCGAAACGTATCAGAAATACAGAAAGTGGAGAATGCGTTTCTTAGATACTTATTGGCAGTCCCTAGAACTACATCCACTTTTATTTGTCACACCGAATTAGGCTTGCCCTATATTACAGATACTATAAAAGTGCAACCGGTTGTCCTATGGCACCGGATTTGGAAGTCACCGAATAACAAATTTAACCAGTTGGTATTGCAAGATAGTCTAAAACTAGAACATACCCTAGAGATAGAATGGATGAGATATATAAGGGATTTTGTGACCGACCTTGGAAAACCAGAATATTATTACAACCCCCAGACAATCTGTCCTATCCCAGGAAAAGAATTTAAAAAACAGTGTATGCAGCATATGGAGAACATTAGATTTGCGAATGAGGTGTCAAAATCTACAGTCCAATCAAATCAACTGATAACTGTTTCTTTTAGCATTCAACCTTATCTTCAATATACCCTAAAGGGTTACGACAGATTCGTCCTTACCCGTTTCAGGATAAATGTTTTCCATAGGCTGGTTAGTTTTCCAATGGTTAATGATTGGTCTAAACACTTACTGACCTGTCCGTGTGATAATATGTCCTCACAATCGACGATACATGTTGTGCTGTTTTGCAAATTTTATCAGGATGTAAGAAAAAAGTGGATAAAACCGATCTTAAAAATATGGGGCCTGCGACAATGCCGCCCAGCCTTTATTGCACTCCAATTTTTAGAGAATGAATGTCTAACAAGCAATGTTGCCTTATTTCTGAAGAAAATAATCAAGTGTAGGAAACAACTTGACTTAGACACCTCTGATTGTAATAGTAGGGTGGCATTGTAATCTCTTTTTTGAAGATCGTTAACAATCTAGAATGTAAATATGAGGGTTCAATTCTTGCTAAACCTTATATATGAATAATTGTAAATCTATGGGAAATTTTAACAATGTTTTTATTACATTCTTTGTTTATTGATCTCACAACCCTCAAAAACAAAGAACTGTGTGAGATATCTTATAAGCGTATTAATATTTTAACAGAAATGTTGATAATGTTTTTAAAATGGATTCAAATTAGTGAAAACAAAAATGAATTGGTAATTTTTATAAATGTATATGTATGCTTTTATGATTTTTTATGTGACAAAAAATCGAATAAAGTATTTTGAATTGAATTGAATTGGATAATTCAGTGGGTGCGTGACTTCTAGTATAAGTAAGTAAATAAATGTGCTAGTACTTATATAGCACACAGCTACCCCGGACCGGGGTCTCCCGGCGCTGTATTCATACCGCTAGGGAACCCTTCCTGGCTTTCCCTGTGAAATGTCCACTCCTGGGCATCCCCAGGGTGAAGCCAGGCATCCCCAGCGCTGTGGGGCCGTTGTGGAGATTAAGCAAGCTATTGCCCAGAGTTGCAGCGTGGGACCCATGATTAGAATAGGCACTGAGGCGAGAATATCCGGTCCGCGGAATTTATAGCCCGAGACCCTGCCGCGACGGGAATTGAGCACTGGTCCCGGACTAGTGCTCTGCATCGAGGACTGCCGCTCTAACCATTGAGCCACACTTCTCCACCAGTGGCTATGTGTGTGGGTTAGCAGGTGTGTGACTGCCTGTATTGTATGTATAACTGTATAAGTGAGTAAGTGGCCATGCAATTGACTCTAAGGGTAAGTGTCTAGGTGTGTGAGTAGCTCTATGAATGACTGACAGCATGTGAGTGGCTATATGGGCATATGAGTGTTTGTATTAGTGGCTTTATTTGTCAGTGAGTTGGTTATAAGTGGCTGCATAGGTGAGTGTGTGCTTGTGACAGTGACTGTATAGGTGAGTATGTGTTAGTATCTGTATGAATAAGTGAGTGGGTGTGTGTATAGCTGTATAGGTGAGTAAGTACCTGTGTGATTACATTTATGGGTGAGTGAGTAGGTGCGTAAGAAGCTCTAAGATGACTGACAGTGTGTGAGTGGCTGTATGGGTCTATGCGTAGACATATAAGTGGCTGTGTTAATGAGTGAGTTGGCATATATGTGGCTGTATGGGTGACTGAGTGGATGTGTGTATAGACATATGAATCAGTGAGTACATGTGTACGTACTGGTATGGGTATGTCAATGGTTTTTAGAATGTTAGTGTGGAAGTTGAAGTAGCTGTGGGAAAGCTTATATTGGGGTGTGAGTGGGATTGTCAGAGATTCTATGGATGATGTCATCAGTGATATAATCAGTGATGCCATTTGAGATGTAATCAGTGATGACACTGACCATGTCATGAGTGATGTAATATGTGAGGTCATAAGCAGTGCATTGCGGGGGAACGAGTTATAGTTAGCTCAGCTAAATATAACTGCTTAATTTCTCTGGTTTTTTACAAGTGAAATGTCAGCCTAACTATAACAACCCTGTAACATTTGTTTTTTCAGTTGCTTTTTAAAATTCTGTTTCTTAATTGTAACATCCAATGCTGCACGACAATGCGAGGGAGGCTGAAGCGCTTTGGGCACACAGGCCCAATTTTCTGTTATTATACAGAAGGATCACAAATAAAATGTGTTTGAAACTCAATTTGGAGCCCTGAAGAAGTCCGAGAAAGGAGGAAACGCATTGGCTACAACTATCTTTAATCTATAACGTTTATAAATGAAGAAATAAGAATAAAGAATATTTGAACTATAACATCTGTTGTCGAATTTCATGATTATATATTGTAAATTACTCTTGTCTGATATGCTTCGAGTATAGACCTGTGCACTATTTTCATGCTGGACTCCCAGTAAAATGGATATTGATTACATTTTTGTGTGTGGTGGACCATTAGGTGTGTGTGTGTGTGTGTTGGTATATATATATATATGTATATGTATGTATGTATATCAGCTCCAAAGCACCAACGTGGTGCACTCGCAGGCGGGTGCTTCTGAATGTGGGTGTGCTCCCGCATAACCATAACAGCTTCAACTCTCCTCCTCACTCTGACTTTCGTCAAGAAAGATAGAACTCTCGGGGGCCGTTTCCGTTAATTTATTTGAACAGCCAACTCGCACACATAAACAGACGCTTTTCGGTAACAGCCTTTTTCTATGTTTACCGAAGCGCCGAAATGTCATGGTTTTTAAACATCTTCCTTCCTGCATACGCACAAAAGAGGGACTATCGTGAAATCGCGATGACCCTAGCATTCAGTACAATCTCATAGCGCCATCTTAAAATGTCTAAACTCTTCAATAGGCATCGCTGAAACAGTAGTTGTCAGACTAGATGCCAACAAAGAGGGAAATATATAGCCTCATTTAAAATGCAGAACAAAGGTTATCCAATAGTGAAGGGGGATGAAGCCTACCCATTTGCGTGTCATTTTGACAAGGGACATCAACGTAACTGGGATTTGCTGAGTTATTTCTGCCTTTATCATGTGTCTAGCAATCCAAGAGGTGGTGATAGGATTCTGAGGCTACGAAGGCTGACGTTGCGGTACATAATTGACCTTCAGACGAAGGCATCGCTAGGCCTCAATAGCAGTGAAGAGCATGCTATACATTTGGGGGAGTGAGGCACATGATGAACAAGTCTGGTCAATTAGTCTGTTGTAATTATCATGGGTATATATATATACTGAGATGATGCTATTAGGTATAGAGGATCCACAAGAATTATATGTATATATGTATATTGATGCATCTCTCCATGTTTATGGTCCCTATTCATGCTTAATGGAATTCTTGATTTGCTGATTTGATCCTCTTTCTTTCTCTACCTACTTTCATTCCCATTCCTTTCCAGATTTTTGATTTTTGAATTTTCCTTTCTTCTTTTTATCTATTTTGACGTAAGGAAAAGCAGTATATACTCATTTGTATATAAGTGTAAATAATGTGTATTATGTAGATAGGCTGCCCCAGGTCATGTAGAAATGGATATAATTTTTGTAAATTTTGAGGATTAACTACAACTTTTCTTGCAGTACGGTGCCCATTCAGGGAGTGATGAATTTAACAGTACATTTATTTTGGTAGTAGCGCCAAATTGTGAACAGTGCTCATTCATGGGCGAGATGGATAACCTTTGTTCTGCATTTTAAATGAGGCTATATATTTCCCTCTTTGTTGGCATCTAGTCTGACAACTACTGTTTCAGCGATGTCTATTGAAGTGTTTAGACATTTTAAGATGGCGCTATGAGATTGTACTGAATGCTAGGGTCGTCGCGATTTCGCGATAGTCCCTCTTTTGTGCCTATGCAGGAAGGAAGATGTTTAAAAACGAAGGGGGATATTATCAAGAAACGGCGTTAAAATTTCCGTCGCTTTAGCAGCAGAAAACTGCAGCTAAAGTGGCGATAATGGGCTTGCTAATATGCCCTTGGGAATTACCATAGAAGCCCATGTTCTGGGGTCAACATGGGCTTCTATGGGAATTCTCTGCAGCATATTATCAAGCCCATTATCGCCGCTTTAGCAGCAGTTTTCTGCAGCTAAAGCGGCGATAATTTTAACACAGTGCTTGATAATATGCCCCCATGACATTTCGGTGCTTCTGTAAACATAGAAAAAGGTTGTTACCTAAACGCGTCTGTTTTTGAATGTATGTATGTATGTATGATTTTGTATATATCTATCTATCTGGGAGTGGTAGTTCTGCGGTGAAATAAGCGTGCACCAGTTGGTGGTCATTCATGACGGAATTTCACAGCCTGTGTTTATTTTGGCCCCAGAGCACGAACGCAATCCCCATGTTCTTCTTCTACTGCTTGAGGCTCTAAACCCTGAGTGTTGCAAATAGATTTGGGCACATGCGAACATTGCTTCTTCCGTTCTGGACGCATGTCAAGCGCCGAGGGATTTATTTTCCAAGACTTTACTGAAACATTTCTTTTGGTTAAACATTGTCTCGTTGTTTCAAGGTGCTAAAATGATACAGCACGTTATTTTATTATGTATTATCAGTTTTTAACAATATATATCTGGGCGATTAGATTTGAGAGATTGGCGTCGCAATGAATGGCTCAGAATGTTACCATCTAAGTAGATAACATTTACTTTTGGGTATGCATGCTCATTTATATGCCTTTACATGCCTTTGAAATACAAGTATGGTAATACAGAAGCTGGTTCTGCATTGAGCAGCGATTTGTACAATAATTTATTTTATTCTTGGCATTAAGTTTTATTTACAGATTGTATTAATTTATACCAGCTACATCGTTTGGGTATATGGGCATTATAAACATTGAAAAGTGCTGTTAGCAGTGCACGGTACTTATGGAATAGTACTCTTTCTATGTTTATCTATGCTTTGAATGGGAAGGGCTATATATGCTTACTCAGTTTTGGCGCCAATTAGATTGATAAAGCCTTCTATATATATAGATAGAACCTAGTTTCCATAGGAAAAGATTTTTTTGATTTGCTAATAACTTAGGCGTCGTTTGACCAATCTTCGTGAAATTCTCTAAAATAGAAGTCTATCCAGGTCATCTCCTATCCCGAATGTTTGAGGGTGAATCGTCAAGCGGGAGTTGAGAAATATGGGGGGTCCTAAAACACGTTTTCTCAATGTTAATTGCCATAGGAAATTTTGAGATGGGCTACAGCCCGAACTGCTGAACGGAATTACTCCAAATTTGGTAAAAAGGTTGAGCTTGGTTCAGAAAGCGACTTTTTTTTTTTAATGTAAATCCGTTCAGTAGTTTTTGAGAAATTAAAAAAATAGGAGTAAAAAAATCAATTTCCCCTAGGAAACTTTGGGCAAGGCTACAGTCGAAACTGCTGAACGGAATTACCCCAAATTTGACAAAAAGGTAGTGCTTGGTTCAGAAAGCGACCTTTTTTTAAAATGGTGTAAATCCGTTTAGTAGTTGCTGAGAAATTAAAAATATAAAAGTTTCACTATCTAGGGCAGCGGTGGAGTCGCGAACCCTCCTGACCACGAGCTTCATTCTAATTGGCTGCCATAACCACGAGCTTCATTGTAATTGGCTGTCAACACCCCAAACCAGGAAGTTTTGGCAGCCATCTTGTGACTCGGAAGAAGCGAGTCACCAGAAACCAGAGAAACAAAGATATAAAACAAGATAAGAGGGCAGGGTAGAAACCCCCTGACTCCCTAGGCCTGCTCAGGGGGTCCCAGAAGGACCCCAGGGCCCAAAAAAGAATTTAAAAAAAAAATAAAAATCGGCACAATTTCTGCTGGGGTCACGAATTCCGTCAAAATTGTTAAAAAACAATGAAGCCCGGGTTCCCGCGTTTTATTTTAATGAGGCCCCTGGGTGGGCTAGGGCCTGAGGCCATTTCCTAAAAAATAATAGCGGGGGCCCGTGGGGGCCCCCACAGCACCAGGAACCACCACGACTGCGGGGCTTTACTCTTGTTGGGAGGGGGGGTGCATGGCCCTCCTCCTGGAGCCCGTGATGGACCTGGGGACTGCAACCCCCCCAGGGCCAGCTCCTGCAGTGTCCTGGGGTGCCCACCTCCAGGACAGTGCTGGTTGCTATGACAGGGCGGGAGCCACACGGCTTCCGCCCTGTCATAGCAAACTTGCTTTGGATTTTGGAAGCGAGAGCTGGGGAACCTGCTCTTGCGTCCAAAATCCAAAGCTGATTGCTTTTCCACACCGGAGGTGCATGTCAGCAGCTCCCCATGTGGAAAAGCAATGCCGGCTCTGACAGGACGCAGGGAGCTGGTGGGACCGTGGGGGCATTGGGGCTCCCCTCACGGTCCCCAATGGTGAGGCCAGGCCCTTAGGATGGGTTCCTCGGGGACGGAATTGGCCACGGGTGGGAGGCCGACGTGGTCCTCTTCTCATTTTTTTTTCTTTTCAATAATGAACATGTCGGCATGCTTTGGGGGATGGGGTTCCCGAGGCAAATGTAAATTAGTGAAAGAGTACTTTTTTTTTAGTCATGACTCTAACGCGGCTCTCAGCGCGGCCCCCCGTGTGAAAGCGATGGGTGCGCAGCTCTCAGTGCGGCTCTCGAGTACTTCTTAAGTCTTTCAAACACTGAGGGGTATATTCTCAAGGACACATCGCCGAGTTAACGGCACTTTTTCGCAACCAAAATGGTGATGCATTTAATGCAAAAACCAAAGGAAATGATGGACGGAGTGTTGAACATTGCAAGCACTAACCCCCAGTCAACTGATCTGGGTTTAATCCATCACCGTTCTTTAGCCCACTCTGCCACCCCAGTTCAGACATGGCCATATGCAAATCAGTCTGACCCTGTGCCTCATGGGAACAGTCCAGCCCGAACTGCCAAGCCATGTCTTCCCTGAACCGGAAACAAGCTTCCTAGGACCGGTTTCTGGCATTTCAGCTGTCTTCAGCCAGGCTTGCTTGAATCCAGTGGCAAAGTGAGCAAGGGACTCACGTCTGAGCATACCCTGCCAACTTATGGCGAACAAAGCAAAAACCAAAGGAAATGATGGACGGAGTGTTGAACATTGCAAGCACTCACCCCCAGTCAACAAAGCAAAAACCAAAGGAAATTAGTTTTTGATTTGTTCGCCATAAGTTGGCAGGGTATGCTCAGACGTGAGTTGCTTTGTTGAGTCTGGAGCTATGGGCGTGGCACTGTTGTGAGCTATATGTGGAATCAACTGATGTGGGTGTCCGTGTTGTAGTGCTTCCGTCACCCGGGTCGCAAGCACCAATGTGTCACTCTGTGAGCCAAGTCCCTCATCATGGCCAACATGGAAGGTACGGGGATTCACTGACCCTACATTCATCCATAGTTCCACACATGAAAGATGGTGGACATCAAATCTCTGTGTGGATATGAAGATTTATTGCACACTCAGTGGAGTGTTGCAGCTGTAGCAATACAGGGCCATGGAAAGTTCAAGTTTCACTTTTTGGCACATGGAGGGCAGCCAACTAGAGCAAAGCTTGTGTTCGGGGTTAGGCTGCACAAACATATGTAGCTATACAATCACTCCGCCAATCCCCAAGCACTTAAAAATTCACTATACACTCTCCTTGTAGTACTCTAATGATCCAGTCTCTACGTAGGTACTTGTACAATGACAAAGTTACATAACCAAAGTTTTCCCCCACTGCCAGAGGTAACATGGTTGCATACCCTGTCCACAGCACAATATAAAGTGGTAGGGCCCAGAGGCAGTATCTTGCATACATAATGAACACACAGACACAGATAGATAGTGGAACTGGGTACTGGCACGTGTGCTTGACTCCTTTTTATTACCAGGGTCACATGTCCAGTGACGTCTGTGCTGGATGCGTGTGGGGTGAGTGTAAGCCAGCCCTCAGGGAATGGTTGATGCTGGCAACAAGTACAACAGTATTAATCGGATCACACACAGAGGTTCAATCATAAAGGGTTCATGACTTTTGCTGCACTAAGTTAGGGGCATCAGATGTGAAATAATACACAAAAGATTCTATCGTAAAGGGTTCATGACTTGTGGTACACTGAGGTAGGGGCAGCAGATCTGAAATCATACACAAAAGATTCTATCATAAAGGGTCCATGAGTTGTAGTGCACTGAGGTAGGGGCATCAGAGGCATTCCACGTGTGCACAGCTAGTGATGATGCATGGTCTTGGAGTGCGGCACTGGTAGCAATGTCTTTAGCCTACTGGAAAGCGTCATCTGCAATCCCAACTCGATCTGAATTGTGAGCCTCGCAGTCCGCAATGTGGATGGAAGGCAGTAGTCAACACAATCATCGAGGAATGCTTTTTGTCACTGACCGCAGTGTAGGTAAAAAAAGATGAAATGTGTATGGAATACATTGTCGAAATGTGTAGGTTTTGGGAACGTTATAGTTGCCTACTGGACTCTGAAATGAATGAATCAAGACTGAATTTGAACTGTGAGATCTGCTGGCCGCAGTGTAGACTGCCATTCAGTATTCCTTTGGACTTGCAAGATGAATTTGGTCATTGTACTAAAGCTATAATTGATATAAAAAAAGTGTGTGGGTTTGGTAGGTTTACCTTGATGGCCGCCGAGCACGGGGCCAAAAACAAAGGTGACCCCCCCTTGCAAAACCAGGTCGTTATAAGATAGGCAATTTTGATGTCGCCTCACTACATTTTGGGCCCTTGCCTGTCGAGGGTACGTGTCCCTCCCACACAAGTGAGGCACCATTTTTATCAGGAGACCTAGGGGAACACTGGGTGGTAGGAAATTTGTGTCAGCACGGTGATGCCACAACTTTCCCACACAAAAATGTGTGAAAAAAGTGATTTTTTCACCTATAATTGAGGTTTGCAGAGGATTCTGGGTAAGGAAACGTTGGGGGATCCACACAAGCCATACCTCACTGGAATCCCTCGGGTGTATAGTTTTCAGAAATGTATGGGTTTAGTAGGTTTCCCGAGATGGCTGCCGAGCAAGGGGCCAAAAACAAAGGTGACCCCCCTTGTAAAACCAGGTCGTTTTGAGAGAGGCATCTTTGATGACTCCTCACTAAGTTTTGGGTCCTTGCCTGTCGTGGGTACTTGGGCCTTCCACACGAGTGAGGCACCATTTTCATAGGTAGACCCTGGGGAATGCTGGGTGGTAGGAAATTTGTGTCAACCCAGTGATGCCACAACTTTCCCACACACAAATGTGTGACAAAAGTGATTTTTTCAGCTAAAATTGAGGTTTGCAGGGGATTCTGGGTAAGGCAACGATGGGGGATCCATGCAAGCCATACCTCCCTGGAGTCCCCTGGGTGTCTAGTTTTCAGAAATGTGAGTGTTTGGTAGGTTTCCCTAGATGGCCGCCGAGCACGGGGCCAAAAACAAAGCTGACCCCCCCTTGCAAAACCAGGTCGTTTTGAGATAGGCAATTTTGATGTCGCCTCACTACGTTTTGGGCCCTTGCCTGTCGCGGGAACTTGGGCCTCCATCAGTCTTGACCCTGTGCCTCATAGGAACTGTCCAGCCCGAACTGCCGACCCAGGTCCTCCTTGGACTGGAAACAAGCATCCTAGGACCGGTTTCGGGGTTTCACCCTTCTTCAGCCAGGATAGCTTGATTCCAGTGGCATGGAGAGCACAGGACCCACATCTGGGCATACCCTTCCCACTCGGGGTGACTAATGCAAAAACAACAGTTGATGGACAGAATGCAGAACAATGTCATACATTCACCCCAGTACAGAGATATGGTCCTAAATCCATCGGTTTTTTGCTCACCACACTGTTCCAGTTTGAACCCAGCCATATGCAAATCAGTCTTGACCCTCTGCCTCATGGGAACAGTCCAGCCCGAACTGCCAAGCCAGGTCGTCCCTGGACTGGAAACAAGCATTCTAGGACCGGTTTCGGGGTTTCACCCTTCTTCAGCCAGGATAGCTTGATTCCAGTGGCATGGAGAGCACGGGACCCACGTCTGGGCATACCCTTCCCACTCGGGGTGACAAATGCAAAAACAACAGTTGATGGACAGAATGCAGAACAATGTCATACATTCATCCCAGTACAGAGATCTGGGCCTAAATCCATCGTGCAACATTCTGTCCATCATCTTGTGTGTTTTGCTGTTCGCCCTATGTGGGAAGGGTATGCCCAGACGTGGGTCCCGTGCTCACTACACCACTGGAGTCAAGCTATCCTGGCTGAAGAGGGGTGAAACCCCAAAACCGGTCCTAGGATGCTTGATTCCGGTCCAGGGAAGACATGGCTTGGCAGTTCCATCTGGACTGTTCCCATGAGGCACAGGGTCAAGACTGATTTGCATATGGCCATGTCTTAACTGGGATGGCAGGGTGAGCAAAAAAACGATGGATTAAACCCAGATCCGTGACTGGGGGTGAATGTTTTGCCAATGTGCAACATTCTGTCCATCATCTTGTGTGTTTTGCTATAAAATTTTGCTAACAAGAGATTTCACAAAAATGAAATGCACTGTCAACAATTAAACAAACAAAAAACTGAACCAGCGACTCGCAGCTCGCGAGCTGTAAAGCCACGGCAAGGCACCATCCACTTTACAAGCCATTCACATACCTTTCATACATGATACACACAAGACCATTCACACCACCAGGTACAAAGCCAACACATTACAACATTCACAAAAAGAGACAAGGTACACCCTGCTTGAGAAAGACAGAAAAGACTAATATTTCTGCACAACAACATATTCTTCAAGCACACAGACATACTGGTTGGATTTGGCACGAGGGTGAGTAATGGTTCAGTATATACAGTTGTATTAACGAGAGATTTCACAAAAATGAAATGTACTGTTAATAATTGAAAGGACGAGAAACTGAACCATTGACTCACAGCTCGTGAGCTGTAACGCCACGACAAGGCACCAACCGCTTTACAGGCCATTCATACACCTTTCATATGTGTGACACAAACAAAACCATTCACACCACTAGCCATGGGCCCAGCACATTACAACACTCACACTAGCAGACAGCGCCATTCAAGGGCCCATTACTTTCACACGCCCATATTTCTGACACAGCAACCACACCAGCTCACGGATTGCGTGGAGTGGCGTTTAGCTTGCAGTGTGTGTAGTGAGCAGCAGAAAGTCACTACTCACACACTGCCAGCCAAGCACCCGTCCACGCACACTATCAGCCAAGCACCAATCCACGCACACCGCCAGCCAAGCGCCAGTCCCCTCACCGCCAGCCAAGCACCAGTCCATGCACACTGCCAGCCAAGCGCCAGTCCACGCACATAGCCAGCCAACCGCCAATCCACACACACCACCAGTCAAGCACCAATCCACACAGACCGCCAGCCAGGCACCAATTCACGCACACCGCCAGCCAAGCGCCAATCCACACACACGGCCAGACAAGCGCCAATCCATGCACACCGCCAACAATCGCCAGTCCACTCACCACCAGCCAAGCTCCAGTCCACTCACAACCAGCCAAGCACCAGTCCATGCACACCGCCAGCCAAGCTTCAGTCCACGCACACCGCCAGCCAAGCACCAGTCCATGCACACCATCATAAAAAATTTTTAAACAAGAAAGAAAACACAAACAAATTGCAACTAAATACAAAACTATAACTACAAAAACAACAGCAGTAACTGAATACATCATTCTGTTGCCAAACGTTAAACTGAACTATATAAAACCATACAGACCAGGAAGCACACTATTAGACACATAGTTGCTCCCAAAAACTCTTTTGAGTGTGATACAATCTGAAACATGTGGGCACACACAGCCCAGGATTAGAAGGACAATCGGCACAGTGCATATGACTCTCCTTCCGCACACCTCTTCGCAAGCAGACTCTACATCTCTTACAAGGATTGTTTTTTTTGAGTGTGGGAGGAATTAAATCAGGAAAGTGGCGATCTTTCAATCTAGCTACATCCTCCACCACTCCAACTCTAGGAACACTTGCCTGTTCCACATCAACAAGGCTGCCTATCACAGACTCCTGAAACTGAACAAAAGTCAACCTTGACGCAGGAGAACACTCCTTGAACACACCAAAAGCATTGAAAGTTGCTAAATTGAAGAGATGGAAGGCCAACATCTTATGTCAAATGTAAGCCTTATGAATAGCAGGGTAAGGTTCCAACCTCTGATCTACTCTATTAACACCACCCATGTGCTTATTGTAGTCTAAAATGCACACAGGTTTGTGCACTTCACCAATCTCACCCCAAGCAACCACAGGTGAAGTACTCTCATCATGGATGGCAGTCAGCATGTACACATCCCTCCTGTCCATAAATTTCACAGCTAGTAGTTCATCATTACGCAATGGACTGCACTGTCCCCTCTAAAGTTTTTTGCAAACAAGCTCTTTTGGATAACCTTTACGGTTAGAGCGGATTGTGCCACAAGCAAAAGTGTCCACAATTAATTACACAGCAGTGTAGAAGTTATCAAGGTACACTTGGTGGCCTCTGTTAAACAGTCCTCTAGCAAGATCCCACACAATTTTCTCTGAAACTCCAAAAGTGGACGGACAACCAGCGGGGTCAAAAATGGAATCCCTACCAGTGTACACAGGGAAATTAAAAACATATCCTGTCCTACTCTCAGAGAACATATACAGCTTAATTCCATAGCGTGCCCTCGTGCTAGGAATGTACTGACTAAAAACCAAACGGCTCTTGAACAGGACCAAAGACTCATCTATAGATATTTTGTTCCCTGGAGTATAGATCTCTGAAAATTGATCTACAAAGTGATCAAGAACGGGCTGAATCTTAAAAAGACGGTCACAGTCAGGGTGATCTCGTGGCAACGCCAAAGCATTATCAACAAACTACAGCATCCGAAGCAAAAGTAAATACCGATCACAAGTCATAAATGCAGAAAATATGGCCGTTGCCATCAAGGGACTGGTAGACCAATCTGAAGCCATGGACGGATTCCTTATCAAACCCATCAATAAAGTCAAACCCAAAAACTTCTTCATCTCTTCCAGATTTGTAGGAGTCTAGAGTGGAGCCTAAGTCTGGCACTGTTGTCCCTCAAAAACTGTTCAGCATACAAATTAGTCTGCTCAACAATCTCACTCAAAAATACATCATCCATAAACAACTGAAAAAACTGTATAGGCAAAAAAAAATCACAATCAACTCTACAATCTACATCACCACTAAAGGCAGGCAACACCAGCTGCACCATGTTTGGATCAACCCAGAGTCCGGCACTTCCAGTAGGAAGCTAGCAGCCTCAGGCTGCAATCCAGATGCCTCTTGCACCATCGGCACAGCAGGGTTCTCCTCTAAAACAGGCACTTCATCTGCACTGAGAGTAGCTTCATCCACACCAAGAGTAGCTTCATCCGCACTGAGAGTACCTTCATCATCCGATGATTCCATGTGGAGAGAAAACTCACTGCCTGAATCTTCCCTTCCCTCCTCTCCCTCCGACGCACTGTCAATCTCCTAATCCTGCTCAGAGGAAGATTCAACAAGCATACCAACCACCTGCTAAGCAGTCATTTTACGGCTAGCCATAATCCTTACTAATAAAGGTAACTTCTCAAACAAGTCAACAACAACAAACACTTTGTAAAATAAGTAATAAACAGAAGGTGTCTTTATCTGAAAGACCTATATACTCCAAAACGATACCACTCACTTGCCAGAAGCAGCTAGACTCACCACCACCTACTCTGCACAGACACAGTAAGGATCAACAATATCCCACTAAAAAAGAAAAAGAAAAGAAAATTACACATAAGACAATGCAAAACACATTGCAATGAATTTGCATACTCAAAACACTAACTAAATATGCTGCCATTATGACACCACTTACATAAATATTCATTCATGCATGACAATAATACTCGTTTGGAGTAAATACAACAAAAATGTTTTTCTTACCAAAATTATGCAATCATGCAAAACTGCAGAACAGCCACTGCCGGAACAGGAATCAAAAGCTTTACAATAGAATAAAAAGAAGAAATAAAACATTACAATCACATATGCAAATAATGCACTAGTCCACATACTATTCACCAGCCAAGCAAAGGTGGTAGGTGGGCCAAAAAGCATAAGGCCAATCTGCCCCCACTCGGAGCAGAAACAGCCAAAACATTCACCCTCATAAAGGGGGATCGACCCTTGCCCAAGGGGTCCCTCCCCAACACCAACATTTACAAAGCTCTGGTGTCTACTGGCTTCTGCCCCCTGAGGGGACTGATGGGCCTGAAAACATATGGCTGATCTGCCCCAGCGCACAACAGGACAGTGGCCCCTCAGCCACACAATAGCTGAATGTTGCGAGATGTGGCAACCAAACATGTGTGAAGGACGCAAGTCACCCACCAATAATAATGCCCACAATACCAAGTGTAGCGGTGATGTTCTGGACAGACCTCACTATGCAGAGCACAAACCTCTACATTTGTACATATACTGCTGGTGCTGGTAGTGTTGTGGACAGTGGATGCAACCATGTTACCTCAGGCAGTGGGGAAGATCTCGGTCATGTACCTGTATTGTCGTCCCCTGTAAGCGGAAGCGCAGTGGGCTGGTCCAACATACGCCACTCCAGCGTAGAAGTGTGAATAAATAGGCCTTGACTCTGGGCGTGGTTCACTTGTGTGAAAGCCAACGTGTCTGCCAGAGCAGCGGCCCTCACCTTGCCACGTAGCTGCTACCATATCCGCCGGCCTCCTCCACACAGGCCCTCTGTAAACACAGCGGCACAGCACCGCAGACTTATGTCCGTACAGACTACTGCCTTCGAACTACACTGTGGAGAGCAGGGCTCACCATTCAGATGGAGTGGCGATTGCAGATGACGCAATCCAGTAGGCAAGAGACATTCCTCCCAGTGTAGCCCACCCACACCATGCATCATAGCTGGCTGTTTACACGCTGAGCGCCAGAGGTACCACTAACTCAGTGCACCACAACTCAATGCCACGTCACCTTATTAAGGCACAATTCATTAGACAAAAGACATTGCTACCAGTGCAGCCCCCCGGACCACGCATCATCGCAGGGTGCGCACAAGCTGAGTGCTTCAGGTTCCTCCAACTCAGTGCACCACAAGTCACATCCACATGGTCTTACTGAGCCAGAAATAATTAGACAAAAGACATTGCTACCTGTGCAGCCTGCCCGGACCACACATCATCGCACGGTGCGCACACGCTGAGTGCTTCAGGTGCCACTAACTCACTGCACCACAAGTCATCGCAACATAGCCTTATTAAGGCAGAATTAATTAGACAAAATACATAGCTACCAGTGCGGCCCGCCCGGACCACTCATCATCGCAGGGTGCGCACACGCTGAGTGCTTCAGGTGCCATTAATTCAGTGCACCACAAGTCACTGCCTCGTGGCCTTACTGAGGCAGAATTCATTAGACAAAAGACATTGCTACCAGGGCGGCCCGCCCGGACCATGCATCATCACAGGGTGTGCACACGCTGAGTGCTTCAGGTGCCAGTAACTCACTGCACCACAATTCATCACCACCTAGCCCTACTAAGGGAGAATTCATTAGACAAAAGACATTGTTACCAGTGCGGCCTGCCTGGACCATGTATCATCGCAGGGTGCACACACACTGAGTGCTTCAGGGGCCACTAACTCAGTGCACCAAAAGTCATCGCCATGTGGCCTTACTGAGGCAGAATTCATTAGACAAAAGACATTGCTACCAGTGCAGCCAACCCGGACCACGCATCATCGCAGAGTGTGCACACGCTGAGTGCTTCAGGTGCCACTAACTCACTGCACCACAAGTCATCGCCACCTTGCCTTACTAAGGCAGAATTCATTAGACAAAATACATTGCTACCAGTGGGGCCCGCCCGGACCACTCATCATCGCAGGGTACGCACACGCTGAGTGCTTCAGGTGCCATTAATTCAGTGCATCACAAGTCACTGCCACGTGGCCTTACTGAGGCAGAATTCATTAGACAAAAGACATTGCCACCAGTGCGGCCCGCCTGGACCACACATCATCACAGGGTGTGCACACGCTGAGTGCTTCAGGTGCCAGTAACTCACTGCACCACAAGTCATCGCCACCTAGCCCTACTAAGGCAGAATTCATTAGACAAAAGACATTGCTACCAGTGCAGCCTGCCCGGACCATATATCATCGCAGGGTGCACACACACTGAGTGCTTCAGGCGCCGCTAACTCAGTGCACCACAAGTCACCGCCATGTGGCCTTACTCAGGCAGAATTCTTTAGACAAAAGACATTGCTACCAGTGCAGCCCACTCGGACCACGCATCATCGCACGGTGCGCACACGCTCAGTGCTTCAGGTGCCACTAACTCACTGCACCACAAGTCATTGCCACCTAACCTAACTAAGGCAGAATTAATTAGACAAACAACATCGCTACCAGTGCGGCCCGCCCGGACCACACATCATCGCAGGGTGCGCACACGCTGAATGCTTCAGGTGCCACTAACTCTGTGGTACTGAAAATTCTGGACCCGTGTTATAAACATCATCGTATCATGACGATTTTGGTATCAGCAGACCGCAAATGATTAGGATACTATGCGCTAGCATTTTCGCCATATTCGAGTGAAGAAATCACCCTGAAATCATAGTTTCCGTTCTGATCCCTCGGTTTCCATTGAACGGCAGCCATTTTGTGATTGCCCTCACATAGGCCAATGACTAGGCCAAAAATCGAGTCTGAAGGACACATACACCTTTCCTGACTCCTCTGTGACCTGGGCAAGCTGACTCCACTGCCTAAAGCCAAACCTGTTCAGCCAGTTCCTTTCCCAGTGGCCGAATGAGATTAGTATCAAGGCACAACATATCATAAAACCTCTTCATCACACACAAACCATGCCTAATCTTACACACACCTGTCCCTGTTTCTTACTTTATGACTTGCTTTACGAGGAGGAGGTGCCCGTTTTTATTGGGGTTCCGTCGATATCTGATGAAAGTACTGAGCCTTGCCGGGTAATTTATTGAGGGCTGGACAAACTGAAATATGGGCTTGTCATCATGACTCTGCTTTTTCTTTGTAGTGAAAATATGTGAATGGTCAACTGTAAAATAAGGAATGTTTGCCTAAAGCACAATATTTTTTATAAAAGGAGAAGGCTGGCTTTGTAAATTTGAGCAGTCTCCTGAGAATATACACCGTGTTGTACTTCTAGGATACCTGTTACTGGTTGCAGCCAATAAATACAATCTTTGACTTCACCAAGAAGACTCTGTGTTTCTGTAGTCTGAAACAGGAAGAACTCAAAGTCTTAGGGTGTGCTCCCAGGCACCGCTGGGTTCTGAAAAACCCAGTACTTCAGTTGGCGCCCAACGTTGGGCGATTTCAGCGTTACCGGTCCAAGCCAGAGGTTCGTGAGGAGCTTTGTGTGAAAATTCTGGAGGAAGGCCGCCACTTCATCGACCCCTGCATGTCGATGTGGTCCGAAAGTCTTTGCTGCGAGGTTCCCCGCTTCCCGACGGCTACGAAGGACTGCTGCCCTGACTATCGCCCTGTTTTGGACCCTTGATGATTGGTAGAGCGAAACGATAGACGAGACTTCTGGTGACGTCATCGATACCCCAGTTAAGTATAAGTGGAGCGTCTCCCAGTCCTTAGTTTGGTTCTTAGTTTGGTATCCCCTTGGGATCTTTGATTTGGAACTTGCAAGTACCAAAGCTGAGGGACTCGTGTATTCACGAGACTATCGTATTTGATAATCCTTTGAAGTTTGAAGCTAGACTAGAGAGCGAAGATGCCTGGTCTTAGCAGACTTGGAAATTTGTTTTGTCTTAGTTGTAATAGGGATTCCCGATTGGAGGACTCGTGTCCGGTTCCTCCGATTGGAACTCCAACCTATGAACTATATGTGAAACATGGCGTAGGCCCCATCACATATAATGAAGTATGGATCCGATACACCAGGAAAGATGGTGTTTTAAAATGGCCCCAATATGGTAGTTTTGACACAGAGATTCTGGATAATCTGGAGGTTAAACTTTTTAAGAAGAAAGCCCGGCCGGTGATGTTTGATTCTTTCCGCCTATGGAAGCCAAACAGAAGGAAATTAAATTAGCAAAGAGAAATAAGAGAGAAAAGGGTATCTCGATAATGCAAGCTGCTATGCAGTTTAAAGATAATGAAGAAGAACAGATGAGTGAGCAGTTGCACAGGCAACGTAAAATGGTGATCGATAAATGTTATCCAGTTTTACCGCTTCTTCAGCAAGATGCAGCAAAAGAAATTGAGAAAGATCCTTTAATGTCACACTTGTTGAGTTCGCCACCCCCTTATGCGCAGAGCGCTACAGCACCTCCGCAACCTTTAGTTGTGCAACCTCCGGTTATTGTGCCTCAGGTTCTTCCACAGCCGCCAGCTCCTCTTCAGTTGGCTCCAACTCCTATGGTGCAGCCCCCTCAAGGGCCGCCGACTTTGCTCCCTGCTTCATCTGTACTTCCTACGACTTTGTCTACTACATCGACTGCCTCTTCTGGTGTTCTTCCTGATACTGCCTCTGTGTCTGCATCTGCGTCTGCCTTGCCTCCCTCTGTTTTTCCTCCTGTTCTTTTGTCAACTTCTCCTTCTATCCGACAGAGAATGACTGATACTGTTGCTAGCATTATATTTCCTCTCTTCGGGTGTGGAAATGTGGATTTTCCTGGTCAGTTATGTCCCCTATCTTGGACCCCAACGGTTCTATGTGCATGTCGCAAGTACATGTATGCTCCCTCCAGTTCCAGTTTCCAAAACGCAAACATATGTGCGTCCACCGTCAACCTGTTCTCTGTCAGATCCGCCATCAATGGGCCGGATATTCCATTCCTAAGTATGAAAGGCCACCGACTTTATATGGCTAAGTTACTCTATTTTTACAGTTCAGGCAAGTAGGCCCGATTCTGTCCTCAAAGCCTTCCCTGCTCTCTGTCTCTGACAGCTTCAGCTTGAGCTCGCATCTGTATCCATGAACTTTGTCCTACTCCCTGTGCAGCTAACGGTGCCTGCCTCGGCCAGTTTTCGCCTGCCTGCCAAGAAGCTGTATTTCACCTTCGAATTATCTATTTTGCTCCTCAGCCGATGCATTCCTGTCTAGTAGTTTAAGTAAACATTCTTCCAGCTACCAAGCAAAGGACTCAGCCTTTCCGTCCTCCTGCAAGTGATTCATAGCCCTGTTTCCATGGAGAGTTTTCTGCCCCTCGCATCTCATATAGACACTTAGACGCTTGTACACGCACACAGTCAGTATAGAATAGATTCTGTCCGAGAGTCCTTCCTTGTGGATAACATAGTTCTTTAAACATAGGATGTTAGATATGATTTGGGATTAGGTTGACTTGACCCCCCAGACTTCTCGTCTCCACATGTAGAGCTAAATGTCAAGTCCCTTCACCCCCTAGTTGCACGTCAATCACACGTCATACTGCTGCGCACGCATCTATGTTAAGTATTATCGTATAGATCCACCTATGTAAGATAACCAGAACCAATCATGTTTCTTTTATTCCTTATTACGCCTAGTTTCGATTACGTACCTGTTACGTCACTTTACTTATCAAATGTTACGCCTTCTACATTCGTTTCATTGTAATGTACTTATTATAAAAATGCATGTCTGTCAATAAAGTATTGTACTTCACTTCCTGAACCCTCGTGGTGACGGAACCTGAAGGCCGCGACTCAAGTCGGCCATTTTTGATGGAATAAAGCCCATTTAGAAAACCTCTTATACCACGGATTCTGCCTCTTGTTATTTTGAGCTATTTTACTTTATTTAAAGATTCCGTATGAAATTCAGTCCGGTAAAGAAGATTTTATTTACCACATAATGGCGCCCGAATAGGGACACTTTCTCATCTCACGCGCCGGCGGTGCGTTGCAGGCCCGGTCTCCTGCCACAGCTGGACGGACCATAAACGCGTACCAGCAGGATTTCCTGTAAGCTCCCTCCGGTCAAGCGGGGGCGACTGAGGCTGCAATCAACCCAGACGAGGCGGTGAGAAGTGCGAAGTATCCCGACCAGAGCCTAGCTGAGAGAGCAAGATCCGAGGTATACAGAGGCCCACCAGGTTTTCGAAGTCCCGATGTCCAAAAGGTCCGCTGTCCGCAGTCATCGAGTCCTGTCCATTCTCTGAGGCCTTCCGTTTCAAGGAGCTACTCGGTGAGTACCATCGCCGGGGAGGCGTGTTGACGCGCACATAGGTTGTGCCGGTCAAGACGGATTTGGGTACACAAATCCGGTCTGCACTGTTTAGCAGTGTATATGTACTGTTTAGCAGTATATCAAGTATTCCGAAGTATGCAGTTATTGTCAAGAATTCAGCGTGGTGATTAGTTAGGCAGACTGTCATCATTGTCGGCCATTGTTAAATGTTTAATGTTTAATGTTTTCAGAAATATCTTGCATATTGTGGTATGAATGATTGTTCATTGTACACTGTTCATTATTGGGGTTTTTTTCCGTATTAAGTAAGTTCAAGAGTAAGTATCAGATCAGTTGTAAATATGCCGCTCTTCTCGAAGTTAAGACAGATTACTACCAGAAAAGGGGTGCTTGAAGAAGCAGTCCCTATTCCTCCTAGGGACACTCCAGGGCATTTTATGTACCATAAGCATGGCTTAGATGCCATATTGTTTCTTGATCTATGGGTAGATTATACCAAGGAATTGCCGGAAAGTCAAAGGTGGCCCGTAGCGGGAACCTGGGATGCAGAATGCATCCTGAAAGTGGAGGAAGAGTTATGGAAAAGAAAGGTCAGACAATCACAGAAAGACGCTGTTGAGTTATGGCGTAAAGAATCTCATAGACGAACAGAAAAAGCACGTAGACAAGAAGAGAGGAGTAAAGAAAGTTCAAATAAAGTTCAAGAAAATCTATTAATTAAGGAAGGTATCCGAGTGAAATCAGAACAAGTAAATAGACAAAGAAATGCCCTTATGAATGGTATGTATCCCCTTCTAGCCGAAGGACTACCTAAGGCTGCTCCACAGATGCCAAAAGACTTGCCACCCCCATTATTTCCAATTAAGGTACATCCAAAGGGACATCCCAGAACCGCAGAAGATGTTTTTCTTTCCTCATATCTAGACGACGCAGCTCCCGAGTATGCTAACGCCGCACCACATAGACCGTCTGGTGTAGGGGTTCAACGTCAGGATCAGGTATCTGTCCCCGTGCGACAGCAAGTCCCGACACAAGCTTCGGCAAGCACATCTGTTTCCGCATCTGTCTCCGCAGTCGACTCTACAGAGGTATCGACACCCATAGTTGCTGTGTCACGTTCGACGAACCCATTCACACCCGGCGCCCCAGATGGGGCCACGGGAGGTGCTAGCATTACCTTTACACCACCTAGAATAAATAAACTTGTCTTTCAAGAGTCAGCACATTCACGTACACCTAAATTCGTAAGTGAACGTACGCTTAAGGAACTCCTTGTAAATTGTAGATATGACCCGGTAGTTGGTAAAGAGGACGAAATGGTCCTGGCATCATTACGTATCAGGCGAGCCGCAGAGTATTTAGCAAGGTTACCAGGAATGATTACGCATCTAGATAAAATATATCATTTTGTCCAAACAGGGCGAGACCCAGAATGTATTAACAGAGCTATGGAATTCCAGAAAGTAGAGATACAGGGGGAACTGCTACGTTTCCTCATAAACTGTGTGATCAGAAATCAAGACCGTCCGGGGGTAGACCCGAATGCAATGCTTATTCTTACAAGATGGAGTCAGAATATATCAGAAGGGAGACACGATAAGCAAAATTGTATAATAGCCATGTGCCGAAAAATCCGTAAAGAAATAGAGCGTATTCATGAAGGAAGATTGGGGTGCAATCACAGCCTGCAAACAAAAGCAAGATGAAGATACAAGCGATTATTATGCTCGATTTGAAAAATGTTTTGGTATAAATAGTGGTATAAAAGCAAGTAGTGACTCATATCCACATTTATTTGTGACAAAATTAGTGGAAAATGCATTGCCCCCAGTGAAGAATAGAATATTGAAATTCGAAAGTACCTGGCAAAGTAACACTCCGTCGCAAATGTTACAAATGTTACAGTATCATCACAATAGAATTAGGGATGAACAAGAACACGAGCATAGACGCATGAAGGATACAAAAATGAAAATGCTAGTTTCTCAGACAGTACCAGCAGATGGTCACAAAAAGGGTGTGACACATTCTGGTGATTCTGCAGTTCCTGTAAAAGGAACCTGCAATTACTGTAAACAACTAGGCCATTATGTACACGATTGTCCAGTCCTGAAACGTAATATAGCTACAGGTATTGCAAAGGAGAGACCACGATTAGTTAGACAAGATCAGAATGAACAAGGAGCTATGCAGCATGGACAGTCCATGCCGGTTCAACAGCAATCCATGCCAGCCTCACAGCAACCCATACAGTTTGTGCCAGCTGCACCACCATTGCCTGCTACTGCCACACAAACCACAACACGACAAATGTATCAGACTGCACAGTATGAATACCCTGAGTATCAGCGTTACGCATGAACCAGCCTAGAGAGGGAAGTTGACTTACCGCTTATCGAGATTCCTGTAGATCAAGAAGGACCTTATGTACATAGTGAATTATTAGGTCAAGATAGAAAATTCTTACTCGATACAGGGGCAAGTCGAACAACCATAAAACGTAGTGAAGTTCCAGGGGCACCCCTCTCAGGCTCTCAAAATGTTTCCCTTGGTTTTTCAGGAAAACCTATTGTTAATGAAGTATCACAGCCTCTACCACTTACGATAGGACCTTTGACACGAACTACAGATTTACTGCTTACTAAATCATGTCCAGAAAATCTGTTAGGAATTAAAACTCTGAAAGCACTAGGAGCCATAATATGTTGTTCTCCGGAAGGAGTAAGGTTGTTTTTACGTGATTTTAAAGGTCACTATGTGTCTAGAGACATGGATCCCCGACTACAGACTTTACCAGCACATCTATGGGCACAAGGCCCTACTGATGTTGGTTGCATGAACATTACACCATACCGAGTTACACTCAAGGCAGGAGTGGTATTACCACGAATGCGACAATACAAGTTACCGCAAGATGCTGTAGGGGCTTTGTTGAAAATCATTGATGAGCTAATTGCCCAAGGAGTAGTTGTAGAAACAGACTCCAATGTATGTAATTCGCCGATAATTCCGATTCTTAAACGAACTGACCCTACTGCTCCGCCAGTATACCGATTGGTTATTGATTTGCGTGAACTAAACAAGTGCATTGTGCCACAATTTCCTGTGGTCCCTGATATATCATCATTGTTGACAGCAATTGATTCCGAAGCGACATTCTTTACTGTAATCGATCTCAAGAACGCCTTTTTCAGCGTCCCAATAGATCCGGAAAGCCAATACTTGTTCGGATTCAGTTTAAATGGGCGCAGCTTTAAATTCTCACGCGCTCCCCAAGGATTCACAGAAAGCCCCAGCATCTACAGCCAAGCACTGAAACGAGAACTTGACAGTATCCACATGCCAGTCAATACTGCACTGCTTCAATATGTCGATGATCTGCTGATCACAGCGAGAAGCGAGCCAGAATGTGAAAAAGCTTCTCTGACAGTTTTACATTTCCTAGCCGACAAGGGGCACAAGGTGTCTCCTTCTAAGCTGCAATTCTGTGTCCAGCGAGTTATTTATCTTGGTCACTCGCTGTCCAAGGAGGGAAGGCAGCTTACACCAGATCGCATCCAGTTAATTGCTAATATGTCAATACCCCAGACACAAAAGGAGGTGCGGGCTTTCATAGGCCTCACTTCATATTGTAGGCAGTGGATCCCTCAGTACGCATTTCTAGCAAAACCACTCATTCAGTTAACCACACAGGAGGCAGCCACATCGACTGTTCTCCCTTGGACTCAGGAACATACACAAGCTTTTGAAAGCCTAAAGGAAGCTTTATGTCAAGCACCTGTTTTAGCAACACCATGTTATAGCAAACATTTTACACTCTTTGTTACAGAACGCGAAGGTACTGCCTTGTCAGTACTCACTCAGGATCAAGCAGGATCACGCAAGCCATGTGCTTATTTTTCCAGTACATTAGATCCCGTAGCTCAGGCTTTGCCTGCATGCCTGAAATCAGTGGCAGCGACAGCTTTAGCAATCAGACAAAGCGATGCCATAGTATTAGGACATCCATTGACAGTACAAGTACCACATGCAGTAGAGGTTCTTGTGAACCGAACACAAACACAACACTTGACCATAGCAAGACTTACCGGTTATGAACTGACATTGTTTCAACCACACATAGAGATCCGACGGTGTAATACATTGAATCCTGCTACACTATTACCTGTAATTGGAACAGACCCACTAGCTCATAATTGTGTTGAAATTATTGAAATAAAGACGAAACCTAGACAAGACTTGACAGACGTTCCATTGTTAGATCCAGACCTGACGTTGTATGTAGACGGATCGTGCATGAGAACAAATACAGGAGACTTAGTGGCCGCGTATGCAGTCACAACAGACACTGAAGTTATTGAGACAAATTGTATAGATACTTTGTCAGCCCAAGCAGCAGAACTTATTGCTCTAACACAAGCCTGTATTCAAGCCACAAATAAGAAAGTTAATGTATACACTGATTCACGTTATGCATTCGGAGTTGTACACGACTTCGGCGTGCTATGGCGAGAGAGAGGTTATTTAACCTCCCATGGTGCCCACATTCAGCACGGACCCCTCATTCATGCTCTGTTAGACGCAATACATCTACCCACTGCTATATCGATTATGAAATGTAAAGCACACACGAAGGTTACTGATACCATTTCTCAAGGCAATGATTTAGCTGACAGAACAGCTAAACAGACTGCTCAGAATCGCACATTAGGCATGACAAAGCCAATAGTTCAGACACCAACACAGTGTATGACAATTAAGGATCCCGCACTTGACGTGATTGACATACAGACACATGCTACTGCAGAAGAATTAAAGAAATGGACTGAACTAGGAGGGATCCAGACAGATCAAGGATGGATGACGAAGGAGAAATCTGTATGGTTTCTCCCTGATTCCATGGTTCAAGCCATTATAGCTACAGTTCACAGTCCAGCACATTTAGGAGAGAAAGCTATGCTAGACAGCATTCAGCACATTTGGTTCAACAAACATTTACGAGCAGCAGCTAAACAAAAAGTCCGTACCTGTATGATATGTTGTCAGTTCAACCCAGGAAAAGGTGTTCCCGTAGAGCAGGGTGGATTTCAGCCTCCTGACCATCCTTTTGAAGTGCTCCAAATGGATTATATCCAGATGGAACGATGTCGAGGATTCAAATATGTTCTCGTAGTTGTCTGCGCTCTCTCCCGTTGGACAGAGGCGTACCCCGTATCAGATTACACGGCCCCGACTACTGCCAAACAGTTAGTTCGAGAATTCTTCCCACGGTACGGTTTACCACGTGTTGTATATTCAGATAACGGCCAGCCTTTCTCATCCGAATTAATGAAACATGTCTCGCTTTTGTTGGGATATCAGTGGAAATTCCACTGTGTCCGACACCCTGAGGCAGCAGGTCTCGTAGAAAGACATAACCAGACACTGAAAATCAGACTGTCCAAAATATGTAGAGAGAAAGGTGTCGACTGGATAGTAGCATTACCAGTTGCACTCTTTTACATGAGAATGGTAGCACACTCTAGAACAGGGCTATCCCCGTATGAGGTGATCTTCGGTAGACCGCCGAATATGTGGGGGACGCCTATACCACGCAAAATAACTGATATTGACTGTAATATGCTGACAGATTACTTGGCTTCCTTGATGTCTGCACTACAATCTTCTCGTTCACAGGTAGCTGCAGCCTTTCCCGACAACACTGAGGCGAAACCCCATGACGTTGTTCCGGGTAATCTTGTCTTTGTGAGAAATTTCGACAGGAAAAATCAACTGGAGCCCAGGTGGAAAGCACCCAAGTTGGTCCTGTTGACCACAAGAACAGCCGTGAAGATCGAGGGACGCAAAGGTTGGATTCATTCAAGTCACATAAAAAAATTTCATGGACTACCTTCAGATATAGACACTGTGCCCTGCACTCCCTCACAGACTGATTCAAAACTTCCTTTGGTGGAAAAAACTGAAAGCGAACTTTACAGAGTTAAGTTAAGGCCTAGGATGTCGAGCAATTTGATTGTTTAAGTCCTCTCCAAGGTGAAGCGGTTGAATTGTCTCCGACATGTATCCCTTGGACCTAAGTAGAGGAAATACCGGAAAAATGTTGAAACGACAGGCGTATTGTAAATCACTGCGTAGCCACTGCATAGTGACATTATTAATCTTGTTTTCCTTGAGTTTTTTAATAGTTACTGCAAGCATATTGTTGCATATGTATTATCCTGTTTCTAAACGTGCTTTCAATATAACTGATGAACATTCTTTTAGTGAATTACCCCCACATGAGTTGTCCTATAGACTTGCGCTGCGCAATAACACCTTCATTAGCATGTTACATCATTCCCATCAGACTAGTAATGCCACCAATTGTTGGGTGTGTGGCCGACTCCCTCCCTATCAGAATAACAAAGGAGTTCTGCCTTTCTTTCCACATCCGTTCACACACAATGGCTCCTGTGGAGCATGGTTTAATTTATTAAATTCCATAGACCCAGACACAGCAGTTTATCAACAACATTGGATATGGGGAAATCTGAATCTAGTTTTATTCAAAGTCTGTCATCCTAATAAGGAGGGTCGCCCCAGTAGAACAGGAACTGATCTAGAAAATGAAGTGTATAAATTAGGTAATTTTACACCTAATCTTATGATTTTGAATGTCAAATCCGAAGTTGAACTAATTCTGCCCACTATGTCTGTATTTCCAGTTAAGGGTGAATTATGTGTGAGAAAAGTTGGTTCCATACATATGGGCCATAGCCAATGCGTTACTACAATAGAATATAGTGATCAAGGTAAATCGTCATTTAGAGCTTCTCGCCATTCTTACTTTATATGTGGTCAGACGGCATATATGCTTCTGCCTCTAGATTGGGATGGTACCTGTTACATAGCATTCCTTTTACCACCTGTTTTCCTAGCTCCCCCTGATTATTATCGAAATGTTCATTTAGTACACAATAGAGAGCGAAGAGATCTCCCAGTTGTCGATTATACTGAGACGGCATGGGACAAGTATGTAGATTTCAATAAAGGTATCTTTCCCTATATAGGCACAATATCAAATAGTAAGCTGATACGCAGACTCACCAAGACTCTTGAAGCTGTAGTAAACGAGACTATAGCCGCCCTAGGCAATCTGACAGAGGAACAATCAGTGATGAGAATTGTTGTTCTCCAGAATCGACTTGTCCTTGACGTCATCCTGGCCGATAGGGGCGGAGCTTGCAGGGTCATCGGATCCAGCTGCTGCATATTCATACCAGAAAATTCGCCATCCGTATATAAAGCCATCACTCGCCTTCATAAGATAGTAAGCCAGATACACCAGAACCCAGGCACTTGGACTTGGTCCAGTTGGTTCTGGAATACGGTATCAGCCTGGGGATGGAGAGTTCTATCCTTCCTAGGTATTGGCCTTCTCATACTATTCAGTTGCTGTCTATGTCTACAATGTGGACCAGCAATTTGTGGTCTGTGTGCCACATCGTGCATTCCACATCAAGATTTTCATTCAAGATCCCGGAAGAAGAAAGAAGAACAAATGATGCTATATGAACAGATCAATGGATTGATGAAGATTGATATCTCGTGAAGGGCAAGAAGGGGACAAGGAGGGAATGTGGAAATGTGGATTTTCCTGGTCAGTTATGTCCCCTATCTTGGACCCCAACGGTTCTATGTGCATGTCGCAAGTACATGTATGCTCCCTCCAGTTCCAGTTTCCAAAACGCAAACATATGTGCGTCCACCGTCAACCTGTTCTCTGTCAGATCCGCCATCAATGGGCCGGATATTCCATTCCTAAGTATGAAAGGCCACCGACTTTATATGGCTAAGTTACTCTATTTTTACAGTTCAGGCAAGTAGGCCCGATTCTGTCCTCAAAGCCTTCCCTGCTCTCTGTCTCTGACAGCTTCAGCTTGAGCTCGCATCTGTATCCATGAACTTTGTCCTACTCCCTGTGCAGCTAACGGTGCCTGCCTCGGCCAGTTTTCGCCTGCCTGCCAAGAAGCTGTATTTCACCTTCGAATTATCTATTTTGCTCCTCAGCCGATGCATTCCTGTCTAGTAGTTTAAGTAAACATTCTTCCAGCTACCAAGCAAAGGACTCAGCCTTTCCGTCCTCCTGCAAGTGATTCATAGCCCTGTTTCCATGGAGAGTTTTCTGCCCCTCGCATCTCATATAGACACTTAGACGCTTGTACACGCACACAGTCAGTATAGAATAGATTCTGTCCGAGAGTCCTTCCTTGTGGATAACATAGTTCTTTAAACATAGGATGTTAGATATGATTTGGGATTAGGTTGACTTGACCCCCCAGACTTCTCGTCTCCACATGTAGAGCTAAATGTCAAGTCCCTTCACCCCCTAGTTGCACGTCAATCACACGTCATACTGCTGCGCACGCATCTATGTTAAGTATTATCGTATAGATCCACCTATGTAAGATAACCAGAACCAATCATGTTTCTTTTATTCCTTATTACGCCTAGTTTCGATTACGTACCTGTTACGTCACTTTACTTATCAAATGTTACGCCTTCTACATTCGTTTCATTGTAATGTACTTATTATAAAAATGCATGTCTGTCAATAAAGTATTGTACTTCACTTCCTGAACCCTCGTGGTGACGGAACCTGAAGGCCGCGACTCAAGTCGGCCATTTTTGATGGAATAAAGCCCATTTAGAAAACCTCTTATACCACGGATTCTGCCTCTTGTTATTTTGAGCTATTTTACTTTATTTAAAGATTCCGTATGAAATTCAGTCCGGTAAAGAAGATTTTATTTACCACACGGGTCAGCTGGTGTGACCCCTGATTCAGAGCGTAAGCAGTCGCGTAGTCAACTGCCTGATTCGAGAGAGAGAGAAGTTTGACCATATGGCACGTAAATGGGTTACTTTCCCTTTTAAATATGATGTAGAGTCTGTTATGGATGTCTTCCGTCAATGGTAAGCACGAAAACAAAGATACGTTTTTGAGAAAATGTGTGCTTTCCTTTGTGAGGAATTGGAGGATAATGAGATAGAAACAAATCCGCCTGAGTTGTGCCGTGTACGGTTTGAGTTTTCAAAGGGCACGATTGTGGGTTCCGATGTTGAGAAAGCAGTTGCAACGTTGTTGTACTTTAGGAATAAGGATCTTTCCCAGTCACTGTTTGAACATGACTCCTCAGTTAGGAAAAAAGTGAGACAGTACCCAATAAGAGAAGTCCCTCCGGTATGGAAGGAAGCCGTTGCGGCTGATGCCGTTAATAACATCGTTGATGCTCCAGCTCATTTTCAGCGTGTTTGGGTACATGTTCCTTAGAAGCGAGCTGAAGTTTTAGCACTTAAGCAGACTTTGCCTGACCCCCGTAAAAACCCTGCAGGGTATTATAAGGAATTATCACAGATTGCAGACTCATGCATTATGAATTTAGCTGACATAGACATGTTATTTGGGAATGTTGTTCCACAGCCTTTGTGGGGATTGATTCGCCATACAGATCATGCGCAGGAGTTAGGTGACTCATGGGCTAATATTAGTACTGCAAATGATAGACTAGTTGGTGGTGCCAAGCCTGAGCCTTTGGTAGCAGAACTTCCTGCTAGGATCATTACTTACATGAAGACTTTAATGCCTGCGATGCGTGTGAATTGGGATAAATTGTCTGCGTGTAAGCAGAAGAAAGATGAAACAGTGTCTGATTTCTTCACCAGGTTTGAGGAAACGTTTATCGACCACAGTGGTCAAGAGATGAGTACAGAAGGTGGTCAACGGTTGTTCGTTGACAAGTTTGTGCACAATTTGCTTCCCGAGCTGTGTAAGAAATTGAAAGATTCAGAGAGTTCTTGGGCCGTTTCCTCTTCAGCACAAATATTGGCTACTGCACAGTACTACGAAAATAGGGATAAAGATGAGAAGGATAGAGCAGACAAGAAAACGAAAGAATTAAAGACGAAGGTTCTTTTACAACAGGCGTATCCGCCACGTGGTGGTCAGAGTAACTATCAGCAACCTCAACAGTTTCAGAGGAACTCGCAAAGGTTCGAGTATTCTCAACCACGTGCTCCTGTAGGTCCCAATCAGTGTTAATATTGTAAAGAAGAGGGTCATTTCAAGTATAGTTGTCCTATTTTGTTACAGCGTACGAATGGTGCTTCTGGCGCAAGAGGTCGAGGTGTTCAACAAGCTCCTAGAGGTAGAGGACGTGGAAGTGTCCCCCAGAACGCGCGTTCCCTTCTGCCTCAGAATTCAATGAATAGTTTTGACCAGCAAAATAACGTGTCTGGTAGGACGGCTCAGTACTATGCTGACAACTATTATGCAGAAGATGAGAATATGGAAGGTAATGATTGCTAGGACAGCCATAGACAAAGAGAAGGGAGTTGTTTCAGTTCCAGTAGATCAGAGTGGACCTTATGTTAAGGTGATTACATCAGGTGTGTCAGAGCCTTTTCTGTTGGATACTGGTGCTACAAAGAGTTCTATTATGCACTCAAAACTCCCTGGCGCACCTTTGTCTGGCGAGATGAATGTTTCAGTAGGTTTTTCTGGCGCCCCGGTTAGGAATCCGATTTCTAGCCCTATGTCCCTTTCTGTTGGACCTTGTGAATTGGAAGCACTCCTTATCCTGACGACAGGTTGTGGTGAAAACTTGTTAGGATTGGATTTGTTAAAAAGATTGTACGCGACATTATATTGTTCTCCTTCGGGAGTACAACTTACACTGGGTAGGAAAGTGATCTCTCCAATGTATTTGTCGAAGGATAAACTCCCGACAGAATTGTCGTTTCTTCCTGATATTCTTTGGGCTACTGGTCCTAATGATGTGGGTCTTTTGGAAATACCGCCATATGTTGTGACATTGAAAGCCAATGTTAAATTGCCGCGCATTCCCCAATACAAGATCTCTAGTGAAGGTGAAAAAGCGTTGCTAGCGATCATTTATGATTTGATTGAAAAAGATGTAATTGAAGAGACAAGAGGCAACGTTTGTAATAGTACTGTTCTGCCTGTTTTGAAACATACTGACCCTTCTCAGCCACCTGTTTACAGGTTTGTGATTGATCTTAGAGAGGTCAATAAAATAGTTGTGCCACAGTTTCCAGTTGTTCCTGATATCACTGCCCTATTGACTATGATTCCAGCTTCCGCCACCTGGTTCTAGGTGATTGACTTGAAGAATGCTTTCTTCAGCATCCCGATTGCCGAGGAGAGCAGGGATATTTTTGGCTTCAGTTTAGGAGGACGAAGCTTCCGCTTCAAACGCGCTCCTCAAGGCTACTGTGAAAGTCCATCAATATATAGTCAGGTTTTAAAAACACAGCTTGAAGCAATTGTTTTACCTGATGGCGCTACCCTTATTCAGTACGTCGACGATTTGCTAATCACTGCAGATACTGAGGAAATTTGTAAAGAAGCCACCTTGTCGTTGTTGCGTCATTTGTCTCATTTACATCACAAAGTGTCTCTTTCAAAACTGCAATATTGTCGACAAGAAGTGACCTACTTAGGTCATCTCTTATCGAAGGAGGGAAGGAAACTGACCCCAGAAAGAATTCAGGCAATTGCAAAATTGAGTGTGCCAAGGACACAGAGAGAAGTACGTACTTTCTTGGGCATTACATCATACTGCAGACAGTGGATACCGAATTTTTCTTTGCTGGCCAAACCTTTGGTAGCTTTGACCTGTAAAGATACACCGAATCCCGTTCCATGGTCTGAAGATTGTCAGAAAAGTTTTTCCGAATTGCGTAATGCACTGTGTTCGGCTCCTGTGTTGGGTAAACCCGACTACAGTAAGCCCTTTACACTGTATGTCCATGAGAAAGAGGGTTGTGCATTGTCAGTGCTGACACAGTCTTTTGGAGACAAGCAGCCTCCATGCGCGTATTTTTCGTCGACTTTGGATCCGGTAGCTAAAGCATTGCCGAGTTGTTTGAGAGCCACAGCAGCAGCAGCTGTTTCTATTCGACAGTCTGTTGGGTTAGTAATGAATAATATGTTGATTGTGATGGTTCCACATGCAGTGGACACGTTGTTAAACAGGACCAAGACACAGCACTTAACTAGTGCTCGATTGTCAGGTTACGGGTTGACACTGTTAGCGAGTCATGTGCACATAAAGAGATGCAATACGTTGAATCCAGCCACGTTATTGCCAATTTCAGTAGAGACAGATGATGTTGAACAACATGATTGTTTTCTCAGGACAGAAGAAGAAACGAAAGGGAGAGTAGATCTTAAAGATACTCCTCTTGTAAAGTGTGATGGTACCTTATGGGTGGATGGTTCATGCTTCAAGCTTCCGAATGGTGATACGACTGCAGAATATGCTGTCACAACTTTGCATACGATTGTTGAAGCTGCACGTATACCACATAATTCAGCTCAAGCAGCAGAGTTGATTGCACTTACAAGAGCGTGTGTGTTATCAAAAGGAATGAAAGTGGCCATATATACCGACAGCCAGTATGCGTTTGGTGTGGCTCATAGTTTTTGACGATTGTGGAAAGAACGTGGGTTCCTGACTTCGCATGGAGCTAAGATTCAGCATGGTCAGTTGGTGAATGAACTTCTTGAGTCACTGACCTTGCCATTACAAGTTGCTATTGTGAAATGCAGTGCACACAAGAAGGTTACTGATGATGTTGGTCGTGGTAATGCATTTGCTGACGAAATCGCAAAAGAAACAGCAAAAGATGTGATGAATCGAATGTATGTTGCAGGCCCTGCAAGATGGGTTGGTGACGTTGGAATGTGTGAAGATACGATAGAGAGTGTGAAGTCTCTTCAAGCTGAAGCTTCAGAGAAAGAGTTGAGTGTGTGGAGAGAAATTACGGGTAAATTAGATGAAAATGGTTGTTGGGTTGACTTGTCAGAACATCAGCGATGGTTGTTACCCGATGCCTATGTGCTTGCAGTGGTGACAATGGCTCATGGAATGGCCTATATCAGTGTGAAAGGGATTTGTAAGTTGTTGGCTCCAGTATGGCAAAATGTTGGAATTCCTAAATGTGCAGAAAATGTGGTCAAGAATTGCATGGTGTGTCTGAAATACAATCCTGGTAGGGGAACCCCAACCCCAGCTGGTCATTTTGCGCCTCCAACGTATCCGTTTGAGGTTTTGCAGCTAGATTTCATCCACATGGAAAGGTGCAACAATTTGAAATACGTACTCGTTGTTGTTTGTGCCTTTTCAAGATGGGTAGAAGCATATCCCTTAAAAGACATCACTGCCTTATCCACAGATAAAGCCCTTGTCAAAGAATTCTTCCCTAGGTTTGGAATGCCGAGAATGGTCTGGAGTGATAATGGGAGTGAATTTGTGGGTCGAGTGATGAAGAAAGTATGTGAGGGGCTAGGTATCCAGCAAAAATTTCACGCTGCAAATCACCCCAATCAGCTGGCTAGTAGAGTGCTATAATGGCACGTTAAAATTGAAGTTGGCAAAGATACAAGCGAGCTCTGGTCTTAAATGGCCTGATGCTCTGCCCTTAGCAATCCTATCAACAAGAATGACTGTGCATTCGCGAGTGGGACTTAGTCCCTATGAAATTGTGTTCGGCCGCCCGGCCAACATATGGGGAGTGCCAAGGCCGACAAAATTCAGTGAGATCGAACACCCTGTACTGCTTGATTATTTGTATGAATTGACGGCTAAATTGCGTGTTTTACACCAACAGGTTCACGATACTCTGCCTCAGGTCTCTGAAGCTCCAGGACATCTTATCGATCCTGAATCATGGGTGCTGGTCAAAAACTTCCAACGGACGAAGAATGATCAGCCCCGTTGGACCGGCCCCCACCTCGTCCTTCTCTCAACAAGATCAGCTGTTCGAGTGGAAGGGAAAAAGAACTGGATCCACGGCGTACACTGCAAGAGAGTCCTTTTGCCTCTGCCATACGAGCGGTGGGTCCAGGAGGGGATCGCTGACTCTGAGACTGAGACCGTGCCTCGTTTTCTGCCTTTTAGTGATGCACGTGTAAAAGGAACATTTTCTGAACAGGAAAGTGACAATATTTTGCAAGAAGCTGTGCCACCGTTAATTCGATTGAACACTACAGAGCCTGAACTTCTGTTCCAGAACCAGACAGTACCTGGAAAAAGCTGTTACAATCTGAGGCCGAGAACTATGGACAAAAAAAAATTCTTTTTCTTTGCTATTTTTGAAAGTGCAGCTCTCTCATCTGAGAAACTTTCTTATTTTTGTTTTTCGAACCGCCATCCGGGTTCAGCTGTAGGGTCGTGGTTGCCCAAGTCTTTGGAGTGCAGCTGAAGGGGTTAGGTCGACAGTTCTGGTCGGTCTAAGGGAGTTGCCCTGGACTGACAAAAGCATTCCTTAGCATAGAACACCCTACCACCACGAGCAGCAATTAGAGAGGATGGAGTTTTTCGAGAATGAGAGACCTGCCAAACAGATGAACTTTAAAGCCAGAATGTGTATAATGATGACAAAGAAACGATTTTTGATATTAGGTATTTTCATGTTGCTTAGTATAATGACGTTTTTAATAGGATATGTTTTATTCTCTTTTCAAGTGACATTTGCACCCACTACACAGCCCATACCTGCTTCTACTGTTCCCTCGCATTCTTTTCACCCCCTGCCTGAACACGAGTCTGCTAGAAGATTTGAATTTGTCAATAATTCATTCATTCAGCTTCTACACCAACACCAATTAGTAGTTAACACAACTAACTGTTGGGTGTGTGGTCTTATGCCTCATACTACTGATAAAGGTATCCCTTATCTGGTCCTGCCTTTCAGCCATAATGGTTCTGTGTGGGCATATAGAACGATATTCATATACGCTCATGAAGCCAACCCCCTACGTTCTGTGAAAGATAATCCTAAGAATAGTGCTCTAGTTAAGGGTATAGTAGATATGATTAGGGAAGATATTTCCTATGAGACTATCCCGAGAGATGAGACACTAGCATATATTGCATGGAACATAACAGGATATGGAGTTACTCTGAGTGAGAACTAGCGAGCAAAGAGATCCTCCCCGATCTGGATTGTACCCCATCAGGGTCACCTATGTCTGCAAGGTAATGGCAAGAATCCCAGAGCTCAGTTAGGGAAAAGTATCTGCACTGAAACATATGTTTTTGCGTCTCAGACTTCCCCTTCGTTCTTAGCAGCTAAGGGTACCTATGTCATCTGCCATAATAGAGCCTATACATGGTTGCCCCCTGACTTCTCAGGCACAAGTTTTGTTTCGTTCCTGTTGCCTCCCACCTACACGGCCGCGGCAGATTACCATAAGACAAGGACAGTTAGAGGTGTCATCAGTAAAGAAGACACTACAGGACAAGAACTTGGAGATTTCGTAAAGGGTTTTCTGCCGTTTTGGGGGCCTATGGTTAACAGCAGGAACATAAGGCAATTGACAAGGGTGGTTGAATCCACGGTAGATGAAACAGCCGGTGCCCTTAGTAATTTGACAGCTGAGCTCCAGTCAGATCGCCTTATGACTCTTCAGAACAGGGTTGCATTAGACGTCATACTTGCAGACCGAGGTGGGGTATGTAAAGTGATCCAATCAAGTTGTTGTGTTTTCATTCCAGATAACACTCCAACAGTTTACCAGGCCATTTCCAAACTGCATAAGATCTCCGGATCTATACACGTGGATAAAGGAGATTGTTCATTGATGGGGTGGTTCTGGGAACTGATATCCGCCTGGGGATGGAAGATTCTGATAGTCATTGGGATGATCTTGGCCATTCTTTTCCTGTTCTGTCTGTGTGTACAGTGTGCTCCTGCAATATGTGGCCTCTGTGCTACATCGTGTGTAAGGAAACCTGTATCAAGGGACGAGCTAAGTAATAGGATGATGCTACAGCAACATCTCAACGACTTTATGAACATAGACCTGGGCTCAGACCTAGACTCAGATTAACGTGAGTATAGGTTATTGTCTATGTAAGGGCAAAAGGAGGGTCTGTGGTACTGAAAATTCTGGACCCGTGTTATAAACATTGTCGTATCATGACGATTTTGGTATCAGCAGACTGCAAATGATTAGGATACTGTGCGCTAGCATTTTCACCATATTCGGGTGAAGAAATCACCCTGAAATCATAGTTTCCATTCTGATCCCTCGGTTTCCATTGAACGGCAGCCATTTTGTGATTGCCTTCACATAGGCCAATGACTAGGCCAAACATCGAGTCTGAAGGACACATACACCTTTGCTGACTCCTCTGTGACCTAGGCAAGCTGACTCCACTGCCTAAAGCCAAACCTGTTCAGCCAGTTCCTTTCCCAGTGGCCGAATGAGATTAGTATCAAGGCACAACATATCATAAAACCTCTTCATCACACACAAACCATGCCTAATCTTACACACACCTGTCCCTGTTTCTTACTTTATGACTTCCTTTACGAGGAGGAGGTGCCCGTTTTTATTGGGGGTCTGTCGATATCTGATGAAAGTACTGAGCCTTGCCGGGTAATTTATTGAGGGCTGGACAAACTGAAATATGGGCTTGTCATCGTGACTCGGCTTTTTCTTTGTAGTGAAAATATGTGAATGGTCAACTGTAAAATAAGGAATGTTTGCCTAAAGCACAATATTTTGTATAAAAGGAGAAGGCTGGCTTTGTAAATTTGAGCAGTCTCCTGAGAATATACACCATGTTGTACTTCTAGGATACCTGTTAGTGGTTGCAGCCAATAAATACGATCTTTGACTTCACCAAGAAGACTCTGTGTTTCTGTAGTCTGAAACAGGAAGAACTCGAAGTCGTAGGGTGTGCTCCCTGGCACCGATGGGTTCTGAAAAACCCAGTACTTCAACTCAGTGCACCACAAGTCACCGCCACGTGGCCTTACGGAGGCAGAATTCATTAGACAAAAGACATTGCTACCAGTGCGGCCCGCCCGGACCATGCATCATCGCAGGGTGCACACACGCTGGTTGCTTTAGGTGCCTCTAACTCAGTGCACCACTTATCATCGCTGGCTGCACACACACTGAATTTCCAATAACTGTGCAGCTCTACAGAACGCAACGTGGCTGTAGGCCCTTGCTGACCGCTGCCTCAGGCCTACACTGTGGTCAGCACGGCTCACAATTAAAATTGAGTGTTTATTCATTAATTACAGAGTCCAATAGACAACTAAATACAACGTCTTCGAAACCTAAATAATATCCTTTTAGTATCCTTGCTTCAAGAACTATTTTGATATCAATTATAGCTTTAGTACATTCACGAAATTCATCTTGCAAGTCCAAAGGAACACTGAATGGCACTCTACACTGCGGCCAGCAGAGCTCTCAGTTTAAATTCAGTCTTGAGTCATAAATTTCAGAGTCCAGTGGGCAACTAACTATAACGTCCCCGAAACCTACACATTTCAACAATGTATTCATTAACAAATTTCATCATTTGTTCCCTACACTGCGGTCAGCAGAGCTCACAATTTACATTGAGACATGATTTATTAATTGCAGACAGAATTGCACTTTATGTCCTCACATTTTGTCAAGAGGAAGTGACAAAAAGCATTCCTCGATCTCTGTGCTGACTACTGCCTTCCATCTACATTGCGGATAGCAGGGCTCACAATTCACATTGAATCGCAATTACAGATGACGCAGTCCAGTAGGCAAGAGACATTGCTCCCAGTGTGGTCCACCCTGACCATGCATCATCGCTGGCTGCGCACATGTTGAATGCTTCTAATGCCCCTATCTCAGTGCAGCACAACTCATGGACCCTTTATGATACAATATTTTGTGTATAATTTCACAACTGGTGCCCCTACCTCAGTGTACCACAAGTCATGGACCCTTTGCAATAGAATCTTTTGTGTATTATTTCACATCTGGTGCCCCTACCTTAGTGCAGCACAAATAATTGACCCTTTATGATTGAATCTCTGTGTCTGACCCAATGATTACTGTTCTACTTGTTGCCAGCACCAACCATTCCTGGAGGGCTGGCTTACACTCACACCACACGCATCCAGCACAGACGTCACTGGACATGTGACCCTGGTAATACAAAGGAGTCGAGTGCACGTGCCCGTAGCCAGTTCCACTACCTATCTGTGTCTGTGTGTTCATTATGTATGCAACATGCTGCCCATGGGCCCTACCACATTACATTGTGCTCTGGAAAGTGTATGCAACCAACTTACCTTTGACAGTGGGAGAAAACTTTGGTTATGTAACTTTGTATCTGTCATTGTACAAGTACGTACGTAGAGACTGGATGATTAGAGTACTGCAAGGAGAGTGTATAGTGAATTTATAAGTGCGTGGTGATTGGCGGAGTGATTGTATAAGTACATATGGTGGCACAGGCTAACTCTGACAACGAGCTTGTCTCTAATTGGCTGCCCTCCATGTCGCAAAAACTGAATTTTGGACTTTGCATGGCCCAGTATTGCAACAGCTGCAATACTCCACTGAATGTGCAATAAACATTCATATCCACACAAATGTGTCATGTCCACCATCTTGCTAGTGTGGAACTATGGATGAATGTAGGGTCAGTGACACATTGACGCTTGTGACCCGGGCGATGGGAGCACCACAACAAGAACACCCGCATGCCAATGTTGCCAGATTTTTTAAGCATTCTCTACCCCAAAGACAACCAAAAAGTAGCCCAATATTGCTACTTTAAGGAAGGAGTGGCAGGGACATTGTCAAGCAGGCGGTGAATGCATTGGAATTGATGTTGCAGCAGGCTGCCAAGTATATATTTGTCTATAAAACGCTTTAACATACTAGTTTGCTGGAGCGCGGTATATATAATTATAATCTGGCAACTAGCACAAACCAAAATTTTACCGCACAACCGGGAAAAAGTTAGCCCATTTGTGTGTGATCTAGCCCAATCTGGCAACAGTGCCGCATCAGTTGATTCCTCATACAGCTCACGATGGAGCCACGCCCATAGCTCTGGAGTCATTCTTAACAGCCTCACGCAGGACTGGCACACGCCAGGCCAGCCCACTCTGCTTATGCTTACAGGGAAGAACAACAACACTACATGGCCCAGATTTCCATTGTGATGATCTGCTGCTCACAGGTCTAGTTGTCATTATGCCACAGCCACTCCCTCATGGCTAGTATACACCCACACCACACCCATCCAGCACAGGCGTCACAGGACACATGGCCCTACTAATAAAAAAGACCGGGCACAAGTGCTCTACGCCATTTTAGAGTTGCTCCCACAGCATGCACGGTCATGGCCCATCCCAGTGGTCCCGACACCTCATGTAGGCCTGAGCCACCAAACAGGAAGGCCTACCGCCACGTGCGCGGCCTCACTGGTTACTGAGGTAGTGGTACCGCAAGGAATGAGCGGGTGTGCAACCTGCAATGATGATAGGAGCACTAGTAAGTTCTCTGCCATGGAAAAATCAAGACGCAGCTCCAAATGTGATACCTGTTGGCCTGCGGAGCGGGACTGCATGATGTGGAGGGTGCCCTGTCTGTGAAAAGGTGAGCAGTGAGGCCTGGGTGTGCAGCAGTGGGCAAATATGTCTGGGCGGCGGGAGTGGATACACAATGGCGACACAGCGATTTAGGCATACACAGTCGTATATACTCTCCCATCACTAATTCTGCACTATGTTTCAGATGTGGGAGCTTGAGGGCAGCACTAGGACCTGGCATGTGGTTGGAGACACCTCAGTGGCATAAAGGTGAGCTGTGAGGGTTTACGCAACATTATGAGCACTCACTGTCCCTCTTCATCTTTTCCTTTCTCTCCTTCACACTCTTTCTCTCTCTCTTCTTCTCACAATGTTTCTCTCTTTCTCTCAATCTTCCTGTTTCTCACACTCTTTCTCTCTCTTCCTCTCTCTCACTGTTTCTCTCTCTCTTCATCTCTCTCACTCTTTCTCTCATTCTCTTTGTCTTCCTCTCACTCTTTCTTTCTTTTTCTCTATCTCTTCCTCTCACTCTCACTGGTGCTCTCTTTCTCTCTGAATTCCTCTCACTCTTTCTTTCTTTTTCTCTCTGTCTTCCACTCACTCTTTCTTTCTCTCTCTATCTCTATTTTTCTCTCCTTTGATGGACGTATGACGCACAATCTTATCTTGCTTTTTGTCTTGCAGGCTTGCGATGATGCGTGGGCATCCTGCAATCAACACTCAATCTGCTAAACAGAATTACACAAAATTTGGCAAAAAGGTATGTCTGGGTTCAGAAAGTGACCTATTTTTTCAAATGGTGTAAATCCTTTAAGTAGTTCCTGAGAAATACAAAAAATAAAACTATTGATATCTGAGCACTGAGGAGGATTCGCGAACCCTCCTGAGCCCGGCTTCATTCTGATTGGCTTCCAATACTCTGAACCAGAATGTGTTGGCAGCCATCTTGTGACTCTGTAACCGAGTCACAAGAAAACAGTTTAAAAATGATTAAAAAAAGAGAAGGGGGCAGCGTCTTTTAAAAAAAAGAAATTGTCAGAATTCACGGCGGGTCCGCTAATCCGGCTGAAAAATAAAAAAATGAAGCGGACGAGCTCTGTCTACCCTCACAATTGAGTAATTTGTCGGAACTGCATCCACTAAGTCGGGCCTGGATGCACCATCAGCCCAGGTTTCAGTGACAAAGACCCAGTCAGGTTCAGATACTGCCAAAGAAAACAGGGAATTCCAATTTGTGTTTTATAAGGGAACATGAGTTTATGAGGAAACCATTATATCTCTCTTCCAAAGTAGAGACGATGTGTCCTAAATTAGTATTAGGTACAGAGGTCAGATGTACCCAGGAAACCATCTGAGGCACAAACACATTGTGGCTGCTCATAGAGGTCAAGGACAGGGGACATGATGCAAGGAGGGCGACTTACGACTTCCTGTAAGCTTTAGTAGTGAGTCTCTGGGTAGCTAAGCAGTCCAGATGCAGACGGGCACAGATGGGCGCAGACGGACTTGCCTGTGACATGCCTTTGGTGTGCCAGTGGAGCTTCCACTGCACATCCGCATACACATGGCCCTTTTGTAGTTGTGTCTAGTCGAGACACTAGAGCGCTGGCTGACAATTATCTCCCCTTCCTGAATTTGCTCCCAATGCTTGCTTCCCTCAGCAACATCGAGCTGAACGGCTCGTGGCAATCCAGGGATGCAGGAAATGCCCCAGATGAAAAGACTGCCAAGAGTGAATGTCTGAGTGTTTAAATGTCTAAAATTGTGGAGCTGACAGTGTTTGCTGATGAAATCCAAAAGAGCATAGCCACAGTTATCCAAGTCCAAAGTCCAACTTTGTACCTCCAACATTTTTGGAACAGCTCGTATGGACAGTCGACAAAGTGAACTCTCAGCACACAATGGATGATACAATGGGCATCTTTTTAACTTGCTGGGGGTGGTGCATTGCCATCTAACTCTCCCATATTTTTCCTCAGATGACCCTTCCTACATTTAGGTGGGGAACCACAACTACAGTCTTCTGGTGTACTGTGAAATCTCCACCTGGCTTAACGTCCCTCCCTGTGGCTTGTGCAGATGTTGTTGGCACAGGAATGTGCTGGCAAGATGGCTGACACTGGTGACTGGTGTTTCACCTGTCCCCAACTCTCATCACGGCCTTGTGCTCCAAACATCATGCACCTGAGTCAGCCATATTGCAAGTACACTTCCCCCCACTGTCAGGTACCCATAGTTCCAGGGGTGCTGTTTGGGCTGAGTTAGAGGATGAGTGTTTGCAATGGCTACATCTCATATCAGGCCCTGTCCTACACACACTTTCCTACCCAGCCCAACCAGGCCACCAGCTTGAGAGGTGTCCTGGTAATGAGAGGAAGTGTACTAGCAAGATGGCTGACACTTGTGCCTGGTGTCTAACTTGAACACAACTCTCATCAAGGCCTTGTGCTCCAAAGATCATTCGCCAGTGTCAGCCATCTTGCCAGTACATTTCCAATCACTGTTAGGAAAGCAGAGCTCCAGTGGGGCTGGGTGAGGAGAGAAGTGTTTGCAGTGACTACATCTCCCATCAGACCCTGTCTTACACGCACACTCCCACTCAGCCCAAGCAGGCCACCATAAAGAGTGGAGTCCAGACAATGAAGGAAAGTGTGCTAGCAAGACAACTGACAGTGGTGCTTGGTGTCTGACTAGACCCATCATGCCTTGTGCTCCAAACACCAGTCACAAATGTCAGCCATCTTGCCAGTACATTTCCACTCACTGCAGGAAAGCAGAGTTCAGTGGGGCTGTTTGAGCTGGGTGGGAGGAGGAGTATTTGCTATGGCTATATCTACCATCTATCTCTTTTCAAGAATCTATTATTTTTATTCTCGTGGAGTGTTACTAATGTAATATTTTCATCACTATACAAGAGCTGGCTACTACGCTGTATGTTGGAGGCAGTCCTGTTTTCTCTCTCTATTTTTTTTATATAGTTTTTTTCGGGATGCAGAGGTCTGAATAAACATGGACTTAATTAAGCATTTATGGACCTCGATTTTATAATATTCATTTATGATCTAGATTGTTGTATAGTTATTTTACCATACTATACCTAACTATGTGATACCAAGATGGCAGCGCTACGTTTTCTTTTGCTCTGCCTTTTGAACCAGGTCATCTAGTAGAGTGATTTGTCCTTCGTTAGTTTTCAGAAAATCTTTCCCTATCCAAGATGGCGGGCACATCGTGTGACGTGAGAAGGACCCTAATGGACTACACAAGTCCGAAATGATTCAGGTGATGTGTGTTTTCCTTTCCCTAATTGAAACGCCAGCACTATATAATGAGGGCTTGGTTCAGGAACTTACAACCTCGGAGACTTCTTGTCCTGAAGAAATTCGCCGATTCGGAAATGCGCGAGGGAACTCTTCCCCTTACTAAGTAAGTGTTTGAACTAGCGGGTCATGCTTTTTAGGTCTCGTCATTTGTTTGTTGTGCGTCTTCCACTTTATAAAACAAACCTATTCTAGTTAGTATCCTTCCCATTCTAATTCTTCTCGCTAGTGCTAATATCTCGACATATACTTCACGCTTTGTCTTCTTATGGTCACACAAAAACAGTTCCATAATTCTGACATCTTACTCTGTTGTCAGGGCTAGTGTGCAAGAGCGCCATCTACTGGACACAGACATATTTTAGGAGCTCTTCATTTGTGCAAAACCGAACTTGAGTTGGGACTAGTTTACATAAAATTTTCACCAGGCAAATGTGAATTCGTTTTGGTAACTCTTATAATGAAAACATTTTAGCATGTTTGAGGCTACATCGACTTTCTCTGTTTCTTAATAATACAACATACGTGGAATTACTTTGCTTCGTGATTTTGAAAGCAAGGTATTCGTAAACCATTGCTTTTTCCGTTCACTCTGGTGCAAGAATCTATATGTAGGGCAGACTTTACTAACACTTAGCATATGCAATTGGCACTTAAACATAGCCACCATACTTCTGTAGATTATATTTTAAATGACCAAAACATTCATGGATGCAGCTTTTTTCTTTGTAAATAGTGACAAAAATGATTACAATCGCGCCAGGCGGGTACTCGCAAGCATCCGTGCTATTTCTCAATACACTGTCCCTTCAACTCAGGCTGTGGAAATTGTCAACTTAGAAAGATATGGAAACGAAAACATTTTATGCTCTCACACTGCTGCTCGGCTCTTTCTTTGTGCATCTCCTGTCTTCCCCCTCATAAAGTTGGTACTAAACATAAATTTGTAGACCAGCCGGCAGGCTTTTAGTCACAGCCTTTGGTTTATGGTGCAATAAGACTGGAAATTGTCGTTTTCGTGTTTTGGACATTATTTGCCACGAAACAGCAATACTAAGGGGGTAAGGCTGGTGACAGGGTTAGAGTTTAACATATTTGGCTCAAAACGGCAGAAGCTTTGGTTTTCCAGTTACTAGTATTGTATTTTACCATCTACCGTGCAGTTAATGGTGCATTTATTTCTACTAGTCACTCTCAATTATTTGTCGGCTCTAGTCACCTCACCTGGGTGAAAGGGCTGCACGTGCTCTTCTCCTGGGAAAAGAGGCTGGACTCACTCTGAGAGCCCTGGTAATAGTAAACGAACGATCTGTGTTGTTGCTGAGGACTCCCTGCTCTGTTCTGCTTGTCTTGAAGAATGTGCTTCCTTGAGATAAGCACAAGTTTTATGGGGTCCCTTTGCTCGACCGAAGAATTCCTTGTCTTTGCTTTTGAAGTGTAGTGGGGGCGGGGGGTTTATGACCCCTCTATCCCTTTGCTTAGCAAACTTTTTGCAGGCATGAGCTGCATCTGATGTCGCGTTAGAAGTTCTAGAGCCCAGATATTTACTCTTTGCGATAAACAAACAAGCATTTGCAATGCAATAGGTCTCGCATTTATACGAGTTTGAGCTATTGGCATTGTAAATGACAATGCTTTTTATTTAAGTTTTTTTTTTTTAAAACATAAATAAAAGGCACTGTCATTTACAATGCCAATAGCTCAAACTCGTATAAATGCGAGACCTATTGCATTGCAAATGCTTGTTTCTTTAAGCTGCTCTTACCTTTACTAGGATGCTGCCCCCATTTTGCTCTCTTATTATGCTAAAAACAACTTGCATCCCTTTAGTAGCTGTACTCATCGCTGTTATTTCTTTTATTTCTCTTTAGAAATATAGGTTTCCCCCTTAAGCTCGCTAAGTTATTTCTTTCTTGAACTTGGGGTATTCGTGGTTGTTTTTAGACTACTGATCATAATCCCCCTTAAGCTCGTTAAGTTATTTCTTTCTTGAATTGGGGGTATTCGTAGTCGCTTTTGGACTACTGTTCATTATGACTTCCGGCTTTACTTGCATATCTATTTAGCAGGAAAGCTAGTATAGTTTCTAGCTACACCTATGATGATAATGTTAAAACTTTTGCCTATATATAGAATCCTCTCTACTCTATCTTTGCAGATTTTATCGAATTGGGCTCTAGGATTTACCGTGAAAGCAACACTGGGACTACATGCCTTAGAAGGATATTGACACAAGTGGAGAAACCCACTTTATCTCAAGTTAATGAATATTAAGTAAGTCTTATATATTCCTGGAACATTTAAGAGGCTTTATGTATCCTTGGATATGTTCTGCATTGGACGATTACAAGTAGGAATAAGGACTAATTGCCTTTGATTCTTATTTTTCTTTTTCTTTTGTATGCAGCTTCCCATAAAACTGGAATGCTCTATCTAAAGGATCTTATTTTAACTTTATGAGACCTGCTTGCAAGGATATATACGGATATCACTTGAACTTGGTGGGTTCTTATGTGGTCCTCATAGAACTTTCATATATAGCTCTTCTAGATCGAGAAAAAAATTGGCATTATCATTTTTCATTTTCTTTTCCAGTTTTTTACTGTCTATCATTGAAGCGGCTCGATACTCCATATCTCTGAAAAGTTATATCCAGGGTCTCTATAGATTTTACACCATTTTATTGAGAAGAGTCGTGTCGTTACTGAATCTGGGAGGAAAGTCAGAGCGATTTATACTGACCCTATGTGATTACATCTTACTCTAAGTAACTGTGGCATAACAAGTATGTATAATCTAACATTTCTTTATAGTTTATCTTTGGGTGCACTTGGTATTGTTTTCCTTTCGACCTCTATCACTTGGTATGGTTCTATGATTCCTTTATAACTCTCTCTGATGGTCTTCTTGACTAGGATTATTTTTACACATATATTGTATATCAATTATGATATCTTCTAACTCTCAGTCCAAGCTCCCATGAGGCATTGTGATGTATATAGTGTGATTTATTCAAAGAATTTAAATTTTGTTACAACTATTCCCACAGATGATATTGATGAAGCTTCAAGGAATCTTTTGAAAGCAAATTATCGGTCCGATTAATTTAATGTATTAGTTAGGTTTGGAGTTTTCGCCTTTTGAATATACCATCAGCGCCCTGAGGAAGTACGGTGTACGAGATTTCGAAACGCGCATCGGTGCAATTGTGTTTTATATTTTGTTTTTGATGTATATTATTGTTGTGTGTTTTTATTGTTTTGTGCTTTTTTCATGTATCACATATATTTGTCCTTGATGTGTATGTTTGAATTGTTGATTTATGTATGTACCTTGATTAGATGTATTGCTTTGTCAATGTTTGAGACTCATCCTATTTGGATGAAGAGTTCAACTGTATTTATGTCTTTGATAAAAAAATATAAAGATTAACTCTATGAGGAAAGTAAATATATATATTTTTTGATAATGAAAACCAAATAATGGTATAGAATATTGTTCTCTTTTTTGTGGGATTGCTTGAAGGGGTTTGTTGTGGTTTTATGAATTATATCTACCATAAGGCCATGTACTACACATATTTTCCCACCCAGCCAAACCAGACCACCTGTCAGAATGGTTTCCTATCGGTAACTGGAAATGTACTGGCAAGATGGCTGACACTGGTGACTGGTGTCTGACTTGACCACAATCCCCATTAAGACCGTGTGTTCCATACATCAGTCACCAGTGTCAGGCAACCTGCCAGTACATTTCTACTCACTGTCAGGAAAGCATACTTCCAGTGGGGCTGTGTGTGCTGGGTGGGGGGAGGAGTGTTTGCAATGGCCCCATCTTCCATCAGGTCCTGTCCTACACAGACCTTCCCACCCAGCCCAACCAGGCCACCAGGATGAGTGGTGTTCCGACAATGAGGGAAAGTGTACTAGTAAGATGTCTGACACTGGTGCCTGGTGTCTCACTTGAACACTACTCCAAACAAAGGCCTTGTGCTCCAAACACCAGTCACCTGGGTCAGCTATCTTGCCAGTGTGTTTCCCCTCATGGTCAGGTACCCATAGCTCCAGGGTTGCTCTTTGTGCTGGATGGGAGCAGGAGTGTTTGCAATGACAACATCTCCCATCAGGCTCTGTCCTACACACACCTTCCCAAACAGCCAAACCAGACCACCTTTCAGAATGGTTTCCTATCGGTAACTGGAAATATACTGACAAGATGGCTGACACTGGTGACTGGTGTCTGACTTGACCACAATCCCCATTAAGGCCTTGTGCTCTATGCACCAGTCATCAGTGTCAGGCACCTTGCCAGTACATTTCTACTCACTGTCAAGAAAGCATACTTCCAGTGGGACTGTGTGTGCTGGGTGGGAGGAGGAGTGTTTGCAATGGCTCCATCTTCCATCAGGTCCTGTCCTACACAGACCTTCCCACCCAGCCCAACCAGGCCACCAGGATGAGTGCTGTTCCGACAATGAGGGAAAGTGTACCAGGAAGATGGCTGACACTGGTGCCTGGTGTCTCACTTGAACATTACTCCAAACAAAAGCCTTGTGCTCCAAGCACCAGTCACCTAGGTCAGCTATCTTACCAGTGTGTTTCCCCTCATGGTCAGGTATCCATCGTTCCTGGGTTGCTCTTTGTGCTGGATGGGAGCAGGAGTGTTTGCAATGACAACATGTCCCATCAGGCTCTGTCCTAAACACACCTTCCCAAACAGCCAAACCAGACCACCTTTCAGAATGGTTTCCTATCAGTAACTGGAAATGTACTGGCAAGATGGCTGACACTGGTGACTGGTGTCTGACTTGACCACAATCCCCATTAAGGCCTTGTGCTCCATACACCAGTCATCAGTGTCAGGCACCTTGCCAGTACATTTCTACTCACTGTCAGGAAAGCATATTTCCAGTGGGGCTGTGTGTGCTGGGTGGGAGGAGGAGTGTTTGCAATGGCTCCATCTTCCATCAGGTCCTGTCCTACACAGACCTTCCCACCCAGCCCAACTAGGCCACCAGGATGAGTGGTGTTCCAACAATGAGGGAAAGTGTACTAGTAAGATGGCTGACACTGGTGCCTGGTGTCTCACTTGAACACTACTCCAAACAAAGGCCTTGTGCTCCAAACACCAGTCACCTGGGTCAGCTATCTTGCCAGCGTGTTTCCCCTCATGGTCAGGTACCCATAGTTCCAGGGTTGCTCTTTGTGCTGGATGGGAGCAGGAGTGTTTGCAATGACAACATCTCCCATCAGGCTCTGTCTTACACACACCTTCCCAAACAGCCCAACCAGGCCTCCAGGAAGAGTGGTGTTTGATAATAAGGGGATGTCCACCAGCAAATTAACTGGCACTGGTGCCTGGTGTCTGCCTTGACCACAACTCCCATCAAGGCATTGTGCTCCAAACTCTAGTCAATAGTGTCAGCCATATTGCCAATACATTACCACTGACTGATTGTCAGTGAAATTGCTCCCCCACCCTCGCAACTCTACCATTAAGTGAGGCCTGCCCCTGCACTCTCGAGTGTTGGTGATGGAGACCCTGCTCCACCCACAGTTTTCCCTGCGCCTCATCCCTGGTGGTCAAGTGGACCTCTGTCTCCTTTCTCTCGCTCCACTCTTTCACTCATTTTCACTCGTTTTTCTACCCTCTTTTATTTTTCACCTTTCTGCACTTTTCTGCATTTCTGCTCTTTTGTGGTATAATTCTGCCTATTTCTCATTTTTCTTTACTCCTTATTTTCTCCCTTTACCTTTCCCTGCTGTTGCTGCCCCCGCACCCCCTCCCCCCAATGCGACTGGCCCAATCCAGCTCCCCTTCCCGCTCCCGCCTCCCAGCTGTCCAGCCCTCCCCAACCCCTACTTAATGGCAGCCTCTGCAGGGACAGGCGAGCAAGGTCATTGTCAGTGAAATTGCTCCCCCACCCGTGCATCTCCACCAGTAAGTGATGCCTGCCCCTGCACTCTCGAGTGTTGGTGATCGAGGCCCTCCTCGAGGCCCTCCTCCACCCGTATGTTTCCCTGTGCCCCATTCCTGGTGGTCCAGTTGACCTCTGTCTCCCTCCACTCTTTCACTCGTTTTCACTCGTTTTTCTACCCTCTTGTCTTTTTCACCCTTATTCACTTTTCTGCATCTCCACTCTTTCCTGCTACATTCCTGCTTATTTCCCGTTTTCCTTTACTCCTTAATTCCTCCCTTTACCTTTCCCAGCCACTGCTGGCCCCACGCCCCCCCCCCCCAGCGCGACTGGCCCAATCCGCCTCCCAGCTGTCCAGCCCTACCCGACCCCTACTTAATGGCGGCGCACGCAGCGGGGGCACTACAGGCTCGCCGAAGGCAAGCCTGTCTGGGCCTGTCTGTGACCCGACCGCGACCAGCACCAGGAACCCTGGACATTCGCACCACCAACGCTACAACCCATCGGCACTCCACGCTCTTAACCCAGGCTGCAACAACAACTGCAAGCTAGCATCACCAGCTGACACCCATGGACCCTTCAGTTGCCACCGCTGCCGGCACACCTGCAGCACTGCCAAGACCACGGACCCAGTGTAACCCGCCTGCAAGAACACAACCTAACCGAAGACCCTGCAATGAATCCTCCTCAATGTCCAATCCCTCCACAAACAAGGCACCGAAATCTGGGACGTCCTCGACAGCACCACCCCGGACGTAGCTTTCTTCACAGAAACCTGGACCAACACTACCTCGGCACCGGACCTCGCCATCGTCATTCCCCAAGTTTTCAAGATCAAGAAGGACCGCCCCACCCGCACAGGAGGAGGAATCGCCATTGTCCACAAATCCACCCTCCGCCTGAGTACTCTCCCCAATGAGCCCACAGACCTGAAGGAACATCTTCACTTCAAGATACTGGCCAGCCCTACCTCCACCCTCCGAGGAACCCTCATCTACTGACCCGCTGGACCCCTCGGATTTTTTGCCAATTCCATCACGGACATCATCTCCCCGCATGCAATCGCGTCCACCAATTACACCCTACTGGGAGACCTCAACTTCCACCTCGACAACCAACTGAACCCCAGCGCCACATCCCTCCTGGACAACCTCCACAATATTGGACTCTGCCAGATAGTGACAGAACCCACACACTCAGTGGGACACACCCTCGACCCCCTCTTCACAACAGAAAATTCTATCAACTACAGCCACACCACCGAACTCCCATGGACTGACCATCGATGAGTCCACTTCACCATCAGAACACCCACCATCCACAGACACCAGCACCTGCTCCTATGAAGAAACTGGACCAGAATCACCGACAACCAGCTAACCTCATCACTCAGCACCTCCACCCCAACCATTGTGGAAAACGACCCCAACACTGCAGCCGGAACCCTCCACAGATGGATCTCATACAGCGCCAACAACATAGCCCCCCTCAAGAAAAACAACAACACACACGCCAAGAAAGCTAGATGGTTTACCACCAAACTTCAAGAGTCCAGACGCACTTGCTGCCACCTCGAGAAGGCCTGGAGGAACACCAAATCCACAGAAGTCCACAAAAACGTCAGAGCCGCCACCATCGCCCACCACCAACTCATCAGAAAAACGAGGAAAAAAGTGATTGAAGACAGAATTGCCACTCATGCACACAAGAGCAAAGAACTCTTTAACATCATCAAGGAGTTCGCCCAACCCACCAGCGAGTCCACCAACATCTCTCCCTCACAAGACCTCTGCGACAAACTCAGCACCTTTTTCCACCACAAAATCAAGAGCATCTAAGACAACTTTGACTAAGACAACCAACGCACTGAACCCTGACAAACCATTCCCAACACCCTGAAGCCAGTGATTGACAACTGGACAGCCCTCACCACACACACTGAAGACGATGAAGTCAATCCACTCTGGGGCCCCCATGGACCTCTGCCCCACCACATTTTCAGCAGAGCTGTCAACACCATCGCACCTATTCTCCGCCACACCTTCATCCGCTCCCTGGCAACCGCCTCTTTCCCCGACAACTGGAAACACGCCGAGATCAACCCCCTCCTGAAGAAACCCTTGGCGGACCCCACCAACCTCAAAAACTACAGACCCATCTCCCTGCTCCCGTTCCCAGTGAAAGTCATCCAGAAAGCCATCAACAGCCAACTTGCTACATTCATTGAAGAGCACAACATCCTTAAGTCCTCCCAATCCGGCGTCAGAAAAAACAGCAGTACAGAAACTGCCCTCTTCGCCACAACAGACAACATCCACACCCTACTGGACAAAGGAGAAACAGCATCCCTCATCTTCCTCAACCTCTAAGCGGTATTCGACACAGTCTCTCACCGCACCCTAATACGCAGACTCCATGACGCTGGGATCCAAGACAAAGCCCTCGACTGGATCTGCTCCTTCCTCTCTGGCAGAACGCAGCAGGTCAGACTCCTCCTTTCCTCTCGGACCCTATACCAACCACCTGTGGAGTCCCCCAGGGGTCCGCCCTCAGCCCTACGCTCTTCAACATCCCCATGGCTCCGCTCGCCCCCATCCTCAGAACCTACGGACTCAACATTGTGTCATACACAGATGACACCCAACTCATCCTCTCCCTATCCAACAAACCCAACACTGCCAGACACAACTTTCAAGAATGTATGGATGTTGTCGCAAAATGGATGAAAAACAGCTGCCTACAACTAAACACCAAAAAAACTGAAGTACTCATCATGGACTCAAACCCCGATGCCTGGAACAACACCTGGTGGCCCCCCATCCTCGGAAGCCCACCCACCCCCACAGACCACGCACGCAACCTGGGAATCATCCTGGACTCAGATCTCAAAATGGACCACCAGATCAACTCCGTCTCGTCCTCCTGCATCCACACCCTCTGCCTCCTATGTAAGACCTTCAAATGGATCCCCCTCGAACACAGAAAGACCGTCACTCACACTCTGGTCACCAGCAGACTCGACTTCGGCAACTCACTCTATGCCGGAATAAACAAAAACCTCACCCTCAAGCTACAGAACATCCAAAACGCCACCGCAAGACAGGTCCTCAACCTGCCAAGACAGTGCCACATCTCCCAGCACCTGCGCACACTCCACTGGCTCCCCATCGAAGCTAGAGTCACCTTTGAAATGCTCACCCATGCTCACAAGGCCCTCCATGACACCGGACCAGCATACCTGAACCACCACTTTAAATTCCAAGCCCCCCAAAGGAACCTACAATCAGCCCAGCTAGCCTACGCTGTGTTCCCCCGCAGCAGAAAGACCAGATCCGGATGCCGCCCCTTCTGCTTCCTCACAGCCAAAGCCTGGAACAACCTTCCACTCAACCTCAGACAGGCAACATCGCTCCCCATCTTCGCAAGAAACCTCAAAACCTGGCTCTTCAACAGACACCCTCATTGATGGACTGGAACCTGCGAACCCCCCAGCACCTTGAGACGCTTACAGGTGAGTAGGCGCACTTAACAAACACCTGATTGAATGATTGACCACTCACTGACACTGCATACTTCCAGTAGGGCTGTTTGTGCTGGGTGGGAGGAGGTGTCTTTGCAATTACTTTATCTCCTATTAGGCCCTGTCCTATATCCACCTTCCCGCCCAACCCAACCCAACCAGCCCACTGGAAACTCTGCTTTCCTGACCGTGAGTGGAAATGTACTGTTAAGATGGCTGACACTGGTGCATGGTGTTTGGAGCACAAGTCCTTGATGGTAGTTTGGGTGAAGTGTGTACATGGCAATAGTTTTGATAATTGTAATCTTTATTGCAGGTATGTAGGTTATCTATATTACATACACATCATATGATCGTTGACTATTAGTTTGTTTGAATCTAAGAATGTTCATTTTGGTAACTGGGACAATTACAAAGATGTCTTCAGAAGTGTCATTGCTAACTTGTGTGAAATGTGGAGTTCCTCCATACCAGACTCCCATCCTTCTGGTATTTCAAACAAGCTCCTCACTGAATGATGATACTTGCCTTCTCCTCCCAAGAAGTAAAGTGCACAGGTGGTATAGGAGGGCCACCCACAGGTCGTTGTGCATCCTGGTGTTCTTTGCTGGGCAGTTGTTTGACCCTCCTTCTGATGTTGTACCACCTCTTTTTGATATCATCTGTTGTGCGCAGGATGGGGGCTACTGCATTTACATTGCTGACTACTCTGTCCCACAACTGATTTTTCTGTCTCATGGGGCTCTCCTAGTCTAGGGTCCTGAATACCAGCACTATCAACTTCTGATATGTAAAAATTGGCTGCTTCTTCTTTAACATAGTGAGGATGAGGGAAACTGTGAGTCTGAGCGTGAAAATGAAAATGAATGTGAATTAGATGTGTCTAAGAAAGGAATATGAAACAAAAAAGTGATATGTGCAGGCAGTGATTTGAATGCAGTGTGTGATTGAGTGCAGGGCTGACAGCAATGACTGAAGTAAGAGCTCCCTACTCTTTCAGCAGTATTGAGAAAGGATCATGGTCTTTTTTTATCTAGGAAGATTGGTGGGTGTGTCTACTTTTTAGGTCTCGCCTGAGCCTGCGCTTTAGCGCTGCTCTCGCGAGAGCTTTTGTAAATGGGGGATCTGGAAGTGCAAACAAGTGCTTTCAGGCCTCCAAATACAGTGCATGTGTGCCGGGCGCGCGCACCATTTGGCAGCCTGCACACCATTTGCTTTCACTTTCGCGGCCGCACGGTCACTTTGATGTTTGATCGCGATCACTTTCACTTTCGCGGCACTTGTTTATCATTGCCAATCTATTCTACAATCCATATAGTTAATTCAATCACCTCCAGCCCGCTACTGCACCTGAACAGAACAACACATATGAGCTACTTCCAATGGATGTTTTCCCCTCCCTATGTCTCCATACGCACATACCGCTTAAAGCACTCAGATGGTGTGCCGACACCCATGCCCCATCCCTGTGGCGAAAAACTGCTGCTGACTCCGCCCCATTCACTAAGCACCTGGTCTCCATCTGCCCCAGGAGCCCAATCAGCTGTCCTGGTTGATGCACTACTAAGGCCACCGCGGACCATACTGTGGTAGTGTTGTAGCAGTCCCATGCCAACCTCTGACTGGCCACCCAGGACCTTTCCCTCTCTTCCCCTCGGGTGTATCAGCAGCATATGACACACCAGAGTCCACATGTCCCCTGCGAGTCTGACCCTGAAAAAGAAAAGGTAGGTCCAGCGTACCATTGTTAGTTTCCCTATCTGCCCCCCTTCGTCCTGCTCCAGCACCCAAACACAACCTCCCCATGGTAATGCACGCTGCTCCCACCTCCCCTTTCCCGGATACCCCTGCCTCCCTGCCGCGAACTGCACCGCCGTCCCGCCCCTCCCTCCCTCCTGCCAGGGGCCTCACACTACTAATTATCCTTTCCCATTCCGCAAATCCCCCCTCCCTTTCACCCTCCCCCAAACTCCACTCTAGTGCTGCTGCTATCAGCCTAAACGTTGGGCCTTCAAGGTGGGCCCGCGCTCTGTTCTTCTCATCCCTTCGCCCCTCCCCCCGCTGCACTGGGTGGTCTTTGGGTGCCTGTAGGACCATCCACCCGTCTTCATTCCACCTCTCCCTCATTGCTTGTGGGGCCCTCTCCAACCAACCCCCTGCTGCTAGTGACACCGGGGGACACCCCCTTCCATGCCTTCCTCACTTTCCACGTCCTCATCTAACGCCCTCGTTGGCTGATCTTCCCTGCCATCACCCATAAGCTCCCCATTGTTCTTTCTTGCATGCCCATGCCAGCGTCTCCACTCTCTCCCTTCTGCTCTGTGGCAGAGAGCTTATTGGTGTGATTCCTCTTCTGAGGCCCCTTATTTCTCTCTGCCCCCACCCCTTCCCCAATCCTCTTCCGCGACCTCATGTTATCCTTTCTTTCCCTCCCCAACTGCCAGAGCACTATCTCTAGGGCTCATAGTACAGCTGCCCCCCCTGAACCGGATGGCCGCGCTGAAGACCGGCCCTCTTTTCCCATCATAAAGTACAGTGCCGGCCAGCGTGCAGGGCCTTTCCCAACATGAATGGCTAGCATTTCCCTCAGGGCAGCTTTCCTAGCTACTGAGCAGACCCTGGACCTCACCAGCGATATATGAGGCATTCCATGGCCCGACGCGGAAGCGAGCAGGCGAGGATTGCTGCCACTCCAGTGTGAGCAGGTCCATGCACCCTGCCTCTGATAGAAGATGCATGGTCTCCTGCATTCTTTCGTCCATGCCTGCCATCTTTCAATAAGTACCCGCCCCACAAAATTCACTGCCTGTTGAACAGTCACTGTGTCACCAAAATGGTGTATGTGATCATAAAATTGCCGGTAAGTAAATAATAACCCGCCCCATTGAGTATAGCCCAAAACAAGCCCAACGAGCCCAAATGTCGCTTGAGATGACCAATTGCCCAAATTCCCCGAAGGGCAAACCTCCATTCGGTCCTCTACCCCCCCCCCCCACCCCCCAAGGCCCATTCGGAGCATGTGTTGAGGGGCAGAATCACAAGTATGGATATTGTTATACCCTATGCCTTTAGCCATTATTGAGCAGATATGGTTTTACATTTGTGAGATGGCCTCCTATCAGTGTCATACACATGGTCCTATTGTGTATCATACACATGGTCCTAGTGTGTGTGATACCATGGGCATGGCATTTGTGTCCAAACAAAACAAATGACAAGTATTTGCAATGCAATAGGTCTCGCATTTACACGAGTTTAAGCTATTGGCATTGTAAATGACAATGCCTTTTATTTATGTTAAAAAAACAAAAATAAAAGGCATGGTCATTTGCAATGTCAATAGCTCAAACTCGCGTAAATGCGAGACCTATTGCATTGCAAATGCTTGTTTTATTGATGTGGTTTTTTTTGTGGTGCTTATGCTTGTTGTGTGTTTTTTGGCCAGCTTTTTTCAATTTAGCACTTGCCATGTGCGACACAAACTGTGTACGCAACCATGTTGAATGCATCATAATCTGCTTGTTGTGACAACCAATACATATTCATGCTCGGAATCCCTATGGGACTGCTTTTCTGACCGACGCAGTCAGTTCGTATTCGTTTACGGCCAATGTGGTTGCATTGGAATTGTCTGCGACTGACACTGTCAGAGTTTTTCCTGCTACACATTATAATACGGTGGTAAGAGACAACACAGACCAGTCGGGTTGAAAGTATCCACAACAGCGGCAGTGGGACGGTCTTTCCGACTGACGTCGTAGTAAGGCCCTAATTGTTTCACTAGAGAAACACTAGACTTTATACATCACAGGTTGTGATGTACTCAATATTTTAAATATCATGGGCCTGGCCCAACTTCAATAACTTGGCAAAAAAGGGATAATTTATAGTCCACATAAATACATTTCCATCCATAATATACCAAAATCATGCAGGGAATACACTAATTATAATTCCTCATGAGTATTGTATTGTAGTTTAAGAAAGTGAATTATCAGTTAGAGCAGATTGTAGTCAACCACAAGTAATAATGCAATTTATTTTTATATCCAGGCAAAGGTTTCAGTAATTTAAACCTGAGTGCAACCTGAACCTGTTTTCTCAGTCCAGCAAAGTCACACCTTGGGTGGATTGCCTTGGGTGACTGGTCTTGGCTCTCAGAAATACTGAAAGTTCCAACTTTTTAGATGTGTTAGAAGAAATCAAGTTAGACACAACTAATGGTCCCAAGATGTCAGGGTCAACCTTTGGTGGTCAAGTCTCACTGCAGGAGAGGCCACTAACAGGGTCCTCTCCAGGTTCAGTAGGTACAGGTCAGCTGGGCATTCCAGCAAAAAAGGTTTTTTGCAGCTTCGTTTGTGCCTGTAGCCACAAAGGAGGTCAGCCAACAGACACTTGGAGCCCATTTCTTATCTTTCCAGGATACTAAAATAGGTCGATTGGGTCAAAACACATACACAGATGACGGGTCAGCAGTATCCAGTGTACACAGTCTAAAAACCAGCAGTAAAATTCAGCAAAAAATGGGAATCACAATGCAGAAAGAAGAAGTTTTTCACTCATGCCTTCCATAGCTAAAAAGCCAAGCAGCAACAGCCATTCCTTTGACAGTTCTCATTGTTTCAAAGTGGGAAGTATGTTCAAATGCCCTATGCATTGGCAATGCCATATTCAGCTTACTGCTAAGACCATTCCCTTTGGGAAGTTGGACTATATAATAAATTCAACCTTTCTACATGGTATCCTTGATTTGTTGCTTTTTCCTGCATATATTTTTGCTGGTTTACAAAGTCTGTGCACTTTACCCCTGCTAACCAGAGGTATACTGCTTGTGCTCCCTCTTTTAACATGGTACATTGGCACATTCCCATTTTAACTTACTTGGAAGTCCCTAGTGTATGGTACAAGGTGTACTCAGGGTCTGGATGTAAATGCCACATATAAACTGCAGCACTTATTATGCCATCCACTACAGTGCCTGTATGAACATGGCTTCGGGGATACTCTGAGTAGTTTGGATTTTGCAGTGTAAAAACTACAGTTCGGCCTGTCAAAGTAAAACCATTTGCCAGGTAAAATCCTTCATTTTATATATGAAAAACCCACCTCTATGTAGGCATTGTAGTCCACAACGCAGGATGCTTGCTATTTATACATAGACTCTGTAAAAATGCATGTTAAGGTATCCATATAGTGACTAGCCCCCAAAATGTATTTAGACTGAAGGACAGCTGGCTGGCCCATAGAGACAATCAGAGTACATATCAAAATCTTTAGCTGTATCACAGGAATGGGACTAGCTAGAAAAACTATTTAACAACGATTTCAAATATTTATTAAAAATCAATTGTGAAGTCAGACGATTAATAAATATTAGGGGAAAAACCCTTTTAGGAGGTTTCCTTTTCCCTGCCTGACATTCCTGGAGGGTTATTTGCATTTCTCTCATACTTCTGCCAACCACTGATTAGCATTTGAATAGGTGTGAAAAAGGTGTGAACTGCCTTTGAGGAGCAAACAACAAGCTGACCTGAATGGGCAAAGATGACTTCTCTGAAACCTCCCTAAATATGCAGGGTGGGGTCTCTGCGCATCCTTGTCCCATTACAGTGTCAAATTCTCCTTGAGTGTAAAAGCCTGCTTGACAGGTTTGCTTGGTGTAGATATACCACTTTGGAGCATCCTTGAAAGGCAGAGTTTAGGTTTCTAAGATAATTCTTGTGTGCCTTGGTTCTGAAGGACACCCCTTTTTATGACCAGATATCTGTCTGACATTTACATAATAACACCAGATGGTGCACTCAAAAGGATAGGAACAGAATGGCCAGACAATTCTTGCCTACCCATTTTTTGTTAATTGCCGATGATCTCAGTTTTATTCTACCAGACATCTGTCTCTGGCTTTATTGAGGGTACAGTGGCTGTCCCAAACTAGATTCTGGTATCAGATGTGGGAGGACACAAGGATTACCTTGTTTCACTCCACACTCACACCTCTGAGCCTATGTTTAGGGTGGACAAACATTTTTGCCATTTTGAAAATGCCTTATTGTTTAGGGCATGCACAGGAGTCATTCATATCCACTGGCTCATGGCCAGGTTTAAATGTGACACCTCCAGGTACCCACTTTAGAACTTCTGAACCTGAGAAAGAAGGGGAGAAGCCTAGACTTGCAGTTACCTGAGAGGAGCCCTGAAAAACTAGACCTGCTCTCTCTTTTGTAACCAGGACAAAAAAGTGGACACAAAGGTCAAAAGACTGGCCTTCTGTTAATGTTATAGGGACACAATCAGCTACACAAGGCCTTTCCCTGCAACTGTTCAGCTGACACATGGCAACTGGAACTGGACTGTACCCTGCTGTTGGCCTCTGCCTAACACCCTGTGAGTCTCTAAGTGCCTTCCCAGAGGTCTTTAGGGACTTTAGAAGTGTACTCCTGTGGTGAATTGAGACTTAAAGGGCTGTCTCAGAAGGTAAAATGTTTGGCTAAGATGAACCTGGTTGGCGTATGCGACCCGCTATTCACTGCATTCCCTGTTTACTACAAACATGAACTATCATTGGCACTTTGTGCAGCAGCAGCTCCTCCGTTAAGGCGGAGTAGCCATGATCCACTGCTCTCTGAGCAGTGTAAAAATGAAAAATAAAATGATAATAACACAATGTAATTATCAATTTATCTTTCAGAATGGAGCAAGGGTGGGGCGGGTCTGTGCTATCCTGATGGACAGCAGCAGTCAGCAGGGAGGAAGAATAGTGATCACCATAAGTGCACATGATGGTTTAGCCGGACATCTTAGGACGGCCAAACCGTTATGCACACTTAACATTTCTCCACCTGGCTATGTTGCATAGCCGAGTTGAGAACAGTCTCATGTTCTGCCTGACCCACAATTTAGGCCACCCAGACCAATCACGATGCTGCTATCATGCTGGCACTACTATTACCAGCATGACAAAAGCATTGTGCTTGGCTTAGAGAAGTCTGGGAGGCTGTGTGCTGCCCGGAGCCGCGGACAAGGACAGATGAGAGGCGGCAGCCGGCAGGTAAGTCATCTTTTATTTATATTTTTATTTCTGACCCCTGTCTTCCCAACCCCCCACTGACACACCACTTTTTTCAGCAGCAACTGCCACTGACTTTGTGCTTTTCGCTATGTAAACATTTTTAAATTCTAGCTCCCCTTATTGGATGTTTTGTAATTTGGTTTATTTAATGTTACTTCTTTGCACTTTATTACTGTTTTCATACTGTATAATTACTTTAAGTATCGCCCTAAATTAAGCCTGGCTGCTTTGTGCCATAGCTATCAGTGGGTTGGGCTCAGTTTAATTTAGTGACTTTGAGGGTTCACCCTGAAAATGGCTGTGATTAGTCTTTGAGGTGGGTAGTCACCCACCCCAAGTGATAATACGTTTTCTTACAGACCGCCTCAACAGTTTTGAGCCTTTCCTCAAATTCTGTTTTGCCAGTACTGGCACTCTGTCATGCTCATTTGCAAAGCACACCTAGGATAGAGCTAACCCTAAACCTACACACAGAGGCCTCCCAAATGTGACTAATTCCACCATGGTGAACAAGTCACTGTTGTTAAATGAGTACCTCCAGGCATCGGCTTGTGAAGAACCTGAACCTTATGGGCCTGGCGGCGCAGGGTACACCTTAATCTCCTGGGTTCACCTGCTTTAACTAACAGAGACACGGGACACTCTGTCAGGCGTATAAGATCAGATTTATTAGCTGCAGCTAGTACAGTTGTCCTAGAAGTACACACGGTATGTTCTCAGGAGACTGCCACTTCACTCTGTGGCGCACAATCTTTTATAGTGCATAGATAACATATAGATTAACCAGAAACACACCCAATACATACATAAAGAGCCAATAAGGAAAGGTCAAAGACAAAACATAGCCAATCGAAAGAATTTAAAGACAAGGTATCGAGTAACCCGAAGAAGCCTCTCCTCCAACTGTGTTTGTCACCCCTCCTCACAGGTTAATTCATTAACGTGTCTGCAACTGACTCGCAGGTGGCGAGATACACTTGTGTGCTTTGGAGGACAGTTGTGAAACGAGAGAATACGAGCAGAGAACAGCGAAGGCCAGTAGAAAAGATAAAGTCAGAAGAGAATAGTGTGAACCAACAGATAGATGAGACAGGGATTAGTCAAACCAGACAGGGATTAGTGTACTCGGCCAGTCTCTGACACCAGTTAGTAAACAGAGGCAGAAGGCTGTTTTGACACGATACTACAGGAAAAGCAGAAAAGACCTTGTTTGCCGTGCTGCCTGAGTGAGGGCAACACAAAATGGCGGTGGTACACAAAATGACGTCTCAAATACAATCGAGATCGAAAATCGAATTTCCTCAGACCCTCCTTTTGCCAGAACTCAGGCAAAATACACAGACTCACGTTAATCTGAGTCGATGTCGATGGCCATGAGGTCATCGAGCTGTTGCTGCAACAGCATTTGAATGTTCTCTGTCCTCTGTGACTTAGGTCTTGGGATGCATACAGTAGCACAAAGACCGCAGATGGCGGGGCCACAGTGCATACAGAGACAACAAGAGAAAATGATGGCTAACACTATTCCAAGGAATGTTAATACCTTCCATCCCCATTTGGACAGTAGTCCCCAAATCCATCCCAATAACGACCAATCTCCTTCGTCTTGATGAATCGATTCGGAGATTATATGTAATTTAGAGATGGCTTGGTATACTGTCGGAGCATCGTCGGGTATATAAATGCAGCAACTAGATCTGATCAATTTACAGACTCCACCACGGTCCGCAAGAACAACGTCTAAAGTTCTGTAATGTCATAAGACGATCCGCCTGTAGTTCTGCTGTGATATTACTCAAAGCTCCTACAGTGATATCTATAGTAGTTTCTACAACACGAACCAGTTGTCTTATATTTCTGCTGTGGGCCATTGGACCCCAAAAAGGAAGAAATCCTTTGATGAAATCTCCTCCCTCTTGTCCTGCTGTGTCTTTGGAATCAATAATTCCTCTGCCATATCTGTTTCTATGATGATTGGAAGAAGAAGTGTATGTAGGGGGAAGAAGGAAAGCTATATAACATGTTCCAGAGAAACCAGTCGGCAACCACGTATAGGCTCTATCGTGGCAGATAAAATACGTGCCTTGAGATGGTACTAGCGGTGGCGAATTCTGAGATAAGTGGATGTACGTATGGGAACAAAAGCTTTTTCTTTGTTCGGTGTCAGCGGTCTGGCCATTTATTTGTAAACAGAAATTGCCTTGATGAGGAACAGTCCATATTGGTGGAGACTTTCCCTGTCTAACCTTATCACTAAGGCTAGTGATGTAGTGAGTGACGTTCCAATCAGTATATGCTTTCCTTTCATCAACAGAAATTTTACTATTCTCCATTATTTTAGCCATAGCTACCATTCCCTTTATCAACGAACCATGATTAAAATCTGGTCCACCAATATATGGACGGACAGGTCGTCTAAATCAACTCTGATATGCGTTAGAGAATATTACAAAATAAGCCCAAGCGGAGCCTTCATAGGAGAACGGAAGGACTAAATATGGCATCCCTTTATTTGTGGTATGGGTCATAAGTCCACACACCCAACAGTCGGTTGTATTAATTACCAATTGGTGGTGGTGTAATAACTGGACAAATGAATTATTGTAATATTCGGTTCTTCTAATGAGCTCATGTTGGAGAAGTGTATGAAATAGATGTGGAGAGACAGTAGAATAAGAAGACAAAGAAATAGAAACAGAGACAACTTTTTGCTGCATAGCATGAACAATCCAACCTATACATGCCAATAAAATACACAATAATATAAAAACACATAACGTTACACCACAACGACTGTACATTAATTTATAATACTTTTTCTCTCTTTCTCCTAATGTAGTCTCCATCTTCTAAGTGGATGCTCACGGCAATCTTCTTTAATCACTTGGTTATGATTATCTGCCGTCCTATGACACTACAAATCCTGCAGGCCTATTGCCACTACTCAGGTCACAACCAAGACTCCTACCGTGACCCTGCAACCGGGATAGAAACTACATGGAAGAGAGAATCTCAAGTTTTCTTAATTAGTCTGGGTCTTAAATTGTAATTGTCTTTATCAGGTACAGTCTGATCCTGAAACAATGTTCGTGGATTTGTGGTATTTAAGCGGAGATGTGGTGGTACAGCTTTCTGAAGAATGTCATCGTCCTCTTTCTCCGATAATGTTCCATTTAGGCGTGCATCACTAAAAGGTATAAATCGAGTAACCTTTTTGCTTTCAGAGTCACTTATACCCTTACGGACCCACTGATTAAAGGGCAAAGGCAATGGCACCTTCTTACAATGCACGCCGTGAATCCAATTCTTCTTTCCTTCGACCTTTACTGCTGTTCGCGTGGTCAGGAGAACCTGCCGAGGTTTCCTCCAACGAGGCTCCAAATTCTTTGTCCTTTGGAAATGCTTTACACAAACCCAGTCACCTGGCTGGATGGAATGACCTGGGTCTGTGGAGGCTTCTGGCAAAGTGTTCTGAACCTGTTGATGGAGAACACGCAATTTAGTTGTAAGGTCGTGCAAATAATCAATTAACATTGGGTATGGTATGTCAGAATATTTCCGAGGGTGAGGGACTCCCCATATATTAGCTGGGTGTCCAAAGACAATCTCGTATGGGCTAAGTCCCAAACAAGAATGACCAGCTGTTCTGGTGGATAGGAGAGCCAAAGGTAAAGCATCGGGCCAATTAAGACCTGTGCTGGCTTGTACCTTAGCAAGCTTGAGTTTTAGAGTACCATTATAGCATTCTACTAGACCCGCTGACTGTGGATGGTTTGCCGCATGGAACTTTTGCTTAATACCAAGACCTGCACAAACTTTTTGCATGACTTGGCCCACAAATTCGCTCCCATTGTCACTCCAGACAATGCGCGGCAAACCAAATCTAGGGAAAAATTATTTTAGAAGAACTTTGGCAGTAGATAAAGCAGTGTTGTCTTTCAGGGGGTAAGCCTCTATCCATCTAGAAAAGGCGCATACTACCACTAGAACATATTTGAGGTTGTTGCATCGTTCCATATGAATGTAATCGATTTGCAACACCTCAAATGGATAGGTCGGGGGAGCAAAGTGACCTGCCGGAGTTGGGGTTCCCTTTCCCGGATTGTACATCAAGCAAATAATGCAATGTTTCACTACATTATCTGCACACTTCGGGATTCCTTCATTCTGCCACACTGGAGCCAGAAGCTTGCATATTCCTTTTGCACTTAGGTGGGCTGGACCATGCGCCATAGTAACTACGGGCAGTACATAGGCATCTGGTAACAGCCAACGCTGGTGCTCTGACAATTCTGCCAACATCCCATCTCATCTAACATTCCAGTACTTTCTTTCCACTTACTCAACTCTTTCTCTGTAGCCTCGTCTTGAATCAATTTCACACTTTCTACTGTGTCTTCATACATTCCTCTTTCTCTGACCCAATTCGCAGGGCCCGCAACATACATGCGACTCGTAGCATCTCTGGCTGTCCTTTTTGCTACGTCATCTGCAAAGGCATTCCCGCAACCAACATCGTCAGTAATCTTCTTGTGCGCACTACACTTCCCAATTGTTATCTGGGTAGGCAAAGCAAGTGACTCAAGATGGTCAGTCACTAACTGTCCATGCTGTATCTTAGTGCCGTGAGAGGTAAGACACCCAAAATTGAACGCCACACCAAACGCGTACTGGCTGTCGGTATATACATTTACTTGCTTGCCCTTTGATAACACACACGCTCTGGTCAAAGCTATCAATTCATCTGCCTGAGCTGAATTATGTTTGATGCGTGCTGTCTCCACAATTGTATGCAAGGTAGTAACAGCATAGGCTGAAGTTGTCTCTCCACTAGGAAGCTTAAAACAAGAACCATCCACCCATAGAATTCCATCCAGATCTACTAGTGGCGTATCTGTCAAGTCAATTCTACCTTTTGTCTCTTCCTCAGTACGGAGAAAACAATCATGTTGTTCTTGAACACCTTTCGTTTCTGGAAGAGGCAACAAGGTAGCTGGATTTAAAGTGTTACATCGTTTGATGTGCACATGACTAGCCAAGAGCGTTAGCTCATATCCAGACAAACGAGCACTAGTAAGATGCTGCGTTTTCGTCCTGTTTAGTAAGGTATCCACTGCATGTGGTACCATAACAATGAGAGTATTATCTAGCACCACTCCAGCCGACTGACGAATAGAAATTGCTGCTGCTGCTGTCGCTTTAAGACAACTAGGCAATGCCTTAGCTACTGGATCTAACGTAGCCGAGAAATAGGCACATGGTCGCTGTTTATCTCCAAATCGTTGCATTAAGACTGACAACGCACAACCTTCTCTCTCATGGACATGAAGGGCTTACTGTAATCAGGAGTACCCAATACAGGAGCAGAGCACAGAGCAGCACGTAAGTCAGTAAAACTCCTCTGACATTCGTCAGTCCACGGAAGGGGCTGAGGTGTATCTTTCAAAGTGAGTGCCAACAGAGGTTTGGCCAGCAAAGAAAAGTTCGGAATCCACTGCCTACAATAAGACATACACCTCTCTTTGTGTGGATGGCACAGACATTTGCGCAATTGCTTGAATACGTTCTGGGGTTAATCGCCTTCCCTCCTTTGATAAGAGATGACCCAAATAGGTAACCTCTCGGCGAACATATTGTAACTTGGAAGGTGAAACCTTATGATTAAGATCAGACAAGTGACGCAACAATGCAACAGTCACATTTTTACATATATCCTCTGAATCAACAGCGATTAACAAATCGTCCATGTACTGAATAAGAGTAGCACCAGATGGCAAAGGAAAAGCGTCAAGCTGACATTTCAGACCTTGACTGTAAATAGATGGGCTCTCACAATAGCCTTGGGGTGCGCGCTTGAACCGGAAGCTTCGGCCTCCAAGAGAGAAGCCAAAAATATCCCTACTCTCTTCGGCAATGGGAATACTGAAGAAAGCATTTTTCAAATCAATAACGGAAAACCAAGCCGCTGTGGAAGGTATAATTGTCAACAGAGCAGTGATATCTGGGACAACAGGAAACTGTGGTACAACTACTTTGTTTACCTCCCGAAGATCAATTACAAAGCGATAAACAGGAGGTTGGGAAGGATCAGTGCGTTTAAGAACCGGACGAATAGGGCTATTGCATATGTTTCCTCTCATTTCCTCAACCACACCCTTCTGAATTAAATCATGTATGATATCCAAAAGCGCTCTTTCACCTTCATTGGAAATTCTGTATTGAGGAACACATGGTAATTCAGCATTGGGCTTGAGAGTAACAACATAAGGTGGGATCTCCAGACAACCAACATCATTTGGACCCGTAGCCCAAAGCGTTGCAGGAAGAGAGAGCAATTCAGGTGGAAATTTATCTTTAGACAAATACATTGGAGAAGTCAATTTCTGTCCTAAAGTAAGATGTACACCAGAAGGAGAACAATATATCGTAGCATGCATTCTTTTCAATAAGTCCAAGCCCAACAGATTCTCGCCGCAACCATTCGTCAAGAGAAGCGGAGCCTCTAAATCATAAGGGCCAATTGAAATAGGCAAAGGGCAAGAGACCGGATTACGAACTGGGGCGCCAGAAAATCCTACAGATACATTTGTTAAGCCAGAAAAAGGTGCCCCAGGGAGTTTAGAATGAATGATAGAACTTCTCATCGCACCAGTATCTAAGAGAAATGGCTCTGAAACACCCATTGTAGTGACATTAACATAAGGTCCATTCTGATCTAATGGACTCGATACAACTCCCTCACTTTGTCTATGGCTGTCCTAGTTAGCATGAAGGCTTTTATTCTCGCCTTCAACATAATGATCATCATTGTAATACTGTGTAGACCGAACGTTTTGCTGATCAAAGTAGTTCACGGAATTTGAAGGAGGAAGGGATCGCTGTTCTTGAGTCAACACACCTCGACCTCTACCTCTGTTTGCTGTTTGGAGGCCACCACGACCTCATGGAGCAGATAGTGCTCCATTGCGCTGTAATAAAACCGGACAACTATTCTTAAAATGACCTTCCTCCCTACAATAGGTACATTGATTAGGACCTAACAAAGGTCGCAGAATATACGGCTCAGGCTTTTGATATATTCTGTGATATATTCTCTGAAACTGCGAAGGCTGTTGAAACTGAGGCTGAGCATAACGAGGAGGATAAGCTTGTTGCAAAAGAACCTTAGTTTTCAATTCTTTAGTCTTTTTCTCTTGCTTTTCTTTTTCCTCTTTTTCCTCTTTTTCCTCTTTGTCCCTGTTCTCGTAATATTGGGCAGTAGCCAATATCTGGCCAGAAGAAGAAACAGCCCATAAACTCTCGGAGTCTTTCAACTTGTGTGACAGCTCGGGAAGCAAATTAAATACAAATTTATCTACAAATAATCGCTGTCCACCCTCTGTAGTCATATCTTGACCACTGTGATCAATAAATGTCTCCTCGAAACGAGTGAAGAAATCGGAGACGCTCTCATCTTTCTTCTGTTTACATGCAGCTAGTTTATCCCAATTAATAATCCTACCACGTAGTTCTGAAATCAAAGCATCAGGCTTAGCACCACCCACTTGAGCCGTATTCGCGGCAGTTATAACATTCCATGTACCACCCAATTCTTGAGCGTGATCCTCTCTACGAATCCTAGCCCATAACGCTTGTGGGACTACGTTTCCCATCAACATATCAATATCGGCTAGATTCATGATACAGGCATCAACAGTGTGTGACAATTCTTTATAATAACCCGCAGGATTCTTACGAGGGTCCGGTAGAGTCTGTTTAAGAGCTAAAACTTCAGATCTCTTCCAGGGAACATGTACCCATATATGCTGGAAGTGAGCAGGAACAGCTGGATTAAAACCTGCTGCTGCAACTGCTTCTCTCCACACTGGAGGAACCTCTCTCATTGGGTAATTTTTCAGTGTCAGCCTAACCAAAGAATCGTAGTCAAGAAAATTCTGCGAGGAAAATAAGGATCTAAAGGTGACAAGTGTCCTTACAGCGTCCTCAACCTTAGAACCCACAATGAGTCCTTTATCAAAATCAGCCTGAACATCTAACAGACCCTGAGGAACGGAACCCAAATCCATATCCTCCCATTCTTTAACAAGAGTGTCGCACATTACATTGAAAACATATCTCTGCGTGGGCGCATTCCATTGTGAAAAAGTGGACATAATATCGGGCACACTATTTTGGGGACCCCTCTCGATCCAATTACGAGCGAGAGAGTCCAATCTTTCTTGTTCTTCGGAAGCTGGGAACTGACTACGAGACTGTCTTAGAGAAAAAGTCGGAGACACATTTAAAGCCTCAAAGAAAGGAGATAAAAGACCAGAGACAGTGTCTGTGAGTCGTTTACGCACAGACGGAGAATTGGACATAAGAATAGGGGACAAGGTATTAGGCGAACAAACAGAAGAGGAAGCAGTAATTACAGGCGGAGCAGAAGGTAAAGAAGATCGAAGTTCAGGAGATGAGGGCAAAGAAGTCGAAGGCAAAGCTAGTGGGGGCAATACTGGAAGGGGCAGATGCGGAAGAGCCGGATCAGGTGGAGGCGCAACTGGCGGCTGAACAGGCTGTAACAATGGGGTTGCATTAGCACCTTGTGCATAGGGCGGAGGCAATCTCAATAAATGAGACATCAAGGGATCTTCCTTTAAGTCTTTTCTTTTATCAGGAGGGGAAGCAGGCAACACCGGATAGAATTTATCTCTTGCCATACGATGCTGTCTCTCTGAAATTTCCATCGCATTATTGGCTTCATTATCTTTAAATTGTTGAGCAGCCTGTATAATCGTCATACCTTGTGCTTTTCTATCTCGTTTTGCTTGCTTAATTTCTCTCTGTTTGGCTTCCTTACGCCAAAGGCGGAAAGAGTCAAACATTGCCGGCCGGCCTTTTCTTTTAAATAAAACTGCTTCCAAATTATCTAGTATATCAGGCTCAAAACTATCATTTTCTGGCCACTTTAAAACACCATCATTCTTCGTGTATCGGATCCATGCTTTGTTAAAGGCAATGAGGCCAACACCATGTTTAGAATAGAGCTCATAAGTGGGAGTTCCAACCGAAGGAATTGGACAAGAGTCCTCCAGCCTGGAATCCCTATTGCAACCAAAACAACAAAGTTTTCCAAACTTAGTCAGACCAGGCATCGTTATTTCACTGGACTGTTCACAAACATCAAGGGGGTTAAATCAATTAACACAGCACAAATGTACTCACCCCTCGGCTTCGGCTTTTGCAATAGCCGAATCAAAGACCCAAAGAACCAAAGATCAAACAAAATTGTGGGAGCTACCCACCAAATACTTAACTAAGGTTGTCTTCTTACGCCAACAGAGGCCCGTCTATCGTCTCGCCTTACCATACATCACCAAAAAGAGGGCCAAGGCAGGGCGGTAGTCAGGGCAGCAGTCATCAGTAGCCGTCAGGAAGGAGTAACCACGCTGCAAAAGACCTTCAGGCCACTTCGACATACACGGGTCGCTTGACGTGGTTCGCGATTCCTCCAGAATTTTCTTGCGGGGTTCCTCATGACCTTCAGGCAGAACCACTACCACTGAAACCGCCCAACCTTGGGCGCCATTTGAAGAACCAGAACCTTATGGGCCTGGAGGTGCAGGGTACGCCTTAATCTCCTGGGTTCACCTGCTTTAACTATCAGAGACACGGGACACTCTGTCAGGCGTATAAGATCAGATTTATTAGCTGCAGCTAGTACAGTTGTCCTAGAAGTACACACAGTATGTTCTCAGGAGACTGCCACTTCACTGTGGCGCACAATCTTTTATAGTGCATAGATAACATATAGATCAACCAGAAACACACCCAATACATACATAAAGAGCCAATAAGGAAAGGTCAAAGACAAAACATAGCCAATAGAAAGGATTTAAAAACAAGGTATCGAGTAACCCGAAGAAGACTCTCCTCCAACTGTGTTTGTCACCCATCCTCACAGGTTAATTCATTAACGTGTCTGCAACTGACTCGCAGGTGGCGAGATACACTTGTGTGCTTTGGAGGACAGTTGTGAAATGAGAGAATAAGAGCGGAGAACAGCGAAGGCCAGTAGATAAGATAAATTCAGAAGAGAATAGTGTGAACCAACAGATAGATGAGACAGGGATTAGTCAAACCAGACAGGGATTAGTGTACTCGGCCAGTCCCTGACACCAGTTTGTAAACAGAGGCAGCAGGCTGTTTTGACACAATACTACAGGAAAAGCAGAAAAGACCTTGTTCGCCGTGCTGCCTGAGTGAGGGCAACACAAAATGACGGTGGTACACAAAATGGCGTCTCAAATACGATCTAGATCGAAAATCGAATTTCCTCACTTGTCCGAAAACTCCTTTTAATTGTAACATAAATACACAGCTACAGATAGTTCCATCCCTCCCATCCAGCCACCTTTAATTTCTCTTTCAATGGTCCATCATATTGCCGAGAGCCCTGAGAACACATAGGGGCATATCTACAACGCGGCGATAGAAAATTATCTCCACTTTTTTAGCCGAAAAGCAGCAATAATTTTATCGCCTAATTAGCAAGCTCATGCTAGCGCGTGAAACCTTGCGTTAGCGCAGTAATTCCTAACGCCCAGCTTTGCATCTCTAATGAGATGCAAAGTGGACGTTCCTGACCTGACATGACAAGAGAAATGTCGCTAGGCGACATTTCTCCTATCATCAAGCCCCAGGCCATGAAGCATAGCGGCAAGAAAAGTAGCAATAAGCCCTGTTATCGCTACTTTCGTTACGCCTGCTTCAGGACTGACTTAGCCATGATATCCTATGGAAGGTGGATATCATGGCTAAGTTTGTGAGGCCCTATCAACAAGCTAACACCACATTTCGTGAGATTATCGCTGGGTTTCCAGCAATAATCTCACGTTAGGCAGTTAGCGCTAGGATTTTTATCGCTTTAGATATAAGCGTTGCTATTGGCACGCTATCTCAGCGATAAAAATCCACGCTAGCCGGCGATAATCATCCTAGCGCTAAGTGCGCTTAGTGATAATTAAGGCTCCCGGTTTTCCGTTTAAACGGATTTTTACATATAAATACAGACGGAAAACGTTTTGTTTTTTGCCTGTATTTATATGTAAAAACGGGAAAATACTTACAAAACAAATGCTCCTCTGTAAAAATCCTAGTCAGAGGTGCACAGGGACAGCCAAAATAAACGGGAAACTGCTGCCCTGAAACTGCTCCAGAGACGTGGGAGAGGGGGGGGGGAGACTGGGAGCGCCGTGTGTGCAGAGACACTCCAGCACCTCTCACAGCGGTAGTACAGGCTAGATAATTGTTGGGGCAGTGCAAGCAGCCAATGTCCATTAAGAGGTGTGAAAACACCCCAGGACATCGGCTGCAGCTCCACAACATTTTGCTTTGTGTTGTATAGGAGGGTGAAGGAGGTTGATGTGGCAGGGCAGGGGGCAGAAATGCCTCCAACAACTATTAGCATAAAGCTTTTAGGGTTCAGAAGAACTTCGCCCTTTGTCTTTTATTGTTAACCATTTTTGTAGTTTAGTACACAGACAAGGCTGCGCACTGTCGTGGGTGTATATGACAAACTGGGCTTGTGGTTCAACAAGTAAAGTGCGTGGCTTGATAACAATGGCCTCTCTGGTGCCTTTCCTCGCTTCAGCCCTCTGCCCTCGCTACACCCTTCCCCTCCCCTCTCCTTCCCTTCCAGCACTTGTGTAAAACAAGGAAGAGAACAACAGCGCTCCGAAATCGGACACTGGCAGCCTGCGAAGACACTGACAAGTAAGGCTGCTTTTTATTACTCAGTGTTTTTTTTCGCCAGCACACTGGTTGGCAATACACAATGGCCGCTTAGGTGCCTCTCCTCGATTCTTGCGCTAGTCTGTGCCTTACAGACGGTGTGCATACACTTGTGCATTAATTGCTAAGCTGCACACATTCACATCTGCTTCTTTATTAAATGTATTCTGATTTTTTTCTTCAAAAACAAGAACAGAAATGACTGTTGCACCACCTGTGCTCTACATTTTCCCCATAATGTCCATATCAAAGCACTATTCTGTACAGATAAAGATGCGATTTACCATGCCTTGTGGGGTAAGTCGTCTTCTAGTGCACACTGAGAATAATCTGATATTCATCAAGCAGACACTCTGTGATGGCCGATTAAATGTGAGTAAAAGAGGTAGTAATGTGTTGACATTTTGCAAGACATCTGCGCAAATGGGACCTAATCAAAATCACGAATACATGTATCTTTTCTTAGAGGACAGGGAAGAAATTGGCTCCCAATATGTAAAGTGCACTAAGCATAGGCTCCAATTTAAATTAAACAGCTATACCAGCCTAGTGCAAGTGTGCATGTCAATTTAAATAAATGTGGAAAAATACAAGCTTTAGCGTTTTTCTTTCTTGCATCAAAAATAAATGTGGATAAATACAAATAAAATGACCAAAAAATAAATACGGATAAATACAGACGGAAATGTTCAAAAAATAAATACCATAAAACCGGGAGCCCTAGTGATAATTATCGCCGGTTGTTGCTGATATGCCCCATAGAATGTCCGCTTAGAGCTATAACATGTTGTTTGTTGCTTTAGTTATTTCGAAGAGAATACAGGGGGGATGCAGACCAAAATTTGTTCTATATCTTGTTTTCTTTCTATTATTCAAAACACATTTGTACCAGGCAACCAATAAAAATAACAGTGCATTTCTTATTCACTATGGTTTCATTAGGAAAACCAAATTTCGGACTTGGCAAGTCGAAGTTCATTCACAAACATGAATGTTATGCAATAGTCTTGGGGGCACGGTTAAAGTTTAAAGAGTTTTAATTTATAAACCTCGTGTCCTAAGATGCAGTATTTTGGCTAACATAAGCAGACAAATGGTTAAGATCAGAACCATCAGCATTGTTACAATTGTATAGAAAATGAAAGGAGCAATCATAATAAAATGACAGTGGAAATAAGCCACCTTCCTTTCGCTAGCTAACTAATAGTATTATTATTAGACTTATAGAAGGTCTCTAGGCTTAAATGGGGGAACCCCATACCGTATAGATCAGCTTAGTGGAATCACATGACAGGATCAGCTAGGCTCTCTCCTGGGAACACTCTTCTGCTGAATGAACCTAAAACATGCTGCACTTCAATATTAAAAGCACTCGTCTTTCAGGTATCTGCAGCTGCGTGCATGTTATGGCTAAGAAGTGGGGCGATCAACCTGCACTCAACAACATGCACCGGCCTGGTCGCCTCCACGCTCCTCACCTCTCCTGCGCCTCCTGCTGCCTGAGCACATCGCCGCTGTGAGCCGACACCGATTGCAACGCCCCAGCCGCCGCTGGGCCGCCCGCTTAGCCTGCACCTGTTTTTTCCCGCCGCTGCCTGCCTGCGGCCCCGCCCCCACGCCAGACGATTGGCTACCACGATCCCGCCTCCCAGCTGACCCGCCCTCCCGGCTCCCTTCTTATGACGCCCCCCCAGCGACCGCGCAGCGGACGCGCGCAGCGGGAGCACCGACTGAGCGCCGAAGGTGCGCCAAAGGTAAGCCCGTCTGCGCCTGTCCACGCCTGGACCGCGCCCAGTGCCAGGACCCCTGGCCCCCGCAGACTAAAGCCCTCCCGCCAGACCTACGACGCCACCGAACTCTACGCACTCAACGCCGGCTGAACCCCGGGTTGCTACCGAGCCACCCCGAGACGCACCCACGGACCCTTCTGCTGCCACTCCTGCAAGTTCACCTGCATCCGGACCTGCACTACTGCACCAACCAAGACCAAGGCGAGCAACAGCAGCAGCCACCTAAAGTGCATCCTACTCAACACCCGCTCCGTCCACAGACACGCCATCGAGCTCTGGAACCTGCTCGACACTACTTCACCAGACGTCACCTTCCTCACGGAAACCTGGATGAACGCCTTTTCAGCGCCCGACATCGCCATCGCCATCCCAGACGGCTATAAGATCATCCGAAGGGACCGCATCAACCAGACCGGAGGAGGCATCGCCATCATCCACAGGAACACCATCCGCATCACGACCAACACCGACGACACCCTCGCACCTGCCGAGTACCTGCACTTCCAGGTCCACATCAACCCCAAGACCACCCTCAGAGGCACCCTCATCTACAGACCCCCGGGACCACACACACAATTCAGCGAAGACATCGCCGACTTCATCAGCCCGCACGCCCTCCCCTCCGCTGACTACATCCTCCTCGGGGACCTCAACTTCCACCTGGAGAACAACAACGACCGCAACACCACCACCCTGCTGGACAACCTCGCAAACCTCGGACTCAAGCAGCTGGTGACCACCCCCACCCACTACACCGGACACACACTCGACCCAGTCTTCTCATCCAGCAAGAACATCGCCTTCAGCCACGCCACCGGACTCCACTGGACGGACCACAGCTGCGTCCACTTCAGCTTCAAAAGGACCACGATCCACTACCAACAGCAACAGGTTGCACGCAGAAGCTGGAACAAGATCACAGCCGACCAGCTCGCGACTTCCCTGAGCAAGAACCCACCCACCAGCGCAACGAACCCCAGCCAAGCGGCCACCAACCTCACGAAATGGATCAGCGACTGCGCAGACGACCTCGCCCCCCTGAGGACCCCGCCTAGCAGACCCGGCAGCAAGAAAGACCCATGGTTCACCGACGAACTCAAGAGCTCCAAGAAGGACTGCCGAGCCCTCGAGAGAACCTGGCGCAGAGAACCAACACCGGACAACATGACTGCCCTCAAGCTCGCCACCCGAAAACACCACCAACTCATCCACGCAACCAAGAAAACTGCATTCAAGGAACGACTGGACAAAAACGCACACAACAGCAAGGAACTCTTCACCATCGTCAAAGAGCTCTCCAACCCCAACGCCGGAAACAACGACATCACCCCTTCGCAAGACCTCTGCAACTCCCTCACCTCCTACTTCCACAACAAGATCGCGGACATACACAACAGCTTCAGCACTCAACCGACGCACGCCATGACCAAACCACCGCCCCCCGCCACCACCCTCCGCGCCTGTACCCCGATTAGTGCCGAAGATACCGTCCGCACGATGAACTCCATCCACTCCGGATCTCCGACCGACCCCTGCCCTCACCACGTCTTAAACAAGGCCGACGCTGTCATCGCACCCCACCTGCGGGACATCATCAACACCTCCTTCGACACCGCGACCTTCCCGGAGAGCTGGAAGCACGCCGAACTCAGCGCTCTACTAAAGAAGCCATCAGCCGACCCCACCGACCTCAAGAACTACCGCCCCATCTCGCTGCTCCCGTTCCCTGCAAAAGTCATTGAGAAGACCGTCAACAAGCAGCTGGCCGCCTTCCTCGAGACAAACGGATCCCTCGACCTCTCGCAGTCTGGCTTCCGAGCCAATCACAGCACCGAGACCGCCCTGATCACAGCCACCGATGACATCCGAGCACTGCTTGACAACGGAGAAACAGCGGCCCTCATCCTCCTAGACCTCTCCGCGGCCTTCGACACTGTCTGCCACCGTACACTAGTGCAGCAACTCAGCAACGTCGGAATCCAGGAGAAGGCACTGGAATGGATCATCTCCTTCCTCGCCGGAAGGACTCAGAGAGTCCGCCTCCCCCCGTTCAGATCTGAAGCCACCGAAGTCATCTGCGGCGTTCCTCAAGGGTCCTCGCTCAGTCCAACCCTCTTCAACGTCTACATGAGCCTCCTCACAGACATCGCACGCCAGCACAACCTCAACATCATCTCCTACGCCGACGATACCCAGCTGATCCTCTCCCTCACCAATGACCCCGCCACCGCCAGAGCCAACCTTCACGAAGGGATGAAAGAGGTAGCCGAATGGATGAAGAACAGTCGCCTGAAACTGAACTCGGACAAAATGGAAGTCCTCATCCTGGGATCCTCACCCTCCGCCAGGGACGACTCCTGGTGGCCCCCCGCCCTAGGCAGCGCACCCCAACCAACAGACCACGCACGCAACCTGGGCTTCATCTTGGACTCCTCCCTCTCCATGACCAGACAAGTCAACGCCGTCTCCTCGTCGTGCTTCAACATCCTGCGCATACTACGTAAGATCTTCTGGTGGATCCCCACTGAGACCAGGAAGACGGTCACCCAGGCCCTCGTCACCAGCCATCTGGACTACGGCAACTCCCTTTACGCCGGAACCACTGCCAAACTCCAGAAGAGACTCCAGCGGATCCAGAACGCCTCAGCACGACGCATCCTGGACATCCCCCGTCACAGCCACATCTCCGGACACCTGAGAGACCTGCACTGGCTCCCGGTCAACAAGAGAATCACCTTCCGTCTCCTCACCCACGCACACAAAGCCCTATACAACCAAGGCCCAGGATACCTCAACAGCCGCCTCAACTTCTACGCTCCCAAACGCCAGCTTCGATCGACCGGCCACGCCCTCGCCACCGTCCCCCGCATCCAAAGAGCCACCACAGGTGGACGGTCCTTCTCCTAGCTCGCCGCCAAGACATGGAACTCCCTCCCGACCCACCTCCGCCTGACCCAGGACCACCTCGCCTTAAGGAAACAACTCAAGACCTGGCTGTTCGAGCAGTAGCAGACCCCCCTCCCCTAGCGCCTTGAGACCCTCTGGGTGAGTAGTGCGCTATATAAATGCCTTGATTGATTGATTGATTTCAGGTATCTGCAGCTGCGTGCATGTTATGGCTAAGAAGTGGGCCGATCAACCTGCACTCAACAACATGCACCGTCTAGTGACCCAGACTGTTTCTTTACACAATGTACAGACCAAGGTCTCTACTCACTGTTAAGGATGTTAACAACAGACAGTTCTCATGTGAAGCAAAGTCGAGTAAGCATTTCTCAAATAATAACATGCAACAACAGTGTCGCGTGCAAAAGCAGCAAAAGCGGCAAGATGGCTTTCTAACATCTAACGCGGTTGTGCTAACTTAGCATTGTACATAGGGAGATAGGTATCATCACTACACCCCCCCTTGATCGGACCACTAACCACTAGGGGCGCACTTTCAAGAACGCAGAGTTCAAGTCTGATAGAACGGAACCAAGGGCATGACCTGTAAGTCCATATAAGGGAAGTGAAAATGTTCGAAGAAAAAAGAAAATGATGTTGTAGGGAAAAACCTCTCAAAAGGGGAAAAAAATATAACATCGATGGATACACCATCTGGAAGAGGGCAAAAAGTCAATCCATCAAGGTGTAGGCACAATAAGTTGCAACAGCTTCCAAGAAGAAATCATTGGAACGTTCGCAAAATTATCTGCCAACCAGTTCAGCAAGGGGAAGGAACACACGTGTTCCTCGATTAATGGAGCCTCAAGCACCATACTTGGACAACAGGCGGGTTCTTCAAGATAACTTCTTTCCAAGAAGTCAGCAGCAGCCGTTCCGATGTCCCAATTCCCAAGGACTCCATGTGCAGCCGCACATGCCATAATCCTGATTCCAGAACAGTCCAACTCATGAACCACTAAGGGGCTCATTAGTCGATCAAAATCCAGGACAGGAGACACCGAGTTCGACAGACACAAATCCAGAGCCCATTGGAACGACCAATCTAGGCAATGAAAAACAGGTTGCGCACAAGTAAAGAAGGGAAACCGGAAGGATAATCCATAGGCGATGCTTACGGTCGCCAACGGCAAGGTGCCATAGTAGTCAAGCATCCGGTTACGCAGATGGAGCAGCCGGGGCATGCTGCCTTGGAGCGCAAGTTGCGCAGCCAATGCGCAGTACGCAAATCAATAGAAGTACCCCAGCTACAAGGGCGAGAAGCAAAGGGAGACCTCCGAAGACGCTGGAAAAAATAGAATGAGAAAATGCGGGGATCACATCAAAAATAGTTTGGAAGGAGGTCACGAGGCCTGAGCCCACAATTTTAAAAAAAACAACCAGGCCACTTGTTGACGAGGCATTAAAGATAGTCTGAATCAGGGTCCCAAAATGAAGTGGGAGATCAGTATTCAAAAGAGCCTGTACTTCCGTGTGTGTTGGCTACGTGAAGGACAAATGTTTCACGGGATGAAGTCAACGCGACTTCTTTTTGAGACAATAGAGCCCTTATTCTGCTCATCTTGTTGAACTCTGCTTTCAAGGTTGGAATAGAAGTCCAGATGGATACATCGAGCTGGCCATGCGGGGGTGGGAAAAGGACGTTATTGCAGCAAATTACTCGCTGTGATACAGTTACTATGTAAGGAATTCCCACTAACATCCCACAGCAAGCTTCATTATTTAATAGCAAATAACTACCATTAGCAAGCAGCGTAAAAGACAGTGTTATAACTGGCACCGGAATCCCTTTCAGGATGCAAGCTAAATTAGGGGCGTGTATATTACAAGCACCATGTAACTGAATGTGCCTACACACTACAGAGTGATCTGGAGTGGAAGTACACTCCTCACCTTTCAAATAAACTTCTGTACCGTCTCTCACACATCTATACGTGAATGGGAGTGACCAAACTTCGTGCAGGAAAGCAGTACCAAGTTGTTCATATCTGCCAAGGGCATAATGTTTCATGCATGAACTGAACTTAAACAGGGGGAACGGTAACGTGATCAACCCGTGTATAAGCCACACGGCAGAATTTAATTCAGCAACAGAGAAAGGTAAAGGTTCTAATTTCTCACTGTGCAGTAGTGAGTATGTAGCATCTTTCATGGACATGAACTGTTGTTTTGCAGTTAAATTAAAAGGGAGGAACAAAGATGAAACATTCATGTAATCCCAACGGACTTTCCCTGCCTTTAACGTTTGCAACGTCCATGCAAACTGCATAATAGAACGCAATTGATTTTGACCATGATACAATATAGACAAATCATCCTGCACAATGTCTAACACAGATGATACAATATTATCTAAGGTATAAATTCTGGAAGACAGGGTGTTAATGCTATTATCTATTACAGCCAATACTTTCTCCATATTGGCTTGGTCAATAGCTCGTAATCTGGACGCAGCCTCAATCTGTGACAGCTTCCAAACTTCGTTGTAAATAGCATAGACCCATCTTTTGGACCTTCCCATCGCAGGGCCCTTAACAAAATCATTTAAATCTATTTTGTCGTTTAATTTTGATAGATGAAGTTTAACAGACGCTAAGATAGAATGTTGCAGCCAAGATTGGCATAACTTCCCCACTGAGTATGTAGTTACAGTGTGAGAAGATTCAAAACGGGGGTCCACACGAACTTGTGTATACCCCTGTCTTAAACCAAGAAACCGATGTTGACAAAAATCCGAACTTGTCTGCCACACCAACCATCCCTCTGGATTCAAATCAGAAATGTTGAAGGATGTGATGGACACGTATGTTTGCAACTTAGCAAGGGAAAGATCTGTATGATTACCCCAATTAGGGTAAGCACCCAGATCCGGAATTGAGGGAGAATTTAATTTTTTAGTAGCACCCAATCCAAAACAGGTGGTCTGAAAGATTGATGAATTTAAAAATAACATGTGATTCGGGATAAGACAGGCACGATGCAAAGCTTCTGTTCCCTGTACCTGCCATGGTTTAGAACCCCAAACCGATTTAGGATCGATAGTAGCCTTCCACAGATCATATCCTCCAATTGCCAACTCGTCCATAAAGGACTTGGAGTACAACAATTTGGTGTGTGTCAGTCTAACTTTAGAAGCAGACTCAGGCGCAACCTTAAAATAAAAGGACGCCGGATTTGACACACTGAAATCAGAAAAATAAGTGAATTTGTTCACCAATGTGGCTGAGCTACCCAGCCTAGGGGCGGGACAGTGTTCCCATTGTGTGTAATTAACAACATTTCTAAACGTATTTGCTTTGTGCAGGAAGTGTGTGCCATAATGTTGATAGCAGAATTGCTCATCATAATTAGAAGTATCTAAATACAAATCTTCAGCATCAAATGCAGCATAATATTTTAAACCAGAAAACAGTGCTTCAATGGCTGTGACATCCCAATCATCTGAGTGGATGTTCTGTTTAACCACATCACCCATAGAAACACGAAACACATTCGGCACATTAATTACTTCAGTGGGGCCACGAATCTGAAATTTTACAGCATCCCAAGCGATCCCATCACATACAGGCCAGGTGGTAATGTTCACAAATGTCTGGTCCCTTTTCATGATATGTGATGAGGAGTGGGGGGCCAAAGTTCCATCAATTAGACGAATTGTAGATCTTTCTTTCAGGTAGTGTCCATTGATAAGTCTAAAAAACACTACCACAAAGCCAATGGACATAAACAAAAAAATACATATGAGCACCAGCCAAATGTAAGTCCAAGGGGGAATTAAAAAATGTCTTTTGAACCAGGCAATAAAAATGGAAACTTTTGACGGGGCAATGGAAGTCATTGAGTTAATGTCAAAGGAAGAATGTGACTGGTTAATTGCGGTTGATTGTAAAAGAGGCACCTGCAGGATAAGCATACTCAGGATCTTCAGGCAGACCACCAGCCGTTGGTGGCAGTAAAGGACCAGTAACTGTATGCATCTCGACGGCAACATCAGGCATGGTGTTAGAAGCTGGGGCCACAACAGAATTTCTCAGCATTGAAGGGCAAGAAACTGCTGGTGTCATACTAAGAAGTATCGGCCACTCGCTGTAGCTTGACATTGTCAATAGAGATGTACCTGTTATCCTTGCGACCAGGAAGTGGAGGTAAAATGACTATACGTGTACCCTGTACACCAAGCACCGGAACTGGTGCACGATAAGAGGGGCCAAACTCCTTCTTGTTCTCCACCTTCTCACAGACCAGGTCACCAACTCGAGGTAACCAGCCGACTACCGGAATCTGAAGTGCAGCATCAGACGTGGAGGGTACGTGTTCCTTCGCTAGAGTGTCTCTGGCGTCTTGAAGAGTCTGCAATACAGCACAGTGATCATATAGGTCAAAGGGTGCGGCCGCCGCCACCATGTCTAGACCATCAAGGTCCGGGACAAACATTCGTATGCCAAAGAGCATCATGTATGGGGTCCGCCCACCCAGAGACCTTCTAGGGAGATTATTAAGTGCACGTTGCACGTCATACAAGTGGCTAGCCAGTTCCGGCCAGTACCTAAAACCCTGGCTGTCAAAGATTGCTTTAAGTCACGGTTCATCCACTCCACCACACTATTGCCCTCTGGCCTGTATGGAGACGAAAATTTGACTTGGACCCCCAAATTTCTCATGGCTTCTTTGTACGCCTTAGAGGCGCATGCAGGGCCGTGATCAGAATGAAAGGTACCACACGCAAAACTTCCAACGAAGACACGCAAATCCTTGATGACAGTACGGGCATCAGCACTCCTTTGTGGCCACACCCAAGGAAAATGTGTGCACGAATCCACTGCAACCAAGATGTACTTGTACGCAGTATCAGAGGTAAAAGGACCGCAGTGATCTAAATAAACACAAGCAAGTGGTTTATTAGATATATACAACAGCGTTTGTGGTGGACGCGCCGCAGATGAAGGCTTTATCTGCTGACAAATGTCACAATTAAGAACATAGGCCGCGCTTGTTTGTATAAGCCGAACCTCCAGTAACGTTGCTGTAATAAAGATACCGTAGCCGCAACGCCGGCATGCGCGCACGCCATGCCCTCGTGGGCTGCTGATATCAAAGATGGTCTGCAGTCCACGTTGGGAATCAATCTGTCACCAACGTTGTTAATCCTCACTAACGGGATGTTATCAGGACTTAAGTGATAATGGTAACGAGAAGGGAATCCTTTCGGAAAGTCTTCTCCCGTCTCTGTAGCAGCAATAGCTACCAAGATGTCATCATCGATCTTACTTTTGGATCTTGTAACTGCCGCTACTAAGTATGTCGCCACTGCGGTTTTTGCTGCCTCGTCAGCCAAACTGTTACCGACAGCATGGACGCCAACACGTTGGTGACCAAGAGTGTGAATTACATTCACGAGAGGCAGATTTTCTTTGAGTCCAAAAATGTAGATTGTCGTTGTATGTTTGAACACAATAAAACGAGTCACTCACTATAAGAGTAGTGACCCGATGATCAGCAAACTCCAGTGCAAGCACCAGAGCACGTAGCTCCGCTAACTGTGCGGTACAATCACCCAATGACTGCGTATGCACGACATCAGATTGGAACTCGCCATTTTTGAAAGGACCGACTACAATTGCGCAGGCCGCTGAGTAAGCATGCTTTGATCCAGTTGCGGGTTGCGCACACCCGTCAGTGTAAATGACACAATGGTAATCCTCGAGCGGGCGCAGAGTCAGAGGAGCCGGATGAACGAATTCATACTCCAAACACTCCTGAGTCTGTAATGCCGCGTCAAAGATATATGTGACGTCAGGCGAAGTCAAGGAAGTTGCCCATTGTATCCACCTTGGATGCAAAGCCTTAGAATTAGGTACACTAGCTTTCGTCACCGCCTCAAGGGCAGGATATGGTGTCACCACCAGCATGCGTTTCCCTTGTGATAGCGCTCGTTCTTTCAGGATTGCCATCTGAACTGCTGTCAGTACTTTTTCAACAGCGGAAAATCACAGCTCAGCTGAAGTGTAGAGGTGTGATTTGTATGCAATGGGGACGGTGTCGCCCTCATTGAACGTTAAGTATGTGAAACTCACTGCGCCCGGTACAATTCTAATGACCAGGTTAGTGTGGTTATCACGTGTTTGTAAAAATTTAGAAGCAAGAAGATCAGCCTGCAAGTATTGCAATGCAGCTGAATGCTCCGGTAGCCAACAGGCTCTGGAAAAAGTAGGTTTTACCAATGCATAGAGCGACTTGATACGCTGGGCATAGTCAGGAATGTACGTGCGACCGAAATTCAGAAAGCCCAGCAGGGATTGCAATTTTTTCAGCGTTGTAGGAGCACGGAGGCGTGCGCATTTCTCAAGGAAGTGCCGAGCCAATCCTCGACCTTCATTGTTGCGCTCGTACCCCAAGAACAACACCGTATACTCGGCAATGTGGGACTTCGCAAACTTGAACTTGTAACCGAAGTCAGCAAACACAGTAATTATGTTATCCACGCGAGCAAGGTGTGGAAGCAACTCGTCGTCCGTTAGATAGATGTCATCGACATACGAGTATGCTTCCAGGTCTACCATCTCCAAGAGAGAGACCACTTGAGCAGCAAAGACCCCACGGCTGTTTTTATAGCCCATCGGGAGCCCTTTGAATTGTTTTTGTATGCCACCCGAGGTAAACGCCGTCCACTCATAACTGAGAGGGGCCAGGTTATGGCTGTGAAAGCCATTGGAAATGTCAAGTGTGGTTTTGAACTGTTTTCTCACGAGACTATCGACGAGAGCCAAACTGTGGGTATTTTGCACCGCGCACGTTCGGCAGTGTGAGTTTAAGTGCCGGTAATTCAAAACTAGGCGGTACGATCCGTCAGGCTTCGTCACAGTGAATAAAGGATTATTCATTGGTGACACACATGTTTCAATTACTCCCTGATATTCCAATTGTTCAAGGATAGAAGCAACGTGAGGTCGTGCCTCACGACGCATGGGATATTGGGGTTGTGGCTGGGGCGTGGACCGCAACGGAATCTCATGGTTGGGAGAAAATTTATCCCAGCCTACCTGATTACGATACAACGCAGATGCAAGCGCCTGCGCCCACTCCCCGGCCAACCTAGTAGAATGTTCCGTCGGCACTATGTGCCCAAAGGACAGGAGGATCACGTCCTCCCCTCGAGGAGCATCTAATACGAAAGCCGGGGGCCAATCAGCCTCCGCCAAAAGAATATCATAGGTCGAGGTCAGATTATCCCAAAAAAACAGTTTAATTTTGCGTTGTATGTCACCCTCAATTATAAGGACCATTTCAAACAGTCTTTCAGGGGGAGCCACGCGAGTATCAGCAGTTAAAACACTCACAAATGTATCAGTTGCTGTCGCAGCCAGATATGGACGCAGTGCTTGCCGCACTACTGTAACTTCCGCCGCGATGTCTAGCAGCGTTAGCGCCTATGTCAGGTTCCGAAGCAACTTTCTTTTTCTGAAACGGGGGCCGTTGACGTGCAGACTCGTCCTGCTTGCCTTTACCGTCAGCCTGGCGAGGTTGCTCACGACCTTGAGCACCTCTTCCTTTCCCACGGTCTCTGCCACCGGATTGTGAAGCCGATGATTCCTGTGAAGAACAAGGAGAGCGTTGTTCAGAAACCTGAAATCTATCAGGTGACTTAATACGAGAACGATCGCGCAGATCATACGTGCGGTCACTGGACGACTGGACGGGTGAGGCAGAACGAGAACCCTGTTTCAGTTGCTGTTTCCCCTGTTTCTTAGCTCTCCAACTTTGTTTTGGAAAGTTGGGCTTTTCGTCTTTCGTAGACGAACTCACCTTAGCTTGCTGCACTACATCAGGAATGATCACGGTGAGTTTCACACCCAAGGCGCTACGTCCCACCATTCTGTAGGATTTAGCGATAATTTTTGCAAATTCCCTGGGCCTGTCGTTCACATCCACAAGTTGCAGCATATTTCCTACTTGGAATTGCATGGCATCTCCTTTGAGGTTGCCCATCACCATGGAACAAATCCCATCGAAGCTGTCGACAAGCCTCATTCCCAATTCAATAGCAGCCTCCGCACTGTGATTCTCTTGAACTTTCTTGATGACGGAGGGTAGTACAGACATAGACGGAGTGCCATAGCACTTCGAATAGGTCGCAGCAAAGACCATGCCCCAATTGTCACAATCGACAATATCCGGGACCAGGTCCTTCGGCAAAGTAATGGTGAGTATTCTGTGTTTTTCCACAGGAGCGGTGTTCGGAAAAACCGCCTCCAGTTGGTCAAATTTTTCAGCAAGCCAGTAGGGAAATTCATCCCTACTTTGGGGACGCTTGCCCACAACCAAATTAACCATAACAGGACTAATAACCACCGCGTGGTGGTCAGTCGCGTGTCCCGCAACGACAGGTGCCCCCGCCTGCACGTTGCGTGAAACGTACTGCACTAAAGCCCTATGGACAGTAATCAGGGCTGTGTGTAGTACCCGCAACTCAGCCACCGCCATGTAGCGAGGATGAGGCGTAAAACCGGCCAGCACCGGCCATGTGGCCCCTGCAATAGACAACGGGCCCATTCTAGTCAGTGCAACCGCATGGGGAAGGGCGCCTTTAAACCAAATTGTATGCTGCCAGGCAGAAATTAGAATTTCTTGTGTCCTATACGGGGTATAGACCGGAGGTAGCTGTGTGGGAGTAAAGGAATGAAACGTATCATCGTCTGCATCCACCGCCGGAAACGTCACCCATGAGTAAAACAACTCATACGGGTATGACGCATCAGCGCTCACCACAAAAATAACAGCCATCCCATCATCTGGCACCCCATATGTCGTCAAATAATGGCGCAGAGGTGCACGACTATGCGCGGCTATATCAACCGCCATCAGGACACACTAAAGCGTATCAACGAAACCAAGTGTAGCACTGGGGTTCAGTAAAAATAACCTTTGTAATGATCAAGCTTGAAGGAACCTGTTAGTCGAAACCCAGGTAGGTTAAACCGTCACTCCCGTCAACCAGAAACCAGAGTGAGGGTGCTGTGGACTAATATAAGCACTACTAAGGCGTTTCAAATCAATAGACCAAACGTTAGGTGCGCCATGTTGCAGGGATTCTGCTTATGCACAGAACTATGTGCAGGAACCCAGGACCTCAGAGAATTGTGGTGTACCAAAAACACCCCTCAGAACCCAGAACCCCTTATCCGACTAGCTTAGTGTCCCATTCGTTATCCGAGATCTAGCTAGGCGGTCCCAATATATAGACAACCCAGAACAAGCGATATAGACTATTCTCAGGAATGGTGGGAATCAGAAATACCTTTTCGTTATTATTCTCATATCAGTCCACAACAGAATAAACAGAGACACGGTTAAAGTTTAAAGAGTTTTAATTTATAAACCTCGTGTCCTAAGATGCAGTATTTTGGCTAACCTAAGCAGACAAATGGTTAAGATCAGAACCATCAGCATTGTTACAATACCATAGAAAATGAAAGGAGCAATCATAATAAAATGACAGTGGAAATAAGCCACCTTCCTTTCGCTAGCAAACTAATAGTATTATTATTAGACTAATAGAAGGTCTCTAGGCTTAAATGGGGAACCCCATACCGTATAGATCAGCTTAGTGGAATCACATCACAGGATCAGCTAGGCTCTCTCCTGGGAACACTCTTCTGCTGAATGAACCTAAAACATGCTGCACTTCAATATTAAAAGCACTCGTCTTTCAGGTATCTGCAGCTGCGTGCATGTTATGGCTAAGAAGTTGGCCGATCAACCTGCACTCAACAACATGCACCGTCTAGTGACCCAGACTGTTTCTTTACACAATGTACAGACCAAGGTCGCTACTCACTGTTAAGCATGTTAACAACAGACAGTTCTCATGTGAAGCAAAGTCGAGTAAGCATTTCTCAAATAATAACATGCAAAAACAGTGTCGCGTGCAAAAGCACCAAAAGCGGCAAGATGGCTTTCTAACATCTAACGCGGTTGTGCTAACTTAGCATTGTACATATGGAGATAGGTATCATCAATACAGGTTATCACTGCAGCATACCTGCGGTTTCACAGTTACCACACCAGATTGCTGCTAAACCCAAGACCTGTGCATAATCAAGCTGTGCAATTAATCTAGGTGTGACGAAACAGGATGCCATACAAGCTGCACCGGTAGCACAATAATTTGGGTTTGCACAAGTATATGCCTTCCAAAAATACCCACACACACATTCTTAAAATACAAAAAATACATTTCAGTGAAAGAGATATATAAGATTTTTATTTATATTTTGCAATACAAATCTCCCATATATGATAAAAAAATATGATTGAAATATTCATCCATTTATTAGCCTGACTTGCAAGCCAACACACAGCAGTAATTGTTAGAGATCTCTAGCTCGGTTTCTGCAGGGGGCGATCCCATGATCCCCAAAATCCTGCAAAAGAAAATGGACAGAGTAAATTAGATACATAGTTTAGCACAGATAGCATGTTGGCATTCATTCATTAGACTTGCACCTCTCTATCTTTTCACTCTGGCCTTCAGTGCTCTCGATTGCCGCGGAATCTTACTAAAATAAAATTCAAGTCTAATTTGATAGAAGAGCCCTTTTGTCTTCCGATTTGTTTAGGGTGTTACATTTCATCAGCCTAGTTTGCTTTTCCCAATAAAAGTAAAGCTTAGAACTGCTCGACATGTCTGCTTTTTGTACCCGCTCATGCACAAGCAACCACGGTTCTCAATTAGGAAAAATGGAACTCCAGAACCAGAAAATTACACTATTTGTTGCACCTTGTGATGGTGTGGTATGGCTTATAAAGATTTAGTCACACGAAAAACTTTTTGAATCAAATCAGAAGTTTAAGAATAATGAGATTCGAATTTGTGATTATACTAAATGCTCTGAGCCAAATTTACATGGCTCAGCTCTGTGGGTCGACCCTGAATCCCCTTCAGGAGAGAGGGAAGGTCATGCTGCCCTCAAAGTGACAATAAAGGGGATGCCCCCTTACCGTTTCCCACCATCCCTAATGGAGAGCATATACGGCCCTATACACTCAGGGAATCATACATCTGTATTTACTAATTGCGTGCATGGGGACTGACTTACATTTCCACCTACTCAAAAACATTCCAGGTGGTAGGTAGCCTCTGAAGCTGCAGCAGACACAGACCTCCAGGTGTACTAATGAGAGTGTCATGTGAAATGACTCTTGGGTGGGCTACTATTCCCTCACCTCAGAACCATGGGCAGTACAGTGGAGTAAATATGAAAGTGTGAATCAGTTCTTCAGACCCAATTGTATTGGTGAGCATGCTGAGTGAGCATTAGGTTAGTTTAGAAGAAAAGCAAATATCTTGCAATAAGCTGTAAATATTTAGCAACACTTTTGGAATGTTTCAATTGTCTGGCTTCGGTAGAAAGTTCAGTACTATAAATACAGTTTGATTTTGTCCTGGGGTCTTAGTGAGTAGCGTTCGAAGTAGTGTGAGTCCTACAGTGAAAGCAGGATACACCCATTTTCCACACTGTAGCCCAGGAGGACAAGCCCCATCGATTAAACGTTGGTACCCCAGGATAAAATCAGTTACAAACTATTTAGAGCCAGAGAACCAGGTTAGCAGAGCTGCTCTAGAGGCAGAGAACCAGGTCAGTAGAGCTGATTTAGAGGGAGAGAACCAGGTCAGCATAGCTGATTTAGAGCCATAGAACCAGGTCAGCAGAGCTGCTCTAGAGACAGAGAACCAGGTCAGCAGAGCTGCTTTAGAGCCATAGAACCAGGTCAGCAGAGCTGCTGTAGAGCCAGAGAAACCAGGTCAGCAGAGCTGCTTTAGAGCAGGAGAACCAGGTCAGCAGAGCTGCTTTAGAGCCAGAGAACCAGGTCAGCGGAGCTGCTGTAGAGCCAAAGAACCAAGTCAGCAGGGCTGCTTTAGAGCCATAGAACCAGGTCAGCAGAGCAGCTTTAGAGCCAGAGACCAGGTCAGCAGAGTTGCTCTAGAGGGAGAGAACCAGGTCAGCAGAGCTGCTTTAAAGGGAGAGAACCAGGTCAGCAGAGCTGCTCTAGCTGACACTGACTGACTGACACTGACTGATTGACACTGACTGACGCAGACTGACACTGACTGACTACTCTCTACTACTCTACAACTCACTCTCTACTACTTTCTACTACTCTCTCTCTACTACTCACACTCTACTACTCACTCTCTACTACTCACTCTCTACTACTCTCTACTACTAACTCTCTACTACTCTCTACTACTTACTCACTACTACTCACTCTCTACTACTCACTCTCTACTACTCACTCTCTACTAGTATCCACTACTCTCAACTATTCACTCTCTACTACTCACTCGCTACTACTCTCTACTACTCTCTCTCTACTACTCACTCTCTACTACTCACTCGCTACTACTCTCTACCACTCACTCTCTACTACTTACTCTCTACTACACTCTACTACTATCTACTTCTACTCTCTACTACTCACTCTGTACTACTCACTCTCTACTACTCTCTACTACTCACTCTACTACTCTCTACTACTCACTCTCTAGGACTCACTCTCTACTACTCTCTTTCTACTACTCACTCTCTACTACTCACTCTACTACTCACTCTCTACTACTCACTCTACTACTCACTCTCTACTACTCACTCTCTACTACTCGCTCTCTACAACTCACTCTCCACTACCCACTCTCTACTACTTGCTCTCTACTACTCTCTACTACTCACTCTCTACTAATCACTCTCCTACTCACTCTCTACTACTCTACTACTCCCTACTACTCTCTCTACTACTCACTCTACTCTGCTACTCACTCTCTACTACTCTCTACTACTCACTCTCTACTACTCCACTACTCTCTACTACTCACTCTCTACTACTCACTCTCTACTACTTTCTACTACTCAGTCTCTACTACTCTACTACTCACTCTCTACTACTCACTCTCTACTACTCACTCTCTACAACTCACTCTCCGCAACTCTCTACTACTCACTTGCTACTACTCACTCTCTACTGCTCTCTATCTACAACTCTCTACTACTCACTCTCTACTACTCACTCTACTACTCACTCTTGACTACTCACTGTCTACTACTCTCTACTACTCTCTCTACTACTCTCTTCTACTCACTCTACTACTTACTCTCTACTACTCGCTACTACTCTCTCTGCTACTCACTCTCTACTACTCACTCTCTACTACTCACTCTACTGCTCACTCTCTACTACTCTCTACTACTCACTCTCTACTACTCACTCTACTGCTCACTCTCTACTCCTCTTTCTCTACTACTCACTCTCTACTACTCACTCTCTACTATTCACTCTACTGCTCTCCACTACTCACTTGCTGCTACTCTCTCTACTACTCTCTACTACTATCTACTACTCATTCTCTACTCTCTACCTCTCTCTACCTCTCTCTACTACTCTCTATCTCTCTACACCTCTACCCCTCTACACCTCTACCTCTCTACCTCTACCTCTCTACCTCTACACCTCTACCTCTACACCTCTACCTCTACACCTCTACCTCTCTCTACATGCACACATATGCACATATATATGCACATGCATTTATATATATGTATATGTATATATATATACATACATATATAAACATATATATAATCTGCATATCTATAAAAATACAAATATAAATGCATGCATACATATACATATATGCATACATATGCATGTTATGTACATGAAAGTTTGAAAAACACTAATACAAGCAAAGCTAAAAAGCCACCTAATTACAAACAGAATTGCTTTAACTTAAACGAGAGCGAGACCTATTGCATTTTCAATGCTTGTTTACTTTGGTTCCATCAAGAAGGCATTCAGATGTGTCATACATTTCCCATAATTTCTGAATGTTAGCGCTCTAGTTGCTCATTAGATCACTGTAGTAACGCTACTCCTCACCAGGAAAGTCTGCTGCTGGTATTGAAAGTGTGTGTTTCAGTCTGCATGTCAGAATTTTTTATTGAAATAGAAGAGGAGAAGTCACTCAAAATGTGCCCTCATTTTTCTTTTTTCAGCACTAATCATAATTTCTATGGCAAAATGAACCCCCTCATTGTGTTCCTTTTAAATTAAACTACTCACTCTCTACTACTCTCTACTACTCACCCTCTACTACTCACTCACTACTACTCAATACTACTCTCTACTACTCTCTACTACTACTCTCTACTACTACTCTCTACTACTCACTCTCTACCACTCACTCTCTACTATTCTCTACTACTCACTCTACTACTCTCTACCACTCACTCTCTACTACTCTACTACTCACTCTCTACTACTTTCTCTCTACTACTCTCTCTCTCTACTACTCCCTCTCTACTACTCACTCTACTACTCTCTACTACTCATTCTCTACTACTCACTCTCTACTACTCGCTCTCCACTACTCACTCTTTAATACTCGCTCTCTACTGCTCTCTACTACTCACTCTCTGCTACTCACTCTCTACTACTCTACTACTCTTTACTACTCTCTCTACTACTCACTCTCTACTACTCTACTACTCTCTACTAATCTCTCTACTACTCACTCTCTACTAGTCTCTACTACTCACTCTACTACTCTCTACTACTCTCTACCACTCACTCTCTACTACTCTACTACTCACTCTCTACTACTCTCTACTACTTTCTCTCTACTACTCACTCTCTATTACTCTCTTCTACTCACTCTACTACTTACTCTCTACTACTCGCTACTACTCTCTCTACTACTCACTCTCTACTACTTTCTCTCTACAACTCTCTCTCTCTCTCTACTCCCTCTCTACTACTCACTCTACTACTCTCTACTACTCATTCTCTACTACTCACTCTCTACTACTCGCTCTCTACTGCTCTCTACTACTCACTCTCCACTACTCACTCTTTACTACTCGCTCTCTACTGCTCTCTACTACTCACTCTCTGCTACTCACTCTCTACTACTCTACTACTCTCTACTACTCTCTCTACTACTCACTCTCTACTACTCTACTACTCTCTACTACTCTCTCTTTTACTCACTCTCTACTACTCACTCTACTACTCTCTACTACTCTGTACCACTCACTCTCTACTACTCTACCACTCACTCTCTACTACTCTCTACTACCTTCTCTCTACTACTCACTCTATTACTTACTCTCTACTACTCGCTACTACTCTCTCTGCTACTCACTCTCTACTACTCACTCTACTGCTCACTCTCTACTACTCTCTACTACTCACTCTCTACTACTCACTCTCTACTACTCACTCTACTGCTCACTCTCTACTACTCTTTCTCTACTACTCACTCTCTACTACTCACTCTCTACTATTCACTCTACTGCTCTCCACTACTCACTCGCTGCTACTCTCTCTACTACTCTCTACTATTATCTACTACTCATTCTCTACTCTCTACCTCTCTCTACCTCTCTCTATCTCTCTACACCTCTACCTCTCTACACCTCTACCTCTCTACCTCTACCTCTCTACCTCTACACCTCTACCTCTACACCTCTACCTCTCTTTACATGCACAGATATGCACATTGTTGGACCCGGCCTCGTGGCGTGGTCCTTACCCCCGTGGATTGTGCCCGTTCCCCGCCCCGGCCTTCACGGGCCACCCTTCCGAACTGCACCGAGACCCCTCATCCCGAGCCGCACGAGGTCGCATACCCCTCGTGGCTCCGCCATCTTGTTGGCATCCACGTGACTCTGTGCACCAGCCGGCGTGACCCCGCTCAACCCGGCCTCGGCCCCAGCGAAGCCCCGACATCGAGGCACCAAGAACTGGCCAGGGGGTGCCGCAGGAACCATTCACCGCCCCCGGCGGAGGACAGTATCGATGAGACCCCCAACTGTCCTCCCATCCCTAGGTGTGATCGCCCTGCAACTCTCTTTGGCCTGGCGCCTCTCCTGCTGGGCGTCTGGCCACCTCCACCCGGCCTCTCCGCCCCCCCCGGGCGCCAGGGTCCGGACATCAAAGGGCTCCAGACCTATATCTGGGGCGACCCCGCCACAGATCGGCAGTTGTATCCCGGAGTCGAGAGCCCTGCTGATTGAATCGCGGCTGACCCTCCGGAGAAGAACTCTTGTTGGAACTATCACGAGCCCTGCAGACTGCGTCGCGGCTCCTTCTTGTGAACACTTTGAAGCCCCCCCGGAACATCGGGGCCCTGCTGACGCTGTCGCGGCCCAACCTCGCTGAAACCTCCCTCGGAGCCCTGCTGACGACGTCGCGGCTCGAGCTGAGCAGAAACCACCTTGAGAGCCCTGCTGACCTGATCGCGGCTCCCCATGAACTGAACGCCAGAGCCCTGCTGACGCCGTCGCGGCTCGACCCCTCCGAGATCCGGAGGTCCTCCAGCTTGAGGATAAGAACTGGGCCCCAGGTACCCTCGTACCGAGCTCCTGCCAAAGACTGTCCCGCTACCCCTACCCTTCCAAAGAGACACTGAGACTTTTGGTGGATCCCTCGATCCCTTTCGTGTAAATATTGATCTCGTAACCTTTAAATACTGATAAAGAATTGCTCGTCTTGAGACAACCTCCTTGAGTCCTGTGTGGTGGTGTTACTGTGCTAGTACGTGATAGGAGAAGGATCTCTCAGGAAGCTTCTCGGCAGCGCTCGGCTACTTCGTGCAGTGTGAGGGCCCCCCTCGGTGGTCTCGCCGACTCCTCGGGGTCCGCCTTACAACATTTGGTGGCCAGCGACGGGATCCGAGCCGAACGCAGTACGTACCAGCCAGTACCCACTAGCTACCCATCCAGGCGAACAGTAATCATGAGCAGCCAGGAAAACAACGCGACCATGGAGTTCCAGCCCGAACGGTTGGAGGAATATACGCACAAAGAATTAAAACAGTTCTGCAAGGACAAAGGCATTGCAACCACCGGCCTAGGTACCAAAGAGGAGATGCAGAAAGCTCTGAGGACCTGGCTGGAGGCCGAGGCAGGCCACTCCCAAGAAGAAGGTCCCTTGCCCCTGACTGAGGCCACATCAACCGCACTGACTCCGGCAACCGGAGGAAGAAAGAGTCTAGAAACCGGCCTCTCCGAAGAAGAAATACGAGAGCGGGAGAAGGTCCGGAACCACGAACTAGAGCTCGCACGACTGCGGCTGGACGGTGAACTCCAGCTGGCGGAAAAGAAATTGGCCCTAGAGCAGCTACGGCTTCAAGAGGAGATAGAAGAGAAGAGACGGCACCGAGAGTTGGAGGAAAAGAAACTGACCCTTGAGCACGAGCGCAGTCTCAAAGAGCTCGAAATCAAGGCCAAGAACGGGGGGACCAACACCCCCAGTACTAGAGACACCCTACCGCCTGCCGAGGCCAAGGTACATATCCCGAAAGAGGTCGTCAAGGAGTACTATAAGAATGACGACATCCAACAATGGTTCAAGGCCTACGAGGTGGCCATGACCTCTCATCGGGTGCCCCGAAAGGACTGGGGCGCCGGCCTGTGGGGGCGGTTCCTGAGTGAGGGTCGAGACACACTGCTCCAGCTGCCGGAGGAGGTGATGACCTCCTACGATCACATGAAGGAGGCCCTGCTCACCCGCTACGGGCTAACCGCGGAAATGTACCGCCAGCGGTTCAGAGACTGCAAAAAAATCCCGGGTACCACCTGGGTGGAATATGTGGACTTTTTCAGCCGGGCCCTAGAAGGGTGGATCAAGGGTAGCAAAGTCACCACCTACGGGCAGCTGGTCGACCTCATCGTGTGGGAACATCTCTCCAACAATTGCTTCGTGGAACTGAGACAACACCTCCTCGACAGCAAGATGACCGACCCACGAAAACTCGCCGTCGAGGCCGATCGATGGGTCAACTCCCGGGTCCCCTGGAACTCAATGGGGGAGTACCAGAGGAACCCCACCGGACCCCCCCGCCAACGCGGTGGAGGGGGAGGGCCGAACAGGAACCGGGACCCCCCCGCCGGGGCCCCCAGGAGCCCCCCTCGAGGGCCACCGCAGCAACAACTCTCCCCGAGCCTAGCCCGAAGGGGGGCGACCCCGGCCAGACCCGGACCACGGCCACCAGTAACATGCTACGGCTGCCAACAAACCAGACACTATGCCAGCGACCCGGTCTGCCCCCTGAACCGAAGAAGTGGGGCCGGCGGGCCCCCGCCCCGACAGCTGGCGGCCGCCGCCCTGGGAGAGGGAGAAGAGGAAGAAGAAACTCTCGACCGAGGGACCACCGAGTGGGAGCCGGCAGCCATGTCCCTGGTCTGCCTGGGTAGCCGAGAAATGGTGCCCTGCACCCCCATCCCAAGCAACACCCAGAAGTACAGGCAGCAGGTCACCGTCAATGGACAACGGGCCGAAGCCCTTCGTGACACCGGCGCCAGTGTCACCGCTGTCCGCTGCCACCTGGTGACCCCCGAACAGATCCTACCCAATGTGCTGTGCCCCGTCCGGACGGCCGACAACAGCGAAAGCCTGTGCCAGATGGCCCTGGTCCCCTTCGAGTGGGGAGGGGTGACCGGCCTGCTAAAGGTGACGGTCCGCGATGACGCCCCCGTAGACTGCCTCCTGGGGAACGACTTGGAGAGTTCCCCCTGGGCTCAAGTAGAGCGACGAGAGCACCTCCGAATGCTGGGACTATCCGACTGGGCCTGCGCCATCACCCGGTCCATGACCGCCCGGGCCCCCCGCTCATCCTCGGCCCCCGGTGCCGCCCAGCCCGAGGGGCTCGCACCACCCCCCGTCGGCGGCGAGGGGGAGGCGGACACCGACCCTGGACCTAGTGAATCCTCCCCCGAGGAGATTGCTTCCCCGTGCGCCCTACCAGAACTGGCACAATGGCGACACGAAGGGGGCCCCACCCGGGAGCAGTTCCAGCAAGAGCAGCAGTCCTGTCCCACTCTCGAAGGGGTCCGACAACAAGCGTCCGCACAAACCAACGGGGACCAGACTGGCACCCACTGGGTCTACTGGGCCGAGGGCCTGTTATACAGTGAGCAAAAAGTGGCAGAACTCGGGGCCAGCCGCGTGTTGGTGGTCCCCCTCCGCTTCTGGGAGTTCCTGCTCAACCTGGCACATGACGTGCCCCTCGCCGGACACTTGGGGCAAGACAAAACTTACAGCCGTCTGGTGACCCACTTCTACTGGCCCCGGATACGGAGAGACGTGGACAACCACTGCCGGTCCTGCCAGACCTGCCAAGCCAGCGGGAAGACGGGGGGTCGGGTCAAGGCCCCCCTCCAGCCCTTTCCAGCCGTCAGCACCCCGTTTGAACGGGTCGGAATCGATATCGTGGGGCCCCTGGACCCCCAGACCGCCCGGGGCCACCGCTTCATCCTGGTCCTCGTGGACCACGCCACCAGGTACCCGGAGGCGGTCCCGCTAAGAACTATAACGGCCCCCGTGGTAGGCCGGGCCTTGATGGGGATCTTCTCCCGAGTGGGATTTCCCCGCGAAGTGGTGAGCGACAGGGGCACGAACTTTATTTCCAAATACATGCGGTCCCTGTGGCAGGAGTGCGGGGTCACGTACAAATTCACAACCCCCTATCACCCTCAGGGGAACGGACTGGTTGAGCGGTTCAACAGAACCTTAAAGGGAATGATCCAGGGCCTGGAAGAGCCCCTCAGGCGGAGATGGGATGTCCTGCTGCCGTGCCTCCTGTTTGCCTATCGGGAGGTCCCGCAGAAGTCCCTGGGGTTCAGCCCGTTTGAACTATTGTACGGACATCCGGTCCGCGGACCGCTCAGCCTGGTCAAGGAGGGCTGGGAGACGAAGCTCCAAGGCGCCCCTCCTGACGTCTACCGATACCTCCTGACCCTCCGAAACCAGACCCGCAAGTTCCGAGCCATGGCCGAAGCCAACCTCGAGGCCAGCCAGGAGGACATGAAGCGGTGGTATGATCGGAACTCCTCTACCATCGAATTCGAGCCAGGCCAGAGAGTCTGGGTCATGGCCCCGGTTGAAGCCGGCGCCCTCCAGGACAAGTGGACCGGGCCCTTCAAGGTAGTGGAGAAGAAAAGCCCCGTCACCTACATAGTCGACCTGGAGTCCCCCCGGAACCCCCTCCGGGTTCTACATGCTAACAGGCTCAAACCCCACTTTGCCCGGACCGAACTGAGCCTGCTACTGGCGACCGACGAGGGGGGCGAGGACGACTCCGAGCCCCTGCCCGACCTCTTGCAGTCCAACATCCATGACGGATCCATCAAAGGTGTCCAACTCGCCTCTTCCCTGACCCCGCAACAGCGTGACGACTGTCAACAACTGCTGCAGGACTACGCAGCCCTCTTCTCCCTCACCCCAGGGGTGACCCACTGGTGCGTCCACGACGTCGACACCGGGGAGAGCCCCCCCGTGCGACACAGAGCCTAGAGGGTACCCGACCGAGTGCGGGCATGCATCCAGGCCGAAGTAGCAAAGATGCTGGCCCTGGGGGTCATCGAACCCTCCGACAGCCCGTGGGCCAGTCCTGTCGTCCTGGTACCAAAGGCCGCAGCCCCCGGCCACCCCCCGGAGTTACGATTCTGCGTAGACTACCGAGCCCTGAATGCGGTGACCAAGACGGACGCCCATCCTATACCCCGGGCCGACGAACTCATCGACCGCTTAGGGGCCGCCCGCTACCTGAGCACGCTGGACCTCACCGCCGGGTACTGGCAGATCCAGCTCACCCCCGGCGCCCAAGAAAGATCCGCCTTTTCTACCCCGGATGGGCATTACCACTTTCGGGTGATGCCCTTCGGAATGAAGAACGCCCCGGCCACTTTCCAAAGACTTGTAAACAAGGTTTTGGCCGGGCTCGAGGCCTTCAGCGCGGCCTACCTAGATGACATTGCCGTGTACAGCAACCACTGGGCGGAGCACCTCCTTCACCTCAAAGCCGTCCTGGCCGCCCTCCAGCGGGCCGGGCTCACGATCAAGGCCAGCAAATGCCAGATCGGCCACGGATCCGTGACCTACCTGGGCCATCAAGTGGGAAGCGGGCAGGTGGCCCCTCTCCAGCCAAAAATCGATGCCATCCAGGCCTGGGAACCCACCACTACCCAGACAGCTGTCCGGGCCTTCCTGGGTCTCACCGGATACTACCGGCGGTTCATCCGGGACTATGGGAGCATTGTTGGCCCCCTCACAGAGCTCACGTCCAAGAAGCAGCCCAAGAAGGTGCACTGGACACCCCGCTGCCAAGCAGCCTTCGAAACCCTCAAGACAGCGATGTGTACTGCCCTTGTGCTGCAGGCCCCTGACTACAATAAGGAGTTTGTGGTGCAGACGGACGCCTCCGAGTATGGGATCGGGGCCGTCCTGTCCCAGGCCGATGAAAAGGGGCTCGACCGACCAGTGGCCTTCATCAGCCGACGGCTACTGCCCCGGGAGCAGCGATGGAGCACCATCGAGCGTGAAGCCTTCGCTGTAGTGTGGGCCCTTAAGAAGCTCCGGCCCTATCTCTTCGGTACCCACTTCCGGGTCCAGACCTACCACCGGCCCCTGCGGTGGTTAATGCAAATGCGGGGCGAGAACCCCAAGCTGCTGCGGTGGTCCATCTCGCTGCAAGGGATGGACTTTGATGTTGAACACCGGCCCGGCAATGACCACGCCAACGCCGACGGCCTGTCCCGCTTCTTCCGCCTTGACGAGGAGACTCCCTAAGGAGATGGGTGACTCTCCATGCCTTCGGCTGGGGGGGACGCCTGTTGGACCCGGCCTCGTGGCGTGGTCCTTACCCCCGTGGATTGTGCCCGTTCCCCGCCCCGGCCTTCACGGGCCACCCTTCCGAACTGCACCGAGACCCCTCATCCCGAGCCGCACGAGGTCGCATACCCCTCGTGGCTCCGCCATCTTGTTGGCATCCACGTAACTCTGTGCACCAGCCGGCGCGACCCCGCTCAACCCGGCCTCGGCCCCAGCGAAGCCCCGACATCGAGGCACCAAGAACTGGCCAGGGGGTGCCGCAGGAACCATTCACCGCCCCCGGCGGAGGACAGTATCGATGAGACCCCCAACTGTCCTCCCATCCCTAGGTGTGATCGCCCTGCAACTCTCTTTGGCCTGGCGCCTCTCCTGCTGGGCGTCTGGCCACCTCCACCCGGCCTCTCCGCCCCCCCCGGGCACCAGGGTCCGGACATCAAAGGGCTCCAGACCTATATCTGGGGCGACCCCGCCACAGATCGGCAGTTGTATCCCGGAGTCGAGAGCCCTGCTGATTGAATCGCGGCTGACCCTACGGAGAAGAACTCTTGTTGGAACTATCACGAGCCCTGCAGACTGCGTCGCGGCTCCTTCTTGTGAACACTTTGAAGCCCCCCCGGAACATCGGGGCCCTGCTGACGCTGTCGCGGCCCAACCTCGCTGAAACCTCCCTCGGAGCCCTGCTGACGACGTTGCGGTTCGAGCTGAGCAGAAACCACCTTGAGAGCCCTGCTGACCTGATCGCGGCTCCCCACGAACTGAACGCCAGAGCCCCTCTGACGCCGTCGCGGCTCGACCCCTCCGAGATCCGGAGGTCCTCCAGCTTGAGGATAAGAACTGGGCCCCAGGTACCCTCGTACCGAGCTCCTGCCAAAGACTGTCCCGCTACCCCTACCCTTCCAAAGAGACACTGAGACTTTTGGTGGATCCCTCGATCCCTTTCGTGTAAATATTGATCTCGTAACCTTTAAATACTGATAAAGAATTGCTCGTCTTGAGACAACCTCCTTGAGTCCTGTGTGGTGGTGTTGTGCTAGTACGTGATAGGAGAAGGATCTCTCAGGAGGCTTCTCGGCAGCGCTCGGCTACTTCGTGCAGTGTGAGGGCCCCCCTTGGTGGTCTCGCCGACTCCTCGGGGTCCGCCTTCCAACACACATATATATGCACATGCATTTATATATATGTATGTGTATATATATATAAACATATATATAATCTGTATATCTATATAAATACAAATATAAATGCATGCATACATATACATATATGCATACATATGCATGTTATGTACATGAAAGTTTGAAAAACACTAATACAAGCAAAGCTAAAAAGCCACCTAATTACAAACAGAATTGCTTTAACTTAAACGAGAGCGAGACCTATTGCATTTTCAATGCTTGTTTACTTTGGTTCCATCAAGAAGGCATTCAGATGTGTCACGCATTTGCCATCAACTCTGAATGTTAGCGCTCTAGTTGCTCATTAGATCACTGTAGTAATGCTACTGCTCACCAGGAAAGTCTGCTGCTGGTATTGAAACTACTCTCTACTACTCACTCTCTACTACTCACTCACTACTACTCAATACTATTCTCTACTACTCTCTACTACTACTCTCTACTACTACTCTCTACTACTCACTCTCTACCACTCACTCTCTACTACTCTCTACTACTCACTCTACTACTCTCTACCACTCACTCTCTACTACTCTACTTCTCACTCTCTACTTCTTTCTCTGTACTACTCTCTCTCTCTCTACTACTCCCTCTCTACTACTCACTCTACTACTCTCTACTACTCATTCTCTACTACTCACTCTCTACTACTCACTCTCTACTACTCTCTACTACTCACTCTCCACTACTCACTCTTTACTACTCGCTCTCTACTGCTCTCTACTACTCACTCTCTGCTACTCACTCTCTACTACTCTACTACTCTCTACTGCTCTCTCTACTACTCACTCTCTACTACTCTACTACTCTCTACTACTCTCTCTACTACTCACTCTCTACTACTCTCTACTACTCACTCTACTACTCTCTACTACTCCCTACCACTCACTCTCTACTACTCTACTACTCACTCTCTACTACTCTCTACTACTTACTCTCCACTACTCACTCTCTACTACTCACTCTACTACTAATCACTCTCTACTACTCACTCTCTACTACTCTACTATTCTCTACGACTCTCTCTACTACTCACTCTCTACTACTCTCTCTACTACTCACTCTCTACTACTCTCTACTACTCGCTCTCTACTACACACTCTCTACTACTTGTTCTCTACTACTCACTCTCAACTACACTCTACTACTCACTCTATTACTCACTTTCTACTACTCCCTACTACTCACTCTATTACTCACTCTCTACTACTCTCTACTACCCGCTCTCTACTACTCCACTACTCTCTACTACTCACTCTCTACTACTCACTCTCTACTACTCTACTACTCCCTACTACTCTCTCTCTACTACTCACTCTCTACTACTCTCTACTACACACTCTCTACTGCTCTCTACTACTCGCACTCTACTACTCACTCTACTACTCACTCTGTACTACTCACTATGTACTACTCTCTTCTACTTACTCTCTACTGCTATCTCACTACTGCTACTACTCTCTACTACTCACTCTCTACTCTCTATTCTATTACTCACCCTCTACTCTCTACCTCTCTACCTCTCTCTACCAGTTTTTTACTTTGATTCCATCAAGAAGGCATTCAGATGTGTCATTCATTTTGCATAAATTCAGAATGTTAGCACTCTAGTGGCTCATTAGATCACTGTAATAAAGTTACTGGTCACCAGGGAAGTCTGCTGCTGGTATTGAAAGTGCATGTTTCAGTCTTCATGTCAGAATTTTTTAATGAAATAGAAGTGAATTTGAGAAGTCACTCAAAATGTGCCCTAATGTTTCTTTCTGCAGCAGTAATCATACTTTCTATGGCAAAATGAACACCCTCATTTTGTTCCTTTTTAAATTAAATGTTTTAAGAGTTACCACTTTATCCCAATCAAGATAGATTCAGGTGTGCAATACGTTTGTCATCAGTAGGACTGTTAGCACTCTAGTAGTTCTTTAGAACACTCTGGGAAGCTGCAGTAGAACACAAAGGAATCAACTGACAGTCTCTGCCCTTGTTGGATGTACATGTTTTACTGAGAATGCCAGACTTCATTTTCACATGACTGAGAAAGATAATGTATATTTACAGAAAATATGCTCTCAGTTTAGCTTATAGATCACCTTCCAAACCTCTGTAAGAAAAGCATGAGAAAATAGTTTTCTCTCAAACATGATTCATCCCAGCAGAAGGCTTTTTCACATGATAAAATCACCTTAGAACACACCACAATTCCTAAAATGAGTATGGTACCATCAACAAATGATTTATAATGTAACTAAAGTCTTAAAACCTTATATTAACTGCAATGCTTTTTAATGAGGTGCTATCATGCATATTGGTCCCAAGATGGCTGCCAACACTTCTTGGATGAAGTGCTGACAACCAATCAGATTTCACGATGAGATGTGTGGTTAGGCTCCGCACAGATATATCTATGATTTTACTTTTGATTTTCTCAGCAACTATTGAATGGATTTATACCATTTAACGAAAAGGCATGAGTGTGAAGCAAGGGCTACCTCTTTGCCAAATTTCATGTAATTCCGTTCAGCAGTTCGGGCTGCAGCTGCGATTAACGGTTCCTATGGAAAATTGCATTGGGAAAACACGTTTTGGGACCCCCCTTTTTCTCCGCTACCGCTTGACGAATCACCCCGAGACTTTCAGGACAGGAGCGGACCGGAGCGCCCCACCAGTTTTGAACATTTTGTGAAGATTCATCAACCGGCGCCAAAGTTATTCCAAATAGAATGTTGCGGATTTCCTATAGATAATAGGTCCAAACTATAACTACCTACTGGCGACCGCCAGTAGGTAATATTTATCTATATCTTTGCCACGTTGACTTCTATAGGATGTTTTTTTGAAGTGATGCAGAAAAAATGGGTGAACAGAATTACACCAAAAAGGCAGACCTTTACTCGGAAAACATGATTTTTGTTTATTGTTTGAAATTAATTCAGGCATTTTTTAGACGTTCATGTTTAATTGTACTTATTGTGGGCTTGAAATGCTTTAAAAAATATGTACATGGATGGATGGTCCAGCCAGAGTTCTGTGGGTATCCTGTGGTACCTGTATCCTGTGGTACCAATATGTTAAAACATCGAGATCTGATCTGATTAGTTGAGTGAGCTTTCTGTCCTGCCGGTTATTTTGTTCTAGTCCTACGAGATTGAGTGCTCTGATTAGCTATTGGCAACCTCAAGAAAAATGGCTGACATTAAAGAACAAGGGAACCTTGTCATTGTCTCTTCAAAAACACATATCTGGGGTAGGATAGGGATAACCTCACGGCTTTGGAACCCAGAGAGACCCCCAGGGGCTTGACATTAAAATACAAAAAGCATGTTGCTGTTACAGTTATTCTTCCATGGGGCCTAGAACTGGCCTCCTGTGAGGTACTGTGGTACTCCAACACAAGCCATACCACAACACCAGGCAAGCTGCAGTATGTTAAGCTTTCATGGTCTGACAGTATTGTGAAAGTGACTCTTGGTTTGCTACCACAGGAGTAATGCAGCAAATGATTTAATTGTCTATAAAATGAAAACAATGTGGGGTTGGGGTTCATGGGGGATGGTCATTCGCCAGGGTGTTGGCTGTCCACAGGGTGTTCCATGCAGGTCATATGGCCAACATACTGTCACACGTGGGTGTGTGCAGCAGGGGACTAGCAGCCCACAGAGTTGGGTTGGGGCCTGCTGCAGGACAGCTCTGTGACCAACCTCAAGGTTTCTACAGCTCAAGCTGGCCCCCTGCAGTGGTTAGGTGCAGATGGAAAATGATACTCTGCAGCACATATCCAAAAGTCATATGTAGAAGGGGGTTAGCCACCTACAGGGTTTGACAATAGGGCCTGGCCAGAGCAAAGACATTGTGCAGACCTCAATTTGAATATGGCTAAAGCCCATGTGCAGTTGTCTTCTAATGGTGTGCAGAGTCTTGGGCCTGGGTCTGAACAGTTCAGGCCTTTTTGCTACCCCCCATGCCACACTGAGGACCATACACACAGGTGGTTGGCCTCATGCAGGGGGTTTGGTGTAGGAGCCTCGCCATCAGCTAATTCTATGGTGCCTCCCTTTCGTTACTGCCCCTACTTTTCTCCACCTTCCTTCTGCATTGTGTCATCATTGGACCATGGTGCCACTGCCCTTGCTGGCCCTGACATGTACTCCCCTGTCCTTGGTCAATAATTATTTTTCTTTTGTCACAAATCCCAGGAGTACTGGGGAACCAACAATGTAATAAAAATAGATTATAATAGAAACAGCATGTAAAATATTTGTGTGATGGTGAGTGCAGATGATAGAAGGCAATGGCAGTTAGAAGTAAAGTTGCCAGTGCTTTCAAATACAGATGTCTGAAACTAAAGAATATAACAGAGCAAATGACAATGATGATCAGCTGGGAAAGTGCCTAAACCTATGATGTCCATAGGCTTGGGCTGTACAAGTAGGGAGTAAGACAGTCCCTTGGGAATGTACTACACATGGAGTGGTGGGTGCAAGGCCTGGCCACAGGTGAGGCCATGTGGCCACCCCCATTACACACACACACCCATTTGCAATGTACAAACAGGGGTTGGCTGCACAAAAGGAGTGGGGATGGTGCCTGTTCCTTTGGCCAACACCATTATATGTGCATAGCCAAAGGACAAACACAGCAGGGGGTGGCTGTTTTCAGGGTGTCCGGTGCAGGGATCAAAAAGAGGGGAGAATGAACCACTTGTACTTGCGTTACCAGAGTCATCAGTTGTTGGTACCTTTCATAAAAATAATTCATACACGTACGTAGGTGGGAGGGCGGTATATCTTGGTTCTCTACCTATTCGGAACATGACAGCATCATTATAGGAATTATTTTTCAGTATGCTGACCTCCACCTGGAGGTAAACCACTGGTATTACAGTAGTGTCCAGAAACCAAAAAATTGAAAGAAGTAAGGTGCTCAATGTGAAGCGATGTTTAAATTTCTTTCTACATTATCAATTTACGCTGTCCCCCCATCAAGCTGGGGTTATGCATGCTAGAAACCCTTGATGAACTCTTAGCAGCCACTCTGCCAACTTCTCATAGAATCATAGGGGGCGATTTTAATTGCCACTTTGAACCTTTGGCAGGAATTCCCTCAGCCTCCCTGGACGAAGACTCCACCTGGCAGATTCAGGAGTGCCAGGCGTACCCAGTCAGGAGCTTAACCCCATTAACATTGCAGCTAAATAAGCTTCTGGCAGCCAATTCTCTTAGGGCCTGCAATGGTAGAATTCCCCCTGACGTCCCTGGGCACTTTACATTTAACCAAATTGGGAAGAGCTCTATTATTGACTATATGTTAGTCAATGTCGAACTCTGGTCCCAAATAAGGGCTTTCCGGGTCATACAGAGGGTTGATAGCGACCACAACCTCCTTTCTCTTGAACTAAAACACAAACTTGGCCATTCCTTCGGCAGGGAGAAGCTGGATACTCCTGCTGCTATGAATCTGGTCTCAGTGGCGGGTGGCAGACATATTAGATGGGCGAGGTTTGTGGCAAATCCTGGTAAGGTGGCTCAGCTTTACTCTTGTGTAGTCCCCAAATTGGGGGAGGCCTTTGATCTCTTTACTGGGAATTATGACATATCCGTCTTGTAGGATTTGGAACACATCCACTCCAGCATAACCAGTAATCTGACAGAATACTTCTACACCTCAGCAACCAACAGGCCACAAACAAATAAAGAGGGCCATTGGTTTAATAAAGCTTGCAGACTGGCCAAAAGAGAGCTCGTCAGGGTGGTTAAAACCAGCTCTGTTTCGAGTGTAAGAGTGGCTAGAACTGCCTACAAAGCTTTGATAGTGTCAGCCAAGACTGAGTGGGAAGAGCTCAGATGGACAAATATAAAAGATGCTCTAGATAGGCGTGATCATACTGAGTTTTGGAACTTGGTTAGATCAGGTTCACTAGAGGGTTCACCCGCTTTCTCACCGAACCTGAGCGAAGAGGTTTGGCTAGCTCATTTTAAGCCTTTATATTCTCTTACGAAAACCGACCTGGCGGTGCACTCAGCCTCTTTATTTGGGAGCCCGCCACCTTTAACATCCTCGGCTGCGGACGAGTGCCCACCTCTATCTATTCAAGAAATTAAAGCGGCCCTTAAATATTTGGCACCAGGGAAAGCTCCAGGGCTGGATAGAATACCTGGTGATTTATTTTTGGGTGAGCAGGAAGTCTGGGTCCCCTACATCTGGCTATTCTTTAATGCAATTTTGAATGGCATGGAAATTCCTGGAACTTGGCTGGGGGCCGAGATTATTCCCATTCACAAAAAGGCCTCCCCCCTCGATCCGGCCAATTACCGACCCATTAGCCTGATTGATGTGTTGCAGAAATTGTTTTCTCGCATTCTCCTAACAAGGATACAAAGTTGGATCGATGAGCACCAAATTCTGACCTCCCTTCAAGCGGGGTTTCGCTGCAAGGTCTCCACTGTTTAGACTCCAGTTGATCTTTTGGAAAACGGTTACACTGGGGGCCGGTAGCCTGTATCTGATCCTTGTTGACCTTAGATCTGCTTTTGACCTAGTGCAGAGGGATAAGCTTTGGGCCATTTTGAGGGAGATGGGGGCTCCTACATACTTATGCAACCTATTCAAACGGCTCCACCAAGGTACCTACGCGAGGGTAAGGTACGGGCGCTCTGGGGAGCTCTCGGCCCCCTTTCCGGTCGAATGGGGAGTGAGACAGGGGTGTGTGTTGGCTCCCACTCTCTTCTCCCTGTTCCTCAATGGATTAATTGACCATCTTTTGGGGGCCAGGGATCTGGATTCCCCCAGCTTGGCTGCCCGGAAGATCCCAGCCCTGATGTTCGCTGATGACACCCTATTATTATCAAAAACCTCTATGGGTTTGCAGCGAACACTGGACGTTTTTTGTCTTTTTTGCAAGTCAAGGAACCTGTAGATTAATTTGGCTAAAACCAAATTTATGGTCTTTAATGCCAAAATCTCCTGCTGTTCACATCCACACCTGGGCGGTATGGCGTTAGAAAGGGTTTCTAATTTCGATTACCTAGGTGTTACCTTGAGTGACAGGATGGGGTGGGGACCCCAGGTAGCCAAAGCAAATTTGAGGCTGGCCCAATCTTCTGGTGGCATTCTTAAAGCTCATACTGGGTCCCCATTTAAATCAGTGGGTCCACCCCTAGAAATTTATAAGACCCAGGCGAGAGGAGGGGCGCTCTAAGGGGCAGAGTTATGGGGTCACTCGCCTGCTACTCCCCTGACAATTACTGAGAATACCTTTATCAGACGTTTATTGGGCTTACCTCAGAGTACACCATTGCTTCCCCTTCGTCTTGATCTGGGTTTACCCCCCATACAGGGGGTCATCTCGAATCGCCCAGTGTTATATTGGAGGCGGCTCTGGTCTACACTAGAGCTGCTAAGTTATAGAGATGACCTAAGTTACCTTTTGTCTCTTAGGGGGGTTGGGAAAATTCCTTGGCTCCAGTTTGTCAAAAATGCATGTAAGACCTTGGGCAGGGTTGACTTATGGGATGCCCCTGAGTTGACATGCCACTCCCTCTCTAAGAGAGAGTTGGCCACCCTACTCAATAATCACCGTTTGGAACTTGCTCTTAGTAATCCATCGTTGGGCACGCTCTCTGAAAGGTTCTTGGAGGCCAAGGATCTTTATCACTTTGAGAAATGTCTGGACGACATCCAACCTGCATTGGCTAAGATGTTGTATGTCCAGCTGAGACACGGGTCACTCCCCTTTCGGGCAGTGATTACCAATTGGTCTGCCATCCCTGCAGTCTCTAGTCTTTGTGTTGGTTGTGAAAGGTCTGATGAAACGGATCTACATGTATTGCTTTTTTGCCCGTATTATTCTAGGAGCAGAGCTAAGTGGATTATCCCTCTTTGTAAAGTGTTGGGCCTCACAGACTATAGGGAGGCTTTTAGATTATTTAAATATGACACTACCCCCCTAATTGTTTTTGCGATCTCGAGATTTCTATGGGCTATGTGGAACTCTCGACGTGCTAAAATTAATCTGCACTTACCTGTTGTATCTGTGACTCCATAGGCCTATCCTTTCTGGATAGATCTTCCCGTGTAGCCCATGTTTTTTTAGCCCATTGGGCGATTTGCTTTTTAACCATTTTAATTTTATTACGTGTGTTTTATTTATTTATGAATTCTTGTCTGGTGTGCTCAGGAAACTTTTTATTCTCTTGTTTGTATTGCTTTTATATTTTTTTAACCGATAATGAAGCTTATTGATTGAAATTATCAATTTGGTGCAGTCATTTATTAATGTAGGGATGCTGAAGAAGTTAAAAACAAAGGGTGTGCGTACAAAAATTGTGTTACTTAATCTAGCGCACTAGTGTAGTTCATATGTGAGGTCGACATGTTTAAGCCCCATTCTGCCCAGCCGGGTCTAGGGGGCCTTCTTCAGGATCGATGAAAGTGAACTGTCACTATCTGTGCGGCAGTTTGGAGTGGGTTACCGTGTGTCCACTCTATTTAGCAGGTCATTAGTACCTTAGGATCCCTACTGTGGGCCTCCACGGGGGACCGGCGAGTTTCTCCCAGCCTTCTGCAGCTGTAGGAGTGTTTGCTTGTGCTGACTCTGGAATCGGTGTTGGGTGCAGGACCATGCACTTTGACCAACTTCATGTTGCACTAGGACAAAGGCTATTCACTCCCAGGGTAGGGGAGGTGAAACACCCATGGGGGGGTTGGACACAGGGCCTGACCACAAGCTGTGTGCAACAGTGGGTTGGTTGCTTAGTTGGGGTTTTCCAGCCAGTGGGGTCTGGATGCAGGCCCTGCAGTCAACCCCACACTTTACACAGTTAAGGGCTGTGCACAGCAGTAAGCTGGCAACCCTTGCTTGATTGGGTACAGGGACTGGCTGCAGGGCAGAACATGCGCCCAATCCCACATTGTACATGACATTGGGCCTATGGTAGCTGTTAATGTCCTACTCCCTTATTATAAATGCTTGCTCTCAGCGTGAATGTATAGTCTATTTTTACCTCTAGAGGCAACAATAGCCCATAAATCCACTTCTAACAAAAAAAAACAATGGAATGCAGAATGGAGCAGCCAGGGCCCAGTACAGCACATGTCAACAACCACCCAAACACCAGCCCGGGATGCCCAGCCAGAGTCCTAAGGAAAGAGGAAATGCAAAATCAGGGCCTCATATGAAAGGTGGCGCATTGCTGGGGAAAACAGTGAAGCAGAACTTTTCCTAGCACCATACTTGTGACCATGGCATCCGATGCCTGGGAGCACAGACAGTCTCCAGGGCCCAGAGGCCCAGCTGGGACTGCATCTGAGACCAGGAGTGGGGGGAGTCAGTGATGTGGATTTGCTGCAGCCTGACGGTGGAGGCAGTGGCATTGAAACTGACTGGTGCCCCTTGGAGCTGTGGTCATTAGAGAGCTCCTGCACCCAGACGTGGGGAGGTCTGCATTGCATAATACGTGCCACCACTACACCGGGGTGCACATAGGAGAATGTCAATGGGGCCTGCGTTTTTCTGCATCTCAGGTCGGATGATGTTGCGCTGGCCGGACGCTGTGGAGGGGTTAGGCCCCTGAGCTGTGCCTAACTTGTGTAGGGGGAGTGCTGCAACTTCATTCCTAAGGGGGCCCTGCTGCATCACCTGCATTGGGAGGTTCATCAGCAGACTATACAGTGACTGCTGTACCCAGGAATGTGAAATGTGGCCTGGCTGAGGCTCCTGCTGGCTGAGGCACAGATTTGGAGAGAGCGCAGCACATTGATCCCTGGCGTCCACATCCAGGTGAGGAGAAGGTGCGATGGAGAGCAGAGTTGATCCGGGGGTCAACTCGGGTCCAGGCCTAGGGCCTGTGGGTGGTACACTGTATGCCCTGAGCAATCCCTGCACTGCAGTGGACCTACATCACCAAGAGCACAGCACAAGACTGGTGGAGGACTTCACTAAGTGGCTCTAGTCGCTGATATCGACGATTTGGGGTGGCAGGTGCCAGGGACAGGGGAGTCATTCAGGCACTTGCCCGTGGGTGTGCTGCCTGATCTGCCCTTACTCACTGGGGCATTAACCAACACAGAATCTGATTGCCACTGTTAGGTTGGAGGATTCTACCGGGTAGTGCTGCCTTTCCTCACCCCTGGCATTGAGATCTTGGGTGTACCGAGGATTTCCAATAGAGCCGCCCGAACAAATGTTCCAGGCTAGAATACACCTGAGTGGAAGAGAGGGGCCAGCTGGCCACACTGCAATTCACCATATGCCACACATAGTGCCCGGATGTCCGGTGCAACAATGTCCCAGCCTGCACACAGGGTTGGTGTCAACATTTGGCCATGCTTCTGAGTCAGTGAAGAGAGAAGGTGGGGTTCACTGTCTGGTGGACAGTTGACAGAGGACACCATGGACTCCAAACTAGACTCTGTACTGACAGTGGGTACCTCCCTTGAACAAACGTGCACTTCCTTTGAGGGTCGCAAAGATGAAATCACAGTCGAATTCGCCCTGCAGCGTGCAGCTCATCACAAGCTGGCTTACAAGGTACACAACATTGAGCAAGAACTGGCCAAAGTCCCTGTGTCACCTCGCACTGCTGCTGCCTGTCGCCTGCTGCTGCCTGTCGCCTGTCGCCTACCTGCTGGTACCGACCCCGCTCACGCCGCTCCCTCCTCACCTGCGCTGACCTCCGCTTCACGCCGCTCTCCTCCTGCTGCTGCTGGCCACTCTCCTCGCCTCCTCGCCGCCGCCGCTGCCCCGGTCACTCGCCTTCCTGGCTTCCCGCCGCTGACCCCGCAGTCCCGCCTCTCCTCCCTGCCCATTGGCCACCCAGCCTCCCGCCTCCCAGCGGACCCTCCCTCCCGGCTCCTTACTTAAGGTGACCGCGGCGGGCTGGTCAGTGTGACCCCTGTGCCCCACACAGACGGTCGCTCACCTCGCACTGCTGCTGCCTGTCGCCTGCTGCTGCCTGTCACCTGTCGCCTACCTGCTGGTACCGACCCCGCTCACGCCGCTCCCTCCTCACCTGCGCTGACCTCTGCTTCACGCCGCTCTCCTCCTGCTGCTGCTGGCCACTCTCCTCGCCTCCTCGCCGCCGCCGCTGCCCCGGTCACTCGCCTTCCTGGTTTCCCGCCGCTGACCCCTCAGTCCCGCCTCTCCTCCCTGCCCATTGGCCACCCAGCCTCCCGCCTCCCAGCGGACCCTCCCTCCCGGCTCCTTACTTATGACGCCCCCCCAGCGACCGCGCAGCGGACGCGCGCAGCGGGAGCGACGATTGAGCGCCGAGGGTGCGCCAAAGGTAAGCCCGTCTGCGCCCGTCCGCGCCTGGACCGCGCCCAGCGCCAGACCCCCTGGCCCCCGCGCCCGCCAGCCCCCCCGCAGAACCTACGACTTTGCTACGCTCATCGCACTCAAACCCGCCCGAGCCCCCGGATGCTACCGAGCGTCCCCGCGACGCACCCATGGACCCTTCGTCTGCCGATCCTGCAACTTCTCCTGCCTCCGAACAAGCACCACGCCCACCAAGACAGACTACAGCAACCACCTCAAGTGCATCCTGATCAACACCCGCTCCATCCACAGACACGCCGTGGAACTCTGGAACCTCCTCGACACCGCATCTCCAGACGTCGCCTTCCTCACGGAAACCTGGATGAACGACTCCTCAGCCCCCGACATCGCCATAGCCATCCCGGACGGCTACAAGATCATCAGGAGGGATCGCAACAACCAGACCGGAGGGGGCATCGCCATCGTTCACAAAAGCACCATTTGCATCTCGACTGACTCCACCGACGCATTCAACACCGCCGAATACCTGCAATTCCAGATCCACACCGACCCCAAGACTACCCTCAGAGGCACCCTCATCTACAGACCCCCGGGACCACGCGCACAGTTCTGCGAAGACATCACGGACTTCATCAGGCCTCACGCCCTCCCCTCCACCGACTACATCCTGCTCGGAGACCTCAACTTCCACCTGGAGAACAACAACGACCGCAACACGACCACCCTGCTGGACAACCTCGCCAACCTCGGACTCCAGCAACTGGTCAACACCCACACCCACTACGCCGGCCACACGCTCGACCCCCTCTTCTCATCCAGCAAGCACATCACCTTCAGCCACTGCACCGGACTCCACTGGACTGACCACAGCTGCGTCCACTTCAGCTTCAAGAAGAACACGGTCCACCACCACCCGAAACAGGTTCCCCACAGAAACTGGAGCAAGATCACCGTGGACCAGCTCACCACCTCCCTCAGCCAGAACCCACCGGTCAGGACAACGGACCCTAACACAGCAGCCCTCGACCTCACGCAATGGCTGACCTCCTGTGCCAACGACCTCGCCCCACTGAAGAACCCACTCACCAGGCCCAGAAGCAAGAAGGCCCCCTGGTTCACCGACGAACTCAAGGACTCCAAGAAGGCCTGCCGCACCCTCGAGAAGGCCTGGCTCCTCGACAAGACCACCGACAACATGACCGCCCTCAAACTCGCCAACCGCAGACATCACCAGCTCATCCGCACCACCAAGAAGAAATCTTTGAAGGAACGACTGAACAAGAACGCCCATGACAGCAAGGAGCTCTTCAACATCGTCAAGGAGTTCTCCAACCCCAGCACCAGCAACAACGACATCACTCCCTCGCAGGACCTCTGCGACTCCCTCGCCTCGTACTTCCACCGCAAGATCGCCGACATCCACAACAGTTTCGGCGCTCCACCCCCGCACCCATCGACCGAACCTACGCACCCCGCCGCTATCCTCCAGACATGGACCAAAGTGACCCTCGAAGACATGACACGCATGATGAACACCATCCACTCCGGATCTCCGACCGACCCATGCCCCCACCATGTCTTCAACAAGGCCGCCTCTACCATCGCACCCCACCTCCGAGACATCATCAACGCCTCCTTCGACACAGCCACCTTCCCGGAGAGCTGGAAGCACGCCGAGCTCAGTGCACTACTGAAGAAACCAACTGCGGACCCGACCGACCTCAAGAACTTCCGCCCTATCTCGCTCCTTCCTTTCCCTGCCAAAGTCATCGAGAAGGTCGTCAACAAGCAGCTGGCCGCCTTCCTCGAGACGAACGGATCCCTCGACCCATCGACCCATCGCAATCCGGATTCAGAGCCAACCACAGCACAGAGACCGCCCTCATCGCAGCCACCGACGACATCCGAGCCCTGCTCGACAAAGGTGAAACAGCGGCACTCATCCTCCTTGACGTCTCCGCAGCATTTGACACTGTCTGCCACCGCACCCTAGTCCAACGCCTCAACGACACCGGCATCCAGGGGATTGCTCTGGAATGGATCATCTCATACCTCTCCGGCAGAACACAGAGAGTACGCCTCCCTCCGTTCCGCTCTGAGGCCACCGAAGTCATCTGCGGCGTCCCGCAAGGATCATCGCTCAGCCCCACTCTCTTCAACATCTACATGAAACCCCTCGCTGCCATCGCACGCCAACACAACCTCAACATCATCTCCTACGCCGATGACACCCAGCTGATTCTCTCCCTCACCAGAGACCCCGACACCGCCAAAGCCGACCTACACGAAGGGATGAAAGATGTCGCCGAATGGATGAACATCAGCCGCCTGAAGTTGAACACGGACAAGACAGAAGTCCTCATCCTGGGACCATCGCCCTCCGCATGGGACGACTCCTGGTGGCCCCCGGCCCTGGGAACCGCACCCAAGCCAACGGACCACGCACGCAACTTGGGCGTCATCCTGGACTCCTCCCTATCGATGACCAGACAAGTCAACGCCGTCTCCTCATCTTGCTTCCACAACCTCCGCATGCTCCGCAAGATCTTCAGATGGATCCCGACCGAGACCAGGAAGACTGTCACCCAGGCCCTCGTCACCAGCAGACTAGACTACGGAAACACCCTCTACGCCGGTACAACAGCCAAGCTTCAGAAAAGACTTCAGCGTATCCAGAACGCCTCAGCCCGTCTCATCCTGGACGCCCCCCGACGCAGCCACATCTCGAGCCACCTAAGAGACCTGCACTGGCTCCCTGTCAACAAGAGGATCACGTTCAGGCTCCTCACCCACGCACACAAATCCCTCCACGACCTGGGCCCAAGGTACCTCAACGACCGCCTGACCTTCTACACGCCCACCCGACAGCTACGATACGCGAACCTCGCCCTCGCCGTCGTCCCTCGCATCCAGAGAGCCACCGCCGGAGGAAGATCCTTCTCCTACCTGGCGGCTAAGACATGGAACTCCCTGCCCGTCCACCTGCGGCTGACCCAGGACCACCTCGCCTTCAGGAAACAGCTCAAGACCTGGCTGTTCGAGCAGTAGCAGACCCCCTCCCCCAAGCGCCTTGAGACCCTTCCGGGTGAGTAGTGCGCGATATAAATTCCTTGATTGATTGATTGATTGTTTACACTGAGTGAAGCATTGGAGGTGCAGCAGCTAATGGCATGTGTGAAGTCACTGGAAAGAGCAGCAGAGGATGGGGAGGGCAACTCCCAGCATACCAACGTAAGGGTGTTGGGTATGCCCGAGGGAGCAGGAGGGGCTGATGCAGTGGCATATACTGAAACATGGTTGTGTAACCTACTGCCAGTAGGTGCACTCTTCCCATTTTTTGTGTGGAACGTGCCCATCGAGTGCTGGCAAAGTGTCAGCTGCCTGGGATTGGTCGTAGAGCCTTCCTCTTCCTACAGGGACTGTGACACTATCCTGATGGAAGCACGCAAGGTGCAGGAGGGCAAAGTGGATAACTTCACAGTTATTATCTTCCTTGACTATGCCATGGGGGTGAAGAGGCAGAAGGGCCCATCTCTAGTGGTTAAGCGATGCCTCTGAGAGTTGGGCATCAAATACTCTCTCTTGTACCTATAAAGACTGCAAGTGATCTCAGATGTTCACATGCAAATCATTGACGCCACTCAACAGGTCTGGACCTGGGTGCAATCTACTGGTCATGTAACACACTAACCCAAGGGACTCCTAAGGGAGGGAACTAGAGGCATGGGGCACTCAGAGCAAGCTGGCCCCCAACCTAACATGAACACACAAAAGAAGCTGCTCTCGAGTTTCTTGACTGAAACTCTGCTAAATCCTAAGTGAAGTTGCTGGCATCTCACAAAAAGTGAAGGACTGTCCTCACATACCACCAGGTGTTATGCTTCATTACCGGCAGTCCTCTCTCTCTAAAAACTTGGTTTGATAGAGAGCGGGCCTTCACCTGGAGACAGGGAGGCACTTCTAAAACTAAGTGGGAGCCCGTGAAAGTGAGCGAAGTTTAAAAAACCAGTGTAATTGCAGAATTACATTTATTCCAAAGAGCATTTACATGGTATTAAAAGTACAGGAACAGTGAAAATAGGGGCATATTATTACCCCCTCACCCTAGTGGCTAATTTTGTCGACATGTTTTTGCCTTCTTGGCCCAAAGGGTCAGCGGCATTCATCAGGGCAAAGAAATAGGTTGGGCTCTGTTCTTACCAAAATATCAGTGAGAAGTTACTACTTGGTAGATTGACCTATGTCACACTCTACCAAGGAAGATTTTCAATCAACCCTATGAATACGGCGGCATTGATGTGTAATCACATTCAGAGACAGGATCCCGACACATGCCCTGAATACTCCCCCAGTGACGAGGGCTCCACTGCTACATGGTCATCCTGTGCGGAGTCTGTGCAGTCCCCGATGTGACTCCTCAGATGGCAAATAACCTAATTTAATGTTGACTGGTTGTTCATCTCAATGTCTTCCATGGTTACAGAGAGCTTCAGAGAGTCTCTGGCTTTCTGTGGTTCCTGGTCTTCAGCTTCATGGTGCTGAAGTTAGGGTCTACCAAGGTCAGCACAGAGGGGATCAGGTCTGCTCATCACCCAAAGGAAACAACGTAGTTGTTCATGTGAGCAATGCATGTCAGGGGTGGTGGTGGTGGTCTCCTTGGTGCTCCGAGCTGCAATAGCAGGAGGTCTACAGCGTTGTTGACCTTGCCAAGGATGAATTGTTGGAGTTCTTTTATTATCCAAGTGCCACATTTGTGAGGCCCTAGCGGCAGTCTTGCAATGTTGTAACATCACTTATTTTACGTTCCAGTGGCACAATGTGTCCAAGCATGTTTACAAGGCAACATAAAGCCACTTTACATGGCTTTGTAATCATGTGCCCCTTTCACACATTTAACAGTGTGAAAGGGGCATTCAATGGGTGTTGCTGAAGGTGTTCCTACGGCAAACCAATGGAATCTTAAGCATTCCCGGGTTTATGAGAAACCGTAAACCTTCGGAATGCGTCAGAATCTAACACCATACCAAGTGTGGAATTTTGGAGGTGCTAAGAGAACAAATGTTTTCATTTCTCCTCTTCTTTTCACTTGTTCTTTAGGTGCTGCAGCAGCACACAAAGAAAGAGGAAATACCCTGGATTAATAGGTTTTGTGCAGGTGGGTGTCCCTTCCTGCACATGATCATTCAATTCCGCAACACAGTCACCCTTGCACCATGGCGCAAAGGTGCCAGTGTTGGTTAATTGCAGCCATTGTGCGCCAAAGCATGGAAAACGACAGGGGGACTTATTCATGAGCCCCTTGCTGGCGTGTCATTTTCTTGACGTACTTGCAGTGTGAATTTTGCATTACGTTTAGCTGTAGTTACAAAGTGATGCATCCAGGCATATGCGTGAACTTGTAAAGCCCTGTACCACATTATTATACCTGTGTCAGGTATGATGTATGCAGGGTGGGCATTCCAATGCAACAAAGCCTCGTAGTAGTGGCGCAGTGAAATCTATCAGATTTCACTGTGACAATTTTAGGACACCTCTGCATCAAAAACTCATGTCTGCCTAATGGCAGGAGTAAGGGTGATGCAGTGCCATAGGGATAGGCTTGCCCCATGCATTGCTGGAGTTGTGGCATGCTTGTGACACACCTGCAGCAATGTGTGACTTTGTCAACTCATAGATACATTAGGATTCCTGTCCTTCATTGATTGTGACATGGAGCGCCATACAGTAAATCTATGGTGTCTCAAGGATAGTGCAGTGAAAAGTGTAAAATCGCTGTTTAGTCACAGTGATGCCATACTTTTCATGAATGAGGCCAAGGAATGCACCCTATCTTATTGATAGGGTGCAATCCTGACCTTCTTTTTGGGCGCAGGGCAGCGCAGTAATATTCCTTACAGCGCTGTCCAGCACCCAAACATCTTATATGTGGCCACAAGTGTTTTCACCAATTTTAGAATAAGGTAATTTCTGGCCCTAAAAAACTGCCTCTAATTGGACTTGGCACCAGTTTTTTGGGTTTTGCGACATACAAGGAAATCATTGTAAATATTGTGTCGTGTGTTTTGCTGGAATTTTCAGGAGAAGGCCGACCTTGCATCTCATTTTTGGTAACTCATGCTAACAGAAGTGATGTTTAAAATTGCTGCCAACTGGAGTTAGCGGCAACTTTAAATATGGCGATTAAAAAAGAGGCCTCCTTAACGTAAACAAATTGAAAATACGGTGGCATTAAGTTCTTGTAAATATGCCCCTAAGTTTAAAAATGTATATATATATATTGACAATTGGGTTACAATAAAAAAATCAGTATTCTGATTTGCTGCGGCGGTGCTACAATTAAAATTGGAATTCTGATTTGCTGTGGGGTGCTCTGAATGGCTGGCTACAAAGTGAATTGAAATGATGCAGCTGCCATTATATTACACAGGCACATGGTACCTGTGCCCTGAAAATCTTGATATATAAAGGACTAAGGGGGCATGGTAGGAATACCATGGCACTTGTGCCGGAAGGGTGTTCCCACAGGGGCCCTCCTGGGAGACAGACACTCTTTTTTTTATTGTAATTCTCATGATCCTACAGGACTCATCCTGGACTCTCAAGAAATAACAGAGGGAGTCCTGCTAGACCAGTAATAAAATATAAAAGGGTAAAGAGGATTAGGAATCTGTGGGGTGTGGTCTGACTATGGAGCGTTGGCTATCACAGAATGTGCAGGTCTAGAATGCAGGTAAGACCATGCAGCCAGCCCCTCCCCAGTCAAAGGTGTGCTCAGTGGGTGGTTGACCACCCACATGGGATTCCACATGCTGCGTGAAACAAATTGCTGTGTGTGCTGTGGGTTGACATGCTGAAGTATGGTAATAAATTCATACTTGAACTTAAAAATAACTGAGAAATTCACTGAGTAAGCAAAGTTAGAGGGATGTTATAGTTAAGTATGGTAATAATATCTTATTTTACATTAAAGGAAATTCACTGAAAAACGTTAAAGTTGGATGTAAGTGTCAATTAAATCATAACATTTTAAACTTTTAAAAACACTGTAATTCACCCTTCATGTTTTAATGAATTAACTATAACCTGTGCCCTTGCCATACACTGCTTATGACTTCACATGTGACATCAGTCATGACATGTTCTTAAGCATCATTGATAACATTACAGGAGACATCTGACATGATATCATTGATGACATTACTGTGCATGGTGAAGGCCTGTCATAATCATGTCAGTAAATGATAACTGTGGAATTTTTTAATTTCCAAATGATCAGGTCTTTTCTCACTGATATAGCTCATTGAATATGTCACGGTTAACTAGAATCTTCTTCTTATAAATTACAGGGCAATGTCCTGCTGTGTCAATGCTACTGTTGCATAAAGGCCTTGAAACAAATACAAAACCAGTATAAGATCCAATTCCAGGTTGTAATCAGAACATACTCAAATTTATATCCATCTAGAGACTATTTCAGAGCACATGCCCAAATTCACCACTATTAAGACCACATTCAACAACTGAATGAAACAAAACATCTTTCATCTTTACGGTGGAAAGAAATCAATACATTGGTAACGCAAGAGCAAATTAACTCATCTCTACCATTCAAGTAGCCTGCCATCAAGAGACAAAAGCAAAAAATCAAGAAATCATCTGTGACTGTGACCTTTTAATCACTCCCAAATCTAAATCAGTTGGTAATTGTCTGTATCTTTCCATGCTTCATACTTTTTCCCTCCAACCTCTCACAGGATAGAGCAAAGAAAATGCCTGGTCTTGGGTCACATAGACTATAGTAATATCAGCAATATCACAGTAAACAAGCCAATAACTATGACCTGGACAAGCCACACCCTCATCAGTTTCAGCATACTAATCTCACACATCCTCAGATCTATTACCACAGGACCTGCCTGCCGCAGCTTTAAAAGCATCACAGAAGCGGACTGGGCTTCCGACCTCTGTGCACTGGTATGAGTACACAAGCAATTTGCTTAAATCCATCAAGAATCTCAACAGCTGGGTTACTACATGCACCAATAGCCCAACTTCCCTCAAGGCCAGCTCAATGACAAGAGCACAGCCACAGGCCAGTTCGTACACATAGGAACTCTGGCTAGCAAAATGCTACTGCAAGCAACTGTATCGCAAATGAAGCTCAAGTGAAGACACTGCAGAAAAAAAGACATCTTTGAACCTACCCTTAAAAGCTACCACCAGCAGAAATTGAACACCAAACGTATTGCTCTTGCAGAATGCATCAAACCCAGCGCCAACAGAAGAAAGGAAATCTTCGCCATCATCAAGTATTTTACTGCTTTGCAAGGCACCAAAAATATGGCTTATTAACAAACTTCACAAACTCAAATATAATGTCAATCCCCACATTTCTTTGAAAGTTTAACCACCTTAAAGTACTTTACTTAGTGGATAAACCAAAAGCTTGGTATACCTGCAAAAACTGGCCCTACACTTCAGTCTTCCCAGTGACAGTTGCTATTCTACAACGCTCATTAGATTGACTAAAACACCACAGCATATCCTTAGGCATATTGAGTAAAAATCTGAATTGTGTGGTAAACAATGATGCCCCAAAATTGGCAACAGGTCGAGTGCCCGCTCTGATGTTTGCGGACGACACTTTGCTGCTGTCTAGAACATCATCGGGCATTCAAAAAACACTTGATGGCTTTGTTAATTTTTGCGAGCAGCGGGGATTGGAAATCAATTTGGGAAAAAAAAAATTCATGATTTTCAACCTCCCTAAACGGGTACGCCCAAATCCAGTTTTATTTGGTATCCCCCTTGAAAGGGTTAAAACCTTTGTTTACTTGGGCCTTACCCTAACTGAGAATTTTAACTGGAATAAGCAGATAGCCAAGTCGACGCTTAAGCTTTCCCAGTTGGCGGGGGGTCTAAATAACGTTTTTAAAAGATCGAGCTATAAACCAGTGTCTCCTGCTTTGGAGATTTTTTGTCGGCAGGCCAGAGCAGCTGTAATTTATGGGGCAGATTTGTGGCGACATAAGCAAATAGAGACCCTCATTAAGGTTGAGCAGTCATTTTTAAGAATACTCGTGGGGCTCCCCTCTAGCACGCCTTTGATCCCCCTGAGACTTGATTTTGGTTTAGTCTCAATAGAGGAGATTGTAAGTGCCAGACCAATCCTGTATTGGAAAAGGTTGTGGTCGGTTCCTGAACTGGCCTCATACAGAGCTGAATTTGTCGAAATCTGGCCTCTCCTCAAATCTAAAAAGATCCCTTGGTTCCAACATATTAAAGCAGCTAGTGTCTGCTTAGGACTCCCGGAACTTTGGGTAACCCCGGAAACTTTTTGTTCCGGGCTAACCAAGAAAGAACTCTCTTCACTGATATGTACACGGAACTCTCAAATACTTTTGAGCTCTACAGCGGTGGGTAGGTTGACTTCGGAGTTCCTCACAGTTAAATCTGATTCAAAATTTGAGGAATTCATGGATCAAATTGAACCCCCGCTTGCACGAAAGTTATACATTCAGTTAAGACAAGGTACCCTACCGGTTAGGTCCTTTTCAGCTAAGTGGCAGACGCAGAATCAGGAAACTTGTCCCGCATGTAACTATAAAATGGAGACTGTTTCACACGTGTTGTTCTTCTGCCCTGCCTACTCTGTAATTAGAAAATGTTGGCTGATTCCCATTTGTAGGAACTTGGGATTTCGTCATTTTAACCAGGCTGCTAGGTCTTTAATATATGACACCCACCCCCCTATTGTTTTTTCAGTATCTCGCTACTTGCATGGCATGTGGCGAAGGAGACAAACTTTTTAAAATTAATTCTCGTATCTATTCCCCTTCCATGATAACTTGTTGTTTAATTCTTTTTTAACATTTTTATGCTTATTTATTGTCTTACTGTGTTGTTGATGTACCTATGTGCACTTTTATGGTCTTACGGCCGAAATAAAGTTATCACTGACTGATTGAGTAAAACATTTGGAAAAGCCTTTAAACTCAGAATAAAAATCTGGATGAAAGCATCTGCCCTTGAGGTTGCATATGAAGAATTCAAGTCTTCACATCATCTGTAGGGACTATAACTTCAAATTTCTGTTTGTATATTGTCTACCATATGCTTCTATATATAAATTGTATCTTAATAACTACATTGTAATTGTACTTCTTATACGTTGTACCTGTTGAGACTAGAAATTGAAAAGCTGTACATGAACGAATGTGAGTAAGAAGAGGAAAATGTTGTAGGGTGAGTGGTGAGATAGAAAATTGTTGAGAAGGACTGACTAATAGCTTTGGTCATTATAAAAGGAACGTGAGAGAAAGTTCAAAGGGATTGCAATTGTACATGAGTTAAGTGTTGGGTGTTTAATTTTTAAAATGAGACATTTATCAGTGATTATTAGTTGCAAAAATGTCATGCATACTGCAGAACTGACACCTTTCTACAAAGGAACTACATATAATAACTCCCCATCAAATTAACTAACAAACCTTCAAGACGACAGTACACAATAACGCCACTTGTTGCTGTACTTAGATATTAGCATCAGGATCCACCAAAATTCTGATGGAGCGCAAGTCAATTTGAAAGACATCTAATATCCCAAACACTGCCCGCACATTAATTATACCTTGATGTCCAACACCTACATGAAGATCAGCTGAAACCAGACAGAAATCCTGTTATTAACCAAGAATAGCATACAGAAAACTGTAAAACCTTGCTAAATGACAAGCACTTTAGATTCACCTTGAACACCATCCTCATCCTCCCCGGATTGCTTTGCCAAAAAAAAAAGAAACAATGATGCCTGACAGAGCTTTCTCTTCTAAAGAAAGGTAAACCATTTTGTCTAGAAAGTGACTTCAGAGTTGCTGTTTTAGCCCCTATACTCTTGCATCTGGATGGCGGTAATGCCCAGCTCCATGGCCTCACAGACTCCACATTGGCACCCATTAAGGGATCCTGAAGACTGCAGCACATCTCATGCAGGGCCTGAAGTAATGTGATCACATTACCCCATCCTGATGGTACTCCATTAGCTCCTCTTGCCACAGTGGATGGAGCGTATTCTAGTAGGCAAGTGACCCTGAGGATGGATGGGCAAGTTAATAAGAAAGAGTATGGTAATCAGTAACATAGCTGTTGGTGTATACTTTGTGAGGAAAGATAATATGCAACACTAATGCTATCATTGGTGAAGTCAGGTACTTAGAGTAACATATATTGTTGCATTACATCAATCACCAAACTGAGACACTAGGCACACGAGGAAAGGAGAACAAACAGTCAGATTGAGGGTATAGGCTAAAATGTAATAAGCAAGGTTCAGGGAATCAATAATTCAAATGTTACCATGGTACCTTATGACAATAGAAAACAATTATGGGAATGAAGCTACAAAATATAAAACATTTTACAGAGTAAAAAGTTGTCATTGCAACTGAGAACCTATATCACACCAGAAGAGCGGGGGATGGAGATTAGGATACGGTGTCAAGAAACAATCTTCCAAGCCAGTTTAACCACAAAGAGGTTGATACACCCTTCCAATTCTATCAAATCCTATAGAAGAACACTTAAGTGGTTTATGCAAAAAAAGGATGAAGGCCTTCACTCATCGACAGTACATGCTTCCTCAACAGGCCCCTTTTTCACCATGGATTTAGCATTTATATCCACTGTGGGCTTTCCATCTAGCTCTTTCAGTGAAGCATAAGTGAAGTGTGTAAAACTTCTCTATTTCTAGAGAGGTCTTTCAGGACCAGAGATTATACTTGTAAAAATGTGGAAAGGGTGAAATGTTATTTGCTCGCTCTGTATCACATAGTTAAAAGTGTGGCATTAAGGTTCATTATATAATGAACTCCCCAGATAGTATGCTGTGCTTCGTCATTCAGACCCTCATTCACAGTGGATATAGAATTTGTATCCACAATGGACTCTCCCCAGATCTCTTCATTGGAGACATTAGTGAAGTGTGCCCAACTTGTCCATTTCTTTAGAGGTCCTTGGGGAACCAGATATTAGAAGCATAACATTTGTGAGAGGAAGATTAAAAATCCTTTTGTTTGCTCACTCTCTATAACATAGTTAATGCCACAGAGTCCAGGAAATCTACATAATGTAGTGCCCTGGTATTATGGCAACACGTTTCTGCTCCTGTCTGAGGCCCTTGTGGGTCCCAGCATTCATCAGGGTAATGGGTCTGCCCTAACAGTCCCATGAGAGATCCCTATCTGTTCAATATAGAGTCACACATCAATCCATCAATTGTAAAGGGGAATAAACTGCACCAGCTTGCCTTGTTTGGCCAGACTCAGTACTTTTGCCCCACAGGGAGAATCAACTGAATAAATTAGTGGCACTTTGCAAGTAATATATGTAATTTCTGTTACTGGCTTGTGAGACAAATGTAAGCACAACAAAGCACCCTGTATCTGCACATACATCATCCACCATCATTATTCACATGTGCACAAGTCTCACTGTCCACCACGTTTTTAGTTTGCACAATTATCACAGAGTGTGCATTTGGAATGGCAACCTGGCTAAGACATATGTAGTAATGTCTGAAACATGATGATACAGATTAAAGCATAGTGCCCCCAGTTCTCATGTTGGGAAATATTGTCTGGTTGTTGGGGAAGACGAGCTTGATCATACAGTGTGGTATGTTGCTGAGTCCAAAGTTGGTGTAAAAACGTCTTTAAAATCAAGCAATGTTTACTCATAATCTCTTTTGTGGTGCGCACTTTCAATTCTCAATGTTCGCAGAATCATGTGACATTATTGGGTGCACAATGAGGTCTCACAACACGTTATGCATTAATAATACATCAAGGTACATCTTCGAATGGAGGCAGATGAATCATAGCCTGGCAAGTCTTACATTCGTAATTGAAATGGTACAGTTGGATAAATTTGTTAGTAACAATTGTGAGTGCATTGTCAAACACGAACAGCCTGCACAGGACTTTCAGATGAATTTAACTTTATAAGGGGCACCCCACAAAGTTAGACCTAATGGAATATGTAATGTTGCAAGACAATACTCCCAGTTGTTTTACCAGAATTAGATGGTATAAGTTACGGCTGAACCTGTGACCTAATGGTACAGTCAGTGTCTCCATTGCTACTTTCTATTGCTTGAACTTTTTACTCATTTTAACACTGGCAAATTGTACCTTTTGCAATTTACATTCCTCAGAAACTACATAGCTAGTTTATAAAATGAGTTACTATTAAATGATCTATTATATTACAGACACAACATAAAAATGAAGGGGATGCTCTATTTATGAGTCTAGTAACTCATGCACCGCCACATAATTACTTACAAATAATATATTTATTTTTTGATTACATGTATTATTGCATTATTTTTTTATTCAAAATAGGTTATTAAAATATTTTATAACTGAATGAATAAATATGTACTTTTTATATTTTTTAACATTAATTTATGTTTTTTTTTTTTTACCTATTTAAATTATTTTGATTTAATGTAACATTCTTTCCTATAGAGTTTAATGTTAAGTCCCTACACCCATGATTTTCTATGAGATGTTGTTGCAGTTCCATGGTTTGTCATGTGTAGTCCTAGACTTACTACTGATTTGTGGTTATTTGCAGAAACTTACACTAAGAAATTGGAAATACCAAGAAGTATTAAACTTACTCAAAAGTGTAAACTACCTTTGGAGAATCAGGCCCAAAGAGTATACATACATTCATTATATGTGTCAGAGGGCTCCAAGTTAATGTTAGTCTATACATAGGTGAAAAATATGCTACATGTGAGCAGGAGTGAGACATGAGGGTCCCGATTCACAAATGTAAACTGAGACAAAAGTCTAACTTTACGATGTTTGGTATCCGCAAAGGGCATTTACCAGTAGTAAAGTTAGACTTTGTCTCAGTTTAACCTAAGTTTTGTTCTCAGTTAGACTTAAGACCAAAACTTAAGTTAAATTGACACAATAGTCTAACTTTACTGCTCATAAATGCACTTTGTGAATACCGAAATTCATAAAGTTAGACTTTCATCTCAGTTTACCTTTGTGAATCGGGCCTGAGGTTTTTATATGTATTCTCATTCAAGAGTATATGTATACCTTGAACAATATCCCTCAATAATTATGAATATAAATACAAATGTTCTTTGCATAAGTTAAACAAAACACTATCATAGGAAATGCCCAGAATTTTCCACATTTGTCCTTTATTTTTGGGACTTCAAAGACTGTGGAAATGGTTAAGGCTTTCGGAGTGAACATGAATATTGTGTGAAATTACTCCAGCTCTTATTATTCCCCAAGATATGTCCAAGAACCAGATCTACATGAACAGAATGGCTATAATCATGATAAAATACTGTATGTGTCATGATAAAACAGATCGATCAGGAGTGGACATATAGAGAAGTATGGCATCACTTCTGCTTTCCAAAGTTCTGATGGAGACTTTCAACTTGTGTTATTGTAGCATACTGTTTTTGTTACCTTTCTTGAAATGTTTGCAGGAATTCTTTTGCAACTTCTGGGTTTTTTATGAGGAAGTTCTGAAACATGCCAAGTGACTCTACATACCCCATCAATGCTGCAACGGATATGGATCTCTCCAACAAAATGTTAGTAACTCTGTAAACAATAAAGAGGATACAGGCTGTAGATTATGTCCATCATCATGCACTGACAAACTCATCTTCCATTATGAGGATTGATTCTAGTTGTAAAGAGTGTAAGATTTGCAAGAAAAACATAAGGCCCGTGTTACATTAAGTACACAATGTGCCAGAATTTATTTGTACGTTTTTTGTTGTTTGGGTATTAAGAGACTATGGAAACTGGCTTTTAAACCAAAGGCCTAATTTGGAGTTGATTTATCCCAGAAAATCCTCAGATTGCTGATTGCAATGTTAAACCTGTAAAAGAATGCAATGGGAAGATTTCCCTGACCATGCATGCAATGAAGTGCAGGCAACACACAATAATTTAAACTTCTGAATTAGTGGTCACTCCAGAAATGAGAATATTTCACAATACCACTTTTCCCCACAACTGTAAATCTGGGTCTATGTTAAGAGTAAAGTCAGATTGCTGAAATGCCTAGTACACAATCAGGAATAATTGTATAAATTGAATTGATTTCATTTTTTTCGACCAGTTCGGATATCTAAGTAAATTACACAATGTTTTACCAAAAGTGAACAATTTTTGTAGTTTCACATTTGTTTGTTAATTTTCTCAATTAACGCTTATAGAAAATTAAATATATTATACTAACAGAAATATCTCAGAGGGCGGCACAATTTAAAGAGCATGCTGCAGTCATGTTGGCCATAGAACTTCCCCTGCATTTTTGTCCCTGTCCCTGTGGAACTACTCTTCTATGGCGATGTTAGAACTGGGGGTCTCTAAATGCCACAGGTATTCACCTTTGTCCAAGTAGGGACTCTTGCTTCTAGTCAGAGTAAGAGGGATACACACTTTAGATAGTCCATGCTCACCCTCTTGGTAGCTTGGCCCGAGCAGACAGGCTTATCTTAAAGGAAATGTGTAAAGTATTTATACTCAAAACATGCAGTAACACAGTGAAAACACCACACATGGCCACCAAAACAGTTTAGCAAAATAAAGGATCTTTATCTAAACTAAGCAAAACCAAAATGACAAAAATCCATCATATAAGTATTAAAATACAACTTTAGAACAGTAACTTCAAAAATAGACTTGTACAAAACAAAACAGTTCCACCTGGGGCCATTTCGACATTGTGACAGGCAATAATCCAAAGAATGGCACTCACCGAGAGGTGCACTGCATGCGGCACAGAGTCAAGCGGACCCCAGGCAACAGTACCTTAGGAATGAAGTCATTGGATGATGCACGTCTTGTGGAGGTGAGGCGTCGGTGACAAGGTCAAGGCCGTCTTCCTGGCTGCCACGGTAGAGGCAAGGCATCGTGTCTGCTAGGAGGTAACATGTCAAATCCAGGACAGAGAAAGTTGTTTGCATCAGCAGTGAGTCGTCGGTTCCGGTGAGGTGATGCAAAGTCAGAGACTGGTAAAGTCACCCTCATCAATTATCAGCTCAACGATAACGGTATGCAGGTGCTGGTTGGGGTGACAGAGTTGGAGTGAGTACTGGTGTCATGAAGGCCGATAATAGCAGGTATTGATGCTGCGGTGCAGACAGAGTTGTGCATCGTGCACTTCACCAGCGGTGCCCCTAGCCTAGGTGCAGGTCGTGGTGTCAGGACGGCATCGCTGACGGCATCGGAGATTGTTTTTCTTGCTTCTCTTAGGTTTCCTCCAGCTTTTAACAACTGGATCAAACTCCAGAGCCCCAAATTTGAAATAGGCACCTCCTGGCAGGTCAGAAATCTCAGCTTAAATTTCAGGCTAGCCGGGAGTGAATTTTTAGTGCCCCTGAGGCTTTAGAACAGGAGGCCAGCACACACAACCCCTTGGAGATTACCATTCAAGCAGGTTTCTTCTCAAACTTACAGTCTTTGACCTTTACTTGGCAGAATCAGCAACTACAGGCCAACCCCACAGAGCACACAGCACAGAAGCAGTACTCCTCACAGCTCTCTAGCTCTTCTCCTCAGCAAAGGTTCCTTGAGTCCAGAAGTGATCCAATTCTTTGGGGTTGAAGGTCCACTACTTATACCTCATTTTATCTTTGTTCTCTTTGTGGCAAGGGTATCTGAGACCAGTCCAAACCAGTTATGCCCTTTCTTGTGCAACGGAAACACAGGGGGTGGAGTCGGCATTGTGCAAAGGAGACAGGATCTGTTCAGGTGCACAAGGAACTCCTCCCACCACTCTAAATGCAGCCAAGGTCTATACAGCTCTGCGTCACCAAGGAAAGGCAGGACACACATCAACCCAGCCAGTGGCTGTCTACAGTGAATGCACATCTCCAGCCCCTGTCACTATAAAACCAGACAGTCAATACACAAACCAGCAGAGGCACACAGATTAATTAAACATGAAAATACCTAAAAGGGGCATTTACAAACACAACATTTAAAAAACAACTTTTCTGAAAGTTCTGAAAGTTATACTTGTAATATGTTACAAAGCAACTCCCATGTTAGCCTATGGGATATATAGCCTTCGAATAGCAGTATTTCACTATCAGGACATGTCTCACCCACTAGTACATGTCCTACCTTTCACAAACACTGCACCCTGCCCATGGGGGTACTCAGGGCCTACCTGAGGAGTGTCTTACATGTAGGGAAAGGAAAGGGTATGGCCTGGTAAGAGGGGGTACTTTGCCAAATCAACATGGCAGTTTAAAACTGTGGGCAGGCACTGCAGTGGCAAGTCTGAGATACGTTTCTAGGGCTATTAATGAGGGGGGCACAATCAGTGCTGCAAACCCACTAGTAGCATTTGATTCACAGGCCCTGGCATCCTCAGTGCACTCTACTAGGAGCTTACCAGTAAATCAAATATGCCAAACATGGATCACCAATCACAATAATAATATATACAGTGAGCACTTGCACTTTGACACGGATCAGCAGTGCATTTAAGCCAGCAAAAACTAAATCCAGCACAGCATTAAAAATACAGGAGGTAGATGCAAGAAGTCAGGTGAAATCACTCTAAGGATGCCAAGTCTAACAGGCGAGAAAAAAAAAGTTCCTGAAAAGAGACAACTGTGCCTTGCTGGAGGAAAACTACTGAACAAAGTATATTAAACATGCTCTTGCCTGCTGCTGTGATATCACTTTGCTGTGTCTGAGGAGTGCAGAAGGTCCTGTGGCCAAATGAAACTCCTGCTGCTATAGAGAAAGACCAGGAACCAGTTATGCCTGGACATTTTTATCTGCGGGCCGGAAATTGAGTTGTAAGGAACCTATTCAACAACTTGAACCTACTGATTGTTCTCCGAGACCACAAAAGAGGAGAGTTTCAAGCTTCCTCATTTCAAATAATCTTGTCAAATCTTTAAAGGACTGGGTGAAATCTCTAAGTCTATCCAAAAAATACACTACCTTGAGTAATGCAATCCATCTCTTGGGCTTCTTATATATTTGAGGCATAAAGTAGAATACTATATTGGGACTGATAACTAAAACATAAGACTTCGAAGAGCCCTGTTCACCTGCAGCTTGCAACAATGTTCCTCTCTTGATTTTTGACTTCAAAATCCAAAGGTAAAACATTTGATTCCAGCGGTCCATGACTAGCCTTTCATGCAGAGTGATTCAGCCTGAGGCAGCTTCCCTTCCTATTCTAACATATTTCTGTCACTATCCAATTGTTTTTGATGACTCTGTGTTTGTTTTTACTACATCTTTTCCCCACTCCATTTACTTTTATAGTTTTAATATTTCTATTTTTTGGTATCTAATTTAATTATGAAATTGCATGCTTTTTGTAAGAGCATTCCTTTTTTATTTGATTATCAACATTTCATGAGGATTGGTGCTGCTGGTTTCTGAACTCTAGAATACTTCTGTCCAGAGTCCATTTTATGTATTCTAACTCCTAAAATATGCTAAAATCTGCATATCTAACTTTTCAATGAATCATAATGAATGATACATTAAAACACACCAATAACATAGAAAGTTAAATTTCACCTACAAATTGCTTCACCTATAGTGGCATTCACTGGGCTGACAAGGAAAATATGGTGTCATGCCTACCTGGGTAGCCTGGTTCCTGTAGCATTTAAACCTACAGGCAGACATGCCAAAATATATCTTTTGATTGGAGGAAAACCCTTACGTAGGGATTGTTGTTCATAATGCAGGGTGCTTTATATCTAAAAGATGAACATGTAAGAATTTAATGTGTTTATCTTCCCACAGTGAGTAGCTCATATAAAACCATTTTTACTGTTAGGTATCTAGCAGGTTCCAAGAATAACATTCCAATGTGCAGTTTGTTGGAAATCCATCTTATTTGCATATTCACACAAGAGTTTTCAATTTTTTTACCTATTGTTGCTGGCTTAGAACCCTGTGGACATTACCCTAGTATCCAGGAGTAAGCAATGTGTTCTCCCCCATTAAACATGGCAAATTAGATTATTCCTGAGTGGCACATTTAATGTACCTGTACATCCCAAGTATATGGTGTAGAACATGCAAATAGGTCTTGCAAGTAAATGTCACTTATGTACTGCAAATCGTATTAGGACCATCACATTCTAAACACCCATTTGTATATTTTTTAACCTTCCCTCCCACTCCACTATTAAAGAATTTTTTAGCAGTGGGTGAGGGATTTTATCTTTAATGATGTGCCCCCATACACAGTATCTTTAAGTGCTCCCCGAAATATGGTTGAGCTCACCCTGACCTTTATGAGTTGTGGTGAGCCCCATGATGAAGCATGTCACTATTAGAGTGAGTGTGGGCTATTAAAAGAAAAGGGTTTCTTTCCCTTCCCATCCGTACCAAAGGGTTGGCTATACATATAAACCTCTCAGGATTTCTATTTTTGAGAGAGTTAGCATCATACACTTAGGAACCCCCCCAGCCACCATTTGTTCTCTCTTTTTTGTTTCCCTCTGGTCCTGGAGGCAATAACTACTAAGTCAGGGGAAGGACATTCATTTGGTTGTAAGTATGTACAATAGGGAGGACAAGTCCTTTCTCTCCTCGTGATTGAGGACCTCCATACCCGCCAGGGTCCCCATGGACCTAGGAATTTGTGTATTAGGTTCAGTGCAAACATGGCTTCAGGCCTGTGCTGTGCAGAATGACTACAGTATACTGTAATAAATCTGCAGTATGACCTGTGAAAATAACCCTTTTTGACAGATGAAGACCTCTCTTTTTATATATCAGTAAGTAACCCATTGTAGGCCTTAAAGCCCACAAGGCAGGGTGCATGACATTTAAAAGTGACAAGGCCCAAAATGCTATTTTACTGTGGCAGGTCTAGATGACCTATGTAGAAAACCAGAGTACAATTGAAAATAATAATACTGTATTATGGGAGTGGGACCAGCCTGAAAAATAATGACACTACTAATTTTTTTTAGTTATTAAACATCCAATAGTAAAGTTAGACTTTTATTAAATATTAGGGAAATGTAACTTTCAGAAAGCTACCTTTACAATGTCTTGCGCTCCTGGAGGCTAATTTTTAGGACGTCCCCAGCAACTTCTAGCCTGTACTTGGCATGAATGAGGTGTGAACTAGGTGTGAAATTCCTCCCAGGAGCTACACAAAAGGTCAGCTTGATAGACAAGTCTCATGGAATGGGTAGGGCCGTCTCCTCTGTTCTCAGCAGAATATTCAGACTGCTGGCTGTGGTCATCCTATTGCACAACAGTATCAAACCCTGCCTGACAAGTCTCTCTGAAGCACATGTAAATCGTTTATGCTCTAAAAGGGAACAAACAGGACAAGAGAATAGGTTTGTTTTGAGTGCAGTGCCTGTTTCAAACTAGATTTTAGTGGTAGATGTTAGAAGACACTGGTGATTTCCCTTCCACACATATAACCACCCATCAAAGCCCAAGTTTCACATGGCTAAATACTTTGGCCATCTTCACAATACCCATGCAGATGGCAGTTTTGGTCAGTTTTTAGTAAGGCAAACACACACTACTAAAAAAAAGGGTGTAGTCATTACCAGGAACCTTTACTCGATTGGTTAGGGAGTACCCAAAAATCATCCCTACCCTCTAACTGGTGCCATCCATGAACATGGTGCCTAAGGTTTCCTCCTGATAACACGTTTTTGGCATGCTGAAGACAGAAGATAAATGGACCTGCTGTCTGTGACCTGAGAGGAGTCCTGAAGAACAATTTCTCTTTGTACCCAGGACAAATGAGTGGACTCCAAGGGTCAGTTGCCTGGCCTCCTGTGTCACTATAGAGGCCTTTTTCATGAAGCGCCCAGCTGATCAATTGTAAATGTATTTTGCTGTCAGACTCTGTCTGATAACCTGGGAGTTTCTTAACGTTCTCCACTGGGGCCCTGGAGGCCTTAGGCATGTACTGTGCTTGTTTGTGCACCAGAAGAATGTTTGGAACGTATTAATACTTTTCACCAGATCTCTTGGCTTCAGAAGGACCAATCTGCTTGTTGGATCTGAACAGGGCACCATCAATGTAGTCCTCAATTCATGCTTGGGTCTTGGTTTTTCGATTTCATAGACAATCATTGATGCTATGCACCTTTTGGCACTATTTCTACATACACTTTTAAAAATTCATATCTCTGGTTCACCTTATTGAATTTTTGGACTTCTGTTTATTACATTTTACTCTATTTTCCTTATTTGGTTTGGAGATTTTTGATGCTTTGACTTCACTACTGCTTTGGTACTACATAAATACTTTACAAATTGCCCTACGTTATGCCTGTCTGCTCCATGCCATAACTACAAGGTGGTTGAACCCAGGTTCATAATTGAATTTGAATTTGAATTTTTAGGTTTGCACAGAAAAGAGTAGTGATTATTCCTTGAGGAGGGTACCCACCCACCTCAAATGTCTTACAGCTTTCGTATGCTAAAACAAGTATTTTGTGTTTGAAATATGCTACAGAGATGGTTTAACCACTTTTGTTTACATTCATCAAAAATCTAATTCAATCATGAAATTGGATTTTTTACAGAAATATCAGAACAGAAACTCAGGAAACTTTTACTCTAACAGCCTGAAGACCCTGCAAGCTAATTATCACTGGCCTGTTTACAGGTTTCTGTCAGTGCTGCTTTGATAAGGTATAAAACACTGCTCTCAGGGCAGAGACAATGACTTTGGCCTACAAGGATGACTTGGGGGATGGAATATTACACAGATTAACCCAAGTAGGGTACTTTGGAACCAGAGGAAGAGGGGACTTTGATCCCCAAATAAATTTAGCTGCCTGGCAGTAGGCACCATGAAGGAGAGAACTGGCCTCATAACCAGTTAGAAGTGGTTGAATGGGACAGGGACTGCTCATTATCTCAAACACATCCTTAGGTGTCCTACAAGCTCCCTCGATGGTCTGAAAGATTTTGCCATGTTGTTTTTTTGCTAGGAGTGATGTACTGTGGGATATTCTACAATGAGGTAACCTGAATGTGCTGCATCAGTAGGAAAGAGGACATTTTTCCTATTGGTCATTGGGTGTCCAGGAGTCAGCCCACTCAGTGGCTAATGTATTGAATAAACATGAACAGAAGAGAAAAAGTCAACACCTGCTGTGATCTGTATGGAGACCTGGAAGGCAGTTACTGCTCCCACTGATATCTAGGACAAAGGAGTGGACTCCAAGGGTCGATTGACTGACCTCCTGTGTGGCTACATGGTTATAAAAGAGACTACAAGAGGCCTTTTTCCTGGAGTAACCAGTTCATCATTTGGTCAGCTGTGACTAAGAGGAACTGCCCAGAAAGTCTGAGAATTTGGGCTTCAAATACCTCCAGAGCTACAGAAGGATATCTCACCACAGGTAACTAATTTCCAAAGTACTTTTTCAGATATGGTGTAGGAAAGTAGGAACTGCTTTTTTGATACCTTCACTTTTTGCTGATGCTATACTGTTTCTGACTAGTCTGACTGGGATCCTGCTAATCAGGACCCGAGTATCTGTGCTTTTGCCCCTAAATTGTTTATGGTAAGTACTTAGGTACATCCCAGATTGGATACTGGTGTAACCTTCTGAGTCCCTGGTGTATGGTACTGGGGTAGCCAGGGCATAGGTACACCAGTGTTTCCCCATGGGCTGAACATTTATTATGCTACCTATGAGCTGTAACTACAGGCCTGCAATAGCAGCATGTGTAAACTAGTGCTAGCACCACTTACGCCAGATATAGGTTTTCCTGTATCTAAGGTCACTGCAATTAAAACCTATAAGTCAACCCGAAAGCAGGCCTTTCAATCCTGAAGGCAGGGTGCTCGGTTCTAAGTGTGAGGGTATCCTGACATGAGCAGGATACCCCTACAACCTTCGGAGTCCATTCTCCCGGGTTGTAAGTGCATCAGCCATTGTGATACAAAGAGTGGCCATGCCTCATTACTGGATGACCATCTCTAAACTGGCTGAAACAAACCCTGTCATGTTTGGTATCAAACATGTTGGATTCATACCACCATAAACACTGCAGGATATATGATTGCATGCACTGTATAGCTCCTGCGGGAGGCCCACAGTACTCCCAGTACCAGTCTTCAGACCCAGACAGCACAACATGGCTGCTACCGACCAGAGACACCATTTTGCCCTTCTGCTGCTGAGTCAAGCATGAGCAGGGGAAGGCAGAATAATAGGTATTTTGTCACAGGGAGTTGTCACCACCTCCCAGACAGGGTTTAGTGTATTGGGAGCGGGTGAGAGCACTTGCCAGCACCACTCAATTTGCTTGAGGGGTACATTTGGTACTCTCCGTGCATAGTCCAGTTCAAACCAGCTCAGGGAGCCGTTGGCTCCTGTTCTAGCTTGAAAATGGACAGAGGACATTTGAGTCTCCTCTCCACTGTCTGACTTCTCCCCTGGGAGGAAACCCTGAATCGTCCCGACCCTTACCTTAGGGTACTTAAGGGCTTACTTATGAGTGGGTCCCTAGATTCATTGTAGGATTCGATTCAGCTCCAACTCCACTTCAACTTTGACTGTCCGGACATTCTGGCCAAGTTGTGCTGACTGTGCCAGACAGATTGCACTGTCCTTTGCTCTGGGACTGAGACCGCAACTGAGAAGACTCTGTCTACTCCTGACTTTGTTGTCCTGCAAACCCAATGCACCATCAGTGTCTGTGCTCCATACAAGTTCCATACTGGGCCAGTGGACATCTAAACACATCCAAAGGAATCTCCCTTGGAGTGAAAGAGTCACTCCCCTTCATCCGCAGGCACAGTAACAAGATTGAACGGTGAGCCGAACCTGGGCTTCCCCGGATTCTCCAAGACTCAGCAACACAGGTGGTGGTTCTGCATTCCCTCGAGGCCTGAGTTGTTCTATTTACGAGTTGAGGCCAGCATCCCTCGTAGAACGCTCTACAACCGAATCCCTGTGTACCGTGACATTGCATTGCTTCTTCACTCTGTAGCTGCAATGGTTACGACGACTGACTCGTACTGACGAAGTTGGATGCATCGGAAGGTTCTGTGGATGAGTCTGTCCCCATTATAACTGACCTGTGCCGACTCGGTTGGTTGGACAGATGGACCCTGTCATCTTCAGCACCCCGGTGGCTAGGGCTGAGCTACTGATTCGGTGTACCTGTCCTTAAAGCCTCTACATCATTTGACCTGTTTTCTGAACTTGAGTGGCCTTTGCCATCCGTGCCTCCTGGATGTCCCAGTGTGGCATAGACTCTGACCCCTCTGCTTTCAGGTACTGTTCGACATCCATCCGTGCCCGGGATCCAACAGACTCTTTAATCCTACTGCAACAGCAATCTCATCCTGAAGTCCTCAATTGCCCTTGACAGTGGTTGTAGTTATCCTGAATCCGAGAGTTTCCAAGGTGGGGTAGCTCTCGAACCTTCTGTATTCCAGGGGGTGTCTGCAAGGTCCACTGTTGTTGCAGGGATTCTGCACATACACAGAACTATGCACAGGAAACCAGGACCTCGGTGTGTAGTGGTCTACCAGAAAACCCACCTCGGTGCCCAGAACCCCAATTCGACTAGCTATAGTGTCTCATTCGTTCTCCGTACTACAGCAAAGCTACCAATGATTTGACATCCTAGAACATGTCACTCCGACCCTCTCAGGAATCGCGGGTAGAAGAACACTCTTTTGTTCAAACGCTCATATTTGTCCACAACGTGAGTAAACAGAGACACTTTATAGTTTAAAATGTTTATTTTAACTAACGTGCTCTATAATGCAGTACACGAGCCAATATTAGCAGCAAAATGCATAAGAACAATATAATCATCATTGTTACGATTCCATAAAGCACAAAAGGGGAAACCATATTATAATGACAGTGGAAACAGGACAACAGCGCCTTGCCACCCTCCCTGTGCTGTGCGCGAGATTATTATAATTATAGAAGACCTCTGGGATTTGTCAGTGGGACCCCGTACCTCTAAGTATAGATGCAAGGATTTACATCTCAGGACAAGCACAGCTCTTCTTCTGTCGGACTCCCCCAAGATTTACCTGTGTCTTGCGGAGAGATCTCGCGGAGGCGACATGGGCTATCGTCCCCACACCCACCTCATTCCCAGTTGATGGGTCAACAAACCAGGACAGAAGGTGGGGGGGGGGGGCAGGGACGGTAGCTAGTGCTCTGGGTGATGTCTGGTGGAGTCGCTGGAATTCTCTGTATTTTCACTTATACTTCACTGGTACAATAAACAAGCGCTCCAGCGCGACTTACATTAACCATGGACAAATCAGCAAGCGCCCCTGTGGGGGAAGGAATAACCATAAACAAAATCAGCAAGCGCTCCTGTACAGAAGGAATAAACAGAGACAAAATCAGCCAGAGCTCCTGCGCGGAAGGAATAATCAGAGACAAAATCAGCAAGCGCTCCTGCGCGGAAAGGAATAATCACAAACAAAATCAGCAAGCGCTCCTGCGTGGAAGGAATAACCACAAACAAAATCAGCAAGCGCTCCTGCGCAGAAGGAATAACCAGAGACAAACCAGCAAGGGTTCCTGCACAGCAATAAGGAACTCCAAACAAATCAGCAAGCGCTCCTACCCGGCCATAAAGAACTACAGTCAAAACCAGCAAGCGCCATGCGCGGATAGGAATCACGGGAGGTCATTCAGTAAGGGTTCTGGACTACACAACATGTGCCTTATAAGTAAGCAATGGCGCTGCTGCGCGTGGTTAATAGGTACTCACGGGACTTGCAGCTAATGTTCTACCTTGCCTGGCAGTGCTACATGTATCAACGTGGCAGCAAGGTTCCCGGACTCGCACTCCTTCGCTACTCCCTCTACTGACACGAAAAGTTTCTTCTGCGCGCAGAGGCGGTGTCTGTTGTGCGCTGCAACGTATTCAGCGCTTGGAGACTGGTACTGAAATCGGGCTTCATAGATGGTTTCCCAGGGTAGTATACATCGGAACAGGCGTCGGAACGTTATTCCGAAGCATCGCACCGGGGGTAGGCCGCGGCTGATGAGTGGTTTCCCCCGGAAGCGGTGGTGATGTCACGCTCCCTTCAGTGATAGACTGGACCGCTCATGAAAGTTAGACACCGGAAGTGAGTCAGCCGCGTCTCGCTCACGTTCCCCTGACATGCGCAGGCACAGGTCAGTCGGACCGTGACATCTTCGTTGGAATGATTTTCTCCAGGTGTCCTTTTCATGCATGTAATGCCATTTTAAAAGCACCCAAGTTTCAGTAGTGCAGCTGTGTTCCATGTCATGTCTGTGGGCATGGGACTGACCAAAGTGCATCAACAGCATACATTGTTTTTTTACCTTAAGCACCCTGTGCAGATGAATATCACAGTGTACAGCTAGATGTGTGAAAGGCAGACAGTTCTCATGTGAAAAAAAGCACACGTAGAATATTTACGAGAACAGATCCATGTACGAGCGAGTGCAAGAAGCAGCAAAATGGCAGCCAAGCGCATACTAACTTGCGCTAACTTATGCTAACATAGTAATGTCCGCAGCTAATCCCATCTCCTCACTACACTGGGAAGAGTCCTTCTTCTTTAATCTTGGAACCGTGACTTACCCATTGACTTGTATTGAGCTCACGGCCGTGTTCCCACTCTGTGCATAGCCTCCTTGGGGTTCCTAGTTACTATTCTTGGGTGGTTTCTTGGGTCCCCTGCACTTCCACGTCTTCTGGGTATAGTCTTGACTTGAGTCGTGGTTCTCATACCACCATTTTTATATATGGTTTGTTCTCCCTTTGGCGAACACTTCGTATTTGTGGTTCTTACCTGTTTCTATTGCAAAGTATTGTGTGCATTGTGTATAGCTCCGGGAGATATCTGTATGTGTTAGTGAGTGTCTTATAACAAATAGATGTTTTTATAAATACACTGTGTGGTTCTCTTTCACTTAATCTAAACCAATAAGATTATATTCTGGTCAAACAAGATGCTTTACACTCCTTCTAGACTAAGCCTGAAGGCTGCTTTCCACAGCTACCACTCAGACAGCTTCTAAGGTTGTCAAAGACCACTAAAATCACCATAAGGTTTGCCTGGATTGGCACAGGGTGCCCACTTGCATAAGTGTGCACCATATACCAAGCCTGCTTCTCACATTGGTGTGCAGCTGTTAGGATTCAAGCCTGCATTGGTTTACCAGGTAAACTTGGCGTGAAATAATTGGAAAACCATTACTAATATTAGGCACATATAATGAAGCTTAGAATAAGCAGGTTCTACTGAACTCAAGGGTTGGGTAGTTAAGGGTCTAGCGCAAACCTTTCTCCAACCTCAGAGAACTTAGTTACCACTAGGTTAGGTAGGTGCAACACCATACTTCACCTAGTATGTCTAGATAGAGTGGCCTCATGTTCCAGCAACTGAGAGCCCTGTGTTCCCCTAGGAAACTTAAGACAGGGAAGGGCCTTAGCGCTCAACACCTCTTAGAGGTGTTACTGCAAGATGACCTCCAGAAAGCTGGACCTCAATGCCTCTTAGAGGTGGGCAAGAGATAAAAGAAGTATCAGGAGGGAACCCCCTAATGACACCCCTTGGAAAACTCTAATCCCCAGAGGATAGTGCAGATGGCGTCTCTAAAAGTAGGTCCCCCTTTAGCCCATCTGGGACAGTACAGGGTAGGCAAAGGAGGATTAGTTCCTCCTCTGCAGACTGCATTGCCTCTGAAACTATTGTAGGAACATCCTTCTCTAACAAGAGGGATGACTTCATAGATCCTTAACAGGAGTGTGATGACGTTTCGTTTCGTTAACTTTATTTGACAGTAAGTCATAAAAGTATCACAAATATACATAAAACATATTACAGCCAATAAAAACAAATGTATAAATAGATAAAATTGTAAAAAACAATTAAACTACATGCAATTAATGTCGAATAATTTTTTTTTTAAATAGGGATGGAAGAAGGTCTACCATAGCTCAATAAATTATACCTGGGGCAAGCCTCCATATCCTAGTACTATTCGGATTTCATATACCTAGCGGTCTTCCTTAGCTCGAATTAGCCATGCCCATTTCAGGAATTTTGCCATGGCTAATGCAATTGGAAGGCTAGGGTCAGTGCATAATATTCTTAATGCCTCCTCATGTTTCCGTAAACCAATGAGGCGGCATATTGGTATAACCCATTTTTTTCTTGGGGCTGCATATAATGGGCAAAAAAACAAGAAGTGGCTCATCGTCTCTTTCTTATCCTTACATTTAGGGCATTTATCACCATCAGTCCACGCCCATTTAGACGTAAATGCCCTAATGGGAAGGGTTCCTATCCTTAATTGAAAATAAAGCTTCCGGTCTATTGGTTTCTCTATTACATCCCAATAGGGTTTCAATAATGGGTAAGATTTAAATTCGAGGAAACGCTCTGTGAGATGAGCAGAAGCATTTACAAAACACTTTTCAGAGAAAATCATCTCCCAATATATCTTCTTAATTTCTGTCTTGGAGGGGAAAACAGTGTTTGTTGGGTCATCCCACAGATCCCTCAACCCCATTCTCCCTAGAAGAGATCTAATTGATTTCAACCACTTAATTTCATGAAAGCAATCCTTCTCTATTACTTCCTTGAGACCCCTTGCATAGTGATACAGTTCCTCCGTGGTCCATAGCCTACGCCAATATAATACTGGTCGCAGCATGGCAAGATCATACACAGACTTCTTACCGAGATCACAAAACAGGGGGACCAAAGGGGTACTTTGGGGGACATAAGTAACTTTCCTCAAAAACTCATTTTCTAAAGTGATCAGCTGCTTAACATTAGAAAACCCCCACAGCTCAGCACCATATAGAACGGAACCCAAAACTTTCATCCCATAGATCTCTAAGACTGATCTAATCGGTTTAGTGAAAGAAGACTTAAATCTTTTAAGTAATGCGCCTGTTTGTTGTTTAAACCTTAATATACTTGTATCTAACTGCGTATTCCAGCACATATCACTCTGAAGGTTGACCCCTAAATAAGTAAAGGCTTCAACCCGCTCTAGCCGACAATTGCCCATATATATACTTCCCTTGGACCGTTTTATTTGCTTTTGGCATCTAGGTTCAGTAAGGACCATAAATTTAGTTTTTGCACTATTTATTTCTAGCCCTCGCATATCACAAAAATCCATGAAATGCTGGAGTGCCTTCTGTAGGCCACTTGGGGTTTTAGAGATTATTAGAGTGTCGTCCGCGAACATAAGGACCGGGACGCACTCTCCTGCCAACACAGGGGCATCAGTTGGAACCAGGGAGAGGTATTTGGCCACTCCTTTTATAAAAAGTGAGAACAGGGTAGGCGCCATAACGCAACCCTGTCTCACTCCCCTCCCTACTGGAAAAGCATCTGTAACTTCACCCTGCCCGCCCCATCTAACTCTTGCATAAGTATCCTCATGAAGGCGTGCAATCAAAGTTAGCAATTCCAATGGCATACGTAATTCCTCCAATACTTGCCAAAGCTTCCCTCGCGGGACAAGATCGAACGCTGCCCTTAAATCTACAAATATTGCATATAATGCACCTTTGCCCAAAACCACAACACGCCAATATAAAACAATAAATCTAAAAACCTGATCTATCGTGCTAGTCCTTGGTCGGAACCCAGCTTGCAACGGGCTAAGGATATCCCCCTCTTCCATCCAGTCCTGGATCTTTCCCAGGACCAGTCGCCCCATTATTTTTTGTAATGAATCGATCAGGATAATAGGCCTATAGTTACTCGCTAGAGACTTATCACCTTTATTATACATGGGCACAATTTCTGCTCCTTTCCATGTGTGAGGGACAGCCATCCCCTGGGCAATAACATTAGATAAATAGCCAATATATAATCTCCATCATTCTTTAACACTAAAAAATAAATCCACAGGTATACAATCCATCCCTGGTGCTCGCCCTGCAATTACAGTATTCAGTGCCCTATCCACATCCCCTAAGCTAAAAACGATGCCTTCTTAAAATTTAGAACCGAGACCCGTCCCACTTAAGTTGCCTTCAGTATTAGCATACTGAGGCTTGAAAAATTAAACCCAGGAGTTTTGGGGTACATTATTTTGAGGACTAACCGCACACCCACCTCCTTCCCATTTATAGATATCCCAAAAAAGTGCCTGGTTCTTTGATAGACATGCGTCTTTAAGATTCAGCCACACTTGGTCATCCCAATCTCTTTTTGCCCCAGAAATTATTTCCCTATAGTTGCAACGGGCTGCTCTAATTATCTCCAAATTCCTTGTTTTTAATGCTAAGCTCAAGCCAGCCCGAGCTTCCCTACAGGATTTATTGTACCACCTCTCTGGTTTTTTACTCGCCATTATCTTAACAGTACCAGATTTACAAAAATGGGCTTTGAGATTAATAAACAGACCATTATGATCATCCTCAAATGGGCAGAACTTCATCCCAGGACATGCACCATCTCCCAACTTATCTAATACATTATCAAGCTGAACTTTAATAGCACTTAGTATATCAGCTTGTTTGCTCACTTTGCACCACTTAAGATGACGCTCATCATTTGATAAAATAGTCTGAGGGGCGAGTAGGTCTTCACTTAAATTAACTATTCCCTCCTGGCCTAGCCTAAATGATGCAACAAGAGGGTTATGATCGCTCTCAACACGAGTCCTAACTTCCATGTCCACCAGGGTATGCCAGAGCTTCAAATGGACGAGTAAATAGTCGATATTACTTGACCATATGCCATTGTCATAAGTTTTTACTCGCTTCCTATCAGACAATGTCCGACCATTTGCAGCCCTTAATTGGTTACCTAAACAAAGCCCATTTAAATACAACGCAGCCTCAGTCCATTTAGCTGATGGCCTTGCCTCCAGTTCAGGGACACCCCATATAATATCCTCCTCTTCCAACATATTTACATTCCCCAGACCAAGCGGTTCGAAAGTTGTATTAAAATCACCCGCGATTAATGGAAAAACCCCATCTGGCAGAGATTCAATCAGGAATTCTAAAGCCGTAAATACCTCCGTTTTTTTCCCACCGGGAACTCCTCGAGCATATACATTAATAATAACGATTTTTAGGTCACCCAACATATTAAGCCTAACAGCGATAATATCGCAGTGCCCAGGTAAAAATAATTGGATACTACAACTTAAATGCTGTTTGACCCAAATTGTCAATCCTCCCTTTGGGCGTCCCCTTTGTCCTCTCACTGCAGGGACATAAAAGTTCAGATAACCCGGGTTAAAGACTGGTTCAACAGACCAGGTCTCTTGAAAGAGACAGATATCAAAATTATTAATAAATTCTAACCAACATGGTAAAGTAGCCTTAGTCCCAATACCAGCTAGATTCCACGATACCATTGAAATCAGGCTAGCTGTAGTCTGTGTACCCTCTTTCATTACAATCCTATCCACAGTAGGACTCGGGTACAACATCATATGCGCAGCTATAGTTTGTGGTTCCTTAATTGGTACGTTCCGGCCTAAAGTAGAACTAGGGTGTGTCATCAGATATTCAACTGTGGTTTGAGGTTCCTCCATTAATGCATCCCTAGTTATGTTGGTGCTAAAGTAAAACTTCTTATACTTAGCCGGGATCAATGAATTATCTGCCCTATGTGAACAAGGGTGGGGGAAGCAATTAGCACCTAGTCGTAGGGTTGTGCTAATACTAACATTTACCCTAGGACTTGACACTCCCTCAGCTATTCCTATACCATTAATCATTTGTCCTTCACCTTCCATTAGGTTTATCTCAAGCAGTCTTTTTGTACTAATAAAACTTGAGGACTCACCCCCTGCCTCCATTTGCTGTCAGTCGCACTCCTCCAAACCTGACAAAACTGAAAACCTATTATATAGACTTAAATTCCGTGTAATCAGGTAGCTAGATCGATCATTCCATAGGGACATTTCTCTACATAGATCTTGCACAGGAGCATAAAAATAGGTTAAAGAAAGTGATTGGATCCGTGATCTGGGGTCTATTTGTGGGCAATTACAAATATGTTCAACACATCTCCTATCTCTGAAATTGACAATCACACAGTCCCCCCCAACTGTCTTTACACTTCTGCCTACCCAATTTACTCTTCTTACAGACAGAATCTCGGCCCTGTTATACACGGGCAACGGCCTATTCGCATTAAGCCAAAATGTGCACTTATTTTTTAGCTCTGCATGTGTCTCCCTCTTACCCAGCCCTAATGATGGTACCCCTGCCAATATAACCACATAGGGGGCAGATTCAGGAGGGAGTTCCACAGTAGGTAGGTTTGGTATCACATGCTCTAAGGGTTTAGTTGGTATAAAGCCCACATTAGATGCCAATTTACTTGTCCCCACACTTTTATCCTTGGCTCCCTGCTCATGTTGTCTAGCCTCAGCAACAATAGCCAGTGGGATAGTAGTACAAGTGATCTCAGACATATTTACAACGGAGGTACTACTCCTATTTGGCGATCCATTTCGGGTGTTACCCACAGCATTTTGGCATTGGGGTATTAATATCGTCTGTTTGCTGGTTGGGTCGCTATTCCGATTACCCATCATCTTCTGAACTGATGCTAGCGAAAGTTCAAGACATGTCAATACGGTCCAGTCTTCCGTAAATTGGATAAATCATCTTTTTAAGCATATCTTCCAAATTTTTCCAAAACGGGGTACCCGGCTCCTCTGGAGAATCTCTCTCAACACCTAACTTGGGGGTTATTTGTTTACTTGCTAGACAAGATGGACCAGAACAATCTTTGTTTATAACACTCTCTTTGATTACTCGATCTTTCCCCAACTTCCTTTTTCTGCCCTTGGGTTTTGATTGGGTTAGAATTTCATCGCCCGAACATCTGCTTTCCATAGACATACCCTTAGTTTGGTTCATCATACCCTTTTTGGCTATTAGCGCTGATCTAGTTTTAATAATAGGAGAGGTCAAAGATTTCTGGGAGGTATTTTTATTATTCTTCCCCGAAATAACAATAAGCTGTCCGAAACCACGACAAGTTCTTTTGTAGAAACAACTGGGCTACTAGTAGCTTCATCCGGAGAGCATAATGTGTCATCTGGATCTGCTTCAATAGGAAGTGGAGATTTAATCCCTGCCAGGCTTCCCATAGATGACCGTTTGTCAAACACAGTATCTAGGGATAGCCTTTTTTCAGTCAATTCAATATCTTTAGCCAAAGCTGTCGACACCCGTATAAGGAAGTTGTCCAAAGTGCCCATCATTGACCCGTCTGCACTAGCACAGGTCACACTATTATCCCTTAAAGATGTTGTAGTAACAGTAGCCATAGTGGACACTTTATACCCTCTACTGCAACAGATACAGATATTAGAAGATTTTCCGGGGAAATTAAGTATGCACACTAGAGTAGGTCAGGGTAACGATAACCCTCACCTTGCATTGGGCGTTAGAGAGGTGGTCCGTCCCGTCCTTAACTGGTCTTGAACGGGCTTAAACGGGCCCGCCCTTGGCCGATGATGTGCTATGAAGGCGCTGACAGGCAAGTGGAATCAGGTGAGGCACACCAAGCGCCCTGGGACACGTAGTTCAATTCCCGCTGCTCTGCACTCCAAACAACTGCGAAGCGGCTCCCGCATCAGCGGGAGTGGCGAGGTGCTATGAAGGCGCCGACAGGCAAGTGGAATCAGGTGAGGCACACCAAGCCCCCTGGGACACGTAGTTCAATTCCCGCTGCTCTGCACTCCAAACAACTGCGAAGCGGCTCCCCAGTGTGATGACTTCCACAAGTAGATCACTGCTTTAGAGAAGTCCTGTAAAGTACAGAAGGTCCCTCAAGGGCAGTTAGACAGCTATCCTGTGGCTCTCTTTTGCTAAGAAAGGTTGAGATGAGCTCCTCACTGTTAGAGAAGAGGATGCTGACAATTACTCAGTACTGACGAGTTCTCTCATAGATGGGTTTGGTGTAACCACCGAACAGTATAGGATTAAGTTAAGAGATACCCAGAAAGCATAAACCCAGGACTGGGCCTATCTTATAGACAGTTCTATTAAGGCTCTGGAAGGCTAACTTCACGGAATCAAGGCACATGATAGTACAATTTGGTTATGAGGGAGCACATCCTTAATATCTGTCAGAACCAACTTTTGCGTCAGTTATGTTATTGTAAATTTGTTATGTTATTGTAAATTTATAACGCGCACAGATACTCCTAAGAGTGTCCCGGTGCGAGCTACAAGGACAATAAGACAATGGAGGTTAAAACAGATGAGTTTTGAGATGTTTCCTGAACAGGTTGGAGTCCTGGATAGCACGCAGAGATAGCGGCAGGGCGTTCCACAGCTTGGTGGCCTTAAAGGCAAGAGATCTGCCCCCATACGTTGAAGGCGAACGCCAGGGGTGGAAGCGAGTAGCTGCGATGAAGATCTCAGAAGTCTGGTGGGCTGGTAGAAGGAAAAACGCTTCTTTACATAGGAAGGGCCTCCGTTATATAGGGCACGATGGGCAATGACCAAGGCCTTGAATTCAACACGCTTTCTGACAGGGAGCCAGTGTAGTTGACGAAGCGAAGAAGAAATACAATTCCTGATAGGAAGATTAACCACCAGCCGAGCCGCAGCATTCTGGATTACCTGGAGTTTATTTAACAAGTAATCAGGAAGGCCAATGTAGAGAACATTTGCATAATCAAGGCGGGAAAGAATCAGAGCCTGGACTACCGTCTCTTTGGCTGATCTGGGCAACAGAGGAAGAAACTTTCTCAAGGATCTGAGTATGCCGAAACAGCAACCTGTAAGCTTATTGTTGTGGGGCAGAAAGGACAGCTGCTCGTCAAACCAGATACTTAAGTTTCTAACTGGAAGACCCGTGCAAGCTGGAGGAGAAAAAGCTGGGGGCCAAATGGAATCCCTAAAATTGGGAGGAAATATGCCGTAGAGCAAGATTTCAGTCTTCTCCTCATTGCATTTCAACTGGGCGGCCGATAACCATTGAAAGACAGCTGACAGACAAATCTGTACTCTGGATGTGGAAAAGTCAGTCTTGTCCCAAGTAAACAGGAGCTGAGTGTCATCGGCGTATGCAACGACCTTAGCCCCCCCTTCCTCCGCCAGTTGAACCAGTGGCGTGACGTAAAGATTGAAAAGCAGAGGACTCAGTGAGGAGCCCTGAGGAACACCAGTGGAAACAGGTTGAGGAGGAGACGCAAAAGGTGGGAGCCAGACCTGTTGTGAGCGTGCTGTCAGAAAAGATTCCAGCCACTTCCAGGCTTGGCCTGTTATGCCGATAGCAGCTAACCGGGTAAGTAACAAAGCATGAGGGACGGTGGTGTCGAATGCAGCCGACAAATCCAATAGGATAAGGGCTGCACTCCCGCCAGCATCCAAGCACTCACGGATGGCCTCCGATACTTCAACTAAGGCAGCCTCAGTACTATAAGACGCCCTAAAACCTGATTGAGCTGGATGGAGAAGCCTCGAGTTCTCTACAAACTCCGTCAGTTGTTTGTTAACAACTTTCTCACAGATCTTAGCCAGACAAGGCAATAAGGAGATCGGGCGATAATTAGCAGGAATGCTGGCATCAAGAGATGGCTTTTTAAGCAACGGGATGATTTTGGCTTCTTTCCATTCTCGTGGGACAACCGCCTCAATAAGGGACAGGTTAACAAGAGTGTTAACCTCAGGATTTATAGTCTCAGCAATAGAAGCCAGAAGCCTGGCTGAGCATGGATCAGAGGGGGACCCTGATTTTAAGGATTGCAGCAGTTTCAGAGAGTCAGAGAGCGCAACCGGGGAAAAGTCGGAAAATAACACCACTGGAGTAGGGCTATCAACCGAAGACACGCTATTGGAAGCAAATGTTGCCTGAATAGACCGAATTTTAGCAACAAAAAAATCAGAGAGCTTTTCGCACCAGGAAGCAGACACTGGCAATTTGGCAGCCATCGCTGCAGGGGCCATAAAGCTCTGAACAATAGTAAAAATTTCTTTCGAGTTGTTACTAGCACACACAATACGTTGAGTCTTTTAGCTTCACAAATGGCCTTATAGTAAATCTTCTGAGTATCTCTAAGCGTCTTCTTGGCAATTGGACAAAAGCCGATGCGCCAGCTGCGTTCTAACTTTTTACATTGCCATATAAGCAACTTCAAATTGGGAGTAAACCAAGGTTGAGAGGGAGAGTCCCTATGGCGCTGACGGCATGGCAGGGGAGATGAGTTGTCAACAGCTCGTCCAATCCAACCCAGAAAACAAGCAAGCACTCCTTTCAGGTCATGGGGGAAGAGTAACCCTAGATTTATCTAGGCAGAGGCCAAATGCGAGAGGGTCGATTTTGGCTGTGGACGGACAAGAATTGGACTGTTGATCAAAAGACCCTTCACTCACGGACCACGTGAAGCAAGAAAGAAAATGATCGGACCAGGAGACTGGACGAGGAGGATCCAGTGAGATGGAAAAGTTTGAACAGATGGGATCCAGAATATGACCGCCGCTATGGGTCGGTGAGCTGACCCATTGGGTAAGCTGAGCAAGGTCAAGCACCTCTAAAAAGGCTTTAGAATCCCTCAAGTCCCGTTGGTCAAGATGGATATTACAATCACCCAAAAAAGATATTGTGAGAAGCGTAGAGCACGGGAAACAAGCATCTCACCGAGATCACCAAGAAAAGGGCCAGCATAGCCAGGTGGCCTGTAAACTAAAGTACCGGCAAGTGTAGAATGGGCCGAGAAGACGATGGTGAAGTCGAGGAGTTCACTCTGCGCAAGCGAAATAGTGTTGCCCAGTGTCATCTCCCAGACATTTCTATAGATGATAGCCACCCCCCCCCCCCACCATCCAAGCGGTCAGCCCGACAAATAGAGTAGCCTGCCGGGATAGCCATCTGAACCATCGGATTGGAAGAGTCAGTCAGCCAGGTTTCAGTAACAAACAGAAGATCAAAATGAAAATCCAGGATGAGATCAAAAATATCCTGATGGTGCTTAACTAGTGAGCGACAATTAATCAAGCCAGCTTTTGCAGTAGGAAGGGCTTTGGAACTCATAGTCCCTCTGGCGTAAGAGTGTCTAGCTCTCGGAGTTTGGCCAAGTAGGAATTTGCATTTAGAGCATGATAAAGGTCGCTTACCACTCACATCCCAATCCGTGTTAAGAGGACAGATAGCAGGTCTACGTGCAAGAAGCTCAAGTCGGCTATATATTACCGGACTTACCACAAAGCGCGGGGAAAGGACATCATGGCTAGCGCTAGACACCTCCGGGATGCGGACGGGCGCAGGCGGGCTTGCCTTGTGTGCGCCTTCGGCGCGTCCGCTGTGCGACCATCTGGCGTGCATTAAATAATCGTCCCGTGTGCACGGCGCTAGAGCGCCCCAGATCCAAGATGGCGGCTCTGGTCGGCACAGCGAGGGACCAGGAAGTGAGTACACCAAAATACACAGCAAAGGTAAGTTTAAAAACACAGACGGAGGGGGAAAATGTAAAAGTATTCAGTAGTTTCTTTTATAGTGCAAGTCAGGGGGCTTTAAAATTCTTCTGAGCCAGTACCTGGTGGACTCTGATTGGTCCTCTCCCTAAGAATTGGGAAAGAAAGCAGACAAATGGGTCCACACCAAATTTAAGTAGAAGCAAACATGGTAATGAATGTGATCAGAAGAAGCAAGATTATTCTAAATCCCAGGATAAGGGTGGGGACAAGGATGTAGTTAAAAAGAGTCTTCACATGGGCCCAAAAAACCTGCATCTGGGGGTGAGTCCCACAATTCCAAGAAAGATAAAAAGAAACCTTGGTGCCACGTTTGTAAGGTAAAGGCCCATTGTACAAGGGATGCTGATTGTCCAAAGGCCAAGGAAACTCCTACTACCACTTTCCCTGAGGCACCTGCTTCCCCTAGCACAAGTTCAAGTGGTAGTACAGCTATGTAATTAGTTGGGATAACTTTGGGTTCTCAGATATGTTATGACTTTGTCAGAACTCCAGCTCAGGCAGTTCTAGTCTGTGATGGTGGTATAGACAATGTCAGCTTACTGATAAGTCCCACTAACTTGGGCAAGTACAGACAACATCCTTTGATGAATGGAAGATAAGTAATGGCTTACAGGGACACTGGGGCCAATGTCACTATTGTGACAGAGAAACTTGTGCCCCCTAAGCAGATCATACTTGGACAAGTGTACCAAGTCACCAACGCTAACAATGTCAGGGCTGACCATTTCTTGGCCATTGTGCACCTCAGCTGGGGAGGGGTAACTTGAACTAAAAAGGTTGTGGTATCTCCAGACCGACTTGTAGATTGGCTGTTGGGCCATGATCTAGAAACTTCCGCCTGAGCTGAAGTAGAGTTCAGGACTCATGCAGAGATGATGGGGATCTCTGCCAGTTTGTTTGGTGTCTCCAGGCCTAAACAGCTCAGCACTGACAAAGCACTGGATCCTGGAAAAATGTACCAGGTGCTCTCCAAGAGAAGGAACAGGAGGGGTAAAGATTTAACCTCCTCACAAACTCTCAGTGAATATCAGCCTCCTGAGGCAGATGATCTCTGCCCCTGTGAAGGTAATGTTCCAGAGGAACTTGGGCCTGTCCAAGCAGAGCTCTTAGGGTCAGGGGGCCCTTTAAGGACAGAATTAAGTTTAGAACAGAAGACCTGTCCCTCTCTTGAACCCATGTCATACATTCACCCCAGTACAGAGATCTGGGCCTAAATCCATTGATTTTTTTTGCTCACCATGCCGTTCCAGTTTGAACCCAGCCGTATGCAAATCAGTCTTGACCCTGTGCCTCATGGGTACAGTCCAGCCCGAACTGCAAACCCAGGTCCTCCCTGGACTAGAAACAAGCATCCTAGGACCAGTTTAGGGGTTTCACCCCTCTTCAGCCAGGATAGCTTGATTCCAGTGGCATGGAGAGCACGGGACCCACGTCTGGGCATACCCTTCCCACTTGGAGTGACAAATGCAAAAACAACAGTTGATGGACAGAATGCAGAACAATGGCATACATTCACCCCAGTACAGAGATCTGGGCCTAAATCCATCGTTGTTTTGCTCACCATGCCTTTCCAGTTTGAACCCAGCCGTATGCAAATCAGTCTTGACCCTGTGCCTCATGGGTAGAGTCCAGCCCGAACTGCAAAGCCAGGTCCTCCCTGGACTAGAAACAAGCATCCTACGACCGGTTTCGGGGTTTCACCCCTCTTCATCCAGGATAGCTTGCTTCCAGTGGCATGTAGAGCACGGTACCCACGTCTGGGCATACCCTTCCCACTCGGGGTGACAAATTCAAAAACAACAGTTGATTGACAGAATGCAGAACAATGTCATACATTCACCCCAGTACAGAGATCTGGGCCTAAATCCATCATTTTTTTGCTCACCATGCCGTTCCAGTTTGAACCCAACCGTATGCAAATCAGTTTTAACCCTGTGCCTCATGGGTACAGTCCAGCCCGAACTGCAAAGCCAGCTCCTCCCTGGACTAGAAGCAAGCATCCTAGGAGCGGTTTCGGGGTTTCACCCCTCTTCATACAGGATAGCTTGATTCCAGTGGCATGGAGAGCACGGGACCCTAGTCTGGGCATACCCTTCCCACTCGGGGTGACAAATGCAAAAACAACAGTTGATGGACAGAATGCAGAACAATGTCATACATTCACCCCAGTACAGAGATCTGGGCCTAATTCCATAGTTTTTTTGCTCACCTTGCCGTTCCAGTTTGAACCCAGCTGTATGCAAATCAGTCTTGACCCTGTGCCTCATGGGTACAGTACAGCCCGAACTGCAAAGCCAGGTCGTCCCTGGACTAGAAACAAGCATCCTAGGACCGGTTTCGGGGTTTCACCCTTCTTCAGCCAGGATAGCTTGAGTCCAGTGGCATGGAGAGCATGGGACCCACGTCTGGGCATACCCATCCCGCTCGGGGTGACAAATGCAAAAACAACAGTTGATGGACAGAATGCAGAACAATGTCATACATTCACCCCAGTATAGAGATCTGGGCCTAAATCCATCGTTTTTTTTCTCACCATGTCGTTCCAGTTTGAACCCAGCCGTATGCAAATCAGTCTTGACCCTGTGCCTCATGTGTACAGTCCAGCCCGAACTGCAAAGCCAGGTCCTCCCTGGACTAGAAACAAGCATCCTAGGACTGGTTTTGGGGTTTCACCCCTCTTCAGCCAGCATAGCTTGATTCCAGTGGCATGGAGAGCACGAGACCCACGTCTGGGCATACCCTTCCCACTCGGGGTGACAAATGCAAAAACAACAGTTGATGGACAGAATGCAGAACAATGTCATACATTCACCCCAGTACAGAGATCTGGGCCTAAATCCATCATTTTTTTGCTCACCATGCCGTTCCAGTTTGAACCCAGCCGTATGCAAATCAGTCTTGACCCTGTGCCTTATGGGTACAGTCCAGCCCGAACTGCAAAGCCAGGTCCTCCCTGGACTAGAAACAACCATCTTAGGACTGGTTTCGGGGTTTCACCCCTCTTCAGCCAGGATAGCTTGATTCAACAAGACCTTAAAGGGTATGATTCTGGGACTCCCAGAAAAGCTAAGGCAAAAATGGGATGTCTTACTACGCTGCCTTTTCTTTGCCTACAAAGAGGTTCCTCAGAAGGAGGTTGGCTACAGCTCATTTGAGCTTTTGTTTGAACATTTAGTTAGCGGCCCATTGTGTCTAGTGAAGGAAGGCTGGGAGCAACCTCTCAAATCTCCTAAACAGGACATTCTGGACTATGTCCTTGGTCTGCGTTCATGCATGGCTGAGTACATGAAGAGGGCCAGCAAAAATCTGGAGGCTAGCCAAGAATTTCAAAAAGCTTGGTATGACCGAAAGGCTTTCTTGACTGTTTACCAGCAGGCCCCAGCAGCTCTCCGAGACAAGTGGAGTGCCCCACACACTATCCTTGAACAAAAAGGCGAGGTCACCTAAATAGTGTACTCCCAAAAGTCCCCATAGTGTTCTTCATATGAACCGCCTGAAACCTTATCTAGACAGGGCTGACATGGGCTTGCTCATGGCAACTGATGAGGCACAGGAGGAAGAAAGTGACCCTATCTCTGATCTCCTCTCTCAGAACCCTGATGATGGGTCAGTAGAAGGAGTTGCCTTGGCAGGCAGCCTGACTGACCAACAGTAAGCTGATTGTAGTCAAGTCCCCAATCAGTACAGACATATGGTCTCTCTGATACCCAGTCAGACCACCTGGTGTACCCATGAAGTGGGCACAGGTGGCAGCCTGCATGTAAAGAATAAAATCTACAGACAGCCTGACCATGTCAGGGAGTGCATCAGGACAGAGGTCCAAAAGATGCTGGAATTGGGGGTCATTGAGCCTTCAGGGAGCCCCTGGGCTATTCCAGTAGTCCTTTCCAAGGGTGGAAAAAGATAGATGAGGTTTTTGTGTGTACTACAGAGGCCTCAATGCAGTCACTAGGACTAATGCCCATCCTATTCCAAGGGCTGATGAAGTTATAGATACTTTAGCCACGTTTCTGAGTACATTTGACCTGACTGTTGGCTAGTGACAAATCAGACTAACTGAAGATGCCAAGCCAAAAATAGCATTTTCAGCCCCTGGTGGACATTATCAATGTGTTGTGATGCCCTTTGGTCTGAAGACTGCACCTGCCACATTTCAGAGGTTGGTGAACAAAGTCCTAATGGGTCTGGAAGCCTATGGAGTAGCATATCTAGATGATATAGCTGTCTTTAGCTCCACCTGGGAGGATCACCTGGTCCATTTCAGAAATGATCTGGAGGCCCTGCAAAAGACAGGCCTCACTATCAAGGTCACCAAGTGCCAGATAGGGCAGAGCAGGGTTGTGCACTTGGGCCACCAGGTAGGCGGAGGCCAGGTTCAACCACTGGAGAGTAAAATCCAAATCATTCATCTGGAAAGGTTCTTTGAAGTGCATGGATTTTTCTGACGACCCTGCCCTGGCTTTGAGCTGCCTGCAGTGACAATACAGGGTCATTAGGCCCTTTGTGTGATGGCTGAAGACAGGATATTGAGGTGTTAGTGGAGCTGTTCTCAGCTCTGCCCCTCCATCCTGCGAGTAGATGACTCATCGAGATACACCTAATTCCTCTATTGTGTGACTCTCTGGGAGGAATTTGCTGCATCTAAATGTCAACTACACCCAGTCATGTCACCCAAGACAGGCTAGGGGAACAAAAGGGCTAAGAGCAGAAAACTGCTAGCTTTCTAAACGTCCAGTTGGCTGGGAGTAACCTGGGATAACATGGTGAGCAAAAGAACAATGAATTCAACCAAGATCTCTTCACTAGGGTGAATGTTTGATTTGTTCTGCATTGTGTCCATCATTTTTATGTATTTTGCTTTCTGGCCCTAAGTGCGCTAGGTATGCCCAGACATGGGTCCAGGGCTCACTGTGTCACTGCATTCAAACTAGCCTGGCTGATCAGGGGTGATACTGCAAAACTGGTCCCAGATTGATTTGCACATGGCTTGGTTTAAACTGGAGTGACATGGAGAGCAAAATATAATCCGATAGTGTTACATTCATGGCCTTCACAACCATTTTTGTGGGCATATGGAGTCTGGAAATAGGACGATAGTTGCTAGGATCCGCCCCATCCAAGTTCGCTTTTTTCAAAAGGGGGAGAACTGAGGCTAGTTTCCAATTGGTAGAGAATATGCCTGATAAAAACATTTGATTAAAAATAGTGAATAAGTGAGTGGCCATTACTTCAGGTAGAAGATGAAAATCTTAAGGGGGCATGGGTCTAACAGGGATTCTGATTTATTTGATAGGAGTAGATTGATGACCTGATCCAAGGTCAAGGTTGGAAAGGAGAGTAATTCCGGAGGATCAATAGAATTTAATGTGGCTAAAGCTGCTTCCTCTTCCTCTTCCCCATTAAACATGGTTGGCATACTTTGAGAAGAGGTAGTGGTTTGGGGCATGGAGAAGCCACTATAAACTGATCTGACTTTCTCCTGCAGGAAAGTGGCCAAGGAGTTGCAGAAAGTCTGATTTACCCGTGTGGTGGCAATTTCAGGGGGTTTGGACATTTGTACTGTAGCATATAATTATTTTGATGAATTTTTTGATGCATTTATGGTTGTGGTGTAATAGTGTGTATTCAGCTCATGCATTAACTTTTTATAATCTAACAAAGATTGTTTGTAGGCCAAGCAAGATCGCCATTTCCTTTCACATCGGCGGCACTTTTGTTTCTGCAGCTTAAGATGTTTAGTATACCATGGATAAGAGCATCTTGATCTGTGATTAGTGGTGGATTTTTCAGGTAAGACCTGATCCATTGAGGTGCAAAGCCACTGCTTGAAGGCTGCTGCTGCTGTTTTGGGGTCATTATTACTTCTAAGGAGAGTCTGGGCCCGAGAGCTTTCTAAGGTTTCTGTTACAATATTGTTCCATGGACGGAATCTACTGGGAAATTTATTTCTCACATTTTCTGATCCCAAATGTTGGAGAGAAAGGGAAAACATGACAGCTTTGTGGCCGAATCAGGTTAGCGGGAGTGATGGGTGACATTGTACAGCGTTATTATTAGAAAATATTCTGTCAAGCAGGTGCCCTGCAGCATGGGTAGTACCAGTTACTTGCTGATTCAGTTCCAGACTATTCACCCACAGTGTTTAGGAAGTCAGGCCGGGGTCCAGAAGGACAATAAAATAATAAGCTATTAAAAGTATAGTGATTGTCAATAGAAATCTTAAACAGTAGGGATTACTGGTTGACAGGTTATTTTGAGTAGTAAATACCACTTTCCAGCTGCTTCAATAGATTATGGCAAGCCCACCACCTTTTTTTCTCACCTGGTTTTGTTTAAAAGTGGTGTACCTGGTTGGAACTGCGATGGCTAAATCTGGGCCTGATGAGGCGCCAGCTCAGGTCTCAGTGATGAAAGCTATGTCAACCGCCCGAGCCTCCAGAAAAATGGCAAATTCAGCCACGTGCCTACAAAGGGATTGTGCATTGATCAAAGTGCAGATAATTGATCTGGTTCTGCAAGGTCCTCTTGCTACAGAGAAAAGGGACGGGATAGCATTTGTGGTCAGTGCGGCGAATGTGAACATTACACTCTGGGCAGTGAATAGGATCCGCATACGGGTCGTCACTGAGGCAGGGTTTCCACTTGCACTTACTTGTATTGTTAATATCAAATAGCTAGTCCCTCGTGTAAGCCAGTTTTGGAGTAGTTTGGGAGCTGAAACTTGCAGAGCTACTGGCACTAGGCATGGGCCAGGCACAGACGGGCTTGCCTTTGGTGCGTTGTAGCACGTCTGTTGTGCGGCCACGCTGCAGCTGTGCTTTGACCTCCCCTGATATTCAGCATTTAGACCACTGACCCCCCCTTTCCAAGATTACCAGAAGTGGAAAAAAACGAGTTGCCCCTAAGTCCTGCCCTGAGAGACGAGCAAAATGCTGCTGAAATGCTGCTAAGGTAGGTGTTTAGAAGATTAAAAGGGTAACTTAAAAACAGATACAAATTCAGATTCAAGTACAGTCAAAAAGTGCAAGGTGCACAATGTGAAATACAGAATTTAAAAATGCAGAACTGAAGCAGAGTACTTGCTAAAACAATTACAGCTAAAGATAAAACTATCCCTGGGATCATGCTGCGGCCATGCTTTTACCTCCCCTGCTGTTCAGCATCTAGACCGCCGCCCCTCCCTTTCCTGGACCACCAGAAGTGTAAAAAAAAAAGTAGCCCCCAAATCCTGGCCGTCGAGAGGAGCAAAATGCTGCTGAAATGGTGCTCGGATAGGTTTTTAGAAGATTGAAAGCTCTGAATAAAATGACTACATCCAAAGGTAAAAGGCTTCACTGGGCGAAGGCGACAAAAGTACCTGACCGAAGATGGGACCTTCTCTGGGTGTGAAATCTAAATCTCTCCTGCTCTGAGCTTTCCCTTCAAAAATCAACAGTTTCACAGAGACCTTGTCCAGTGGGGATGTGATGATGTGGAACCTTCTTCAGTCACAGCTTGCTTGCCCCATTCAGTACGTTTTATGTCAATTACAGAGAATAAATTAAAAGTGTTATCTTCTGACCATGTCAAACCTGGTATCTGTATCTCACTGTGGTTAGACTCAACTGGTGTCTAGGTACGGTCAAGAAAAACCAGGTGACTGCAGTTGGCTTAACACTTTGTGGTGCTATTTTCATATTTAAATGTAAAAACTGATAACTCTGGTTTCTCTTTTCGGATTATGTATTAAAATTTACTATTATTTTTTAAATTGTTTTAGCTTTTTTCTTGTGCTGTGTTTTGAATTTAGGTACTACATATTTGCTGTACACATTACCCATAAGCTAAATCTTCTTTATCTTTGCCATATCTCTGAGTGGGTTGAGCTCAGGTTAATTTAGTGACTTAACTACTTCGCCTTAACAAGGGATGATGGTATTACTTGAGGTGGGTATTCACCCCCTTCAACTAATGACCAATTTCACTAATACCACAATTTCTTACAAAGGGTTCAGCCTGCTCCTTATATTCCCTTTTCTAGGTTTTTAAGGACTTGAGGACTGTGAGGCCTGTAATGGTGACCTCAACATTTTCAGTGTTTTAGACACCAAATCAGATCACTTTGAATCTGCAGATCTATATACACATGCAAGGCCCAAAATGGGTTAATCAGATCATTGATCCACATCCAAACGGCCAAAGGAAGAAAAACACCTTTGACAAATCACAGTAGCTTATATTTAAAAAGTTTGGGTTGGCAGATATTCACAAACCCGGATATATTGCTGAATAAATGGCCTGGATACATCTAAAATTGAAGCTCTTTATTCCCAACACGAGCTCCTCTTTAAGCATTAATTTCCCCAAAATTACTGAATAGATTGATACCAAACTGAAAAAACCACACAATTAAAGGTTTTAGCCAATGTTTCTGTATCAAGAACAAAATACCCTATGGGAAAAAATGGGGAATCACATTTTTGGGAACCAGTCCCATTTTTGAAGGCCCCAGTTATGGCTCTACACAAAACATTCTTGAAAGGGGCAGTTGAATGAACTTCTTTTACGATACTGACTCTATAGCTCCTGTGTAATGTAAATGGATTTGCTTATTAATTCCGTTCTGTTTTACAAATTAGGAATATGGAAGGGATTTAGCAAGGGTAGCTCCCTATTAGTGTTTTCACAGTTGTGCTAATTCATCAAGAAGGGGCATCATTTACTAGAGGAGATCCAAAATGTATACTTTTACTGATAATTGGGATACCATTTCACAAATCAATATAAAATTTGGAAAATCTTTAGTGTATTTAATTTATCTTTGTATGTCATGTTTAATACAGGTTAGTCAAAGGAGAGCAAATTTAAAAGTGAGGGCTACAAAATCTTTGATATAGTAAAAACTTGGGGGCAGATTTACAAGCCCATTGTGCCACTTTTGTATCACTTTTCCCTTGTTAAAAGTGACGCAAAAGTGGTGCAAGGGGCTAGTAAATGTGCCCCATTGTTGCTAAAGTGTGTTAGAATGGACCCGAGATCCCTTATGCAGTACCCTATATAATTTAGCATTCGCTGTACCATTTTCTTTGTGGGTGCCATTTTGAATCATGATCGAAATTAATCCAAAAAGTCTGTTAATTTTTGTTCATGCTTAGTTTCAGTAATAATGGACAGTTCATATTAGTGCATACATTTCCCTCTAGATAGAGGCCCTCTACCACTTGTCTGGTGGCGGGCTCAGGATGAAACAACCTTGGACGTGGTTAGGTTGTGTGAGATACTAGAATAAAAACTTATTTTTTTTGTATTGCACTTCCCAGTTGCATCTGCCAGGAAAATTCCATTGTAGACCTGTCTTTGCCCAACTATGAAACGTACAAAATGTATCTCTATGCTTGTTGATTTCAGTTCCCTCTGTATCACTCTTCAAGGCTGTGCAGACGGGGCTCCACCCTGACTGCATCTGAATAAAATGATTATTGGTATATTCTCCACTGTTCTGCCGACTCTTCATTTGGTATGAAAGGCTGAGAGGTGGCATGAGGAGACCCGGGTGGCCCCAAGCGGGTCACTTCCTTCAGTTGGTGCCCGAACAGGGACTCCTTCGGGTGATTAATCCATCCCCTTTCCGCAGACGGTGGGAGGATGAAGGCATCATCGGGTCAGACTGACTGCTCAGGGATCCCTGCACAAAGAGTTTCCGATACTCACAGATGCTCCTTATGTCCCGCCAGACAGTGCCTCGCTCAGTGGTCATCCCGACTGGAGTCCTTAACAGTGAAACCTTGTATCTGACAGTTTGGTCGAGGAGTCGGCAGTGGAGAACTAGTTCATTTGTACTACCGATATCAGGTGAGTTTGTTTAGGTTCTTTGTGGATATGGTACCATTTGAGTTTGAGTTTGGTGTTGTCTACGGACTGTTTTGATAAAAAGAGTTTGCAAACATTTTTCCAGGCATTAATAACAATTTTGTTTTTCTTTCATAATGCCTGGCTTCAGTAAGTTTGGGAATTTGTGTTGTTGTTGTTGTTCTACCGATGCCAGCTTGGAAGAAGCTAAGCCGGTGCTTTTTGAGGGTAGCCCTAATTTTGATATGTATGTGAAACATGGCCTTGGCCCTATTATAGTTAGTAGGTTATGGAACAAATATGCGAGAGACAATGCCAAACTACAGCGGCCTTTGACAGGCTCTTTTGATGAACAAAAATTATTATTTTTAAAAAACTTTTTTTTATTGATTTTCACAATAATAAGTTTAACCAAAGTACAGTGCAGCTGAAGATTTGAGCTTGATACAGAAATCATTATTAGGACAAGAGTGATAAATAGGCAAAGGTCTACAAAGTATTACGACCATCCTGATAACAAAGTGGAAGAGGACACATGTGTACAAACACTATGGTGCTGGCATCTGACCAGTGTACCCGGGTGTTCCCCTGTTTGTCCATGTGCCCCTAGGAGTATGTTGTTGTGGTGGCAGTGTGCCATCGGCATTCTGTGTAGTCACTAAATAAGCATGAAATGGTTGCCATATATACAGGGGCTGAGCAGCTGGTGGTTGAAGCGATGCATAAGTATCGCTGATCGTGTTGCCGTAGGCCATGCTGCACAGCCAGGTCTTCAGCATGGGCGTGTGTTTGCTGGCCCAATTGAGGGCGACTTCTCTTTTTGCAACGAGAAGCGCAATGGCTAAAAACCAGCACCTGGATTTCGGGAGGTCATGTATGTACACCATAAGAGCCAGCATTGGTGTGGGTGCAAGCTCCATTTCAATCATACAGGAGATTAACCCAGAGATCACCCTCCAATATCCTGCTATTTTGCCACATGTCCATGTAATGTGCGCAAAGTCTACGACCGGGGAGCTGAATCTGGGGCAGGAGTGTGGACGGGAAGGGTCAATACGGTGCAGCTTGAGTGGTGACAGATAGGCCCTCCAAAGGAATTTAAAATGCAAAAGCTTATGCCGGTGGTTGGGGGAGACTCTACGTATTTCTGTGCAACAGCGACTCAACTGTGAGTCGGATATGGGATGGCCCAGGTCACGCTCCTACGACGCCCGCACCCCAGCGTCCCGACTAGGCAGCATAGACATAGCAGCCCAGTACAATCTAGACATAAGCTGACTCTCACTAGTGTGTTTGATAATGCGTGTCAGCAGGGGGAAATCAGGAGGTTCAAGTGGGTAACTGAAAACGTTGGCACTCAATGCCCTCTGCAGCCTCTGCAGTACGAAATGATCCATTACCGTGGCCCCACGAAATGGGGGTCTTCCGTGCGTGAGAAGATATGGCCATTGGAAAATAGGTCTCTGAATGTTGTCAGGCTGAAATTTGCCAATGTCCATTTTACCAGCATCTCTTGCAGGATAGGCATCCAGCCATTGTCTGCCAGCAGAAGCATGCCGGAGTACAGGAGGTGGCACCAAGTATTTTGCATAGTCGGTGCCAAGCCCAACTCGTCGTGGAGAGCATTTGGATATCTTGCGGGTCCAGCGGAAACCCAACAGGTAATAATGTGCTAAGTGATGCTGAGAGAGCAAAATCAGCCTCCTGCATGAAATAAGGAATCCTGACATCCGGGTGGTACCAATGCCTGCTGAAGCTAGCCAGTGTTACCAAGTAGTAAATGCGGAAATTTGGCACCCCAAACCCTCCTCTCTCATATGGCAACATAAGGGTGTCCCAGCTAAACCATGGTTGTTTACCACCCTATACCAGCCGAATCAGGTAGTGTCTGTAGCGTGGAGACAAAACTGTTGTATAATGGGATGGAAATATTTTTAAATAGGTTAAAAATTGGCAGGAGGACCACCATTTTACCTATGGCTATTCTCCCCGCCATGGACAAAGGCAATGTCAACCAGCGCTCAATGTTGCATTCCAACCTCTCCATCACCGGGCTTTAATTTAATTGCAGAATGCGGCCCACATTCCTATGTATGTGGATACCAAGGTACTTAACGGAGTCCTCGCATCACACCAGCGGGTATTCCGCCGCACAAACAAATTGGGCGGTGGTCAATAGAAAGACCTCTGACTTTTCCCAATTAATACTGAGGCCCAACATGGCACCATATCCATTTATCTTGCGGAGAAGCAGCACAAGGTTGTCATCTGGGTGTGTCATCTGCATACAAAGTAAGGTGAAAAGGGCCATTGTTAACTGCAGTCCCCGTCTGCTGTGTTTCTCCTGCAGATGTCACACCAGAGGATCCAGTGCCAAGCCAAACAACGGGGGAGAGCGGGCACCCCTACTGCGTTCCCCGTGAGAGATGAAATGCAGACGTTAAAGTGCCATTAAGGTGGATATGCACCATTGGGGTCGAGTATAGGAGTCTGATAACCACTAGGAACCGCTCCGGCACCCTGAGGCGACCCACTGTGGAGTATAAAAAGGGACACTCTAGAGAGTCGAATGTCTTTTCCGCATCAAGCAGAACATCCGCCGCCGGAACTGGTTGTGCTGTTCTGTGAAGTGTGGCTAATAATGTTCAGAGGTTGAGGGCAGTTGACTTATGTGGAATAAATCCAGACTGTGCGGGTGAGATCACTTGATCAACTATCAGGGCAGGTTGTGTTGCCAATATCTTGGCTAGAATCTTGTTGTCGAAATTTAAGAGCGAGAGCGGTCTATATGAGCCGCAGTTATATGAGTCTTTCCCAGGTTTGGAAAGAAGTATTATAACCGCCTCCCTCAGTGTAGGGGGAAGCACTCCAGACTCCACCGCCTCTTGATACACATCTATGAGGTAGGGGGCAAGGATCGTTTTACATCTCTTATAGAAGCATCCCGTGTACCCATCAAGCCCAGGGGCCTTGGAGCCATCCAGTGCATCAATGGCTTCAGTTACCTCGTCTTCAGTAGAAGGTTTGTGCAGAAATTCCTGATGCGCTTTGTCAAGCCAGTGCAGGGAGATCACATCCAGATAATCCCTATACATCTTTGGGTCCCCCACCGTTCTGGACGTGTATGAATTACAGTAATAATTGAGGACCTCCTCTAGGATGCCTACATTGCCGGTGATCCGGGTGCCCTCCTGCCCATGTAACTCAGCTATATAAGTCAGCCTCAGGATTGTTGCATCAATCTAACAAGGGTTCTACCCGGACGTTCCCCTTCCCCATGGCGCCTAGCCACTGCATATTTGCCCAGGTAGTGCGCCTTCCGCTCCATAGCCTTACGAAAATCTGCCATAAGGGATGCAAGGTGTTGTAAACTAGGGGACTGCAAAAGGGAGGAGTCACTCCTGTCAACCTCCATCAATTGCTCCTCCAGTTGTGCTAGCATATGGCATAAATATCTAAATACACCAGCACTCTTGGAGATGCACACTCTTCTGGCATGTGCCTTAAACGTCTCCCACAGGGTGGCCTTTGAACTGACAGTGCCAACATTGTGCGTCAAGTACTCCAATATTGCTTCGCAGAGTTCAGTCCCAAATACTGTGTCTCTAAGGGCCATGTCTTGAAATCTCCACAGACTTTCCACACCCCCTGCACATGGGATTCTCAGCTGCATCAAAACAGGAGAGTGGTCCGACAGTGGGTGGGGAAGATGACTAATGGTGTTAATCCACAGGGCTGCCCCTGTAGTGAGGAGCCAGTAATCTAACCAGGTACATGTGTTATACGGGGCAGAGTAGTGAGTGTACCCATCTTGACTAGGTCAGTGGTATATCCATGCATCCACCAACCCATATGCCTCCCTAATGTCTAACAGTGAGTACCTAGCTCTAGGCTTGGTGTCTGTAATGGTAGCAGTACTATCTTTTGCCAGATCGAGAAGTGAATTGAGGTCCCCACCCAATTAAATTTGGTCCACCCCCATACGTTCTATTTATGCGTGAATGGAAGTGAAAAAGTCGGGATCATCAATGTTTGGTGCATATACATTAACACATAATACTGAGTGTTCTAATAAGCATCCCTTGACAAGTACAAAACATCCACCGGAATATTTATACACTGCCACCTCCCTAAAGGGCACCCGACTATGAATCAGTATTGTAACCCCTCGCGCAATGGAAATGAAGCATGCAACATATCTGTGCGCTCCCCAATTTGCCACTAGGTTGGACTGTTCCAAGGGGGCCAAATATGTCTCCTGCACGAAGGCAATATCCACTTGGTGTCTTTGCATGTAATTGGTTACTTGCTTACATTGATGGGCGTTGTTGAGGCCACTTACATTCCATGACATCATTACAACATTTGCTTCTGAGTATACCTTGTTAACCATTTTCTAGAATGGTATTACATGAACTGCCTGTTTTTGTATAGTCACTGCTGCACTGCAATAGAAAAATTCAAAAGAACCACATTTCAGAGTTTTGGTTGAAGACTCCATAAACCCCCACTGTCCGCCCATCCCCTGCATCAAACTTCGGGGGAAAACCCCAACCCACAAGTATGAATTTCAAACTTAAATGAGATAAAAACATTCTACATTGCTGTAACGAACTTAGTAAGTGCATCTGCACTGGGGGGGTGGCAACGCCATGCCGTTACCCCGGTTCTGTTGATGACGTAGCACCTAATTGGATGTAGTATGGTCCACCTCAAGCGGCGGCCACCGCAGCATTATCACGAAGGTGAAAAAAAAAAAGCAAAAACCACTGCAGCAGGCGTTAATATGTGCAATGGGGATGAATGGCATGTTCATTTTAACTAGCCGTGAAGAGGTCCGCGCTTGCACTGGAGTCAGGGATGATGGTCTGAGAGTGTTGCGGGGAGGGTATTCCCCGCTGACGCCCTGATTTGGAGTGTATGCCCGACAGAATTCCAGGGCATCATGTGGGGAATCAAACACACATGATTGGCCATCCACGTCCACCTTCAAATGGGCAGGGTAGAGCATCCCATAGCACAGATCTAGCTTGAGGAGCCTCGCTTTCACCCCTTATACTTCCGCCTGGCTTCCTGCACCATGGCTGTAAAGTCTGGATATAGAGACATGGATGATCCATGCCACTCTGGAGTGCCTTTTTCTCGAGCCATCCTTAATGCTGTGTACCGATCTTTAAAATTCAACAGGTGGGCTATGATTGGTCTGGGGAGCAACCTGGGTTTAGGCATGGTACAAGGGTGTGATGCGTGCATTCTACCATCAAGGTGGATGTAAAGAACTCCTGTCCAAAGAGGTTGATTAACAAGGTCTCCATGAATCCATCCAGCCGCCCAGTGTAGGTGAACTTGGGAATTCCCACCACCTCTATTTTGTCACTCCGTCAGGAGTGACAGTTGCGCTTTATAAAACTTCATTTTCATTTCATTTCATTGTCGTGCCGCTCCACTGCCTCCAAATCCTCATTGTTGATGGTAATGAACTTAAGAACTTTCTCCATGCTCTCAAGCTTTTTAGCAGTTTGGGCAGTTCCATCCTCCTGGTCAGAAATCCTGTCCTCTGCCATTGTTAGGAACCCTTACTGTTGGTCAAGCCTGGCGCCCACAGTGTCAAGCCTCTTGTCTCAGGCATCAAAACAGGCATCCGGTGCCTTGGAGCCTGTCCTTTGTTCCAACAACATGGTGTCTCCCTCCACCATGCTGACTTGCTGTGTTGCCGCGCTGCAGGTATGTGGTTTGAAAGTGAGCTTACTTTGTTTCGGGTCCCTCCAGACCATGCCCAAAGTCTGGGCAACAAGCAGCGCACTTTTGCGGGGATATAATCGCCAACAGCACTGCCATGGTGGGTGTGCAATACACCAATGTTTCAGGCTCCAACCATTCCTCTGGAGTCACAGTGGCTCGGCCAGTATTTGCGCCTCTAAGGTTTTTCCTGGGTGCAGCATTTGCTATCCATGGCCATCCGTGTCTCTTTTGAGGTAACCAGCTATGGTGGGGTGGTAGCCAGCAGCCCTGAGATGCCCATATAGGTATGGGTGGGGCTCTGACGTGGTCCCACAGCTCCCGGCCCGCTGACCGGCCCCCAAGGCTCACCAGTGTGCCCTGTCACCACAGGACCTCCGGGGGAAAGCCTGTGGTGCTCACAGGTCCTTGGCAGGTGTATTAAATGCCCGCACCGCCACCTCTTACCTTGTTGCTGCCAGCCTCTTCAATCGCGGCACTCAAAGCCACACGTTGTGCTCCTCCCAGCCTGTCAGGAGCGCTGGGCAGCTCCGATGTAATTGAGCCTCTGGCTTCTCACATGCCGATAGGCCTCTCCCCTCACAGGCCCACTGCACTAATATTGGCGCAGCCTGAGGGGTTCTCCGGGGTTGCGCTGATCACTGGCCGCCCCACACCGCTCCTTACACACCATCGCCTACCACATTGCTGCAGGGAGCGACGCTCAAGGAGATGGATGACGAGGAAGTACGGCAGAGCTCCAAGCCTACTCGGCCATTATGGTCGGTGGCTTGGCCATGCCCCCGATGAACAAAAGATTGACTTTTTACAAAAATAGTTGTTTAAAAGACGAAGTAGACAGTTAATGTTTGACTCTCTTCAAACTTGGCAGAAAACGGCAAAGCAAAGACGGTTGAAAATGGAGAAGGATGCACTGAAGGGAAGGATGCAGACTCTTACACAGAAAGCTATGGCATATGATAGATAAAAGCAGGAGACAGGAAGGGGTTGTCATGACAGGAGATTTTGTTTGCAAATTGATAAGTCTTATGTGACCAAAGAGGATGATGATAATTTTGTAGAAAAGTTGTTAGATACCCAACCCCTGCCTCCCTATGCCCCGCAGAGGAGATATTTTGTTTCTTTGCCGACACAGCAGCCTAGATCGTCTGCTAAAGTTACTCTTGTATCAACTACTGTTGTACCCACAACTCTGGTTACTGTGCCCCTGTTCTCTCTCTCTCTTTACCACCCTTGACAACTTTAGCATCTCTTACATCCACTACCCCCACTCCTTTGCCCCCTGTTCTTTCTCCTTTGGTGTAATCAATGACTACAGTTCTACCTATTACTCCTGTTACCCTTACTCCTGCTGGTATACATCCCCCGAAAGTTTTCGGATGTTGATACTCCTATATGTGGGTTTGATGACAGGGATTTTGTGAGATTTAGGGAACAAATAGGTCTGTTGAATCAATGTGACATAGGGGAAGAAGAGAAGAGTACACTAGGGAGCGGAGTTGGCCGACCGGCTAGGGCCGTCAACCTCAAATCGGGGAAACACTTTCAAGTCTCGGCAAGGACGCATAACATCCTGTGATTCTGGGCAAATCACTTAATCTCCCCGTGCCTAACAAAAATGTAATATGTCCTCATGTAATGCAACTGGTGCTTGTGTAAAGCGCTCTGATACCGGATACCTTCGGGTCAAGTTCGCGCTATATAAAACTCCGTAAATAGCGAGTCAGGCCATGCAGTGGGCTTGTAATGCAGTTTACAGTGTGGAAGATATTTGGCAGGTTATTTGCGATTTTGAGCCCTTCTTACAACAGCATGCTCTTCAACATATGTCTGCTACATTGATTAATCTTTGGCATACACACATTGGGTCAGAGGCTCCCCAAATAACATTTGACATTAGAGATCGTGTTTATATTACTGATTTGGAACCAGGACAGGTGTTTGGTAATGTTACTACCATAGTTTCTTATAGAGGCTGGTTGCATGATGGGAGTCATACTCAAATAACTCAGTTTCTCATGCGTGAAGTCCGCCATATTTATCACCCAGCAATACAATAACAGACCAGCATGGTGTGGTTACAAGACAGGGCATCCTTGCCCGTTTTCAGGAGAAATGGGTTTATACTCCATGGAAAAAGAGCAAGGTTTTAGCCCTTAAGACTACGTTGCCCGATCATAGGAAAAATCCCACTGCCTATTATAAGGAATTAATTGAGGCTGCTTCATTTTCTGTAATGACTCTGGCTGATATGCAGGTGCATACTCAAGATCATGTTACCTGAGATGGGTGGTACCTGGAATGTGATTAAGGGGTGGGATCAGAAGAGGAAGCCAGGAGATAAGCCACGTGCGGAGATACTTGCTTTGCCTGGCCGTATCATTACATATATGCATACCCGTATTCAACCTAAGAAAGTAAGTTGGGATAGATTGACAGCTTGGCGGCAGAAGAAGGACAAGAGTGTATTTGATTCTTCACTAGGTTTGAAGATACGTTTTTGAATTACAGTGGGCAGGATATTTCCATAGAAGGAGGAGTCTGTTTGTTTGTTGAAAGGTTTGTAACTAACCTTCTTCCTGAAATAATGACTCATTTGCAGGCATCTGAAATTACTTGGTCTACATCTCCCACTCTGTGATCCTGAATGTGGCTCAATATTATGAGCATCGAGATCAGGAGGAGAAGGACAAAACAGATAAAAAACATAGGATTTAAAGACGAAAGTTTTGTTACAGCAGGCATCTCGGGGAAACAACAGGGGATGGGGAGAACCTTCTTGACAACTCCTGCGTACTAGGCAGCCGTCAACGATAACTTTGGGACAAAATCAGAGTGCGTATTGCAAGGAGGATGGGCAATGGTGTAGCCAGTGCCCAGTGCTGCTACAGAAAGTTGTGTCCCCTAGAGGACGTGGCTCTAGTGGCAGAGGCCATGGGACAGACAGAAATGAGAATGCTGCAGCTCCTGTGGGCCGCTCTGACAATAATTATTTTGTTGACACCAGAGACGGACAATCACATTATGATGGTATGATGTGGATGATGTGACAGGTATGTCTTACAGCTAGGACAGCCAGGGACAGGGTGAGGGGCCTGTTCAGATACCTGTAGATCAGTGTAGTCCTTATGTCACAGCAGATTTGCAGTGTTCAACTAAGGAATTTTGGGTGGATACAGGTGCGCCGAAAAGTTCTGTTTCTCGACACATGGTCCCTGGGGCAGCCCTGTCTGGCCAGAATAATGTTTCAGTAGGTTTTTCCGGTGTACCGGTTGTCAGATCCATTTCTCGCCCCCTTGCATTTACTGTTGACCCTTTTACTGTTGAGTAGGCCTGGGCAGCAAATTCCATTCCGCTCGCGGAATTTGCAGAATTTGGGTAATTTCGCGTTCCGCGGAGAACGCGGAATTGCCCAAAATTTTGTGTTCCGCGGCTTCGCGGAATTATATGCTTGTTCACGCTCTCAAAATGCGTGTTCGCGAGATATTTCCCCCCGAGCACACAAACAGCGTTCGTGAACAGGAAAAGAGCATCGCGAACAAGCAATTCCGCGTGTTCGCGGAATTTCTGCATGCTCGCGGAGATTTTTTATCATTTCGTGGAGCTTTGCGTAGCGCGACTATGCAAATTCCGCCCACCCCTACTGTTGAGTCACCATTTTTGTTAATATCTAATTGTGGTGAAAACCTGATGAGATTGAATTTGTTGAAGAAGTGCATGCTAACATTTATTGCTCTCCTGATGGTGTCTATGTCACTATGGGCCCTTATATCAACACCAGTCAGTGTTTGTCTTAGGATGCACCCTTTCCAGATGAGTTTACTCCGGTACCCCCTACTTTATGGGCCACAGGTGATACAAATGTGGGTTTATTGCATATACCACCAGTTTCTATACAAGTTTAAGATAATGCTATTTTCCCCGTATTCCTCAATATAAAATACTGCAAGCAGGGGAATAAGCTCGTCTTCAAATTATTCAGGATTTGATATGAAAGGGAGTGGTTGAAGAAAAGTCCGCCAATATCTGTAATAGTCCCATTCTTCCGCTCCTTAAAAGTACACCTTCGGGTTCCCCTGATGCTATTGAGGATGCTATCATTTGGTTATTGATTTGCGAGAGGTTAACAAAATCGTGGTTCCACCGTTTCTGGTGGTTCCCGAAATTACTATGCTTTTAACGATGATCTCACCTACTGCTAAGGTTTTTTCTGTTATTGATTTGAAAAATGCCTTCTTCAGTATTCCTTTACATCCGGACAGTAGACATTTGTTTGGCCGGGAGAAGCTTTAAATTCTGTTGCGCTCCTCAAAGCTATACAGAGAGTCCTAGTATTCATAGTCAAGCATTAAAAAGTCAGTTGGACTCACTATCGCTTTCCCCAGGTAATGTACTAGTACAGTATGTCGATGATCTATTAATTTCTATTAAAGGTTGTAAGGATAGTACAGTGAAATTGTTGTTGCTTTTGGTAAAACATGGACATAAGGTCTCTCTTTTGAAATGTCAGTATTGTCGACAGGGGGTTGCCTATTTAGGTCACCTACTGTCGAAGGAGAGTAGGAGACTGACCCCTGAGCACATCAGTACCATTAATAAGATGCCCATTCCGCGGACTCAAAAGGATTTACGTGCTTTTATAGGTATTACATCTTACTGTTGTCAGTGGATCCCAAATTACTCGTTACTAATCAAACCTTTGCTTGCATTAACAATGAAAGCTCTACATGAGCCTTTGCATTGGACGCCTGAATGTCAGCAGTCTTTTGAACAATTAAAAACTTCGCTTTGTTCGGCTCCGGTGCTTGTCACACCTAACTATAACAAACTGCTTGTTCTCTATGCTCATGGGATGGCTGGTTGCACACTTTCTGTTTTAACACAGAAATTTGGGGATAAACAAAAGCCTTGTGCTTATTTTTCTGCTGTGCTTGACCCTGTGGCTAGGGCCCTTCCGAGTTGTCTGAGAGCGGTCACGGCTTTGGCCACTTCAATCAGACGATCATTGAGACTCGTACTTGATACAGACTTTACAGTTATGGTACCCCATGCTGTGGATACACTTTTGCATAAGACTAAGACACAGCACCTCACCAGTGCACATCTTACTGGTTACAGATTTACATTGTTTGCTAACAATATTGTGAATAAAAGATGTGCCACTCTGAATCCAGCCAGGTTATTACCCCTCCTTTCTGAGAATGATGCAGACGACAAACATGACTGCATATTCCCAGACAGAATAAGAGACGAAAGTATGGGTAGACCTGACTGATGTTCCCTTATCTGAACCCCAAGGAGAACTATATGTTGATGGCTCCTGTTTTAAATTACCAGATGGCACCACCACTGCAGCCTATGCTATCACTACGTTGCGAACAATAGTAGAGACATCACAGGTCCCCTATCAGTTGGCTCAAGCTGCTGAGCTTGCTACCCTTATTCGAGCTTGTGAATTGAGCGAAGGACTGGTTGTCAATATTTATACTGACAGCCTGTACGTGTTTGGGGTCGCACATAATTTTGGCCGATTGTGGGCGCGGAGAGGGTTTCTTGCCTCTCATGGTACCAAGACTGATGACGTGGGAAGAGGAAATGCATTTGCGGATCATGTAGCTAAGGAGACGGCCCGAAGTAAAACTAAACTCATGTTTGTTGCAGGTCCGGCTAGGTGGGTTCCAGAAGTTGCAGTGTTTGAAAACACTGTTGAAAGTGTGAAGGAGATTCCAAGTGAAGCCACGATAGAGGAATTAGCGAAGAGGCAAGACAGTTAAATGTTGAATTGATAAATCTGGAGAAAATAAATGGATGTTGCAGAATGCATATGTCTTTCCTGTGGTTACTACGTCCCATGGTCCAGATCATATTAGTGCAAAAGGCATTTGCAAAATGTTAGCCCCTGTTTGGCATTATAACATGATTTCTAAGACAGCTGCACATTTGGTGAAACTTTGCATGGTTTGCATGATGCATAACCCAGGGAAGGGTACCCCTACACCAACTGGTAATTTTATTTTGCACCACCTACTTTTTCTTTTGAAGTCCTTCAAATGGACTACATAGAGATGTAATAAGCTTAAATATGTACTAGTGTGTTCAGTAGATGGGTTGAGGCTTATCCCACTGAGGATAATATGGCCATTACAACGGCAAAAGTACTCCTTTACCCCTTCGATGCTCATGACGGAATGGTTCCGCATGAGCATCGGTGCCCCTGTGCTCATGACGGAACCATTCCGTCATGAGGCCAGGGGCACGAAATCCCTCTGCTGCAGAAAGCAGAGGGATTTCTCTTTAATCCCTTTGACCTTGGGAGCTGGGGAAGAGCTTCCCCAGCTCCAGCGGCCCCTCCCTGGTTTCTGTGGAATGAAGATCAATGCGCACGTCACGCTGTCTTCATTGGGCTATCTCAGCCCCCTGGGCACGTAGAAAGACAGGAGAGGTATCATTGGAAAGGGGAGATTCCCAAGCAGGGATCCACCCACTAGACACCAGGGAGTGGGAGCGGCCCCTTGGGCAAGGGCTTTTGCTCCCCCCAAATGTCATTTAGTCTTTTTGCCCCCCCCTGGGGGGCAGATGGGGGTAGTAGCCCACTAGACATCAGGGATATTTACTTTTACCCACATCATTTATTAGGGATGGGGCTGCCCATAAAGGGCATGTCCATGCCCCCACCCTGCAAAATGTACAGCCTTTTTGCCCCCCCTGGGGGGGAGTTGGTGGCAGTAGCCCCTAATCTGCCCCCCCCAGGGGGCAGAAAGCCCACTCTATGCCAGGGATTTATTTTTCTTCAAATTTGTGGTGGGGGCTGCCCAATATGAGCATGCCCATGCCCCCACCCACCCCCTCAAAAGTGACAGACTCTCTGCCCCCCCTGGAGGGCAGATGGAGGCATTAGCCCCAAATCTGCCCCTCCGGGGGGGGGCAAAAAGCCCAGTAGACGCCAGGGATTTTTTAGGCAAATTTTAATTAGGGTGGGGGCATTGGCATGCCCGTTTTGGGCAGCCCCCACCCTAATTAAAATTTGCCCAAAAAACTCCCTGGCATCTTGTGGACCTTTGATTTGATTTGATTTGATTTATAGACTTGTAGAGCGCACGAATGCCCAGAGGCGTCTTGGCGCTATGAGCGACATATAAGGATTCTATGCGATTTTGCTTGGAACACCAGATACTTAAATAATTAGTTCTTAAATAGCCATGTTTTAAGCAAACCTCTAAAAGTCATTAGTGAGTTGCTATTCTTTAATGACATCGGTAGACTGTTCCAAATTTTTACTGTTCCCAGGAAGAAACTTCTGCCCCCCCATCGCACCTGCTTGTATCTAGGTACTGCTAGGAGTGCTTGTGAGGACCTCAGATTCCTGGATGGGATGTCTTTTTTTATGTGTGTTTTGAAATAGTGTGATTCATTCCCTTGCAGTGCCTTGAAAGCAAGGCATTGTGACTTAAAGATAATTCTTTTGGCCACAGGTAAGTTCTTTCAGTTTGAGGGAGACAGACTCATACTTTGGAATGTCCAAGATCATTCTAGCCGCAGCATTTTGCAGCCTTTGAAGTCTAGTTAAAAACTGTGTTTGAAGACCCATATAAAGGGCATTGGCATAGTCCAGTCGTGATAAGGCTAGAGCAACAACCACAGTTTTAAGGGAGTCCAGTGGAATAAAATGACGGATTTTATTAATCATTTTCAATATACCCCAAAAGATAGAGGCCAATTTCTTAATTTGCCATTCAAATGTTAACTTTTCGTCTATTATGACTCCTAGGTTCCTCACTTTTGTGACTGGGGCTGGACATTCCTCTAAGTCAGCCGGCCACCATCTTGGAGACCAAAAGGGTGTTTTAGCTCCAAAAAGCAGAACCTCCGTTTTTCCTCCATTCAGTTTGAGGTAATTTCTCTGCATTCAGGTATTAATTTGTACCATGCAGATATTAAATCGGTCGGCTGTCTCCTCTACGTTGTCAGACAACGAGACCACTATCTGTGTATCATCGGCGTATGAAACAACCGAGAAGCCAGCTTTCCTGATTATGGCCACCAATGGGGCTACATATATATTAAAGAGAGTGGGGCTGAGGGAAGAGCCCTGAGGCACTCCACATGATAGATTGAAAGATTTGGAGACCAGCCCATCCATTTCTACAGCGAACGATCTGTTTGTTAAATAAGATGAAAGCAGTTTGGTGGCAGTATCATGGATCCCTAACTTTGTCAGTCTTTCAATTAGGATTCCATGATTGACTGTGTCGAAGGCCGCCGACAAATCTAATAAAATTAAGGCGGCCTTCTTTCCCTCATCCAGTGTAGTTCTGAGTTCTTCTACTGCCATTACCAACGCTGTCTCGGTTCCATGTCCTTCTCTGAAGCCATATTGTGAGTGATCTAGAGCTCTTGTTCCATGATAAAGGTTGAAATTTGCGTGTTAATTAATTTTTCCAGTACGGTCGGACAGATGCTATTTTCCAGGAATCGGGGAAAATTCCAGACCTGATTATTTCCGAGAACACTGTTGTAAGCTGTTCACTAATCATATCTGTAAGCATGTGAAAGATTTTAGGGGGGCAAGGGTCCGAGGGGGCTCCAGACTTAGTTGACATAGCTGTTTGTCTGATCTGCTCCTCTGAAGGTGGGCGGAGAAAAACCTCGTACTTGGTACTGTGAAGCAATTTCCTGCCGTACTGTCATCAGAGTCTAGCTGTGAGCTATCATTTAGTGATTTATATAGTGTCTCCACTTTGTCAGTAAAAAATGTTCCCAGGGTGTTGCAGAACTCTAAGTCAGCCTTCTTCTGATAGCTCTTTGGAGGACTAGTACGTTTTTTCACTGTGTCAAACAATTTACTGCAGGAGTTTTTTGATTCTAAGATCTTGTTGGTGAAATATTTGGACTTTTCCTCTTTAATTGTTTTTTTTTATAATCGTGTAACGTCTGTGCATACTCTTTTCTTCTCACCTCCTCATAATTTTCTCTCCACCTTCTTTCTGACTTTCTGCATGCTTTTTTTTTGTTCTCTTAGTGTGTCCGAGAACCAAGGTTAGGAGGGTTTTTTCCTGTTAGACAGGAAGGTTTTCTTAGCAACTAGTATCTCTATCGCTGATTTGGTCCACAGGTATAGTCTATTGGCCATGCCGTTTGAATCAGTTTCCAAGTTTGGCTTTGATGATCTTAGTACATCTTGTAGCCTGGAGATATCAGTATTTGTCCAGTCTTGGTAAACCGTTTTATCCCGATTAACAGTAGGTGTTCTTGATTGCCCTTTACCCTGTATAGTAAATACTATGGCTTTGTGGTCTGACCATATAACTGGTATGACTTCCACTATTTTTAATGTGGGATTGGATGTAAAGATGCCGTCCAGAGTGTGTCCTGCGTAATGGGTTTCTTGACTGACGATTTGTTTTAAAGAGAAACTTGCCATTGAATCAGTAAGTGCTGCCGTGTTTTTATCATCTTCTTTTTCTAGATGGAAGTTAAAGTCTCCTAAAACAGTAAAGTCAGAGTGCTTTATACTGGATTCTAGAAAGGGACTTATCTTCTCCATCAAGGTATTATGAGTTTTTGGCGGACGGTAAATGAGGAGGCCATTTAGAGTGTAGTTGTCGTGGAGACTTATCTGGAAAGGTAGGGTTTCGCACTCTGGCGAACTGCCTCTCGCACAACCCGACACTCTAATTTCTTCTCTGAAAATAATAACGAGCCCTCTGCCTCGTTTATGTTCTCTATCTGCTCTAATCATAGAGTAACCTGGAGGAAGTGCTGCATTTAGTTCCATATTTGAGGTGGCATCCGCCCACGTTTCTGTGATGAAGGCCAAATCAAGTTTCTGGATTTCTATCAAATCTGCCAATTCTGTATTGTGACGAATCGTTGATCGTGCATTAATTATTACTGCATTAGCCCCTATCTGCCCCGCCAGGGGGGCAAAAAGCCTACTAGACGCCGGGGATTTTTTGGGGGCAAATTTGTATTAGGGTGGGGGGTCCCAAAACGGGCATGCTCATGCCCCCACCCCCTCAAAAATTACAGCATTCCTGCCCCCACGGGGGACAGATGGGGCAGTAGCCCCCAATCAGCCCCTCCGGGGGGCAAAAAGCCCACTAGATGCCAGGGATTTTTTAAGGCAAATTTTAATTAGGGTGGGGGCATTGGCATGCCCGTTTTGGGCAGCCCCCACCCTAATTAAAATTTGCCCAAAAAACTCCCTGGCGTCTAGTGGACTTTCTGCCCAAACAGGTAAGGGCCCAAAACGCAGTGAGGCGACATCAACATTGCCTATCAAAAAATGTTTTGGGCCCTTGCCTGTCGCGGGTACTTGGGCTTCCCACACAAGTGAGGCACCATTTTTATCGGGAGACGTGGGGGAACGCTGGGTGGTGGGAAATTTATGTGAGCCCAGTGATGCCACAACTTTCCCACACAAAAATGAGTGAAAAAAGTGATTTTTTCAGCCAAAATTTAGGTTTGTAGGGGACTCTGGGTAGGGAAACGTTGGGGGAGCCACGAAAGCCGGGTTCACAAACTACAGCTAGGCACTGCCAAAAAAGGGTCATTTTTCACTGCGAAATTGAGGTGTGACCACATTGCGTTTTGTGCTGTTTCCTGTCGCGGGCACTAGGCCGACACACACAAGTGAGGTACCATTTTTCTCGGAAGTCTTTGCGGAACGCGGGGTGGGTAGAAATTTGTGGATCCACGCAGATTCCAGAACTTTCCACCACAGAAATGTGGGGAAAATGTGGTTTTTTTGTCATTTTTTAGGTTTGCAAAGGATTCTGGGTAACATAACCTGATGGGATGCAGTCAAGTCACCCCATCCTGGATTCCCCTGGGTGTCTAGTTTTCCAAAATGTATAGGTTTGCTAGGTTTCCCTACGTGCCGGCAGAGCTAGTGTTAAAAAACTACAGCTAGACATTTCGCAAAAAAAAGGGTAAATTTTCATTGTGAAACTGTGGTGTGTTCACGTTGGGTTTTGAGCCATTTCCTGTCGTGGGTACTATGCATACCCACACAAGTAATTCAGATGTGTAAAGCAACTGTTATTACCTATAGATTTGTGATGCATTTCTGCCTTCCAAATGAAAGACGTTGTGTAAAAAAAAGTCATTTTGAAAAATGACCGATAATTCTCAAGCTAGTAAGAGTATTCCCAATTTAAAAAATGTGCAAATATGTACTGTTTCTAAACTCTATAATTTGTTACCATTTCAGAAATACATAGGTGTCTTTCATACCGATTTTTCCATGTATACATTTTCCCACAATAATTGCTATATACCCGGAACATAATAAAAAACCATTGCAAATTGCTGTTCAGTTTTTGACTCTGGGTTCGTCGGGTTCTTGGTGAACCTACAAGTCCTATATATCCCCACAACCAGGAAGGTCCATCTGATGTAACAGTATATTGCTTTCAAACAGATGTCCTAATTAGAAGAAGTTACAGGTGAAAACGTTGACACAAAAGGCTGTTTTTTTCAACTAATTTTCAATTTTTCCTATATTTAACCGTTAGTTTCTATAAAGAAACCTTGATGGATCTTCACAAATGACCCCTTGCTGAATTCAGAATTGAGTCTACGTTTCAAAAATGTATAGCTTTCCAGGATCTATTATTGCTTTCATACCCATTTCTACCATTAACTGGAAGGAGGTTGAAAGCACAAAAAATAGCAAAAATAGGCTATGTCCCAGAAAAATGCCAAAAGTGTGTATAAAATGTTGGTTTTCTGACAAAAGTCTGTCATTCCCTAAAAGCTGGAAAAATGGTGATTTCAGCCCCACAAACCCTTTTTTGAAAACATTTGCAGAGAAAATCCCAGATGTTTTCATTTGCAGTCCGTTTTTCACATTTTTCACAAAAAAACAAAATTTTGCTGTATTTTGGCTTATTTCTGGGACCCTTTCAGGGGAATCCACAAATCCTGGGTACCTTTAGAATCCTCATGATGTTGGAAGAAAGGGACTCAAATTTGGCGTGGATACCTTATGTGGTCAAAATGTTACAGGGGCCTAAGCGCGCACTACCCCAAATAGCCCATAAAAGGCTTAGCACAGGGGTGGAAAAGGCCTAGCAGTGAAGGGGTTAAAGAATACTTTTCTCGATTCGGCTTGCCTCCAATTATTTGGAGTGACAATGGAAGTCATTTTAATGGGAAAGTGATTAAATTGATTATAGAAGGTTTGCATACAAAACAAAAATGTAATGCTGCAAATCATCCGCAATCAGAGGGTTTGGTTTAGAAGTACAATGGTACTCCCAAAGTGAAATGAGCAAAGATTCAGGAAACAACAGGGTTAAAATGGCCAGATGCTCTGCCGTTAGCTCTTCTGTCAACAAGAACAACAGCCCATCCTAGAACTGGATTGTCACTTTATGAGGTCGTGTTCAGATGCCCAGCAAATGAATGGGGTGTCCCACATCCTCGTAAATATACTGATTTTGAATATCCTGTGTTTCTTGACTATCTTGGCCAGTTAACAGAAAGTTTATGTTCTGTTCACCAACAGGTGCAGGAGTCCCTAACTCCTATACCAGAGGGAACCGGCCACTACATCCAGTCTGGGGATTTCATTCTCGTGAAAAAAGTCCAGAGGAAGAAGTCTGGAGCCCCGCAGGAAAGGCCCTGAGCAAGTTTTGTTGGTGACACGGACGGCTGTAAAAGTTGCTGGTTAAAAGTACTGGGTCCACGCCACTCACTGCCTGAGGATTCCTTTGCCGTTGACATACGATCAATGGGTCAAGGAAGGAACACCCAACACCAAGTGTGAGCAAGTGCTCAGGTTTGTTAGTGACGCCAAGCTAACATGGACACAGACATCTGAGGAGAATGAGGATGTTTTGAACGAGGCTATTCCACCAGAAATCGAGATATCCCGGAGCCTTTGTTCACTGATCATACAGTGCCTGGGGCTGCCAGGTACAATTTATGTCCTTGGCTGGGGGCTACTGAGTCTAAGGAAAAAAGAAGATTAGGGATGGACTCTATAAGATAGGTAGCGCCGAGTAACAGTACCAACGTATCATAGAAATGAGTGAGAATTTTGTGTTTACCTTGCCTCGGTTGTTTGAAAACTAGTCAGAAAAAGAGAAAGTATACTTAAAGTTTGCAACCATCGTCGACGTGAGTTTTGGAGAAGAGCTTAGGACAGAGCAATCTCCACCGCTGGTGCTCTAGAGCGCCAATTATTGATGGACAATAGGAGCCTGTACCAGAGAGGCTGTAACGGACACTGAGAACATTATATTATCTTGCATCTTATTCCTTTAAAATCATTATGCATCCTTTTGGCTGAAACGTTGCAGAGGAGGACCAGCCAATTGTTCCTATTGTACAGTATAGTGGGACATGGTCAGGGAAAAGAAAAGTATTGTGTGTCGTTCTTTTGATTCTACTGATAAAAATATTGTGTGGGGTATCATAGGTTTTGGAAGATGCTCAAAGTGTGCATTTACGTAGTAAGGGCAAGGTCATTTCCCTAAGACATACTAAGAGAACGGCTCCGAGTAATGTATTTTTGGAAACACATAAGAGGTTTTTTGGTGAAGGGACTGCTTGTTACCCCACTCGATCTGTCACCAGTTTGTGGACTGCATATCCATTGTCACTTGTAAATTACATGAATACTCGTCCACCCCAATTGATAGAAGTGAATGGAGTGTTTGGTTTTGGTTTTCCGGGGCCATGTCTATACCATAGAAAGCCACAGGGGGTGGGTTATCCGGGTTGTGATAATAATACACATTGCGATCATTTTTATATGGAAGAACAGAATGTAACATTAGTAGGTTGGCACTGCAAAGAGTTGACAGTTCCTCTAGAGGCTAGTTATTACCCTGCCTGTTGCCCCATTGTGAAAAGTATGGATACCTCATTGTATATCAATTGCGCAGGAATATTGTTGTACAAAAACGCAGTGCCTCTCACAAATAGAGAGGATCCAAGTATATTCGAAAGGAAATCTAGGTATGCTGCAGTGGATTATGAGGGGCTGATTTATACACACCCAGGGTTTTTATTTTTGTCTAATGGGACTTATTCCAATGTCTATAATGGTACAGAAGATGCAGCCCTTGGAATGTTATTCCCTTTTGGTGTTCCCTGGAGAGATGCCAAGTGACAGATGTAGAAGTCAATAATTACAGTAATGGTATCACCTTTAGATACATCCTTTCCTCTATTTTTACATTGGGTGGTACTTCCATGGCCAGGGGTGAGAAAGCTAGAGAACACTTTGGATGTAAACAGCAAATTTTATCTAATACTACAGTGGCAGCTTTACGCGACATTGCCACTAAGTTATAAAGTATGCGGATATATTTGGAACAAACTAAATATGCAGTGGATTTTATCCTAGCTAAGAGTGGAGGTGTATGCACGGTAGTTGGCGATCAGTGTGTGGTCGGCATTAAGAATATGGAAAAGAATATTACAAAACACATTCTAGATATTCTCGAAAACATTAAGGGAATGAAGAATGGAAATTAGAGTTAGGTATTGATGCTTTGCTGTAACCTCGTTCAGTATCTTCCTTTTTTTTGCTCCTATTTTGTCACCATTTTCACACCCAAAGAGAAAATATCAATCCATGACATCAATGCAGCTATAATGCCTCAGAAAGATATTGATGATATGATGCATGTAGACGAAGGAATGTTTGAGAATTCATCTCTTCTTGCAGTTTTGCTCCCTAATGTTGACAATATGGAATGTTCCTAATTGTACCCTATTATCATATTTTACTATTATTTACAATTCCGTTTTTTTTTCTATGGTCCGCAAATTTTTTAGCTCATGCTAAACGGAGGGTCTGTTATAATGGAGCCGAGATGGCGTACACAGTGCCCTATATAAGTTAGCATTTGCGGCAACATTTTCTTTGTGGACGCCATTTTAAATCATGATCTAAACTAATCCTTCATTGTTTCTGAGAAATAGCCTCTGTTAAGTTTTGTTTATGCTTAGTTTCAATAATGAATAGACTGTTCATAGTAGTGCATACCTTTCCCTCTAGATAGAGGCCCTCTCCCTCTTGTCTGGTGGCAGACACAGGGTGAAACGACCTTCGACTGTGTTAGATTGTGTTAGATACTAGAATTAAAATTCATTTTTTTTGTATTGCATTGCCCAGTTGCATATGCCTGGAAACTTCCATTATAGGCGTGTCTTTGCCCAACTACTAAATGTACATATTGTATCTCTATGCTTGTTGATTTTAGTTGCCTCTGTATCACTTTTTGAGGCTGTGCAGCTGGGGCTCCACTCTGAGTTCATCTGAATAAAACAATTATTGCTATAATTATTGCTATATTAGAGGTAGTCCTAGGAGACCCGGGTGGCCCCATGCGGGTCTCTCCATTCAAGAGTAAACCTTATAATCTTCAGCTTACAATTGAAAAATCGAGTTATGTGCTAATTGAGGAAGGTGGACAGAGTTCATTTGAACATAGGGTTGCCAGTGCTTAATGAAGTAACATTATATTTGACAGGCTGTTAGCAAGTGGAGCAGGGATCTCATGTTTTAGGCATATCTGGTGAAGCGGCAAACTTAAAGTGGGGATCTTTTTTTGATCTGCATTCTTTTGTGCTGATATTATAGACGAATATGAAATTTGTCAGAACCTTAGCATGTTTGCCTACCCCTTAGTATTTGAAGTTTCATGCAACTGCAGCAACAGGGGGCTCAGTTCTGTGGAAATCGGGCAAAGTGCTTTCTTTGATCATTATTAGATAAACTACTGCAGTTTGCCTGCCAAGAATGCATAGTTTCTTCAAGCATGCATGGCCTGGATAAGGCACAGGGCCTGACCTCTAACATGGCCAGCGATTTCATTTGTGCACCCTGTTTTAATGGGTTCGCGGACCAAACTTTGGTTCTGCAAATTCAAAAACAATAGCAAGAGCTAAACGTTTCTTTTTCCAAATGAGTTTAATGTAAATAGACTTGAAGTCTATTCACATGGGTTTGAGGACTGTCTGCAAAATAATGGTCCAACTATCTTGTTTACCACTTTCAACCCACTGGACACATTATTGTTATGCCAGTCCCTTGAAAACAACTGAATGGATTTACTTCAAACAAAGCAACAGCACATCTCTGAAAAATATTTTAGTTTCATTTCAAGCTTGATGCAATTCCTTACTGAGTTTCAATCTATTTTGTAGGGCAAAGATTCCAATGGGAGTTAAAAAAACAACTCTTATTTTTTGACCACCTTTTGAAGGATACCCTCCTTGGTGGTTTTGCATGAAACTGATGAAATTATAAACCATAGCTTATAAATATATCTGAAAAATTAATACATGTTTCTCAGAAACAAAGATTTTATGTTCAATTAATTCAGCTTTGTGGTAATTCTTTCAGATATATGTGAATTATGTCTTATGTTGTTTAATATGTTGCATAATGTGTATGGAATTTATAAAACACAATTTTATAACATCAGAATAAATATATTATTTTCTATATATATGACATCCATTTTTTTGTGCAGCGTTCACAGAGTTGACTGATGATATAGGGAAGTCTGTAAGTATGTACGTGGATTTATCTTGTAGAGATTATTCACACGTTGTGCCGCATATTTTACATTAGTTCAACTGTTAATTTCTATATGTTCCACTATCAAATACTAGGCATCCTCAATTATATTAGCCTCAAGGCCGACTTACAGGTGACTTGTTTTATATTTGAAAGTAGATTTCCCTCATGACAAAAAAGGTTTATTTTGACCAGTCTGCCCTCATGTTGTAAAGATTTAGCAGTCAGGTGAGAAATATAGGCCTGAAGACACATTTTCCTGGTCAGCAAAATAGATGGCACGATATGTGCTGCAGTCTACAGGTGACATTTAACTTCCTGCAATTGGAGTATTTCTTGTACGAAATACTATGGTTATATGTATATAAGGCATTTTTTACAAAGTTAACAAAAAATATAATATTCTTGCCTCCAATATAATGCCCCACAATGCTCTGAATACCACAATATTTTCCTATGATATTGCAAACCATATTATGATGATAGACCGTCTTGGCTCCAGACCCGGTGAGAGTCATCAGAGATGGTCAGCTTGTTAGCTAGATAGCTGGGGGGCCTATATGCGATGGCTCTGTAGAAGATGCAGTTGGTTTTAAGATAGTGTGGGCTGGCAAGAATCCCAGTGGAGTCCTAGCAACATAAAGGTGAATGAGATGGTGTTAGCGTAGTAGGATGCCTTGAAAGGGGGCCTATATTATGTCTGGTGGGCCAGGGAGCTGAGCATTTCCACCATCCAGATGCAAGATTATGAAGGACTGAACATCAGTTGTGGGGTCACTTTCTGAGTGAAACTGTTTCACTTTCTTCAATAGATATTGATGGTATCAGACCATCCATGTTTTCTTCACAATGTGTTCCTTGGGTGTGAGAGTGATGTCCCTTGTAAATCTGGGTGATTTGACATAGGATACAAGTATGAGGGTGAAGATTAGCTATTGAAGACGTCAAAGTTCAAGCCAGTTAGCCATCTATGTCCTATTTCCTACTTGCAGTTCTTAGCAAATAATAGGAATTCTTTATTGGTGCGAAACCACTGTAGGTAAGTGCTTAAGACTAAGGCCTAGATGAGGTGCAAGCAGTGTCTTAGGCAAATGTTGTCTAGACCAGAGGAGACTTTAAATTACACTTGTGAGAAGTTATCAAATTAGTGAATTTGGATGTGTTATCTTTGACTAGAGGCCAAAGTGTTTCCAGGTAGAAATAGAAGATATCGGCAGTAGTACTTAAGCCTGGGGCACTCCACAGATGATAGGGATCTTCTGAGACACTGAATCCCACATAATACTTCATGATGTAGACGAGGAGGTGATTTTGAGTGTGCTGAGGGGGCAGTGTTGAAGGCAGCTGAGGTATCAGACTCTATGAGGATGAATTGATCATCTTCACCTACAGCCAGGAAGACCTCGTCTATGATATAAAGCCTGGTAAGTAGTTGTGCAGTATATTGTTGTCAATGATGTGATCATGGAGTTAAATATAGACTTTGTTGGATGATCGTCTGTATTTTCAGACCTTTTATTGATGAGGTCTTTGGAGTACCAGTGTGCAGAATGTTATGGCTTGTGTTTGTTTTATTTGTAGCAGTCGTGTTTGCATGGTTTTTTGAAGTCATTTAGAAGGATTTTTGTTTGGAGGTGGGGTTTGCATGTAGAGAGATTAAGTGGTAGGTTGTCAAGGGAGTAGTCTTTCAAAGATCTGAATGTAGGTTTTGCTTTGTTTGCTGTTTGAATTCTCAGCAGGCATATAGAAATGTTGAGTTGGTGGGTCCAATCCAATGCAGAACTATGAGTGAGTTGCACTAGTTGTTTGGAGATGTTGAGAAGACAATGTTGAGGATGTGGCCTTTGGTATATCTTGCTTGGTTGGTTGTTTCATTGTGCTATAGCACATTAAGTATGTCAATGAGTTTGAATAGGGTGTCTCTTTTTTGTTTCATGCTTGCATTGTCTGAGATGTTGAAGTCACCAAGAAAGTGGTGAGGAGCATGTCAAGCTTGGTATTGTTGATACACTCTGTGATTTCTGGAGTGTGAAGAACTACAGATTGCAAGTTATTAAACTTGAAGTGTAATATGTGTCTATTAGTTTGAGATTGTGTGATGGTTAGTGTACTGTGCATGAGGTTGGGTTTATGTAATATGAGACTGCCATGGCAGTGTCTTTGTTGTCTAGCTCTGGAAAAGTTTGTAGGGACAGGCAGTGTGGGTTGATGACTTGAAGTTTGTAGGGAACCGGGGTTCTTGCCCAAGGACATTCCTGGGCCTAAAAGGCCCAAACAGGCAATGCTCGTATCTGTTCTTCCCTTTGATAGGAATGCCTAGGTGGTTGGACACCATGAGGAGTTGAGTAACGTGGAGAAAAGGAAGGAAGTAACATCACTTCCTGTAGAGTTGGTTGCTGGGAAATGCAGTGATGTCCCTCCTTGTGCAGGTGGATACTGGAAAATGTAAGGATGTCACTTTCTCTGAAGATAGATTATGTAGCATGAAGTCTGCTTGTCTGGCATCTTCCTTTAAAGTTTTTTTCTGGCAGGAAACCAGTGATGTTACTTCCTGAAGAGTTGTATTTTTGGGCTAAAGATGATGACTGTAAACTTGCTTGGGCACTGTAGGAGTATAAGATCAAGTGGGAGGTTTTGAAATGGTGGATAGTGTTGAACAGCTTTCTGTTTCTTTAGGCTGTTTAATTAATGGAGTTGGTATAGTAGTTGGATGTGACTGATGTGATGAATTGTCAATGCACTAAGTGCACAGCTCTTCGTAAAACAAGGTTTTTAGTGTGTTCTGCTTTTTGTCCTTTTTCTTTCTTCCCAGCAGATGGATTGTTTGTTGGTGGCAAGTAGTTCGGAGTACGAAGGTGAGGAGTGTTTTGGCAAGATCTTGTGTATTTTAGTTCATGCTGTTGAAGGTGAAGCAGTTTTGGAGAGAGCTGATGTTGGAAACTGAATTGGGTAGGGTGAGATATTACTTTTTGCACAAGGTGTTTGATCCTTCAAAGGATCTAAAGATTTGAAGTATACTCCAGGTTAACCTTGGGGTTGCTAAACAGGGAGATTGTGATGGTAAAGTTATCAGTACAAACCAGAGCTGTATTTAGGTTGCACTGGATGGTCAGCGATATCAAGAATGAAAAGTTGAAGCTATGGCCTTTAGATTGAGTTGATTGGTGACATGCTGTGATACCCTGTGTGTTTACCCTTAAGATGGTATCTCTTGTATTCTTAATGCTGTGTAAGTCTTTGTGTGAAGTGAGTTTGGGTGTGATTGTAGGGATGGTACTGAGGAGTGCTGGGCTAGGCACATCTTACCTTGTAGTTGCTTGCTGCATTTAGAGTTGTTTTGTTCCAAGGCCCTTTTCCAGCTCATAAGAGGATAAAACAGAAAATGCCATTGTCTGGCTCTGTCCAGAGAGATGGCCACCTAGATGTTGGGAGACCCTGAGGAGTTAAGTAGGATAAATGGCAGACATTTTGGGGAGGTTGTGGTTAAAGCAGTGACATACCTTCCAGCAGAGATGGATGTTGGGAAATATGATAATATCTACTTTTGTTGGCATAGATGCTTGGCAATGTAGTCCACTTGCCTGGCCTCCTTTTAAAAGGATTTCTGCAAGAAACTACTGGTAATTTCTAGATGGATTCTAGATCAGGATATTAAATTATTGAATATACAATGTCAGAGGATTTCCTCTCTCACATACCCACATTGGTGTTTATGTAAAACCTTAATTAAATTTCATGAATAAACATGAGCTCAACTGTTGCTATATTCATGACTCTCTGATTCCATACATCATTCTGCAATGTTGCCTCTCTAAAATCAAACAATGAGTTTTAAAAACTGTTTAAATTTCATCACAAAAGCATGGAACTGATATTCGTTGTCCCCCAAAAAGTTAAGACATGGAATTCGAGAGGTTTTTCTGCTTTCAAAGAACTTTGAAACTCAATATAAGGCTTGTTTCTCTGTGTGGGGACCATAAATGCCATAATGCCCATTAGTGCATAGTGCACATGTTCTCTCATATTTGTCTACTAAGAAGAGCGTTTGCTCTGATTTTAATATAAAAAACTCATGGTTCAAATGATATCCAGTAAAATATAACACTGTGTTTTTTATATGGTTGCCTTAACAATAGATAGGCATAAGTTGATAATCATAGTATGTGTTTGACTGTTTGGTTCTTTGACTAAGGAAAACAGATCCTGTATTACATGGCGTGAAGAGACATTGGAGGCAGCTTGGTACATCTACCCTAAATTGGCGGATGCATCAATCAGACAAAGTTGTTCGCTTAATTAAAGTTGGGAAAAATGCAGAGTTTTCTGTCAGAAGAGCTGGATTTGCCATTCCAAACCTTTGACCAAATGGCTGATCTGCCACATGGCTCAATTTTGGAAGCAGAGACCATCACTCATTTTCTCTACATGAGGCCACCATGCTGGCCCATTCTAAGGAAATGGACCCTGATCTCCAAGTGCAGAAGAAATATCACTGTGCTTCAAAAACACTGTAACTTTTCTTTACAAGAACAAACCCTAGCCTGGGGAGTTTTTTCTTGAAGTACAGAATGCTTGGTGGAGCAGGTGAATCACACATGGTGCTTGTTTGCGTCTTTTGGCAAATGGTTAGTTCCATTGGTGAACCTGTCATACTGGTAGATCAACTGAATGTACAAAGATCCCCATCTGCCTGGGAGTAAGTTTTCTCTTTGGTGGACAGTCCTCTGCTGAAGATGATGGGGGAGGTTAAAGTCATCACTAATCTAATGGACTTTTGGGCTGCCCGTCAGAGTCTAAATGGAATCGATAACCTGGCTTTCCATTTAAGGCACTGGTTACATTTGAGGCTGAATGTCTGATACATATATTTATCCAAGTAAACAAAGCTGCATGTCTGAATCCAAAGTAACAAGATATTGCCAGTCTAGGTATATAACTTGCAACTGTGAAACCTAGTTGTCTTTCTATAGTAAATGAGGACTTGCATTCAAAGGAAATAAACTGTAGAATCCCTTTGCAAAGATGTCCTGAAAATAAAGGGAATTTTAAACAACAAATAACATGTATTTTCCTCTCACTTGGGTTAGTTCTTGTCACCCCACCCTGTAACACAGTGGAAAGTTCACACAAAGAGATGGTTTACAGTTTTATATACAAGCTTCATAAATTCATATAGCCATTCAAGGGAGATGGCTTATATAGGTTGGTTCATTACCAGTACACACCATACACCCTCAACCTGGCTGCATTCACTAGTAATGCTTCTGTAAGGCTTCAGCATTTGAACTGAGGAGTTAGATATATGGAAAAATAAAGGGACGGAGCCATAAAGGGCTTACCCTCTGTCTAATGGCCTCATATGTCTTTTAACAGCAGATGTAAAATTCCTGCTCTGCCACTTTGTAGTAACTCACAATGTTCCACAGCTGTCTGATTGGTCTAGTTATTTTATTATGAAATATATATCTGTGACTTGCACAGTGATTGAAAGATTGGTCTCTTCCCCATATTTGTCTTACCTTGTTTTATCTGCATAACGAACAGCTTCAAATATCGCTTTGTATTCAGTAATCATGTTTTCAGCAACGCATTCAGAACCATATTCATATAAGAGAAAGTCAATACCCTGCAGAGATAAATTAAATCATGTGACAATCGTATTCAAACCAATCTGTACTTTGTAATAACAGCAGCATTACAAGCGATAATCCTTTTCCATAGCTTACAGTATCATTCAGGCTACAGATGATATAACTGTTAATTGCTACCTAACATCAATCTTCTCTGCTGGATCCATAAAAGTATTGAAGATATTTAAGAATTGATTTAGAGTTCAAAGTGAAGTAACAGTCAAAGGGGTAGCATCCACTGTCAAAATGTTCTTTAAGATTCCATACCTATGCTGGAAGGAATGAAGACAGTGAATTCTACTCCAGGCTGAAAACTCAGTCTTGAAACTGGGGACTCTTCAATTCTCTCCAATCTCATTATGAATGGTCCAGAAGAAATAGGCATTCCTCATGTTGAAAACAGATACACTGGGGATCAGAATTTAGGAGCTGCAATCATATTCACCTATTCTGAGTTCTATCATGTAAAATGTGGTGGAACATGTCAATATTGGGGCTTACTGCATCAAAATCGGACATTTTTCACTTGGTAAATTTTGGAATGTTTGATTTTCTGGGGAAAATTACGGGGGTGGGAAATTGTAGTACCAAGAGTTACCGCATATACTGGAATTTCTTGGGGTAGTCATAATCAGGGCCTTAGTCTGACTTCAAAGATTTGCCACCACTTTCAGCCTATTCCCTATATCATGTGCACATATTTTTCATTTCATTAACCCTAATTCCTCTAAAGCTAGGACAAAGATATATTAACACAATGACTGAATGAAGAATGGTGCCTTCTACACTCAATCATTCATTATGTTATTCATGGTATGCATGCATTGATTAGTAAAGTATGTAATTACCAGCGAGATGTCCTGACAAAAGAAACAAAGATGAAAAGGAAACAAGAAATAACAGGAAACCTATTATCCAGTGAAGTTTTTAAAGATTTACAAAGGGGGAGAATTTGATTTTGTGCACAGAGATAGTCTGGGAGTGAGTTGTGCTAGTTTCCGGCAAGAACAGAAAAAGTATGACTGTCAGACCTAGCACAGTAGTGCATAAGTACAGACAGGTGACATAAAGACCTTACACTACAGGTAGGCTGGTAGTGGATGAGCTCATGACAACTCTTTAATGATGAAATGCATGGAAAAACAAACACGCCTTTAGGTTATCCAATGCCAGGGCTCCAATGGCTTAGAAACAGAAACTCTTATATTTAGATCAAGCACAAGTTGGACATCTGTGTTCTGTATACATTACAATTGTTCAATGATAGAATATCAACACCTAAAATATACCCATACCACAATATCGATTAATAAATATCTATGTCAAAAATATTGACATCCTATATTTTTAATAGTAGGCACAAAAATATTGGAACATAAATATCGATGTCAAAAATATAGTTGTACAGTATATTGTTTTTAATATAAATACTTAACAAATATATAGGAAGTAATAAAATTACTTCAGTTAAGCACACATATATAATAATTAATATATATATTTACTTTAAAAGTTTTATAAACCTCATTATTTTAATGTATTTTATAAATTTAAAATTATGTAAATAATTAACAAACATATGTCTATATATCTATATATCTATATCTATATTACCTCCTGGCGGTCGCCAGCAGGTAGTTATAGTTAGGACCTATTTTCCATAGGAAATCCGCAACATTCTATTCCCAAATTTTCCAAACTTTTGGCCAGCTCCGCTCCGCTCCTACCCTGAAAGTTTTGTGGTGATTCGTCAAGCGGGGGCCGAGAAAAAAGGCGGGTCCCAAAACGCGTTTTCCCCATGCAATTTCCCATAGGATCTGTTGTCGCAGCTACAGCCCGAATCTCTGAACGGAATGACACCAAATTTGGCAAAGAGGTAGTCCTCAGTTCAGACTCATGCCTTTTGCATAAATGGTGTGAATCCATTCAGTAGTTCCTGAGCAAATTAGAGTTAAAATTACATAAATATCTATGGCCGCGGAGGATCCGCGGACCGTACACGCACCGTACGCGCACCCTCCCCGAACCGAGCATGCACCCTCCCTTTCGCGCACTGAATGCTAATTGGCTGTCAAGTCCCTCTCTATATTCGAAACCAGGAACTGTTGGCGGCCATTATCTGCCTCGGTAGAAGCGAGGCTGAAGAAGCAAGGGGAATAAGTGTGTAAAACATATAAAGGGGCAGAGTGGAAATACTCTGACCCTCTAGAGGTGCTTAGGGGGTCTCAGAAGGACCCCCTGGGGCCCCCTTTAAAAAAAAAAAAACAGCGAAATGCGCATACGGTGCGCGCATCCTACCGCGTTGGGTGCACGGATCCACAGAATTTTTTTTTTAAAAAGACAAGAAATCTTTGGTTGTATGACTACTTTGTACACTGGAAGGTAGGGTGTATATTTCTGTTTTGTAAAGGTATGATTCTTATTGTTTAACAAAAACAGATTGTAAGGAACATTATATATGATTAGCTGATATGTTGAAAAGTGAAGCACACTTCCTCTCTTGTGTAGGAACATTGTGTGCTGAACTTCTGACCTGTGTGCTTAGTGCAGTGTTCCATGACCTGTTTCTATGGTAACAGGCAGAAGGCAGATTGGGGGAAGGGTTGAAATGTATTTCAGTTGGAAAGGGTTAAAATGTTTAACCAATAGAAATGTGTGTTTGCTTTTGAGTTTATGTGTGAAGGATTGTGATTTGATGTTTACATGTATATGTGTGGAAAATGAAAGGGAAACTTTTCCATTCTTTGTTTTTGCTGAGAGGTGCACAGTGCAGAGATTTTGTAAAAGAAAATATGGTGAGTGACTGATATACTTCTTAATCTACAAAAGAACTTGAAAGATTAGTTATTTAATTGTGAGGGGATGTATGTAGACTATTTTGATTTTAATCAGACTAATGTATCTCTCCTGCTAAAGTGTAGGGAGTACTTTTTTTCTCTACAATCTTGTTGACAGTGTGTGTGCATGTAGAAGCCATTCTGTGATAAGCATTTGTGTTTTTCATCTGTGTTCAGACAGATAACTGTGCTGTTTTTATATTTTGGTAGAATTAGAAACCAGTCATTGTTTATGAATTTGTGAAATGAGTTATGTTATGTTTCTATACTAAAATGTAGTACTACTTCTAGATGAAGAAATGTGTTTTGGTATAGTGCAAGGGATAGTGTTGTTTGTCTAGAATCACACAGTGAGTCTGTGTGCATTTGGGAACCACTGTGAGAGAAGTATTTGGTAACATCATGTATTTGCTGACAGATAACTGTTTTAACCTGTCATGTTGTGAAGTTTTAGTAGTATTAGAAGACAGTTATGGCTTATGATTTGATTAAATGAGTCAGGCTTTGACAGAAAAGTGCAGTCCTGAAATATATAGATTGTGTGCAGTTCCCTTACCACTTGCACTGTAGTGAATGAGTTTTGGTAAACTCCTAGGGATAGTGGTGCTTGTCTACAATCACAGTGTGAGTTAGTGTGTATTTGGGATCACTGTGAGAAAAGCATTTGGTGACATCATGTATTTGCTGACAGTTAACTTTTTTTAAACCTGTCATGTTGTGAAGTTTTAGTAGCATTAGAATCCAGTCTTTGCTTATGTGTTGATTAAATGAGTCATGCTTTGACACTGATGTGCTGACTTAAATATGTAGATTGTGTGCAGTACCATTAACTCTTCTAAACTAGTGAATGAGTTTTGGTAAACTCCTAGGTATAGTGGTTGTTGTCTAGAATCACACTGTGAGTCTGTGTGCATTTGGGAACCACTGTGAGAGAAGCATTTGGTAACATCGTGTATTTTTTAGCAGATAACTCTTTTAAAACCTGTCATGTTGTCAAGTTTTAGTAGCATTAGAAGCTAATCTTTGCTTATGCATTGATAAAATGAGTCAGGGTTTGACACTAAGGTGCAGTACCATGTACTATTCTCTTCACTGTGGCAGAACTGAAAATTTAAAAGTTTTACCTAAGCACTGTCCTAGAAGTAGTCTGATTATTTAGTCAGTTTCTAAGTACCAAATAGATTGCTTCAAATGTCTATGCAGTATGCATGTAGTGTTCTAACATACTATACACTTGTCTTTTACACCTTCAATTCCCTAGTCAGTATCCATACACTTACAGGAAACACCCTGTCACTCCCTTTGCAGTCCTCTAGTGACCCATTCAACACCATGTACTAATCCATTCACTGTGCCAAAACCCAAACACTTATAAATTCACCAAGACACTCTCTCTCCAGTACTCTAATGATTCAGTCACTGCCTAAGTATTCATGCACTGAGTCAGGCCTTAGCACATGGACTTCTCCAAACCCATATCCACTATGCATGCAGTCCTCTAACCACCTACACACTTGTCTTTCACACCTTCAATTCCCCAGTCAGTATCCATACACTTCCAGCAAACACCCTGTCACTCCCCTTGCACTCCTCTAGTGACCTTATTAAGCATCATGTACTAATCCATTCACTGCGTCAACCCTAATAAATTCACCCAGGCACTCTCCTTGCAGTACTCTAATCATTCAGTCAGTATCCAGGTACTCATCCAGTGACCTAGGCCTTAGTATATGGACTGCTTCAAACCCCTATCCACTATGCATACAGTCCTCTAACCACCTACATAATTGTCTATCACACCTTCAATTCCCTAGTCAGTATCCATACACTTCCAGGAAACACCCTGTCACTCCCTTTGCAGTCTTCTAGTGACCCATTCAGCATCATGTACTAATCCATTCACTGTGCGAAAAGCCTAGCACTTATAAATTCACCTAGGCACTCTCCTTGCTGTACTCTAATCATTCAGTCAGTAACCAAGTAGTCATGCAGTGAGCCAGGCCTTAGCACATGGACTGCTTTAAATGCCTATGCAGTATTAATGCAGTCCTCTAATCACCTACACAGTTGTGTTTCACACCTTCAATTCCCTAGTTAGTATTCATACTTTTCTAGCAAACACCCTGTCACTCACCCAGTGTGTCTCCTTATAGTACTGTAATCATTTAGTCAGTTAGCATGTAGAGTTTTAGTGAGGTAGGCTTTAGGGCATGAACTTCTTCAAAGTAGTATGCACTATGCATGTAGTGTTTTAACCATTGTCACACTTGTGGTTCAGGGACATAGTTTCTTAGTCAGTATTTATATAAAATGTGTTTGTACAGTAATGGAATAGTATAATTTTGAAAGTTATTAATAAACATGTATTTGTGATTCTTTTTTACAGATACAGAACAGGAGTGTTTCTCATCTGTTTGCACTCTTCTCGTGCAGGATTGTTTGGATGAAGGGTGCTTAGGTGTTTCATCATACTTGCTGTGCCGCATGAGTATTTTTTGTTAGGATCCCCTCGTAACAGAACTCTTTTGAAAATCTTGTGCATGCGAAAGGTGGTATTGGTCTTTGTTTGCCCCTCGAGAAAAGTAGAAAATTTCCACATCACTGAAGGAAAACTTTAGATTTGGTGAATATTTTATAGCGACATCATTTACAGTTTTTGTAAGTTGAAGTTAAAAAATTTTGTTAGCTGTGTGCATTTTATATTTCTGTGATTTGTATTTTGAGAATGGCATGTTGTTTTTTTTTTAACAATCTTTGAGATTGTGTTTGTTTTTTTGCCCGCTGTTAAGTGATGAGTAAGATTGAAATCACTATTTTTAGTGAAATTTAATATATTCTGAGAACAGCAAAAAAAGGCAAAAAAAATGACTTTGTGGAAATTATGCTACGTTGTAAAAAATGTATTATTACATGTTATAATTTTTATTCCTTTTCTTTCACAGATCCAAATTTTAAAATAAGCAATTTATATGAAATGATATTTGAATGAAAAACTGAAATAAATGTATACCATTTTTTATTCCTATTACTGTGAAGGTAAGTTTAACTAAGTCTCAATATGCAGACTGAAGAGGCCTGCAAGAAGCTACAAAGTTGAAACACGTTTCTAAAAACACTCTGTTTATGTAGTTTTGAAATCTGACCATAATCAGATATCATGTGACCTGCAAAAAAAAGAGATTTGAGGGGTTCATAATATTTCACCTTTTTAGCTGTTGAAGGACCGCAATCATTTCAATCATTCTTCTTTGAACATCTTTGCAGACAAAACTCTGTGCTTACCTTCTATCATTCGCAAGGAAATTTAAAAATGGAAATATGTCACTTTTTGTAACATAGTTATTGTGCAAGATACTCTTTTATATTTACAAAGAGAGGAAAAGGCACTCTGTGCACTTTTTATACTCCATGTAAATATAACCTCATCATGCACACCACTTTGTGTTGAAAGGGTGTTCTATAAGTGTTGTTGTGCATGATTGCACTTAATACTCATAGAACAAGACACATGTCTAGATTGATCAGAAATCATAAATCTCGATATGTGTGTGAATGCTGCACCATTTTAAATTTGGTGTAGGAAAGCACAACAAGGAGAATTGTTTTAATTTCTCCACATTTTTATATCTTCAATGCATGCTGAAATGTTCAGCGTACATTGAAGAAGAAAAATGCATTTTCTCATTATTTTTGTGCATGAAGGTGTGTCTTCCTGCAGAAAAACAAACAGCACATGACACAGATATCCTTGCACTATGGTGCAAGGGTGCCTGTGTCACCACATGGCTGCAGTTTAAGCAGCCATGCAGAGAGAAGCATAGATTTGCAACATAATTATGTACATATGTTGCATCCCTGTGCTTCGGAAGTACTACAGCACACTGCAGTTAAAGAGGTTACTGTGTGATGCTGCAGCACTTCCTCATAGTTCTGCACTTATACATTCACCATAAGCTACTAATGCATTCATTCAGTCAATTACATACTAAACATACATTCATCTAAACTAACACTAACAAAGAAATTTAGCTATTTTTTTAAAACAGGAAAGTTAGTTCTTACAAGAACTTATTTTTTTCTTCTTTCTTCTTTTATATTTTTTGGGGGGTTTTCTGAACAATTTTTAATTTTTGGGGGTTTTTCTGCAAAAAAAAACAACTAAAAAAATTAGGAGAAACCAAACAATGAACTTCAAATAAAATTTTTTTTAAAAACTAGCAAATGTGACTTTCTTGCCGGCAGATCAGATCGATCGACTGCTCACCATAGCACAAAGTATTATTGCACTTAGTGCGGAGCACTTTTCAAAATTGAAATTGAGGACGGATGTCCAAGGTTTGGGCTGATGGATGCACTCTTGATGTGCTCGGCTGTGATGAGGTGGATGGCGCAGGAGCAGGAGTGTTTCTCATACGTCGGCACTCTTCTCGTGCAAGATTGTTTGGATGAAGGGTCCTCATGTGCTTCATCATACCTGCCGTGCCGCAAGAGTATTTCTTGTTAGGATCCCCTTTCGAAGGTGGCATTGGTCTTATTCTGCCCCTCTGGAAAAGTAAAAAATTTCCACTCCACTGAAGAAAAACGTTTTTTAGGTGGTGCCTCCGGCAAAAATTCATCCTCAGAAGTATGAGGTGATGCAGGTGAAGCCTGCTGCCCTGAAGCCAGTTTTGGTTGAAAAAACTTAGAGCTAAGTCTAAACTTAGTCTAAAAAATCTTCTTCTCTCCAAAGAGATGGTGCTCTAAAGAAGGTCAAAAAAGAATAATTGAAATGGGTGGGGTCTTTCAATAATTAGAAGAGGAAGTGTAATGAACCAATAAAATCTCTTTTTTTGCAGGTCACATGGGATCAGCGCACCGTGCGCTTATGCAGCATGCTGCCAGCGTGCATCCGCGAAATTGAATACAAAAATATTATAGGATTAGATGTAAAAATATATTCGTTTTAAGACTAGTTTAGAGTTTGTCTTCAATTAATATTCACATGAAATACATACATACGTTTTTTAAAATGTTAAATACTTCGCGGGATCCGCGCACCTACCGCGTCATAGACGCAGATGACGCATCACGGAAGCGCGTAAATATCGCGTTACGTACATCGAACGTGTCGCGTATAGGCTGGGAGTCACGTACCTGTTGCATTGCGATCGCGCACTAAACACGTACCCGACTCGTACTATGCGCGGATGCTATCGCGTAGGGATCGAGAACAGAACGCATAGGGTGCGCGGATCCAAAAACATTGAAAAAAATATATAAAATACAGTTTTGAACATATAGTTAAAAAAATATTTTGAAAAATATAAAAAAATATGTTTGTAAAACCCATTAAGTTCAAATAACATTTTTTAATTTTTAAAAGAATTAATTGAAAAAATAAGTTTAAAAAATGGTGATAAAAAAGTATTTAAAAATAAAGATAATTAATGAAATTGACACACTGAATTTGAACAATATAGAAATCCAATCAAAATCATTAAACATGATATCTTCAGAGATAAGTTATAGATAGGAATTAGCATTTAAAAGACCTTTGAAATTCACTGAAAAACCATAGGTTTCATGCACGTTAAAGTTAGGAATTGTCATTTAAAAAACCTTTGAAATTCACTGAAAAAACCAAAGGTTTCAGGGGCGTTATAGTTAGGAATTGGCATTTAAAAATCCTTAGATATTCACTAAAAAAACCATAGGTTTCAGGGGCGTTATAGTTAGCTTGACATTTCCCTCGTACAAAACCCTAGAAATTTCCCTGTTAAAGTTAGTTCAGCTAACGTGAACTCGCGCCCCCGCAATGCACTGCTGATGACGTCACATATTACATCACTCATGACATGGTCAGTGACATCACTGATGACATCACTAATGACATCTCAAATGACATCACTGATGACATCACTGATGATGTCATCCATGTAATAAATTAGTGCATCTTCTCACACCCTAATATAACCTTTGATACACCGACTCAAAATTTCAGATGGCCATTTTGAAAACCATAGATACTCCAATACCAATAACTACATACCCACTCATTGACTTTTAGGCCTACATACATCTCCACTCACTCACATGTACAGTCACTCATACTTACAGTCACTCCGTACAGGACACTCACACACCGCCAATTATCCATTGAGGTACTGACACACCTAGTCAGTCATGCAAATAATTAATCACAGTCCAATTTACTCACCTATACAGTTAAGCACACTCAAGTTCACTTACTCATAAAAATACTAACAAATTCTGACACTCTTATACAATTACTAATACAAGCACACACTCATCCATGCAGGCACTCCCTCAATCACACACTCTCACATATAGACAGTTATATACTCTTACACACATATACACTGCGTTTCACATATGTAGTTACTGACACATGTACAACTGAGATATACATTCAATCACTAACACACTCATACATACACTTACCCAACCACACAGTCCATCACAGTTGCACTCTTAAAACCATGCACCATAGAATCACCCACTCACACATCTATACACAGAGTCACATACACCCTACCCACACAAACACTCAGGCACCCATACAGATACTGAGACAACCAATCAATAACCCATATATACACATTCATATCGGTATTCACAAAACCATGCAGCCACTTATACACTAACACAAAGACACATACAGACATAGTTTAGTCACTAGTCTGCAGTAAGATACATTTAATGTCTCACTTATAGAGTCAGTTACGCACCTAGAAAATCATCCATTCACATACTTGTACACCCACTCATTCTTCAACAAGCCTTTCAATATATATATTAAACATATTAAAACTTTACAGAAACACAGACTCACTGGATGACGTCATCAGTGACGTCATCAGTGATGTCATCAGTGATGTCACTGACCATGTCATGAGTGATGTAATATGTGACGTCATCAGCAGTGCATTGCGGGGGCGCGAGTTATAGTTAGCTGAACTAACTATAACGGGGGAATTTCTAGGGTTTTGTACGAGGGAAATGTCCAGCTAACTATAACGCCCCTGAAACCTGTGTTTTTTTTAGCGAATTTCTAAGGTTTTTTAAATGCCAATTCCTAACTATAACGTCCCTGAAACCTTTGGTTTTTTCAGTGAATATATATATATATATATATATTACCTACTGGCGGTCGCCAGTAGGTAGTTATAGTTAGGACCACGTTTCCATAGGAAAACCTCAACATTCTATTTTGAATAACTTTGGCGCCGGTCGACGAATCCTTGCGAATTTCTCAAAATAGGTGGGGCGCTACGCTCCGCTCCTACCCTGAAAGTCTCGGGGGGATCCGTCAAGCGGGGGCTGAGATAAAAGGGGGGTCCCAAAACGCGTTTTTCCCATGCATTTTTCCATAGGACCTTTAGAACGAGCTACAGCCCGAACGGCTGAACAGAATTACTCAAAATTTGGCAGAGAGGTAGTACCTAGGTCAAGGAAGTGCCTTTTGTAGGTTTGGTGTAAATCTGTTCAGTAGATTCTGAGAAAATAGCCTTTAAATCAATATATATATCTGAGCCCGCTTACGGTACGCTTACCGTACGCTTACGGTAAGCGTACGGTGGCGTGCGCGAGCGCGATTCTGATTGGCTCTTAGATCTTAGTAAACATTCGAATCGGCCGAAACCAGGAAGCGGCGGCCGCCATTTTGTGTATTTCACTCTGAAAAAAAAGAGTGAAAACAAGGAAAGGGGGCAATGAGGAGAGTTACAGACACCCTAACATTTGTAAGGGGGTCAAAGAAGGACAGAAAAGTACAAAGAAAACATTTATTGATTTTAAAAAAAATCACGGGGTACGCGTACGGTAAGCTTACGGTAAGCGTACGGTAGAAAAAAAAAAAAAAAAAATGAAAATCAGATTTAAGTGTTTAGATATTAGGGGGCTCTAAAAAGAGCCGTTGTGTTTATGAAATGATTTTTTAGTGGTACCTACAAGTAAGTACCGATGCAGAGTCTAAGGTTCAAGAGGAAGACTCTGTTCCCTTCATCATTGAAGTGCACACCATCTCCTCTATAAATGTCTTGCATGTCATAACGCAAGTTGTTGTGGTAAATGGCACCCATACCATAGTCACGGAGGAAAGCAGAAACAGATTTGTTGACGTGCTTTCTTGCTTTGTCATCGCACCGCGTGCCCACCGTGCGTGCACGGCACTAACTGCGTAAAGTGGGCGCGCGGTGCGCGAAGCGCACCGCGTGCTCACCGTGCGCGCACGGTGCGCGAAGCGCACCGTGCGCGCACGGAACGAACTGCGTTAAGTGGGCGCGCACGCCACGAATGGCGTAAAGTAACTTAGCATTTAAAAAACCGTACAAATTCACTGAAAAAACCATAGGTTTCACACACGTTATAGTTAGGAATTAGCATTTAAAAAACCTTGCAAATTCACTGAAAAAACCATAGGTTTCACACATGTTATAGTTAGCGGAAATTTTACTGATAAAAAACCAATGAAATTCCCCCGTTATAGTTAGTGCAGGCAACTATAACTCACGCGACCGCAATCTTCTGCTGATGACATATGTGTCTTTATGAAAAAAAAATATTTGTAATATATGTATAGCTAAAAATGTATGGAAGAAGACATGGGCAAATAAGTGTCTAAATACAGTATTAGCATCAGCAGAGGATTGCGGTCGCGTGAGTTATAGTTGCCTGCACTAACTATAACGGGGGAATTTCATTGGTTTTTTATCAGTAAAATTTCCGCTAACTATAACATGTGTGAAACCTATGGTTTTTTCAGTGAATATATATATATATATATATATATAGGTATATATATATATATATATATATTCACTGAAAAAAACATAGGTTTCAGGCACCTTATAGTTAGAAATTAGCATTTAAAAAACCTTTGAAATTCACTGAAAAAAACATAGGTTTCAGGGATGTTATAGTTATTTGGACAATTCACTCATAGAAAACCATATAAATTCCCCTGTTATAGTTAGTTGAGCTAACTATAACTAGCGCCTCTGCAATGCACTGCTGATGTCGTCAGACATTACATCATTCATGACATGGTCAGTGACATCACTGATGACATCTCAAATGACATCACTGATGACATCACTGATGACATCATCCAGGTGAATGTGTAATTCTATAAAATGTAAATATGTTTTATAAATATATATATATATGCCAAGGTGTATTGAAGAATGAAAGGGTGTATAAGAGTCAGGATGGATGATTAAGTAGGTGTGTTACTGACTGTATAAGTGAGTGATTCATTGTGTCTTGCTTAATTCATGTGTTAGCGGCTGATACAGACATTCACACAGTTTAGGTTGTCAGTTGGTGTGTAAGCAGTTCCATGGTTTGGTTAGCAACTAAATGAGGATCTATATGAGCTATTGATTGCATGTCTGAGTACCTGTATGGGTGCCTGAGTGTCTGTGTAGGTGGGTGGGGGGTGTGACTCTGTGCATAGATGTGTGAGTGGATAATTCACTGGGTATATGTGTTCAAGTCTATATCTGTGAAGGGCTGTATCGCTGGGTGAGTGTGTGTATGAGTGTCTTCGTGAGTGAATGGATGCCTCAGTGGCACATGTGTGAGTAACTCCATATGTGAAAGACAGTATATTTGAGTGTTAGACTGTATAAATGACTATATGCGAGAGTGAGTGATTGTGAGAGTGCCTGTATGGATCAGTGTGTGCTTGTATTAGTTATTGTATTAGAGTGTAAGTATGTGTTAGTATATGTTTAAATAAGTGATGTGGTGTATAACTGTACAGGTGAGTAAATGAAAGTGTGAATGATTATTTCCATTACTGACTAGGTGTGTGAATAACTCTATGCATGAGAGGTAGTGTGTGAGTTTCTGTATAGATATGTGACTGGATTTAATAATGCTGTATTGATGGCTAACTGTATGTATGAGTGACTGTATGGGTGAATGAATGGATGTGTGTGTAGACCTAGGATTTAGTGAGTGGATATGTACTAACTGGTATGAGTGTGTTCATGGTTTCAAAAATTATAGTCTGTATTTTAGAGTGGGTGTATCAAGTGTTATATTAGGGTCTGTTCTGCTCGATTTTCCCGGCCTTCTTGTGTTAACAAGTGATTGAATGTGACTTCAGTCTCTTACCATTCAAGCCTAAGGGTTAGAGTAGTGAATGGAGCCTATTTACTAGGCACTTCGACATGATTCTGTGCTCTTCCCCATAGATCAGGGCTTGCACACATAGCCTAGGGGATAGATTTGTTAGTATTAGGGATAACCTGTCCTGTAGTGAGGGTATTTCATGGAGCTGTGCTGAATTCAGGCCTGGTAGGCCTCAAACGGGAGAGACTCCATCTTTCTTTCTGCTCCGGCAGCTTGGGATTCTTCTAGGTCAAGAGTAATGTTTTAGTTATGAGGTGTTATTCGCTTGGAGAGAACCAGTTCAGGCCGGCCCTTATCGAAGGATTGTATTTTTCTTCATGCCGAAGACACTACATCAGGCCGGCCGGCTGGGAACGTGTCCTTGGTACGGGGAGGTACGAGAATTTGGTGGGCGGCAGGTTACGGGCCGGAATTTTCCTTGAGGAAATGCACCTCTATATTAGTGAAAGTCTGAGGCAGTTACATGTTCAGTCTGTAGGCGGCATCTAGCCGTTAGCAGTAAAGCTACTACTTATTCCAGGGAAGACAGACGCCATCTTGAAGGCGGAGAAGAACTGAGAGACAGATGCTTTCCTAACAGAAGAGCCAGAGAGGAGAGAGTAGCCGATAAGGAAGAGGTCCCAGTGACTCGGAGAAGGGTGATTCCAGGCGAGCCGAGGCACAGACGAGAAGGGAACCTAGATGACCACTGAGTGCAGGCTACATACTACTAAGGTGATGTCGACCCTTTCTTATTAGAGTGTATAACTTAATCTTTCACTTTTCTTTGCAGGTTATGTGTTATATCGTAATGTTATGTGATTGTGTATGTAATGAGTAATAAAGTATCCAGTTTGTAGTGAACCGACATGTGATGCGTGTTCTTGTATAAGAGGGTAGCCTATTCTTCTAGTCAGCTGTGGCTACATGAACAGATGTTAACCCTGATCAGGTAAGTGGTAACTGAATAAAGGAAAGAGGAGCCCCTCAAACCTGAGAACAGGCTATGCCCGAACTGGCAATCCTTGTGTGATCTGATGAATAGTGAGACTGATTCCCTTTTTGTATGTTATGGTGATCATAGGATGAACTGTCGTATGAGACTGCCGTCTAGGTAGAGAGGTCTGGGTTCGTATGGGACCGCGAGGCCGCCACTTGTGATACTGCCGTATGGGCAGAGAGGTCTGGGTTTGTATGGGACCGCGAGGCTGCCACCTGTGATACTGTCGTATGGGCAGAGAGGTCTGGATCCGTATGGGATCGCGAGGCCGCCGATTGTGCCGATTGTGCCGATTGTGCTGAGACTGCCGCCTGGGTAGAGAGGTCTGGGTTTGTATGGGACCGCGAGGCCGCCACTTGTGATACTGTCGTATGGGCAGAGAGGTCTGGGTTCGTATGGGACCGCGAGGCCGCCACTTGTGATACTGTCGTATGGGCAGAGAGGTCTGGGTTTGTATGGGACCGCGAGGCCGCCACCTGTGATACTGTCGTATGGGCAGAGAGGTCTGGATCCGTATGGGATCGCGAGGCCGCCGATTGTGCTGAGACTGCCGCCTGGGTAGAGAGGTCTGGGTTCGTATGGGACCGCGAGGCCGCCACCTGTGATACTGTCGTATGGGCAGAGAGGTCTGGATCCGTATGGGATCGCGAGGCCGCCGATTGTGCTGAGACTGCCGCCTGGGTAGAGAGGTCTGGGTTCGTATGGGACCGCGAGGCCGCCACTTGTGATACTGTCGTATGGGCAGAGAGGTCTGGGTTCGTATGGGACCGCGAGGCCGCCACTTGTGATACTGTCGTATGGGCAGAGAGGTCTGGGTTTGTATGGGACCACGAGGCCGCCACCTGTAATACTGTCGTATGGGCAGAGAGGTCTGGATCCGTATGGGATCGCGAGGCCGCCGATTGTGAGGTCTTGGTATACATAGTAGGAATCCCCTGTCCTTAGGTGATAGATATATGTGGTTGCAGGATTGTAAATAGGTTCTAGGGAGGGGGTAACGTTCTGGCTGGGTTAGTGAGGCTCTGATGAGCGGGTTCTATCTGATCCGAAAACCCAGAACATTTGGCGTCACGAACCGTTTACGAAACCTGTGTGCGTTATGGTTGTATCGTGTTTGCCTTCGGCGCGTGCGTGGTTTTGTTTCTATATTATTTGTATATACCTGCGTGTAGTTTTCTTTTCTCTTTCTTCTTTTTCTTTTTCTCTTTTTCTTTCTTTTCAAAGATGTTTTCTAGAAAGTTGAAATCTACTTTTAAGTTGCCCGTTGATATTCCCGGCTGGGATTCAACGCCTTATGAAGCCTTAGCCCGTGAGTGGGCTGATTCTACTGGTTTGAGTGAGAATTGGAATTCTTTTTTGGAGCTGGCGGAGCCGGCTAATGTGATTACTTGTTTACAGAAGGCGCCGGTATCTAAGGGTGATGAGCTTCCCGTTTTGGGGCGCAGAGGTTGGATTGTTCTGTCTGCGTACAGGATCCTGCATGAGAGGTTGTTGAAGTTACAGAATGTGCATAAGGATGTGGAAGCGAACTTTGTTGAGATTCAGAATGCTCATACTTTGTTGTGGTGTCAAAATAAGTTGCTTGCTGACAAACTTGAGACGTACCAAACTATTGCCGAGAGGGCGGCTGTGCGAATTGCTCGTTATAAATACAAGAATCGGCGTGGTCGGGTTTCGACGCGGAAGGTGCGTCTGGTCGTGGCGAAAGCCGGACTGGATTGGAATCCTGATGAATGGGATGGTAATATCTGGAACTCGAGTGATTCTCCTTCCTCGGGTGAGGAGTCTGCCAAGCGCGAGTCCTCTCGCTCCGGCCGTGCTTGTAAATCTGCTTCTTGCGCCTCTGATGGTGCACCCCGTGATTGCGCTCGTCCTTCGAGCGGGGTCGATGCTTCTTCCACTGCTTGTTCCTCTACGTGTACTGGTCGAGCTCCTTGTGATGCTCATCCCGCGGTCTCGGCGCATCCAGTTTTTCGACGGAAGGTGCAGCAGGCTCCCGGTGCTCCGAATGGTATTGCTTTAGACTCTTTGGAGGATTTTACTCAACAAGAAATTAGTGATATTTTGCAGCGATTTCGACAGCGAGTTGGTGAGCCCTTGCTCACATGGATGGTGCGCCTTTATGAACTGGGCGCTGCTGGCATTATGCTGGATGCTGGCGATTGTTTGAAGTTTTGTTCCTTGAGTTCGGATTCTACTGTACAGGATCATTTTCGTAACTTTAATGGTGGTGGTCAAATTTCTTTGCTTCAATTGGCGACTGAGGGTTGTAATCAAAAATATCCTACTGAGTCTGACTGGCCTCTGAATGACAAACCGTGGTATACTTTGCGCGATGCTGCGCAACGTCTCAAAGAGGAGGTGATGAAAACGGCAATTTTTCTGAATACTGCTGACCGGTTGCTTGATGGTTTCTTAACATCTTCTGTGCGGAATCGTATTATTCGTTCTTCCCCTGTTGCTTATAAGCAGGTCATGATGACTTTATTGATTAATCAGACTGGTAACATGTTATCTGTGGTGCTGGAATCGGTATGCCAACTCGTTGAGTTGGGTGAGTGGTTTAAACCTGAACGGCAGTCCCGGCCTGACACTCGTACTCCTGGTGACAATAAACTTACTAGACGTGATATGTTTTTTGGTCTTATGGCCGATGGTGTGCGGAAGGAGGACATTGATGGTGAGACTACTTCTCGTTTGTGGGAAATGTTTCACAAACGTGGCTTGGATCGAAAGGAGGGTGCCCGGCGTGTTCGGACAACTGAGTATGATCGTGGTTTTTCTGACGGTAGCGGTGATGACGACCGCCGTGGGCGCTCTGATCGTCGTGATGATCGACGTTATGCGCGTGATTTGTCCCCCCGTCGTGAGAGAGACAGGGAGAGAGAGGGGGAAAGAGAGAGGGGGAGAGATGATTATGTTAACAGCAGACGTAGAGATGATAGGGATCAATCCCCTGAGTTGAGAAGGAGAGAGGATCGACACATATTGGCCGATCGAAACCCGCAGTACAATGCAGGGAACAGTAATCCATTTCGTAATGGAGATGGATATGAACAGGAGGTATCGATACCTAGGAACCGTGAGAGTCTTTATCCTGATTTATCCTGGTACACAGAACACAATAAAAAGGACTAGGAAATAGGTCAAGCTCCAGTACACAGATGGGCTCACAGAGATAATAGACCCTATGTAGATATTGATATTTATTGGAGACATCGTAATATCCAAAGGGCCCGAGCATTGGTAGATACCGGAGCGGAGGCCACTCTTATTCATGGAAAATCAAAGAAGTTTAAAGGTCAGCCTTTTACAATTACCGGATTAGGTGGAAAGGAAACTCCCGCAGTTCAAACCTTACTTGAAATGAGAATAGGTAGAATTCCTAGAAAAGAATACTCTGTATTAGTGGTGCCACTCTTAGAATTCATAATTGGAATTGATATTTTGAAAGGAATGACTTTGCACTTAGATGATGGATGTTACCAATTTGGAACTAAACATTATATATCGTCCAGGCCTGTACGGGTTGGTCGTTTAAGAATGCCCCCCATAAAAGTTCCCCAGGCGACAAAAGTGGTTCGTCAGAAGCAGTATCGTATTCCAGGTGGTCATGAAGAGATTAGTACCACTATTCAGGAGTTGGTGGATGCAGGAGTTATAACCCCAGTTACTTCTGCTTGGAATAATCCTGTTTGGCCTGTACGTAAGAGTGATAATTCTTGGCGCATGACTGTTGATTATCGAGAATTGAATAGACACACACCCTCTTTGACTGTTGCAGTACCGGATGTTATTACCCTAATTGAAAGAATCCAGAAACATCCAGGTACATGGTATGCGTCCATTGATATTGCTAATGCTTTCTTCTCGATTCCGATTGCCCCTGAGTGTCAGGAACAATTCAGTTTTACGTGGAACGGGCGTCAGATGACGTTTAGAAGTCTTCCTCAGGGCTATGTGCATAGTCCTACGATATGTCACCGGCTGGTGGCAGAGCATCTGGCTGAGGTACCAGTTCATCCACAAATTCAGATATGTCACTATATTGATGATATTTTGATCCAAGGTGAATCACAAGAGGAAGTTCAGACCCAATTGGATAGAGTCATTGAGTGCTTGCGTGAGAAAGGTTGGGAAATCAACCCGGATAAATTACAAGGTCCGTCCCAGGCTGTGAAATTTTTGGGTATTAATTGGCATGAAGGGCACCGAGAAGTGATCCCTCAGGTTAAACAGAAAATTCTTGATTTTGCAGCTCCGAGAAATAGGAAAGAAGCCCAAAGCTTCATTGGTTTGTTTGGATTTTGGCGCCAGCATATTCCTCATTTGAGTCAAATATTGGCCCCTTTGTACCAGGTCACTCGTAAAAAGAATGCATTTGAATGGGGTAAACCACAGCAAGATGCGTTCAGTCTGGCAAAAGAAGCAATTCAGCATGCTCTGGATTTATGGCCTGTATGTGATGGTGATGTGGATTTGAATGTGTCTGTACAAGGCCTTTATGCGAATTGGAGTTTGTGGCAGAAACAAGGCAAGAGTAGAGTACCGTTAGGTTTCTGGACCAAAAAGTTACCTGATGCTGGTGAGCGTTATACACCTTTTGAGAAACAGCTACTTGCATGTTATTGGGCTCTGGTGGATACCGAGCAATTGACTTTGGGACATGATATAGTTTTGCGACCTGAAATTCCTATCATGCAGTGGGTTATGAGTTCGCCGAAAACTCACCGAATTGGACACGCTCAAGAGGCGAGTGTGATTAAATGGAAATGGTATATACAAGACAGGGCACGTGTGGGACAAAAAGGAGTTGCATCTTTGCATGAGCAGGTGGCACGGGCGCCATCAACTGAAACTGAGAGTGAATGTTCCGTACCTTTAGTACAGGAATCTCCTGTTAAGTGGGGTAAACCTTTTGATGATTTGTCCGCAGAGGACAGAAACCATGTCTGGTTTACGGATGGTTCAGCAAGGTTCATAGGGACGAAACGGCATTGGAAGGCAGTGTCCTATAATCCGATCACACAAAAATTGCTGAGTACGACTGGTGAGGGTAAGAGCAGTCAATTTGCTGAACTCTATGCTGTTTATCAAGTTCTGAAACAAGAGTTACCTGGCACATGTCATATTTTTACCGATTCTTGGTCTACTGCCAATGGACTGGCAGTTTGGTTACCGACTTGGCATTCCCATAGTTGGAAAATCCATTCCAAAGAATTGTGGGGAAAAGAATTATGGCAGGAGATTTGGGAAATGCTCCCACAGAGTACTGTTACAATCTTCCATGTGGATGCTCATACCCCGATAGACTCTCTTGACAAATTCTTTCATAACATTGCAGATGAGAAATCTAAAATTGCTGAGGCAGTGGTGGACACGCAAGATTCTGATATTGCGGGATTGGCGAAATGGGCCCACCAGAAAGCAGGACACTTTGGAGAAAAAGCCACTAGCAGGTGGGCTGCTGATCGAGGAATTTATATTCCCCTAGATTTAATTAAAAATGTTATTCTACATTGTCCCATTTGTCAGCATATCAGGCAGCGCAAAGTGCCCCAAATTGTTAAAGGTCATTTACATCGCGGGAAATTGCCCGCTCAGATTTGGCAGATTGATTACATTGGTCCACTTCCTATGAGTAGGAATTGTCAATATGTTTGCACCATTGTTGATACATACAGTGGCCTGTTGGTGGCCCTTCCCTGAAAGCAAGCTACCCAATTGAATACTATTAAAACATTGGAATTGATTATGATGTATTATGGTGTGCCATTCCAAATTCAATCTGATAATGCATCCCATTTTCGTGGAAGATTGGTACAGGAATTCTGTGTGGAAAACAATATTGAATGGGTGTTTCATATACCATATTATCCACAGGCCTCGGGTCTTGTGGAGAGGTTGAATGGCCTGCTAAAAGACCAACTGCGCAAATTAACAGATGACAAGTATAAGAATTGGCGAGATTTTTTGCCTCAAGCGCTATTGATTTTGAATAACTGTCCTTTTCTAAATGCTGAATCCCCACTTATGCGTTTGTTTCCTCCGGATGTTGATGCTAAGCCCAATGAGATCAGAGAGACTGTGATGTACTGGGAGATTACTCCCGGAGCTTTGGCTCCATGCAGAGCGACCCCAGGGTCGGCAGGTTTAGACTTGCATGCCATGGATGACACCATTATAAAAAGTAAAGATCGAGTCATCATTGAAACAGGTGTTGGTGTTCAGATACCACCTGGAAATTTCGGATTAATTGCCCCTAGATCGGGGCTGGCTGTAAAAGGCATTCAGGTGCTTGGAGGAATCATTGATAGTGATTATCAGGGAGAGATTAAGGTGCTCCTGCTGAATAGCAGTGAGGTTGACTTACTGATACATAAAACTGACCGAGTGGCTCAATTGCTAATAATGCCTGTGTTCAGCGGTGAGATCACAAAAGGCACTGCCCCAACGTTGCTAACGGTACGAGGCCAGAAAGGTTTTGGCTCCACAGATAATCCTGGGGCCAGAGTTTGGGTGCAGTCGCCTAAGAATCCCCCTGAACAAGCAGAAGTGATTGCAACCGGTCAAGACAACACCATTTTAGTTATGAGACCAGGGAAAGATAGCTGGGAAGCAGTCCCGGCTGACAAATGTTACTTACGAGAATGAATAATGCCTGTATTTGATTCTTTTTCAGATCATTCTTTGGACCGTTGCTGCAGGATGTGTCGGCGTTGGACTCCTTTTGGGATGGTACGATGAGAGAAGAGGGATCCCATCAAACCGGGCTGAGTTGAGAACCCGAGTGTCGCGTTCCTTCGCTGCGTGGGATTCGTCGGCAAACTTTTGGGTTACATTGGCCAAGCAAGTGACGAAGACCCCTCATTTCTGCTTGACACCGATGAGATCGGTAACTGATATATTGGCAACTTGTTTGGTTGCTGTCCCTGCTTCATTGGAGACTCTGACTCATATTTTTAATATAACAAATGCTCGCCCCAATGTTCTTCTGGGCGATTTCGCTGCCCATGAGTATTGCCCCTTGTGTACTGTACTGTCAGACCCGATACCGCCTGTCCAGTCCCAAATAGTTACCTATAATATCACACAAGGTGATTTATGTTTTTTCCTTACTTGTGATCCTAGTGCGATTTCTGAATGTATGCGTTTAAAATTGAAAGGTGCCACTTCATTCACCGCTCATGAACGAACTTTGTGCTTTCAAAGGACACCGAAAACATGTACTTCTGTTCAGAATAACATGACTTGCAAGAGTATGGTAGTTACCCCCAGTCACTATCGCACGATGTTACTACCTGCCGGATGGCTTTTCTCATGTGGTAATACTTCCTGGCCATATATCCCCGCAAATATTTCTGGAGGCCCTTGTGCCATTACTAGACTGAGCCTACTCATGTTCTCGTCACATCCGAATGCCAACTCTCGCGTGATCCGAGATACAGTGAGGTTACAGGAGGATTGTGACTCATCTTTGCATTTATATTCCAAGTCTGAATACCTTAGCCTGGCTGTTTCAATTGTTGGTGTTCCTGCTCTGGCAGTTTATAATGCCAAATCTATTGGGAAAATGGCCTGCTGGATGGTAAAATCCATCAATCATACTTCTACAATCCTGTCTGACATGCTATTAGACGCCCAGGGTGAACGAAGGGCTATCTTACAAAATCGAGCGGCCATTGATTATCTTTTGCTTAAACATGGACACGATTGTTCTGATTTTGAGGGTCTTTGTTGTTTCAACTTGTCGGATCATACAAAATCCATTCAGGTTCACATTGACAAATTACATGACTTGACAGAAGAAGTTAGAAAACACATTGACCAGGGCTGGTTTGACTGGCTCTTTAATTGGTTACCTGATTTGCATTTGTTACGTCAAATATTAGGAGGTATTCTGATTACTATCGGCATTTTGATTTCTATCTGTTGCTTTATTCAGTGTATTCCTTCACTACTTCAATTCGGCACACCTGGTACTAGACATAGATCAGTTAGTCTTGTTTCATATTATTCTTCCACAGATATTAGTTCTGTTTAATGAATGTATAATAGACTGAAGTCAAGGGTGAAATGTTCTGCTCGATTTTCCCGGCCTTCTTGTGTTAACAAGTGATTGAATGTGACTTCAGTCTCTTACCATTCAAGCCTAAGGGTTAGAGTAGTGAATGGAGCCTATTTACTAGGCACTTCGACATGATTCTGTGCTCTTCCCCATAGATCAGGGCTTGCACACATAGCCTAGGGGATAGATTCGTTAGTATTAGGGATAACCTGTCCTGTAGTGAGGGTATTTCATGGAGCTGTGCTGAATTCAGGCCTGGTAGGCCTCAAACAGGAGAGACTCCATCTTTCTTTCTGCTCCGGCAGCTTGGGATTCTTCTAGGTCAAGAGTAATGTTTTAGTTATGAGGTGTTATTCGCTTGGAGAGAACCGGTTCAGGCCGGCCCTTATCGAAGGATTGTATTTTTCTTCATGCCGAAGACACTACATCAGGCCGGCCGGCTGGGAACGTGTCCTTGGTACGGGGAGGTACGAGAATTTGGTGGGCGGCAGGTTACGGGCCGGAATTTTCCATGAGGAAATGCACCTCTATATTAGTGAAAGTCTGAGGCAGTTACATGTTCAGTCTGTAGGCGGCATCTAGCCGTTAGCAGTAAAGCTACTACTTATTCCAGGGAAGACAGACGCCATCTTGAAGGCGGAGAAGAACTGAGAGACAGATGCTTTCCTAACAGAAGAGCCAGAGAGGAGAGAGTAGCCGATAAGGAAGAGGTCCCAGTGACTCGGAGAAGGGTGATTCCAGGCGAGCCGAGGCACAGACGAGAAGGGAACCTAGATGACCACTGAGTGCAGGCTACATACTACTAAGGTGATGTCGACCCTTTCTTATTAGAGTGTATAACTTAATCTTTCACTTTCCTTTGCAGGTTATGTGTTATATCGTAATGTTATGTGATTGTGTATGTAATGAGTAATAAAGTATCCAGTTTGTAGTGAACCGACATGTGATGCGTGTTCTTGTATAAGAGGGTAGCCTATTCTTCTAGTCAGCTGTGGCTACATGAACAGATGTTAACCCTGATCAGGTAAGTGGTAACTGAATAAAGGAAAGAGGAGCCCCTCGAACCTGAGAACAGGCTATGCCCGAACTGGCAATCCTTGTGTGATCTGATGAATAGTGAGACTGATTCCCTTTTTGTATGTTATGGTGATCATAGGATGAACTGTCGTATGAGACTGCCGTCTAGGTAGAGAGGTCTGGGTTCGTATGGGACCGCGAGGCCGCCACTTGTGATACTGTCGTATGGGCAGAGAGGTCTGGGTTTGTATGGGACCGCGAGGCCGCCACCTGTGATACTGTCGTATGGGCAGAGAGGTCTGGATCTGTATGGGATCGCGAGGCCGCCGATTGTGCCGATTGTGCTGAGACTGCCGCCTGGGTAGAGAGGTCTGGGTTCGTATGGGACCGCGAGGCCGCCACTTGTGATACTGTCGTATGGGCAGAGAGGTCTGGGTTCGTATGGGACCGCGAGGCCGCCACTTGTGATACTGTCGTATGGGTAGAGAGGTCTGGGTTCGTATGGGACCGCGAGGCCGCCACCTGTGATACTGTCGTATGGGCAGAGAGGTCTGGATCCGTATGGGATCGCGAGGCCGCCGATTGTGCTGAGACTGCCGCCTGGGTAGAGAGGTCTGGGTTCGTATGGGACCGCGAGGCCGCCACTTGTGATACTGTCGTATGGGCAGAGAGGTCTGGGTTCGTATGGGACCGCGAGGCCGCCACTTGTGATACTGTCGTATGGGCAGAGAGGTCTGGGTTTGTATGGGACCGCGAGGCCGCCACCTGTAATACTGTCGTATGGGCAGAGAGGTCTGGATCCGTATGGGATCGCGAGGCCGCCGATTGTGAGGTCTTGGTATACATAGTAGGAATCCCCTGTCCTTAGGTGATAGATATATGTGGTTGCAGGATTGTAAATAGGTTCTAGGGAGGGGGTAACGTTCTGGCTGGGTTAGTGAGGCTCTGATGAGCGGGTTCTATCTGATCCGAAAACCCAAGCAGAACAGGGTCTCATGAGGTACTTCAGATTTTGACGTGGACGATGCCATCAGTGATATCATCAGTGATGTCATTTGAGATGTCATCAGTGATGTCACTGACTATCAGTGATGTCACTGACTAAGAATGATGTAATATGTGACGTCATCAGCAATGCATTGTGGGGGCGCGACTTATAGTTAGCTCAACTAACTATAACAGGGGAATTTCTATATTTTTCTATGAGTGAAATGTCCAACTAACTATAACATCCCTGAAACCTATGTTTTTTTCAGTGAATTTCAAAGGTTTTTTAAATGCTAATTTCTAACTATAACGTGCCTGAAACCTATGGTTTTTCAGTGAATTTCGAAGGTTTTTTAAATGCCAATTTCTAACTATAACGTGCCTGAAACCTTTGTTTTTTTCTGTGAATTGCTAAGGTTTTCTAAATGCTAATTTCTAACTATAACGTGCCTGAAACCTATGTTTTTTTTCAGTGAATGTCAAAGGTTTTTAACATTTTAATTTCTAATTATAATGATCATTAAACCTATCTTTTTTTCTGTGTTTTTTAATTATCAACCCATTCTCAACTTGGTGAAAACTGCAAATCTCACCACTCTTCATCGATACCTTACGCCAACAAAATCGCCACAAATGAGAGCCACAACTAAAGCTAATGAAATGCAAAGTAGGCATTACCGTGCAATAAAAATACGAAAACACCATTTCCCCATATTTTCAATGACCAGCCAAATCTGCAATGTGATCCAAAAAGCAGGCAAAATGCCGAGTTAGCAGTAACAAATTAACATCAACCTTTAACTGATGTAAGGAGGTCGACTATCTACTCCGTGAATTGTACCCAACTCACAGCCACATCTAAAGACCAACACGTGATAGAGCTACTGACCATGCAGGTCAGACACGCAACAAGACCACAACACCCAGCGCCACCACCACCAGAACCTCCCCCCACACCACCCCCTACTACCACTGAGGCAGCGCAAAACAGGACAACAGACCTTCCCAAAAGGCCATGCCCCTCAGCCACACAATAGGTGAGTGTTGGGAGATGTGGCAAACAACTATATATGAAGGAGGCAAGTCACCCATCAACAATAAAGCACACAATGCCAAGTGTAATGCTGATGTGCTGCACAGACCTCACTATGCAAAGCACAAACTCCTCCATGTGGAGATATACTATTGATTCTTGTAGTGTAGTGCACAGTGGATGCAACCATGTTACCTCAGGCAGTGGGAAGATCTCGGTCATGTAACTGTATTGTCCCCCCCTGGAAGCAGAAGTGGAGTGGGCTGCTCCAACGTAACCCATTCCAGCGTAGGAGTATGAATAAATAGGCCAGACCCTAGGTGTGGTTCACTTGAGGGAATACCAGCGAGTCTGTCACAGCGGCAGCCCTCACCCTGTCATGTGGCTGCCGCAATAACTGCAGGCCTCCTCGACACAGGCCTCCTGCGAACCCAGCGGCACAGCACTGCAGACTTATGTCTGTACCGACTACTGCCTTCGATCTACACTGCAGACAGCAGCGCTCACAATTCAGATGCAGTGGCGATTGCAGATGTCGCAGTCCAGTTTGCAAGACACTTTGCTCCCAGTGCGGCCTGCCCAGACCACGCATTATCACAGGGTTGCGCACACGCTGTGTGCTTCAGGTACTACAAACTCACTGCACCATAAATCATCACCACATAGCCTCATCAAGGCACAATTCATTAGACAAAACACATTGCTGCAAGTGCATCCCGCCGGGACCATGAATCATCGCAGGTTGGGCACACGCTGAGTACTCCAGGTGCCACTAACTCTGCAGCTCAACTCAATGCCACATGGCTGTGCGCCCATCCTGACCGCTGCCTCCACCCTAGACTGGGGTTACACGGTTCACAATTCAAAATTAGTAGCGACGCAAATTGTGTAAGAGACTATAATGGGTTAAGAAGACCAAATGCTCTGAATCTGTGCAGCGCAAGTCAACGTCACCTGCCTGCCTGTGGGCCTTTGCTGACCGCTGCCTCCGGCCTACACTCTAGAAGACCGGTGACACATGGTGTCAACTAACCCTGTTCAACACAAGCCAATCCCATATGTGTAACTTTGTCCTGAGTCCTGAATAGCAGTGACCACAGCACAATACTCCCTTCGAGCAGTGAGGGGTATTTCCATATGGAAGGCCGGCGACACGTGGTGCCACTGAACCTGCACTATGCAGGCTTGTGGGGCTACCAATGTATGCACGTGGCTGTGGGCCCTTGCTCACCGCTACCTCTGGCCTACACTGTGGAAGACCGGCGACAAATGGTGCCACTAACCATCTTCAATACAAGCCGATCCCACATTTGGAACTGTGTACTAAGTCCTGAATGGTAGTGACCCCACCTCCGTGAGACAACCACAGAACCAGACACCCTTCGATGAGTAAAGGCATATTTCCATATGCAACGGCGGTGACACGTGGTGCCACTAACCCCGTTCAACACAAACCGAACAATCCCACATGTGGACTGTGTCCTGAGTCCTGAAGTGCAGTGACCCTAACTCCGTGTGACTACCACAGCACCAGACTCCCTTCAATCAGTGAGGCATATTTCCATATGCAACAGTGGTGATACATGGTACCGATAACTCTGTTCAGCACAAGCCGAACAATCCCATATGTGGAACTGTGTCCAGAGTCCTGAATGGTTGTGACCTCGAGACCATGGCAGTGACCACAGAAGCATACTCCCTCTGATTAGTTAGGCATATTTCATATGCAACGGCAGCGAGACGTGGTCAACAGAAGCCGATCCCACATGTGTAACTGTGTCTTGAGTCCTGAATGGCAGTCACCCCAAGTCCATGGCAGCGACCACAGCACCACATTCCCTTCAATCGGTGAGGCATATTTCGATATGCAAGGCCGGCAACACATAGTCCCACTAACCCTCTTTAACACAAGCCGATCCCACATGTGTAACTGTGTCCTGAGTCCTAAATAGCAGTCACCCCAAGTTCGTGGCAGCGACAACAGCACCACACTCCCTTTGATCAGTGAGGTGTATTTCCATATGCAACTACAGAATCCAGTAGGCAGCTAACTATCACAATCCTACACCCTACATATTATCCGTTTAGTATCAGCGCTTCAAGAAGATTTTTTTATATCATTTTTAGCTTTACTAAAATGACCAAATTAATCTTCAAGTGCAAACTAACATGGAATAGCAGTCTACACTACAGGCAGTACAGCTCGCAATAAGGCTCACAATGAAAATTATTTTTTCATTCATTAACTACAGAGTCCACTAGGCAAGTAACTATTACAGGCCTCAAATCTACATAATATCCTTTTAGTATCCTTTCTTCTTGAACATTTTTTATATCAGTTATAGCTTTAGTACAATCACCAAATTCATTTTCATGTACAAACAAACACTCAGCAGTCTACACTGTGGGAAGCAGACCTCGCAATTTGAATTTTGGACACGTGGTGCCAACTAACATTGTCCAACACAAGCCGATACCACACGTGTAACTGTGTCCTGAGTCCCCAATGGCAGTGACCCCAAGTCCATGGCAGCGACCACAGCACCAGACTCCTTTTGATCAGTGGGGCATATTTCGATATGCAATGCTGGCGACACGTAGTTCCACTAATCCTCTTTAACACAAGCTGATGCCACATGTGTAACTGTGTCCTGAGTCCTGAATGGCAGTGACCTCAACTTCGTGGCAGCGACCACAGCACCATACTCCTTTCAGTCTTATTTGTTGTTCTTTTCTTTTTATATGTAAATCTATACATGACTAAGATTCTTCTTTGTCCAACCGCACAGGGACAATTCCAGGCCCAAGAAGGTTGTTGAGGGTATAATGGCAATGTGGGAAGAGGGTGCGTTACCTGCTGATGTGGGAGAGGCAGCGTCAAAGTTGTATCTATCACAGAAAGAACTCCGATATGTTTTCACAAATGCCTCGGACAAATGCCAGCTGACGGACTGAATCACAAAATGGTTTTTCAATGCTTATGTAGTGTGAGTTATGAACAGTTCTCAGCCAGGCTCGCAGAGGGCCAGCTGCGGCGCTCGACTCACAGATGCAGTACTACGAACGGTCTGCGTTATTGTAGCTATCCCTGCCCTGTTCCGTCGTATGCCACGCCACGCCATACCACTGTGATTACGTTCCGACATTGGCCCCACATAGCTACCTGTCGCAGGCGTACTCGCTGTTGGCATGCAGATCAGTGGTCAAGTTTTCAACATCTCATGGCCACTCCCTCAGGGCAGGTTTGCACACACACCACACCCATCCGGCACATGCGTCACAGGCCATGTGACCACGCAAATATAATAGATCAACAACGTCACATCCTTTATTGCCGGTGCTGGCTAGATGGCGGACTCTCCACGTGTCTCAACCATAAAGAGTCTTTGAAAAGTTGCGCAGAAGGTTAGTCGCACCCTGATCTGTATAGCCGTCAAGGGCCTACAACCGCCTTGGCGCGGACTTCAGATGCACAGTGTTAGTACCACTTGAAGCTCACATGGCCATAAGGGGCCTACCACGACGTGGCACGGACTTGAGTTCCACAGGCTTAGCAGCCCCAAAAGCTGATGTGGTCTCCTCGATTGATTACTCAGGACTCAGCGACATGTGTGAGATTTGCCGGGCCACGGAGAAGCTGATGTGGTCTCCGCCATTGATGACTCAGGACTCAGCGACATGTGTGAAATCTGCCGGGACGTGGAGAAGATGATGTGGTCTCTGCCATTCATGACTCAGGACTCAGCAACATCTGTGAGATCCCTGGAGAAGCTGATGTGGTCTCTGCCGTTCACTCAGGACTCAGCAACATATCTGGGATGCGTGGAGTTTTGACGGGCATGTGGAGTGCCCACTGCTGCACACTTCAGTGGCACCAGGTAATTATTTGCCCATGGATGCGCAGGGGCGGCAGTGTCTGTCTGTTTCTCTCTCTCTCTCTCTCTCTCTCTCTCTCTCTCTCTCTCTCACTCTCTCTCTTCATTCTTTTCCTAATGTATCTAACTCGCTCTCTTACTTCTCCCTTTCCCACTCCCTTTCTTTTCTTCCCTCTCTTTTTCTCTCTGGCATTTTTTTCCTTCTCTGTTTCTCTGTGTCTCTCTCCTTTGATATGCCCATTACACACGTCCTTATTTTGTGCTTTATTTTCCAGGCTCTGTTGTCGACATCCATGGTCCCCACAGGAGTGTTCCGCTTTGTTGTTTTCTATTATTTTTGTTAAATTTTGTTTATTAGTTTATCGTTCATATATATATGTTAATAAAAAATAAAGTTTGAAAATAGTTTATCGTTTATCGTTTACATATATATGCTTATAAAAAAATAAAGTTTGGGAAAAAAAATTAATAAAGTTTTTGGTTGTTCTCTTAACTGCTGTGTGACTCTTTCTTGTTCTTATTACTGTTATTTGATGGAGTCCACCATGGTGTTAAATTTTGGGGCACTAATCGCAAGAATACAGGTGATGTCTGCAGTTTGCACCAACTTTTGAATAGCTTGTTAGATTTATCTCAACTTTACTTCCATTAAAGATCTGATAATGAAATGCAGACTAGCCATTCCTGTACAAAAAGCCATGAGGTGCACCTTTGCGATCTATACTAAATTCTAAAATCCTGTATTGAATTGCACTGAGGTAGTGGCTGCACTTACAGTGTACACACAAAATCAATTAAGAAATCTCATTGTATTGATATTGATTGGGAATAGTGCGTCAGGTGCTGGATCTTGACGAGATACACTGCTCAGTTCGTATATTGTTCTGCACACGAATCGCATCACAACTTTCACAGCTTTCTGCTGGTGTTAAGCAGGACGACTACCTGCACCATGAAAGGGAACACAGCCAAGAGCCACACCAGAACTCGGTCCTAACTATAACTATCTACTGGCGACTGCCAGTAGATAATATACATATGCATATACATATACATATATATATATTCACTGAAAAAAACATAGGTTTCAGGCACGTTATAGTTAGAAATTAGCATTTAAAAAACCTTTGAAATTCACTGAAAAAAACATAGGTTTAAGGGATGTTATAGTTAGTTGGACATTTCACTCATAGAAAACCATAGATATTCCCCTGTTATAGTTAGTTGAGCTAACTATAAGTCGCGCCCCCACAATGCACTGCTAATGACGTCACATATTACATCATTCTTAGTCAGTGACATCACTGATAGTCAGTGACATCACTGATGACATCACTGATGACATCTCAAATTAAATCACTGATGATATCACTGATGACATCGTCCACGTCGAAATCTGATGCACCTCATCAGACCCTAATATAACACTTTATACACCCACTCTAAAATACAGACTATAATTTTTGAAACCAGGAACACTCTAATACCAGTTAGTACATATCCACTCACTAATTCCTAGGTCTACACACACATCCATTCATTCACCCATACAGTCACTCATACATACAGTCAGCCATCAATACAGCATTATTAAATCAATCCAGTCACATATCTATACAGACACTCACACACTACCTCTCATTCATAGAGTTATTCACACACCTAGTCAGTAATGGAAATAATCATTCACACTTTCATTTACTCACCTGTACAGTTATACACCACATCACTTATTTAAACATATACTAACACATACTTACACTCTAATACAATAACTATCACAAGCACACACTGATCCATACAGGCACTATCACAATCACTCACTCTCACATATAGTCATTTATACAGTCTAACACTCATATATACTGTCTTTCACATATGGAGTTACTCACACATGTACCACTGAGGCATCCATTCACTCACCAAGACACTCATACACACACTCACCCAGCGATACAGCCCTTCACAGATACAGACTTGAACACATATACCCAGTGAATTATCCACTCACACATCTATGCACAGAGTCACACCCCCCACCCACCTACACAGACACTCAGGCACCCATACAGGTACTCAGACAAGCAATCAATAGCTCATATGAATCCTCATTTAGTTGCTAACCAAACCATGGAACTGCTTACACACCAATTGACAACCTAAACTGTGTGAATGTCTGTATCAGCCGCTAACAGATGAATTAAGCAAGACACAATTAATCACTCACTTATACAGTCAGTCACACACCTACTTAATCATCCACCCTGACTCTTATACACCCATTCATTCTTCAATACACCTTGGCGCATATATATATATATATATATATATATATATATTATCTACTGGCGGTCGCCAGTAGATAGTTATAGTTAGAACCGTGTTTCCATAGGAAATCCGCAACATTCTATTTGGAATAACTTTGGCGCTGGTTGACGAATCCTCGCGAAATTTTCAAAATAGGTGGGGCGCTCCGCTCTGCTCCTACCCTGAAAGTCTCGGGGGGATTCGTCAAGCGGGGGCTGAGAAAAAAGGGGGGTCCCAAAACGCATTTTCCCCATGCAATTTTCCATAGGGACCTTTTGTCCAAGGTACAGCCCGAACGGCTGAACAGAATTACTTGAAATTTGGCAGATAGGTAGTCCTCAGCTCAGGGAAGTGCCTTTTGCAGGTCTGGTGTCAATCTGTTCAGTAGTTCCTGAGAAAATCAAAAGTAAAATCATATATATATGTGGGCGGAGCCTAACCACACATCTCATCCTGAGATCTGATTGGCTGTCAGCACTTCATCCAAGAAGTGTTGGCAGCCATCTTGGGACCAATATACATGATAGCACCTCATTAAAAAGCATTGCAGTTAATAGAAGGTTTTAAGACTTTAGTTACATTATAAATCATTTGTTGATGGTACCATACTCATTTTAGGAATTGTGGTATGTTCTAAGGTGATTTCACCATGTGAAAAAGCCTTCTGCTGGGATATCATGATTGAGACAAAAATACTTTCTCATGCTTTTCCCACAGAGGTTTGGAAGGGGATCTATAAGCTAAACTGAGAGCTTATTTTCTGTAAATTCACATTATCTTTCTCAGTCATGTGAGAATGAAGTCTGACATTCTCAGTAAAACATGTACATCCAACAAGGGCACAGACTGTCAGTTGATTTCTTTGTGTTCTACTGCAGCTTCCCAGAGTGTTCCAAAGAACAACTAGAGCGCTAACAGTCCTACCTATGATAAACGTATGGCACACCTGAAGCCATCTTGCTTGGATTAAAGTGGTAACTCTTAAAACATTTAATTTAAAAAGGAACAAAATGAGGGGGTTCATTTTTCCATAACAAGTATGATTAGTGCTGCAGAAAGAAAAACTAGGGCACATTTTGACTTCTGAAATCCTCTTTTATTTCATTAAAAAATTCTGACATGCAGACTGAAACATGCACTTTCAATACCAGCAGCAGTTTTCCCTGGTGAGCAGTAGCTTTACTACAGTGATCTAATGAGCAAAAAGAGTGCTAACATTCTGAATTTATGGCAAATGTGTGACACATCTGAATGCCTTCTTGATGGAATCAAAGTAAAAAACTGAAAGTATTTCCTACTGAGGAGACTGCAGTAAATGAGGAAATTAGGAAACTTCATAACAAATAAGTCTCCCAAGATGGCCACCACAGACAAAAGAGCCCAAATGTAGCCCAAATATCACCCAGATGTAGCCCAAGTTTAGCCCAATGACAGAATGTCCCAGAGTGTTCTTAAAAACAACTAGAGCGCTTACTGTCTTCATTGTGACAAAAGTATGGCACACCTGAAGCCATCTTGATTGGAATAAACTGGTAACACTTAAAACATTTAATTTAAAAAGGAACACAATGAGGGGGTTCATTTTGCCATAGAAATTATGATTAATGCTGAAGAAAGAAAATGAGGGCACATTTTGAGTGACTTCTCAAATCCTCTTCTATTTCATTAAAAAATTCTGACATGCAGACTGAAACATGCACTTTTAATACCAGGAGCAGACTTCCATGGTGAACAGTAGTTTTACTACAGTGATCTAATGAGCAACTAGAGTGCTAACTTTCAGAATTTATGGCAAATGTGTGACATATCTGAATACCTTCATGATGGAATCAAAGTAAAAAACTGAAAGCATTTCCTACTGAGGAGACTGCAGTACATGAGGAAATTAGGAAACTTCATAACAAATAAATCTCCCAAGATGGCCACCGGAGACAAAAGTAGCCCAAAATCACCCAGATGTAGCCCAAATATAGCCCAATGACAGAAGTGTGCAAAACACTTATTATTTTGTGTTTTTGCAGTGTTATATAGTGCACACTTATCAGGTATTGGAGTGCTTTACATGAGCATTGGTTACATCACACAAGAACAAATTCATTTTGGTTGTAGACATGGGGAGACTAAGTGATTTGACCAAAATCACAGAATGTCGAGCTGAAGCAGAAACTCCAACCTGGTTCCCCAGTTGCAAAGTCTGCAGTTCTGGAAGTAACACCACATCCTCTCCCCTAAGTGCAACATTTAATCAAGTGGTCAACTGGATAAAAAAACAAAAAGATAACAAATAATTTAAAAGTGCTTTGTCGCTATTTGAAAACTCAGAAAATATGTCCTTATTTTAGTCTTTTAGAGCACTAACCATAATTTTGATGCCAATAAGACCCTCTCATATATGTAATTTCTAAAGGAAATGCTCTAGGTATTACAGTTTTGATTACATCAATATGACGTCAGGCGTTCCACACTTTTGTAATAAATATAGAATGTTAGCAATCTAGTTGTTCATTAGGATACTGTTGGGAGGCAGAGGCAAGGGGCACGGACTCTGAAAATTGAAGGCAGGTAGGAGGGTGCAAAGGCAACAATTTAACCACACTGAGCAGGCAGGAAGGGCCGTGGCAGCACAACAGACTATGGAGGGCAGTGGAAAGGGGGGCAGGGGCAACAAACCAACAATACAGGACTTGCAAGAGAGGCTGTGGCAATGTAATAGACCATTGTGGGCAGAAGGAAGAGGCAATGGTAGTACAACCATACATGCCAACAGACCCGATTCAGCCAGGAAACGTCCAATGTTTTTAAGCTCAAATGGGCTTTATTTGATCTGTCTCCTGTCTACAATCTTCTCTTTTTCAATGTAACTCAAAGGGGAAAATAAATACCACAGTTTTTTTTCAAAATCTCCCTCTTACCAAGTTCAAAATGTTCGCAAGTATGGTACATTGGATCATGGAAGGAAATGGGGTAGGGACATGGACTTGGATAACAGAGGACAGGAGGGACATGGAGAGGTGCACTAAACTGACCCTGCAGGGCAGGCATCAAGGTTTGCAGCAGCACAATACACCACACAGGGCATGCGGGACGGGAGTGCAGCACAACAATCCATAGAAAGCAAGAGGGAGGGGACAGGACCATGCACATGGACAACAGAGAACAGAGGGGCAAGAGGCAATGGTAGCTAGCTGACCATAATGGACAGACAGGAGAGAAAGCTGCAGCATAACAGACCATAAAGGGCAGGAGGGAAGGATCAGGGGCATTACAATGGAACAGACAAGCCAGGAGGGAGGGAGTAGGGGTCTGCACATGTAAACAGAGGGCTGGGGGCAAGGGGGCAGGGCAGGAGCAGCAAGATAGCCGTGGAGGTCAGGCAGGATGGGCACTAGAAGCAAGACACACCATGAAGAGCAACAGTGAGACTGTGATGGCATACACACAGACCATGGAGGGAAGGTGGGAGGGGGTCAGGGGCAGCTAACTGACCACACAGGGAAGGTGGGAGGGGCCATGGCAGCACAGAAGACCATGCATGGCAAGTGGGAGGGTTAGTGGCAGCACAATGGCTATGATGGGCAAGAAGGAGGTTGCAGGGGCATGCACAAAGGACGATGGATGATAGAAGGGAGGGTCAGGACCTGTGCACAGACAAGAAAGTTCAGGGGAAGGGGCCTCACAACAGACCGCACGGGGCAGGCAGGAGGAGCAGTTGCAGCACAACAGACCAGGGAGGGCAGAAGGGAGTGGCAGTATAATAGACCATGTAGGACAGGAGGAAGAGGATAGGGGCATGGCATGTGGACAGGCAGGGTGGAGTTGGCAGGGACAGGTTACAGTCATCTGACAATGCTAGGCAGGTGGGAGGGGAATGGCAGTTCAACAGAACACTCAGAGTAGATAGGAGTGGCAGGTCCATGGAACATGGTGGGCAAAAAGGATGGAGCAGGGGCATGCACCAAGACATCGGAGGGCAGGGGGAAGGAGAATAGGGGCAGCAAGCTAAGCACAGAGTTTAAGCAGGAGGTCAATGATGAGGCATAGAATTGGGCAATGGAGGGCAGGAGGAGGGGACTGGTACATCACACTAAATTGAGGGCAGTGGCAGCACATCAGACCATGCATGGCAGGAGGGAGGAGGCTAGTCCATGGATTCACACAACAGAGGATAGGGAGGAGGGGAATGGGGCAGCAAGCTAACTGTTCAGAGAAGGCGAGTATTAGGAACTTTATTGTTTTTAAAACGTGTGTCTGTGCGAACTACTTAAAATATGAACATGTATGCAGCATAATCTCACTTTTATTCAGGAAGAAGAGGACGTTTGTGGCTGTGCCTCCGGGCTCACTTGGCAGAAACACCCCCTGACCCTCCACCCCCTATCGCAAAATGTAATGCCCGTGAAAAGAGTAGGTGAACACAGTGTTATATAGAACATAGTCCTGAGAGCACAATTGGAAATGAAAACTAGATAGTGTATGGTATAAACTATGCACCAAAAAGTGTGATATAAGATGAACCGGGCGTGAAATATAATATGCAATACATTGTGTGCAATGACAGATTCATTGGAGTGCGCGAGATAGCACAGGCACTAGCGCGTGCTATGCGATGTGCGCCTTGGAGTGTAATATGCACAGGACAGTGTTGTGTAACCTAACTAGTCTCTAAAGTTGTAATATAAAATATGTGCTGGGGAGTGTAACGTTGCATATGCACTGTGACAAAGATATGGATCCCAGATTGTAATATGTATGGCATAGCACTGTGCGTTATAACATAGACATCGAGGAAGGCACGTTAGATGGGGCAATATAACCCGTGCGAAGACAAGTGTGGCATGACATATTCACGGGGTGGTGTTACAGTGCACATGGGCTAGAGAGTGTCATGGCATATGCACTAGCTGGTGGAATACAACACAGAGGTGTGTGGCACTCGGCAGGCAATGGTGGGTGTAACACAGCATTGGGCTCTGCCGGGAGCGCGCTGTGACTCTCAAGTGATGTTCGTCCCCTTTCCAGAGAGTAAAATAAAAAGTAGTACACAGTGGATGTGTGTTTTATTAACCGTGAGGGGGGTTTCTTACATAGTTTTGGTCAAATTTTTGTCGAATCCCCTTTGAATGGCTTGGTGTACATGTGTATTAAATGTGCCCGTCAATAGCTACCCATGTTTGTATAAATAAACAACAAGGGTGTCTACCGGGATTAGGCATGGTAGGGCATCAGACATGTCAGAGCTTCACTAGTGGTGTAAATACATTCCACGTGGATTCATTGTATGCATAGTCGCCTTTTAATGAATATCACTCAAATCGTCATGGTGATAGGTATGTCATTTGAGATGTCATCAGTGATGTCATGAGTGATGTCACTGACCATGTCATGAGTGATGTAATATGTGACGTCATCAGCAGTGCATTGCGGGCGCGCGAGTTATAGTTAGCTGAACTAACTATAATGGGGGAATTTCAATGGTTTTGTACAAATGAAAAGTCCAGCTAACTATAACACCCCTGAAACCTATGGTTTTTTCAGTGAATTTCTGAGGTTTTTTAAATGCTAATTCCTAACTATAACGTGCCAGAAACCTATGGTTTTTTCTGTGAATATATAACATATTTACATTTTATAGAATTACACATTCACCTGGATGATGTAATCAGTGATGTCATCAGTGATGTCATTTGAGATGTCATCAGTGATGTCACTGACCATGTCATGAATGATGTAATATGTGATGACATCAGCAGTGCATTGCAGAGGCGCTAGTTATAGTTAGCTCAACTAACTATAACAGGGGAATTTATATGGTTTTCTATGAGTGAAATGTCCAAATAACTATAACATCCCTGAAACCTATGGTTTTTTCAGTGAATTTCAAAGGTTTTTTAAATGCTAATTTCTAACTATAACGTGCCTGAAACCTATGGTTTTTTCAGTGAATATATATATATATATATATATATATATATATATATATATATATATTTACTGAAAAAAGCAAAGGTTTCAGGGGCGTTATAGTTAGGAATTGGCATTTAAAAAACCTTAGAAATTCACTAAAAAAAACATGGGTTTCAGGGGTGTTATAGTTATCTGGACATTTCCCTCGTACAAAACCCTAGAAATTCCCCTGTTATAGTTAGTTCAGCTAACTATAACTCGCGCCCCCGCAATGCACTGTTGATGACGTCACATATTACATCACTCATGACATGGTCAGTGACATCACTGATGACATCACTGATGACATCTCAAATGACATCACTGATGACATCACTGATGATGTCATCCAGTGAGTCTGTGTTTCTGTAAAGATTTAATATGTTTAATATATATATTGAAAGGCCTGTTGAAGAATGAGTGGGTGTACAAGTGTGTGAATGGATGATTTTCTAGGTGTGTAACTGACTCTATAAGTGAGTCATTAAATGTATTTTACTGCAGACTAGTGACTAAACTGTGTGAATGTCTGTATGTGTCTGTGTGTTGGTGTATAAGTGGCTGCATGGTTTTGTGAATACCTATATGAATGTGTATATATGGGTTATTGATTGGTTGTCTCAGTATCTGTATGGGTGCCTGAGTGTTTGTGTGGGTAGGGTGTGTGTGACTCTGTGCATAGATGTGGGAGTGGGTGATTCTATGGTGCATGGTTTTAAGAGTGCAACTGTGATGGACTGTATGGTTGGGTGAGTGTATGTATGAGTGTGTTAGTGATTGAATGTATATCTCAGTTGTACATGTGTCAGTAACTACATATGTGAAACACAGTGTATATGTGTGTAAGAGTATATAACTATCTATATGTGAGAGTGTGTGATTGAGGCAGTGCCTGTATGGATGAGTGTGTGCTTGTATTAGTAATTGTATAAGAGTGTCAGAATGTGTTATTCTTTTTATGAGTAAGTGAACTTGAGTGTGTTTAACTGTATAGGTGAGTAAATTGGACTGTGATTAATTATTTGCATGACTGACTAGGTGTGTCAGTACCTCAATGGATAATTGGCGGTGTGTGAGTGTCTATATAGGTGTATAAATGCATATGATAGTCCTGTACGGATTGACTGTGAGTATGAGTGACTGTACAGGTGAGTGAGTGGAGATGTATGTAGACCTAAGAGTCAATGAATGGGTATGTAGTTATTGGTATTGGAGTATTTATGGTTTTCAAAATGGCCATCTGAAATTTTGAGCCGGTGTATCAAAGGTTATATTAGGGTGTGAGAAGATGCACTAATTTATTACATGGATGACATCATCAGTGATGTCATCAGTGATGTCATTTGAGATGTCATCAGTGATGTCACTGACAATGTCATGAGTGATGTAATATGTGACGTCATCAGCAGTGCATTGAGGGGGCGCGAGTTATAGTTAGCTGAACTAACTGTTTTTAGAAACGTGTTTCAACGGGGGAATTATTAGGGTTTTGTACGAGGTAAATGTCCAGCTAACTATAACGCCCCTGAACCCTATGTTTTTTTTAGTGAATTTCTTTGGTTTTTTAAATGCCAATTCCTAACTATAGCGCCCGTGAAACCTTTGGTTTTTTCAGTGAATTACAAAGGTTTTTTAAATGCCAATTCCTAACTTTAACGTGCATGAAACCTATGGTTTTTTCAGTGAATTTCAAAGGTTTTTTAAATGCTAATTCCTATCTATAACTTATCTCTGAAAATATCATGTTTAATGATTATGATTGGATTTCTATATTTTTCAAATTCAGTGTGTCAATTTAATTAATTATCTTTTTTTTTAAATACTTTTTTATCACCATTTTTTAAACTTATTTTTTCAATTAATTCTTTTAAAAATTAAAAAATGTTATTTGAACTTAATGGGTTTTACAAACATATTTTTCAAAATATTATATTTTTTTAACTTTATGTTCAAAACTGTATTTTATATATTTTTTTCAATGTTTTTGGATCCGCGCACCCTATGCGCACCCTTCTCGATCCCTGCGCGATAGCATCCGTGCATGGTACGAGTTGGGTACGTGTTTAGTGCGCGATCGCAATGCGACAGGTACGCGACTCCCAGCCTATACGCGGCACGTTCGATGTACGTAACACGACGTTTACGCGCTTCCGCGATGCGTCATCTGCATCTAAAGACGCGGTAGGTGCGCGGATCCCACAAAGTATTTAACATTTTAAAAAACGTATGTATGTATTTCATGTGAATATTAATTGAAGACAAACTCTAAACTAGTCTTAAAACTAATATATTTTTGAATCTAATCCTATAATTTTTTTTATTCAATTTCGCGGATGTGCACTGGGTGCGTGCTGCGTAAGCACAGGGTGCGTGGATCCCATGTGACCTGTAAAAAAAGAGATTTGATTGGTTCATTACACTTTCTCTTCTAACTATTGAAAGACCTCACCCATTTCAATCATTCTTATTTGACCTTTCTTAGAGCACCATCTCTTTGGAGAGAAGAAGATTTTTTCAACCAAAAATGGCTTCAGGGCAGCAGGCATCACCTGCATCACCTCATACTTCTGAGGATGAATTTTTGCCGGAGGCACCACCCAAAAAACGTTTTTCTTCAGTGGTGTGGAAATGTTTTACTTTTCAAGAGGGGCAGAATAAGACCAATGCCACCTTGGTCACGTGCAAGATTTGCAAAAGAGTCCTATTGAGAGGGGATCCTAACAAGAAATACTCTTGCAGCACGGCAAGTATGATGAAGCACATGAGGATCCTTCATCCAAACAATCTTGCACGAGAAGAGTGCCGACGGATGAGAAACACTCCTGCTCCTGCGCCATCCACCTCATCGCAGCCGAGCACATCAAGAGTGTATCCACCAGCCCAAACCTTGGACATCCGTCCTCAATTGCAATTTTTAAAAGTGCTCCGCACTAAGTGCAGTAAGACTTTGTGCTATGGTGAGCAGTCGATCGATCTGATCTGCAAGAAAGTCACATTTGCTAGTTTTTTGTTGTTGTTTTTTATTGTTCCCTGAAGTTCATTGTTTGGTTTCTCCTGTTTTATTTTTTTTGTTTTTTTTTGCAGAAAAACCCAAAAAAATTCAAAATTGTTCAGAAAACCCAAAAAAAATTATAAAAGAAGAAAGAAGAAAAAAAAAAGTTCTTGTAAGAACTAACTTTCCTGGTTTAAAAAAAGAGCTACATTTCTTTGTTAGTGTTAGTTTAGATGAATGTATGTGTAGTATGTAATTGACTGAATGAATGCATTAGTAGCGTATGGTGAATGTATAAGTGCAGAACTATGAGGAAGTGCTGCAGCATCACACAGTAACCTCTTTAACTTCAGTGTGCTGTAGTACTTCCGAAGCACAGGGATGCAACATATGTACATAAATATGTTGCAAATCAATGCTTCTCTCTGCACGGCTGCTTAAACTGCAGCCATGTGGTGACACAGGCACCCTTGCACCATAGTGCAAGGATATCTGTGTCATGTGCTGTTTGTTTTTCTGCAGGAAGACACACCTTCCTGCACAAAAACAATGAGAAAATGCATTTTTCTTCTTCAATTTATGCTGAACATTTCAGCATGCATTGACGATATAAAAATGTGGAGAAATTAAAACAATTCTCCTTGTTGTGCTTTCCTACACCAAATTTAAAATGGTGCAGCATTCACACACATATCGAGATTTATGATTTCTGATAAATCTAGACATGTGTCTTGTTCTATGAGTATTAAGTGCAATCATGCACAACAACACTTATAGAACACCCTTTCAACACAAAGTGGTGTGCATGATGAGGCTATATTTACATGGAGTATAAAAAGTGCACAGAGTGCCTTTTCCTCTCTTTGTAAATATAAAAGAGTATCTTGCACAATAACTATGTTACAAAAAGTGACATATTTCCGTTTTTAAATTTCCTAGCGAATGATAGAAGGTAAGCACAGAGTTTTGTCTGCAAAGATGTTCAAAGAAGAATGATTGAAATGATTGCGGTCCTTCAACAGCTAAAAAGGTGAAATATTATGAACCCCTCAAATCTCTTTTTTTGCAGGTCACATGATATCTGATTATGGTCAGATTTCAAAACTACATAAACAGAATGTTTTTAGAAACGTGTTTCAACTTTGTAGCTTCTTGCAGGCCTCTTCATTCTGCATATTGAGACTTAGTTAAACCTACCTTCACAGTAATAGGAATAAAAACTGGTATACATTTTTTTCTATTTTTCATTCAAATATAAATTCATATAAATAGCTTATTTTAGAATTTGGATCTGTGAAAGAAAAGGAAAAAAATATATAACATGTAATAATACATTTTTTACAACACAGCATAATTTCCACAAAGTAATTTTTTTGCCTTTTTTGCTGTTCTCAGAATATATTAAATTGCACTAAAAATAGTGATTTCAATCGTACTCATCACTTAACAGCAGGCAAAAAAAACACAATCTCAAACATTGTTAAAAAAAGCCAACATGCCATTCTCAAAATACAAATCACAGAAATATAAAATGCACACAGCTAACAAAATGTTTTAACTTTAACTTACAAAAACTGTAAATGATGTCGCTATAAAATATTCACTAAATCTAAAGTTGAATTTTTGGAGGCTGCACCACGCCCACAACGTTTTTCTTCAGTGATGTGGAATTTTTCTACTTTTCTCGAGGGGCAAACAAAGACCAATACCACCTTTCTCGAGCACAAGATTTTCAAAAGAGTTCTGTTACGAGGGGATCCTAACAAAAAATACTCATGCGGCACAGCAAGTATGATGAAACACCTAAGAAACCTTCATCCAAACAATCTTGCACGAGAAGAGTGCAAACAGATGAGAAACACTCTTGTTCTGTATCTGTAAAAAAGAATCACAAATAAATGTATGTTAATAACTTTCACAATTATACTATTCCATTACTGTACAAACACATTTTATATAAATACTAAGAAACTATGTCCCTGAACCACAAGTGTGACAATGGTTAAAACACTACATGCATAGTGCATACTACTTTGAAGCAGTTGATGCCCTAAAGCCTACCTCACTAAGGGCCTCATGTAGGTAAATAAATTTTACCGGTTCTTAAATACCGAGCCGTACCGAATCGGTAAATTAGAATCGGTAAGTTATATGTAGGTAAAAATTCGGTAACAGTTACCGATTCGGTAACATTCGGTAAATACGAATCGGAATTCACCGATTCGGTAAATACCGAGGTGATAATTACCGAATCGGAAAATACCGAGGTGGTATCTACCGATTCGGAAAATACCGAGGTGGTATCTACCGAATCGGAAAATACCGAATCGGTATGTACGGATTCGGTAAATAACATCACATGACTTGACGAAACAGCTAATCCTGTGCAACGACAGCCCACCCAACCAGGAACTGCCCACACCCAGGCAGGTGTACACAATTAGCCGACGTGGCCACACCCAGGCAGGTGTACATAATTAGCCGACCCTGGAGAGGCTTGGAGTGCAGAGGAGAGGCAGGGAGCAGTTGCATGTGCGAGCGGGAAACGAACAGCATGTCCAGCCAGAGAACACAGAAAGACGGAGGGGAAAGGAGGAGGAAGCTCAAATTCAGCCCCAAGGAACTCCAGGTGCTGGTGGAGGAGGTGGTGAAGCAGCACCAGAAGCTGTTTGGGAGGCAATCCCTGCAAGTGCCTGAGGCCGAAAAGCGCAACATATGGCTGGCCATCCAGGCGCAGGTCAATGCTGTGGGAGTGACCCACAGGGACATTGAGGTCCTCAAAAAGCGCTGGTATGACCTGAGGATTGTGACCAAGAGGAAGATGGGCGACATCCAGAAACATCCAGAAGGAGGCCAGCCAGACCGGAGGTGGAACCAACAGGGCACCTGCCCTCACCGAACTGGAGGAGCTGGTGGCGGCCACAATCGAGCAAGAGAGCGTCGTGGGTCTTGGGGACGCCGACAGCTCTGCCAGAGCCGCAACACACCAAGGTAAGACGAAAGCACAGCAATGTAGCCTCCCCTACCCCTATCCCACATCCCCCATTGTGAAACGAGAATCACACTGCAGTCCACACGTGTCAGTGCAGACAGGCAATGCATTCCGGGAGATGTAGTCAGGGCAACACTAACCATGACGTAAATGTCACAGGGCAACAAGGCATGTCACGCACTCGAGGCACAAGGAGACAGAGGACAGATTGGAATGTGAAATGATTTATTGTGACGCTTGCAATGCAGCCCTTCGGGGACACTGAGCCAATGTTGTTTTTCTGTCCACAGATGTGACATCATGCAGTACAGGGCATGCTGCAGGGGAGACGGCACACCGGCCACAAAAATCACCTCTAGCCAGCACGAGTTCAGACCAGGGAGCAGGCCCACTGGCAGCCGAACCACCAACACAGCCAGCCTCGCCGCACACAGAGCCAGCATCACCTCACCGAGAGCCAGCATCACCACAACCACAGCCAGCATCGCCACTCATGTTCGAATCACCGGCCACATCTCCGCTTGCAGGTGTGAGAATGAGGAGGCGTCCAGCAGCCAGGCTACGAGCCTTCGACACCTCGTCAGACGACAGCATGGGCCCAGAAGACCGCACCGGGCACCAGGAAGGGAGCCATCCCACTGTGCCCCACACCTCCCAGGCAGCACAGACGGGAGCAAGAGGGCGCCGCAGGTCGCGTGTCCAGAGTCCACCAGCACCCACTGACGGCCATGGTGTCTTCTTGGGGCTCGAGGGCCAAATGTTGAAGCAACAGCGCCTGCAATCAAAGGCAGTTATGTCAGTCCAGAGGCACATGCGGGTGATGAAGACAAGCTTAGTCAACATGGACACAAACATTGGCGGCATGGCTGCGGGCATTCCGGACATGTCCCAGTCAATCCAGCAGTTGTGCAGCAAATTAGATGCTGACATCGAAGCACGGCGCCGGGAACGCCAGAGAAGGGACACTACCAGCAGGGCACTCAACCGTCTGGCAACTGCGACTTCCCTACTTTGCCGGCGCTCTGTGACGATGCAGGAGGGCCTAACACAGTGCTGCAGCGACCTGTCTCGGGGGATGGTGCAGGTGACAAGTGCACTAGGGGTGCTATTGACTAGTCAGGCGTCGACAACTGCTGCAGGGGATGCTGCGGAGAGCATCGACACCAGCAGCAGCATCACACCCCCCGTCCCCGAAGCACGCAGGAGCAGCAGGCGGCTGGGGGTTGGCTCTAGTGAGGATGCACAGGCCGTGCAATCCACCACTGCAGCGCGTATGCGCAAACATTGATGTGGCCCTGCTTAGCCACTTCCCATTGGGTGACGTAACCCTGGACATACTCCTTGTATAGATGGTATATTGCCAGATTGGCTTGTTCATGTGTTCATGGCGTGGTGCCACATTAAACTACGTCATGACTTCTCACAACTCGCTGTGTCCCCTCACTTACTCAGAAATAGTTGCATGTGATCTCTGCCCGTCTCTCTCTCCCATCGATTGCAGTTGGCACTCTAGCTGCGCTGCCCTCTGGCTGGCCTGACTCATCCTCGTTGTCCTCAAAATATGTTAGTTCCACATCTGTACCTTTTTTCGTGGCAAGGTTGTGCAGCATTGCACAAGTGGCAATAATCTTGCAGCAGGTGATGGGTTTGTACTGGCGTGCGCCTCTGCTCTTGTGGAGGCAGCGGAACCTGCTCTTCAGTAGTCCAAACGTGCGCTCCACCACATTGCGTGTTGTTTTGTGGGCCACGTTGTATCGTCTCTCACTCTGGGTTGCTGGGTGTAGGTAGGGAGTGAGGATGAATGAACGGCATGCATATGCACTGTCGCCTGGATGAGTAAAAGGGAACCATCAGTTACATGCCTCTATACACTCTGATTTGCAGGTTGCAAGGGGCGTCACTGTTACTTACCCAGCAGGTATCCCTCTCCGAATTCGCCGGCACTCAGTCGTGTGTAGATCCCACTATTCTGGAAGATGTAAGAGTCGTGGGTGCTCCCAGGAAACTTTGCAACAATATCTGTGATGATGTTCCCTGCATCACAGATCACCTGCACATTGATGGAGTGGGTGGACTTCCTGTTCCTGTAGATGTGCTCTGTATCAGCTGGTGGACAGATTGGGATGTGTGTACCATCAATACAGCCGATGACATGGGGGAACTGTGCCATGTGATAAAAGTCTGTTTTTGTTTTCTGCAGTGCAGCCTGTGTGTTTGGGAAGCTTATGTAGTGGTGCATTCTCTGCATCATGGCATCCAGGAACTTCCTGAAGAAACGGGACAGGCAACTCTGGGATACACCACCCACCGCAGCTATCACCACCTGATAACTGCCGGATGCCAGTAGATGTAGGCTGCAGAGCACCTGCACATGTGGTGGTATGGCGTGCGCCCTTCTTGTTGGCTGGTCCAGGAGTGGGTGCAGGTCCCTTATCAGGTCCATGATGGTTTCGGGGTGTAGCCTGTACCTCTCATGTATCTCTGCATCAGTCAGCTGTAATAGTGTGATGCGCTGTCTGTAGATTTGTTCCTCCCGTCGCCACACCCTCAGTCCTGCTGCCTGTAGACGTAGGCGCCTTGCAATGACGTACATGGCGGCCATGTTGTCCACGCTGTTGCATTTTGGGATTGCTTATGTGCATTGTTGATGGTTACCACCTGCTTTCAATCCGTGTTAATTACCGACTCTTATTTACCGATTTTCCTGGATTTCTTAATTACCGACTGCTCCTACATGTCATTTTAAATTTTTACCACTTCATATTTACCACTTCATATTTACCGATTCGTTAATTATGTATTCGGTAAATATGAATCGGTATTTTAGAATTCGGTAACTATGAATCGGTATTTACCGCCTCATATTTACCGAAAAGTGGTTTTTGGACTCCTACATCTCACTTGTCTGAATACCGGTCGGTAACGGCATATTTACCGAAAATCGGCCGTTACCGACCGGTATTTCGCTACCTACATGAGGCCCTAAAACTCTACATGCTAACTGACTAAATGATTACAGTACTATAAGGAGACACACTGGGTGAGTAACAAGGTGTTTGCTAGAAGAGTATGAATACTAACTAGGGAATTGAAGGTGTGAAACACAACTGTGTAGGTGATTAGAGGACTGCATCTATACTGCATAGGCATTTAAAGCAGTCCATGTGCTAAGGCCTGGCTCACTGCATGACTACTTGGGTACTGACTGAATGATTAGAGTACAGCAAGGAGAGTGCCTAGGTGAATTTATAAGTGCTAGGCTTTTTGTACAGGGAATGGATTAGTACTTGGTACTGAATGGGTCACTAGAGGAGTGCAAAGGCAGTGACAAGATGTTTGCTGGACTGTATGGATACTGACTAGGAAATTGAAAGTGTGAAAGACAAGTGTCTAGGTGGTTAGAAGACTGCATGCATAGTGCATAGGGGTTTGAAGCAGTCCATGTGCTAAGGCCTGGCTCAGTGCATGAATACTTAGGCCCTGACTGAATGATTAGAGTACTGCAAAGATAGTATCTTGGTGAATTTATAAGGGTTTGAGTTTTCGCACAGTGAATGGATTAGTACATGAAGCTGAATGGGTCACTAGAAGACTGCAAAGGGAGTGACAGGGTGTTTCCTGGAAGTGTATGGATACTGACTAGGGAATTGAAGGTGTGAAAGACAATTTTGTAGGTGGTTAGAGGACTGCATGCATAGTGGATAGGGGTTTGAAGCAGTCCATATACTAAGGCCTAGGTCACTGGATGAGTACTTGGGTACTGACTGAATGATTAGATTCCTTCAAGGAGAGTGCCTGGGTGAATTTATTAGGGTTTGGCGCAGTGAATGTATTAGTACATGATGCTTAATAAGGTCACTAGAGGAGTGCAAGGGGAGTGACAGGGTGTTTGCTGGAAGTGTATGGATACTGACTGGGGAATTGAAGGTGTGAAAGACAAGTGTGTAGGTGGTTAGAGGACTGCATGCATAGTGGATAGGGGTTTGAAGAAGTCCATGTGCTGAGGCCTGACTCAGTGCATGAATACTTAGGCAGTGACTGAATCATTAGAGTACTGGAAAGAGAGTGTCTTGGTGAATTTATAAGTGTTTGGGTTTTGGCACAGTGAATGGATTAGGGCATGGTGTTGAATGGGTCACTAGAGGTCTGCAAAGGGAGTGACAGGGTGTTTCCTGTAAGTGTATGGATACTGACTAGGGAATTGAAGGTGTAAAAGACAAGTGTATAGTATGTTAGAACACTACATGCATACTGCATAGACATTTGAAGCAATCTATGTGGTACTTAGAAACTGACTAAATAATCAGACTACTTCTAGGACAGTGCTTAGGTAAAACTTTTACATTTTCAGTTCTGCCACAGTGAAGAGAAAAGTACATGGTACTGCACCTTAGTGTCAAACCCTGACTCATTTTATCAATGCATAAGCAAAGACTAGCTTTTAATGCTACTAAAACTTGACAACATGACAGGTTTTAAAAGAGTTATCTGCTAAAAAATACACGATGTTACCAAATGCTTCTCTCACAGTGGTTCCCAAATGCACACAGACTCACAGTGTGATTCTAGACAACAACCACTATACCAAGGAGTTTACCAAAAATCATTCACTACTGTAGAAGTGGTAAGGGAACTGCACACAATCTTCATATTTCAGGACTGCACTTTTGTGTCAAAGCCTGACTCATTTAATCAAAGCATAAGCAAAGACTGGCTTCTAATGCTACTAAAACTGGACAACATGACCGGTTTTTAAACAGTTATCTGTCAGCAAATACACGATGTTACCAAATGCTTCTCTCATAATCCTTACCCAAATGCACACAGACTCACAGTGTGATTTTAGACAATCAACACTATCCTAGGAGTTTACCAAAACTCATTCACTAGTCTAGAAGAGTTAATGGTACTGCACACAATCTACATATTTAAGTACAGCACATCAGTGTCAAAGCATGACTCATTTAATCAACACATAAGCAAAGACTGGATTCTAATGCTACTAAAACTTCACAACATGACAGGTTTAAAAAAAGTTATCTGTCAGCAAATACATGATGTCACCAAATGCTTCTCTCACAGTGATCCCAAATTCACACTAACTCACACTGTGATTGTAGACAAGCACCACTATCCCTAGGAGTTTACCAAAACTCATTCACTACAGTGCAAGTGGTAAGGGAACTGCACACAATCTAGATATTTCAGGACTGCACTTTTCTGTCAAAGCCTGACTCATTTAATCAAATCATAAGCCATAACGGTCTTCTAATACTACTAAAACTTCAGAACATGACAGGTTAAAACAGTTATATGTCAGCAAATACACAATATTACCAAATACTTCTCTCACAGTGGTTCCCAAATGCACACAGACTCACTGTGTGATTCTAGACAAAGAACACTATCCCTTGCACTATACCAAAACACATGTCTTTATCTAGAAGTAGTACTACATTTTAGTATAGAAATATAACATAACTCATTTCACAAATTCATAAACAATGACTGGTTTCTAATTCTACCAAAATATAAAAACAGCACAGTTATCTGTCTGAAAACACATGAAAAACACAAATGCTTATCACAGAATGGTTTCTACATGCACACACACTGTCAATAAGATTGTAGAGAAAAAAAGTACTCCCTACACTTTAGCAGGAGAAATACATTAGTCTGATTAAAATCAAAATAGTCTACATACATCCACTCACAATTCAATAACTCATCTTTCAAGTTCTTTTGTAGATTAAGAAGTATATCAGTCACTCACCATATTTTCTTTTACAGAATTTCTGCACTGTGCACCTCTCAGCAAAAACAAAGAATGGACAAGTTTCCCTTTCATTTTCCACACATATATATGTAAACATCAAATCACAATCCTTCACACATAAACTCAAAAGCAAACACACATTTCTATTGGTTAAACATTTCAACCCTTTCCAACTGAAATACATTTCAACCCTTACCCCAATCTGCCTTCTGCCTGTTACCATAGAAACAGGTCATGGAACACTGCACTAAGCACACAGGTCAGAAGTTCATCACACAATGTTCCTACACAAGAGAGGAAGTGTGCTTCACTTTTCAACATATCAGCTAATCATATATAATGTTCCTTACAATCTGTTTTTGTTAACCAATAAGAATCATACTATTAAAAACAGAAATATACACCCTACCTTTCAGTGTACAAAGTAGTCATACAACCAAAGATTTCTTGTCTTTTTAAAAAAAAAATCCGTGGATCCGCGCACCCAACGCGATAGGATGCGCGCGCATTTCGCCGTTTTTGTTTTTTTAAAAGGGGGCCCCAGGGGGTCCTTCTGAGACCCCCTAAGCACCACTAGAGGGTCAGAGTATTTCCACTCTGCCCCCTTTATATGTTTTACACACCTATTCCCCTTGCTTCTTCAGCCTCGCTACTACTGAGGCAGAAAATGGCCGCCAACAGTTCCTGGTTTCGAATGTAGAGAGACACTCAACAGCCAATTAGCATTCAGTGCGCGATCGGGAGGGTGCGCGGTCGGTTCGGGTACGGTGCGTGTACGGTCCGCGGATCCTCCGCGGCCATAGATACTTATGTACTTTTAACTCTAATTTTCTCAGGAACTAATGAACGGATTCACACCATTTATGAAAAAGGCACGAGTCTGAACTGAGGACTACCTCTTTGCCAAATTTGGTGTCATTCCGTTCAGCGGTTCGGGCTGTAGCTGCGACAACAGATCCTATGGGAAATTGCATGGGGAAAATGCGTTTTGGGACCCCCCTTTCTCTCGGCGCCCGCTTGACGAATCACCACAAAACTTTCAGGGTAGGAGCGGAGCAGAGCTGGCCAAAAGTTTGGAACATTTCGCGAGGATTCGTCAACCGGCGCCAGACTTATTGGGAATAGAATGTTGCGGATTTCCTATGGAAAATAGGTCCTAACTATAACTACCTACTGGCGACCGCCAGTAGGTAATATATATATCCAATCCAAATAACACAGTGACGTACGCTCTCAGTAGTCAAAAGGCATATACGAAAAAGTCCTGGTTCCAAGTGTTTATTTCACACAACGCATTTCGGCTAAAAGCCTTGTTAACGTGTGAATGTATTCAAACAAGCAGTCTTTAACCCCTTCGGTGCTCATGACGGAATGGTTCCGTCATGACCCACGGTTGAGCTGTGCTCATGACGGAACCATTCCGTCATGACCACGCCCGCGCAAGATTCCGTCAGCACAGCGGCGGAATCTGCGCAGCATCGAAGGGGTTAAATATCGTAATGACCATTACCCTGCCCATAATCGCAATCGACAAAGGACTTACAAAAGCTCATGTACTCTTGCTAGTTTTTTAAGCGGCCATCTTCAAAAATGCAAATTGCAACCAAAAATCAAAGCCCTAATATACTGGCTATTGATAAACGTATTTATATGTAATTCATCTTGTCTATTAAGAATTATGAGCCAAATAGTTTACCTGTTGTGCATAAGATAAACCGTACAAATAATGAAGATCGGGTATGACAGCCATATTAAGATGGTACTATCAGTAATACCAGCGCACTCATCTATTGTCACTTATCATATTACATACAACGTATACACAAAGGAAAATTGCGCGCATTGTCAAGAGTCCAATTTCATGCTCAGCTACTAGTTTTAAACACCGAGAAAAGAATGTCATGTATTCCAGAAATAAAAAATATCTGCAATGGAAAAGATCTTACCGATGCAGCAGATTGCTGACTCGAGTGCTCATCAAACAGTGGCAGCATCAGCAAAGCGAGAATTCCAAGATGGCCGCCTGCCGCTTAAACAAAGAAATGCGGTCTAGTCTTCAAGCGACAAACAATCCGAAGAGTGCGCGTGTATCCAGCGTTCGTTGCACTTCAACTGACTCACCAGAGGAGACGGCAGTGTCTCAACCCAGCAGCGTTCTGAAGCGAGATTCCAGTCAGAAGATAGTGTCCTTTTCTTGCTATTGAGCATTCGTTCGACCGCCGAGTAAGCAGCTCCAGAGACTAGTGCTCCGTCTTCGACTAAGGTATTTTCTGACTAGCATCTTCCTGAGAGATACTTCTAAGGTCTTCACGAGAGTCGAGCAAATTATGAAAAAGGCATCTTAGTCAAGACCTAGAGTGAGTAGAAATCTGTAACTTAATTCGTAATTCTCGGAGGATAAGAACTAAAGATACAAGGTTGACGTATTAAGACTATAAGGACAGTACACTTCAATTTCTCTGCGAATATTCTTAGACTGTTCAGTTTAATTTCCTGAAAGTTTGCAGCCAAGAATTCAGGTCAATAAAACTTCGAGCTACCTTCTATATATATATATATATATAAAACCAAAGTCCTGAACTCCCCAGTAAGACAAAGGGAGCTGCAAACAGGTAAGGACCTCTTCACCATGCACAATGCTGACGTCCAACAGTAAAAACAGCAAACGATTCCAAATTTTTCAATTCTGACTTTTTATTTCATTGTCAGACAAGTGTCCGCCTCAGACGCGTTTCGATCGCCTCCGCGATCTTGATCACCTGACGCGCTGGTGCCGGACCATACAATTTAAAATAGGGTTCACCCAATCACAATGCTCAGTGTTAATGAACATAATAGAAATACTGCAACTTAGAGTGTGTTTACTTAAAAAGGTGCCGACAATCAATCGGAAACAAAAGTAGCCGGGTTGATGGAAGAAAATTGATACATAAAATGCAACAAACCAGCAAAACAATTCATAACAAATGAAATACATGGCTAGTGCCCCTGAATGCTAGAATGTTAATTGTCAAATCCTAACCACGGCTCGCATGTTTGGAAAGAAACGACAGCATAATTTCCTTTTTTATCCATAAATAACACACTCTCAATGACTAAAGTTAAAGGGGAAGAAAGATAAATAAATAAAAATTACGAAGCATGAATAGGGATGAAGAAAATTAATAAATACTAGAAAGAAGAAAAATAAATAAAGATAAAGAAACTAGAGCAAGAAGCATTGGAATGAATATTCATACTGTAGAAGACTGCCAGTTACAGAAAAACCGCTCAATTGAAATTGCTACTGTTGTTGGAATAACCACATACAAAGTAAAGATAAACAGCCACAAAGGAAACACATTTACAGAAAGTTATGCAAATCCTCACTCGTATTCATCCCGTTTGGCATCTTGGTATCTAATAAAAGGATGAAGGAGGATTCTAACTGGCGTAATTGTTTCTCTCTGTTGCCCCCCCGAATTGAAGGTGGTACCGCCCCAATCACAAAGTAAGACAAGTCACTGACCTTATTGGCATGAATGGCCTTAAAATGTCGTGCAACAGGATATGTGGGGTCCGAGTTTACAATCGCACGAAGATGTTGTAAGATGCGGTTGAAAACCGGTAGTTTGGTACTCCCCACATATCTTAAGTGACAGGTACATTCTAACACGTAAACCGCAAAATCAGTGCGGCACGTGAAATGTTGTTTTATTTGTACCGGAACATTGCTAAATGCAGTGCAATATTCAGAAACATTAATTCCGAATTTGCACGCACGGCATGAAGCACATTTGAAAAAGCCAAAACGTGTTAGCCACGTGATCTTTTCAGTGACTTCAGGATTGGATTTAACCAACGCATCCCTCATTGAGGGAGCTCTCCTGAAAGTAATATCCGGTAGATTTGGCAGTAGAAATTTCAGAGTTAAATCGGTTAAAACAATAGGCCAGTGTTTGTAAATAATGTGTCGCAAGCTTTTGTGTTGTTTACAAAAAGTGGTAATGAGTCTGATGGGTTGAATGATCTCGGTATCCACCTCCAAACTTGGACAAATAATTTGTGGCTGTCCGGCACTAAGACAGATTTGCCGAGACCAAAGATTGGCCTTGTCAAGGGCTTTTTTAAGATTGTCTGGTTTATACCCACGGGCAAGGAACCGATTGGTGGCCTCCTGTTGGCATTTTTCTAAATCACATTGACGGCTACAAATGCGACGTAGACGAAGATACTCCCCGTAGGGAATGCTACGTATGAGATGTGGAGGGTGTGCACTGCTGGCATGTAAGATGGAGTTGCCAGCAGTGGATTTCCTGTGCAGTTTGGTCTCTATGTGTTGGTCCATAATGAACACTTCCACATCAAGGAACTCCACTCTCTCAGTGCTAATAGTAGCCGTGAATTGTAAATTCATTGAGTTGTTGTTAATAGAAGCCACAAATGAGGAGGCCTCCTCTTTGGAACCTTCCCAGACGATAAAAATATCGTCTATGTATCTGCCGTAATACCGGATGTGTGCATCCCATATGTCTTTATGGTTGGTCCTGAGGACATGTTCCTCCCACCACCCAACCAAAAGGCAGGCATAGGTTGGAGAGAAACATGCCCCCATAGCCACACCCCTCAGCTGTTTGTATAGAGCTTTATTAAACAAAAATAGGTTGTTATTGAGACAGAGCTCAATCATTTGAAGAAGCATGGTATTGTGGTCTTTGAAGTTAATGGAACGGGAATCTAGAAAATGTTTGACAGCATTTAACCCCTGTGAATGTAAGATACTGGTGTAAAGGGAAGCTATGTCAAGTGTAATTAGTACAAAGGTAGATTGCCAGCTAATCGCCTTGATTTTAGTTAAATCTTAAATATTAAATATAGCAACCAACTTTTGAGGATAAGAACTACTAATTACAAGAACTTTCAAGAATTTTCAAACTTAACTGCATGGCTATATTACCAAGTCATCTCTGGGAAACTCCCCGGAAATATAATTAGCCATTTTTTCTTCATCTTCTTCGGAATACATAGAGAGAGGCTATTCCTCATAAACTTCACAGGTGAATAATTATTTTGTCGAATTTAATTAGCAGTGTATATAGTGAAGATCTTGTGAGAGTATTGAAATCTAGTTGGTCCCTATTAATGATATGTACTATCTCTTATAGGTGCATACTGAGAATCCTCCCAGAAAGATTAGAAGAGGAGAACAGGACGCACTAGTGAGGAGTCTCTCTTTTACCCAAAACCCCTTTCCCCCCTTGTAATTCTTGAGACTGTAGTTAGTCAGTCTTGGGCGTTTCAGAGAGGGACTGGAGTATTATCATCTGCCAGTAGGAAATCGAATCTCAGGTACCTTTGGTCTGACACGCATAAAGCATACAATAAACTTGAACATAAATGCATGACCAAAAAAGGGTGCCAACCGCAAAATTACAGTGTTAAATTATGCATAAGTTAGATAAATCACTTCAAGATAGAAAGTCATTTTTGACCGATAATACATGTCAGTCCCAATATGTCATGGAGTTTCAGAGTATTGATTAGAGCATCAAATTATACCCACAGTGGGCTTGTCACAATACATAACCAGCTTACTCCATATTGGAAAATAATGCGTCTTGTGTCCCACATTACATATGAAATGTGAATACAAAAAAGAGACGATGTTATAGAGCTAGTGCTCATATCTAATTCAGAACAAGACGAGATGGTCATGAATATAACAATCTAAGTCATAAAGGATACTGTACAAAATCTAATCTCAAATATTATGTCATGTAATCGTCATGAAATGTTCAAGAAAATAAGAAAATTGATAAATGATAACAAATACGTCTGTGGCTGGTATGTAATCAAAAGAACTGCTGATAAGAATTACATGAGGTGAAGACGTGTGAAGAAGTGCAGAACAAATTGGAGAAAAAGGGTAGGATGCCCGTGCTGGTGCAGACATGTGATGGGGCCCCTTCCTTCTCTCCTGTAAAAAAAATGTAAAACATAAAAATGGCATTAAAACCGTGAAATACTAAATCAAAATCTACAGAACATCTTCAATGATCATATCTACATATATACGCATATATATATATATATATATATATATTACCTACTGGCGGTCGCCAGTAGGTAGTTATAGTTAGGACCCCTTTTCCATAGGAAATCCGCAACATTCTATTTTGAATAACTTTGGCGCCGGTCGATGAATCCTCGCGAATTTCTCAAAATAGGTGGGGCGCTACGCTCCGCTCCTACCCTGAAAGTCTCGGGGGGATTCGTCAAGCGGGGGCTGAGATAAAAGGGGGGTCCCAAAACGTGTTTTTCCCATGCATTTTTCCATAGGACCTTTAGACAGAGCTACAGCCCGAACGGCTGAACAGAATTACTAGAAATTTGGCAGAGAGGTAGTCCCTATGTCAAGGAAGTGCCTTTTGTAGGTTTGGTGTAAATCTGTTCAGTAGATTCTGAGAAAATAGCCTTTAAATCAATATATATATCTGAGCCCGCTTACGGTACGCTTACCGTACGCTTACCGTACGCATACGGTGGCGTGCGCGAGCGCGATTCTGATTGGCTCTTAGATCTTAGTAAACATTCGAATCGGCCAAAACCAGGAAGCGGCGTCCGCCATTTTGTCTCTCGCACTGAGTGTTATTTATCAAACATGATGCCCAAAAACATGTTACGGGGCTGTTTTGACAACTCCCTCCCACATAGTCATGTTGAGGGAGTCCCCAAACATCCCCCAAGAGCAAAAACGGTTTTATTTTTTTTTCGGCAATTTCGCCGAGTACGCTTACCGTACGCTTACCGTAAGCGTACGGTAAAAAATAGAAATAAAAAAAACACTATCCACACTTACCCCACCCCCTGTGCTTTTGGTGGCCGAAGGCCACCAAATGTACAGGGCTTATTAAAGTTGATAAAAACCGTGCACGGAACGCACTGCGTCAAGTGGGCGCGCACGCCTCGAATGGCGTAAAGTAACTTAGCATTTAAAAAACCGTACAAATTCACTGAAAAAACCATAGGTTTCACACACGTTATAGTTAGGAATTAGCATTTAAAAAACCTTGCAAATTCACTGAAAAAACCATAGGTTTCACACATGTTATAGTTAGCGGAAATTTTACTGATAAAAAACCAATGAAATTGCCCCGTTATAGTTAGTGCTGGCAACTATAACTCACGCGACCGCAATCTTCTGCTGATGACATATGTGTCTTTATAAAAAAAAATATTTGTAATATATGTATAGCTAAAAATGTATGGAAGAAGACATGGGCAAATAAGTGTCTAAATACAGTATTAGCATCAGCAGAGGATTGCGGTCGCGTGAGTTATAGTTGCCAGCACTAACTATAACGGGGCAATTTCATTGGTTTTTTATCAGTAAAATTTCCGCTAACTATAACATGTGTGAAACCTATGGTTTTTTCAGTGAATATATATATATATATAACACAAGATCTATTAAAAAACATTCTATTATAAATTAAAACATTAAACTATTTAAAAATCTCTAAACTTAAATTTCCCACTCCAGTCAGTGCACCAGTAGGGAACATGTTGGATAGCGGAGGGATACAATGTACTATGACCACTCCAGTGAGTGCAACAGTAGTGAAAGTGTTGGATAGCGGAGGGGTTCTATTCCCATTCCAGTGAGTGCAACAGTAGGGAAAGTGTTGGATAGCGGAGGGGTTGACATTACTATTCGCACTCCAGTGAGTGAATCAATGGGGAACGTTTTGTATCGCGGAGGTGTAAAAATGTACTATTCCCACTCCATTCAGTTAAAAATTAAAAACACACAAAATATCATCAACAAAATAAAAAATATTTGATGTTACAAATAAAAATATATTTAACATTAAAAATTAAACTAAATAAAACATTTGGAATGTTAAATACAAATCACAAATAAATACAAATATCATATGAAATAAAATAAAATAAAAATTTCAAACAAATAAATATTTTTATTTAGAAATTATTTATTAACAGAAAAAAAAGGTATTACATACATATTGTATATTTACTTTCTACCCTATAACACCAGACAACTCACAACCCATATTTAAAATAAAAATAAAAATTTCCATAATCAACGTGTAAGTCGCGGTTGCAATTTTAAAGGAAGAAGGACCCTTCCTAATTTACCCTGAAGAAACCCATGGAAGACAGAAGGTTGGAGTGCCACCCCACCCGTGGATACCATAGGAACCAGGAAACCTTCCACAGGGGAGCCGGGTTCATCAGTGTGAAGGGGCGCCGGAAACTGCAGCTGAACACAACGCAGGAAAATGCCGCTGCTGGAGAAGGAGAAAGTGTCCGGTGGAACCCAAAGGTGGATTTAAGTTGGGAAGTACCTGAAAGCAGAGGGAACAGGGTCCATGCTACTTGGAAGTGACCAGGAGGCATGGAAGACGAATGCCCACTGATGTCCAGTGCTGTAGGAGAGTTGATGGTGACCTTGGAGCTGCAGCTGTGAGGACCAAGAGATGCAGTGAAAGATCAAGAGCTGTTCATGAACTGTCCAACATCAGATGTCAAGAGTTGAGAGGTTGGTGTCTGTCAGGAGCACCAACAAGCCTTGGCAACTGCAATCAATGTGGAACGCGAAGAAGGTACAGTGTCGGGACCAGCAAGGTCCAGGAGACTCACCACAAGTAGGGGAGTCAGGGCAGGCTCCAAGCAATCTGCAGAGCTCAAAGTTCCAAAGTTGACCTCAATAGGACCCTCAGGCCAGAGGCACTGGAGTTGCAAGAGGACCTCAAGCAGCTCACCAGAGAAGGAGGCCCATGGTGCATGTGATGCGGTACGGTTAAAGATTCTAGTCACTGGAGATGCTAGAGGTTAGAGCTAATTGGCCCGAAGATCTTGATGAAGGAATCCAACAAACCTTTGTAACTGCAAGTCGACGTTGTGCATAGGATTTCCGTACATGTGGCTCAGACGACTGATACTGGCCTCAAACTTGGTGAGAGGACAGGGCAGACATCAAGGGATGTGAAGAAGCACCATCTGTGTTGCTGAGCCTTTCAGAGTCAGTGGGAGCTCAGGATCAGCAGACCGATCAGCTAGGTTATGGTACCTGGAGCTTTAGAGAAATGACTCCTTCACTTCAAGGGAGATTCCTTCGGGTGTCTTGGATGCACACAGGCCTTAGAAGGTTTCCTCTATGGGTGAAGAGATCAGGAGAAGCAGGTGATTACCCAGTTGCAACCTTGATGCCCAGAGTGAAGTCCAGTGTGCCAAAGCAGCCGAAGTTGACGTGGTGTCTGAATTGTATAGTCTCCCACAATAAATCTAGGGACCCTCCCTCAGGCAAGCCCTTCAGTACCCTAAGGAAAGGTTTAGGGCGATACAGGGTTCCCTCCCAGGGGAGGGGTTGGATGCTGCGGCGGATACTCCCATGATCTTTGTCCAGTTTTGCGCCAGAGCTGGAACCAACAGCTCCCTGAACTGGTTTGAACTGGACTATGCAAGGAGGGCACCAAATGTGCCCTTCAAGCAGACTCAGCGGCACTAGACCAAACTCTGTCTGGGAGGTGATCTCACCTCCCTGTGACAGGATACCTATTGTTCTGCCTTGTTTGCCTTGAGCTTGGCTCAACAGCAGGAGGGCAGAATACTGTCTCTGGTCGGCAGCAGCCATGTTGTGCTGTCCGGACTTAGAACACTGGTACCGTGAGCAATGAGGGCCTAAAGGGGGGCCTTTACTCTGCTGGGAATCATACCTTTCACACCTTTTATGGTATGATCCCAACATGCTTGATACCAAACATGACAGGGTTCGTTACAGCCACTTTCAAGATGGTTATCGCGTATTGAAGTGGTGCCCCTCCATATGTTATATGGCTTTCTAACTTACAACCCAGGAAAATGGACTCCGGTAGGGGTGACCTGCTCAAGCAGGGGCACGCTCACACTTAGAACCCAGCACCCTGGCTTCAGGATAGTAAAGGCCTGCTGTAGGGGTGACTTATTGGTTTTAAGTGCAGTGACCCTAGATATAGGGAACCTATATCTGTTGTACGCGGTGTTAGCACCAGCTTACAACGGCTTAAATGGCAGGCCTGTAGTGAGAGTTTGAATGGTCTCCCATAAGTGGCATAATATATACTTCAGCCTATGGGGGACCCCTGAGGTACCTGTGCCCTTGGTTCCTTACTACCATATACCAGGGTCTTATAAGGGTACCTCAGTACCCAATCTGGGATGTACCTAAGTACTTACCATAACAAGTGAAAGGAGAAAGCCTGGAATCTTGAGTAGCAGGATCGCAGTCAGACTAGTCAGAAACAGCATAGCACCAGTCAGAAAGTAGATGTAACCATAAAAGCAGATCCTACTTTTTTACAGGAATGACAGGGTAATGCTTCAGAGTCTGATGATGATGATATATTTATAGAGCACAACATACCTTAAGGTGTCTAGGTGCTACCCGAAGGATATGTGGATCTGACTCAACTGGATTTAGAATTATGCCTTAAAGAGCCAAGTTTGTATGCCCTTTCTAAATTTTAGCAGGTTGGTCTCTTTTTTGAGTGAGGTTGGTAAGGAGTTTCATAGTTTAGCCGTTGCAGTGGTGAAGCTCTTGCCACCCCACCTGGCCCGTCTTACTCTAGGGACAACAAGATTTCCAAGCTCAGTTGACCTGAGGGACCTTGCTGGATTATATGGTTTAAAATGGCTTGCCATCTGCATTTGCCCCAGAGTGTTCAAAGATTTGAAAGCAATGCAAAGAGATTTAAATTGGATCTGTTTTGCTACTGGTAACCAGTGAAGATGGAATAGGGCTTTGGTCGCAGTTTCGAATTTAGATATTCCATGGAGTACTCTTGCTGAAGCATTTTGAACAATTTGCAGCTTTTGGATACTGCGTTTTGAGGCACTGGTAAACGGAGCATTGCAGTAATCCAACCTTGAAGATATCAATAAGGATACCACGGTTTTCTTTAGCTCCCAGGAAATTGAAGAAAGTATTTTCCTATGAATTTTGAGAATAAAGAAGCAAGTAGAGGTGGTGGAATTGATCCGTGCTTCAAAGGAAAGCTTGGTATCAACAATGACTCCTAGATTTTTGGCTTTAAGACTGGTGTGGGTAAAGAGCCAAGTGGGACTGGCCACCAACTGTCTGTCCATATGGAAGTGTTGTTGGCAAATACAAGGACCTCGGTTTTGGAGGGGTATAAGTTCAGACACTTGGCTGTCATCCAATTACCTATATGACTTATACAGTCATGAAATCTAGTGGCTGTAGAGCTGGATGAGCTGTTCACTGAGAGAATTATCATCTGCGTACGATACAGTTGCAAAGCCATAGCTCTTTATCAATTTGGCTAGAGGAGTGAGATAATGATTAAAAAGCGTTGGGCTAAGGGAAGATGACTGAGGGACACCACAGGGTAATGAAAATGTGGGTGACACATAATTACCCAATGCAACCAAGTGAGACTGCTCAGACAGAAAGGAACCCAGCAGGGAGAGCGCATTGTCCCTGATCCCAATGGAGACTAGATGGTCCAACAGCAGCTCATGATTGACCGTATTAAAATCTGCTGATGGCAGACTGTGACCTGACAAATATATGGGGCCTTCCCCAGCCTACAGACATTGAATACCCCTTCAAGTCCTGTTCCCACTGTTTTTCCCCAGAGATCCACTACTTTTTGGTGCAGGCTCTGCTTTTATCTGATGACTCATTCTACAAAACTCTGGAGGCAAGATTACAGATCATACACAAATTCACTCATTCTTAGAGCTGGAGTATACTGCGCCTCCATTCCCGTGGTAATTAGTGCATGAGGGCTGCTATGTACAGAGAACCAAGAAGGAGACTCCGCATTCACTGATCCGTACATATTTAATAGAACACACAGGGTTCGTCACCTCATCAGCAGAAATATTTCGGGTAGCAGTCAAAGTCATGTGGAGGGGGCTCTTGCTGGCAGACTCTGCCTTTGACAAATGAAAATCAAAAACCAAACAATTGAAGGTTGAGGTGAGGGTCTAAGACACCTTCATTGCATAATTCTGATCCCTCACCTAATGTATGGCATCAGCTAGAATCATGTAAACGTTGGTGAGAGTCAGAAATACTTTTCATTAACTAACCGTGTTGCTAATGTTCCTCTAGCAAAACTTTCTACAGAAGGGCATGGGCCACTCACCCACAATAGGTGGTGTGCTACATCATAGGGGTGCTCCTTTGCCAATACCAGCTGGTCCTAGGCTACATCTTACAGAGCTCTTGTTGGTACCAGTGTTACTGAGAGTGCATTCAGAATAGGATAAATTATGTAGTTTTACTGCTGCTAGTGGGGTGGCGACCACTCGATATCTATAACGACAATCCCTTTTCATCAGTGACATTGTGCTGTAGGGCTAAGTGCACAGAGGTGGGGAGCATAGTCCTACGTAACTGTGCCCCAGTAGTAGAGATGTATTTTAAGGCATTCCCAAAGCACACGTACGAAACCATGGCCATCCTGTCCACACCATCAACCTTTGGAGTGGGGTATTAGAGAGGATCTCCTCCTAAATATCCGATGGGTTGAGTATCAATCATACAACATTTTAAACTTTAAGAATTATAATTTTGTTGACCTCATGACTGTATTATGGTCAAGGAAATGCAAGGACTAGTCTTCATAGCAGTATTCTTTGACCACCTATATAAAAACAATGGGGTTGGAGGCATTCATATGAGATTTTCAGAACAAATTCGTAATAATAAGGGAACTACGGGCCCGATTCACAGAACTAACTTAAGACAAAATCCTAAACTTACTACCATTTTGGTATTCACAGAAGGCACTTCCTCATTTTGGTATTCACAGAAGGCACTTACTCATTTCGGTATTCACAGAAGTTAGGAGTCCTAACTTTAGGACTCCTAAATGCCTTCTGTGAATACCGAAAGTCTTAAAATTAGGATTTTTCTCAGTTTAGTAGTAGTATAGTTAGGACTCCTAACTTTAGGACTCCTAAAAGCCTTCTGTGGATACCGAAAGTCTTAAAATTAGGATTTTTCTCAATTTAGTAGTAGTAAAGTTAGGACTCCTAACTTTAGGACTCCTAAATGCCTTCTGTGAATACCGAAAGCCTTAAAATTAGGATTTTTCTCAGTTTAGTAGTAGTATAGTTAGGACTCCTAACTTTAGGACTCCTAAATGCCTTCTGTGAATACCGAAAGCCTTAAAATTAGGATTTTTCTCAGTTTAGTAGTTGAAAAGTTAGGAGTCCTAACTTTAGGACTCCTAAACTGAGAAAAATCCTAATTTTAAGACTTTCGGTATTCACAGAAGGCATTTAGGAGTCCTAAAGTTAGGACTCCTAACTTCTGTGAATACCAAAATGCGTAAGGGCCTTCTGTGAATACGAAAATGGTAGTAAGTTTAGGATTTTGTCTTAAGTTAGTTCTGTGAATCGGGCCCTACATATGCAATATGCCTAGATATATTCCACTAACATAGGTGTTGCATGATCAAAACCTTTTGAGAAGTGGCTGACTGCCAGTATTAGGAGTCAGACAAATCTAGCTGCTTTCAGAAAATGTGAAATGACTTTACTAAGTCAACGATGTACAACTGTTTAACAGACAATAATCCTTCACCAAGACCTCCTGTCCATCTGTATACCTCTGGTGTGTCAAAGGGACAGTGACTAATGCACCAGTGGTAGTTTATCTTCAGTCATCTGTGGCCCAGTTTCGAGTCAGAAAACATTCATCAAAGTATTGGGCTATCAATAGGATGTGCTAGTGATATTACTGTATAAATCGTAAGGACATCTAACAATGTCCTGCTCATTTGCCTCCCCTTTGATGGGTCACATGCCACCAACAATAAAGAAGAACATTATAAGAAGTCCTGTGCCATATTGTTGAACTTGGCCCTTTTTCAGGATTATCCCCAAACTGTTTGCATTCTTCCTCCTATTTTTCTGATCTGTTTTTGCATCAAAGCCACCCACTCAGGACCATCCAGCGATAAGACTAGATTAGAAATGCAGTTGCCTTTGGGTAAAACATATTCACATGAGGACTGGGCGACCCTGCAGACTGATCACGACCGTGCCATTAGAGAATCTCAACTCAATGTTTAAACTTCAAAAGACTCTTCGGCTGGCCTTGATCACCCTGTAAGTTCCAATGGGCCAAGCTTCTGCCCTACGACCGCTGCTGGAACTGTGCTGCTGACCTGTACCATATCCTCCCAAGGCTTAAGGACTATTAGACGGATGTCTGGTTCCTGCTCCCTCATCACAGCCTCTTCCCTCTCCCCACCCCCCTCATCTTACCCTCCTGGATGAGGTTCCTGACCTTCCTGCTGAACAACACATGGACACCAGTTGATAGCGACCTCCTTGTCATGAGTAAACTCTTTCTCCTCCAGCACTGGTGGCGGCCCATCCTGCACAGGTCCACTGAATGGCGGACACTACTTCATAGGGTGGCTAGTCATGAGCATACCACCTATAAGGTAAATGTTAAACTCAAGACCTTTAATGCCATTTGGAGCCCCTTCCTAGTGACGGATGAGGCTGTCCCGGTTTGAGATTGTTCCAGCCCGGTCCCCTCTTCCCAGAACTGCTGGTACACCCTCTGCATCACGGCCGCTGCTGCCTCCAGTTGATTTCTGTTCTTATTGCCATGTCCCCCATCTCCGTGCCATGACTTACTGGCTGGATTAAAGATTGCATGCCCTTTTCGAACGCCCCTCAGACTTCCTCCCCTTACCCATCCTTCTTCACTCTACCTCACCCTCCCTGCACTTTACCCAGCACCCCTAACGATGACCCTCAAGTGTCAGTAACCTGTTATTCTAGCCGCCTAGTTGAAGAGCTCTATGTTCTTCTGGACATGGTGTCCTCTAGCCATGGTGTTTTATTGCTGTTTGCTCTTGACTCTATTCGCCAATAGCACAGTGTTGTAGTGTCTCACCTGTACTAGAGCCCACTTCTATAAACCTCCTGCCTGTTTGTATTGTACCTTTTAATGACCTAATAAAGAAATATTGCAAAAAGTATACGTTTGCACCTAATTATATATATGCAATTGAAATTCCAGAGTCCTAATATTTTGTACAAAGGACGATCATGCACCTAAAAGACAGTTTGCAACTAAATGTGTTTTCCAACCAAATGTGACCGTTCGTTTTTGAAATTTTTCACATTTCTTTTAATGTGTCTCTAAGGCTGAATCACAACAAAATATGTGCTTGCTTCTAAGTGCTTCTAAAATGTTTCTACTCTCTACTGATTTTAGACAGTGTGTTTTTTACACTTGAATGTGCCTTCACCCTAAAGGGGATGGCAAACTGATGCACAGCATTTGCGCCTATCATAACATCTATATTTCCATATATTACATTAGGGACTGGGGGCAATATTATACTTTCAATAAACTTCTACAAGAACAACTACAAGAAGGTACCCAGTATTTTATGGGTGGGTAACTGCAATGCGCACATCTTCCCCTCTGCATCCAATACGAACTGTGGATTACTTGATGAGGAAGGTGAAGGCACTTCACCACAACTGGCATGGTGCTGCTCTCAATAGACTTTTCTTCACAAAAGATCTAGAAATAATGAGCCCCACTATCGAGTCCACAGGTCAGTTACAGAACACATATGGTTCCATGTCCCAGGGATCAACCATAGATTATGTAATAGCTTCAGTCTCCCTCAAAAAGTTCATTACTAGAAGTAACCTTCTCTAGGTTCAGTGGCCACGCAGCTATATTTTGCCACCTGGCCTGGGAAGGGAAACATGTCCACCACATAATCCATATAAAACCATTGATAACTAGGGGAAGTGGTAATGTTTGAAACTGGGGTACAACAGATAAGGAAATACTTGTCCAACCAAAATACCGAAATTGCTACACAGACATAATATCGAGTTAGAACTATCGAAGTCCCATAATATTGAGTTGGAAATATCAAAGTGACAGAATATCGACTTCAAGAATATCGTGGACAAGAATATCGACTTTAAGGTAAGAAATATTGTTTTTGTTAATATCGAAGTCAGTAATATCATTTGTAAAAATATTGTTGTTAATAATATCAATGTTTATATGAGATTTATCTATTTTAGCATGTATTTTAAATGTATGTGTTCTATATTTTCGTTTAAGTATTGTATTTTGTTTTTAATATATGTATTACATTTTTAAAAGTTTGTTTTTGTGTATATTTTTAATTATTTAATATTTATGTATTTAAAATGTTATATTGTAAATTGTGGTCAATAATATATTGTTAATTATGTATTAATTGATTAATAATAATTAATAATAAATTATTAATTATGTTATTTGTGTCATTTCTTTTAGGAGGAGGTTGTCGGTTGATAGGGAGTAGGCAGGGAAGTAATTTAATTTCAATATATTTTTTATTTTTTTAATTATACAATTTTATACTGTTAAATGTGTGAATTCAATTACTATTGATTGTTTTTTAATTGCTTGTTAAATTTAATTAATGTATTAATTAATTAATTATTTAATTGCTGAATAATTATGTTAATAGTGTTATGTTTTACAACATCGGTGGTGTCATTTATAAGGGAATATGGTGGGAGGCATTTTATTAAATCATTTGTTGTTAATTAATTTTAATTATTTTGCTTGTGTTGGAAAAGTAAGTTATTCCCCTATGCAATCCAACACATTTCCTACTGTTGCACTCGCTGGAGTGGGAATAGTAAATTATTCCTCTCTGCTATCCAACACTTTCCCTACTGTTGCACTTGCTGGAGTGGGAATAGTAATTTTTACCCCTATGTTATGCAACACTTTCTCTACTGTTGCACTCCCTGGAGTATGAATAGTAGATTATTCCCCTCCGCTATCCAGCACTTTCCATTCTGTTCTACCTGTTGGAGTGGGAATAGTACATTATTCCCCTCCGCTATCCAACACTTTCCCTACACTTGTACTTGCTGGAGTGGGAATAGTAAAGTATTCCCGTCCGCTATCCAAAACTTTCCAAACTGTTGCACTTGCTGGGGTGGGAATAATAATTTTTACCCCTTCGCTTTCCAACATTTTCCCTACTGACGCACTCTCCGGAGTGGAAATAGTAAATTATTCCACTCCTCTATCCAACACTTTCCCTACAGTTCTACCTTCTGGAGTGGGAATACTAAATTATTCGTCTCTGCTATCCAACACTTTCCCTCTTGTTGTACTTGCTGGAGTCGGAATAGTAAATTATTCCCATTCGCTATCCAACACTTTTCCTACTGTTGCTATCTCTGGAGTGGGAATATTAATATTTATGCCTGCGCTATCCAACACTTTGCTTAATGTTGCACTCCATGGAGTGGGAATAGTAAATTATTCCCCTACCCTATCCAACACTTTCCCTACTGTAGCACTTGCTGGAGTGGGAATAGTAATATTTTCCCTACCGCTATCCAACACTTTCTCTACTGCTGCACTCTCTGGAGTAGGAATAGCAATTTTCTCCCTCTGCTATCTAACACTTTCTCTACTAAAGCACTCTCCGGAGTGGGAATAGTAAATTATTCCCTTCCGCTATCCAAAACCTTTCCTACTGTTGCACGCGCTGGAGTGGGAATAGTAATTTTTACCCCTCCGCTATCCAACATTTTCTCTACTGTTGCACTCTCTGGAGTGGGAATAGTAAATGATTCCACTCCGCTATCCAACACTTTCCCTACAGTTCTACCTTCTGGTGTGGGAATAATAAAATATTCCCCTATGCTATCCAACATTTTCCTTACTGTTGCACTCCCTGGAGTGGGAATAGTAAATTATTCCTCTCCCCTATCCAACACTTTCCCTACTGTTGCACTCCCTGGAGTGGGAATAGTAATTTTATGCCCTCCGCTATCCAATATTTTCCCTACTGTTGCTGGTGATCTAGTGTAAAATGTAATTGTAAAATAATAAAAATATTTTAATATTTTAATTTATTATATATTTTTTATTTTTATTTTACTGGTATATGTATAAATATATATATATTTATAATTTTTAATATTTTTCTACCATTTTATAATGCGGCAAGGAGGAGGGACACCACGGCGAGGTGGAAGATGCCCCGCAGATACCAGAGAGCAGATAAGTGGGTTCTTTATCTTTTTTTTAATTGTAGGTGGGACTGGGGCGGAGCAGAGTTCCACAGAGTTTTTTTTAACTCTGTGGAACTCCATGGAGTGCCACTCTGCATACTCCGCCCAGGGTTAATACTGACCCAATCAAGGTTGTGACTGCCTTTGCCACAATACTGTGTGAGGTAAAAAATAACTTAACAAAGAATGGTGGAGCCACCAAAAAAATGGTACCAGAGTGCTCTAAAATCTACATAAGACCCTACATAAGGTCCTTTGGACTGAATCAAGAGATACAGCAGTGGTCAAGTTATCACAAAAACTCTATAAAGATGCCAGTAAGGCTAGACTACAAGCACTGACGGAGGAAGCCTGGGAACAACGTCAGCAGCCTTCCACCTGAAATAATTCCAGGGAATATTGGAAGGTAATTTATGCCTCATTTCTGAAATCATCCCTAGACCTTAACCGCCATGTGGAGAAAGATTTATGGGTGGCCTACTTTTCGAAAATATTCAGTACTGGGAGTGAAGGAAGGCAACTGTCCATGAATAGTATTGACTCTAATCCACCCATGTAAGGGAAGCCCTCATTTTACAGCAAGTAGAGTACAGGCCCCTTTGTTAGATTTAACCCCTGATGTCCCAAAGATGAACAAAGTCCACACTCCCATCCCCCTCGATGCAGACGGTGCGGTCCTAATAGAGAGAACTGGCCTGGCGCTTCAGAAGCTCTTAGACTCCTATGTTAAATGTATGCATAATCGAGATCTGCAAACTAATGATACAAAATCTTAGTGACTGGGCCGAAGGCTGAAGAAAGCCCCAACATTTTGCATTGCAGGCCGGAGAGTGGCTCAGTGGGATACATTTTCCTACTTAGGGTGACATTCGACAGTGCAATATGATGATCCCATATGCTGAGACACAGGGGCTTCCTGCTAGAAAAAGGTATTGGCGCTTCATTCTCTTTTACTAAAAAAGTTTGGATCGAAACCCCTAGATGTTGTGAAAAAGGTATGTTCAGCTAAATCCACAGCAGTAGCTACTTACGGAGTGTGTGGGGACATACTAAGTATGCAACACTGCAAACAGCATTATATACATTCTGGAAGAATCTGGGGCGCCTCCCTAAAAGATATTCTAAGTACAATTCCAATATGGCGCTGAAAGTTCCCTACATATCAGACCAGATATCCTTGGCCCCAATCCTTTTATGGCATTCCATATTGAGAAGGGATCCTGTTGATTTAACCCATCAGTTCCTGGGTGGCTGCCTTGCTCTAGTACATGCACAAAACATCTCATGGCTATTGTATGTTAAAAACAACCTGATTTCCCGAGGCCTAGAAACTATTTTTAAAACCCCAAGGACCTGCCATAATATCTAAAAAAAAAAAAAAGCTGTTAAAATGCGCTTTATAAATTATTTGGTGGAATAAAGGAATCGACTCAATAGTTTTAAATTTAAGGTGCGAGTATATGGTGAGGGACCGCCACTAATCAGGGGGCAATATTGTTATTTGACGGCAGTGACAAACTTGCACCACAGATTTTTACTATTGAGATTCAGACTAAATAAACTTAACTCCCTGTATGTTGGGTTACCCATCTGATGTTTTTTTTTGCAACTTCTTCTGCCCTGTCCTTTTGATGGGGTATCTTTACAATCTGACATACATATTTTAATCTTTTGTTTAGAACACCGTAAAAAGGTTTATTCTGCCATTCATGGACAAACACAATTTTAGACAATGTCGTTCTGGAATGTTCTTTAAAATGCTGCCTGATCACTATGGGGCATATCAGCAACACCCGGCGATAATTATCGCTCAGCGCTCTTAGCGTGAGAATAATTATCGCCGGGTAACGTGGATTTTTATCGCTGAGATAGCGTGCTATTGCAACGCTTATCTCCTCAGCGATAAAAATCCTCACGCTAACTGCCTAACGTGAGATTATCGCTGGAAACCCAGCGATAATCTCACGTAGTGTGGCGTTATCTTGCTGATAGGGACTTACAAACTTAGCCATGATATCCTCCTTCCATAGGATATCATGGCTAAGTCAGTCCTGAAGCAGGCGTAAGGAAAGTAGCGATAACAGGGGTTATCGCTACTTTTCCTGACGCTATGCTTCATAGCGTGGGGCTTGATGATAGGAGAAATGTCGCTTAGCGACATTTCTCCTGTCATGTTAGGTCAGGAACGCCCACTTTGCATCTCATTAGAGATGCAAAGCTGGGCGTTAGGAATCCTGACACTAAAGCAAGGTTTCACACGTTAGCGTGGCCTTGCTAATTAGGCGATAAAATTATAATTTTTTATCGCCTGCTTGAAAATATATGCCCCTATATTTGTTACTGTATCTTTCTTATGCCTGTCCCTAAAATCCAGAAGATTACACATTTGCCCGGAATGAATTATAGGTTCTCTTTTAGTGTTTTCACGATCGTTTTTACCTGGTTTTTATATTCTTTATGGAATTACTGATGAATTATATATGTATCTATGAAATGTTATGCTCTGTAAACACAGTTAGAATAAAGTAAAGTGATGATGATGAACATCTCACTACTTTGTTTTTTTCTCTGCACAGTGAATTTTCATCCGACCGTAACACCATGGCCGTGCTGATTGTTCACAAAATGTGATTTTGTACTCATATTAGTGTGCATGTAAATGTGATATTTGCAACTAGATGTCCTGAGAAAAGTCCCTGACACCACACTTGATGTTACATCAATGGCGAATTTGTACCTAAATGCACTTTTGCACCTTAAAAAGATATGCAAAATTGTGTGATGAGTCGTTTTATGAATTATTGCAAAGTACACAATAGGACATATTTACACAGACATTGTGCCACTAGAGCGTCACTTTTTAGGACGCTCTGATTGCACAATGCCCTGCTACATACATACCAAAGCAGCACTTTGAAAATATTGTATCTTTTCATGCGTGTATCTGCATAAAGCCACTGGATAGCAGGCGTTAAATGAGTGCAACGAGGATAAATAATTTTATTTCTCCTCGTTTTTGCTCTTTTTAACTGTGCTGCATCTGCAGCACGCATGGAAGGAGCAAATCACCTTTAATGATTGTTTATGTGCAAGAAGGTGCCCCTTCTTGCACATTGACAATCATCCCTGCATGATAGGCATCCTGCACCATGGCGCAAGGGTGTTTCTATTGGTAGTGGGCAGCTTTTTTGAGTCAGCGCAAGTGAAAACACAGGTTAGCACCGTATTCTTGTAAATACTGGCAGCCCAGCGTTTTTTAAATGACCTAGTGTAGCGCAGCTATATTGTTTGCAGTACCCCGCTGTACCATTTCTTTGAAAATATACCCCAATATGTAAATGTCTGTGCATTGACAACATTAATTCAAAAAACATCTTAAGTTTTTCATTTATTCCGGACTAATTAAAGTTTCAACCGTAACTATGTTGCAGGAATATATGCAACACCTACATGACGCTGCATGCCCCTAGATGCACTCCAAACGCTGGGCATCTATGGGTTCAATAAGAGACTTTGACACAGTGCAGTGCTGTAAGTCACCTTGATGTGCTGCACTGCATGACAGGTAGAGGGTAGGAATGCATCCTATTTAAGGCTATACAGCACATTCCTGTCCTTTTTCATTCACTGGCTCCATTTGTGTAGCTGAGTGCCAACACAGACACGCACCATGGTGCAAGGGTGCTTGTGTTGCACATAGGATTGTTTTTGTGTAGGAAGGTGTACCTTGCTGCACAAAAACAATCTTGGGAGGCATATTCCTCTTTTTATGTACGCTGCAGAATGCAGCACACATAAGAAGTGGAAGAATTGAGGAGAAATAGGGATATTTCTCCTTGATTGGCCTCCCCTTGGGAAGGTGTAAGATCTAGGTGCATCCACCTAGTAAATTTGGGGATGAATCAAAATCTATGGAAGTTGCTTGGGAACACTCACATAATGACCATGAAATGTCTTCCTAGGCCAGAGTAATGCAATGTAGCGAATTGCTCTGCATTGTAACACTCCAGATTTTTTAAGCGACTCAGAGCCATGTAAAGTGGGTTTGCGTGGTTTCAAAAATCTGACTCAGAGGTTTGCATCATGCATGTACCAAGTTCCGTGGTGGAAACGTGATGCAAGCCTGTCATAAATAAGGCCCTTAATTCTTTATATTTTATACAAGTCCAGGCACTTGCTAGTTACTTCTATTCATATGACTGTTCAAAAATATATGGGTTCTGGAATCTTAAGCTGAGAAACAAAATTGGCAGTCACATCTTTGTGGCTGCTTCCTAAGTCTGATGTGCGTAAAAGTTTTAAAAATTTGTAGAATAATAATTGTTTAATCACTCACCTCATTGAAAGCATGGGTTAAACTTTGAGAGCATTCTTTGTAGTAAAGATTAAAATGTGGATGCAAAGAGTATATTGCCAGGCAGCCATTGGGTTTGAGGACACGATCTGATTCTTTTAAGAACTCCTCTATGTTGAACCAGTGAGCAGCAACAGAAGTAGTGATCAGGTCAACAGAGCTATCTTCGAATGGCAAATTCTCTGCACAGCCAACTCTAGAGAAGAAGAGAAAAGATGGATTCACTTATGAAACCAGGATTTTCAAAGTCATACAAGGCATGAGTAATCAGAGACCTATCAGTGCACTCTCTAGGAAGCCTGATATTTATATATGCTCCAGCAAACACATCTTCACTACCCTGATTATTGAGGAAGTCATGGGCACTTTGAATTAACATACACTTGAAGGCATACTAATTAAATCAATATTAATTCTGGATATTACTTGCAAGAAATGGGCCTAATATTTAAGAGTGGTGGAAGTCACACTCAAATAATGTGCACAATCCTTGTCAGGATGAACCACACAAGTCACTTAATGAGCCTGTGCTTACCCCTCTAGTGGCTTGTCAAGAAATCCATCGTGGTTGTAATATATGACCAGAACATTTTTGCAAACTTAAGCTGACAGATACCAGCAAGAGTTCAATGACAGAACAGTCTCACAAAATGACAAAAACTGCACACCATACCACAAAACACAACACTACAATAATAGCAGCATTCCAAAACAATACCACACAAACTCTAAAAAGAACAAAGCAGAGGGCGTGACTTTGCTGCGGAATGCATTGGCCGCCATCTTAACTAGCTCCGTAGAACACCCAGCCACCTTCCGAAAATCTGCATAATAATCCGTCACCCATGCATTGGATGGGCCGCCGGACCCACCACTGAGGTTGGAGCACCGAAGAATAGCCTTGTTCAGCTGCCGGAAAGCGGAGTAATTGCTGCGGCCTGCCCAAGATCAGAGGCCGGGACCTGCTGCATTGGAGAACTGGGTGTGGTGCGTTATTTTTGTCCAGCTTCTAGTGAACACAAGGCCGCGGATGTTCCTGCAGTCAGGCCTGTGGCAGTGGGAGGTGGTCCGAGTCCTGTAATCCTGACCCTGATTCAAGAATCTGTGGCCTGACCGCCCGTTATGGATGGAGGAGTGCTCCTGCCAGGGTTGTGTGACCGAAGCCTGCAGAGGTGGCTGCAGTGGGCGGTGAATGCATGTGTCCCGATCGGCCAGCCGCTGTAACGGTAGGAGATGGCCTCGTGGGACGCTGAACGGCAGGACAGACGGCGCAGCTGCGGCTCTAGACTTGGGCAGCTGGCCTTTGAAGGGCTGAAGTTGAGGCTGTGCTTGAGGGAGTGGGCTTGAGACTGGCTGGGCGACCCAGCTGAATAAACTAACTCAGTGACCCAGTTAAATCACCGCTATTGTCACAGTGGGGCAAAAGAAAAGGTCACAGTGGTCAACACATACGTGCAGTGACCTGGTAGATGGTGCCTCCCCCCCCCGGTGGTGCTGGTGACAGAGAAACATCATAAGTGAGCCGCACGACAAGGCTTGTCACCATGGGGCAGAGGGGATTACTGCTAAGGAGTGGGAGACCTGGAGTCTGCGTGGGGCTGATCGTAGCAGCACCAGTGAGAAAATGTCGACTGCCAAGGGTGCGAGAATGGTGCAACGGACTAGACAAATATGTGCTGCCAAAGCACCCGGAACCCGAACAAGGTGACAAGGGGAAATGGATGACTGGATCTGAGGGGGAACTTCCGGACCCGAAGTTAAAAGATGTCATGGACACCATTTCAGGTGTATGCTCCTCCTTTGAGCAGAAAATTGACACAATCACGTCTGAAGTGAAGCTGATCCAAGCTGACCTAACTAAAACTGGAGAGAAATTGAAGCAGATGGAAATCTTCACTGCCAGCATCATGGGAGATGCAACACAAATGCAGCAAGATATCAAGGACCTGCAGACCTTTCCCAAATTAGCAGCGGATAAACTGGATGACTATGAAGGTCACACCAGAAGAAATAACGTGAGGATTATAGATCTGCCAGAGAGGGCGGAGGGTCCTGCTGCGGACCTATTCGTTGAAGAACTCATACTTAAACACCTTCATCATAAGGGGTTGTCCAAACTCTTTGTGGTTGAAAGGGCGCATAGAGTCCCTGGAGGACGCCCCAAACCTGATGCGCCTCCCCGCCATATGTTGGCGAGGCTTTTAAATTTCAGAGAAAGAGATGCCATATTGCAGACCTCGCATATGCCCCCCCCCCCTGAAATATGAGAATTCGGATATCTCCTTTTTTCCCAGATTTCACCTCGAATGTACAGCGGCAACGGCGTTCCTTTCTGGAAGTGAAGAAGAGACTTAGAAACAAAGGACTTAAATATGCCATGTTATTTCATGCCCGACTCTACGTCGAAGTGGATGGCAGGGTCTGGTTCTTTGATGCCCCTGAGGTTGCTGATGACTGGCTTGAAGGATGGAGAGACGCAGGGGCCATACGGCCCGCTAAGGAGTGGGCCCGGCCGGGTCATCTAATGACTCAATCTGATGAACTTGTGGTGCTGGTGATTGATCTTGGCGCAGTGCCTTCAAACTGACGCAGTGGCTGAACATGTGTGATGGATGATGGTTTAACAGCATTAATTGATTGTCCTATTTATCCTTTTTGATGTTGGGTGAGCCCATCTGGCAGGGCTCATCGCTTTTTGGACTTAGGAGGTGGTTGGGGTGGCGGAGCTTACACCCCCTAATATATTCTACATTTAGTTATAGGTTTGGATGACAGGCACTCTGCATAGTTGAAACATGAGCAGTTCCAGGCCCAGAGTGCAGGGGAGCAGAGAGGGGGAGTTGGCATGGAGTGGGGTTGTTCTATGTTCTGTTGAAGAGAGCGGCATTGCACATTACTAAAAGAGAGATGAGATACAAAATCTTTGCACCTACACATGGGGACGCACTGGGATAAGACCTTCAAGCTCCTAAGCTGGAATGTAAATGGGCTTGGGGACAAAGTAAACCGTAGTATCATACTGCAATATATCAAGCACCATGCTCCAGAAGTGGTGCTTCTCCAAGAGACACATCTGGTAGGTAACTCCTGCAAGGCCATGGGCAGATGGGGCTACCGGCTGGTGGCCCACTCTGGTTTTACCACGGGTTCCAGGGGAGTGGGTATCCTGATCAGGGATTCCTTTCCAATGTCAATATAACATACCTGGACTGATGGGATGGGTAGGTATGCAGTGATTTCCAGACAGTGGGAGGGTAAGACACTCACTCTGGTGTCGGTGTATATCGCACCGGGGCTGCAGGGCCAATCCTTCAGTGACCTGGGTAAAATTGTGTTGTCATTCCCGGTAGGCTCTCTGGTTATAGGAGGAGATTTCAATAAAGTGGTGTCGGGCTCTCTGGACCGCTCTCCCCCCATACCATCAGCCCCTCCCAGAGTTGGCTCCCAGACTTCATCGAGGCCATGGGCCTCATGGATGTGTGGAGAGTGTTCAACCCAGATTGTATTCAACACACTTTCTATTCTGAGGCACACAATAGTCTATCCCATATAGACTACCTTCTCACTCCGGCGCCCCAAGTGGGGACCATCAGGGAAATCAGACACCTCGTACAAGGCATTTCTGACCACTGACCACTGTGGGCCGAAGTGGTCATTGGTGAGAATGGGATGGGTGGCGCCTATCAGCCCATAGTACTTCAGAAACCCAGTGGTTAAAGACAGAGTAGTAACAGCTATAGAAAATTACTTCCTAGAGAATAAGGACTCAGTGAGTTAATCCCAAACCATATGGGAAGCCTTTAAAACCGTAGTGCATGGTCAGGCACTCTGGCTGATAGTGGGGTGCGGAAAGAAAAGTCGAAGGAACTAACTCGCTTGGGAGAGGAAATCCTCCTCATGAAAGACGATGGCTGGGGCATGAAAATCTGGACTCCTCTCACACTCTGGCGAGATCTACAAATCTGATTTATTATCAATGCTGTAATGTATTTATGTTATTGCTTTAATTGTTTTTTTGTGAAGCATGGAATATATTTTGCAAAATTCCCTATAATGTTTATTTAAATATGACAAACACAACGTAAAGTTCATGATGTTAACCCCTTGAGTGCCCCGCCCTTTCCCCCTCCTGTGCCGGCCCTTTCATTAGCGGGCGGGGTCCATGACGAGATAGTCTCGTCATGGGCACAGAAGGGGTTAATGTACAGAATGTTTACCTGTCCGGGGGGGGGGAATAAATATGCTAAAATCAATAAAAATATTAAAAAAAAAAAAAAATGAAAGACGATGGCGGGGTACCACTGACACCAGACAGTCTTCATGTCCTGAAGCTTAAATTATCAGAATATAAAACCATAGCAACTGACACGGCTAAGTCAATGGGTAGAGACAGAGAGGGTAGGCTGTATGACCTGGGTGACAAGGCTGGGAAACTATTGGCATGGCTGGATAAAAAAGAGCAGTCTAGCAGACTGGTTCCGGAGCTGCTGAAGTGCTCAGGGGAAGTTATAACAGACCCGCAAGAGATCGCTAATTAGTTTGCGAATCACTATTACTCCATCTATAGAGCAAGCACTACCTTTACGGAAGAAGACTTGTAGGATCTGATCAGAGACATAAAACCTCCCTCCCTAGACATAGATGACAGAGACCGGCTAGACAGCGATTTTACTAACGATGAGGTTGCTCAGGCGATTTGAAGCCTCCAATCCTGTAAGGCTCTGTGCCTCGACGGCCTACCAATCGAGCTCTACTAGTTGAAACCAAATTTACTTGCCCCAAATATGCGAGCCATGTTTGGGGAAAGCCGAGACTCGGGGCTGCTCCCTCTAGATCAGTAGGTTGCCATTACTATACATAAAACTGGCAAACCCGAAGGGGTATGCTCGTCCTACAGGCCCATCTCACTATTAAATGTCGAGCCCAAAATACTCGCAAAAATACAAGCCAGACTGTTGGTCCAGGTGATAGGCAAACTAGTACACCCTGACCAGTTGGGCTTCATGCCCCACCATAATACTTCTTTGAACCTAAGGAGGCTGCATGGTGTTTTGGGGCACCGGGGCACGATTCAGGAAGCTGCGGTCGTGGTCTCACTTGATGCCGCGATGGCCTTCGATACCATAGAATGGCCATATTTGTTTGCAGTCCTGGCCAAGATGGGATTTGGGCTGAATTTTATCGGGGGGGGGGTCCGCCTTTTGTATGCAGATCCTTTGGCACAAGTGGTTATCAAAAATAAGAAATTGGGGGTATTCGCACTAAGCCGGGGGATGCGACAGAGGTGTCAGCTGTCTTCCCTCCTCTTTGCTCTTACCCTGGACCCACTGGCGTCATGGATATGTGGAGACCCAATAATGCGGGGGCTAAAGTGGGAGGACCGCATTTCTCTATATGCGGACAACATCCTGCTTTATCTCGCATCTCCTAAGTCAGCGCTCTATAGAGTACTGGATATATTCTTCACCTTTGGGAAACACTCTGGGTACACGATCAACTGGAGCAAATCCTTGATGTAAGTCCTTAGTGGTGAGCCGCCTCCACTGCCTAGAGGGTGTCCCATGGAGAAAGCAAAAGAGGGCTTCCAGTATTTGAGAATCTATATCACCGCAGACCCCAAAACTAGCTGTGATCGAAATCTATCCCCCCCGCTACAGAGACTAAAACAAGATGTGACTACTTGGAAGACCTTACAGCTCTCATTATTGGGGAGGGCGGCATTATTCAAAATGATGTCTCTGCCACGTTTTCTATATGCGCTTCAGAACTTACCAGGTCCGGTCCTGCCACAGTATTTTAAAGAGGTGGAAATCCTTCAGAGGGTGCTGCTTTGGGATGGTCACCCTTGCATAGCCCTTCCCAAGTTGGTATGATGGGGGATTGGGCTACCAAATAAACAATGTAGGTGATTGGGCTACCAGACATAAGGAAGTATTACTGGGTGGCCCACTTAGCAGCTATAAATCAATGTATGTACCGTCAGTGGGATGATCCAGGTTACAAAATGGATAAATGGTTATTACCGGGGGTAACTACAACATGACTCTCTATATTTCATGCCGAAAATATTTTCACTTACGGGGTCGACTGGAAATACAGTGCACGTATGGCACACATAAATAGAAGCCTGGGGTGGGAACAAAAGCTCACGATGGATACTCCCTTGTGGGACACGGAACAATTGGGCACCCTGAGGGGTTTGGAGGGGTTTGATAAGTGGGACCTAATAGGGATCACGAAAATAGGGGCCCTATGGCAGAAGGGAGAAGTGGTGTCCTTCGCCACCCTGCAACAAGAATATGAATTGGCCAGTACCGAATACTTTAGGTATTTACAGGTGAGACATGCACTAATGTCGCACTTACAGAGAGGGGTATCCCCCCTGATGCCTCGCCGCTGGAAGACAGGCTACTCAATGGGTACCTACAAAAAAGAGCTGTGTCCTCGACATATAAAAAGCTGGGAAATAATGCGCCAGACCCTCTCAAAGTGATCCAGGAGCGCTGGGGGAACGATGGGTTGGAACTTGGTGACGATGAGTGGCAAGAGGCAGTGGCCTCCTCACGGGAAGTTGTAATCTCTTCCAGGTTGCACCTGGTCCAACTGAAAATCCTCCATAGAATCTATGTCACGGGGACTCAACTTGTCAGTATGGGAAAAGTGGATGAGGGCATGTGTAGGAGACACTGTAGTCAGGAGGGCACATTTATGCATATCCTGTGGGAGTGTGTGCATATACAGTTGTATTGGAAGGGGATACACACCTGCCTCAGGGAAGTTCTCGGATCCGTGGTGGGGAACGAGGCTAAGAAATGTCTTTTAAATATATGGGAGCTCACAGGCTTGGATAGAAAAACCTGTATATGGGTCACGTTGGGATTGATGGTCACAAAAAAGAACCGGGCCAGGTTGTGGTAGCCAGACCACACAACCCAAAGTTGTAGATTGGAATGCAGACTAGTGTATGCTGCGCAAAAACTGTGTATGTTCCTAAAGGGTGCCCCAAAAAATTCTGCCAAATGCAGCATAGTGCAGATTTTCTTGTGGGCGGCTCACCGACATTAAGTTGCCAAGCACAAACAAAAATAAGATGAGTGCTAGATCACCACCTGGTAGGAATTCTCAATGTGGACGGGCTTGGCAGAAAGAAGCAGCACAATCTGGTGCGCCTTGTGGTCCTATCCCCTCTGATTTTACTGCATGTGACAAGCTCCCAGTGCTTAAAATCAGCGCATACATGGCGACAAACTGGAATTCTGTCCTCACTGAGTTTTTAGGTAGCTTCAAGGAATTCCATGGAGTTGCACTCCTCAAGTTCCACCTACCCATACTCTAGACAGCCACATACAAAGAGAGCTTAGGAGTGCTTGATGGTCCATTCACATCCTGATGGGCTGTCACCAGGCTGATAGGCCATCCAGGGCAAAATGGGAGGAAGGATCTGACACTTGCATATTGTGCCTAGCCAGACACAAAGAGTGACTGTGCCTGGCTACACACAAATAGCTGCATACCCCCTGTTGTTTGTCTAGAGACAGGGCAAAAAGGGCAGAGACATTTTGCACTTCAAAGGCCTCTCTTTGAAGTCTCCTCAACTTCAAAGGCACAACTGGTTATAAGTACTTGATTCCTGAAATCACCAACTCAGTACACTTCTTGACCTGAGGACACTCTGCCAACAATAAGGATGGCTTTTCTGCTGAAAAGACTGTCACTCTGCTGGGTTCTGCTAGATTCCTGTTCTGCTGTGCCTGCCCTGATGCCTGATTCCCTCCTTGCCTGATAGTGAGAAAGATTTGACCTGCAGCTCTACATCCTTAGAAACAAGTGACTCAAGGGGACATCAAAGACTTCACCCAACCCTGCTACATCCTCTGGACTCTGCCAACTCTGAATCGTGCCATGCCAAGTGTTTTCTGGAAAAGCCACACATCACCGTTCTTTAAACAAGTCTGAACTGAATCATCTCGCCTCAATGCTGACGCATCGCCATTGCCGCTGCTCTGAACATATCATCGCTAGGGGTTCGACAACAACGCAACTCCCAACTGTGCGACTCAGAACTGATGCATCGCCTACAATCCTATTGATCTCGACAGTGATACATCGTCCGAGAAGGCACTATTTTCAGCAGGTCCTACATGGCTCTGGTATCCAAACTGAGCTTCATTGCAGTTTGCCTGACTTTTCTGATATGACCCTCTCCAGCAGGATCAGAGAGCCCGACAGCCACTTTATGTTTCAAAGCACTGCATTTCAAAATATTTGTTATAAATTCATAACTTAGGTTTTATTGTTTTTCTAACTTGCTTTGGATTATTCTTCAGTGGTGTTTCGACTGTTTTACTGTTTAAGTGATGCACAAATACTTTATACATTGTCTCTCAAGTTAAGCTTGACTGCTCTGTGCCACTCTACCAGAGGGTGAACACAGGTTAAATTAGGTTGTGTATTCTACTTATCCAGATTCGGATTGTGGTTCCTGCTTGACAGAAACCCAATTTCTAACAGAGTCCTTCTGAAACACGCTACGTCCCCGGAGATACTGAACGAGGATAGTGGTAGTCATACTCACTCAGCCTACATGTGTGTCCATGCTAGTGCAAACATGTTCACCTGAAAACAACCCAGAGCCTAATGCTACATCTGTGTAGCAGCAGACCTTACTTTAAAAAGCAGACACTGTTGGTTAGTACTTCCAGTTCACTTTATCACAGCTTACAGTGAGTGAGACCCAAGTAATGAGACTTACTCACAGTGGAGGTCCTAAGTCCGGGCAGTCATAAAATCAGAAATAATTAGTCTCACCCAAAGTCTACATATATACATTTATACATATAAAAATATTGAGAGTTTAATATGCTGTTTTCATATTTTAGTGATTAAAGCAAAAATTGGCAAGCACATGTCAAACACCTATGCCCAGAATTCTATTAGTTCCCCAGCACATGTAAATCCAAGTCTTTAAGGTTTTTGCATGTTTAAACAAATCACCACAAACAACATATATCAATGAATCGTGAGTCACGTCTTCTTCTTTCTTTTTATTTAAAAGGCCTTCATAATAGCTCTCAACAGCCAACACGTGTTGCGTCGCGTAATGAGTGTAGTCCCACGACTTTCTCAAGGCTAAATTCTCCGTATTGTCAAAACCTTGATATGTGGTTCTAATTCCAGACCACACAGGGTGTCTATTTCGACGGTGTCCGTACAAACTTCTAATTCTCGTAATCTTGAACCACGTCACTTTCACAGTGTGCTATGAAAAATACTCGTTCTGGTGTGGACACCGCCACATAAGCGTGCAGGAAAGCAGAGTGCAGCACTCGACTTGACAATACGGAGAATTTAGCCTTGAGAAAGTCGTGGGACTACACTCCTTACGCGACGCAACACGTGTGGTGATTTGTTTAAGAATGCAAAAACCTTAAAGACTTGGATTTACGTGTGCTGGGGAACTAATTGAATTTATGCTAGCTGATGCTTTCTTTTGTGGAGTTTGTGGTTCTCCACACCTTTCAGCACCGTCATAATAAGTAGATGACAGAAAACTGAGTGTGTGAATCTTTTTAGTGGTGCCTAGACACCTATACCTGATACCACGTGCCCATTCTTTGAACCTATGCCCAGAATATCAAGCCTCGGCCTAATAAATGAGGAACTTTTTTTCTCTATGGTACCGACTTATCACATTCTAGGGAAGGCAATTCATATTGGTTCCTTACTTCCTATTCTGCAGGTAAGGCCTTAACACCGACTTGAGCAGCCCTAATACAGCATCTATAGACTAAGAGTGAAGAAAAAAACTTTATCCACTGGAGCTATCAATTCCACCTTAATTCTACTGGAATTCTAAAGAAATAACCAGTTTCAAACGTCTTCATAAAATTCCACACTAACTAAAGAAATTGACACTAAAGCCACACATTTAAAAATATTCCTATGGCTAACACCAGTGCCAGAGACCTGCCTATCACAAAACAAACTCTCACCAGAAACCCACAATGAGACACTGCTATTATGGTTGCAAGGATGGAGTACAGGTAAGTAGTGCAGTTCAATGACACAGCATTTCATTTGCATATGAACATTTTACTGGGAAACTTTTTTTAAGTTTACAAGTAATCCAGAATGATTTCTAAATATTCTTCACTTGGATTAATTGACAACCACCACGTCAAAACAGTCATTGAATCAATTCACTCCTATGAGAAAAGTGAAGACCTTATTGAAGTATAAATTGTTAGGGAGTGGGAAATACATGGGAAATAACATTTCAAAAAGCTTTAAAATTGTCCTCATTTTCATGTTCCCCCTGCCAAATGGCTATGGGCCCGATTCACAGAACTAACTTAAGACAAAATCCTAAACTTACTACTTTTGGTATTCACAGAAGTTAGGATTTTGTGTATATTTATCTTAAGATAAACTTAAGACAAACTTAAGACAAACTTAAGACAGACTTAAGACAGACTTAAGACAGACTTAAGACAAACTTAAGACAGACTTAAGACAGACTTAAGACAGACTTAAGTTAGGATTTTGTCTTAAGTTTGTCTTAAGTTTGTCTTAAGTCTGTCTTAAGTCTGTCTTAAGTCTGTCTTAAGTCTGTCTTAAGTCTGTCTTAAGTCTGTCTTAAGTTTGTCTTAAGTCTGTCTTAAGTTTGTCTTAAGTCAAATTTAGGACAAAATCCTAACTTCTGTGAATACCAAAAGTAGTAAGTTTAGGATTTTGTCTTAAGTTGGTTCTGTGAATCGGGCCCAAAGATTTTAGTACAGACTGGACAGCTTTTTTATCACCAGTGTGGCCATGGTTAAACTACTGGTAACATTGTAAACAGCTTTTTCCATGTACTGTCCATATGAGAACCCTATTTCTGCACCTTTTAGTGAAAGTTGCGAACATTCCTGCCGTTAAAAGATCTTTGGCCACTATTCCTCATGGTACTCCTTGAAGACTCCCTCTGTTTACAGCCTCTAAGTTTATGCTCATATTGGTAAATTATATTTTTGAAAAATTCTCAAACTGTAGGGGATATGTTCTTATAGATTTCAAAAAGCTATTCTGATGCTACTTTTGGACTATAAGAAATGTCTTTATTGTGCTCCACCTCCTTTGCAGATGTGACTGTTTGTGTGATGTTAGAGTCACATGACTCTGAAATGTACTGAACAACCTGCACCTGCTATGAAAATCTGGTAAAAGTTGAAGCTTACCTACCGGTAGGACACATTCAAGGGTGAGCCAACACTCTTGGCCTCTTGGATCTGAGCCTCACTGATGTCGATCCCAACCACCTTCTGAAAATGAGCAGCCAAGAAACGAGTGCTGTCCCCTGTTCCACAGCCAACATCGACTGCAAGCTCATAGGTATTCTTCTGTTGGAAAAATGTTTTCAGCAAGATTATTAGAGACAGGCTTTTCCTTGTGATGTCCTTAATATATACACCACATTATATGGAGGTATGGTACTAATATCTTACTTTATATTACAAAATACCCTTCGAAATTCAAGAAAAAAAACGAAGATTAAAGTGATATTATAGTTAGGTGAAAATGCCAGATAAAAATATCATTAAAAAATTAAAAACACACAGAAATTCACCAGTTATAGTTTACTTACCTACCTATAACCTGTGCCCCAGCCATGCACTACCTATGATCTCCAAATTACTTCACACATTACATGTTAAATGACATCAATGGTGACATCACTGATAATATCTCACATGACATCGTCAATGGCATCCCTGATCTCATCACTGGTGACATCATATGTGATGGGCACTTAAGCAACCAGTGAAAGTTCAAGAGCATTATATAAGTAGATACTGAGTTCAACTAGTTTGTGTTGCTGATGTACATTTCAAATAGATTGTACCCTAATTCAATGGCCTTTTACCAAACATATACTAGAAAAACTGAACCTTCTCTTTGAAAGACATATTTCTCATCTGGATTTCATTAAACAACGTTAAAGAGTTGTCAAGAAGTACTATAGGCAATTTGTATATTAACTTGAGAATTTTTATTCCAAATATTCACTGGCAACTTTGTGACATGGTACATTTTTTTTTTAATGTAGAATCTATGGGTGACTCACAGAAGGTTCATGTCATAGTATGATTGCAAGCTGTGTTTAAATAGTGCACACCATTCTGCTCATTTCAAGAATATGTGCAGAGTGGTTTTACATTCTAAAGAGGATTGCCCTAGGGTTTGGTAGTGAATGCCTTACAATTAGCTGATGAGTAAAAGTGAAGACAATATCTTCAAATGGATCTATGCGTACCTTGCTGAATACCATCAAGCCTCAAAAGCTTCTAGCAAACTTTCATATCCATTGGATGATGTAATCTATGAAGTAATCAGTGATGTCATGCACATTTTCATTTGAGCTGCCATTAGTACATAAATGTTGTAATTTAACATTTTATGAGTGATGTAATATGTGAGCTCATAAGCAGTGCATGGTGGGGATGCAAGTTGTTGTTAGGTTTGTAAGCTATAAAGCAGGTATCCAAACTCCAAAGGGCCACCACTCACGTTTCTTTTGTTCTTTTTACGATTGTTTAACGATACTATGGTATCCTCACCTGCGGTATAGCAAAACCACACAAACTTCACTTATTGAATCTTGTGCTGTCTTGGGGTACACCAACTCTTGTGGGAGGCCAGTACTACTTCACATGGGTTCTTGCTGGGTTACACAGGAGTACCTGTGGCATAAAAACATTTTGTTTAACTTTTGAGCCAGGGAGGCCCCTCTTGGTACTGCAGAAGTGCCAGGAGATCGGAGTACCGCTATAATGTCTCTTTATATGTTATTTTCGTTTAGCTTTAGAAACACGTTAACTATGTCTTTCAATGGTGGCCGCAGCATTCTGTTCATCCCATAGCCAGCCAAACATCTCGCTTGGTTCTGTGAGACAGTAACAGTCTCATGAGACTGAACCAGTCTCATGAGACTTAAACATTCAATGGGAAAAAAGCCCTCTCAGCCAATTAGAACTCTCAAATTTGTCTTAACTTACAGTACCACGGGACCAACTGTCCAGATATAAATATATTTCCAATGCAAAGCTCTAAAAGCCAAATTTTCAAAATAATTTAAACAAGCTTTCCAAGTAAAGTTAAATCTGTTAGTCAAATTTGGTATAATTTTTTGATTAGACATTCTGCTTATTGGTGAGTGTCTCTGAGTGCTCACCGGGGCAGCCCCATTGTGATGTTGGCAGTACCCACTAAAATGTGCTTCTTCCCTGCCTAAGAAGATTTTTACTTTGCTCCCAACATAGTTAGTGAACAATATACAATAAAGAGCCCTGTCATGTTATCTGACAGACCTGCCGAAAACCGTCCCCCAATACAAAATCCAGAAGTTTATAGAATATGGATCTCTAGGAAGAATGGCGGACCCCATACACAGATGGATATTCAACATCTTGGCTGACACAGCGCTCTTGTCTCAGAACCTTCTCTCTGTCAGTCTGATTTTTCAGAACCCCTGTCCTCAGTTACATATCAAGATATGACGGGGAGCCCATTTTGCAGTTGCACCGGAGGGGGGTAGGAAACTACAACCCCCAGTTTCCTTTGCGGTTCTATGCTGCCGACTTGCCAGCACACCAGGAGGTGCTTAAAAACATGTAGCTACATGAAACTCCGAGTGGAGTTGCCGGAGTGGTCAAGGCAGCAACAAGTAGCTAAATGAGACTCAGAGCGGAGATGCCGGAGCGGTCAAAGCAGCAACTCTGCACCTGACTCATTTTGGGACACAAGAGTGATCGGTGTCTGTTGGACACAATTTATTCTGTACACAATCTAATCAGGGATTTCTTCTTTTTAATCTCCGAGCATAGCAGCCGGAGGTAGGATTTTAGAATTTTCTTTGGTAACGGAGGTGACGGGCTCTGTTTGTTGGCATAATGTCACTTAATTTATTAGTTTGACTCCTCAACGCCGGACGATGTAGAACTCGTAGGGAGTACACTGTGCCCCTCCCCTTCAACATTTTATAACAAAAGAAGATCTTCCAAGAGAGGCTGCTCAATTTGAGGAACACAGCATCACACAATTTGGTCCCGAGTCCTGATGAAGACCTGATGGTTACCATTTTCACACTTCTTTAAGGGGTCGAAATGTCGACGTGTATGAAAATCAAACGTTATAGTCCAATTAAACTTAAGATCCATTAATTAAGTTTTTATATTTAAGTTAGGACGATCTCACATGATTGTGACGTTGATGTAATTGATTGTGTTATATGTAAATAATGTTTGTTGATTCAATTGTATTGTGATTTATGTGTATAATTTTTTGTATTCACATATTGTAATTTTATTTAGTTTTTCTGTGTAATAATATCTAAATAGTCCTCTGTGTGTTTATATGTCATGCCTTGTATAATTTAATATATGCGAGTTAATCACATTTCATTATTTGGTACTGGTTTGTTTCATACCTACTTGATGAGTTTGGAGAGTCAATTTTGTTTTCTTTTTCATTGAGTGAGAATACCCCACCGGTGGGTACTAAATAAGAAAGGTTTTCTGATAAACCGTGTAGCAGAACCATTGTTCACCATTTGCTGATACCAGCATCAGCAAATGTTTGATGCGGTACGTCCACCACCACAGTGGCACCCCTAAGTGACCATAACTTGACCACAATATCACTATATATTTGGAGTAAGAGGCACAATATTTTCATGGCTGTAAACAGCATCACTACAAGCAGACCAAAGGGTATTAGAAATAAATGGGAAGGTGTTGCAAACAATTTTAGAACAAATATTGGGTAAATTGATTACTGTCTCCAGGAGGATATTGTTCCTAATTTGATAGTTAAAAATTTTAGCCAAATCACCAGCGCCATGAATCTACTACTTACTCGCCACCCCATTAGGGCAGGGAAGAAGAAAAAGGATGGTTTGATACCACTTACACCAAAACACTCTGGTTGCTAAAACCTGCCCTGACAATTAAAACTCTGTGTTTCCAATATATACAGGCCAGGGATAATAGGATAAAATCACTCCAGAATGAAGCATGGGACAACCTTACTAGTGTGGCAGAGAATAAAAACACCAAGCTATTCTGGGACACAGTGAATGTCCCATTCTTATAAAATGATGCATCTTGTCCTCTGTGATTGTCGGGTGGCACATTTTTCAGACATTTTTAAAGATCATAGTGAGGATGTAGTTAGGCCTAAATGGAGGATAGGAGTGGAATGGAAATTAGAAAACCTAGAAATTTCCCTCAATGAAGTCAAGCTTGCTATTCAAATTAGCAAATGGGGGTGGGCCCCTGGACGGCATGGGGTGCCAGTTGATGTACGTAAATCTGCTCCCGAACTTTTAGCGCCTATCCTGACCAGGGTCTGTAACGTAGCATCGACAGATAGTATGCTGCCTTCATGGGAGACATGGACAATTATACCTATATACAAGAAGGGGGACAAAGCAGGTCCCCTAAATTATCGCCCAATTTCACTTTTAGACTCCTCATCAATGGTCATGAATCGAGTACTATTGGTAAGGTTGGAGGAATGGGTACAAGAAAACTCAATCCTGTCCCCAGCTCAGTACGGCTTCAGAAATGAGATGGGTAAGGTTTCACAATGCATTAACCTGGAGCTTTTAATTGGTAAATACACAAGGTCTAAGACGGGTAATCTATATTTATGTGTTGCTGATCTGAGCAGTTCTTTTGATCTGGTCGAACCTAATCTATTGTGGGTAGTGTTGATTTCCCTGGGTGAGCCTAGACCAATTGTGGGGTTTCTCTCACACCTCTATGAAAAGATAGGGAGACAGGTACATTTGGGCCCCCAAGGAGAATGCACACCACCATTTAAAGTAGGGCGTGGCATCTGTCAGGGGTGTGTTTTGGCTCTATTACTTTTTGCACTCTTTAATAATGGAATGGATAGTCATCTTAAGTCGATGCAGACCGATGCCTCTAAGGCTGGAGGATTTTCAATACCAGTACTGCTTTATGCAGATAACGCTGTACTCCTAGCTGGACTACCAGTAGGCCTGCAGAAACTGATTAATGCATTTGGCGAATTTATGACTTCAAGGAAAATGGTTATTAACAAAATCAAAACATTCACTATGGTCTGTGGTCATATACGCAAACCATGTAAACTTTTTTGATTTATAGAACCCCAATTGTTTCAGTGAAATCCTTGTGTTATCTGGGAATATTGTTTGCAGGCAATGGCTCATGGACCCAGCAAGTATTAAATACCAGAGCCAAAATGGGCAAGGTCTCACAGGAAATCTTCAAGTTTGCATCAAAACTTGGTAGCCGCCCAAACAAGGAAATGGTGGCTATTTATAAATCTAAGGGCGTGACAGCAGTTACTTATGGAGCCGGTTTGTGGGACTAAGCCAATATTCATGACTTGCAGAATTGAGAAAGATACATTTTTTAAAAGGTTTCTATATTTGCCACCTTGTGCAGCAAAGACCATAGTCCATAACGAGGTTAACTTGCAATTTATAGAGGCTATCCTTCAGGTTAAACCTTTGTTTTTATGGATATAACTGTGGGCCAAGAATGAGGGTAGCTTTACTAGAAACATAACTCTTGTTTGTATAACTTTGGATAAAGCCCTAAATATACTGTTGCTATTATACATTAGTTTCATTTTTGGCGAATTGTGTAACATGTCCGCTTGGTCTTGTATCACCCAGTTTACATCACTTAGCAAGAATAGGATCAAAATTAGTTTTTTCCAATATAGGCTCGCCAAACGTGATCTGGACGAGGGGAACAATCACTAGTGATATTTTACAACAGCCTGGACAAGGAAGTGGGGGCTTACCATCATTTGCATACGTAAATATCATACAACATCCCTTTGTGCTGACAAGGTTGAGATGTAGTATTGTGCATCACCTCGTCGCTTTCCCACATATGAGGTTGTGCTCCTCTGATGCAAATTTGTGCCCTTGTGATGGCCACAGTAAACAACACTCTCTACACTTTTTATTATTCTGTAAACTGTACCAGAATTTGAGGACCCGTTTTCTGAAAACCTATGTTCAAATCACAGAATATTCGAACGTATAAAAATGCACTGAATTTTTGGGTGTCACTAGGTGGCCCACATGTGTTTTACAATGTTGCACTATTTATAACGAATGTTATTATAATTAGGAAAGCATACCACATAGCTAATGGTGATGGACTAAAAGGTCTATGAAAGGTTGGACTTTAATATGCTTATATCAGTGATTTGTAGTATCCACCTATCAGATCATCTGTATAGTTTATTTTTAGATGTGTTTTAACCACTCCTTTTTATATAATATTTTATACACAATATGGATCTTATTTTATGTATGCATATATGCATATTTGTGATTCTAGCAATGCACTTTTATGGCTGTATTGTTTATACACCTGAATCAAGTTTATGAACAAACAAACAACAAGATATGTTTATTCAAACAGCAGCTGCATTCTTCTAATATGTCTGGATGTTAGTGTCTGACCAGAGAGAATAACAAGGGACAATGGTTATTCAGACTAAATCCCAGAAAAAGAATAAAATACAAAAACATGTGCGAAAGCTGCCTACAATGTGCATTAGTAGGCTAACATAGAGAAAACGACAATGGGCCATGTAGGAAAAACACGACAGAGCTACCCCTGCCCCTCTTCCTCCCTGCCCTGCATTGTCTGTTTTGCTGCCACTGTCCTTCCATTTGCACAGCTTGGACAGATTCCCGCCCCTGTCCACCTTTCATAAATTATCCAAGTCCAATGATCTACCCCCAACTCTCCTGCCCTCCATGGCCCTTTATGCTTCTACTTCCTTTTGCCATTCAGGGCCCTTTGTGCTGCCACTGCCCTAATGCCTCTTCTGCCTGACTTGCTAGGTGTTTTGTTCTGCCATTGCTCCTGTTGCCTGTCCTGTGAGGCCAGTTTGCTGCCCCTGCTCCTGTCCCCTTGCCTCTGTCCTCTGCTGTCTCAGGCTATCTCCTACCCCTTCCCTTCTGCCCACCATGGCAATTTGTGCATAACCCTTCCCTCTTGCCCATTATCGTCCCAGGATTTACCATATAACCTGCTGCCCGTCATATGTGGTCTGTTCTGCTGCCACTGCTACTCCCAACTGCCCTGTATGGTGAGCTTTTTGCCTCTGACCCACTCCCACCTATTTTGAAATATTGCTTTTCTGCAAGATTACCTAACAATGTCTGGCCTTTTTGCTGAACATTATTTTTGATGGCTACAGAACCTAGCACAGATCCTGGGCTGCAACGCCAGTCTTAGGATACCACTCCTGAGATGGCGTGAGTGAAAGAGGAAAGAGATTTTCTATCATCTGAGGATGTAGCTCCAAACTCTGAGACACCTACGAGACCTGAGAAACCTCAGAGGCAAGTGCGGAGCTCATTTCCAGCACCAATGTTGGAGGTAAGGCCTTCCCAATGCCCCATATTGGAGGCTCCACCTGACAGTAGGTGGCCTGAGGCCTGGCTCTTAGCATTATCAGTTGTCAGTGAGCTCTGTTGCTAGTCCTCCTTGTGGGCAGATGTTTTCCTAGTTTGGGGACAGAAGTCTGACTTGGGGGCACAATGGACCACATCACCTTGTTTATGGTGCTATCGGCATACTGGGGTGCATCTCTGAAAAAGCTAAGGGTGGGAGCCTCACAGATGGGGTCTGCAGAAGGAGAAGATTCTACATAGGCAAAAACAGTAACCCAAGATGATGGTGACAGAGGGGTACAAATAGGCTCAGAGGTGCATAGAACAGACAATTGTAACTGAGGCAAATTGTTGACTTCTATCGCCTAAGCAGGGAAGTCAAAGTATTGATTAATCAACATAAACATTTGGCTGGGTGGGGCATTGTTCAAAACTTTCCCTTTCTGGAGGATCTCTCCGAATATTTTGTTTTTCTTCCTTGTTAGAAATGGGGTCTCTAGTTGGGTGGGTTATGCACCCTGTCCAAGTAAAATCCACCACTTTAGTCGGGGGACGCTAGATATACACTAAAAGATAACCTGTCCCCACCCTCTGGCTGCTTGACACAGAGCAGCCAGGCTTATATAGAGAGACAGTGTGTAATGTATTTGTGCAGCACACACTGACACAGCATAATGAAAATACCCCAAAAATGACTCAGGCAAGGAAAATAGAGAATAATGTTATGAATAAATCAAGACTGAAGTTACAAGACTCCAACAAGTAAAAGTAGAAGTTATGAATTTTTAAAAATTAAATGAAATTGCAGAGTCATAAAGCACCAACTGGGACATCTGGTCGCAGTTGACCAGGGCAAATCAAAAAGTTTCACAATGGAGTGGGGTTCGCTGTGGGCCTCTGAAAAGAGTACCTTTGGAGGGAGCCGTGTTGACATTGAGAATGAAATGCGAGGAGCAGGGAGATTATGTGACATCCAAGATCAGAGGGAGTCATAGTTAATGTATTGTTGTCTAGTCATACACTCAGGGAAGGCTTCGATGACTGACGGCACTAAAGTAGGAGATGCGTTGTTGAAGAGCCACTCACTTTGCTGACAACACTCAGATCTACATCAAAATCTCATCCCTCGAGGAGATTCTCTCCCTGAATGAGGCCCTGAAGCTGACCGTCCAATGGCTCGCCTCCAATCAACTCAAACTCAATGCAAAGAAAACAGAATTTCTCCAAATTTCCCCTCCTAAAACCAACCCTGAGATTCAGATATGGATTAAGGCCATCACAGCCTTAAATTGCCCACCGACCATTGTGGACTCGGCCAAATCACTGGGAATAACCCTTGACTGCAACTTCATGCGGGACCACATCAACTCGATGGCCAAATCAGCCAGATTCCACCTGAGTTACCTATGGAAACTGAAACACTTCCTTGACGCTCCCGACCTAAAAATGGCAGTCCAAGCACTAGTCATCTCTAGACTGGAATATGGCTATTCTACCCTCTCGGGTTTACCCAAGATCTCCCTGGCACATTTAAAAGCCTGTCTCAATGCATCCGCCAGACTACTTACCGGCACAAGGAAATTCGATCACATTTCTCCACACCTGAAAGCGCTGAACTGGCTTCCTCGCGAGGCCAGATCAGTTGACTGGGGGTGAGTGCTTGCAATGTTCAACACTCCGTCCATCATTTCCTTTGGTTTTTTCTTTGTTCGCCATAAGTTGGCAGGGTATGCTCAGACGTGAGTCCCTTGCTCACTTTGCCACTGGATTCAAGCAAGCCTGGCTGAAGACGGCTGAAATGCCAGAAACCGGTCCTAGGAAGCTTGTTTCCAGTCCAGGGAAGACATGGCTTGGTAGTTCGGGCTGGACTGTTCCCATGAGGCACAGGGTCAGACTGATTTGCATATGGCCATGTCTGAACTGGGGTGGCAGAGTGGGCTAAAGAACGGTGATGGATTAAACCCAGATCAGTTGACTGGGGGTGAGTGCTTGCAATGTTCAACACTCCGTCCATCATTTCCTTTGGTTTAGGCTGTGCAGCAGGCAGCTCTTACTGTCAAGGTCAGTGACTGCCAGATAAGGCAGCGGTCTGTGGCAGTGCTTAATTTGTAAAGAAAATATGTGCCAGGCCACTGCAGCTTGCACTACCTATTGTACCTGCCAGGGCCACTAGTGAGAGGACCAACACAACTACCACCCTTCACGCCCTCCAAGTGTGACAATTCAGACTATTTCAGCTCCCAAAGCTTTAACAATGGTTTGGACAGCAGGTATTAGTAATTTTTAAAGCAAATTGAATTAATAAACTACTGTTGTTGTGTTCCTATCTAGTTTAGACAAACATCGCCACCATGTAGCAGACTGTCATATGTGGTGGTGTTGATAATTAGGTACCAGTGCCCAGCACCGGAAAGCACCAGCTCAAAATATGCCATGGTCTGTGGGGTGTTTGGTACAACTTGTGGGTGGGGTAAGGTGTAGCCCTTCCATGCCAAGATAGAAACCATCAAGGCTGGTAGCCCCCAAAATATTGTAAGAAGTGATGGCATTCCTGGGCCTTATTGGATATGACTGGAGGTTTGTCAAGGGGCATGGCACCATTGTTGCCCCCCTTACTCAACTGCCTTCGAAGAAGCGACCAAGGAAGTTTACCTAGACAGAAGTCTGTCAGAAAACCTTTGACTCCCTCAAACAGGCCATCTGTACACCCCAGTACTTAATGGGCTAGACTTTTCCCAGAACTTTAATGTGCAAACGGATGCCTCAGAGGATGGCATGGAGGCAATATTACCACAGTTAAATGAGGAGGTCCTTGAACAACCTATAGCATTCATTAGTAGGAGGTTAGTTCACCAGGAAGAGAGGCAGAGAGCTACTGGGAGAGACGCCATTGTTGAATTCTGGGCACTGTAGAAGCTGCACATGTAGAACATGTAGAACATGTAGAACCAGCACATATTTTATTATTTTCCTGGGATTTAGTCTGAATGGCCTAGGCATGGTCAAAGAACATTGCCCCTTGTTATTCTCTCTGGTCAGACACTAGCACCAAGACATAACAGAAGAATGCAGCTGCTGTTGTGAATACCCATATTTCGTCATATAACTGGGGACAGGGGCTCTGAAAAACACACACACACAGAACGAAGGCCATGAGACAAGAATGTTGCATCAGCTGTGATGCAGCACATCCATCTATGCATGCTAAGGTACATGGTCCACCAGTACAGGGTCCGCTACTACTCCCAGAGATTTAGAATCTATGACCACTTAGCTTTAATAGCAGGGGTGGGTTCCGGTAAATCTGTCAGTTAACATGACAGGGCTTTTCATTGTATATGGTTTAGTAACCATGCTAATGACATTATTGACATGTATTTGTTTTCTAATTGTGTCACACTTATTGCATTTAATTAGAACACAATAGTTTAAATAAGGATTATAAACTTCCTTTGTGTCTCCTTTCTATCTTATTGTGGACAACTACAAGTGGGAGAACAAAGGGGAGTGTCCTGTTACAGCGATCCCTGAGAGGATCAGAAGTGTTGCATTCTGGGGTACCAAATCACTTGTCCCACTGGAAAGGTTAGGAGGGCAAGCTATAAGTCAGACTTGGGCTCATAAATACAGATGTGGTATGGTGACCCAGTCCCCTGTATACTGATGATTTCTTGTCCCAAGCATAGTTCTGTCCTGAGCAGAACCCATGCAACAATACTAGTAGACCAGCCACAATAATTTGCCACCCACCTAGGTAGCCCTTTAAAACATGTCTCAGGCCTGCCATTGTAGCTTGTGTGTTCAGTACTGAACTGCATTTTTTACCCGTCAAAAGTTTTTGCCAGGCCCAAGCCTACCTTTTTCTATAGATATAAGTCACCCCTGGAGTTAACCCTGAACAGCCTGGAGGGCAGAGTGCAGTGTATTTAGAAAGTTAGACATGTACTTTTAAGTTCAGAATTGTAATTAAATGCCCACTTCTAGTCACAATCCTGAAAATGCTGCTTTTGGCATTATCTCGTCCCAAGCAAACACAAAGAGATGATGGACCGAGCGCTGAAACCTTTCAGACACTCACCCCAAGCCACAGATCTGGGTTGAATACATCATTGTTTTTTAGCTCACTTCACCACCCCAGTTCAGACCCACCCATATGCAAATCAGTCTTGACCCTGGTCCAGCCCGAACTGCCAAGACAGATCTTCCCTAAACTGAAAACAAGCATCTTGGGACAGGTTTTGGGGTATTACCCCTCATCAGCCAGGCTAGCTTGAATCCAGTGGCAAAGTAAGGAAGGGACCCACATATGGGCATACCCTGCCAACTTAGGGCAAACCAAGCAAAAACGAGGAAATGATGGTCAGAGTGATGAAATGTTTCCGACACTTACCCCCAATCACAGATATGGGTTGAATCCAAGGGCTAGTTGGCTGGCCTCTTGATCAGAAGACTCAGAGATAGAACAGGCTTCCTTCATCTTGAGCACAGCACCTGGACTCTGCCAGCTGTGAGTCCGACCCTCCCAAGTGGTGTCACCCATGCCATGGACACTTCGAAGTGGGCCTGGACGTGCTATGCTAGCCCAACTGTGATCCCAGTAAAACCAATGCATCACAATGCATCGTCTCCCAGAGCCGCAGCAAAAAGCATCATCTCACCAAATTCCACAACAGGACCAATGTGTGATGTATTCCTCAGCACAGGACTTTGTATTGCCACCTGCAGTCTTTCAGGAACTGCTGATGCCCAGTACAGGCCTTTGCAATGCAAGCACCTCATCAGCCGCATCTTCACCGATAACGCTGGACTCCACATCGCAGTCTAACAGCTCCTAGGATTCACTCTGCCCGACACATCCTCAATGCAGGACTTCGCATTGCTCCACAACCAGGATTTAAGATACTCTTGTTCATGAGACCTAACTGGGTCCCAGGAGCCGGCACAAGCTTCATCGCAGTCGACCTGAACTTGTGACTTTGTCCCAGTCCCGCACAACCAGATAACCACAGTTGGAGCTTTGTACTTTTAGCCATTATTTTCACTTAAACCTTGTGTTGTGTTTCAAAATATGACTGTTTGAAGTGCTGCATAAATACTTTACACATTGCCTCTAAATTTAGCCATACTGCTTTTGTGCCAAGCTACCAGAGGTTTAAGCGCAATTTAATTTAGATTTGCTTGTGACTTCACCCTGGCAAGGATTGTGGTTGCTGCTTGAGGGATGCATTATTCTTTTAAATATATGTTCACTTGGAATAACTGCAGATGGAGGGACAGAGCTCTCCATTCTTTTCTGTCCTCTACCCCTGTGTTTCTTCATTTATTTAGTTTTACATTTTTTTACATTGATGCTATCCTCAAAAAGCTCCTGTAAAATGTTCTTCTGGTCAAACGTTGGGATTTGTTGAAGCCTGCAAATCTCTTGGAATAGACATTCAAATAGATTTGAGATATCTGTCCAGAATATTTCAATTTCCGGGAAGTTTATTTCAATGCAGAATTGTTTTCTGTATAGACAATGTTCCTGGGCTATTTTAACTGAATGTTGACACTTAACTTGTTTGTAAGACTGTCAAACCCTTCTAAAAATACCAGCAACATTTTTAGCACCCTGGAATAACTTTTTAATCAACAAGTTACATGTACATTATTCAATGCAATATTATCAATTCAAGATATATAGCTTTAGTTTATTGTTTCATCTAAATGTGAATGGTAATGCGCTCACACAAACCCATGTTCCTCTTACCTTCTTTTCTAGGTAGGAGAGGATAAGCTCCTGCACCTCACTAGGCTCACGGATCATGTATTTCCGATACAGTGACGCATGTTCCTTCTTTTCATAGAATCGAAAAGTCATCTGGAGAGGCAAAAACATGAGAAACAAAACGAAAAGAACATAAGGATTATACAAATAAATTATAAAATGAAAAACAATGCCATAATCTACTAAACTGGGATCCCCTCCTCTTAGAACAAAAACCATGTATTAGTGAAAATTCATAATTGCTGCAACATCATTACGAATGTGAAAAGTCACCCTAGTTGCAGCTTCAATAGTACTGTAGAAATTCAATTAGTGTAAAAACATATTCTGGTATAAAACCAGTTTTAGGTGTCAAATCATATTTGGATGTCAATTCAATAGGACCTTTTTGGCTCAAACGCACATTCAGATGTTGGTACCAAAATGTTCTTAGGTGCATTGGCAATGGAAAGTGGCAACACATTTAGGTAAAAGAAAAGTACACAATTAGAAGAAGTGGGTCACATTTCAGTGCACAAACACTGTTAGTTGCAAAACTACCATTGATGTAAAATCAGCAGGATTACAGTATATCATGTAGTCATGAAGTTAGCTACATAAAGATCAGATTAATGTGGGCAGTGCAGCTGTGAGTGTCAATTATCCATGACTGGGAGGGGGGGGGGGGAGGGTGTTACCTCATTGTTAAGACAGATTATCATCTCGAAGAAGGAGTATCCTCTGCCTTATACACCTCTAAACCACAGTGTGGTCTGTCTGTTTCAGTGAATCCTGGGCCAGGCATGTCAACAACAATAAACATCTATATTCAAACAGATTCTGAATCAAACTCATGTCACACTTCACATTTACGCAGCTATCCAACTATGTCACTCACATTCAGCCTGCTCCTCGATATATAGGTGTTAGACTTGGCATCTTTTGGCATGTTCCCCAGTTTTTTTTGCTTTCTGACCTCCTGGTTTTGACTCTGGTTTTGTTGGTTTAGTGTCTCTGCGCGCTTTCTCACTGCTGCTCAGTGTTAAAGTGCAATTGCTCCTGTTGTATATTGTTCTTATGGATTGGTGTTTCCATGATTGGCATATTTGATTTACTGGTAGACCCCTAGTAAAGTGCACTGAGTGTGCCAGGGCCTGTAAATCAAATGCTACTATTGGGTCTGCAGGGTCTGCAGCACTGCTTGTGCCACCCACCTGAGGAGCCCTGAAAAGGTAACTCAGGCCTGCCTTTGGAGAGCCTGTGTACAGTCTGGTACTGCCATGTTGACTTACCAATTGCACCCACTTGCCAGCCCCTAACCTTCCCTTTTCTTACATGTTAGTCGCCCCTAAGGTAGGCCCCGGGTGCAGTGTATGGGAAAGGTAGGACATGCCCTGGTGTGTGTGGCATGCCCATACACTATTGGAAGGCTACCTGCTCCCATGGGATAGAATGGGGAGTTTGCTTTTAACATCATATAACATAACTACCCATGGGAACAAGGTAGGAAGATAACGTTTAGAATGCCTGAACTCAAAATGTTAAAATGCATCTTTTTATTGAGGGTGATTTCTACATTCTGTGTTTGAAAATACCACATTTAGAAAGTAGGTATTTTCTTGCATAGCCATCCAGTGTGCTTCTGATAGGATGTGTATTGTCTGTCTGGCTTTGGAGTGACAGGGGCTGGGGATGTGCAGTGGGTCCAGAAAGTCTGGATGAGTCAGGGGTGGGCTGAAAAGACCTGAGCTGCATTTAGAGTAGGGGGAGGAGAGTTCCTTTCTTCTGAATGGGGCTGGTCTGCCTTCCACAATGCTGTCTCCACCTCCTGCCAGGAAGCTGAGCCAGAGAGGACAGAACTCATTTGGACAAAGCACAGACACTCTCTGACTGACAGAACAAAGGGATTTTGAGTATAAATATTTGGGCCCAGACCCCAACATTTTAGAACTAGATGGAATCACAAAACCTGCAAAGAAAAAGATCTGGAAGAGCTGCCAGGAGTACTGCCCCTTTGCTGTGTTGTTGCTTTGTTGGGTTGGCCTGCAGTTGCTGCTTCTGCCTTGGGCAGTGAAAGGACTGGACTGAACTTTCTTTACTTGTGCTGAGTATCTCCAATGCCTTGAAATAGAGCTTTCCTCCTGTCCTGAAGTCTCAGGGACTTGAAAGACTTCACCAACCTCTGGGTGCCGCCTCTAAGACTGCTGTTTCAGTTGCCACAGAGAAGGGAAGAGCACCTGACTCCATTGTTGGCTATGTGTCCTGACGGCACCGCAGAAGGCACCACCCGCATCTTGCACAGCAAATCTGGTCTCTCCGTCAACGACGACCAACACCGCCACCATTGAGCAGCTGCTTGCACTGTGAACTGGGGGCACCGCACCGCCTTGCTTCACTCAGCTATCCTGTTCTCACCGACACTGTCGCTGCTGCTGACTTCGACACCCGTGACTGCATCGTGGCTGGGGGCACAGCTCATAAGTTTCACGACCCACCACCTCGTCCCACACAGCAATCTGGGCTGACCGATGCCACTTCCTGCTGATCGGCTATGTCGCTTGCACCACAACCTGCCTTCACCGTATTTAGCACTGCATCGTCCTGAACCATAAGCTTTGGTCTCACGGACGCCATCTGGACGGTTTTCACAGAGCACTGCCTCCACCGCATTGAAAGGGCACCGCACCCTGCACCTCTTCCATTTTGCAATGCAACTGCGATAGTTGCCTTGGCTGGCTCGCACCAACGAGCCAGGCACAACGAGAAGGTACTGTTACCGGGTCTGTCCACGCTTTCGCTGGCCCATACCAACTCGGTTGGCTGGAACTATTAGACTCTGTTTTTTTCAGCATCGCAGTAGCCCTGGATGGAGCTACCATCTCATACAAACCATATTTTTGAGGCATTTCTGCAATTTTAAGGATAGCTTGCATAGTAAATATTTTTAAAGTACTGTATGTTGGATTTTTATCGTTTTGGTCTTGTTTTGGATATATACAAATATTGGATATTTTTCTAAAATGGTGTGGTGTCCTTTTGTAGTGCTGTCACTGTATTATTGTTAGTTATGTGCAAATGCTTTACACGCTGCTTCTGAGATAAGCCTGGCTGCTCATGCCAAGCTACCAAGGGGGTGAGCAGGGGTTATTTTAGGAGTGTAACTCCCTTACCCTGACTAGAAATAAGAGTCCCTAGTTTGACAAGTGTACTTACCTCTGCCAACTAGAGATCCCAATTTCTAACCATAGGGACGACTGCTTATGCTTATCTTCATGCTTGTATGCTCTTGGCGCACAAGGCAGAGGTCCAGGAAACCAAAACCAAGTCATTTGAGATGTTGATTACGTAGGACATCATGCAGGGCTCTTAAAACCTGATGCAAGATTTCAAAATCTTCAACCAGTGTCCTGGTGCCTTGATATGCCTCTGTAAAAAAATTGTTGTCCAGAGATTTTCATTTTTGATTTGTGTTTTTCGATCATTAGTTATTTAGCTTAGGTAGACATTGCTAATCCAGACTGATTTTTTTTGGGCGAAATTTTTAAAAATCACAGCTGTCCTACAGTGATGATGTAATATTTCAGGTACAATGAGACATATATACTTCATTTTGGGAGTCAAGTAGTCTTAGAGAGACAGAAAACAACACCTCAAAGCAACCCTTTGGCCATTTTCCCACAGAATAATGGTTTTGTAACCATTTATGTATACGCCGCACTAATATGATTATCGCTCCTGTTTTAGACACATTTTTGTTGTTAATTTATTTATTTGTTTCAGCAATCACTCATGGTACATAAGCAGAATGCTGAACAGAAAAATCTGTCCCTGTTCAGCAATGTCTACAAAAGCTAAAAAACTTCTCTAATGATCCAAAAATGGAAATAAAAAATAAAAATCTCTGGACAAAAATTGATTGACGAAGGCATATCAGGGGCTGAGATTATCTGCTGTGTGATATATTGACTAGTCTACAATCAGTTCATGACCTCTGGCGGATTTATTACAAACAGAGCACACTGTTTCTGTTTGCATTTTGGCACACCTTCAAATTGGCACACTGGCTAAAATCAGGGGGACAGTGACCCCTGTTGCATATAATGCGCTGCCTCCAGGCAAGACATTCACCTACAGCTGCCCTTGGGGCAGCACAATCGTGAATGCTGGAGTAGTTGATGGAAGTAGAGGCTTTATCTGTCAGTGTGCAGGCAGCATTCTAGTCAAATCACAATGATTAGACCGCTGTTAAGACAAAAAACTAAACTACTATTCCACACTCTGCTTCAGAACACAATGCATATGAAATATGATAATGACCTAGGAATTCCAGAAACACTTCCTGTATGATATAAATCCCAAAGCAAAGAGGAGAGGGATCAACAATCACTACTCAACCTTACTTACTATATGGTGGAAGAAAGCAATGATATAGTCTTTTTCATTGATGTGTAGGCTGCGTTTCCACAGTGCAGACAGCAGACAAGGCAGCTACATTTGCTGAGTGGAGTCTATTAAACATTCATTGGTTGCTGGGAATTCTCGTGACATGAGGCTACTAAGTAGGATCTAACTCACACTGTTTATATGGGTAATAGATTTGCAACAGTAATCATTCATAATATAAACCTACCACAATACACCTGTGATAGTAACATTCAATGGATGCATGGATGGATTGTCTGCAGCATTCTTATGGTAAAAGCTGTGAAACAAACATCACATATGATTGCTTCAGATGATGATGGGTATGGCTTCGGTCTCCATCTCCTCACAACCTTCAAAATTTCAGTCACCCACCTCAAATGTTGTAAAACAAAAAAGGCCTTTAGAGCAGGCCTGGGCGAAAATTTTGTTCCGTTCGCGGAAATTGCGATAATTTGACATTTTTGCGTTCAGCGGAGAGCGCGAAAATGTCAAAAATTCCGGTTTCCGCAGCTTGGCGATAATTTGTTTCTTGCTCGCGCTGTAAAATAATACATTCTCGCGCGCGCGCGATCGCCTTACCTGAATCCCTGCGTTCGCCGACAAGTTTTCTTGATCCGGTCGCGTTCTCCATGAGATGTTGTATTGTTTTTAGCCATTTGCGCTGTCTCGCGACAGTTCGCGCCCGCAGTGACGTCATGCGTCGCGCGATCACGTCTTTCTTCTCGCGATCATGCACCGCGAGACAACTCAAAACAAGATGGCCGCGCCCGCAAGCAACCACATGGGTAAGTTGGCGACTCGCAACTATAGAGAAAATCTCGCGAACATGCCGGAAAAAAACTTCCGCATCTTCGCGATATTTCCACTTGTTTGCGATAATTTTAAACATTTTCGCGATAATTTGCAAAAGTTAATTTCGCAAATTCCGCCCACCCCTACTTTAGAGTCATGTGAAGCACTATTGGGCACAGGTTTGGCATCGCTAAGTTGTGATTCAGATGCACTAGACTTACTGGTGGTGTGCTCCCGTTCTCCTTCAAACTTGTGTGCAATTGCACTGTGGCGTGTAGATGGTTGCACATAATCACCATGCAGCTGGACTTACAAGCAGATATTAACCCCAAACTACTAATTTTCTGGGGTGGGCCAGAGCCAAGAGGTCAAGGGCTGTGGATGCATGACCAATTATTGGTAATTCATTTCACTTGAACTGCTAATTTGGTTAGTGCTTCGCAGACAGTTTTCATTCAAAGACAAAGGCCTCCCCCTTTCACTTCACAATTGAGGGACAAATTAGTCTAGGGCTGGTTTAACCAAATACCATGCTGACTGACTAAATGGGGGGATGAGGGTGGGCCCATCAGTTCTGCATCTGATTCGGAGGAAGATTAGGATGTACAAGTTGTTAGCCATTCTATGTGGTGTAATGAACCACCATGGGCTTTTGAGATATGCCAGTCTTCAAAGGACCTTGCCTTAGTCCCAAAATACAGACCTGTGGATCAAGTTCAGTTGAGGGGAAGGGACCCCCAAACCTAGCGACAGTCAAGGATCAGCGGCAGCCTCATCATCTCAGCAGGACTAATCACCCCCAGTGTGCAGTAAAGACCCTCCAGACAGTGATTCAGAGGTGTTAATCTCAGTTGTCTAATCAGTAACCAGGTTGGCAAATGGTCTGCTAGTTCTTCCCTAACTCCCCAATTGGTCCCTTCGAGCTTGGTCTTACCCATTTGTGCGGGTCTAAAGAAACAAGTAATTGTGGCTGATTGTGAGAAAGGGAAGGGAAGGGAAGCTTCCCAGGGTAGGAAGGGTGAAGAGAACATGGGGCTTGGACATAAGGACCCTACCACTACAGATACTCCAGGTAAAAAAGGGGAGGGATTTTCTGAAATGCCCAAGGTTGATTCTCTAAAAGGCAGGAGGCCATCCTATATAATCATGGTAAGCTGGCTTTGCATGTACCAGTGGAAGTCAAAGAGAAGATTTGAAAGGGTGACTTTATGGAGGTTTTTTTACTTATATTTAGGCAAAGGAGGGAATTAGAAGCAATAGAGAAAGATGGGGAAAGGTTCACTACAGCAGAAGGCTTAAGGTTGATGAGAACATTACTAATTGATGAGTTGTTTTTAATGTTTATGTGCCTGTTATGCTTGAGAACAACCCAGAATTAGCAGCCTTTATGTTTTCCAATGTAAATAGCATTCTAAAGGCTCATCATGGTTATGGGGTATCACCTAGCTTGACTATGCCATGATGTCATGTAGGCCCAGGTCAAAGATCTTGAAATTGGGTACGATCAGACTGAAGTGAATATATATCAGTGGCATAGCTAGACCTATGGCCACCAGCGGCGATCCCTTCACTTGCCGCCCCGTGGGCATGTGTAAGAGTGGGAAAACTGTCGCCCCTAGAACTCGTGCCGCCCAGGGCGGACCACCCCCCCTGCACCCACTTGCTACACCACTGATATATGACTAGAGAATGTGAACACCAAGACCACATATTTCATTCACAGCATTCCGCTGGGGACAAAACCAAAGTTAGCTAGGCTTTTAACAAGAAAGTGTGCACTCACCCAGCAGGGTCATGTAAATTCAAATATGTCTGTTCCTTCTGCAGCTTTGCATCGCACCCAGAGTAAATACATTAAGAAATACAAATAAAAATACCCCCATTAAATCACCAAACTATCTGGGTTTTAACCACACCGGTGCAGGTTGACATTCTACTTCCCTGACTTAACACGCATCCTAATTGACATGCAGCACAGATTTAAGGATCCCAGAGTCTTGTGCACATTACGCACTGTGAGAATTGAATGTCATTGCAGACACAGCATGCGTGGTAGTAGAGAAGCTCCTTAAGGAAAGCTTGCTTGGTAAAAATGCAGGCTTGTTTTCAACCCCACCCTTTGAAAGATTTGTAGAAGTACCAACATCACAGTACAGGACTCTATGTTCCAAGATTCACTACACCACATTTTAGTGAGTGCTCTATGAGATGGTGTGTTCTCTCGCCCATGAGTGAATTACAAATTATTTTTGGGTTACAGTACTCTTTGGCTATGGCATACTTACTTCTAGTGTTCACGTTAAATGTTTACTAACCCTGTCAAATAAAAACAAATAATCAAAGAATATACGAGCTGAACTTGTAGGAAAGGTCACAGGTGTCTTAGGTAAATGTGCTGACTGACTGAGTCCTTCCAGCTAGTAATGAGCAAATCTGAGTGCATGTCCTTGGATGTTGGCATTGTTGAAGGTGGGGTGGGAAACAATGTCAAATTCTTCAGAGAGGAATTTACCTGTGTCTCCATCCAGAGTCATCTGGATGTCATACGTACTGGTGATGAAGGCAGCTTTCCCACTCAGGTTGGGTCTGAAACCAGACTGAGTGGTGTGGAGGAGTTGGTGATCATTGAGGTATTTGGTAAGCTATCTAATGATGATTTTCTCTAAGACCTTCGAGAGGAATAATAGCAGGGAAATCTGTCTGCAGTTGGCGAACGCTTAAGGGACTGCAGAAGGATTCCACAGCAATGGGAGGAAAGTTCTGTGTATCAAGCATTTGGGAAGATTGCAGAAGAGGTGGAGGCATTCTGAATAGGTTTGAACATGGAACTGATGCTTTGCAGTCTTCTGAAGTAGGTGAGGTGGGAGCAGAAGTCCAATGGGGCTCATGAGTGGATGAGCTTCATGGTGGTAATTACGGGCCATATGGTTACCATTGATTATTTAGATATGATCAGGAGTGGTTTGACAATGTTGGATGGGTCCAGTTGCGTTTGAAATTTAACGTATATGGTGGTGATTTAGTTGCTGAAGGTTTGAGAAAGATAATTACAAAGGTTCTGTGAAGAGATGATCAAGTTTGGATTTCCCTACTGGTGAGGTGAAATCTTTCACATCCATGAAGATTTCTTTGTTTCTGTTGGTGCTGGTATTGATGCTATCCACCAGTGCAGTGCATTTGGTGGTCTGGCTTATTTGGTGGTAGCATCTCAGGTTGAATGTGAACATGCCCCTGTCTGCATTGTCATGGCTCATTCTCTATTTGCACTCCAGTTGTTTGCATTGGTTTTACATCAGTTTGAGTTCCTCCGTGTATCAACTGGCCTGGGGTCTAGATCTAGTTGTATTGCTGTGTCTGAGGGGGGCCGGAAGTTGGTGCACAAGGTAACCCAATTATTCTTGATGGCTGTAGGGAGTTTGTTTCTGTGTTTAGGTCAGGGTATGTTGAGAGTGGTGTTTCAGTTATTGAAAGTAGTGCTTTCCAATTTAGGCAGTCTGGTCCGGTGACAGTGCATGTGCATATGAGCGGGCCTTGGATGCTGAACTTGTTGAGGCATGGACTGTACAAGAGACTGGAATAGGATCATCAATTCTGATATTGTTGAAGGTGGTAAAAATAGGTTCCAGGAGGTGCCCAGTGACGTGGGTAGGCCTCATTACTTGTTGGGTGAAGCCCAGGCTTCTAAGGTCTTCGATGAGTGCTTTTGCATTGGGGTAGTCATGGTCTTTCAGGTGGAAGTATAGGTCTCTGAGTAGGATGTAATTGCTAGTGTCAAGAGTGAGTGATGTATCAAAGTCCTCAATGGTATCAGTGAAGTTGATGCGCAGTCCCAGTGGTAGGATGATGAGAGTGCCACTTAGGGTGAAGTTAGTTGTGATGTGCAACTTGATACACCGATTGAGACAAGAATCAGCTCACCAATCCAGTGCAGGTTGCGGCGGAGTTTCCATCCTTCTACAAGGGGCTGTATGATGATTTTGTGGAATCTGCATTTTTTGGCTGACGTTCTCTTTATCATCTCACGGATGACTGGGCTGTCAAACCAGAGAGCAATATTACTGAAGATTAAATTCTGGACCCAATTAAAAGCATGCCCACGGGAAAAACCCCCAGGAAGGAAGGATTCTTTTTGTTGAATATAGCAAAGTAGATGATCAGACTGTGGTCCTGGTACTGGCCAAGATCCGAAAGAAGATGTGTGAGTCAGATTCCATATGACCAGAATTCAGTAGAGCTAATATTGTTCTCCCCCCTAAGCCTTCTTCAATGTGGCAACTCCCGCCCCATCTCTCTTCCCGGATTGAAAATTAAGTATATCCCATCCTTAATAGGCAGATCTCATGGGGGCTTCACACCAGAGTGCTCATCTTCCAACCTTATGAGACTTCTTTCACATATTACATGGCAAGAGCAGGAAATGAAAGTGGCAACATTCCGAGCAGCTGAGAAGGCGTTTAATAGGGTTCAATAGGGTCGAATGGCCTTACTTGTTCCGAACTTTACAGAGAGCTGGTTTCTAGCTGAGTTTTCTTTAAAAGGTTAATCTTCTTCACCGCTCCCCACGGCAACTATCACCTATAATAGGTCTCAGTCTCAACCGTTTACAGAGAACAGGGTCCCCAAAGGCTGCCACCTGTTGGCCTGTTGGCACTTCTTTTCCTATTGGCACTTGAAGCCCTGAAAACAAAACTACATGCATCCACTGTCATCTCCGGCATTAACGAGGAGGTCCTGGAAAGAGAAGCCTATATGTTCCATTACTACATGCAATCACTGCGTTTGGTCATCTTTCTAGTTATCAAATATCTGCCCCTTAAATGTGCAACAACACTAACAGAACTGAAGGGACTAAGGGGCATATTTACAAGGCGGCGATAGAAAACTATCGCCGCTTTTGCGGCCGTTTTTGTCCGAAAAGCGGCGATCATTTTATCGCCAAATTAGCGAGGTCACGCTAACGCGTGAAACCTTGCATTAGCACACGTATTCTTAACACCCAGCTTTGCATCTCTAATGAGATGCAAAGTGGGCGTTTCTGCCCTGACATAACTGGAGAAATGTTGCTAAGCGACATTTCTCCAATTATCAATGGGCACGCTAACCTGCAGAGCGACAAGCAAAGTAGCGATAACCCCTGTTATCGCTATTTTCCTTACGCCTGCTTCAGGACTGACTTAGCCATGATATCCTATGGAAGGTGGATATCATGGCTAAGTTTGTGGGGCCCTATCAACAAGCTAACGCCACATTTTGTGAGATTATCGCTGGGTTTCCAGCAATAATCTCACATTAGGCAGTTAGCGCTAGGATTTTTATCGCTTTTGAGATAAGCGTTGCTAATAACACGCTATCTCAGCGATAAAAATCCACGCTAGCCGGCGATAATTATCCTAGCGCTAAGTGCGCTTAGCAATAATTATCGCCGGTTGTTGCTGATATGCCCCTAAATACTTCGGCATCATGCTCAGCACGGACTTAGCACAGGCAACACTGACAAACATGAAGGCCTTGCTCACAAAATCTGCGGCTGACTTTAAAGAAGTGTTCCGTTTTGCAACTTTCACTGTGGGGCAGATGCAAACAGTAAAGATGGTGACAGTATCTCTCTTTAGTTACCTTCTTGAGAGGATCCAGGCAAATATCCCGAAATATCTACTTCACATACTCTGCAAACTTGTAAAAAGCCTATGTGTGGGATGGTCAGAAACAACAACTCAAACTCAGCAAGCTACATGCGGATACCTGAGAGGGAGGCCTTGTGCTTACCGTATATGGAATAAACAATCATTAATAGCGTTTTGCTCTTTCTACGTGCGCTGCAAACTGTAGCACGCATAGAAAAAACAAAAATGAGGAGAAATAAAAGTATTTCTCCTTGTTGCGCTATTCTAAGGCCTGCTATCGCATGGCGTTCTTTTTTGATGGTGTGCTATCTCAGATTCCACATGCTTATAAACCTGGGGCAGTGTCAAATTGCAATGGGTGTTGCTGTGCAATACCCTCTGCAACACCCATAGCACGCCCCTTTTACGCAAAGTGACGAACGTAGGGGGGTCGTATATGCAAGGTGGAGTTAAGCCACAAACAGTGGCTTAACGCTGCTTTGTAAATATGGAGCAGGGCATAGCTCCACCAGAACGTCTCTAAAAAGGACATTCTGGTGGTGGTTTCCCCTTGTAAATATAACCTTCTGTGTCTTCAAACTGTGCATAAATTCCCGCAATGACATTGTGCATTTGATACTCTCAGCCACCTTTACAAACATTTGGCAAAAGGTCAGAGGTAGTATCAACTCTTGCAACAATCTGGAGCAAAAGCCGTCAACAGTGCTGGTTTTCCTTCATGATGCACCGACAGCGGCTGATCTCGACAACCTTGCTAAGCCGTGTACAGAAACGACTCTTGTGGCAGCTACAATGGCGGTGCTTGTGGATGGAAGCAAAGGGTGACCGTTTCCACGTGGACGGGATGCATGACATGGCCGCGGCAGCCTCAAGTGAACACAGCATTTATAGCCTCTGGATCAAACGCTCGCATTAGAGCATATGTGCCCCTTTCGTTCCGGATGTGCTCCCCCCTTCTGAACCTCATATGGGCGATGCAAGTTTACCTACACTTTCTTTACCTATCCTCCTTGCGGCTGCCTCCTCCAACACGACGCCAAGTGAAGATGGGGCATGTGAACTGTCCGTCTGCTTGTATATTCGATTCTGTAGACCCTCCTATGACAGTAAGAACATCACGCAAAGGGATAGTTACTAAACTGATGTTACTGCTCTCTGTGTCATTTGTCACTGCATACCTAAGAATTATCGGTTTGGGGACTTTTTATATGATGATTTTAAAACCCAAGAAGGAAATGTAAAAAAAGAAAAGAAAAGCTTCTCTTCTGAAATAGACTGATTCGAGCCTCACACCCCTGCACTGTGACAACAGAAAGCATTTGTCTTTCTCCCAGTGCTGGGAACCTTAAAGGCGTATTCTAGAAATTCACTTTTTTGAGGCATGGGTTGGGTTTAGTTTGAGCAGAAATGAGGAATCATTGTGCGTTTAAATTGATAGGATGCCTTATTATCTCAAAATTATAGGCTAGGATGTATTGCTGATAAGCAGACTTGCAATTGTCGTGTTGTGTTGTGTTGTACTGTCTTATGTTCCGTTTTCTTATCAGGATTTATAGACCACATGGCTGCTCCAAATGGCAACTTCTCAGAGCTAAAATAGATCTGCTAAAGTAATTTAGTGCACATTGGCCTACTTTGGGGCTGTGCCACAGTTACAATGGCAAGAGTGCTCCAGAGTTTGGACGCATAATAACTGAAGGAGCAGTCCCCCTGCCTGACTTGTTTGATTTTAGGAACTTGTGCTAACTTTAAATTGGCTGATCTTAAGGTTCTAGATGGAACTTAGGCTTGGATGAGATGCCCCACATAGCATGGTGCTACATTTGCAAAGTCAAAGTAGGCAAAGCAGAGAACTGTGCATTGCATATGCATGCCCACTGGCACCCAGTGTACATCTCACAAATACGGTGTAATCGAGTGGTACTTGGGGATGTGACAGAGCTGGTGTGGGCCCACATTGTAAATAGTTTGGAGTATCTTTAGTGAGGTCTGCTTGATGGCAAGATATACAAATTTAGATAATCTAGAAATTATGTTCAGGTGGAGGCAGCTATTATCTGGTTGTCAAAAGTTGAATTACTATATCACGCCAAAGGCCTTCACGTCTAACTTAGGGACTGGCAATGGGTCTAAGGCATCTGGCCACAGTGAGAGGCTGAAAAGATTGGGCTGATTCCCCAGCATCATGTCTTACCATTGAATTGCGATGCATTTAAGGTCCATATATACTGCCACACACACCAGACACTCTCTCATTATTGGGTGGATTGCTGCCTGGATGGGGAGTCAGAGATATGATAAATTGATTTCAGCATTTGATTAATGTAAAGTGAAATTATTCAAAAATGTTCACCAAAGTCATATATGTTGAAAAGTGTAAGGCTCAGTGACGAGACTGTGGAACACCTAAGGGAATAAATGAAGATGTAAAGTATTTTGACAAAACCTGGAAGGAGTGGTGAACTAAAAGTACCTAAATAAGGTCCTCATCACATATCCTGCACTCTAAGAGCTAGATGTACTAACATTAGGAATACGGATTTTCTAATTGCGATTATCTCCGAATCGCAATTAGGACATCAGTATTCCTAATGTATGAAACTCTTAAGAGTTTTATTAGCAATTCCTAGTAGGTCGCAAATCGACCTATCTCATGCATATTAATGAGGTAGACTGCTGAGGTCAGCAAATCACCATGTCAGTGATTGATTTTAGTTAAAACAAGCTTTTATTTTTAAATGCAGCCCGTTTTCCTAACTTAAACAATTAATGGAGACTGCAACGTAGTTGCGTCACTGGCGCGCCAAAGGCAAGCCTGTCTGCGATCATCAACACCTGGACCATGTCCAGCACCCTTGGCCCCTGACCCATCCACAGATATAATAGCGCCAAACTTCTACCCCTCAACTCAGGTCCACACAACAACAACCACTACCACGCATCTCCGTGAGCAACAGCCCACTCCCCTGCCGGCACTGTCTCTTCCATGGCAACATAGAGCCCTCTGATATGGAGCCCCCACCCACCGACACCACTACAGATCAGCTCCTAGTGAACAACACCTGTTCACTTCACAAGCACACCAATGAGATGTGGAACACCACCACCTCCCTCACTGCAGACATCATCTTCCTCACTTAAACGTGGTGTAATCCAGCTTCACTACACAACATCGTCACAGCCACACCAAACATTTACATGATAAGCCGCGGGGATAACCGCAACAAACAGGGTGGTGGAATAGCCATTATCCACAGAGTCACTCAACTGCACAATCACTGCCGAATCTTCCATCTCTAACATGGGACACCTCATCTTTCAGATCAACTACAACAGCAAAACAACGGTCAGAGGCAAGCTAGCCTACAGACCCATTGGGCCACACCGTGCCTTCTGCAAAGCCATCTCCAACTTTGTAACCCCGATGGCCATACTCTCCAAAGACTTCCTCTTCCTCGTGAACCTTAATTTCCACCTGAAAGACCCCAACAACACAAACAAAACCAATCTACTCAAGAGTATGAAATTCCTCAGCCTCTCCCAACTCATCACAGACTCCACACACATCGCTGGACACACACTTGACCATATTTTTACAGAAAGTGACAGAATCAGGTACAACCATGCAACCAAGATCACCTGGTCCGACCATTTCATTGTCCACTTCAACATCTCAACCTCCACTTCCACACCCGCCACCTCCCCAAATCCCCCTTTCAGGAGCTGCATCATCATAACAGTGATTCTCTCTGTACAAAAGAAAGGAAGTGCTGTCATGATATATCAAACCCAACCGCGACCATGCAGGTTAGAGCAGTGGGGTCTGGGAGGGAGAATTGCGACAGACGAAGACGATGGAAAATGTTTTGAATTTTCCCTAGTGGTCTTCTGTTGAATCCCCCCAAACAGCCCCACGGGTTGGGGGGGGGCTGCAAGGGCCGAGGCTGATCAAACCTCCCTCTGTGATTGACCCCTTAGCTCCTCTTGCTTCACTCTTTTTGAAGGATTTACCACAGTTCCCAAAGGAGCAGAAAAAATAGACTGTCAGGTTAATTCCACATACTCAAGGATCAAACAAGGACTCAGTGGTTAACTCTAGTTTAAATCCAGTTTCATTCTTCTTATCCAATCTCTGCTTTTGAAAGGATGTAAAACCTTTCTTACATCCTTTTGAAACAATTCTTAATAGAGGACCTTTATTGGGCAGGTCAGGAACCTACCCTTAGTCTCCCAAGACTAATTACCGAACAGACCACAGAAGTTCCATGTTATACCTACAATTAACTATAGATTCCTTTCTGCCAGTAAAATAAGAGATCAGATGTCAACAATTCTTTTCATCACCAACAATTTCACCGCTCTGCACTGATTTTCATCATAGAGGCTTCAATCTGCTCTCTCATCACAACATTGGTAGCCTTCAACCTGAACTTATGTTGCTTTGTCAGTTTAATCCAGTGTCACTGCACCATTGCATTGTCTCAGCATTAAGTGTCACTGTTGGGGGGCGCTAGAGGGCGCAAGGCAAGATGGCTGCGCTGTAGTGCAGCTCCATTAGCCGAGCATTCTATCTACCTAATATCCTGCTCATATTCTGTCATCCTGCGCCAAGACCTGGCGGTCACCATCGCTGTATGGCAGTGGGGTGATTTGAAGTGGAAGCGTATTAGTGGATCGCCTGGAATCCTTTTTTTGCTTGATCGCCGCGGCGCCTGGTGCAACATGGTGGTGCGAGGCTCGGCAGAGGCCCCTGCTGAGAGCTGGTGATCTGCGCAGCCGCGAGGGCGCCACATGGGCCTGTATGGGCCAGGGACCGGTGTGAGCAGATACCCCTGCTGAACGCCCGTTGGGGTCGAGATTAACGGTGTGACTCGCTGCGGCTGTCGCCGGCGGGGGCCCTCGGATGCAGTGTGCAGCCTAATCCAGCAAAGGCGTTATGGCACTGTCTTTCAATCCCCGTGCTCCGTTGGGCTTATGGCCGTGAGCCCGTGCCCTGGAGGGAGCCTGGTACGGTGCTGCTGAGAAGAGACTGCGAAAGCACCATTACGGTAAGGGGACGTTCTCTGCTGGGTGGCCAGGCCCCATGCAAGGGATAACAGCAGCTGTAAGAGATTGTATGCAGAAGCAAGCACACTGGACTGGAGCTAAATTCTATGTTGATGGATCTTCTCCTGTAGGGACCCAGCAACGCTTTTGACTAATACCCAGGGCCAGTGTGAAGGCAGATACACGGCGTGAGCCACTGCAGGCCTGTGGATCTGGATGTGGCAGTTTGACTAAGTTGAATTGGTGGTGGGCCTCACTCCAGTGGCACGTTCAACGCGAGGTATGCCATGGTCCCCTGTCTCCTAGTGAGATAACGCTAAAGTCAATATCTGCACATAGATACAGGCGGAGTAGGGATTACCTGTTTATTTGGAATTCAACGTTCATTGCAGCACATATCGAAAGGAAAGACACTGAACTGTCTCTAGCACAACACAAGTAGCAGTAAACTACAGCAGCGGCCTGCGAGGGATCCACTGTGCTGGGCAGGGTTTCCAAGTGTGGCGTGAGATCTGCTGGGGCTGGAGGCACTGCGGAGCGTACAGCCAGCCAGCGGGATGTGATCTATACATATCGTCATGGCCTATATGGACAAACTGGCAAAACAGACAAGAACTTTTGAGCTGCAGAAACCTGGCAAATCGCAGCAGAGGGCATCCTCAGACTCAGAGCTTGATGCCCCACCTGAGGGCACACTTTCACTTGAAGCAACTCTCCTCGCTATGCAAAGTAGCCTGTAATCCATTGATGGTAAAATGTATTGCCATTAATCTGAGAATGATTCACATGTCAGCGAAGCTTGATGAGCAGGGCGCCAGGCTGGAAGAAGCTGAAAAGCATATTTCTGATGCAAAGGGCAGTCTACAAATTGTTTCATCCAAAACCCTCAACATGGAAAAAGGTGCTTGCGGTTATCCAGGCTAAGAATGAGAACCTCAAAGCTAGGTCAGGACGCAATAACCTGCGGATCACAGGCCTGCAGGAGTCGACCAACATGGAGAGACTGGAGGAAGTGCTCAAGGAGATCTTTGGAGCGGAATATCTGTTGACAATGCTGGGCACTCTGCCGAGGCCAACCATTGCTCAACTGTTAAATTATAGGGACCATGACTCAGTCCTCTGCATGTCCCGTGAGAAAGGCACCATAAACTTTTGGGGAAATAACCTGGCTGTCTACCAGGATTTCACTGCAACGGTCCGTGCAGTGAGGCGGGACTTCCAGCCTGTCAAGAAACTGCTAATGGCAGAGAACATCTTGTATGCCATGCTATATCCAGCCCAGCTACAAATTGGAACAGAAGGTGCTGTGATGCTGCAGATTGTGGCACGAGTAGAGTCAAAGGCATCACTGAGAGTGTGGCTGGTAATAAGAGTGGTCCATCTGACATGTAACTTTTGTCATCTGCTGATGAGGCAATGTGTACTCTACATTGGGTGCATAGCATGTATCTGAGAGATGTTGTGTACATGTTGATGGAGATTGATACTGCAAGTGTAGGTGTGGTTGTGATGAGGGCCGCACACATGTGTGTTTGTATATCTTGGGTTGTAAAGGTATGTGTACTGGGCTGGAGCACATGGGGTAGACATGCTTCTCCATCTAGATGCACCAGAGGTAGCTTATGATATGCTTGTGTGTTTGTAAGTTATGAGAGATGGACATGTAGTATGACATAGGTGTTGGAGAGATCATTCCTGCATGTGTTGATTTAATGCACAAATTGTGTTGAAGTTGACATGTGCATATGTGTAGATCATGTGCATGTGTGTGGGCAGTGAGAATTGCAAGAGTGAATCTACGGCTGTGTCACATATCTGCTGAAGCTTGCTGTCTGCCAATGTATGGCTGCATGTGACTCTTGTGCACCCGCTCATTAACCAATGGCTGATAGCCTACATTGCCAATACAAGCCCCATATGGAAGACTTCATGATTGGACTCAACACACATACAGCTCTGTGGAGTTCAGCCCCCTGTTGTGTGTGTCGACACAGACTAAGCCAACTTCCACACTCACACACATGTTGTGTTTGTTCTGCAGTGGGTGGCTGGTCGGTTGTCTTTCTACATCTTCCCCCGTGTATTTCAACTGTCTTTGATGGGCATTTAGTGGATGATGTGCTTTGTTTCTTTCTCTACTGGCCCTGGGCCTCCTACATCTCCTCTCTGCACATTCCTTAGGTTTGCCAGTTAACATTGCTGCCACAGTGTGGGACTAAATCTGACATAAAATTAAATTCGGGCATTGAATCCTTTGTATTTCCCTTTGCTCATACCCCAAATGTCGCTGTTGATGCATTTTAAATGGTCACATGTCACATTGTTCAATTAGACATTGCTGGAAATAATACTCCGACCCCCTTCTTGCTACACCATGCTGGGGAGTTGAGGCCCACATCCCCAACGTTGTCACTACAGCGCGGCCCCCATACCACAATATGGGTAAACATTGCTGGGGGTTTGCACCCTAAACACCAATATGGCATAACAATGGTTGTAGTGATGGGCATCCAGCCCCCTATTGGGTAGACAACTGTGAGAGTGATGAGCATCCACCCCCCTATGGGTTGGACAACGCTGGTAGTGTTAGGTATCCACAGCCCTATGGGGTAGGCAATGGTGGTAGTGATGGGCATCCATCCCCTTATGGTGTAGACAACGGTGGGAGTGTTAGGCATCCGCCCCCTTTGGGGTGGACAACACTGGGAGTGTTAGGCATCCACCCCCCCTATGGGATAGACAATGGTGGAAGTGATGAGCATCCACCCTCCTATGGGGTTGACAATGCCGGCTAGTGTTAGGCATCCATCTCCCTATGGTGTAGACAATGGTGGGAGTGATGGGCATCCACCTGCTTATGGTGGGGAGTGATGGACATCCACCCCCTATGGGGTGTACAATGTTGGTGGTGTTAGGCATCCACCCTCCTATGGGGTAGGCAATGGTGATAGTGATGGGCATCCATCCCCCTATGGTGTAGACAACAGTGGGAGTGTTAGGCATCCATCCCCTATGGGGTGGACAACACTGGGAGTGATAGCCATCCACCCCACTATGGGGTAGACAATGGTGGGAGTAATGACCATCCACTCTCCGATGGGGAGAACAACACTGGTAGTGTTAGGCATCCACCTCTCTATGGTGTAGACAATTGTGGTAGTGATGGGCATCCACCCGCCTATGGTGTAGAAAACAGTGAGAGTGATGGGCACCCACCACCCCTATGAGGTGGATAATGCTGGAAGTGTTAGGCATCCACCCCCCTATGGGGTAGGCGATGGTGGTAGTGATGGGAATCCATCCCCCTATGGTGTAGACAACACTGGGAATGTTAGGCATCCACCTTCCTATTGGGTAGACAATGGTGGGAGTGATGAGCATCCACCCTCCTATGGAGTGGACAACGCTGGTAGTGTTAGGCGCCCACCTCCCTATGGTGTGGACAATGGTGGTAGTGATGGTCATCCACCCGCCTATGGTGTAGACAACGGTGGGAGTGATGGGCACCCACCACCCCTATGAGGTGGATAATGCTGGAAGTGTTAGGCATCCACCCCCCTATGGGGTAGGCGATGGTGGTAGTGATGGGAATCCATCCCCCTATGGTGTAGACAACACTGGGAATGTTAGGCATCCACCTTCCTATTGGGTAGACAATGGTGGGAGTGATGAGCATCCACCCTCCTATGGAGTGGACAACGCTGGTAGTGTTAGGCGCCCACCTCCCTATGGTGTGGACAATGGTGGTAGTGATGGTCATCCACCCGCCTATGGTGTAGACAACGGTGGGAGTGATGGGAATCCACCCCCCTATGGGATAGACAAAGCTAGGAGTGTTAGGCATCCACTCCCCTATAGGGTGGACAACGGTGGTAGTGATGGGCATCCACCACCCCCTATGGAGTGGACAAAAGTTGGTGTGATAGGCATCCTCCCCAATGAGGTAGACAATGGCAGTAGTGATGGGCATCCACCCCCCCTATGGGGTTGACAATGCTGGGAGTGTTAGGCATCCACCCTCCTATTGGGTAGACAATGCTGGGAGTGTTAGGCATCCACCTTCTATGGGGTAGACAGTGGTGGTAGTGATGTGCATCCACCCCCTTATGGGGTGGGCTACGCTGGTAGTGTTAGGCATCCACCCCCTATGGGTTAGACAATGGAGGAAGTGATGGGCATCCACCCCAATTGGAAAGACAATGGTGGGAGTGATAGGCATCCACCTCCCTATGGGATAGACCACAGTGGGAGTAATGGGCATCCGTCCCCCTATGTGGTAGACAATGGTGGTAGTGATGGGCTTCCACCACCCTATGGAATAGAAAACGGTGGGAGTGTAAGGCATCCACCCCCCTATGGGGTAGACAATGGTGGGAGTGATGGGCATCCGTCCCCCTATGGGGTAGACATTGGTGGGAGTGATGGGATCCACCCCTATGCAGTAGACAATGGTGAGAGTGATGGGCATCCACCTCCCTATGGGGTAGACAACAGTGGTAGTCATGGGCATCCACCCCCTATGGGGTGCGTAACACTGCGACTATTAGGCATCCAGCACCCTATGGGGTGAACAATGCTGGGAGAGTTAGGCATCCACCCTCCTATGGGGTAGACAATGGTGGGAGTGATGAGCATCCACCCTCTTATGAGGAGGACAATGCTGGTAGTATTAGACATCCAACTCCCTATGGTGTAGACAATAGTGGTAGTGATGGGCATCTACCCGCCTATGGTGTAGACAATGGTGAGAGTGATAGGCATACACCCCCTATGGGGTAGACACAGCTGGGAGTGTTAGGCATCCACTCCCCTATGAGGTAGACAACCGTGGTAGTAATGGGCATCTACCCCCCCAAAGGGGTGGACAAAGGTGGGAGTGTTAGGCATCCACCCCCCTATGGGGTAGAAAACAGTGGTAGTGATGGGCATCCACCCCCTATGGGGTGGACAATACTGGGAGTGTTAGGCATCCAACCACCATGGGGTGAACAATGCTGGGAGTGTCAGGCATCCACTGTCCTAGGAGTCCTAACTTTACTACTCCTAAACTGAGAAAAATCCTAACTGTAAGACTTTCGGTATTCACAGTAGGCATGTAGGAGTCCTAAAGTTAGGACTCCTAACTTCTGTGAATACCGAAATGAGTAAGTGCCTTCTGTGAATACCAAAATGGTATAAGTTTAGGATTTTGTCTTAAGTTAGTTCTGTGAATCGGGCACGAAGTGTGCAACGATACGCACTCTATCCGCCCCACTCTCTCAGAGTCAGTCACCTACGATGCTATCCACAGGGTGAATATTCGATCACACAATACACAATTATTTTAAACACATGAGGTCACTCTGTAACATAAAAGACAAATAATATACCAAATCTGTATTTTCTAAAAGGAAAACCCATAGGGCTCACCTATGTTAAGGAGATAAATACTTTAGTTTTCTAAAAGAGGCATGAATCAGCTCATATTCTACGGCATATCACGATGTACAATATCACAAATACCATATTATCCAGTGCAAATTGTTAACTTCATATATACAGATGGCTCACACCTGCCGTGCAAAACGTTGTTTTTGCTGATACCCAACTTTGATTGCACTCAATAGGTTTCCATGCAGTACTATACAAACAGTAAACATCACTATGGAAGCAGATGGGCACTCTACTAAAGCTCTTAACAGAAGCAAAACCTTGTAATTAAAGAAAAGAGAACATCAGAGAAAAGACCGGCTTACTATTGCAACGAGTGTGCGTTTCTTCTTCAATGGCACCGTAACGTTGGTGGGTGGACAGTGAGTAGTCGCAGCTCCAAGGTGCTCAGAAGGATGCTTGCAGTATAAAGGCACACTGAAGGAAGCCAGTGAGTGTATGAAAGTCAGGTGGGAACTCTCTTATATGAAATTGATTGTTACATCAACAGATGAGTTAAAAACTCTAAACTCTGTGGTGGCAAATTGTACTAATCATGATTGGGCATGCCAATGTTGCCTCCTTTGCTGGCATATGTCTTTTCAACAAAGGTGGATAAGGCATTGCAACATGGGCCGCGCCCTTCCTGGGGCTCCTCGGGGTAAGAGTTCTATATAATCAAGCCTGCCAGGTGCCAAGTTAATTAGTTTTGAAGTACCCGTTAATGCTTCATGGAGTCGTTCTGAAGGCAGTTCAGATGAGCCCATGGTCTCTGGCAACTTGCCTTCTTTTCTTCCAGAAGAGTTGATTATTGTAATAAGGTGTATGTTTTCTATGACTGTTTTGTTAGGAATGAGTGATGAAACGAACATGTTACACAAGCCAATGCTTGGTCTTTGAGTTATGAAACAGAGTCTGCGAATTCAACAGGATGGTATTAGCTAATAGAGCAGAGTTGAGTTGGCGCTAATAAACCAATCGTACAAAGTACATAACGTCCCATCGGGAGATTGGGAAAGACTTCTTTATCCTTCAAAAACGAAAGCCAGATTGCATTCTGCATTCTGAGATTCGGAGTGGTCATTTCAGGCTTCGTCGTTAAGGATAAAAAGCCTAAGATCTTATTAGCAAGAAAAGTAGAAAATGTATATGTTATTCTATGTTGATTTGTATAGTTCACTAATCACCCAAGAGGGTATACAGGCACTATTTAAATTTACGTCTGTGCATAGATTTCCTACATTATGGAAGTAGGAAACTTCTCAAGCAATCCACATGAAAAGCTGAGCTTAGCACAGGCGTACTTGCAAATTCCTAGCAAAGTGAATTGAATTTCATCTTATGAACACACTCTCTTCGTATAGAGTTCACTGTGGCGAAAAATTCTGCACAGAAGCACAGAAGGATCACAATTCTTCACTGTTGGTTTTCCCTTCTCCACAGGGATAATATTTTACCGCTGCAGAGTGTTAGACGGACCGGGAGGGTCGGCCGAGGACAAGGGGAGAGGTCTCCGGGGAGAGCCGTCTCCAGCGATCGTACAGACGAGTAACTTCCCCCCCACAGATGTACACCACACAAGGATAGGATTTAACGTTCTTTATAAGCGATTTCTTAAGGTACGATGGAATGGTACAAGGAGGTCTGGACTCAGGGGTCCCCTCGATTCTAGTCTCTTGGTTTGGGAAAGAGGGTAGCGGGACAGTCTGGTTACCAATCTGGTAGATGCGATGATGGATAGCTCACAATCCTCGAGCTCGGTGTTCGGGCTTGGACGGGCCGCGGCAGCGCCAGCAGGTCCCGGTGAAGATGGTAGTTCCAACGGGCCACGGCAGCGCCAGCAGGTCCCAACGAAGGTGGTAGTTCCAACTGGCCGCGGCAGCGCCAGCAGGTCCCAACTAAGGTGGTAGTCACAACGGTCCGCGGCAGCGCCAGCAGGTCCCGACGAGGATGGAGGTTACAGAAGGCCGCGGCAGCGCCAGCAGGCAGGACGATAGTTCACAAGGCAGGGCTACGGCAGCGCCGGTAGTCCGTCAAGGATGAGTTCTTCTCGGTGTCTCTCGACTCCAGGATACAACTGCCTTCCTGCTCTGGAGCTGCCCCAGTTATAGGTCTGGCGCCCTTTGATGTCCGGACCCTCGCACTTGGAGGGCGGGAGGTCCGGGATGAGGGAGTCCAGACACCCAGCAGGGGGGTGGAGCCAGTGCCCGGGGGAGCTGGGGGGCGATCGGCACCTGGCGGGGGAGAGCCATCGACACTTCTTTCTCCCATTGACCTGCCAAGTGGTCCGTTCACCTCCTGGGTGGATGGTGGTGCCGGGATGTCGGGGCCTGGCCAGGCCCGGGGTTAGGGTCGAGCTGAGGCCACGCGGCCTCGTGGTGCAGTGTCCAAGATGGAGGCCGGGCCGGGCGAGGGGGGCGGTAGTGGTTCGGCCCCATGATACAGAGATGTCCGGGGGCAGGAGTCCCGTCTTGAGCCGGGGTGCGGGTTGCTGCTGTGGGTAACACCTGGAGGGCCGGGGCTCGGGCCCTGTCATGCGGGGAGGGAGCAAGCCCTTCATGTGGCCTGTCCAACATGCGTCCCCCCCAGCTGAAGGCGGGGAGAGTCACCCATCCTCTTGGGGACTCTCTTCGTCGAGGCGGAAAAAGCGTGACAGGCCATCCGCGTTGGCGTGGTCTTGGCCCGGTCGATGTTCCACAGTGAAGTCCATCCCCTGCAGGGAGATGGACCAACGCAATAGTTTGGGGTTTTCCCCCCGCATCTGCATTAGCCACTGCAGGGGTCGATGATCTGTTTGCACCCGGAAGTGGGTACCGAAGAGATAGGGCCGGAGCTTTTTGAGGGCCCACACCACTGCGAAGGCCTCCCTCTCGATTGTGCTCCAGCACTGTTCTCGGGCCAGGAGGCGTCTGCTGATGAAGGCCACCGGCTGGTCAAGTCCCTCGGAGTTCAGCTGGGAGAGGACCGCCCCGATGCCATGGTCGGAGGCATCCGTTTGCACAATGAATTCCCGGCTGTAATCGGGGGCCTGGAGCACAGGGGTAGTGCACAGGGCGGCTTTCAGCTTTTCGAAGGCCGCTTGACAGTCTGGGGTCCAGTTAATCTTCTTCGGGTGGTTCTTGGATGTGAGTCCCGTGAGGGGCCCCACAATGCTGCCATAGTCCCTCACGAACCGCCGGTAGTAGCCGGTGAGCCCCAAGAAGGCTCGGACCTCGGTCTGCGTGACTGGGGGCTGCCAGGACTGGATGGCAGCGATTTTGAGTTGCAGAGGGGCCACCAGACCGCTTCCCACCTGGTGTCCGAGGTAGGTCACGGATCCCTGACCAATTTGGCACTTGCCGGCCTTGATTGTGAGGCCGGCCCGCTGGAGGGCCTGCAGGACCTCTCGGAGGTGGTGGAGGTGGTCGGACCAGTGGCGGCTGTACACAGCGATATCGTCCAGGTAGGCGGCGCTGAACTCCTCGAGCCCCGCCAAGACCTGGTTCACTAGTCGCTGAAAAGTAGCGGGGGCATTCTTCATGCCGAAGGGCATGACTTTGAAGTGGTAGTGGCCATCGGGGGTAGAAAAGGCGGACCGTTCTTGGGCCCGGGGTGTGAGACCGATCTGCCAGTAGCCCGCTGTCAGGTCGAAGATGCTGAGGTAGCGGGCAGCCCCCATGCGGTCGATCAATTCATCCGCTCGGGGGATGGGATGAGCGTCGGTCCTGGTGACAGCATTCAAGCCCCGATAGTTGACGCAGAATCGGAGTTCAGGAGTGGTGCCGGGGGCAGCAGCTTTGGGGACCAGCACGACCGGGCTGGCCCAGGGGCTGTCCGATGGCTCGATGACCCCGAGCGTGAGCATCTTGGATACTTCCTCTTGGATGCAGGCCCGCACCCGATCTGGTACGCGGTATGCCCGGTGTCTGATAGGGGGACTGTCCCCAGTGTCCACGTCGTGCAAGCACCAGGGGGTGACCCCTGGGGTGAGGGAAAACAAGGTAGCAAACTGCAGCAGGAGGTCCCGGCAGCCTTGGCGCTGCTCTGGGGTGAGGGCATCGGAGAGCCGGACCCCGTCTACGGAACCATCTTTCTCCTGAGTCTTCAGGAGATCAGGGAGAGGCTCGGAGTCTTCTTCTGCTCCACTGTCTGTAGCCATCAGGAGGCTGAGTTCCGAGCGCACAAAGTGGGGTTTGAGTCTGTTGGTGTGGAGGACCCGGAGGGGGTTCCGGGAAGATTCCATATCGATGAGATAGGTGACGGGGCTCTTGCGTTCGACCACTTTGAAGGGCCCCGTCCACTTGTCCTGCAAGGCACATGGTTCGGTGGGGGACATCACCCACACTTGTTGACCAGGTTCGAACTCAACGGAGGAGGCATTTCGATCGTACCATTTTTCATGTCCTCCTGACTGGCCTCAAGATTCGCTTTTGCGATTTCCCTGAATCGCCGGGTCTGATTGCGTAGTGTCAGGAGGTACTTGAAGACGTCTGGAGGTGTCTTTAGGGGGGCCATCTCCCAACCTTCTTTGACCAGGCTGAGGGGCCCTCGCACAGGGTGCCCGTACAAGAGTTCAAAAGGGCTAAAACCGAGGGACTTCTGGGGAACCTCTCGATAGGCGAAGAGGAGGCACGGAAGTAGTACATCCCACTGGCGACGGAGGGGCTCTTCCAATCCCCCAATCATTCCCTTGAGCGTGCGGTTGAATCGCTCAACCAGTCCGTTTCCTTGAGGGTGATAGGGGGTCGTGAATCGGTAGGTGACCCCGCACTGTTGCCAGAGGGACTTCATATATTTTGAAATAAAGTTTGTGCCTCTGTCGCTGACGACTTCTCGGGGGAAGCCCACCCGGGAGAAGATCCCCATTAAGGCCCGGCCGACCACCGGGGCTGTCACAGTTCACAGGGGCACAGCCGCGGGGTAGCGGGTGGTGTGGTCCACCAGTACCAGGATGAACCGATGTCCTTGTGCTGTGCGGGGGTCCAGGGGCCCCACAATGTCTATTCCCACCCTCTCGAACGGGGTGGTGACAACTGGGAAGGGTTGCAGAGGGGCTTTGAGTTTGCGGCCGCTCTTCCCGCTGGCCTGGCACGTGGGGCAGGACCGGCAGTGGTTGAGGACGTCGTTTCTCATCTTCGGCCAGAAAAAGTGGGTCACCAGGCGACTGTAGGTTTTGTCCTGGCCCAGGTGTCCAGCCAGAGGGACATCGTGGGCCAAATTTAACAGGAAGTCTCTGAAACGGAGGGGCACCACCAGCACTCGACTGGCCCCTAACTCCGCGATTCTCTGTTCACTGTATAACAGGTCGTTATCCCAATAGATCCAATGGGCTCCGGTGGTGTCCCCGGCGCTCTGGGCGATGGCTTGCTGGCGGAGTCCCTCGAAGTCGAGGGAGGGACAGGTCTTCTGCTCTTGACGGAACTGTTCCTGGGTGGGCCCCCCTTCTTGACGCCACTGAGCCAGGTCGGGAAGGTCCTGGGGCTGGGTGACCCCTTCGGGGGTTTGCTCTGGGGGGTCGGCATAGTCGGTGTCCTCTACTGGAGCGATCGGGGGAGGAGGTGCAGGCCATTCGGGTTCTTCTGGTCGGGGGATGGCACGGGCGGCCATGGACCGGGTGGTTACGCACGCCCAGTCCGGGAGGCCCAACATCCCCAGGTGCTCTCTTCTTTCGACGGCGGCCCACGGGGAACTCTCGAGATCATTCCCCAGGAGACAGTCCACGGGGGCATCATCTCGGACCGTCACCTTCAACATGCCGGAGACCCCTCCCCATTCGAAGGGGACGCAGGCCATTCGACATAGACTCTCTGAATTGTCGGCTGAACGTACGGGGCAGAGAATGTTCGGCAGGATCTGCTCTGGTTTTACCAGGTGACAGCGGACGGCCGTCACACTGGCCCCTGTGTCATGTAGTGCTTCGGCCCGGCGCCCATTAATGTTCACCCACTGGCTATATTTTCTGGTGTTGGCGGGTAGGGGGGCCCGCGGGACCATGTCTTTCCCCCCTAGGCACGCTAGAACCATGGCGGCCGGTTCCCACTCTTGTTGTGCCTGCTCGTATTCTTCTTGTTCTTCGGAGATTTGTTCTCCCCCCAGGGCGGCGGCAGCTACCTGGCGGGGTTTTGGGGTTTGGTTCTGTGGACAGTTCGGGTCATTGGCGTAGTGGCCGACTCGCTGGCATCGGTGACACGTGACATTGGCTCGGAACCCCGGGCGCATCGGGGGGTTGCCCCGGCTGGCCGGGGGCGGGGTGCTGGCAGCGGGAGCAGCCGGGACGGTGTCTCTCCCTCGCCCCTGGCCTCCTCCTCCTCCTCGGGGACGGTGCTGACCTTGGTTGTTCCGGTTCTGCTCGGGTGGCCCTCTCCGGCCCACTCGGGTGCTTTCCCACCGGTCAGCTTCGGCGGCGAGTTGCCGTGGGTCAGTCAATTTACTGTCGAGGAGGTGCTGCCTGAGCTCGACGAAGCAGTTGTTAGAGAGGTGCTCCCACACCATGAGATTAAAAAGTTGTTCGTAGGTTGTTACGTGGCTCCCCTTGATCCTCGAAGGTTTGGCTGAAATAGTTGACATATTCCACCCAAGTTGTACCCGGGATCCGGGTGCAGTCCCGAAACCTCTGGCGGTACATTTCGGGTGTGAGCCCATATCGGGTGAGGAGGGCAGCCTTCATGTGGTCATAGGATGACATCTGATGGTCTGGGAGCTGTAGCAGGGCATCGCGGCCTTCGTTGACGAACCTCCCCCATAGGCCGGCTCCCCAGTCACTTCGATCGATTCGGTGGGAGGTCATGGCGATCTCGTAGGCCTTGAACCACTGTTGTATGTCGTCCTCTCGGACATACTCTCGAACGACATCCTTGGGGATGTGGACTTTCTTTTCTGTCGCTCCCGGGGTGCGCGGTCGCTCGGGCACCTCCGGTTCTTTGTTCTGCTTTCGTAGGTCTATTTCTGCCAGTTTGCGCTCGTGTTCGTATGCTAATCTCTTTTCTTCGAGTTCTCTCTGCCTCTGTTTTTCTTCCCGTTCTTCTCGGAGCCGCAGATGTTCTAGGTTCAGTTTTTGCTCGGCTAATTTTAGTTCACCGTACATTTTGAGCCGTGCCATTTCTAACTCATGCAGTCTGTTTTTTTCTCTTTCTTGGATCTCTTCCTGCGAGAGGCCCGTTCCTCGCTCCTCGGGAGCCGTGGCGTTCCTCTCTGCTGCTGCACTGTTTCGGTCTGGGGATCTGGCGACCCCGGTTTCTGCCCACGACTCAATGGCGTGCTTGAAATCGTCTTTGGTACTCAGGCCGGTGGTAGCAATGCCTAGTTCCATGCAGAATTGTTTCAACTCACGATGGCTGTACTCTTCCAATTTCTCCATCTGGAATTTCTCGGTGGATCCGCTCTCTTTGGTTGACATTGTGGTTTTGTCGTGGGGTGAGCTACTCTCTGTACGATTACGCGTTGATTCGGATCGCGCCGCTGGCCACCAATGTTAGACGGACCGGGAGGGTCGGCCGAGGTCAAGGGGAGAGGTCTCCGGGGAGAGCCGTCTCCAGCGATCGTACAGACGAGTAACTTCCCATCCACAGATGTACACCACACAAGGATAGGATTTAACGTTCTTTATAAGCGATTTCTTAAGGTACGATGGAATGGTACAAGGAGGTCTGGACTCAGGGGTCCCCTCGATTCTAGTCTCTTGGTTTGGGAAAGAGGGTAGCGGGACAGTCTGGTTACCAATCTGGTAGATGCGATGATGGATAGCTCACAATCCTCGAGCTCGGTGTTCGGGCTTGGACGGGCCGCGGCAGCGCCAGCAGGTCCCGGTGAAGATGGTAGTTCCAACGGGCCGCGGCAGCGCCAGCAGGTCCCAAGGAAGGTGGTAGTTCCAACGGGCCGCGGCAGCGCCAGCAGGTCCCAACGAAGGTGGTAGTCACAACGGTCCGCGGCAGCGCCAGCAGGTCCCGACGAGGATGGAGGTTACAGAAGGCCGCGGCAGCGCCAGCAGGCAGGACGATAGTTCACAAGGCAGGGCTACGGCAGCGCCGGTAGTCCGTCAAGGATGAGTTCTTCTCGGTGTCTCTCGACTCCAGGATACAACTGCCTTCCTGCTCTGGAGCTGCCCCAGTTATAGGTCTGGCGCCCTTTGATGTCCGGACCCTCGCACTTGGAGGGCGGGAGGTCCGGGATGAGGGAGTCCAGACACCCAGCAGGGGGGTGGAGCCAGCGCCCGGGGGAGCTGGGGGGCGATCGGCACCTGGCGGGGGAGAGCCATCGACACTTCTTTCTCCCATTGACCTGCCAAGTGGTCCGTTCACCTCCTGGGTGGATGGTGGTGCCGGGATGTCGGGGCCTGGCCAGGCCAGGGGTTAGGGTCGAGCTGAGGCCACGCGGCCTCGTGGTGCAGTGTCCAAGATGGAGGCCGGGCCGGGCGAGGGGGCCGGTAGTGGTTCGGCCCCATGATACAGAGATGTCCGGGGGCAGGAGTCCCGTCTTGAGCCGGGGTGCGGGTTGCTGCTGTGGGTAACACCTGGAGGGCCGGGGCTCGGGCCCTGTCATGCGGGGAGGGAGCAAGCCCTTCATGTGGCCTGTCCAACACAGAGAAAAACACCTTCTTCTACACCCCCACAAATGTGGGGGCGACCCATTTCCCTGCCCACCCTGGAAAGGGTATTTACACGACCTTTGAACTGGCTTATTCCAAAGTGGCGCATCTAACTTGCCTATACATCTCTTGTATATTGTGCAAAACGTGCACACAGGCCCTGGAAATTAGACACAATTTGTGAATTGTAGCACCTTTTGTGCCCTTCACTATAGTGGCAGAGCAAAAATGGCATGAGGAATATTCTGTGTAGCACGACTGCTGCAGGGTGAAACATGTAATCCGTCAAAATACCCCTTTTTGACAAGAGAAAACCTGTCTTTTAGATAATAATGAGTCCCCTGTATTATAGGAAAAGACAGCATATTTAAAAGTATGACATGCAGAATTTGAAAGTTGACATGTACTTACAGTGATTGACAACCGAAAGCTATTTTTACTGCAAGCAGGCCTGACTGGCCCAATGGAAATAATGGAAAGTGTGATTAAATAATAATGTGTCTATCTCTGGATTGGAACCAGCTTGAGACACGATTAAAAGCCTGACTTAATGGTGTACCCAAATTTGTATGTTGTATGCTTATCTGCATTTGTCCCACAGCGGAAGACTAGTGGGTAAGTAGCCCTGATGAGATGTGAAAACTGGCCCCAGAGCTGTTACAATGGCTTTGGGATTGGGGTGATGTTTTCTCTTTCCCAGGTAGGAAAACCAGCTATGTGTGGATGTGATGGGGGCTATCTCACCAGAGAAAGTTGTATTGTGGCATGTGATGAACGATGTGGTCCGTTGCACTAATATGCGATTTGACTGTAATGGAACAGTTCTGGATGAGTGATGTTTGTTGATACTGTGCATGAGTCCATGGGGATATTGGTAATGGAAATCATATGTAGATGTGAAAAGGCAAAATTGAGACAAGGTCTGACTAGTTATAGGGGTCAAAGTGGATTTGTGAATTTTAAGGTACGTACACCAGTCATGTGATCATTTGTGCAGGATGGTGAAATGTGAGGTGTTATCAAGTTGTATGTTGTGTTTGAATGTGACAATCCCTTGAACTTGTGCTGTTTTGGGTGATTACGCAGTGATATGCAAATGACTGAGTTCATAGCCATTGCTCTATGTATGTGTGTTGTTGTGAGATGTGGTGATGTGTGCAGTGTGCATGTCTGCGTGTGCTTTGATGCTGCACGGCGTGGCACGAGTACAGTCAAAGGCATCACTGAGTGTGTGGCTGGTAATAAGAGTGGTCCATCTGACATGTAACGTTTGTCATCTGCTGATGAGGCAATGTGTACTCTACATTGGGTGCATAGCATGTATCTGAGAGATGTTGTGTACATGTTGATGGAGATTGATATTGTGAGTGTAGGTGTGGTTGTGATGAGGGCCGCACACATGTGTGTTTGTATATCTTGGCTGGTCCGGTATGTGTACTGCGCTGGAGCTTCTCCATCTAGATGCACCAGAGGTAGCTTATGACTTTCTTGTGTGTTTGTAAGTTATGAGAGATGGACATGTAGTATGACAGAGGTGTTGGAGAGATCATTCCTGCATGTGTTGATTTAATGCACAAATTGCGTTGAAGTTGACATGTGCATATGTGTAGATCATGTGCATGTGTGTGGGCAGTGAGAATTGCAAGAGTGAATCTACGGCTGTGTCACATATCTGCTGAAGCTTGCTGTCTGCCAATGTTTCTTGATTTCGTCCAGGGAAGACATGGCTTGGCAGTTCGGGCTGGACTGTTCCCATGAGGCAGAGGGTCAAGACTGATTTGCATATGGCCATGTCTAAACTGGGGTGGTGTAGTGGGCAAAAGAACGATGGATTTAACCCAGATCTCTTGACTGGGGGAGAATGTCTGCATTGTCAGCATTCCGTCCATCAATTGTTTGTTGTAACGTCTGCCAATGTATGGCTGCATGTGACACTTGTGCACCCGCTCATTAACCAATGGCTGATAGCCTACATTGCCAATACAAGCCCCATATAGAAGACTTCATGATTGGACTCAACACACATAGAGCTCTGTGGAGTTCAGCCCCCTGTTGTGTGTGTCGACACAGGCTAAGCCAACTTCCACACTCACACACATGTTGTGTTTGTTCTGCAGTGGGTGGCTGGTCGGTTGTCTTTCTACATCTTCCCCCGTGTATTTCAACTGTCTTTGATGGGCATTTAGTGGATGGTGTGCTTTGTTTCCTTCTCTACTGGCCCTGGGCCTCCTAAATCTCCTCTCTGCACATTCCTTAGGTTTGCCAGTTAACATTGCTGCCACAGTGTGGGACTAATTCTGACATAAAATTAAATTTGTATTTCCCTTTGCTCATACCCCAAATGTCGCTGTTGATGCATTTTAAATGGTCACATGTCACATTGTCCAATTAAACATTGCTGGAAATAATACTTCCCACAAAGCACAGATTGGCTGCACATGGCTAAGGGTGACCCTCCCCCAAAAAAGGTTGCTTCACCAGTTCTGTGGCTGTTTGGTCCACATCCCCCACTTTCTCACTACATTGCTGGGGGGGTTAGCTCCCACCCCCTTCTTGCTACACCATGCTGGGGGGTTGAGGCCCACATCCCCAACTTTGTCACTACAGCGCTGCCCCCATACCACAATATGGGTAAACATTGCTGGGGATTTGCACCCTAAACACCAATATGGCATGACAATGGTTGTAGTGATGGTATTCCACCCCTCTATCGGGTAGACAACAGTGAAAGTGATGGGCATCCACCCCCCTATGGTTTGGACAACCCTGGTAGTGTTAGGTATCCACACCCCTATGGGGTAGGCAATGGTGGTAGTGATGGCCATCCATCCCCTTATGGTGTAGACAACGGTAGGAGTGTTAGGCATCCAACCCCTCTGAGGTGGACAACACTGGGAGTGTTAGCCATCCACCCCCTATGGGATAGCCAATGGTGGGAGTGATGAGCATCCACCCTCCTATGGGGTGGACAATGCTGGTAGTGTTAGGCATCCACCTCCCTATGGTGTAGACAATGGTGGTAGTGATGGGCATCCACCTGCTTATGGTGGGGAGTGATGAGCATCCACCCCCCTATGGAGTGGACAATGCTGGTGGTGTTAGGCATCCATCCTCCTATGGGGCAGGCAAATGTGGGAGTGTTAGGCATCCACCCCACTATGGGGTAGACAATGGTGGGAGTAATGAGCATCCACCAACGCTGGTAATGTTAGACACCCACCTCCCTATGGTGTAGACTATTGTGATAGTTATGGGCATCCACCCACCTATGGTGTAGACAACGGTGGGAGTGATGGGCATCCACCCCCCTATGAGATGGATAATGCTGGTAGTGTTAGACATCCACCCCCCTATGGGGTAGGCGATGGTGGTAGTGATGGGAATCCATCCCCCTATGGTGTAGACAACAGTGGGAGTGTTAGGCATCCACCCCCTATGGGGTGGACAACACTGGGAATGTTAGCCATCCACCTTCCTATGGGCTAGACAATGGTGGGAGTGATGAGCATCCACCCTCCTATGGGGTGGACAACGCTGATAGTGTTAGGCACCCACCTCCCTATGGTGTGGACAATGGTGGTAGTGATGGGCATCCACCCGCCTATGGTGTAGACAATCGGTGGGAGTGATGGGCATCCATCCCCCCATGGGATAGACAAAGCTGGGAGTGTTAGGCATCCACTCCCCTATAGGGTGGACAACGGTGGTAGTGATGGGCATTCACCACCCCTATGGAGTGGACAAAAGTGGGTGTGATAGGCATCCACCCCCCAATGGGGTAGACAATGGCGGTAGTGATGGGCATTCACCCCCCTATGGGGTGGACAACATTGGGAGTGTTAGGCATCCAACTACCTATGGGGTGGACAATGCTGGGAGTGTTAGGCATCCACCCTCCTATTGGGTAGAAAATGCTGAGAGTGTTAGGCATCCACCCTCCTATGGGGTAGACAATGGTGGGATTGCTAATCATCCACCTTCTATGGGGTAGACTGTGGTGGTAGTGATGTGCATCCACCTCCTTATGGGGTGGACTACGCTGGTAGTGTTAGGCATCCACCCCTATGGGTTAGACCACAGTGGGAGTAATGTGCATCCGTCCCCCTATGCGGTAGACAATGGTGGTATTGATGGCCTTCCACCACCCTATGGAATAGAAAATGGTGGGAGTGTTAGGCATTCACCCCCCCCCATGGGGTAGACAATGGTAGGAGTGTTAGGCATCCACCCACCTATAGGGTAGATAATGGTGGGAGTGATGAGCATCCACCCTCCTATGAGGAGGACAATGCTGGTAGTATTAGACATCCAACTCCCTATGGTGTTGACAATTGTGGTAGTGATGGGCATCCACCCACCTATGGTGTAGACAATCGGTGGGAGTGATGGCCATCCACCCCCCCATGGGATAGACAAAGCTGGGAGTGTTAGGCATCCACTCCCCTATAGGGTGGACATCAGTGGTAGTGATGGGCATTCACCACCCCCTATGGAGTGGACAAAAGTGGGTGTGATAGGCATCCACCCCCCAATGGGGTAGACAATGGCGGTAGTGATGGGCATTCACCCCCCTATGGGGTGGACAACATTGGGAGTGTTAGGCATCCAACTACCTATGGGGTGGACAATGCTGGGAGTGTTAGGCATCCACCCTCCTATTGGGTAGAAAATGCTGAAAATGTTAGGCATCCACCCTCCTATGGGGTAGACAATGGTGGGATTGCTAATCATCCACCTTCTATGGGGTAGACTGTGGTGGTAGTGATGTGCATCCACCCCCTTATGGGGTGGACTACGCTGGTAGTGTTAGGCATCCACCCCTATGGGTTAGACAATGGTGGGAGTGATGGGCATCCACCCCCCTTGGAGTAGACAATGGTGGGAGTGATGGTAATCAACCTCCCCATGGGGTAGACAATCTACCCGTCTATGGTTTAGATAATGGTGAGGGTGATGGGCATCCACCCCTATGGGTTAGACACAGCTGGGAGTGTTAGGCATCCACTCCCCTATGGGGTAGACAACAGTGGTAGTGATGGGCATCCACCCCCTATGAGGAAGAAAACACTGGGAGTGTTAGGCATCCAACCCCCATGGGGTGGACAATGCTTGGAGTGTCAGGCATCCACCCTCCTATGGGATAGAAAAGGGTGGGAGTGTTAGGCATCCACCCCCAATGGGGTTCACAATGGTGGGAGTGATGGGCATCCACCACCCTATGGGGTGGACAACGCTGGTAGTGTTAGGCATCCACCCCCCTGTGGGGTAGACAATAGTGGGAGTGATGGGCATCCACCCCCTACGGGGTAGACAAAAGTTGGAGTGATCGGTATCCACCACCCTACCCCTCCCTTTGGGGTAGACAACAGTGGTAGTGATGGGCATCCACTCCCCTGTGGGGAGGACAACGCTGGTAGTGTTAGGCATCCACCCCCTATGGGTTAAACAACAGTGGGACTGATGAGCATCCACCCCCTATGGGGTGGAAAACATTGGTAGTGTTAGGCATCCACCACCCTATGGGGTAGACAATGGTGGTAGTGATGGGCATCTACGCTCCTATGGGGTAGATAATTGTGAGAGTGTTAGGCATCCACCTCCCTATGAGGTAGACAACGGAGGAAGTGATGGCCATCCCCCCCCCCTAGGGGGTGAACAACACTGGTAATGTTAGGCATCCACCCCTATGGGTAGACAATGGTGGGAGTGATTGGAATCCATCCCCCTATGGGGTGGATAACGCTGGTAGTGTTAGGCGTGGGAGTTATGGGCATCCACCCCCCTATGGGGTGGACAATGGTGGTAGTGATGGGCATCTGCCCCCCTATGGGGGGCAGATACCTAATGGTGGGAGTGTTTGGCATCCACCACCCTATGGGGTAGACAATGGTGGGAGTAATTGGCATCCACCCCCCTATGGGGTGGGCAACGCTTGTACTGTTAGGCATCCACCCCCTGTGGGGTAGACAATGGTGGGAGTGATGGCGATCCATCCTCCTATGGGGTAGACAATGGTGGGAGTGTTAGGCATCCACCCGCCTATGGGTTAAACAACGGTGGGACTGATGAGCATCCACCCCCTTTGGGGTGGAAAACACTGGTAGTGTTAGTCATCCACCACCCTATGGGGTAGACAATGGTGGAAGTGATGGGCATCCACCCCCCTATGGGGTGGACAACACTGGTAATGTTAGGCATTCACCCCTATGGGGTAGACAATGGTGGGAGGGATGGGAATCCATCCCCCTATGGGGTGGATAAAGCTGGTAGTGTTAGGCGTGGGAGTGATGGGCACTGTTAGACCTGACATCCTTGGCGTGGGTTTTTCCCCTATCTTTTGCCTCTGCTACCTGGATTTTTGATGTTGTGCTGGATTTCGTTTTGCTGGTTTAGATGCTTTGGACACTCTGCCACTGCTAATCAGTGCCAGAGTGTAAGTGCTCCCTGTGTAAACTATCGTATTGATTGGATATACCTGATTGGCATATCTGTGTCACCATGAAGTCCCTAGTAAAGTGCACTGTGTGTGCCAGGGCTGGTGATGACAGATGCTACTAGTGGGTCTGCAGCGCTGATTGCGCCACCCACCTGTGTAGCCCTAAAACAGTGTCTCAGGCCTGCCGCCGCAGGCCTGCCTGCAGTCTCCGGACTGCCATGTCCTCCTGGCCAGTGTCCACACTGACCGGGCCTAACCCTTCCCTTTTCGTACACATCAGTCACCCCTATGGAAGGCCCAAGGTACCCCCCTGGGCAGGGTGCAGTGTACGTAGAAGGTAGAGCATGTGCTAGTGCAGGTAACATGTTCTGGTAGTGAACACCGGCCATTTTGTGTGCTCACTACTGCAAGGTTATCTTGTTCCATAGGCTAACATGAGGGAGGCGGGTGCCAATAGCTATCCGCCTATCTTCTCATACGAACAAGATAAGACATGAGTGTTTGATATCCCTGAGCTCAGCATTTAATAACACATCTTTTAGGAGAGATTGTTTTTAAATCCTGAGTTGGAGAACAGCACTTTTTAGAGAGTAACTGTTCTCTTGTCTGACCCTTCTGTGTGCCTGGGCGCGCTTGTGGATTGACTGTCTGGTTTGAGAGTGACAGGGGCCGGGGATCCCCCCGAGAGGTTGGCTGAGTCAGCCCTCTGCTGAATGGCGACAATCGCAAGGAGAGTGGAGGGAGGAGATAGCACCTGGGATTGAATAGGGCTGTGCCTGCCTGCCACCCTGCTGGCTCCACCTCCTGCTGGGCGGCTGACGACCTTGCCCCTCACTCTGAAAAGAATGTAGAAGCCAGGAAAACAAAGTGCTCCAGCAACACCCAGAACTGGATCAGACCGGGCTCAGGACCCACTTGCACAAAGACTTCAAAGACTTCTAGGGGTATAAGTACGAGACCCCTGACAACAGATTTTTAGATTCGACCATCGAGAGGAACCTCTGCTGAAAGACGGACCGCTGAAGAACTAAAGGAAGATTGCCGTGCTATGTGCTCTAAAGGCTGACCTGTTCTGGCGTACAACTGAAGCTAAGGAGAAGAAGGGGTCCTGCTGTGTGCTGACCCTATCCACTTGACTAAACAAGACTTTGCTGTGTGCTGTGTCTTCAACTGAATCTCCAAGGGCCTGAGAAGAGCTGGTCTCCTGTTTCGCAACCCAGGGATAGAAAGGTTGCCAAGAACTCAAGACTCTGCTGTGTCCCACCTGCGCTGCTGTGTGCCGCAGGGACCATGGACTGTTCTACCAAGCTTCTCAACATCTGCCTGTGAGGTGGGCTGGCTGCTCTCTGTCTTGCTGGAGAGTACCGCACCGATCCGGGCCTGACACCGGTGGCCGCATCAAGAAGATCGACGTGCTCATCGGCACGTGCCTTGCCGCGACCCGGAGGCCTGAAGCAGATCGAGAGTCGTATTTCCCTGCTCTACGAAGCCGCGCTGTGAGTGGCTGACTCCGGTGACGTCGACATCGTCACTGGGGGCTCGTCGAGGGAGTGGAGGAATCCTTGCACCAATCAGCCATTGGAGCACTTGTACAACGAGTGCAGCGACACCGCCGGAGCAACGTAGCTGCCTAAACATCGAGAGCCTACAAACTGATTCATTCTCAGTGAGTATTGAATCACTCAAGAGACTAGAGACTATCATCTTACGATCCCGACCAACCAAGAAAGCGAATATTGTGTAAACCTGTGATGCTTGATTTCAACTGCGGAACTTAGATAAAGATATATTATTTTTGATATAACTCACCTGTGTGGTCTACGTTTGTGGTGTGCGGAGGGGAGATCATTGTGGTGTCTACGTACAAATACCTTACACATTGCCTTGGGGATAAGCCTGTCTGCTCGAGCCAAGCTACCTAGAGGGTGAGCAGGGGTTATCTACCGTGTGTGTCCTTGTACCCTGACTAGAAGCAAGGGTCCCTATTTGGTCTAAGGCGTATACCTCTGCCAACTAGAGACCCCCAGATCTAACAGGCACCCATCCCCCTATGGGGTGGACAATGGTGGTAGTGATGGGCATCCGCCCCCCCTATGGGGTAGAAAATGGTGGGAGTGTTAGGCATCCACCACCCTATGGGGTAGACAATGGTGGGAGTGATTGGCATCCACCCCCCTATGGGGTGGACAACGCTGGTACTGTTAGGCATCCACCCCCTGTGGGGTAGACAATGGTGGGAGTGATGGCGATCCATCCTCCTATGGGGTAGACAATGGTGGGAGTGTTAGGCATCCATCCGCCTATGGGTTAAACAACGGTGGGACTGATGAGCATCCACCCCCTATGGGGTGGAAAACACTGGTAGTGTTAGGCATCCACCACCCTATGGGGTAGACAATGGTGGTAGTGATGGGCATCTACTCTCCTATGGGGTAGATAACTGTGATAGTGTTAGGCATCCACCTCCCTATGAGGTAGACAACGGTGGAAGTGATGGGCATCCACCCCCCTATGGGGTGGACAACACTGGTAATGTTAGGCATCCACCCCTATGGGGTAGACAATGGTGGGAGTGATGGGAATCCATCCCCCTATGGGGTGGATAAAGCTGGTAGTGTTAGGCATGGGAGTGATGGGCATCCACCCCCCTACGGGGTGGACAATGGTGGTAGTGATGGGCATCCGCCCCCCCTATGGGGTAGAAAATGGTGGGAGTGTTAGGCATCCACCACCCTATGGGGTAGACAATGGTGGGAGTGATTGGCATCCACCCCCCTATTGGGTGGACAACGCTGGTACTGTTAGGCATCCACCCCCTGTGGGGTAGACAATGGTGGGAGTGATGGCGATCCATCCTCCTATGGGGTAGACAATGGTGGGAGTGTTAGGCATCCACCCGCCTATGGGGTAGACAAAATTGGTGGTGATGGGCATCCACCCCCCTATGGGGTGGACACCGCTGGGAGTGTTAGGCATCCACCCCCCTATGGGGTAGAAAAAGGTGGGAGTGATGGGCATCCACCGCCCTATGGGGTGGACAATGCTGGAAGTGTTAGGCACCCACTCCCCTATGGGGTAGCTAATGGTAGGAGTGATGAGCATCCTGCCCCCTATGGGGTAGACAACTCTTGGAGTGTTAGGCATCCACCCCTCTATGGGGTGGACAATGCTGGTAGTGTTAGGCATCCACCCGCTATGGGGTAGATAATGATAGGAGTGTTAGGCATCCACCCCCCTATGGGGTAGACAATGGTGGGAGATATGGGCATCCACCTCCCTATGGGGTAGACAACGGTGGCAGTGATGGGCATCCATCACCTATGGGGTGGACAACACTAGTAGTGTTAGGCATCTACCCCGCTATGGGGTAGAAAACGATGGGAGTGTTGGGCATCCACCTCCCTATGGGGTGGACAATGCTGGTAGTGTTCAGCATCCACCCCGTATGGGGTAGACAATGGTGGGATTGATGGGCATCCACCCCCCCTATGGGATAGAACATGGTGGGAGTGTTAGGCATCCTCCCCTCTATGGGTTAGACAACGGTGCGAGTGATGGGCATCCACCCCCCTATGGGATAGACAACGGTGGTAGTGATGGGCATCCACCTCCCTTTGGGGTTGACAACGGTGGGAGTGTTAGGCATCCACCCCCCTTTGGAGTAGACAACAGTGGTAGTGATGGACATCCACCCCCTATGGAGTGGACAACGCTGGGAGTTTTAGGGAACCACCCCCCTATTGGGTGGACAACGCTGGTAGTGTTAGGCATCCACCCTCCTATGGGGTAGGCAACGATGGGAGTGATGGGCATCCACCCCCCTATGGGGTAGAAAATGGTGGGAGTGTTAGGCATCCTCCCCTCTATGGGTTAGACAATGGTGGGAATGATGGGCATCCACCTCCTTTTGGGGTGGACAACGCTGGTAGTGTTAGGCATCCACCCCCCAATGGGGCAGACAATGTTATGTTATGTTAACAAGTTATTATATAGCGCACATACACATACACCGGATTGGTTTCATGGGGCTGCCCTAAGAGGTACCGGAGCCCTGGTGACTTACTCGTAAGCTTGTATAAACAGCCAGATCTTGAGGAGCTTCCTAAAGCTCAAGAGGTCTCTGCAAGATCTGATTTCAGAGGGCAGGGAATTCCAATGACTGGGAGCTAGTACGGCAAACCTGGCACCGCCCACAAGCTTGAATTTGAAGGAGGGAATAGACAGAAGATGCTTATAAGCAGAACGCAGGTTTCGCGTGGGTATGTGCCTATGAATAAGGTTATCCACAAATGTAGGGCTCCTGCCGTTCAATGATTTAAAGATGAGGCAGCATACCTTGAAGTATAGGAAGCCAGTGCAGCTTCCTCATGAAGAGGGTGACATGTTGCCACCTACGTTGCTGAAAGATCAGTCTCGCTGCCTGGTTCTGTACCAGTTGCAATCGTTTAGTTATATAAAGAGGGATGCCAAAGTATCAGGAATTGGCGTAGTCTATATGGGACATGACCATAGCTAGAGCTACCTGAATTAAGGCTTCCTGGGTGAGAAATCTACAGATTGTTCTTAATTTCCTCAACTGGTAGAAGCAGGTCGAAAACACTGAGCCAATTTAGGTCTTCAATGTGAGCTCACAGTTGATTGCTACCCCCAGACCTTTGGCAGAAATGGACAGGGTGGGAGATTGTCCTACTTCCTTAGGCCAAAATTGTGGGCTCCAAGGGTTGTGTGATCCCCCTGTTAGGACCATTTCAGTCATGTCTGGATTAAGCTTCAAAAGATTGCTTTTCATCCAACTGCGGATAAATAGCATAGTGGATTGAAAATCACTGACCGATTCGGGAGAGTTACTAATTGAGAACATTAGTTGGAGGTCATCCACATAGTTGAAGGTACAAGCTTTCTTGTTTTTCAAGGCATGTATCAGAGGGAGGAGTTAGAGGTTAAACAGATGGGGGATAGTAAGGAGCCTTGCGGGACTCCACATGTAGTCTTCAACTTTGGGGATGCAACCTGGGCTGTGCAGATCGACTGAGAGTGGTTTTCCAGAAAGGAACTAATGCAGTTGAGGTCCGATCCCTGGATTCCCGCATTTCTGACACAATCGGCCAGTATCCTGTGGTCAACCATGTCAAAGGCTGCGGAAGGATCCAGTAAGACCAGAGCCTGCGGGGAGCCCCTATCAGCCTCCTTCCGTAGAGTGTCCAATACTGTCAGTATAACAGCCTGTGGAGTGTGCTTGACGGATCCCTGCTTGATGTGGATCAAGATACTCAGACTGTTCCAAGAAGGCAGAGAGGCATCTGGCTACATGGGCTTCCATTACCTTGGCCAGGTATGGGAGAAATTAAATCAGGCAATAGTTACTCAGGATTTGGGGGATCTGCCCCAGGCTTTTTCAGGAGGGGGACAACAATTGCCTCCTTGAAGGTATCAGGAACGTAGCCCTGGGATAGTGACTCATTCAGAAGGGACAGCGCTGGTCCGGGAAGAGCGAAAAGCGCTAAAAACGTCTCTTAAAATGCGAGGTGGGCAGCAATCCCAGGTGAGCCTGATTTTACTTTGGACAACAAGTCCAGGAATACCTGGTTACTTATTGTTGGAAAGTGCTCAAGGGGGCAAGGATTTATTGGCATAGTAGAGCATGCCTCGGGGATTGGGCATGTAGGGATGCTAGCCTTAATTGCCGTGATTTTGTCAATGAAAAAGGTGTTAAAAGAATCACATAAGGTTTGAGAAGGCATGGGTTTTATTGTCACTCTATCAGGGTTAGACAGTTCATTAACAATAGAAAAAATATCTTTCGACCTCTTGTTAGAGGTTAGAATTTTCCAAGAGACATAGGCAGCCTTTGTGGTCAAAATTGTTTTTTATAGTCTTTTAATGCAGCTAAGTAGATCGCCTTTTCATCCGGCAGGTAATTACATCTCCACCTCCTTCCATATTGCCTGAGGGCTAATTTTTGAGCCTTTAGGTCAGTGGCAAACCATCTCTGTGCTTCATGGCATCGGGATAAGAGTATTTTCCTGAGAGGTGCATGGTTATTGCTAGCTGCTTATAGCCAAGCTGTCAAATTTTCCTCACTGAGGTTAATAGATGGTTGATTTGGAGGAGCTGTGTTGGCCAGTGTGTTGAAAAATTGGACTTTATTGGTGCCATTCTAGCTCCTTGCTGTCACCCCTTCTGTTGTGGGGGTTTTGGCTCTAGAGATGTTATTAATGGAGAATATGATTAAATGTTGATCAGACCATGTGCAGGGTAGAATCGACGGGGTAGACACAGCAAGGTTCGCTGTCCATACCTAGTCAAGGGTATGCCCTTTAATATGTGTAGCCAAAGACACCTGCTGGTTGTAATTTAACCCTGTGAGTAAATTGTTTAGTTCAGCGGATTGGGGACCACCCAGTGTGATGTTTGCCCAATAGTTAAAATCACCAATCAGCAAGATTTTTGTGTGATTAGTTATTAGGTGGGCAACCTGTTTGGCCAAGGAATGTGGAAACAGTGCCATGCTTTGGGGGGTCCTTTAGAGTAGAACACAAATCATGGGGGCCAAGTCAGAATCTAGGTTATTCACAAGGTTGTCTACTGAAGGTAGGTCTAGTGGAGTTAACGCGGTGAATTTATAATCCTGGCCTATAATGGCTGATACTCCTCTGCCCACTTTACCCTGGGGGCGTTTGCTTGGAGGATATAGTAGTCATTAGATAGGGCGGCCAGCATATTAGGGGATGATTCCTGTGAGAGCCAGGTTTCGATTAGCAGGATGATGTCTGGCTGCTCAGACTCCAATAAGAGGAATATATCCAATTTATGTTTTATCATAGAGCTGGTATTGACAGATGGTAGCTGAGGTCTATTTCTATTCTGTATCTGGTTGTGCTCTGCAATGTGAGCGGAATGTGAGAGTTCAGGAAAGGATTCTCTGCTTAACATGATCCCATTCTTAATCAGGCTGATGTCTCTAGAATGGTTAAGTATGACTTTGCCAGAGTGCAGCTATTTGACTTCAGCTGACGAGTAGTTGGTGATTTGGGCATAATAACTGGCCCCTGGCCCCAGACGTCCGTGGACGGGCGCAGACGGGCTTGCCTATGGTCCGCCGAAGGTGCGTTACCGGTGCTCCCGCGCTGCGACCGGCATTAAATGGCTGGTAGCAGCCTTGGCTCCTCTCCCCTCCTCGGTGATAGGGAACCCCAGTGAGCGTCAGACCAGGAAGCAACTGAAGCCTAAGCCGACCCGCAAATGGAGTCTGCAAGAGCGAGGTAAATTCAGAACACAAAAAATTCAATACAATTTTAAAAACAATCTTTAAAATGTGACTAAATCCTAAAAAGTTCTGTAAGACAGCAGCACCGTTCTAAGACAATGGTGGGAGTGTTTGCCATCCACCACCCCCTTCGTGTCTACATTGCTGCAAGAATACCCCCACCCCAATATTGCCTGTGGTTTCCAACAAGCTGTGTATTATGTTGCCTTTCGCGGGGTAGTGACGTTTTTGTGTGTGGTAGGTGTCTTACATACCATCTGTGATGAATGCATCAGTTAGGGTTGTAGTATCGACCCTAGGCGTACATTATAGGGATAACATGCACGATAGGATACATGGCTGCTCCGTCTCGTTTGCAGGGATCGTTTTGTGGAGTGAATCAGAGCTGAAACACGGCTCTTCCAGCTGATATGACATGCTGGAGGTGGCACTGGCGACCTGTTTTGCGGAAGGGAAGTGCAAATCATAGTTGGCCGGACGGAATCTGATTGAGAAATGCCTCCAGACTCCATTCAGCATTTAGAGAGCCTGCTCGTAGTGAAAATGGAGCCAGAATCGGAGGGTACGAGTCATTCTGGAATTTGAGAGTTTTGCGCATAGTACTACGATGTTTGGATGGTCAGCTCCCTAGCTGAGTTGGGCGGAAGGTAAGAATACGGATGCCTCTGGGAATGCCCTCTGGACGAGATCGGAATCGGGCCCTAAGTCATGGTAATTGCACAACTGGAAGGACTCAGGCTGAAAACATATGCATAATACACAGCGGCCAACTGTGACCACGCAGATTCGGATGTGTACAGAAAGTGATGCATATCCGGTCTCCCCAGGAGGCAATCTTGAGTGGCCCTGGAAGTGGCACAGCTTGCCAGACCGCATGTGACATTATAGCACGTGCTGTAAATACACATTAAAGGCAGCAGAGCACACCAGCAAACCTGTTCCTCATTGGGGGCTACCCAAACTGACAATGTAGTTACAACCCATTAGAGCTGAAAGGTGGCGCCTCTGCCTTCATTTACCGCTGTCTCACTCACCACAGACGAAAAGTACAGAATCCCATTTGCCGCTCGTTAGAGGGGGCACAGAGTTTTAGTTCTGGTGTCGCATGATACAACAAGCATTGGCATAGCCAATAGGTCTCGCCTTTGGGTCCTTATAAGTGTTTAGCCATACAACAGTTGCATAACTAAATACTTATAAGGTCCCAAAAGCGAGACCTATTGGCTATTCCAAGCGGCCGTGCGGCCGCGAAAGTGAAAGTAATCGCGGTCAAGCGCGGCGCACGCGCCCGCGCACATGCACTGTAGGTCTAGGCTGGCCTGGTAGCACTTTTTGGAGCCCTCTCAAAAAGTCTCGCCAGACAAGCGCATGCGCGGGGTCAGGCGAGACCTAAGAAACAGTCTGTTTATATCCACCAGAATTACCGGGGGCATCGTCCAGCATTTAGAAAAAATGGGACTCTCGCAATGCAGTCTTATTTGATTACAAACCCCACCCTTCTTTCACAGCACTACGCCAATCTACTCTGATCCAATGTACAGGGACATAGGTGGTCTCGAGGGCTTTGTCTGGGCTTGGTTTTGGGACCGGCAGATAAGAAAGTGTCGTTTGTTTGTAAAAACGCTGACCCTGTACTTGGTGTTTACATCTTTAATAGCACTTGCTATAAACACACGACACCACTGATGAACACGAATTGACCCTCCTCTGAAATACCAGAATGCTGGTCCATTAATACAAACAAAGCCCCATGCGCTTTTACAACACTCTGTAGATTATCTGTTTAAACAACGCAGCATAGGTAAAGAAAACAAAGCCTAAAACAGCAGCTTTTTTATTTTTTTATTTTGCTTGAGCAAATGCTAGTATTTCGTGTTCAAGCCCGGTGAGGGCAAATGATTAAACGTTCACGTGTTGTACACAACAAAACTAAAGCTGCTAGACTGGCAGAAGGCGGATAAAAGCAGCAGCATCGAAAATACCAAATCTTGGTCTAGAGACGAGCCAGTGCCTATTTAAGAATATAAAACACGGTGAAGCTTCCTTCTTAATGTCTTGCTTCATTCTGTTTTGGAGAACGGAGGATAAAAAATGATTTGCACAGCTTTTCATCAAATCATTAACGTTATTACGGAGGCGGGGCTATAGACGGCATGCTCAGGAAATGACAGGCAGTGGATGGACTCATCTAACCCTTTGCTCCCCGCTCTGACCAAGAAGCCCTGCAACCTGAGCCTGTGTGCAAATTCCTCGCCATTCACAAAACATCAATGGGGTGGGGAGGAGACTGCCGAGGAAGCACACATGCAAATCCTGTTGCATCCAGCTCTTGTTTTCAACTGCTGAACCGGGGAGCTGAATTTATGAATTGAGAGGGCATATTCATTTCCGACAAAAGATATGGCTTCAGTGTATTTCCATGAGAATGTGAGCATGTGCTTAAAAGGTTTGTAACTATCTGCAACAACACGGAAATAAACATGCCTAACAAATGGATTTGAATACATTTTGCATATTTACAAAATGATTTAATTACACGTCGACATACCGACCTATAGAAGAAATATATACGATGTATACTATGAAACATACAGAGTTCAACAATCGGAATTAAATGTATGTAGGATTGATGTAGCGCCTTCATGAAGTACAGTACCCGTGACGGAGACATATGGCGGCTGCGCGCGTTCACGCGCACATGCACACGCGCACATGCACGCAGGCTTTAGGCCAGCGGCTGCAGCACTTCGAAAATCCCCTCCCAAAAATTCGAGCAACAGCGCATGCGCTGTTCTAGGCTCGACCTAAAAACGTTATATATGCAGTAATATGTCGTTGCGAAAAACTGTATATAGGAAAAACTAACCAAGAAATAAGACAAAGGTTGGTGCAACACAGATCAAGGATTATAACTAAAGTAGCCACCGCCACGAGGGTCAACCATTTTAAGGAAATGAATCACAGTGAACGTGATTTTAGATGGACAGTACTAAGTGTCATCAAGCCCAATCCAAGAGGAGGAGACACAAACAACACTCTTAAGAAAAGAGGCTTATTTAATTCTTAGATTTAACAGCACATTGTATGGTCTTAATGAAATGTCAGAAATAGGAAGAACCTAAATTTAAACTTCACTTTAATAACATCACAAGCTGATTTTAATACAGTGGCGAGTTATTTGATTCCTTCATATCAACATCGGTAAAAATGACTTTGAAAAAGTGTAACTGAGCCTAGTAGCTAAAGAATTGGACTCTCGATGATAACATCAGTTTCAAGATTTGTAGTCTGGAATCACACATTGCAACTCGTTTAATCATATCATCAAATTTAAAACAAACATATGATTAAGGTAGACGCATTTAGCTTCCCCGGTACACGGGAAAGCTAAATGCGAGCATAACTGGAAATCCGGACTGCAGCAGCAAACTGCCCAGCCAGGGGAAAGAGAGAACTTCGAAATATGAGAGGTAAATGCTGCAGAGGGAGAGCGTGATAGATTAAACCTGCACGCAGAAACATTGTATCATTGATCGCGTTCCCGTTTGTTTCACAGCACGCTAAAACAAAGTTGCAATTGAACGAGACCGGTTACACTGAATCAACCAAGTCTCACACCAAACATTCACAGCCCACTGCGCCTCTTACTGATCAGATTTCTGGGTGAGAAACATTTCGAATGTAAGTTCAAACGTTGCGCATCTTTACTAAGAAGCCATCATTAAGTAAACAGTCTTAAATCTATACAATGGCCTTCTGTTTTCACACAAAATAGTAACCAGTGATGAAAAAATCTTAAGGAATACATGGAACAAGCCCAGCAGCACAAGTACAGTACCCGTGACGGAGACATATGGCGGCTGAGCGCGTTCACGCGCACATGCACGCAGGCTTTAGGCCAGCGGCTGCAGCACTTCGAAAATCCCCTTACAAAAATTCGAGCAACAGCGCATGCGCTGTTCTAGGCTCGACCTAAAAATGGAAGAATGGCCTATCCCTCTTCAGTGCAGATGGCAAAAATTGCTGAAGCCGAGTGAATGGAGTGGTCTTACACTGGGAGTCTTAAAGCTACTGTAGGTGGCAAAGGAAGTAGGCACAGATGTGACTCATCTTTTACAACACAGTAATATAATGTCAGCTGCCAATCAATACAGACAGCACAGGGCGCCAGGGGCTACCTTCGTTCTTACAGATGCCACAAGAAGGCAAGCCAGTACAGGTGGCACAGTAATGCAAACCTTGATATCACCTAGAAAATATGGTGCAGTCATGTAGAAAGTTACTCACTGATTTCACAATTAATGGAACAGGAAGGTTAGTTTATCCATCAACAAGTAGAGATGGCGCAGGAAGTCAATCCCTGCTGTCACTCAGAATAGATGGCACAGGACGAGAAGCTGATGATCTGTCGTTCAGCGTAGACAGTACATGATGGTAGTCACTGCTATCCCTCACTATAAATGGTAAAGTTTCACTAGTGATGGCAAAGGTGCAGATGTCAGCAAATAAATAAATCTGAACTCAACACGTATCGCGAAAGCGGGCACAGCTTGACAGTATCGGTAGCACTAGCTGGCAGCAGTCCCTGTTTGTTGCACTGTTACATCTTTCAAGGACCTTGTGATATTGAGCAAGTCCATCTGTGTGAAATGATGCCCACCAGGCAGCACCGGGGCAAAAGCCATGTGCAGCGGGTCCGCAGGGCTCCAACCCCCAGGCTCCTCTGCACCGCACCATCATACCACCAGTGCCCGGAGGCGCATTAAAGCACCAGCGGGCTCCCACAGTGCGGGACGCGCTGGCAGACGCCAGTAGTACCGCCAGCAGAACCGGGGTGAAAGCCAGCAGCGCCAGGGTGAAAGCCACATGCAGTGGGTCCGCAGGACTCCAACCCCCAGGCTCCACCGCACTGCACCGTCATACCACCAGCGCCCCGGAAGCGCATTAAAGCACCAGTGGGCTCCCGCAGTGCAGGTCGCGCTAGCAGACGCCAGTAGTACCGCCAGCAGTACCGGGGTGAAAGCCAGCAGCACCGAGGTGAAAGCCACACCAGTGGGCTCCCGCAGCACGGGACGCACGCGGGCGGGCCCGTCTGCACCCGTCCGAGACCGGTCGAGGCTGGGCCACCTGTCTAACATCGCACAATTGGTATCTGCAACCCGGCTGATAGTGCACAAGCTTAAGAACCGACCCCGATCTTTTCCAATACTCAGGTACTGTTGTGTTTTACCTGCTTTTAGTTGCTAGTTTTCATCTGACCTGGGCCTGGTTTTGTGTATATATTGCCACTATGAGTAGGCGCAAAGGTGTAGCGGGGACTGTGGATACATTTAATGTGAGAGCTGAATCTCTGCTAACCCACGAAATAACGATGACTGAAAGACGACTTTCCTTAGACCCCAGGACACTATATGGTCAATTATCATCAGGCATTTCTAAATTGGCTGACAGATCTCGCCCACCCATTTCTTCCTCACTCTTAATTCAAGCTCAAGCCCTATCTCCGGAAGTAACACCAATGGCACTGACGGCACACTCCAAAGAGTCTAGTACAACTACCAGAGTCACCCGAGCATGGGTTAAAAAACCACGTGCAGAAACTAAGGCGAAAGCATTGTTAACTAAAAGGAAGCACTTAAAAACGTATCAGCACAAAAGGAACTGGCACTAAACTGATTAATCTAGTGTCTCCTGCCTCAAGTGCACCAGACCATGGCACCATCAACATTGCCACTACACAGTCTGATACCAATTTATTTGCAACAACGGAAGACATCGCAGGGGTATGGCATTTCCTGGTGATATGGAGAATACCTTAGACAAAGTACTGGGGAAAGTATTAGTCCACCTTCAAGATTTACTTAATAAAAATGTCACCCCTTTATGGGAGAAGGTTAATTATTTGGTCACTACCTTAGACACTTTGAACAGACACAGCATTCTTAAAGACTCAGAGCCGGTAAAAAGTAACACCAACAAAGTGGGTACTTTCCTGACTACACAGACAGAATAACACTTAAATGGGCCCACTAGTACAAACCACATAGCCACCTCAAAAATAGCCGTGAGGGACACCACCATTAGACCTATACCTCACGGACATACCCCAGATGCAAAATGATTACACAATACAAATGGGCTACATAGACCGACCGCGGAAAAGATTAGTCCCAATAATAATATAGGGACAACCCCCGTGGGACCGAGGCCCAACCAGGAGCCGCCAGTATAGAATCGCCTTGATCTGCCTCCGGCAGCTACACCATATGTCGTAATCCTGGCCAACGCCCCTACTTTGCAGACATCAGAATATGAATCATGGAGTGAACTGCGTAATAAGTCACTCCATTGGTTGGGAAAGCATACTGGTCTCAGAGATGCGCTATTTAAAAACTTTAAAATGGTAAGGCGAGTTGCATGGTTAGGTAAAAAACGAAAAGAGCTACAGGGAGATTGTATAGTCTTGACTTTTAGTGACCCCATGTTAGTCCACACCATCCTAACTAGGATAGGGAACGCTTCCTATAATAACGATGAAATGAATGTTCTGCCGTTAGGGGCTTTCTATCCACATTATCCGCTCCCACGCAGGCTTGATGTCAGAAAACCTACATAGGTTCCCCATGCCAGAAAATTTGCAGGGGCCTCCCAGTTAGAATCCATAACATGATGAAACATCCCACTTTGCAACTGCTTTGAACCGTTCACTTCATTGGAGGACCTAGATTGACCAATCTTAAATCAAGAGCGGGTGGTGGCCCAAAGGAAAGTGGGCACAACACTTCAAAGGGGTGACTTTGTGTACACAAGGGGACATGATAACCCCAAACAGGATGAGAAAGCAAGAGGTAAATCACCCTATAAAGATAACAACAAGGAGGAGGGGGATAGATGTGTAGACCTAGTTAAAACCCAAAATAGTATTGATAAGGGATCTAACAAACATATTACATCTAGTTTGCAAAGGATCGTTGAAGGGGCGCTGACTAAGCCAAACATCAGTAGAAAATGTAAAATACTAACCTGGAATATTGCAGGATTATCAGCTAAAGTAAGAGACCCCCAGTGGCTAACCTTTATAGATGAATACGCTATAATCTGTCTCCAAGAAACGTGGGCAGTCAGGGATATACATATAAATGGCTTTCAAACTTTTAATATCCCAGCAACTGCAACCATACATGGGTGAAATAAAGGGGGCTTGTGCATTTATGTCTCTAATGCGGCAGGGGTCTCTAATGTGAAAAGTGTAAATGACAGTGAGTTTTACCAGATATTGACAATGAACTTGGGTGGGGAAAAGGACGTTGTGTTGATACATTTTTATAACAATATCCCTAAAACAATGATAATGAATGTTCTCACCGACTTATATCGATTTCTAAAACATATTGAAGGAAAAATGTCAGGGATATGTTCATCATATGGGTTGGTGATTTCAACTGTTTCCTTTGCAGGCATAGTGAACAGGGCACCTGTGGTTTGGGCAGGGATAAGTAAGATACACCTCGACATTTTCCTCATACAAACACAGGGGATCTGTTAAATTAAATGGTTTTTCAATTTGATTTAGGATACGCAAATGACCTTTGCTCACCCTCCATACCTTTTCAACCGACTTTTAATGGCAGGGGATGTAATTCAATCATTGATTTTGTTTTAATATCTAAGAGGTACTCCTGTAATGTACTTACTTGTAATACCCTTGACATTTTAATGAGCGACCACTACCCAATCTGCTTTGACCTTTCCTTAAGGGGGCTGGCGAGAAGAACTAATAGGAACACACTATATAACTTCGATATTCATCTTGCTAGCATCAATGGGTATACCCTAAAGTGGGCAAAAGTGGATTCTGGGATATTCCTTCAACGATTAATTAAAAAAACGCCAGAGGAAATAGACATATGTCTTTCACAGGGCAGGGACGAGGACATTTTTTATGCCTTCCTCAAGATTACAGATGAGACTCGGAAATTATTAACGAGGAAAAAGCGAGATGGAGTGTGCAGCCCTTAGGGCTGGTTCGATAAAGAATGTACAAAGGCGCACACACACCTGAAAAATACCCTGCACAGTGAGCCTAGATGTAAGGAAAAAGTAAGGCAGGCCAGAATATTGTATCGCTTAGCCCAAAATAAACGGAAAAAACAATTAAAAAGAGAGCCCTACTTCAGGCATGTCTAGAGAAAGACAATTTTGGATTTTGGAGAGCGGTTAACGCTCCCTTTTTCATTAATAAAGAGACCGATATGATAGATGATATGATAGATATGGTCATCACAGCAGATAAGTGGGTAGAAATTTTTATGGACCTTTATAATGACGAGACTACTATTGATACCACCATAGCAACACCCGCACTGGGAGCGGAAGATAACATCGAACAGGGACCCTTTCCCATAGACATCCATATCTCCCTTGATGAGGTCACTAGAGCCATAAAGGAAAGTGCCTCAGGGAAAGCACCGGGACCCGACGGCGTACCGGTGGATGTCTATAAAACTAATATTGGGCTGTGGGCCCCACTTTTAACGAATGTTTTGAACAGTTGCAACCATTATAGGTTTATTCCCACTTGGACTGACGCTATTGTGATCCCCATATTTAAAAAGGGGGATAGAAACTAACCAAGCTGCTACCGCCCCATCTTTTTATTGGATGCTTTTATGAAAGTTGCAGGGAGGGTTATTTTAAACAAGTTACAGACATGAGATGAAGATTCTGGAATCCTAACAAATTTTCAATATGGGTTTCGCTCAGGATTAGGTACAACTGAGCAGGGACTTCACCTGGCACTAATTATAGACAAATATACACGAACAAAGAAAGGTAAAGTTTTTCTTACGTTTGTGGATCTAAGTTCCGCATTCGATAGCGTTAAACACGACAAGCTGTGGAACATTCTTAAAGATCTAGAGGTTGACCCACCATTGCTAACGTTTATTAAGGAATTGTATAGGGGGCTGGGGCGAGGGTCCGATATGGGAGACAGGGGCAATGCTCAACTAAGTTTCCTATAAAAAAAAAAAGGGGTGAGGCAAGGGTGCATACTTGCCCCTCTGCTTTTTTCACTTTATATTAACAGCTTAGGACAACATCTGAGTGAATACCAATGTGACTACCAAATTATAAAGGACACCCCCGTCCCTATCCTATTGCATGTGGACGATGCAGTGATAATGGCGCGGACGCAAGCAGGATTACAAAGGTCTGTCACCAATTTTGTTGCCTATATGAAAGACAGGGGCCTAAAGGTAAATACTACCAAGATATATTCCATGAGCTGCAGAACAAATAGGAAAAAAATATGTGACATTTTTATTGACAGCAAAAAAACTGAAAGTACGGATACATTTTCATACATAGGTATAATCTTTGATAGAAAGGACTCTTGGAAAGCGGCCATGAAGGCAAGAAAACTGAACTTCTCAAGAGCCATAGGAGCAGTGACTAACTTCGCTAAGAAACTAGGTGGCAGACCTGTCCCAGAATTGCTGGCCATATACAAATCTAAATGTATTTCAACTGGGAAATATGGAGCTGGCATCTGGGGCATTGAAGAAGTAGAACAAATCCAAAGCTGTGAAAATGCTTTCATCCGTTACTTGCTGGCTGTCCCCAGTTCTACCGCCACTCTTAGCTGCCATAGGGAACTTAGTCTCTCTTACATCACTGGTATTATTAAAATAAACCCCCTATTATTATGGCATAAGGTGTGGATAGCGGCAGAGACTGGTTTTAATAGAGATGTAATCTTAGATTGTCTCAATTTAGGTAGGGTGGCAAACATGGCATGGATTAATTATATAAAAAATATTTACACATGAAATTGGCCACCCAGAATATTTTGATTCCCCGAGCAGCATGGAAGCGGTATCTAGAAAAACGCTAAAAGATCACTGCCTGAACCATCTAGAGAATAAGCGCCGGTTAAAAGAGAGAGCGAAAAAATCAGTCATGGTCAACCATCCAATGACCACATGTACAGGTTTACAACCCTACCTGGCATTGGTACAGAGCAGTTTTTGTCGTATGCTTCTGGCTCGTTTCCGCAGTGGGTCCTTCTTTAGATTAGTTACATTCCCTGAAACTAACGATTGGACAAAAAACTTGCCCGTATGCCCATGTGACGACATATCAATACAAACAACTCTGCACTGCACTTTGTTTTGTAAATATTATGTTGCACCAAGGAGAAAGTTTTTAATGCCGACACTTAGAAGCTGGGGTCTAAGACAATGTAGAACAGCTTTTTTAAGGTTACAACTGCTAGAAAATGAACAAATTATCATGATAATTTCCTCTTTTTCAAAGACTGTTATCAGGTACCGGAACACAATGTGAAGGTTTTGCTAAAATGAGCTTTTTGCAGCCCTTTGTGTATATATATGGATTTCCTCTATGATCTTTGTAGCACGTAACTTAATTATGAATATAAGAACTGTCTTCCTTATTTCCTTGAATCATGTAATAGTACCGTAATACGTTTTTTAGCTGTTTTTAACATTTGTGCTTTTATGATTTTTTATCGTCAAAAAAATTGAATAAAGCTGATTTGATTTGATTTCAAATCTCTCAAAAACTTGAAATACGCACAGTGCTTCTAAGATGTGAAATTGGAAATCTTGCCTTGCCCACTAAAATGTCTGTGTATATGACAGTGTAACGTCTGGAGGCCAACAAAGAATAAGCTTGGGAATATTTAATTGAAATAAAACTCAGGTCATTACCACCTTATTTTTGTAAACTAAATCAGTAGTACAAATGTCAAAACCGTTAAACCATTGAGGGAAAATACAGCGGCACCTATTGTTCTGTGTACTTAGGGCTTGCTGTATATTAGGTGCAGGACATAAATATGCAGTTTAAATATTTGATAAGGGGAATGGAAATTGCATAGCAGGATCAATCCATTCACTGTGATGGCCCTGAGCGCATGCAGCAGCACACGCCAGCCTCGGCCGGCACTTCCAGTCAGCCTGAGCTGCAAGAAGACAGAGGTAAGTGCAATTACAGGAACAGCTGTGGGCATGTTTGTGAAGCTGCCTGCTGTTTATTGCATGACTTGTGAATGCGAGGCAGATGTATTACCGCATGGAAGGGTGTCTCAGGCTGGGGAGTTTGTTGGGGTTATGTATCTGCCTGTTGCGGTTATCCAGGGGCAGGCACCACCAGCAGACTCATTTCTTTTACAGGAGCTAAAAGCTATTGATTTATCCTGTACAAGGAAAAGCAACAGACAAATACACATGATTATTGAGTTAATCTCGCAGTCATAGGCATTCTGAAACTATTACCTCTTACTGGACAACAAGGGGGTGTTGCTCCCTTTGTGTTTACAGTAAATGTGGATCATTAAAACTCATCCTTAACTTTTATGCTACACCACTTTCAAATGTCACCAGCCGCCAATGGTACAAAGCTTTCAGCTGTGCCTAGCAGAGGTTGACTGCAAGACTTGGCATCTACCTAGGTCCTGCCCACAAACCCTCATGGGTGCCCAACTCTTCATTGAACATGGCATTCAAAAGTGCACAATAGGGGTCTGATTTCAGGCATTGTGCCCTTACCAGTCGTTTGAGGACAACTTCTGGTTGTCCATGACATTTACCAGTGAGCAGCTGTCTATTGGACCTGCAGCTAACTCACTGCAAGCAGCCACCGCCAACTGTTCTATGCCTTACATAATGACATTTGAAAACAAGGTCTAATGCCGGAGTACCTACAGCCCACCCTGCATTGTCCGTGTGCTATGCCAGTCCCTCACACCAACATCTATTGTCAGTTTTGTGACAGAGAACCTGCTTGTAAAATTTCGTTGTCAGCCTACTGTTCTTATACCTCCTGCCTACCCTACATTGTCACCTTGCTATCCTTGTCCCTCCTACCTACCCCTCTGTTGTCTGTGTGCTGCCCAAGCCACTCTCACCTAACTTCTGTTCTCAGCTCGAAAATTCTCCTGCCTACCCTTCAATGTCAGCTTGCCACACCCACCTCAACCACTTACCCTCTGTTGTTTGTGTGCTTCCCCAGCCCCTCCAGTATAATCTTTGTTGTCAGTAGTGAGCTGCCCCTACTCCTCCTGCTTACATATGGTTGAAAGTGCGCTGTCCAAGCTCCTTCCACCTACTCTTTGTTGTCAGCTTGCAGCCCCTGCCCGTGCCCCTTGCGCATACCCTCCATTGGCAGATTTGCGCCCCTGACCCTCCCATACCACCTACTGTCTATTGTCACCTGGCTGTCCCTGCTCCATCCATCTACCTTCATTATCCATTATCAGATTTCTAGCCTTTCCTAGGCCCAGGCAAAATTAACATTTCACATGTGGAATTGGCGGAATTTGGTAACTCCGCTCTACGCATGTACCACAGAGATTCAACTGAATTTCACCATCCATTGCATGGCGTAATTATAATCCTGTTAGTGTGTGCAAGACTTGTGTTACCGCGTGCTGGCAAGCACAAAAAGATTTGTCGGCCGCCACTGCTGCTTCCAGTCACAATGGAGCCTTCCAGCACCATTTTTGTGATGGTGGCAATTGCGAGCAGCTGCAGCAGCTTCTCAAGCACATTATCTACCCATCAAAATTCCCCAGAGGCTCCAACTTCATTTTCCTGTCTAGCAGGCTTCTCCTAGTGCTTTGTCTATCTTCTTGTCACTTTTCATTTGGATTTCGAGGTGGAATGATAACTCCCTTTGTATTGGATTAAGGCTGCATTTATACCATTGGATTTGAAGGACTTTAATTTTGTGACATCACCAGTAAGTTCAAAAACCTTTGTATGAGGGTGTTGTTTGTTTGATAGAGGGCATGCACATGCATTGATTTGTACTTTTGTTCAATTTTTCAATTTGATTGTGGTTCTGGTGGGTCGCGTAGAGTTGCAGAAGGGACCGGTGTATTTGTTTGGGCATTTCATTGTTTCTCTTTTGTAAGGGAAACAGTCTGTCCAGTTCAGTACATTTTCTCCATGTTTGTTAAATTTGTACTAATCATGTATTGTACTTTGTGGCCTAGTCTGCTCATAAGGCACCCAGCCAGTACTAGTCATTGGATACATGAAATAACTCTTTCTGTGGTATATGTTGTTTTAACTCATCATTTTGACTATGGTTGTCTGTGTGCTGCCTATGCCCTCCCACCTAACTTCTGTTCTCAGCTTGAAATTCCTCCTGCCTAACCTCCATTGTCAGCTTGCCACACCTATCTCAACCACTTACCCTTGTGTGTGCTTTCCAAGTGCCTCCTGTCTAGTCTCTGTTGTCAGTAGTATGCTGCCCCTACTACTCCTGCCTATATTCAGTTGAAATTGTGCTGTCCAATCCCCTTCCACCTTCTCTCTATTGTCAGCTTACATCCCCTGCCCCTTTTGCTTTTCATTTCATTGGCAGGTTTGTTCCCCTGACCCTCATGGCTAAACTCAGTTGTCAGCTTGTTGCTCCCAACCTCTCTGCTTACTCTATTTGTCAGCTTGCTGCTCATGTCCCTCTTACATACGGACTGGACTGCCACGCTAACGCTGTTATTCTAAATTTACTGCCGCTTGTAATTTCCGCCGAGCTCTTAGCTTTTCTAAAATATGAACCTGTTGTGTTTTTAAATGTATAAATAACACTTGCCTGCTTCCCCCAACGCCTACATGGCTTGCACACTAAATTGTTTTGCACAACTCACCATTTGGGTGTTTCTCGCGCTGCCTCACTCCCGACCGCCATTTTTGGTGTGGGTCTGAGATGCTCCCAAGACGCTTCCGGGGCTAGCGCTCTAGTCTGGACAAGCACTCCTTGCCACACGCTATTTAGGGGACTATAATGGTCGCGCGCAGTGCACGCGCGCAGCGTCGCGCCGGAGGAGCGTCAGAGGAAAGCCCGTCTCTGCCCGTCCGGGCCAGAAAGGGCCCAGGGGCCACCCCCCCTGGCCGACCACGTATATACTCGCCCGATACCCTGAGGTCTCTTAGCACAGGCAATACTGTGTTAGATGGGATAACCCTCACCAAATTACAGTCAGAGGCTTTGTTGCAGGGAGAGGATGTACTCACCCATACCAGGACACAAGGCCTTATAATTGCAACGTTAAATACACGCTCGCTGCAAAAGCATCACTTAGAGGTATTCTCACTTCTGGCGGAGGGCGAGATAGACATCCTTGCTCTCTCAGAGACATGGCTGGGCACGTCATCGACACCGGACGTTCTAGCAGCCCTGCCTCCTGATTTTGATGAGCTTTGGTACAATCGCCCTAAGGACAGCAGAGGGGGAGGTTTGGCCATCTTGTTTAACCTCTTCAGTGCCCATGACGAGATAGTCTCGTCATGGAGCACGGTTGCGCTGTGCCCATGACGAGACTATCTCGTCATGAACCCCACCCACTAGTGCAACGCCCGGCACAGGAGGGGGAAAGGGTGTGGCACTGAAGGGGTTAAAAAGAGTCTCAAGGTGACACAGATTGTAGCAGAAAATTGTGATTGCGCAGAGCTGCTAGGGATAAAAATATCACTTAAATCCTCATGCATCCTGCTGTTGCTAGTATATCGCCCACCCCAGAGTTCACCTGAATTTAATTACATCTTTTTTGAACTGCTGACAAACTTGGCCTCTAGATATAAGTCCCTTATAGTGGCAGGTGGCTTCAATTACCATTGGGATAAGGTTCCCAGAGAGCCCACTTAGACAGAGTTTGAAACTAATCTCTCTGCTCTTAACTTACAACTAGTAATGGGTCCTACCCACGTGAAGGGCCACACACTTGACCTTGTTTGGTCCTCCCTGTCCCTTATGGAAATAACTGAAGTTAGCCCTTGCATTTGGTCAGACCATTTTCTGATCAAGTGCTGGGTTCCGGGAGATCCCTTGCCGGCTGCTTCAAAGCAAATGCGGAGGAAAGTTCGGTCTTGGAAGAAGATTGAGGCAGATTCCTTAATCTCGACCCTGCTCTCTTCTCCCCCCCCCCAAGACGACACAGACGAACCTGGACTCTGACACTACTGCCCTGATGACCTGGATCCGGTCCGCTCTAGATAAGCTCGCCCCGGAGCGGATGGAGAGGACCAGAACAAAAGGAAAGGGAGCCCCATGGTTTGCCGCCTCACTTAAGGAAAAGAAGCAAGCCCTCCGCAAAGCGGAGCAAAGGTGGAGACTCAACTACTGTCCAGCAGAGTCACTAACCTTTAAATCACTTCTTGCTAGTTATAAGATGGACATCCTGGCAAGGAAATCCGCCTTTTATGAGAACAAAATTAGGGAGGCTACAAACAAACAAAGGGAGACCTTTGTGATTTTAAGGGAACTTACGCAGCTAGGCGAGAAGAGTCTTGCGGGTGATCAACCCGATTGCGATACCTTTCAAGGCTTCTTCCTTCAGAAGGTACAGGACATCTTGACGGATATTACTACGATTCCAGCTGGACTGCCTTTGCCATCCTGCCCAGATAGTCAGCTGCAAACTGGGACCTTGAACAGCTTCCCATATATCGATGAAAAGCGACTGGCGGAGCTTGTCGGCCATGTCAAATCAGGCTCCAGCACAGATCCCTGTCCCCCGAAAATTTTCAAATTGGCCTTGCCTGGTATTCAGACTCAGTTGCTGAGCTTACTGAATGCCTCACTAGAAGCGGGCTACCTTCCAGCCCAGCTGAAGGAAGCTAGAGTCTCCCCACTTCTTAAGAAAGCGGGAGCCGATGTTAATGTACTGAAAAACTATAGGCCTATCTCCCAGCTGCCACTCCTGAGTAAGATCTTAGAAAAACACGTCCTGAACACCTTAGCCAGCTATCTGGAGGAACACCATCTACTCCATGCCAGGCAGGCTGGTTACCGGCCACAGCATAGTACATAACTAGTTATGGCCACGGTCACCGATGAGCTGAGAATCAGAGCAGACAAGAAACAGCCATGCTCCCTGATTCTTTTAGATCTGTCTGCAGCATTTGACACGGTCAGCCACACCATCTTGCTGGACCGTATCGCTAAGCTGGGGATAACAGGACAGGCGCTCAAGTGGCTAGAATCCTTCCTGTCAGGACGCACTCAGAGGGTCCAGATGGGGGACCAGCTGTCTGGGATTAGTGAGGTGACATGGGGTGTGCCCCAGGGGTCCGCACTCTCCCCCTTACTTTTTAACATCTACCTACAACCACTGATGGAGGAGCTCACGCGTAGGAATTGTGAAATCTTTAATTACGCAGATGATACTCAGCTTCTGGTGCAGCTGGAAGAAACAAGGGAGGCTCAGGAATCAGTGAGGAACTTGCTCAGATTCACGGTCAATTGGATGACCAACAACCTCTTGAAGGTGAATGCTGAGAAAACGGAGGTACTGGTGCTCACCAACCAGGCTAATCCTTGGGGTGATCTGTACTGGCCCCCAGAATTAGGAAAAACTCCCACTCCCGGTACGGTGGTAAAAAGTCTAGGTCTAAAGATTGATGCAGATCTTACCATGGCCCCTCAAGTTTCGGCTGTGGTGGGCTCCTGCACGGGTGTGATGAGGCAATTACGCAAGCTGACCCCTATTCTTTCAGCCTCCACCCTACAAACCATCGTCTCTGCTACAGTCATCTCGAGGCTAGATTATGGCAACGCTCTGTATCTTGGTTTGCCACAGAAGTTGCTGAGGAAGCTGCAGGTCGTGCAGAACGACGCAGCCAGATTGATTTTTTCTCTACCGAGAAACTCACATGCAACCCCACTCCTTTGGAAGCTGCACTGGCTGCCTGTGAAGTTCAGGGTTCAGTTCAAATGTCTCTGTGTGGCCCATAAGGCACTCTTTGGCAAAGCCCCAGAGTACATTAAGCAGCGCCTGAGGAGGTATGTTCTCGGCAGAACCTTGCGCTCAGGTCAGGCCTCCAATCTGACTCAACCCAGATTTAAACTAAAAACTAAAGGAGGCAGTGCCTTTTCGGTGATTCTTCCGCAACTCTGGAATGAGCTACCTGCCAGTCTGAAGGAAGATTCACAGCTACTTTCCTTCAGGAAGAAACTCAAGACGTTCCTATTTAAAAAGGCAATACTTCCGGTCTAATCAGAGATGGCAGAGGGTTTCGGGGTGACAGTATGTTATGTTCTTTCTGTTTAAGCGCTTAGAGACCGGCGGTGATAGGCGCTATACAAAAACTTTATAACATAACATAACATACCCTCTGTTTTCTGTGTTCTTTCTAGCCCCTAAAACTTAACCTCCATAGTCAGCTTCCTTACCTTCCTGCATACCCTTCATTGTCAGCTTTTTACCCCTGCCCTACTCTCCTAACCTCTCCTCAGTTGTCAGCTTGCTTCCCCTACTCTTACCATCTACCTTCTGTTAAAAGCATGTTTTTCAAGTCCTCCCACTTACTGTTCATTGTCACTTTGATGCCCTACATGTCCTCTGTTCACAATATGCTGCCCAAGCTCCTCCCACCTACTATCTATTGCCAGTTTATTAGTCAGGCCCTTCCAGTCTGAGTGCTTCCCAAGTCCCTCCACCTAATCTCTGTTGTCAGCTTTCTTCCCCTACCCCTTCCCCTCCCTCCTACTCTCAGGTGTCAGCTTTCTGCCCCTACCCCTTGCCCTTCTCCTCCCTCTTACTCTCAATTGTCAGTTTACTGCCCCTCCCGCCTACCCTCAGTTGTAATGTAATGTAAAATGTAATGTAATGTAATGTAATGTAAAAGTGCATTTGTAAAGCGCGAACTGTCACTCCGCGAGGAGCCTCCTGGCGCTGAGAGGACGAGGTAGGAGAAACCGGGGAAGAAAAAGAAGGTGGAGGAAGAGTTAGATTAGTGCAAAGCAGCGGTCATCTGGGCACTTGTAGATCCAGGTTTTTAATGCTTTTCTGAAGAGCGCTTCCGAATCTTGCATACGTAGGCCGATCAGGAGTACATTCCAAGCTTTGGAACCAAGGTACGCGACCGTTTTCCCTCCTTTGGTGGTGAGTTTAAAGTGGGGTGTCTTTAACAAATTAGCCGAGGAGGATCTAAGCGTCCTGGTGGTGGTGTAGGGTGAGAAACGAGCTGTGAGGTATCTAGGGCCTGCCCAGCGAGTGGCTTTATGGGTGATCAGAAGCATTTTAAAGAGGATTCTTTTGTGGATGGGGAGCCAATGTAGGGTGTCTAGTGCCGAGGATGCCGAGGATCTACGTGGGAGCTTAAGGACAAGATGGGCTGCCGCGTTCTGTACTATTTGCAGTCTTTTTATTGTGGCTTTATTAGCACCTGCCAACAGGCTGTTGCAATAGTCCAAGCGTGAGAGGACGAGAGCCACTGTTACTGATTTCTTGGCAGCCAGAGGAATCAGATCAAAGAATTTCTTCAAAGATCTTATTATACTAAAGCAGGTGCCCGCCGTTACCAGAGCGTGGGGGAGGAAAGATAAGGAAGAATCAAACTTGACCCCCAAGTTTCTGGCCACCATGACCGTTTCCTGTGGAGGTGGGGTAACTTCTGGCCACCAACCGCCAGGGATGAAAGTCACATTCGTGCCAATGGGTAGGATTTCCGTTTTGTCAGTGTTGCATTGTAAGTGATTATTTTTCATCCACTTTATGACTTGAGAGAGACACGTTTGAAAATTGCTTTCAGCTTCATTATTATTTTTGTCCAGGGAGACGATCATTTGGGTGTCGTCAGCGTATGAGGTGACTTCAATTCCAAAGGATTTTATAAGGAAGATGAGGGGTGCCATGTAAATGTTAAATAACAAGGGGCTCAAGGAAGAGCCCTGAGGGACACCTGTGGTTATGGTCTTCTCTGTAGAAAGGAAGGGACCTAGCGCAACGGTTTGTCTGCAATTGGTAGGAAACGATCTGACCCATGTGAAGGCGGTACCCGTAATACCGCCGCGTTCGAGTCTAGCCAGAAGGATGTCATGGGAGATGGTATCGAACGCGGCGGAAAGGTCCAGAAGGATCAGAACGGCTTTCTTACCCGAGTCAGCAAGGGTTTTTAACACCTCCGTGATCTCCAGGAGGGCCGACTCCGTTGAGTGACTAGGACGGAAACCGGATTGCTGAGGGTGGAGGATATTGTTAGATTCAATAAAATTTGAAAACTCTTTAAGCACGAGCCTCTCCGTTATTTTGCCCAGCAACGAGATAGGTCGTGAGTTAGAGAGGACTGATGTGTCTACGTTTTCTTTTTTTTTAAGGGGTTTAACCAGGACAAGTTTCCAATCCTCTGTATTTAGCGAGAAATTAACTATTTGGTTGATGACTGGGTTGATGGTGTCAATGAGTTTATGCAGAATCCTGGGGGGGCAGGCATCCAATGGGGATCCTGAGTTGCAGGTCATTATGGCCTTGAGTGTGGAATCCAGTGAAACTGGTGAAAAGGTAGAGACATTTGCAAGAGCTGGAGCTGGAGTGGAAACTTCCGTCTTGATGTTAGGAGGGGTAAGGGAGAAGTTTTTTTGTATTTTAGAGATCTTCTCTTCAAAATAATTAGAGATGTTGTCACACAGAGATTGTGAGGGGGGAAGAACTTTCTTTAGTCCCTTCGGATGCGTAAAGCAGTTGACTATTTTAAAAATAGATTTTTGGTCTAGTTTAGACTCTAGTATAGCTTTTGAGTAATATGATTTTTTGGTGGTTTTAATATGAGCATAGTAGCGTCTTCTACCAGCTTTATAGGCTCGCCTCTCCTCAGTAGTGTAGGACTTTCTCCATTTACGTTCTAGCTGTTTGCACTGGTGTTGTTCTTTGGCTAGCTCAGGGGTAAACCATGGTGGTCTCTGAGTTTTAAGATTTCTTATTCCTTTCCTGTTCTGAAACTCCAGGGGCGCCAGATCATCACAAATGTTGGAGATCCAGGTATGAAAGTAGCCCGAATCATTGTTCGGGTTGCCTGTGAGGGTAGGAGTGTAAGTTTGAGCATGGGACTGAAGCTTGGGGTTGTTTATTAGTTTGGACCAATTACGACGGGGTATGGAATTGAGGGAGGGGTCCGGGCTGTCAGTGGACGGGTAATCTAAGATGAGTGGGATCATGTAATGGTCTGTCCATATAAGTGGGATGGGAGGAGTCACCGTAAGAGCGGAGAAATTGGAGCAGATCCCATCTAAAGTGTGGGCCGCCTGGTGAGTGGGGTGTTGTACGAGTTGTTTTAGAGTAAGGAGCTCAGTTATTTGGAGAAAGTTGTCCGTCCCAGGAGATCCTTTGGATTCCAAGTGGAGGTTAAAATCCCCTAGCATAGTAAAATTGGCGTATTTGAGAAGCGGCTGGCTTAGGGCATCACCTAGCGAGTCAGTAAAAGTAATGCTATGTCCAGGTGGCCGGTAAATGAGGACCCCTGCAAAGGACAGTGAGGCATCCAGAGAAATACGGAAGCCTAGGCTTTCAGCGCCTTTAAGGGAGTCTATGTCTATAGTGGAGCAGGGTAGGGAGTCACGAATGATAATGGCCAATCCCCCTCCTCTCCCTTCCTACCTGTCCTTCCTATGGATATTGTAATTAGGGGGGAGTGCAATGGCTAAGTCTGGATTAGAGCAGTCTTTCAGCCAAGATTCTGTGATAAACAGGAAGTCGAGTTACATGTCCAGTATTAAGTCTCTGATATCTTGGCAGTGTTTACTAAGAGACCTTGCGTTAACAAGTCCTCCTTGCAATTTAAGTTTGCGAGTTGAGGAAGGGGGGCTTATCTTGTTGGTCACTGTAGGGGCGCTACCAGGAAACACATGTCTACACTTGTAGCATGTGAAGGAGCCCCATAGTATGTCTGTGTCGATTAGGTGGGAGCAGTCCTTCCTAATGTTGAGTGCCCTTAAGGCCGCGGAGCTGTATGTTAGTACAGATGCTGTATGGGCAGGGATTCCTGCCTTGGGCACGTCCTTGGCGCAGACGGGCTTGCCTTTGGCGCGCCTTCGGCGCGCCGGCAGCACGCCCGCTGCGCGCGTCCGCTGCGCGCTCGTTCTAGCATAGTCAGTGGGCTGCCCAAGCCCCTTCCACCTACTCTCCATTGTCACCTGGGTACCCTTGCCCCTTCGCTCTACCTTCATTATCTGCTTGCTGCCTCAGCCCATCCCACCTAACCTTACTGTCCCTCATCACATTTCTATGCCTGCATAGGCCCTGGCAAAATTATAATTTTGCTTGGGTTGTTGGCAGAATTGAGAAACTCCGCACTACACATGTAACACAGAGTTCCTGCTGAATTCCACCATCCGGTGTGAGATTTGACGGCCACTGGCAAGTGTGAGTGTTGAAAAAGGCCTATTTTGCAGGGTTATCCCCAAACATTTTGCTTCTTCCTCCTATTTTTTCTGACCTGTTCTTGTTGGTTTTAAAATTCTGGGCACTTTACCACTGCTATTCAGTGCTAAAGTGCATATGCTCTCTGTCCCTAGTAAAGTGCCCTGAGAGTGCCAGGGGCTATAAATCAAATGCTACAAGCGGGCCTACAGCACTGATTTTGCCACCCACTGAAGTAGCCCTGTGAAGGTAACTCAAACCTGCCACTGCAGAGTCTGAGCGCAGTTTGTAACTGCCATGTCGACTTGGCAAGCACACCCACTTAATGTCAACAAAGGTGATGGAATGCACACCTTTCTTATCTTGATATTTCCAATTTTAACCATGATAGTCATCAATGTGTGCATGCTTACTGGTTTTGTGCCTTGCCCACATGGCACATGCTGATAATCCATGCTATGTGGAGCGTCATTTCGACCCAATTCCAGTCGCACAGCAAAAGCGTGAATATGCAATACTACTCCTGCATGATACACTTGTCCATTTTGCTCAATTATATCATGGTTTAGTTCACACTCCTCGGTGCACATGACTTTGCTGAAAACCCTTACCTATGACGATCCGTGTCTGTCTGTTTATGTAAGCAACTGCAATACATTGTTTTAAACAATTCCTTGTGGGCAACTCTGACCCAGTAGCTGTGGGCGGCGCTTCGCAGAATTCCATAGAGTTTTTATTTAACTCCGTGGAATTCTGCGTAGCAGAACTCCACGAACTCCGCCTAGGGTTACTTGCCAGGCCCTTATCTTCCCATTTCTTACATATGGCACCCTAAATGTAGGCCCAAGGTACCCCTGTGGGCAGGGTACTGTGAATGGTAGGACAGGTTTGTGACATGTCCTGGTAGTGAATTACAGTGCATTTAGTTTTTCACTATGGAAAGGCTATCTGTCCCATAGGGTAGAATTGGAGTTTATTTATAACATCTTATAAATGTAACTTTCCATTGGGACAAGATGGGAAGGTAACATTTAGTATGCCTGAACTCAGAATGTAAAATGCATCTTTTAGTAAATATGATTTTTTTTGTTCTGTGTTTGAAAATACCACTTTTAGAAAGTAAGTATTTTCTTGCTTAGCCATTCTATGTGCCTCTGCTGGTTTGTCTATTGACTGTCTGGCATTGGAGTGACAGGGGTTGGGGAGTTGAATTCTCTCAGACGGCCACGGGGGGTTGATGTGTGGTCTGCCTTTCCTGGATAGGTCAGGGAGGTGCTGAATAGACCTGGGCTGTATTCAGTGTAGTGGAAGGAGTTTTCACTAGAACCTGAATAGGACCAATCTGCATTTAGAGTGGTGGGAGGAGATTTCTCTTGCACCTGAATAGGCCCTGTCTGCCTTGAACAATGCTGTCTCCACCTCCTGCCAGGAAGCTCGGACAAAGAGGACAACACTGGTTTGGACTAAGCACAGACACTCTTTGCTGGAGAGAACACAGGTATTTGGAATATAAATATTGGGGCCCAGACCCCAGAACTTTAGAACTCACTGGAATCCAGGAACTTGCCAAGAAGAAGATCTGGGAGAACTGCCAGGTGGACTACTGCCCCCTTTGTTGTGTTGTTGCTTTGTTAGGTTGGCCTGCAGCTGCTGCCTCTGCCATGGGCAGTGAAAGGACTGGGCTGAACTTTTTTTTACTTGTGCTGAGCATCTCCAAGGACTTTAAGTAGAGCTTGCCTCCTGTTCGGAAGTCTCAGGGACTGCAAAGACTTCACCAACCTCAGGTTACTGCTTCTGGAACCACTGTTTCAGTTGCCACAGAGAAGGAAAACGCAACTGACTCCGTCACTGACTCGTCACTGGCTTTGTGTTCTGACGGCACCGCAGAAGGCAGCATCTGCATCACGCACCACAACCCTTGTCTCAATGACGACGACCGATGCCACTGCCACCAAGCCGCTGCTTGTACTGTGACTTGTGGGCACTGTGGTAAATAAAATTCCTTTACCTGGACTGAATTTGATACAGAATCATAATAAAATAGCTCAGTAAAATGAGAGGCAGAATCCGTGATATTAGAGTTTCGGAATGGGCTTTATTCCAGTAATCGATTATAATCGGATGCTTCAAGTTCCATCACCACGGGGGTTCAGGAAGTGAAGTACATACTTTATTGACAAGAGGTAACTTTTATAGTACATACATTATAATGAAATGAATACAGTAGGCGTAACAATTGATAAGGACATTGACGTTTGGGCTGCGTAACCGAAAATGGGTGTAATAATGAGTAAAAAGGAACATGATTGGTTATGATGTCGTGTATAGGTGGATCTATAAGATAATACTTGGCATAGATGCGCGCGCAGCAGTATGACGTATAATTGACGTGTAACTAGGGGGTGACGGGGACTTGACATTTAGCTCTATATGTGGAGACGAGAAGTCTGGGGGGTCAAGTCAACCTAATCCCAAATCATATCTAACATCCTATGTTTAAAGAACTATGTTATCCACAAAAGAAGGACTCTCGGACAGAATCTATTCTATACTGACTGTGCGTGCGTGTACAAGCGTCTGAGTGTCTACACTGAATGCGAGGGGGTAGGAATATTCCATGGTGACAGGGCTATGAATTACTTGCATGAGGACAGAGAAGATGGGCCTTTTTGCTTGGTAACTGGAAGAATGTTTACTTAAACTGCTAGGCAGGAATGCATCGGCTGAGGGGGGAGCAGATAATTCGAAGGTGAAATACAGTTCTTGGCAGAGAATAGGCTGATGTCAGGCTTCGTGAGCCGCGCAGAGAATGAGACATAGTTCATGGTCACAGATGCAGGCTCGGACTGGAGCTTTCAGAGGCAGAAGGCAAGAGGAGTTTTGATGACAGAATCAGGGCCTACTTGCCTGGACTGTAGAATGGCATAAGTGAACCATATAAAGCCGGTGGCCTTTCATATTTAGGAATGGAATATCCGGCCTATTCATGGCGGATCTGACAGAGGACATGTTGACGGTGGGCATACATGTATTTGCGTCTTCATAACTGGAACTGGAGGGAACATACATGTACTTGTGACATGCACATAGAACCGTTGGGGTCCAAGATAGGGGACATAACTGACCAGAAAAATCCACATTTCCACATTCCCTCCTTGTCCCCTCCTTGCCCTTCAAGAGATATCAATCTTCATCAATCCATTGATCTGTTCATATAGCATCATTTGTTCTTCTTTCTTCTTCCGGGATCTTGAATGAAATCTTGGTGGTGGAATACACGATGTGGCACACAGACCACAAATCGCTGGTCCACACTGCAGACATAGACAACAACTGAATAGTATGAGAAAGCCAATACCTAGGAAGGATAAAACTCTCCATCCCCAGGCTGATACCGCATTCCAAAACCAACTGGACCAAGTCCAAGTGCCTGGGTTCTGGTGTATCTGGCTTACAATCTTATGAAGGCGAGTGATGGCTTTATATACAGATGGCGAATTTTCTGGTATGAATACGCAGCAGCTTGATCCGATGACCCTACAAGCTCCGCCCCTATCAGCCAGGATGACGTCAAGGACAAGACGATTTTGAAGCACAACAATCCGCATAGCAGACTGCTCTTCCGTTAAATTGCCTAAGGCGGAAATAGTCTCATTCACTACTGCTTCAAGGGTTCTAGTTAATCTACGTATTAGCTTACTATTAGTAACAGTACCTATATAGGGAAAGATGCCTTTATTAAAATCTACATACTTGTCCCATGCCGTCTCAGTGTAATCGACAATGGGGAGATCTCTCCGTTCTCTGTTGTGTACTAAATGAATATTTCTGTAATAATCAGGAGGAGCTAGGAAAACAGGTGGCAAAAGGAATGCAATGTAGCAGGTACCATCCCAATCTAGAGGTAGACGCATATATGCCGTCTGACCACATATAAAGTAGGAGTGGCGAGAAGCTCTAAATGAAGATTTTCCTTGATCACTGAATTCTACTATAGTAGTGCATTTACTATGGCCCATATGTATGGAACCAACCTTTCTTACACACAATTCACCTTTCGCTGGGAATACTGACATGGTGGGTAAGACTAGTTCAACTTCGGATACGACATTTAGAATCATGAGATTAGGTGTAAAATTACCTAATCCATATACTTCATTTTCTAGATCAGTTCCTGTTCTTTTGGGGCGACCCTCCTTGTCAGGGTAGCAGACCTTGAGTAAAACTAGGTTCAGGTTTCCCCATATCCAATGATCTTGGTAAACTGCTGTGTCTGAGTCTATGGAATTGATTAAACTAAACCATGCTCCACAGGAGCCATTATGTGTAAATGGATGTGGAAAGAAAGGCAGGACTCCTTCATAATTCTGATAGGGAGGGAGTCGGCCACACACCCAACAATTGGTGGCATTACTAGTCTGATGGGAATGATGTAACATACTAATGAAAGTGTTATTGCGCAGCGCAAGTCTATAAGATAATTCATGCGGAGGTAAGTCACTAAAAGAATGTTCAGCAGCAACATTATAAACATGTCTAGAAATAGGGTAATATATGTGCAACAACATACTCGTAATAATTATTAAAAGACTTAATAAAAACAAAATTAATAATGTCACTATACAGTGGCTACGCAGTGATTTACAATACGCCTGTCGTTTCAACATTTTACGGGTATTTTCTCTACTCAGGTCCAAGGGATACATGTCAGAGACAATTCAACCGCTTCACCTTGGAGAGGACTTAAACAATCAAATTGCTCGACTGGTTGGGCCTAAGCTTTAGTTTATAACTTTCAGATTTGTTCGGTTCAACAAAAGGAAGCTTTGTATCAGTCTGTGAGGGAGTGCAGGGCACAGTGTCTATATCCGAGGATAGTCCATGAAATTTCTTAATATGGCTTGAATGAATCCAGCCCTTGCGGCCCTCGATCTTCACGGCTGTTCTTGTGGTCAACAGGACCAACTTGGGTGCTTTCCACCTGGGCTCCAGCTGAGTCTTTCGGTCGAAATTCCTCACAAAGACAAGATTACCCGGAACAACGTCATGGGGTTTCACCTCAGTGTTGTCGGGAAAGGCTGCAGCTACCTGTGAACGAGAAGATTGTAGTGCAGACATCAAGGAAGCCAAGTAATCTGTCAGCATATTACAGTCAATATCAGTTATTTTGCGTGGTATAGGCGTCCCCCACATATTTGGTGGTCTACCGAAGATCACCTCATACGGGGATAGCCCTGTTCGAGAGTGTGCTACCATTCTCATGTAAAATAGTGCAACTGGTAACGCTACTACCCAGTCGACACCTTTCTCTCTGCATATTTTGGACATTCTGATTTTCAGTATCTGGTTATGTCTTTCTACGAGACCTGCTGCCTCGGGATGTCGGACACAGTGGAATTTCCACTGATATCCTAACAGAAGTGAAACATGTTTCATTAATTCTGATGAGAACGGCTGGCCGTTATCTGAGTAAACAGCACGTGGTAAACCGTATCGTGGGAAGAATTCTCGAACCAACTGTTTGGCAGTAGTCGGGGCAGTGTAATCTGAAACCGGGTATGCCTCCGTCCAACGGGACAGAGCGCAAACAACTACGAGAACATATTTGAATCCTCGACATCGTTCCATCTGGATATAGTCCATCTGGAGTACTTCAAAAGGATGATTAGGAGTATGAAATCCACCCTGTTCTACGGGAACGCTTTTTCCTGGGTTGAACTGACAACAGATCATACAGGTACGGACCTTTTGTTTTGCTGCTGCTCGTAAATGTTTATTGAACCAAATGTGTTGAATGCTGTCTAGCATAGCTTTTTCTCCTAGATGTGCTGGACTATGTATAGTGTTAATTATAACTTGGACCATTGAATCAGGAAGGAACCATACAGACTTTTCCTTCATCATCCATCCTTGGTCCGTTTGGATCCCTCCTAATTCAGTCCATTTCTTTATTTCGTCTGGTGTAGCATGTGTCTGTATGTCAATTACGTCAAGAGTAGGATCTTTAACTGTCATACAATGTGTCGGTGTCGGGACTATTGTCTTTGTCATGTCGGGGGTTTGAGTTTGAGCAGTCAGTTTAGCTGTTCTGTCGGCTAGATCATTGCCTTGGGAAATGATATCAGTAACCTTCGTATGGGCCTTACATTTCATAATTGATATTTCAGTGGGTAGATGTATTGCATCTAATAATGCATGAATGAGGGGTCTGTGCTGAATGTGGGCACCGTGGGAAGTTAAATAACCTCTCTCTCGCCACAGCACGCCGAAGTCGTGTACAACTCCGAATGCATAACGTGAGTCAGTGTATATGTTGACTTTTTTATTCATGGCTTGAATACAGGCTTGCGTCAGAGCGATAAGTTCTGCGGCTTGAGCTGACAAAGTATTTATACGATTAGTTTCAATGACTTCAGTATCTGTTGTAACTGCGTAAGCGGCTACTAACTCTCCTGTACTTGTTCTCATGCATGAACCGTCTACATACAATGTCAGGTCTGGATCTGACAATGGGACATCTGTCAAGTCTTGTCTGGGTTTTGTTGTTATTGTAATAACTTCAATACAGTCGTGAGCTAGTGGGTCTGTTCCGATTACAGGTAAAAGTGTGGCAGGATTCAATGTGTTACAGCGTCTGATTTCTATATGTGGCTGAAACAATGTAAGCTCGTATCCTGTAAGTCGCGCTATAGTCAAGTGTTGTGTTTGCGTTCTATTTACAAGAACCTCTACTGCGTGTGGTACTTGAACTGTCAATGGATGTCCTAACACTATGGCATCGCTTTGTCTGATTGCTAAAGCTGTCGCTGCTACTGATTTCAGGCACGCAGGCAAAGCCTGAGCTACGGGATCTAATGTACTAGAAAAATAAGCACATGGTTTGTGTGCTCCTGCTTGTTCCTGTGTGAGTACTGACAAAGCAGTACCTTCGCGTTCTGTAACAAAGAGTGTAAACTGTTTTCTGTAACATGGCGTTGCTAAAACGGGTGCTTGACATAAAGCTTTCTTTAAGCTTTCAAAAGCTTGTGTGTGTTCCTGAGTCCAAGGGAGAACAGTCGATGTGGCTGCCTCCTGTGTGGTCAACTGAATGAGTGGTTTTGCTAGAAATGCATATTGAGGGATCCACTGCCTGCAATATGAAGTGAGGCCTATAAAAGCCCGTACTTCCTTTTGTGTCTTGGGTATTGGCATGTTAGCTATTAACTGAATGCGGTCGGGTGTAAGCTGCCTTCCCTCCTTGGACAGCGAGTGTCCAAGATAAATAACTCGCTGGACACAGAATTGCAGCTTAGAAGGGGACACCTTGTGCCCCTTTTCGGCCAGAAATTGTAAAACTGTCAGTGATGCTTTTTCACATTCCGGTTCGCTTCTCGCGGTGATCAGCAGATCATCGACATATTGAAGCAGAGCAGTGTTAACTGGCATGTGGATACTGTCAAGTTCTCGTTTCAGTGCTTGGCTATAGATGCTGGGGCTTTCTGTAAATCCTTGAGGTGCACGGGAGAATTTAAAGCTACGCCCATTTAAACTAAATCCGAACAAATATTGGCTTTCCGGATCTATTGGGACGCTGAAAAAGGCATTCTTGAGGTCAATTACAGTAAAGAATGTTGCTTCGGAATCAATAGCTGTCAATAATGACGAGATATCTGGGACCACAGGAAATTGTGGCACAATGCATTTGTTTAACTCGCGCAGATCAATAACCAATCGATATACTGGCGGAGCTGTAGGATCTGTTCGTTTAAGAATCGGAATTATCGGTGAATTACATATATTGGAGTCTGTTTCTACAACTACTCCTTGGGCAATAAGCTCTTCAATGATTTGTAGTAAAGCCACTACAGCATCTGGTGGTAACTTGTATTGTCGCATTCGTGGTAGCACCACTCCTGCCTTTAGTGTGACTCGATATGGTGTAATATTCATGCAACCAACATCAGTAGGGCCTTGTGCCCATAGATGTGTAGGTAAAATCTGCAGTCGGGGATCCATGTCTCTAGATACATAGTGACCTTTAAAATCACGTAAAAACAACCTTACTCCTTCCGGAGAACAACATATTATGGCTCCTAGAGCTTTCAGGGTTTTAATTCCTAACAGATTTTCTGGGCATGATTTAGTAAGCAATAAATCTGTAGTTCGGGTCAGAGGTCCGATCGTAAGTGGAAGAGGCTGTGATACTTCATTAACAATAGGTTTTCCTGAAAAACCCAGGGAAATATTCTGAGAGCCTGAGAGGGGTGCCCCTGGAACTTCACTACGTTTTATAGTTGTTCGACTTGCCCCTGTATCGAGTAAAAATTTTCTATCTTGACCTAATAATTCACTATGTACATAAGGTCCTTCTTGATCTACAGGAATCTCGATAAGGGGTAAGTCAACTTCCCTCTCTAGGCTAGTTCATGCGTAACGCTGATACTCGGGTTATTCATACTGTGCGGTCTGATACATTTGTCGTGTTGTTGTCTGTGTGGCAGCAGCAGGCAACGGTGGTGCAGCTGGCACAAACTGTATTGGCTGTTGTGCGGCTGGCATGGCCTGGGCATGCTGCATAGCTCCTTGTTCATTCTGATCTTGTCTGAGTGGCCGTGATCTTTCTTGTGTTTTACCTATGGCGATATTATGTTTTAAAACTGGACAATCGTGTACGTAATGACCTGGCTTTTTACAATAATTGCATGCCCCTTTGACAGGTCCTGCTGAATCGGAATGTGTCATACCCTTTTTATGTCCTTCAGCTGGAACTGTCTGGGTAACTAGCATTTTCATTTTCGTGTCTTTCATGCGTCTGTGTTCATGTTCTTGTTCCTCTTTAATTCTATTGTGGTGGTACTGTAACATTTGTAACATTTGCGTTGGTGTGTTACCTTGCCAGGTACTCTCGAATTTTAATACTCTATTCTTTACTGGGGGCAGGGCATTTTCCACTAATTTTGTTACAAACAGATGTGGGTATGATTCGCTACTTGCTTTTATGCCACTATTTATACCAAAACATTTCTCGAATCGGGCATAGTAATCGCTAGTGTCTTCGTCTTGCTTCTGTTTACAGGCTGAAATTGTACCCCAATCTTCCTTTTTCGTAGTTAATAAACGTGGCAGTACCTGTACTAGTAGACCTGGTAGTGCTTTAGTTTTGTCCCCAAGCCCCGAACCTGGACCTCGGGCCCTTTCTTCTGCTTCTAATGCTGACCATTCTATCTTTTGGTCACCTACCTCCCACTCTTTTTCCTTGAGTTTCTCATAAATGCCAGCAGGCATCAACACCTTTAATATTGTCATAATGTCGGGGTAGGTATACTCTCCCATGAGTAACATGTCTTTAATTTCTCGGTGAAAACCCGCTGGGTCTTTGTCATGACTGGGTACCACTTTCTTCATTTCTAACAATTCTATTTTCGATATGGGCGTATATACAAATACACGTTTAAACTGATCGTCCTCGCCTTTTATTGGGTGTACTTCTCGTAAGGGATTCTGTCTATCCATGTGATATGTAGTTCTTTCCTTGACAGGCAATGAGACATGCTCTGAGCATACAAAAAGAATATACTGCTTTCTTGATACTAGAATTTCTTTAATTAACTTAGTACCTGGACCTCTCCATTTATTCATAAGCAATTCAGTTAATATGTCAGGTAAAGGACCAGGGTCCGAATGCTGACTCTGATATAGTATAATGAGTTGTTGAATCATATAAATCCCAGCTAACCTCTGCTCATCTGGGGTGAGATTCAAAAATGTGCGTACTACTGTCTCGTCACTATATTTTCCGGGACTGTCCACCCAGTGGACAGCTGCCCTTGCTAAATCTTGTTCATCCATAGAATCGAGAAAATGATAACCCCTTCGTTCTCGGAGTAGTTTGTCGGCGGTTTGGAACGAATGCTCGTTAGACCTTATGTTAATTATAGGTATTTGGAAATTCCTGTCATTATCTGGACATATTGGATGTATTGAGTCAGTATGACGTCTAGTCTGATTCCTATTACAAGATCTTCCTCTACCTACATAGGCTATGGTGTCCGACTGTCCTGCGGGCAGTCCTGACCCTTCTTCCTCGCTTTGTTCGAACTCGTCTGTCTCTAATCTCTCCTCGTGTAGGCGTTCTATTTCTTTACGGATCTTTCGGCACATGGCTATTATACAATTTTGCTTATCGTGTCTCCCTTCTGATATATTCTGGCTCCATTTTGTAAGAATTTTCATTGCTTCCGGATCTACCCCCGGTCGGTCTTGATTTCTGATCACACAGTTTATGAGGAAACGTAACAGTTCCCCCTGTATCTCTACTTTCTGGTATTCCATAGCTCTGTTAATACATTCTGGATCTCGCCCTGTTTGAACAAAATGATATATTTTATCTAGATGCGCAGTCATTCCTGGTAGCTTTGCTAAATACCCTGCGGCTCGTCTGATACGTAATGATGCCAGGATCATTTCGTCCTCTTTACCGAGCACCGGGTCATATCTACAGTCTATAAGAAGTTCCTTAAGCGTACGATCACTTACGAATTTGGGTGTACGTGAATGCGCTGACTCTTGAAAAATAAGTTTATTTATTCTAGGTGGCGTAGAAAAAATATTGGTAGCACCTCCCGTGGCCCCGTCTGGGGCGTCGGGTGTGAAAGGATTCGTCGAACGGGACACAGCAACTATAGGTGTGGACTAAGCTATGGAAGCACCTGTAGGAACAGATGCAGAAACAGATGTGCTTGCCGGAACTTGTGACTCGATTTGTTGCTGTAGGGATACGGGTGCTGGATCTTGGCGTTGGACCTCCCTGGTACGCGGTCTACGTGGGGCGGAATTAGCATACTCGGGAGCTGCGTCATCTAAATATGAGGAAAGAAAAACATCTTCTGCGGTTCTAGGATGCCCCTTAGGATGTACCTTGATTGGGAATAATGGGGGTGGCAAGTCTTTCGGTATCTCTGGAGTAGCCTTAGGTAATCCTTCGGCCAGAAGGGGATACATACCATTCATAAGGGCATTTCTTTGTCTATCTACTTGTTCTGATTTCACTCGGATACCTTCCTCAATTAATAGATTTTCTTGAACTTTGCTTGAACTTTCTTTACTCTTCTCTTCCTGTCTACGTGCTTTTTCTGTACGTCTATGAGATTCTTTACGCCATAACTCAACGGCGTCTTTCTGTGACTGTCTGACTTTCCTTTTCCATAACTCTTCCTCGACTTTCATGATGCACTCTGCATCCCAGGTTCCCGCTGCGGGCCACCTCTGACTTTCTGGTAATCCCTTGGTGTAGTCTACCCATAAATCAAGAAATAATATGGCGTCTAAGCCATGTTTGTGATACATGAAGTGCCCTGGAGTATCCCTAGGAGGAATAGGGACGGCTTCTTCAAGCACCCCTTTTCTTGTAGTGATCTGCCTTAATTTCGAAAAGAGCGGCATATTGACAACTGATCTGATACTTAATCTTGAACACACTTAATACAAAAGCACAATAATGAACAACCATTCATACCACAATATGCAGGACGTTTAACACATTAAACATTAAAACATTAAACCTTTAACTGAAACAACAATGATGATCGTCTGCATAACTAAATCACCATGCTTAATTCTTGACACTTACTAGATACTTCGGAATACTTGATATACTGCTAAACAGTACAGGTACACTGCTAAAACAGTGCAGACCGGATTTGTGTACCCAAACCCATCTTGACCGGCACAACCTATGTGCACGTCAGAAAATGCCTCCCCAGTAATGGTACTCACCGGGTAGCTTCGGAAACGGAAGGCCTCGGTAACTTGAACTGGAACCGGACTGGACTCGACTCGCCTCGTCGGAAACTGGGCTTGACTTCGAACTGGTGGGTCTCTGTATACCTCGGATCTTGCTCTCTCAGCTAGGCTCTGGTCGGGATACTTCGCACTTCTCACCGCCTCGTCTGGGTGTTGATCGCAGTCTCAGTCGCCCCCGCTTGACCGGAGGGAGATACAGGAAATCCTGCTGGTACGCGTAATTGTCCGTCCAGCTGTGGCAGGAGACCGGGCCTGCAACTCACCGCCGGCGCGTGAGATGAGAAAGTGTCCCTGTTCGGGCGCCATCATGTGGTAAATAAAATTCCTTTACCTGGACTGAATTTGATACAGAATCATAATAAAATAGCTCAGTAAAATGAGAGGCAGAATCCGTGATATTAGAGTTTCGGAATGGGCTTTATTCCAGTAATCGATTATAATCGGATGCTTCAAGTTCCATCACCACGGGGGTTCAGGAAGTGAAGTACATACTTTATTGACAAGAGGTAACTTTTATAGTACATACATTATAATGAAATGAATACAGTAGGCGTAACAATTGATAAGGACATTGACGTTTGGGCTGCGTAACCGAAAATGGGTGTAATAATGAGTAAAAAGGAACATGATTGGTTATGATGTCGTGTATAGGTGGATCTATAAGATAATACTTGGCATAGATGCGCGCGCAGCAGTATGACGTATAATTGACGTGTAACTAGGGGGTGACGGGGACTTGACATTTAGCTCTATATGTGGAGACGAGAAGTCTGGGGGGTCAAGTCAACCTAATCCCAAATCATATCTAACATCCTATGTTTAAAGAACTATGTTATCCACAAAAGAAGGACTCTCGGACAGAATCTATTCTATACTGACTGTGCGTGCGTGTACAAGCGTCTGAGTGTCTACACTGAATGCGAGGGGGTAGGAATATTCCATGGTGACAGGGCTATGAATTACTTGCATGAGGACAGAGAAGATGGGCCTTTTTGCTTGGTAACTGGAAGAATGTTTACTTAAACTGCTAGGCAGGAATGCATCGGCTGAGGGGGGAGCAGATAATTCGAAGGTGAAATACAGTTCTTGGCAGAGAATAGGCTGATGTCAGGCTTCGTGAGCCGCGCAGAGAATGAGACATAGTTCATGGTCACAGATGCAGGCTCGGACTGGAGCTTTCAGAGGCAGAAGGCAAGAGGAGTTTTGATGACAGAATCAGGGCCTACTTGCCTGGACTGTAGAATGGCATAAGTGAACCATATAAAGCCGGTGGCCTTTCATATTTAGGAATGGAATATCCGGCCTATTCATGGCGGATCTGACAGAGGACATGTTGACGGTGGGCATACATGTATTTGCGTCTTCATAACTGGAACTGGAGGGAACATACATGTACTTGTGACATGCACATAGAACCGTTGGGGTCCAAGATAGGGGACATAACTGACCAGAAAAATCCACATTTCCACAGCACCCCACTCCCCAGACGCTCACTTCGCCATCCTGGTCAAACCGACGCCGTAGCTGCTTCTGACTTCGACACCCGTGACCGCATCAAGGCTGTGGACACCGCACGTAAGTCTCACAATGCACTGCCTTGTCCCACACAGCAGTCTTGGCCGCCCGATGCCAGCTCCCACTAACTGGCTCTGTCGATTGCACTGCAGCCTGCCAGCACCGCATCAAGCACCACCTCACACTGCACCGTAAGCTGTGGTCTCACTGATGCCTTCTGGATGATCACCATCGAGCCACTGTTTGAACCTCCTCGAGAGGGCACCGCACCCTGCACCGCGTCCCTTTTGCAATGCAACGGTGGCGGTTGCCACAACAGGCTTGCGTCAACGTGCCCGCCGCAACATGATAAGTACTGTTACTGAGTCTGTCCACACTTTCGATGGCCCGTACTGATGCAGTCAGCTGGAACTGTGAGACTCTGTTGTTTTCAGCTGCGAGGTAGCCCCGTATGGAGCTACCGACTAGTATGGACTGTATTTTTAAGGTATTTCTGCAATTTTAAGGATATCTTGCAAACTATATATTTTCAAAGAGCTGGTGGTGGTGGTGATGAGAGAGGGGGATCAGTTCTGATCATGGTGGGAGGTGATGAGGAAGAAGGGGGTAACCGCTTTGCACAAAGCAGCCCTGTCCCCAGCAGGACACCAGCATCACCTGATTCAGCAACCTCGAAATGGCACAAACCTCTGATGGAAACACAACTTCATACAGTGACTGCCCCAAGATGCACGTTGAGTTTACCACCTCCTGTTTCTTTCCAGAAGTCACCTGCATCAGTGATACCCCAAAATAAAAAATTCTTGGCTACTATTCCATGCATGTGAAGGCACGAATGGCCCTATGAATAAAATCACCCCATGGGAAGCTGTCTAAAATGTTAATGCTGGGCCTCCTCCTTTTTACTTTTGTGGAAGTAGTGGGATTTTCAGAATTTGTGGAGGCCATCTGCCTGTAATTAAAGTTTGCCAGCTGGACCTATTTTTCCAGAATTGCTGTTCCAGTGTTCTTACATGATGTGTTGAAATTAGTTCAACAAGCTTTGCAGCAAAGTGCTATTAACAAATTCCACCTGATGACAGACATGTGGACCAGTCATCAAGCAATGGAGTACAAGCGTATCACTGCACACTGGATCTCTTTTGTGGGGATTAGGCAACAGCTATCTACAGGGAAGTCCTAAAGAAACATTTATGGTCATTTAGTGGCATGCAACAGCAGTAAGGTTCTCCACTAAGAAAACCCATACAACTGCAAACATCGTGGAAAACGTTTACAGCAAGGTGATTGAATGGCTGCAACCCAGAGGTCTCAGAATTTGATTTATGGCCACAGACAATGTCAGTAAGATAGTCAAGGCCTTGGCCGATGGTGGCTATTTCAGCATTCCTTGTTTAGCACATTTCATCAACCTGATTTTGCAGTACTTTCTCAAAAAGCAGACACAGTCAGCAACAAACTGTCCACCTGCAGAAGAATCTGCACTCATTTCAGGCATTCTTTTAAAGCCCGGAAACAGTTGAGGCTAATTCAGCATGGTAATAGAGTACCAATTAAAGGCCTCGTACAGGAGGTGCCAACATGTTGAAACACAAACTATTATATGTTACAATGTCTGTTTGAGGAGTACAAACCAATCAATGACTATGTCATTCAAAGAGAAGGGGATGCAGCTGGGAAAAGCTTGACCATGGAGTTGGACAAACAGGGCCTTGTCAAATGCCTGAAACAGATGCTACTTCCTTTTGAGGTTTTCACACATTAAGTCAGCAAGGAGAATATTACGAAAAGCCAAGCTATCCCACCATTGTAACTGTGACAGGACCAGTTTAAAAAGGTGTCGCAAAAGTTTGCCAGTTTTAAAGGATAAATACATGAGTTGGGCGAGGGCTTAATCCTTCGCTGTTAATCTAAAGCTGCAAAGAGACATTGTACATATGTGCCACAATACTTGATCCGTGGTGCAAAATAATACTCTCCGCTTTCATTCCTTTTTCAGAAGTGGATGTTTCACTATGAAAGACGTGGATTTTTGAGCAAGCCAGAGACCTGGAAGAAGAGCGGCTGGAAGTTCCAGTTCCTGGCACGATTCTGGCATGTAGCCTTCAATCCCCTGATAGGCAGAGCTGTTGTTTCACAGAAGCAAACACCAGCAACAAGAACACCAGCAACAACAGCAACAGAAGTATCAGACCCAACCTCTGCAATGGCTTGGTTTCAACTTGCTTGGTTTAAGCCAAGTATAGAGGTGAAGGCAAAAGAGGTCAAGCAAGTGGCACTACCATTGATCATTCGGAGGATGTTCAAAGACTATCTGGATGACCCAAAAGAGATCTACGTGGATCAAAACCAATTGGTCTATTGGTATGGAAAGATTTGTCAATGGCCAGTGATCAGTAGGCTGGCAATATAGTATCTGGCTTGTCTCGTAGCTGATGTGTTTGCTTAGTGCGTGTTCAGTACAGCTGGCACTGTTGTCACAGTGAAAAGGACCAGTCTCTCACCTCAAAACATGGAGAGATTGACCATGATTAAAATGAAACAACACTTCATGCCACACAATTACACTGTTCCAGAACCACCAAAGGAGGAGGAGGATGATGAGGGCGATTGGTTAGACCCAAGTGCATTAGCTGAGCAATATCTGGGTGAACTACCTGAATTTGAGGATGAACTCTACTGCCCTGACTGAGTAGGCCACCATATATCTTTCATTTTATCGTCAAACTGCTTTGCCCCCCAAAAAATGGATATAGCAAAATAACATTATATATTTTGAATCTGAGTTATGCAGCCATACCATTTAGGCACATTTATTGCTGGATTAAAGTTCGACCTGTGTGTAGCGAAGAATCCACCCTATTCCCTTCAAGGACATTGCCGACAATGCCTTCCTCAGTCTTATGCCTATACTTATTTATTTTATTCCCTAGCAGGGAAACACCACTGAAGATCACTTAACTTACATGACTGCCAATGTGTTGTTTCCATGGGAAAAGACTAGGACATACAATACAATAATTGTGTACCACTGTGCTTGATAAGAACAGTTAAATATTGCACCAATGGGTGATCTATATTATTGAGTGAGTGCGACTGATGATTGATGAGTCGTGTGGTGGCAAACAGTGAGGGTGTTCATCTAATTTGTAAACTTGATTTGGATAATTTGCAATGTTTGGAGGCTGATGCATATTTTTGCCTGAAGGTGATTGACCCTTTCATTCTTACCTAGATTTACTTTCATGGTCCCCTCCTTCCTGTACTTTTTTCTGGTTCTTGTAGGACCTGCGGCGGTTCGCCTGTGGGAGCAGAGGAGCTCCCCCCTCTCCCCAAACAGCTGCAGAAAGCTGGAATTCCAAAATGGTAATTAAAGTATTTTATTACCATTTGAGTTTTCTGGCTTGCTGCAGAACTGAGAGGGCACGGCGTGGCCAGTGCATTATTGCTGCTGATTCGCAGCAATGACGAGTGGTCCTTTCAGTGTGAATTGGGCATGTCGGTTTGGCCGGCTACATTATTATGGCAAGGCATGCACAATTCAACCTCTCTATGACAGCCATGTTGGGGAGCAGGCACAGGCCTTCGGTGCTCTTCAGAGCACTGAAGCAGCCTGCTCTATCTAATCCAGACACTGCTCTCATGCATCATGAGAGCAATGTCAGGATTAGATAATGAGCTGTGTGACCTCGAGCCAGTGGAATCGGGAGCTGGCTGGAGGAGTCGGGAACCAGCTGGAGAACACCGAGGACAGGACGTCATGCAAGCTAAAAAGGTAAGTAAAACCTTTTTTTGTCATTTTAAAATGTCAATTTTGTTTGTATATTGTCTCATTTTATCTATGTCAACCCACCATTTTTGTGGGTCACCAACTGCTACTGTCAAGGAGTTTGGTTAACAAATAAAAACCTATACAAGATGTTCAAATTCCTTTCCTCTTCTTGTTTATCAAGAGCAGTGCGCTGCATGTCTATCTCTATCAATCTCATTTGTGTTGGGATTTGGACTGATTTGTTACATGGATTCAGGTCTCAGGGATGGACTATCTGAACAGCCAGAAGAAGGAAGTTATTATCTTCAAAGGGAAGCCAACATGATGATGACTCTAAGAGGCCTTCTCAGCCCTGTGGTCTGGAGAGAGGTGCTTTGATTCGGGAAATGCTAAGTAGCGTGTGCTGGCTGAGGTGTCAAATTCCTCTCTTATGTGGTTGTGGTTGGGGCAGGCACGGCTGGTCCATTGGGGCTAACGGGCCATGCCCCTCCACCTTTTGCCCCATATGAACAGTCTGTCAGGCTGAACAAAATTCAGCCTGACAGACACTGTTCACATTCCGTTCAATCCGCCAGAACCCAGCCATGCACATTTAACGATGTTTTCTGACTGCCTGAACTGAACTTTGCTGGGCTGAGAAAGTCACAGCTTCTGTGGGCATGATGTTCTCAGCTGAGCAAAGGTTCCTGAGGCCCTCTTCTCAGTGCTGGCATCACTCATTGCCTCGCACCTAGGCACTTCAGGGAAGAGGTGTGGCGCCGCAGCCAGGAGACTAACTCCGCAATCTGGGGATCACGGTTCGATCCCCGGCACCGGCGGCAGATTAGCCCAGCACCATGTGACTCTGGGCAATAGCTTGCTTAATCTTCCTGACGGCCCCCAGCGCCTACAGACCCTTACGGGTGATTGTTTGTGCTTTAAAAATGTGGATTATTATATTATTATTATTATTATTCAGTTTTAAGCCCTGAAGTGCCCAGGTTCGAGTGTCCATCAGTGACACTTCATCACAGCATGGGGTGGGTCAGTAGTCTCACTGACCCCATCCCACTCAGTGATGATGTTGGGACTGCTGCCTTCCCTCATTGACTGATCTTAGGTCAGCCAATGAGGGAAGGCAGCAGTCCCAAGCCTTCTAGACCTGCCGAGGCAGTGCAGAGCTGGCTGCAGGCAAGTGTTTTGTTTTTAAAATGTTAGGTGCTTCCATGCGTGCATGTATGAATATTTGGGAAAGAGTGTTGTGAATGAATGTGTTTCTGTGTGCGTGCATGTGTGTGTGAATGCATGGTTGTGAGTGTCGTATGTATATGTGCCAGTGTGTGTGTCCCATCTGCCCCCTCCCTCCAAAACTTACTGGCAACCCCTGGTTTGGGGGACTGTAACCGGACACTCACATGGGATTTCACATCATCGCATGAAAGACGCACTCAGCTAAATGTTAGACAGTTGTGAGATTGATCAGCCAGGTACATGCAGCTACTTGCTTGGGATTGGTTCTAAAATTGCTCTAACTTCTCATTTAAGCGCACATGAGTCATAATGAATGATTGCAGCAGCGTAGACTCTTGCTCTGCCTCTTGGTCCACTCCTCATGAAGATTACCTTTGGTCCTTCTCCTAGTCCCTTATCCTGCATGAAAGGCGAAAGATCCATAACACTCCTGCATACCTTACCAGATCGGTTTTACCGGGCACCCAAGAAGGACATTCTTAGAAGAATGCAGATGCACCACCCAATTGACATTTATATACAGTATATTTTTTTCTCTGAAAAATCATCATTTTTAGACCTGTATTTGTATTTTTCAATACTAGCTGACACTGTGCCGGGGTGATGATGGGGAGAGGTTGTGGCTTAACGACTTTGAAGCTGGGGAACCAATTTTGAGTCTAGTGAGAAACTCAAATATCCTGTGATTCTGGACAAATACCTTCATCTCCCTGTGCCTAAAAATGAATGTGTTCATATGTAATACAACGGGTGCATATGTAAAGTGTTCTCATACCTTTGAGTTGAGTTTACACTATATAAACTGCAAAACAAATGGCATTCATACATTTCTTTCATTCACACAAATTTACTTTGTGTTCCTAATTTGAGCCTTTCCGTTTTCTGGGTTTAAACACCTTTGGATATTTACCCCGATTTACTCTCATTGGTTATTGCTGGATTGCTCTCTTTCATTCTTGTGTAAAAATCAGGATTCCATCTTGTGTTGATTTTCTTGGGCTCGCCATCATAAGTGGCTGGGCGTCTACCTCGGTTACATATGTTATAAATAATAGAAGAGCCAGTTTCCTTTTATGATTGTGTTTTTTAAATGTATTTATTCAGCCCCATCTTCCCTCATCAGAAAACATTGCCCCATTGGGGTCCAAAGGCAGTTTGCCTGTGTTCATCCTCCTTTAATGCTGTTGTTTAGAGCCACTACATCTGCCTCTGACTATCCATAGGTATATGTATATGGTTAGAATTTGCTGAAATCACATTTTTGGAATAAAGGACACTTTCTGGGTCACACACTTTTCTACTATCCTCTGCATGACTCAATTAAGACACATAGAAACTTGTGTGGTTGATTCTTTTTATTTTACAGAGTTTTATATAGCGCAAACTTGACGCGAAGGTATTGGGTATCAGAGCGCCAGTTGCATTACATGAGGACACATTCATTTTTGGGATATTAAGTGACTTGCCCAGAATCACAGAATGTTCCCCAGATTCGAATGACCTAACCGTTAGGCCAACTCCTCTCCCCGATATATAGTATATGTTCTAGTCTTTATGCCACCTTCTAAATACATGGGAGTCTCTCTATCACTTCCTTGGGAATTGAAGGTAGGTATGTGGCACACACATCGGGGTGATGACGTTCATATATTTCCTGCATTTATAAAAATGTATTTTGTGTTTCTAATTTGAGCCTTTCTGAGATTTTGTCCCTTGAAGATTGCCTTTCCTAGTTCCCTCCCCTTTTTTTTTATCTTGGTTTGTTTCTTGCACCCTGGAGAAAGTGGTTCACTAAAAATGTTTACTGGCACTATGGTTAACGAAGTTTGGACCAAGAAAAGAAGATTGTAAAAGATATAGTAAACTAGGGGTATAAACAATAATTAAAAATCAAACAGTATTTTGTTTCTCTCTTACCTGTTTGGCTTTTATAAAACCTGAAGATCATATTTGGACATATGATAGGTTCATAGGGTAACCTACGAGGTAGACAATAAATCAACACACAATTAAACACATGATTGTAGTTCACCAAACAAACTGTTTTTAATTGTTTGCTGTATGTGTGAGTTTGACCGAATGTGATGTGATTGAGTTATATGTGGTGTGATTCCACAGTTTTTCGTATGAGTGGAACTTGGTGTAGCCAAAAATAATAGTTTTTGTCTAGGATGAACACCCTGTCGCTCTTTATATGAATAAGATAAGACTTAATGTATGAATCTGTATATGTGTTATAGGTGATAAAAAAATGGATCTATGTACAATAACAAAGAAAACAGTTAGGTTTGTACAAAATAGTTTCTATGAATGTTTTGACTCAATAATATTTCATTGTTTTAAATTTATGAGATATACTTCTATGAAATTAATGGAGAAGGCATTTTTTCGTTCTTGTATGTTAGGTGAAAGCTCCATAACACTCATGCTTACCTTACCGGACCGGTTCAGCCAGTCATCCAAAATGGACATTCCAGGAAGAATGCAGATGCACCACCAAATTGACATTTATATACAGATCATTTTTTTTTTTAACAATCATGTCTAGAAATGTGTTGGTTCGCCTATCAATATTTTTTATTTTTCAATCCAAGATGACAGAACATTTGGATATAGCTTGGCACTCTGGGGCTAAAGAACTGTTTGCAATGCATTTACTAAACTGCGTCATTCATTCATTTCCTTCCACAACAGATTTTATGATGATTATTTGCTGCTCATCACCATTATGAATATTGCTGCTGTGCAGTTTTTGTCTTTGTCACTCCTATTCCTAGATCCCTGTTCCCATCCATCCATCGAACCCATAACCCTCTTCTCCCAGGCTGGATTATATATTGAGATGCAATTTGTGATTTTACACCATAAGTGGATCACCCGCTCAGCGAGCAAGATGAGGTGAGAGGGACACCAACTCATTGTAGGATCTTTTTTTTTGTGAGCCATAGCCCATGCCAGATCCACACACCCACCCATGCATATAAGGGATACATAGCCATATATTGCAGCACTCGTCTACATCATCATTAAGGCCTTGTATTGATTACATGCTTAACCTTCTCCTGTCCTAAGTCCACACCTAATTAAGGATATTATAGGTTTAGTTTAAATTGTTTTGATCAATTAATTAAATAGCCCACATTCCTCAGAAGTTACTACTACTAGTTTTAATATTAGATCTTCTTTGTGTCATGATGATTGTCTGGTCTCAGTCTTTGATAGGTTATGATATGAATAACCCACTCACTCAGTGTTTTCTTTAAATCTAGTTGCCTGTGATGAATAATCCTTCTGAATAATCCTACAGTTGGCTTTCACCTAGATGGGAGTGAGACCTAGCTTTTGATGTCTATCATGTTAGCATGCTCGCCTATTACTACTACCACCATCATTTAGAAGGCATCATGGATAACTCAGCAATGTGGTTTTGGAAGATTTAGAGAGGGAGCAGCCATTGTTTCATCTATTCAGGTTTGGAAATGAGGAGTGAAGTAAACCAGCTTAGTTAGTAACTTCTACTGAAGATTAAGATTATTTTTAATGTATGTAACACATAGACAATATAGTCATGGGTATACCGCCCTAGTGATCAATGTAGTCACAGAGAGTAGTCACAAGTCAATCTATCACTGGTATCATATGAGTGCCTTTTAGTAACTTGAGCTTAAGTCGCTACACATTTAGGGTTGTGATTGATTTATGTACTGACTAACTATGTTGTAATGTCATTTCCCTTTTGGTAGGCACTTATTAAGGTCTCCACCTAATCCTCATTAACACTTGACAGGTACACATGTATACGGTGATATGTAGGAAGCCCAATACCGGTCGGTAACGGCCGATTTTCGGTAAAAATCGAGTTACCGACCGGTATTCAGGCTTTTGGTATGTAGGGATTTATAAATTTGAAAAACAATAGGTCCTTCAAAAGCAATTCAACATAAGAGAAATATAGACCACAATCGGCTCTATATATTTATACAATGCCCAGCCGGACATTGAAGTTTAATGATCCAAGGAGCGGATAATATAGACATAAGTGTGAATATCGAGTGGGACACAGTCCTGCGTCCTTCAACACTAAACACAATTACATACAGTGACACAAAAACGACATTTATCAGGCTGCAAAGAGAAGCTTATTGCCGATAGCAATTACAAAGGCAAGCTTTCAAAACGGTACAATAACATGCACAATTTTTAACATGTGTGTTTGACATGCATGTTTGTACAAAGGGTCGACGACGTTTCGATCTATCTAAGTAATACATAGATCATCATTAGGACTAGTAATACACAAGCCTGAGAATAAAATTCCTGTAAAGGGATGAAGAAAAAGAACAAGGAAAGGAAGCATACATTAAAAAACATGATGACTGGTTTCTTCAGGTACAAGGGACAGCCATGGGCTCCAGATTTGCTCCCTCATACGCCAACCTCTTTATGGGGCTGTATGAGCTGGAGCATATCTGGGGCACTGGTGCACAGAATTGGAACAACAACATTATCTTCTATGGACGATACATAGACGATATTATCATGATCTGGAATGGCACTGTCGAGAGTCTAAATACATATTATGACTATTTAAATCTTAACACTTTTAATGTCAAGTTGACCATTCAATATTCCAGTACCCATATGGAGTTTCTTGACTTAAGACTCTTCATAAATGGAACTAGAATAGAAAGTGACATATACAGGAAAAAAACTTTGTGTAACAGCTACTTGCATGCCACCAGTGCCCATCCTCAATCTACCATTAGAGCCATACCATATGGTGAAATGGTACGAGCTAGAAGAAATTGTAGCATGGAGAAGGACTTCATCAAGAATATACATCACATTAAATCAAATTTCTCAAAGAGAGGATACAACCAAACTTATTTGGATAATGCAGAGAAAAGAGCTCTCTCTCTAAATAGAAAGGAAGCACTGACTCCCACAATACTCAATAAGCGACCTGTTACCAAACACAATTCTGATGTGCTATTCATTACAGAGTACAATGTATTCAGCAACCACATTTACAACATTTTAAGAAAAAACTGGCACTTATTAGAGAAAGAAGATCACATGCGCAATATTATCTCAAAAAAACCCAGGGTGGTATATTCTAAGAGTAAAACCCTCAAGGACATACTTAGTCCTAGTTATGTCACAAACTACAAAACCTCCACCAAAACATGGTTGCCAGTAAAACCCTCAGGGTTCTACACATGCAATGATTGTTGTGTGTGTAAACTGGGGCTAAACAAGCTTAAGAAGTTTAAGAGCAATCAGTCAAGGGAGTTTACCATAAACTGTTTTAACAACTGCAATACCATCTTTACAGTTTATATGATCACATGCTCCTGCAATAAAATATATATTGGTAGCAGCATTCGCAGTTTGAAACTGCGAATTCAGGAGCATGTGCGAGCAATCAGAAATTGTGATCCAAAATACCCCATGGCCCAGCACATACATCAGGAACACCCGGGAGATAGAAATATCTCGTTTTGTGGTATTGACCATGTTAAAATGCCCAGGAGAGGAGGGAACAGAGAACTATTGCTTAGACAGCGGGAGGCGAGCTGGATATGCCGCTTGAGAACAAATAAGTTTGGTCTAAGTTTTAATGATGAATTACATTACTTTCTATAGGCCAGCTGCATGTCATGTGTTCATGGTCAAAAATGTCATTAGCCTTGATAAGAGATACTCAGTCCGTATCATTCAACTGTTGTCATAGTCTCAAACAGAAACATTTATGGAAATATGCCTATTACTGAACCTATGACATCCAATTGTATTCTTTACATGTCTTAGCGCCTGATTTCATTTTCGTTCACTGCGCTACTATTTCACCTACATGTAATTTTATTTTCCTTTGTATTGGTGCTGACACAGTATTCATTCATTTTCGTTTATATTTTTTTTGAGATTCAACTAGCACCACATTTTAACATTTGGGACACATTTTTTAACGATTTACTGAACATATACTATAGCGATGAACCCAGTGCTGCCCTTAACGATATTTCGTTAGTTATTAGGTATTGCTAGGTTGAAGCATACTGTGGTAAGATGTCCGCCGTTATCACAAGATTTACCTACCAGGAAATACTCATACATCTGACACATCGATATAAGAACTAACAAAGCCTATCTATGACAGCACACATATGCCTTTTTAAAAGTTAAACAAGTTTGAAACTCTAAAATAAACAACGTTTGTCATCAAGACTCACTTAAATATATCACACGAACAAAATTGTTCCGTTCGTGACAATCTGTTTGAATGTATTTGATATCTGTTAAATACTGTTCTTTCCATTTGTACTTCTTGCGTGATACAAAATATGTTCGTAATGTCAAAAATACCTCAGTGGAATCCTCAGACAATTCTGATTCAGGTGAGGGCCCCAGCACCTCTTCTAGGAATCAAAACTTTTTAGGAAGAGGCCAGACAGAATTACCAAAACGGGGACGAGTCAAAAGGGCGCAGAGATGGTACAATCCACCAGGCGAGCGTCAGACCAGACAAAAATGTTACCAATGGTAGACCCTACTATCAACACTGCCTCTCAACTGACAACGATTCCCATTTTTAATCTGTCATCTCATACCTTACTCGACACAGAACTCTCTCTGCTCAGTAAAGGGCTCTCATTTGTCCCCACCACGCATCCCAATTTCCTTGACCTACAGGCTGAACTCCTCAGATTTTTCAGACGTCTTCGGCTCCATGCTTATTTTCTGAATAATGCTACACCCAACCCTACTTCCTACACACCATTCCGCCCCCCTTCTAATTTTTTCCCCACAGCCAATATGGTACCGGTAGAAATCATCACCTTTGAAAAAATGGTGCTTAAAGACCTCACTGCACTCAAAGACAGGAAGAAATTTATTCCGTTTAACATATCTTTTCAGGAAAAGAAGGCTATTGAATCCTTGAAGAATAACAACTCCCTTATCATTAAATCAGCAGATAAGGGTGGTGGTATTGTTCTGCAAGAACTGGATGATTATAAAACTGAGATATTCCGTCAACTCCACAACACAGAACATTACTGTAGACTTCCTAGGGACCCTACTAGTGAATTACAGGCCCTTATACTTCAAATCACTACTGAAGCCAAAGATGAAGGTTTCCTTAGCTCTAAAGAATTCCAATTCCTCAATGCCAAGTCACCCAGATTACCGGTCATCTATACCCTTCCAAAGATACATAAACACCTCACTTCCCCTCCTGGCCGCCCAATAGTCTCTGGTTGTGGTTCTATATTAGAACCATTAGGCCAGTATGTCAATTATTTCATCAAGGATTTCGTGCCTTTGACTCAGTGCTACATTAGGGATAGTATGCACATGATCAGTTTGATTGAACATTATCCCTTTAATTCTTCTGAACACCTACTCTGCACGCTCGACGTGGAATCACTTTATACAAATATCCCACAGACTTTTGCCCTACAAGTGATTCAACAAGTCTTGGACTCCAGACCTAGACCACATACAGTCCCCACATTATTTCTTTTAAAATTACTTGAAATATGCCTTACCAGGAATTTCTTTTGTTTTGATGACTTATTCTTCCAGCAGGTGAAGGGTACTTCGATGGGTGCTATTTTTGCCCCGAATTTGGCCATTCTCTGCATGGACTTTCTTGAAACCAACATCATTCTGTCCCCCATTAACCCCTTTCTGTCTGGGGTTAAAATATGGCGTCGATACATTGACGACGTTTTCTTAATTTGGCATAACAGAGTTGATATGCTGACCAACTTTCAACATTGGCTCAATAACAATTGTCTAGGTCTCCAGTTCACACTTTCAACTGACTCCTCATCCATCCCTTTTCTCGATCTCACCATATACCACTCAGATGGTGAACTCCTCACAACACTCTACAGGAAACCTACCGAACGAAACACATTGTTGAGATATGAGAGTCACCACCCTAGGGCCCTGAGAGATTCTCTACCTTACTCTCAATTTTTGCGTATTCGGCGCAATTGTTTTTCTAAAGAAAATTACTTCATTGAGTCCGCAGTTCTTTCAGACAAACTGAAAGCCCGTGGTTACCCTAAGCGACTTGTCTGTAATGCCCAGAAACGGGCTTGGTACTGCCCTAGGGAAGCCTTGCTTACACCTAACCCCAAAAAAGAAACTAAAAGAATTGTTTGTGTCACCACTTTTTCGGTTATTTCCAACCATGTTCGCAAATCTGTCCTTAAACATTGGCCCATACTAAATGCGGGTATACTCAATCTGGAAAGACCATTGTTTGCCTTTCGTAAAAATCGAAATTTGAAAGACCATCTAGTGCGCGCTGCGATCCCTAGAAAAGCACCCCCCACAACACTGAATGCCCATTGGGGTCTCACCCCTTTGGTTGGACACGCCAAGTGTGGTAATTGTAATCTTTGCGACTGTACTTTAGAAGGTAAATCTTTCTCTTTTGGCAGTATTGTTATCAAATCTAATGGTTTCTCGAACTGCAACACATGTAACGTGATTTACTTGATCCAATGTCCATGCAACAAGAACTACATTGGTCAGACAACTCAGAAGATCAAAACAAGAATCGGACAGCACCGCAGCAGGATTCGCTGTAATGTCCCAAATGCACCATTAGTGGAACATTTCAAATTGGCCAACCATCAAGACAATGAGATCAAATGGACAGTTCTACGAACAATCAAGCTCCCTTCAAGAGGTGGTGATTTGACCCAAATCCTCAATAAAGAAGAGCTGAAGCTCATTATTCTTTTGGACACTATCCGTAATGGTCTCAATAGAAATGAGGACTGGCTTGCTCTTATCTAAAGATTCATTGACTTTCTGACATTCGCCTGTGTTCTCATGCTGGTTGTAAAGAAATTTACTCCTTTTAATCGTTCTTATTCTGTCATCCTCTTTGACCGGTGGTTTTTCTTACATGCTCTTATTCTTTCTCTTTCACTCCATGTCACTCACACTGACCCAATATGGCCGACAATATTCCGTCACGTCCGCCGATAATTACACCCATTGCACGTCCCGTCACATGACACGGTCACTCTGGTCACGTGGCCCCCCCGGGTTGGTTCAAGTATCCGGGTCCCTTCACCATTTCTATTCTACCCTGCGGCCGTGCAGTTACTGGATCCCTGGTAAGTCCCTTCCCGCCCCCCTTGGGTTCGTCATTGGCCCCCACCCTCCTTGACTCCCTCCCTCGTTCTCCCACAGGCGTATCCTGGAATTCCACAACGCCCTACCCGGAAGCCCTCCATCATTGCAGCTCCGGTTAATCCCTTCTCCAACACGCCTTCACGCACAAGCAGTGAGTTTTCATCCACAGGCGTGTTCCCAGCTGGTTGCTCCTTTCCCTTCCATCTTTCATACGGTTTTTTGCCCTCCAGTTACAGCGGCTGCCAGCCAAATGATATTCGGTTCTTGGTTGGTTCGTCTTCCACATATCCACTCCATCTGGAATTTCCCAATTGCGAGCTACGATTCTGTATGCTAACAACCCAGGTTAGTTCTCTGCCGCTTCTATTCACCCTTTGGTCCCGATCAGGTTCACCGGTTACCGCTAATTACTCGCGCCGAGTAGATCTCCAGTTCACACCGTCCTGGTTATACTTACACGGGCACCCAGTATTACTGCGGTTTTCTTCACAAACATCTCCTGGAATTACCCACCAATCGTTCACGCGGGTTATAGCACTCATTCTCTTCTCATCCGCATTTGGCCTTCTCGTTATTGTGGTTTTGCACTTTTTTGGAATCTCCCCCCTTCACTTTCTCCATTAATTAACCTTTTCCTTCGCCATAACTATTGCTCACTTTGGATTATGATTCATTTTGTGATATGTTGTGCATAATTCTGCCATTATTGAGAATTCTAATTATCTATAGGATGTTTTTTAATTTATGCTTCCTTTCCTTGTTCTTTTTCTTCATCCCTTTACAGGAATTTTATTCTCAGGCTTGTGTATTACTAGTCCTGATGATGATCTATGTATTACTTAGATAGATCGAAAAGTCGTCGACCCTTTGTACAAACATGCATGTCAAACACACATGTTAAAAATTGTGCATGTTATTGTACCGTTTTGAAAGCTTGCCTTTGTAATTGCTATCGGCAATAAGCTTCTCTTTGCAGCCTGATAAATGTCGTTTTTGTGTCACTGTATGTAATTGTGTTTAGTGTTGAAGGACGCAGGACTGTGTCCCACTCGATATTCACACTTATGTCTATATTATCCGCTCCTTGGATCATTAAACTTCAATGTCCGGCTGGGCATTGTATAAATATATAGAGCCGATTGTAGTCTATATTTCTCTTATGTTGAATTGCTTTTGAAGGACCTATTGTTTTTCAAATTAGTAAGTACCCTAGGTCCTTCTTACCTCACGGGTTTCCCCTTGTCAAGTATAAATATAAATTTGGTATGTAGGGTCACATTTCAGGATTCGGTAATTTACCAAATCGGTAAAATTACCAAATCGGTAATTTTACCGATTCGGTAAATACCGAATCCTGAAATGAGATGTAGGGGGAGTGTGTGGGTGTTGTGTGGATTCGTTATTTACCACCAACTAAAAGTTGGTGGTAAATGACGAATGGCTTTGAAAAAGCATTTTTTTGCACTTAGAAGTGTGCAATGTGGCAGACATACATGCCCTTAGGGCATGTATGTGTGCCACATGTGCACACATGCAGGAATCAGGGGTGCAACAGGGTGTCACTGTGACACCCTGCCACCCTTGATTGTGCTCCCCCCATTACCGAATCGGTATTTACCGATTCGGTAATGGTAACTGGCTTCCCATTGATTCCTATGGGCCTCCTGGCCCATAGGAATCAATGGGAAGCCAGTTACCATTACCGAATCGGTAAATACCGATTCTAAAATACCGACCCATTCCGAATCGGTAAATATTACCGATGGATTACCTACATAGCATTTACCACTTCATAAATACCGAAGCGGTAAAATTCGGTATTTATGAAGTGGTAAATGTTAGGCCACCTACATATGGCCCTATATATCTAATATTATCTCAGATTTAGATGTTTTTTTTTTGTTTGACTAATGTCCAACTATTTATAATACAGGCGGCAAAGATATATAGTTTCCTTCTTTTTACTTTCAAAGCACTGGGCATCAGGGACCATTTGACTCTCATGCAAGGTACTGGAGTTAATTACTTTCTAGTCATTCTTTGAACAGCCCTAACGTGACAGCTAACAATTTATGTGAGTTCTGTTATATACAAGTATAGAAGTTTAAGCTTAATGTTTGATTTTTTTGTTGGGTCACATTTCTTCTTTAGCCTTGGTTCTATGGTGGACATTCCATTTCCGATGCAGGAAGTGCTTGTATGATGTGGAGAACATTAGTTTACTTTATAATGACCAGGATAAGCTTTTTCATTTTTTGAATAATTAAAACCTTGCTTCTCTCTTTTCCTTTCTATTAAATATCGTCGCTTGTAGTTCCGTCCATTTGAACAACTTACCTTTCGAATCGTCCTAATTGTTACGGATGTGCTTTGAGTTTCAGAACCCGACTAAGGGTGACATGCTACCTCAGGATTTTATGCAAGTCAAGATCTACCTGAGACTATAACATGTCAGACCCACTTTAAATCTGGGATTCAGTTTATACCTGATGTAATCTGTTTACACTTGTTTAGATACATCCACGTCTTATGTAGACTTTTGCTTACCGATGTACTGGTGTAACTATGTGTTGCCTTACTACGGGTTGACTGACATTAGAGCCTTTGTGTCTACAACATCATTTGTCTATTAGGTTGGTGCTTAAAACAGTGCATGAACTTTATGCTCAGTGGCATGTCTTTATGATCCAGGTGTGGAGTTCTATGCAAACACTCTGCTATAATTTCTTTTTGATTTTCCTTTGAGAAATAATTTCTTTGTGCTCGTCTCAACCTTTACTTTTTCTTTCGGTAAACCCCATGGTTAATTCTCTCTTGGTGGACTGGAGTTCAACTATTCAACATGTATAAATCTGTTTTGAACTTTATCATGATGAGTTAAAGAGAGGTAAAGTGTTACCACAAATTTTCTCTAGTTGACATACTCATTTTATAAGTTTTCAAAAGTTACTGTTGGCTCATGAATGTAATTTCTTAGCTTGTATATGTATGTTTACGGGTTCTGACTGCTATGACTATAAAAATATATTTCACAGCCTTGAAAAAGTAACTGCATGGAATAACTTGTGTCGGCTGTTATTGGTTATTCTACATACTGAAGATTTGTCGTTACATTATGAATGTACTGAAAATTACACATTCCTTTTTTCTCCAGTATATCACATCATTGACTCATCAATACATATTCCTACTGTATGGACTTTTTAATAATGCTAGACTTCTCACAAAGTGCTATGGTATCTTTTGTTGTTTATAGTCACAGAAAGTAGTAGGACAAGGGTATAACTAACTGGTATATACACTTTGATAAGTGGCTTGGTGCTGCAAAAGTGGCAAACGTAAAAACCCTCAAGCAATAAGACAGACCTATTATGTCTTGTTCTCACTCTGTTAGCGGGATATTGTTTGGGTATACATGTGTATTTTTGTAAAGCGTACGTATCATCCAAGGGTCTCAAAGCGCTGAATAACAGATGTATATTGTTACCCAACTCAATGCTACTCATTTTATCGACCTCAGGTGGATGAAAGGCTGAGTGGACACACTGGAGTTAGAACCTATGACCATGAGGTCAAACACAGGCCCCTACAGTGGATGCATTAGTCCACCACGCCACCAGACCTGGCTATAAGTAAATTAAGTCACCTAGCAAATAAATAATTATATGGCAAATGACTTCAGAATCAGCTAAGGAAAGTTTAGGGGGAAAAGTAAATGTGCAGTTATGTGACTGTTCAGAGGGCAGCTTTTTCAACTAAAAAAAGAACAGCTGTGCTAAAAGTAGTGCAAAGACAAAAGGCATATAAATAAACAATTTTTAGTTTTTACAAATAAGTACCCAACTCTACACCCACTACAGACCCACCCCTTTCCCCAAAAAATAAATAAATCGCCTCAACCAATGTCCAACCTAAGTGCAAAAAAGCCCTAACTGCCCTTCCCAATTCCAAATATCCCACCCACAACAAAAGTCCCTCCCACCAAAGAAAATATAAAAATAAAGGGCTTAGAGGGCATCTATGTGGGTGTGGATGCAAGCCATCTCAAGGCAAAGGAGCACCAGCTCCTGTATTGAGACTGTAAATTAGGCAGTCACTGGATGATGAAAAGGAGGGGGCAGTGGTGGTGGATCCTGGCTGTTGGCGACGCTGGCGAGGGTGTGGCTTGGATGGACGCACATGCGGCTGGCTGGACATACTAGGGGCAGTGGCACATGCTTCTGCCTACTCCTCCTCCTTCAAAGCCACCAGCAGGTAATATTCAGCCTGGATGGCCTTTATCCAGCAGTTTTGCAGCCGGGCAGCTATTCCCTGCCGTGATGGTGAACCAACAGGAGCATGTATATCAAGAAAGAGAAAAGTCAAATTATAAATAATGCTCAATGCAAACACTTGTTTATATCATGGCACAGTAGCAGAACACTGCCGGTCCCTTAGGGCCATTTGAAATTTTTATGTGAATAGGCAAGGACAAGTTTTCCCTACACATACATTACATAAAGAACTGACTGCAAGGAATTAAGCCAGAATACCACCAGAATAAAAGTGTGCTTTTTTGTTTAAAGGATTTCATGGTAAAACAGACACTTTTGCCCTCATTACGATGTTGATCGGAGTTGCCTCTAACCAACACCAATGCAGATTAGGAACCAACTGATCTCAGGTCAGCGGTTTGGACTGCATTATTTAGATGTGACCGCACACGTTGAGGTTGCAAATTTCCATTTTTCAATGAAAGCTTGTGCGGTGGGCTGAAACCGCAAGCAGTACAACATCCCATTGAAAAACTAAGGTTTTTAAACATCAATCACTGTGCCTGCTACACAGTGCAGGGATGTTGAGGGGGATGATGCCCCCCAGGGCCAAATGTGGATGGCCAGGGGGTATGGGGACCATGCTAGGGGTCCCCAAAGTCAGTTTCCAACCGCCAGTCCATGTTGGTAAGACCGACATGGATTGGCTGTCGTCAACAAACATCATGATCCTGATGGCGGAAACATCGTCTTTAAGGGATTATGAGGCCTTTCCCATTGAACCATGTCAGATTTCCCGGCTGCTTTAATCTCCGAGTGCCGTCATCATAATATGGCAGTTGAACTTTAAACACACAATGTCGTTCGGCTTTCCGACTGACATTGTATTTAGACACAGACTATGTAAAATTAACAAATACCTCTCATTAATATGTAAGGCATTTATGTGGTACAATTAAATATATTCTTGTTGTGCACCATTAATGGATGCATGCTAGCGTCGGGTCTGGTACTATCTGCAGTCTGCAATCTGGATAGCAGTAATAGACAAATTATTATCTTACTCTCATTCCAATAGACTGCTCTTCTGGGACTGCATTTTAATTTTACACTGACTCCAAAAAGACACATGAATAATAATATTACTATCTCACACACATCATGTTAGTCTGCCGTAGACAGCAGAGAAAACAATTCACTGCAGCACAGTGAAGGAAATGTGTGGGAGAGTAGGATCTGCACCTTATGTTGCCCCCACTTTTTTTTCTGATGTTTACACCGGTTTCTTGCTATAGTCTGGCTGGGACCCTTCTAATCAGGGCCCCAGCCTCTCTGTTCTCTCTAAACAACTTGGAGTGCATATTAGCTGCACTAGTGATTGGATACTGTGGTACCTTATGAGACCCTAGTATATGGTACCTTAGGAACCAAGGGCATAGGTACTTCACAGGCCGACCAGGGGTTGAAGCATGTATTATGCCACCCCTGGGAAGCAGACTAAATCTGACACCACAGGCCTGCTACTGCAGCCTGGGTGAGGTAGTGCTAGCACTCCTCACTGAGATATAGGTACTCTATATCTCTCCCTGCACGCACATTTAAACCTATCAGTTACCCCTAAGGCAGGTCCTATCAATCCTGAGGGCAGGGTGTTTGGTTTCCATGTGAGGCGGTGCATCTGCCTGAGCAGGGCCCATCTGCAGCTCTCAGAGTCTATTCTCTGGGGCTGTTTGTGAATGCGGTCAAACCATACACTCTTAAGTGCATTATAACCTCGCGTTTAATGCTAACTTTGGAATGGCTGCATCAAAACATGTTGTGTTTGGTGTCAAACGCTTTGGAATCATACCCCCACTCCAGTAACTGGTGTGGGGATATGATCCCACCCTTCTAGAGGGATAGACATGTACCTACTGTGGAAACGCAGTAGAATCCTGAAGAGCCCTGGCATCACAAAATGGATGCCACCAGTCACAGACACTGGGCTGCCCTCCTGCTGATGACGAAACTCGCAGTGGAGGAGGCCCAACAATAGGTATCGTGTCACAGGGAGGTGTGACCACCTCCCAGACAGGGTTTAGTGTATTGGGGCTGGGTGGGTGCACTCCTAGAGTGCTTTGAAGTCCTGCACTGGGGGAGCAGTAGGCTCCTCTGTGCATATGCCAGTTCAAACCGGTTAAGGGGTTACCTGCGCCTGCTCTGGTGCAAAACTGGACAAAGGGAAGTGGGTGTAACCACCCACTCCCCTGACCCTTCCATAGGTGGGGTCTTAGAGCTAGTCCCTCCCTTCATTTCAGTATAAGTTAGGGAACCCTTGCCATTGCAAACTAGATATCCCTGGACGATGCTCTGAAGAAGAATCCTGGACCTTCGACGTTCCACTACCTCTGGAAGACGTAAGAATTTCCCTTGGAGTCAAGGAGTGACTCCCCTGCTTGGCAGGCACCAAAACTTTGCATCAGCGGTAGCAAACTTTCCCACTCCCACCAGAGTCCAAAGTCCCTGCAGCTCAGGAAGAGGATTTCCTGACTTCTCCAAGGCCATCATGAGTCCCCAGCGACGCTAAGGCAAGTGGAGCCCATGAGGGACGAGGAACCGCAATCCCTGTGTACCATGCACTATTTTCGAGTGCAACCCCTAAACGACGTTCTATGAACTTGTGCATTGGACCATGTATGGTCCAACCCTCCAGCAGGATTTCCACCAAGGATCAGAGGCCTACCCCGTCCCGAGTGACCGTGGGCCTCTATTGAGTGAATCCTCCTGAGGCGTCTTTGCGATCCCTTGCCGGCTGGCTCGTGGGTCCCCAGAAGACTTTTCTACAGTTCCAAAGGTCTCCCCTGGTGGCTCCATGCCTGCTCTGACTTACCCTTGCTGGGTGAGTCGCTCAGACCTTGCTGGTCTGCACCGCTGACTTTTGTCCTTTCCATGAGACTTGCTGTTACCAAGGCATGTTGGCTCCAATCTGGTCACCGACACCGCAGTAAGCTGCAAACTTTGTGGAACACGCCGAATCCAGCTCCTGACTGTCGTCGATGCCTCCTGGACCTCGTGGCTGAAGAGTCAAGACACCCGTGATCACCTGAAATCACCCGACGACTGTGGGCATCCAGCTTCCTTGCCCCGGGTCACTGCCAAGTGAATTTGAACACTGTCTCCTCTGCTTTCAGGTCTTCTTTCTTCTGAATCCAGCCTTGGATTCCACTGGACACTTCTCCTGTCTTCACAAGCAGTAAGTCTTCTTTGGCTCCCATTGAAAACGATGCAGCGCCCCGACACCTATGCACCCAGCTTCCCTGGGTGAGGTAACTGCAGCACTGTATGTGTTGGCTCTAGAACTACTAACCCTGTAAGTGACTTGCTTGTAGACTCTCCTGAAGTATCCTAAAACTCTAAAATTCCAACCGTGACTTGCTCTATTGAAGTCAATTGGGATCCGCGGCTGTGTTCTCACACTGCATGCGTCTCCCGTGGGTCCTTTACTTACCTGCCATGGGTGGATTAGTGAGGCCCCAGCGCTTCTGAAGGCCCTAGGCCTTGTCCCCTCTCAAGTCATTGTGCTTAAGTCTCTTTTTTAGTATATAGTCTGGTACGCCCCTGGGGTCCCAGCCATGTTTGTGCTTAATTTATTGTGAAACGTTGATTTGTGCATATGTTCCTGACTTCTAATCTCATAAAGAGATTAGTAGAGTGTGTCTAGTAATAAATACATATATATTTGATATATATACCTGTGTGGTGTCCTTTCATTTCGTAATTCAAGAGATTATAAGGTAAAACAAGCTGCTTTACTTTCCTTTGAGGCTTAGCCTGAAGGCTGCTCTCCACAGCTACCACTAGGATAGCTTTCTTTAAAAGGTTGTCTTAAACCTATCTACCATAAGAGTCGAATTGTACTGGTGCAAGGTGTTCACTTTAACTAGTGAACAGCATATACCCGGCCAACTTCTCACAAAATGGGATATAGATTTTTTTGGGCTTGTTCATCACAGATTATCCCTTCTACCAAACTGTAAATAAGGCACTTAGTCCCACTTTACTCATTGGCCTTACCCTCCTTCACAAATTATTTCAATAAAAACCTTCACTTGACACAAAGAATTGTTTCTCTACTGCAAGGTAAGCTAGAGAGAATAAGATAAGTAGACATTTTGCTATAGATTATTCATGTGTCATGTTCTTATCCGGGTGGTGTCAGGTCTTTTTATGTCTGGCCTAAATGTAATCTCCCTTAATGTTCGTGGATTGAATCGTCCTGTTAAGAGGTCCAAGGTCCTAGATTACTGCAAAAGCTTATCTAGTGATATTGTTCTTCTTCAGGAGACTAAGATTGCCTTTAAAGAAGCTTTGCTCTTGCGAAAGGAGTGGGTTCTGGATGTTCTTTGTTCTGAAGCCGCTGGTAAAAAGAATGGGGTTGTGACCATGATTTCCAAGAACTCTGGCCTGTCTATCGTTACTGCTGAACATGATACAGATGGCAGATGGCTGTTCTCTCGCTTGTGGCTCAGATGATTTATATGTAATGAATATTTATGCTCCCAACATTGATGATCAACTCTTTTGGCGTTCAATAAATAAAAAAACTCTCTGAGATCCCGCAAAATGATTTTGGATCCTATTTTAGATAGGCATTCTGCCTTTAAATTTTGCCCTCCTAGGTCACATAAACAAATGCTCACTATGTGCTCCTCTCATCAGTTTACTGACGTTTGGGGGTTACATAATCCTATGGGTAGAGATTTCAAGTTTTTGTATTCTCCACATTCTAGTTTTTCACGCATAGATTATCTTCTTGGTGATGCTGCTCTTCTAAAAGACACGAGTAATCCTATCATTCACCCAATAGTTGTTTCTGATCACGCAGCTATCTCATTTACTCTCCTCTCTCTGGTGGATAAACAAGTTCCTCGTACATGGCGTCTTCATACAGAGATTTTGGATGACAAAGATGAAGTCCAAGAACTATTGGTAGAGATTGATAATTTTTTTAAGGATCACAAGTCTTCAGTGAATTCCCCAATTATTCTATGGGATGCCTTTAAAAGCACAATTAGGGGCCATATTATCAAAAAAATGTCAAAACAGAATGCCAAGATCAGAGGATTGCTACAATCTTTGGGGAATGAGATCAAATGTAAAGAGAGATTATATAGAAGCTCGAATGATAAGTCTCTCTTGCAGAACATTAAAAACTTGAAATACTCTTATAATTCCATTGTCACTAAGAGAGCGCATATTGGCGTACAGGCTCAAAAATGTAAATGCCTGTTGCTTCAAAATAGAGTAGGTGAGATGTTGGCTGCCAGTTTAAAGTATCAAAATATGAATGTTAAACCCACTCAGATTTCCTATATTAATGACAGCAATGGTGCTAGGAAATTCCATTCTCAAGAAATTTTGCAAGTCTTTCAATATTTTTCTGAAAAACTCTACACCCCCATGGATCAATGTGATTTGTCCGTGTGTCAACAATTCTTGCCCTCGGTCCCTACACATACTATTCCGCAGTCAGAGATGACTGCTCTGGGGCAACCTATTGAGTCTGAGGAGATAATTTAAGCCATTCGGACGACTCAGTCGGGGAAGGCTCCAGGGCCTTATGGTTAGCCTATTGCTTTTTACAAGACTTTTTCATCCTCAATAATAAAATATCTCAAGAGAGTTTTTGATAACTTCGGGCAAAGTTTCGGGGTCTGCCGCTGAGGCTACTATTGTCGTCATTCCGAAAGAAGGGAAAGAACATTCTGACCATAAAAATTTCCATCCAATCTCGCTTCTCAATATGGAAGCTAAGATTTTTGCTAAAATCCTGGCTAAGCGTTTAGAGGGACATATCCCTAGTCTTAGCCATGGTTCTCAGACTGGCTTTGTAAAGGGAAGACTTGCTAGAGATAATATCCGAACCTTTTGTCATATATTGGAGAAAGCGAAGTTATCTGTTTTCCCATCGGCTGCAATTGCTCTTGATGCCGAAAAGGCTTTTGATAAAGTGTCTTGGCCCTTTTTATAAGCAGTGCTCTAATCTCATAATTTAGGCGATTCTTTTATCAGTATGGTAATGTCCTTATATGCACAACTTAAAGCTAACATCAGAGTTAATGGGGCTACGTCCTCCATTTTTAATCTACGCCAGGGTACTAGACAGGGGTGCCCGCTATCACCCCTTCTTTTTCTTTTGTCTATAGACCCACTCCTTCGGTTACTCAATCTGAATGAAAATATCAAAGGCTTCCAATTATCTTCATATACAATTAAAACGGCTGCGTATGCAGATGATGTTGTCAACTTTTCTGCGGACATCGCTACGGCCATTCCTGCTATCTCTAATACCATTAAAGAGTTTTCACAAGTTTAAGGATATACTCTGAACATAGATAAAACGGAAATGTTCCCTCTTAATGCGTTGTGTTTCCCTTCTCACATGGGTGAGGCCGCTTTAAATGGCATTTTGACGTGAATTAAATACTTAGGAATTTGGTTTTGTAATAATCTTTTAGATGCTATTTCTTTTAATGAATCTCATATACTAGCGAAGGTTAAAGACCTCTTATCCTCCTGGTCTCCGAAATACATCTCCTGGTGGGGATGACTTCAAACGCTTAAGATGATGATAACCCCCATTATTAATTTCTTATCCTCCATGCTGCCTGTGAAACTCTCCTCATCCGTGAGAGTGATTTATTTACGTCAACATTTTTATGGAGTGATAAGCATGCTAGAATTGCATGTAAACATCTTAGAAAGTCAGCTGTTTTGGGTGGATGTAATCTTCCAGATTGGAACCTGTATCAAATTGCCTTTTTATCATCTCAGGGTGCTTGTTGGTTTTTATCGGATTCCCTCCATACCCCCCATGGCTATATATTGAACGTGAGTTGCGTATACCTCTTTCTATCACTTCCTTTTTAACTGTTTCTAAATTGGTGCTACCCCATTCAAGCCGTATTATTTTTGACACAATTAATGCTTTAAAATGCATTGATAAAAAAGTCTCCAAGCCCATTCATAAATCGAGATGGTCTTCATTATGGTATAATCCTAAAATTGTTACTGATATTGATCCTGTTACGATGGCTTCCTGGGCTAATAGAGGTCTGGCGTTGGTCAAACATCTTTATGATTCCAATCATGACCCTTTTCCCTTTTCTTCTTTAGCCCACACATATAATCTCAATACTATGGATTTGTATACCTTTTTAAAAATAAAGGTTGCTCTATCTAGAATTGCCATTTCTAAAGATTCGACTAATATTTCACTTTTGTCTATGTGGTCTCGTGCAGGTCACACTGCTTCGAAGATATACAAGTTTTTATCTGCGCCACTTCCCTCTCAGGCTACTATTACCAAAGATAAATGGTCCCATCATTTTGATAGTGATATTTTCAAACATATCTCACGAGTCATGGCAATTAATTGGATAGGCTTCACTACAGAATAAGATTGCTCCTTCTCTTATGCAATCTAAATTCTTTTCTATGAACTCCTGCATTGGACACCTGCTCACAGGAAACTAAGGGACAATGATCTTTGTTGGAATTACAATTCGGTCTCAGGCACTCACCAACATATGTTTTTTTAATGCTCGTTACTACGTTCCTTTTGGGATTTGATTCAGAAACATCTTTCACTAATCTTTGATATTTCAGTGGAGCTCTTGTTACCTACGATTTTATTGGGTCCATGGGCTGCATGCACTCCTCTCCCCTTGGACCATACTGATATGCAGCTGTTAGATCTCCTCATATCCATTGCTGTTAAAATTATTTTAACCGAGTGGAAATCCTTTAATCTCCTGTCCTATCATACTTGGAGAGCCTGGGTATCGTTTCTTCGTGTGGCCCATACTTCTGTTGAAGAGAAACATTGTACTCCTTCCATCTCTAATAATATTTGGAGGTCCTTAGATAAGTATATGAAACTGTCCTTGCAGGGTTTGGTAGCCCAATAACCTTTTGTCTCTACTTCTAAATTTATTTATTTATTTATTTATTTATATTTAATTTTTTTCCACTGCAGCACGGGGCCCCCATCTATTAGTTATCTCTTATTTATTCATTTATCTATCTAAATATTTATCTAGCCAGTTACCTATCATTTTATTTATCTATATATTGTCCCCTCTTTTTCTTCTTTCCTGCTTTCTCTGTTCTTCCTTCTTTCTATCCTATCTTTCTCTCCTCTTCTGATATTTTTTAAGTTTGTGCAATACAGCTAATTTTTTTATTTTTTTATTATCATTCTAATATGAAATATTTTTTATATTATATACTCTGATTTAGTAGTATTTGAAATTTCGTTATTCTTCTGACATGGATTCTATATTAGTGTATATATTCCCCTACATTTTTTAATTATTTATTGTTTTCTTTGTCCTGATGTATTGCCTTTTATCATAATTGTATGAAGTCTTACTTTTGAAAATAATAAAGATATTGAACACAAAAAAGAATATTCATGTGTCACTGATCATCATGTGCTAAGCTTTTGCTTAGTTAGTCACTGTAGGTGACGAATGATAAAAGGGAAAGATTTGAACAGGCATAAATCCGTCATGGGAGCCATGAAATATAGATTTATAAATCACTTGGCCAGAAAAATGTGGCACATGCCAACAATGGATTTTTCAATTTTTTTGTAGGCTGTGACAGAGCTTAGAGAAGAATAATGCAGTGACATACTAGTAGGAGGTGACTGAGTGGACACTGGGAAACAGACCTTGTTTTCGGTTTGTAATGCATTGAAAACTTTGTAATGCTGCATTAACTGAAGCAGATGCACATTTCATAGTCCGCACTGCAGTGCTGAATTGAACCATGCTTCAGTTAGGTCACAGGTGACGAAATGCCATGGGCAGAGAGGTGATGAATGATGATGAATGAGATATCTGCCTCGCTTAACATATATACTATATTAAATTTGTCAATAAGCAACTAATGTTACTTACCACCAACTGTCCCTGCCACTGCTGGGACTCTTCTCCCTCCAAACCCCTGAGCTTCCTCCATTGCACTGGTGCTGTCAGTCCCGGCACTGATGGTCTGTGTGGCAAGATTTTTTTTTTTACACATTTTAGATTCTAGATCCGCTTCCTAAGTAAATAGTATTATCTTTTAACGAGGCACAACAGCCATACCTCATTACAGTTCGGTTAGCAGTATCTTCTATTGAAACTGTCCCTTTGGGAGGTTTGTTGGTTGTCATGTTAGAAATTCCAGGTAATCAAGGCAACCAAAAACATTTCATAATGGAGGAATAGAGGTATGATGACTCATTGAAGTGCACTGAAGGGGTTGAATGGTCAATGAAGGACATATGTTCTTGTCAAATGCAGTGGGATCTCATACTTTCCGGACATGCTGCACTGTCATGGAAACTGCTGGTATACTGTATAAATGCATGATAAGAAAACATTGAGGGGGTCCATGACCTTGGCCACTCTCTCGTTATGACTGTTGTAGCATGAGCAAGAAAACCGTATCAACAAACATATGTGGATAATAATATCTTACATGGGCCTGGAATCTTCAAAGTACCAAATATATGTTCTCTTAGTCTTACAGGAATACAAGACATATGAGGGAAAGCTTCCTAAAAAAGCAAAAGAAAGCTACAATCAGGGGGAAGTCCACCACAGAAACAAGAAATATAGAAAAAAAGGATAATGCAGGGATAATAGGAATTTAACAAACATTAGATACACGTTGAAACAAGCATTTGCAATGCAATAGGTCTCGCAATTGCGAGATTTTGAGCTATTATCATTGTAACTGACAATGCCTTTTATTTGGGTTTAAAAAAACTTGCAATAATAAAAGGCATTGTCATTTACAATACCAATAGGTCAAAGTTTCTAAAATGCGAGACCTATTGCATTGCAAATACCTGTTGATTACAAGCGCCCCATGCTGCGCTTTCACTAGTGGCCACACACCTTTCTTTAGACAAGCCGTGTCTAAAGAAAGGTCCGGGCCACTATTAAACTGAAAGCGTGATAGGGGGCGCTTTTACCAAAAAAAGTATTTGTTTGTCGAGTTGACAAACAAATGCTTTTTTTTGTAAAAGCGCCCGTGAAAGCACACATGACATGCTAAATGTTGTAGGAAAGCATGTAGTGCCTGCAGTAAGAGAAACCATTAAAGAAAATAGTGCTTACAGAGTAAATAAGATGTACCGTGTAACAACTGAAGTAAAAGGGTCAGTTCTCATAGGAGGTTACAAATTAACCTGTACCACTGTGTGCGTGGCCCAGGTGGACCTACGCAAGGGTTCAGAGGGCCCTTGGGAGGTATGAAGAGATGCGTCCTCCCTTTGTATACTAGGTATCACAAAAGAATATCCCTCCTGGGACCAGGGTGGTCCCTGGTGAAAAAGTGGAGTAGGGAAAGGAACAGCAGGTGAAGAACAGGGAATGTTGTGTGTTAGAAAACTCCCAAACCAGTCTGTAAGTCCCTAGGTCTATTAGCCCACCTTAGTTCAAGAGTGGAAAGGGAAAGAGACCCTTTTCTTTTTATAGCCCTCACTCACTCTAACAGTGACACGCTTCATTATCGGGCTCACCCCAACTCCTAAAGGTCAGGGTTGGCGCAACCGTGTTTTAGGGAGCACTTAGATAAATTGTGTTTGGGGGCGTGATGTTAAAGATAAAATTCCTCTCTTGCTCCTAAAGTGTCCTTTATGAGTGGAGTGAGAGGGAAGGTTAAAAACTGACTATGTTAGGGTGGGAGGATACTGTGGAAATATGGATTTTTGTGATCGGTTGTGTCCCCTATCTTGGACCCCAACGGTTTCATGTATAAATCACAAGTACATGTATGTTCCCTCCAGTTCCAGTTATGAAGACGCAAACACATGTGCGTCCACCGTCAACATGTCCTCTTTCAGATCCGCCATGAATGGGCCGGATAATCTATTCCTAAGTATGAAAGCCCACCGGCTTTATATGGTTCATTTATCCCATTTTACAGTCCAGGCGAGTAGGCCCTGATTCTGCCATTAAGCCTTTTCCTGCCTTCTGCCTCTGAAAGCTCCAGTCTGAGCTCGCATCTGTATCCATGAACTTTGTCCTACTCCCTGCGCGGCTAACGGTGCCTGACTCGGCCTGTCTGCCTGCCAAAAACTGTATTTCACCTTCAAAATTATCTGCTCCGCTCCTCATCCAATGCATTCCTGTCTAGTAGCTTAAGTAAACATTCTTCCAGCTACCGAGCAAAGGGCCCGGCTTCTCTGTCTTTATGCAAGTAATTCATAGCCCTGTTACTATGGAAGATTTCTGCCCTTGCATCTCATGTAGACACTTAGACGCTTGTACACGCACTCACAGTCAGTATAGAATAGATTTTGTTCGAGAGACCTTTCCTTTTGGATAACATAGTTCTTTAAACATAGGATGTTAGATATGATTTGGGATTAGGTTGACTTGACCCCCCAGACTTTTGTCTCCACATGTAGAGCTAAATGTCAAGTCCCCTTCACCCCCTAGTTGCACGTCAAATCACACGTCATGCTGCTGCGCGCGCATCTCTGCCAAGTATTTTTGCTGACATTGCGAAATTCTTTCATGGAACCACCCATTTGTGACATCATACCTAATGACGTTCTTTAGTTACGCCTAGTTACACCCATTTTAGTTACGCATGTATGTCTTTATCTCTGTTATCAACTGTTACGCCTCCTGCATCTGTTTCACTGTAATGCCTCTTCTATAAAAATGATTACCTGTCAATAATGTATTGCCCCTTCACTTCCTGAACCTCCGTGGTGATGGAATATGAAGCCCACAATTCGAATTGTTATTGGAATAAAGCCCGTTCCGAATCTCTAATACCACGGATTCTGCCTCTTATTTTACTGAGCTATTCTTATTAATTTTCCGCATCAAATTAAGTACCGGTAATTAAATTATTTACCACATATTTGGCGCCCGAATAGGGACACTTTCTCATCTCACGCGCCGGAGGTGCGTTGCAGGCCCGGTCTCCTGCCACAGCTGGACGGACAACAACGCGTACCCACAGGATTTCCTGTATCTCCCTCCTGCCGAGCGGGGGTAACTGAGGCTGCGATCAACACCCAGACGAGGCGGTGAGAAGTGCGAAGTATCCCGACCAGAGCCTAGCTGAGAGAGCAAGATCCGAGGTATACAGAGGCCCACCAGGTTCCGAAGTTCCGAAGTTTCGAGTCGAGTCCAGTCCGGTCCAAGTCCAGTTCAGTTCAGTTCCGAGGCTTTCCGTTCCGAGCTACCCGGTGAGTACCATTGCCGGGGAGGCGTTCTGACGTGCACATAGGTTGTGCCGGTCAAGACGGGTTTGGGTACACAAATCCGGTCTGCACTGTTTCAGCAGTGTATCTGTACTGTTTAGCAGTATATCTAGTATGTCTAGTATATAATTCAGAATTACCTAGTTAGTGCCGAGTATTATGCTTAGTGACTAGTTCCCTAAATGGCCATCATTGTTGTTCATTAAATGTTAAATGTTAAATGTTTTAAATACGTTCTGCATATTGTGGTGTGAATGACTGTTCATTATTGTGTTTTGTTGTATTAAACGTGTTCAAAATTAGGTATCAGATCAGTTCTCAATATGCCGCTCTTTTCGAAATTAAGACAGATCAAAACTAGAAAAGGGGTACTCGAAGAAGCTGTTCCCATTCCTCCTAGGGACACTCCAGGGTACTTCATGTATCATAAACATGGCCTAGACGCCATATTATTTCTTGATTTATGGGTAGACTACACCAAGGAATTACCAGAAAGTCAGAGGTGGCCCGCAGCTGGGACCTGGGATGCAGATTGCATCATGAAAGTAGAGGAAGAATTATGGAAAAAGAAAGCTAGACAATCACAGAAAGATGCCATTGAATTATGGCGTAAAGAATCATATAGACGTACAGAAAAAGCACTCAGACAGGAAGAGAAAAGTAAGGAGAATTCAAATAAAGTCCGAGAAAATCTATTAATTGAAGTGGTACCCAGTCATGACAAAGACCCAGCGGGTTTCCACCGTGAAATTAGAGACATGTTGCTCATGGGAGAGTATACCTATCCCGACATTATGAAAATATTAAAGGTATTAATGCCTGCGGGCATTTACGAAAAACTCAAAGAAAAGGATTGGGAGGTGGGAGACCAAAAGATAGATTGGACAGCATTAGAAAACGAAGAAACAGCTCGAGGTCCAGGTTTAGGGCTTGGGGAAAAGACCAAAATACTACCAGGTTTACTAGTACAGGTACTGCCACGTTTATTAACTACGAAAAAGGAAGACTGGGGTGCAATCTCAGCCTGTAAACAAACGCAAGATGAAGACACTAGTGATTTCTATGCCCGATTCGAAAAATGTTTTGGTATAAATAGTGGAATAAAAGCAAGTAGCGAATCGTATCCACATCTGTTTGTGACAAAATTAGTTGAAAATTCCCTGCCCCAAGTTAAGAATAGAGTATTGAAATTCGAGAGTACCTGGCAAGGTAACACTCCGTCACAAATGTTACAAATGCTACAGTACCATCACAATAGAATTAGAGAGGAACAAGAACATGAACAAAGACGCATGAAAGACACGAAAATGAAAATGCTAGTTTCCCAGACAGTTCCAGCTGACGGTCATAAAAAGGGTATGACACAGTCCAGTGATTCAGCAGGGTCTGTAAAAGGGACATGCAACTATTGTAAACAGCCAGGTCATTATATACACGATTGTCCAGTCTTAAAACATAATATCGCCACAGGTATTACAAAAGAAAGACCACGGCCACTTAGACAGGATCAGAACCAACAAGGAGCCCCGCAGCATGCACAGTCCATGCCAGCTCCGCAACAGTCTATGCCAGCTCCACCACCGCAGCCTATTGCTGCCACACAAACAACGACACGACAGATGTACCAGACCGCACAGTATGACTATCCTGATTATCAACGATACTCATGAAACAGCCTAGAGAGGGAAGTTGGCTTACCCCTTATCGAGGTCCCTGTAGATCAAGAAGGACCTTATGTACACAGTGAACTATTAGGCCAAGATAGAAAATTTGTACTTGATACAGGGGCAAGCCGAACAACCATAAAACGTAGTGAAGTTCCAGGGGCACCCCTCTCAGGCTCACAGAATATTTCCCTTGGTTTTTCAGGAAAACCTATCATTAACGAAGTATCACAGCCTCTTCCACTTACGATTGGTCCCTTGACACGAACTACAGATTTATTGCTTACTAAATCATGTCCAGAAAACCTGTTAGGTATAAAAACATTGAAAGCTCTAGGAGCTATAATATGTTGTTCTCCGGAAGGAGTAAGATTGTTTTTACGTGATTTCAAAGGGCACTATGTGTCCCGAGACATGGATCACCGACTGCAGACTTTACCCACACATTTATGGGCACAAGGCCCTACAGATGTTGGTTGCATGAACATTACACCATATCGAGTCACACTAAAGACAGGAGTGGTACTACCACGAATGCGACAATACAAGTTACCCCCAGATGCTGTAGTGGCTTTACTGCAAATCCTTGACGAGCTTATTACCCAAGGAGTGGTTGTGGAAACCGACTCCAATGTATGTAATTCCCCGATAATTCCGATTCTTAAACAAACTGATCCAAAAGCCCCGCCAGTATATCGATTGGTTATTGATCTGCGCGAATTAAATAAATGTATTGTACCACAATACCCCGTAGTCCCAGACATTTCTTCATTACTGACAGCCATTGATTCCGAAGCAACATTCTTTACTGTAATTGATCTCAAAAATGCCTTTTTCAGCGTCCCAATAGATCCGGAAAGCCAATACTTGTTCGGATTTAGTTTAAATGGACGAACCTTTAAATTCACACGCGCACCTCAAGGATTCACAGAAAGCCCCAGCATCTATAGCCAAGCACTGAAACGAGAACTTGACAGTATCCACATGCCAGTCAACACTGCCCTGCTTCAATATGTCGATGATCTGCTGATCACCGCTAGAAGGGAACCTGAATGTGAAAAAGCCTCACTGACGGTTTTACAATTTTTGGCCGAAAAGGGGCACAAGGTGTCCCCTTCTAAGCTGCAATTCTGTGTCCAGCGAGTTGTTTACCTTGGGCACTCGCTGTCCAAGGAGGGAAGACAGCTTACGTCAGATCGCATCCAGTTAATTGCTAACATGCCAATACCCAAGACACAAAAGGAGGTACGGGCTTTTATAGGCCTCACTTCATATTGTAGGCAGTGGATCCCTCAGTATGCATTTCTAGCAAAACCACTCATTCAGTTGACAACACAGGAGGCAGCCACATCGACTGTCCTCCCTTGGACTCAGGAACATACACAAGCTTTTGAAAGCCTAAAGAAAGCTTTATGTCAAGCACCTGTTTTAGCAACACCATGTTACAATAAACATTTTACGCTCTTTGTTACAGAACGCGAAGGTACTGCCTTGTCAGTACTCACACAGGAACAAGCAGGATCACACAAACCATGTGCTTATTTTTCTAGTACATTAGATCCCGTAGCTCAGGCTCTGCCTGCGTGCCTGAAATCAGTGGCAGCGACAGCTTTAGCAATCAGACAAAGCGATGCCATAGTGTTAGGACATCCATTGACAGTACAAGTACCACACGCAGTAGAGGTTCTTGTGAACCGAACGCAAACACAACACTTGACTATAGCAAGACTTACCGGTTATGAATTGACATTGTTTCAGCCACACATAGAAATCAGACGTTGTAGTACATTGAATCCTGCCACACTTTTGCCAGTAAACGGAACAGACCCACTAGCACATGATTGTATTGAAGTTATTACTATCACGACGAAACCCAGACAAGACTTGACAGACGTCCCATTGTCAGATCCAGACCTGACGTTGTATGTAGATGGTTCATGTATGAGAACAAGTACAGGAGAGCTAGTGGCCGCGTATGCAGTCACAACAGACACTGAAGTCATTGAAACATATTGCATAAATACCTTGTCAGCTCAAGCAGCAGAGCTCATCGCTCTGACACAAGCCTGTATTCAAGCCACAAATAAGAAAGTCAACATATACACTGATTCACGTTATGCATTCGGAGTTGTACATGACTTCGGCGTGCTGTGGCGAGAGAGAGGTTATTTAACTTCTCACGGTGCCCACATTCAGCACGGACCCCTCATTCATGCCTTATTAGATGCAATACATCTACCCACTGCAATATCAATTATGAAATGTAAAGCTCATACGAAAGTTACTGATATCATTTCCCAAGGCAATGATCTAGCTGACAGAACAGCTAAACAGACTGCTCAAACTCACACATCTGACATGACAAAGACAATAGTTCCGACACCAACACATTGCATGACGGTTAAGGATCCCGCTCTTGACGTAATTGACATACAGACACATGCTACACCAGATGAAATAAAGAAATGGACTGAATTAGGAGGGATCCAAACGGATCAAGGATGGATGACGAAGGAAAAATCTGTATGGTTCCTTCCTGACTCTATGGTTCAAGTTATCATTAATACAATACATAGTCCAGCGCACCTAGGAGAAAAAGCTATGCTAGACAGCATTCAACACATTTGGTTCAACAAACATTTACGAGCAGCAGCTAAACAAAAAATTCGTACCTGTATGATCTGTTGTCAGTTTAACCCAGGTAAAAGCATTCCCGTAGAACAGGGTGGATTTCAGCCTCCTGATCACCCTTTTGAAGTCCTCCAGATGGATTATATCCAGATGGAACGATGTCGAGGATTCAAATATGTTCTTGTAGTTGTCTGTGCTCTTTCCCGTTGGACAGAAGCCTACCCGGTCTCAGATTACACTGCCCCGACTACTGCCAAACAGTTGGTTCGAGAATTCTTCCCACGGTACGGTTTACCACGTGTTGTCTACTCAGATAACGGCCAGCCGTTCTCATCTGAACTAATGAAACACGTTTCACTTTTGTTAGGCTATCAATGGAAATTTCACTGTGTCCGACACCCCGAGGCAGCAGGTCTCGTGGAACGACATAATCAAACTCTGAAAATTAGATTGTCCAAAATATGTAGAGAGAAAGGTGTCGATTGGGTAGTAGCCTTACCAGTTGCACTCTTTTACATGAGAATGGTAGCGCACTCTCGAACAGGGCTATCCCCTTATGAGGTGATCTTTGGCAGACCACCAAATATGTGGGGGACGCCTATACCACGCAAAATAACTGATGTTGACTGTAATATGCTGACAGATTACCTGGCTTCCTTGATGTCTGCACTACAATCTTGTCGTTCACAGGTAGCTGCAGCCTTTCCCGACAACACCGAGGTGAAACCCCATGACGTAGTTCCCGGGGACCTGGTGTTAGTGCGGAATTTTGACCGGAAGACTCAGCTGGATCCTAGGTGGAAATCGCCTCAACTTGTACTACTCACCACGAGGACAGCCGTGAAGATCGAAGGTCGCAAAGGATGGTTACATTCAAGTCATATCAAGAAATTTCATGGACTACCGTCTGATGTAAACGTTACACCTCGCGTGTCTTCACCGATTGACTCAAAGCTTCCTTTGGTTGAACAAAGCGATAAGGAACTATACAAACTAAAATTACGGTCTAGTAAGTCAGACAATTTGATTGTTTAAGTCCTCTCCAAGGTGAATCGGTCGAATTTGTCTCTGACATGTATCCCCTAGACCTGAATAGAGAAAGAAACCGAAAGATGCAGTTGAAAAAGCATGCGTACTGTAAATCACTGCGTAGTCATTGCACAGTGACGTTATTAATTTTGTTTTTCTTAAATCTTTTAATAATCGCTGCAAGTATATTGTTGCACATATATTATCCTATTTCTAAACATGTTTACAATGTTACTGCTGAACATTCTTTTAGTGAATTACCCCCGCATGAGTTGTCCTATAGATTTGCGCTGCGCAATAACACTTTTATTAGTATGTTACATCATTCCCATCAGACTAGCAATGCTACAAATTGTTGGATATGTGGCCGACTCCCTCCCTATCAGAACTATAAGGGAATTCTGCCTCTCTTTCCATATCCGTTCACACACAATGGCTCCTGTGGAGCATGGTTTAGTTTAATTAATTCCTTAGATTCAAACTCAGTAGCTTATCAAGACAATTGGGTATGGGGAAACCTGAACCTAGTTTTACTCAAAGTCTGCTACCCTGACAAGGAGGGACTTCCCAAAAGAACAGGAACTGATCTAGAAAATGAAGTATATGGATTAGGGAATTTCACGCTTAATCTCATGATCCTGAATGTTGAATCCGAAGCTGCACCAATTTTGCCCGCTATGTCAGTATTTCCAGTTAAAGGTGAATTGTGTGTAAGAATGAATGGTTCCATACATATGGGCCATAGTAGATGCACCACTGTAATAGAATTCAGTGATCAAGGCAAGTCTACATTTAGAGCTTCTCGCCATTCCTACTTCGTATGTGGTCAGACTGCATATATACGTTTGCCTCTAGATTGGGATGGTACCTGTTACATCGGATTCCTTTTGCCACCTGTTTTCCTAGCCCCTCCTGATTATCACAGAAATACTCATTTAGTACACAATAGAGAACGGAGAGATCTCCCAATTGTCGATTACACTGAGACGGCATGGGAAAAGTATACAGATTTCAATAAAGGTCTCTTTCCCTATATAGGTACAGTTACCAATAGTAAGCTGATACGTAGATTAACTAGGACTCTTGAAGCCGTAGTAAATGAAACTATTTCCGCCTTAGGCAACCTGACAGAGGAGCAGTCTGCGATGAGGATTGTTGTCCTTCAAAATCGTCTTGTCCTTGACGTCATCCTGGCTGATAGGGGCGGAGCTTGTAGGGTCATCGGATCAAGTTGCTGCGTATTCATTCCAGAAAATTCGCCATCTGTATATAAAGCCATAACTCGCCTTCATAAGATTGTAAGCCAGATACACCAGAATCCAGGCACCTGGACTTGGTCCGGTTGGTTTTGGAGTGTATTGTCAGCCTGGGGATGGAGGGTCCTATCCTTCCTAGGTATTGGCCTTCTCATACTATTCAGTTGCTGCTTATGCCTACAATGTGGACCAGCGATTTGTGGTCTGTGTGCCACATCATGTATTCCACCACCAAGATTTCATTCATCCCGGAAGAAGAAAGAAGAACAAATGATGCTATATGAACAGATCGACGGATTGATGAAGATTGATATCTCCTAAGGGCCAGTAGGGGACAAGGAGGGAATGTGGAAATATGGATTTTTGTGATCGGTTGTGTCCCCTATCTTGGACCCCAACGGTTTCATGTATAAATCACAAGTACATGTATGTTCCCTCCAGTTCCAGTTATGAAGACGCAAACACATGTGCGTCCACCGTCAACATGTCCTCTTTCAGATCCGCCATGAATGGGCCGGATATTCTATTCCTAAGTATGAAAGGCCACCGGCTTTATATGGTTCATTTATCCCATTTTACAGTCCAGGCGAGTAGGCCCTGATTCTGCCATTAAGCCTTTTCCTGCCTTCTGCCTCTGAAAGCTCCAGTCTGAGCTCGCATCTGTATCCATGAACTTTGTCCTACTCCCTGCGCGGCTAACGGTGCCTGACTCGGCCTGTCTGCCTGCCAAAAACTGTATTTCACCTTCAAAATTATCTGCTCCGCTCCTCATCCAATGCATTCCTGTCTAGTAGCTTAAGTAAACATTCTTCCAGCTACCGAGCAAAGGGCCCGGCTTCTCTGTCTTTATGCAAGTAATTCATAGCCCTGTTACTATGGAAGATTTCTGCCCTTGCATCTCATGTAGACACTTAGACGCTTGTACACGCACTCACAGTCAGTATAGAATAGATTTTGTTCGAGAGACCTTTCCTTTTGGATAACATAGTTCTTTAAACATAGGATGTTAGATATGATTTGGGATTAGGTTGACTTGACCCCCCAGACTTTTGTCTCCACATGTAGAGCTAAATGTCAAGTCCCCTTCACCCCCTAGTTGCACGTCAAATCACACGTCATGCTGCTGCGCGCGCATCTCTGCCAAGTATTTTTGCTGACATTGCGAAATTCTTTCATGGAACCACCCATTTGTGACATCATACCTAATGACGTTCTTTAGTTACGCCTAGTTACACCCATTTTAGTTACGCATGTATGTCTTTATCTCTGTTATCAACTGTTACGCCTCCTGCATCTGTTTCACTGTAATGCCTCTTCTATAAAAATGATTACCTGTCAATAATGTATTGCCCCTTCACTTCCTGATCCTCCGTGGTGATGGAATATGAAGCCCACAATTCGAATTGTTATTGGAATAAAGCCCGTTCCGAATCTCTAATACCACGGATTCTGCCTCTTATTTTACTGAGCTATTCTTATTAATTTTCCGCATCAAATTAAGTACCGGTAATTAAATTATTTACCACAATACGATGGTCCTATGACCCTACACTTCACACCCACATGTTTCAGCCCTTACTACTGGCCTATGTATTGGTCCTGGGCTTTCATCAGGGTGGGATGCAAAAAAGAAACTTCCCCAGAGACGTGAATGTGAGAGCTCATGCAATTAACAAGTGTCACATTACGACAGGAGGGTAAGTTTAATACCTGCTGTTGTTTTCTGTGAGGAATTTCCTGCAAAAGAAAGCGACAAAACACAGATACACATAAGATAGCAGATTCTGTTCCATGTGTGCTGTGAGGCCGGAATGTGACAAAAGGTGGCAAAAATTAATCACTGTTATCGTTCCCTGTGATCAACGTGTCGTGAACGTGTCTGGTACACTGTGGGGAGCACCAGGGCGTAAGTCTGGTGTTCCATATTGTTTATATCAGTGAGCACATTCATGGTTGGTCGCTCATCCATAAATTGTATGGGTGGATAATGCAATCAAAATTTAATTTCATTCATGCCATTTGTAATATTATTGCTGCTCAGTGTCACACACACATGCAGGGGAGTGGAGGGGAGAAAAAAAAGTTTTTTTTCATGATTTGTAATAGGCGGTATAAAAAGGCACTCACCCCTTGATAATAAGGGTGCTAGCTCCCTACGAGGAGCTTCGAGGGGGAGGCCTTATAACCACACTCTAAAGGTTGGGTAGACACAAAAACAAAACAAAGCGCAGAAAAGCCGGCGTTAGTGTTAAAAATAGAGCCAGACAGGAGACTGCCAGTTAAGTCCCCTTCGGACGAGCGAAGGATCTAAGATTGGAGTTCTGTTTCTCAAATAAAAAAAAAACAAGTACAATCCAGTAAAACAACTTATCCAGTAATGCTTTTATATGTCAGGCAAAATCTAAAGCTAACTTGCTCCATGCTTTTGCAAAAGGAACCAGTGGCAAAGACCTAATTTAAGTTTCCAGGGTTTGTTTGATAACAGATATTTTTCACGTTGCTAATGTTATCAACATCTTGTTCCATGTACGGCCACCAAAAATAATACTTTAGGGTTTGTTTTTAGTGGCAGTGGATACTAAGTGACCAGAATGTGAACACAACATTATTTTTGACCGTCCCCCGATTGGTGGAACAAATTTGCCCACCCTTAACAATACACCGGATTCAACAGGCATAGTTGCCAAAGAGTGGCATTGTCGTTTGATGCAGCCTGTCAGACCCGCCGAGTCCGGCAGAAACTCGGAACTTGGAAGCCCTGCTCAGCGCCTCATTTTTGCAGAGGAGAGGAACCCTGGCAAGGGGGGAAGATAAGCAGGGGGTGCGGTAGCGGGTACAGCGGGCTAGGACCCATTGTGTTCGGTAGAGACCCGGGTCTCCGAAGCAGCCTGACCAGCATCGGTGGCGGCTCGGGCTCCCCCACCCACCCCCCCTCCATATATATAGATAACCAGCGCATCAACCATCTAGAGATCTTGGCTAGCACATAATTCGATATTGATCTTTTGTGGTTGGAAAAGTAACGTCTGCGCCTCTACTTTTCTTAGGCACTATATTGTTTTTCCAGCCTATACTTTGTTTTTCATTTGTAAATAAAAACGGTATATTTATGCTGCCATCTGCAAAGTCTATATTCTAAACTGGAGAAGATAAGGAATATTCTTTAAAATTAAACCTCTTATTTAGGTGTTTTTGTTCACTGGGGTTCTAGTCCAGTAAATACGTTTGCTGACAATGACACAGCCTTCGATTGTATGTCTTTAAATGATAGTAACGAATATAAACTGTGAGGTGTAATTGATTATGACAAAAACATTACATTTTATTCAAGTGAAGGAGTGTGTCGGAAGAATAATCCAGGGTCTTGATTATTTAACCTTCTCTTTCCTAAAGGGAGCTATCACGCATTTGTGACAGGGTCTGATTTGTTGTAGTCGGGGTCAAAATGTTATGTTCACTCCGTGCATTTGTATACTGCTTCTACTTTAATTATATTTTTTGGCGCCTTCCTGTGAATGGAGAGCCATTGAGTGCAGCACCTCTCTGCAGTCACCCTCGTCTTTAGTGAGATCTTACGGTTAATGCTGAGTGGGGGCATCTCCGGGTCGACTCTGAGGAGGTGCACAACATAACTAGTGCAACAGCTCAATGCAGCACTTTCTCAGTCCTGCACGTGTCTTTGACCACAGAATGGGTCTCCCTTTTCAGTGTGAACTGGTTAGTGCTGCACGGACATCGCCGCTGAATAGTGGCAGCATTACATATTGATATGTGTTCTAATTCTATGTTAATGTCCAACTGCAATACTAACATGCTGTGACTGGGTGGGGAGGAGGGATGGACACGGGGAAGGGTACTTTTACTTCAAATAATTATCACACCTGGGGGCCATCACTTGCCTGTGTGAACAGGACTTTGCCTCAGAGTCCGTAAATCTTTTACGAGTGGACACTGCACCCTACAAATGGGTGAAAAGATGTCTTCCTGTTTTGTGCCATACAAATGAGTGTTTATGGTGAATGCACTCTAGTAGTATGTCTTGGGGTTTAGTGATAGTGCTTTATGACATGTTGAGGCTAGCTGTTATTTATTATAGCGCACGTTTTCACTTATAATTGCTTGGAGGAGCTGTTTGTATTTTTCATTTGTATGTGTTTTTCTGCAACAAAAATATACATCGTCTTAAGTGTTTAAGGTCCCCAGGCTGGTGCGGACATAGCAAACCCATGCCCCAACACAAACTCCACAATGCACACAAACTTGTATTTGCAGCTTCCACCCACATTGATAACTAGGTCGGTTGTTGTTACGGTATAAAGGTGTAGTGGAAAGAGAACGTTTAATCGGTTTCTTAATTTAAAAAAAGACGAATAAATATCTCCGGAGAGATGAAATTTAAACAAAGAATCTTGAAAGATCTTTTTGCTTGAGCTGCCTTTTACGCACACTTGGTTTGTTGCTAGATGGAGGGCGGGGGGGCAAGGATGACACAAAAATAACGTGAAACCAAGGAGCCCTGGCGGGCACATAGTCACGTAACACACTTGCCATGAGGTAATAAAAACGGAAGAGATCCAACAGGGCCGGGCGAGAAGGGAGGGGGGAATGCCAGCAACAGAGGAGCCCGCGAAAGTGAAAGTGATCGTGATTACGATCGCTACGGAGGAAAGACACATGGCGCTGCGCGTGTGCACGTTCACGTGCACTGTAGCTTTAGGCCACGGCAGCACTTTGAAAAGCCCAGATATAAAATGTCTCTTTCGAGCCTTTGGCTCGCGAGACCTAAAAAGGAGGCAACATAAGAAACATACAAGGCAAAATGATTCTACTAGTTGGGAGAGGTAAAAGCTAGGTAAATAATAGTGATTGGAAACAACAGGTGGCTAAGCTACATACTTGCACTTCAAAATCAACCTTATTGGGTAGGAAGTGAGTTCTAAGTATCACAAACAAGAAAAATGTAGTCCTTGGTGGTGCTCACAAGGGTGTGAATCACTGCACTGTATAACAGTACAGACAACTTGAAAGAAAAGCACTGAAGCACACACTCTACTGTTTCCCTGAAAACCTTAATAAGCCAAGGCACAAATGATCAGTTGAGCCAAATTCTTCTGTTTATTCGTTACAAACTTCTGTGCTTGGCTTGTCATCATCAATAGAGATCTTTAGTGGCTTGTGGTCATTCTGTATATTCTAGTTTGGTAATCCTACTTAGACAACATAGCAGTTGTCCGTGCTCGTCAACTGAATGGCTCTAGAAAATCCAATCTAGTAAACATGCTGCAGAAATGCTAGGATCTTTCTCAAAACAAGAAATACAAAATATTGTTTTTTGGCAACGGCTGCGAAATGATAACCAAATTAAAGTTCCAAGTCAAAATACTTCTGTGGGAGTTTTTACTTCTTTAGTGGGAGGCAGCATGGCACCTAATATCACCAGACATTCAGAAGAAAAGCTTTGTCATAGAGATTGCCTATGAGTTTTGTTTCTTTGCCACCGTCTGACAATAAGAAGTGACGGTATTAAACACATTTTCAGGTGATTCGGGTCCATCTCTCGATGCTGATGATTATTGATTTGTTGGTCTCATAGGGTGCTGAAAGGTTAAGAAGAATTGGAATTTCAAATCAAATCAAATCCATTCTAAATTGAATAATCTCTCCTTTTGATCTTGCTCAAAAAGGTACGAGTCAAAATGGCTACGTAGTTTGCGGATTGGGGAGTGTTTTTTCATCACTGAGTGATTATAGTATGTGTAAATATTAGGGTCACTGATTCTTGGAGAAAACCATTTATGTTGCCTGTTAATAGTGACAGTAGTATTTTATTGTGTTAGCAGTTGAGAAGGATTCAGCTATAATGTTGAATACTTTCAAATTACCTGCTATTCTACTCATTTGTTCAGTAGTTAAGACTAGAGAAGAAGAGAAAAATAAAGGAATTTGAGAATGTCGATCGAGGTATTAGGTGATGTTTGTAATGTCTCTGCAATTTCCACATATATCCTCAGGACTCTGATAAAAAATAACAGAAAATTCTTATGGTTCTTGCCCTTTAACTTCTTGGAACATCAGAAAATAGTATAGCTTGCTATGTGGCATGATTGAGTCAGATACAAAGTGGTATTTTCTTGCTTTCTGGATAGCTCTGTAATTTTCACTCACATAGACATTTCAGTTTTCTATCAGATGCCATTCCAATTTCTCACAAATTTTCTATACTGCCTTTTCAGATCAGCCAAAAAAAGCTGAACCACTTGCTGACCATCTTTTCATTTCAGCAACCTATTTTATTTAACACAGAGCCCCTATTTCAAGTGTTCGGAATTTGTTTTGCTGGTGTCAAAGATTGGACACAGCAAAGGTCTATTGTTTTAGCTCCTTAATTGTTTGAGGAAATAACTTCTTCCAGTACCTACAGTGCTACCCTGCACATAACAGTATATGTGAAACGTGTTATTTATGGATGTATGACGTTACAACGCACACTATTACAACGCATGCACTTACAACGCATTTTTTACAACGCATAATCCATTACAACGCATGACATTACAACGCATGACACTACAACGCATTTTTAAAAAATACCTTTACAACGCACTACCATTACAACGCATACTACCTTTACAACGCATACCATTACAACGCATAATATTAAATTACATTTAAGGTAAGTATTAGATAGTATAGGGGTAAAAATTACTATTCTAACTCCAGGGGGTGCAACAGTAGGGTAAGTGTTGGATAGTGTAGGGGTAAAAATTACTATTCTAACTCCAGGGGGTGCAACAGTAGGGTAAGTGTTGGATAGTGTAGGGGTAAAAATTACTATTCTAACTCCAGGGGGTGCAACAGTAGGGTAAGTGTTGGATAGTGTAGGGGTAAAAATTACTATTCTAACTCCAGGGGGTGCAACAGTAGGGTAAGTGTTGGATAGTGTAGGGGTAAAAATTACTATTCTAACTCCAGGGGGTGCAACAGTAGGGAAAGTGTTGGATAGTATAGGGGTAAAAATTACTATTCTAACTCCAGGGGGTGCATCAGTAGGGTAAGTGTTGGATAGTATAGAGGTAAAAATTACTATTCTAACTCCAGGGGGTGCATCAGTAGGGTAAGTGTTGGATAGTATAGGGGTAAAAATTACTATTCTAACTCCAGGGGGTGCATCAGTAGGGTAAGTGTTGGATAGCATAGGGCTAAAAATTACTATTCTAACTCCAGGGGGTGCATCAGTAGGGTAAGTGTTGGATAGCATAGGGGTAAAAATTACTATTCTAACTCCAGGGGGTGCATCAGTAGGGTAAGTGTTGGATAGTATAGGGGTAAAAATTACTATTCTAACTCCAGGGGGTGCATCAGTAGGGTAAGTGTTGGATAGTATAGTGTAATATTATGCGTTGTAATGGTATGCGTTGTAATGGTAGTATGCTTTGTAATGGAATGCGTTGTAAAGGTAGTTTTTAAAAATGCGTTGTAGTGTCATGCGTTGTAATATCATGCGTTGTAATGGATTATACGTTGTGAAAAATGCGTTGTAATGGTAGTGTGTTGTAAAAGTTGCGTTGTAAAGGTTGTTCCCCGTTATTTATCTCCTTAAGAGGATCACGGTTAAAAAGTAAAACCTACAAAAGACATAAACTTCCTTTGAATCCAACTGATTTCACTTTTATTGGCATATCTCAGCTCCAAAATGTGTCAAAAGAAAACCTAACTCTGGTGCATTTATGGTTGGTGATCACTGCAGGGGGTGAGCCCCAAGCAGGAATCCACCCACTAAGCAACAGATGAAGTGAAGTTGAGCCCCCCAGGCAATAGTAAGTGCTCTTACCACCTAAAAAAGAAATGGTCTTTCTGTCTCCCTGAGGTACCCTCGGAGGGCAAATGGAATTCATATCTCCAATCATCCCCCTGGGGAGGCAGATAGTGCATTAGATACTGAAGATTATATTGGAGAAACAAAGACATGAGGGTCGTCTGTCCTGGAAACACCCCAAGTTAACCCAAAAAGTCTTTCTGCACAATTGAAAGACAGATTTGTGGATCTGCCCCAAGTACGGCAGAATTTTACGGCTATTATTTTAGAAAAAGAAGCAGTGAGAGCCATATTTCCAACTTATAGTGCACCCAACAAACTGTATTCCCCCGTCGATAGAGTGGAAAGGTCACTATATACTAGGAAAAATGGTTAAAAAAAGAGTTGGTGTAGCTACCCAGACATTGACCTGTGCCTGAAGTCCATAACAGCCCCAATAGACTTTCTACCCCCTTCTTGGGGGCAGATTTGGTGGGGGTTATCCTAATCTACCCACACAGAGTGGAGCAAAAAGGCCACTACATGCATGCATGTTTTTTAAATTTGAAAACCATACCCCTCCAGACTTCCTTGAGAATCATCAGAGAACGTGAACGCCAACGCCAATGCCGCATAGGCCGGGAGGCTCGCAGCAGTTCACAGCTCAGTCACAGACCACAGACCGCGGACCATTGCCTCACCTTGCTTCGCGGTTACAAACCCATCAATCCATTAACCCGGCCCCCAATCCGCTTACCATTGGCGTAATTTGGCGGGGGGAGATAGGCGGCAGAGAGCAGCAAGTGGAGACATCAAGGGGGCATTGGGTTGCTTGGAGACCTGCGACTTCGGCTCCCTAGTCCCCCAGTGCTGACTTCAGTGCTGTTGCTGCCGGGGGTCTGCTGGTGCGGGCCTGTTTTGCTGCTGCGTTTGCGGTCTTCGATATACGCCGTTCTTTGTCTGGAGCTTTGTGAGGCCAGACTTGGCTTTAGCCCCAGGAACTCGAGTTAACACAGGCTGCTGCACACATCAGAGGTGTGAGATGTGCAGCGTATTGCGCAAGGAGGAGTCACAGAAGCCACTGGAGCTGTGGGTTCCCACCTACAAGTTGCGGGTTGCGGGTGTGTGACACGTCTAGGCCCGTTTATGTCAGGGGGCAAACCCGGTCCTTCCAGCCCTAGCTCCAGCCCCGCAATAACCTGCCGCAAACTCCCATCGCAAATTCCTTCAGCATCCCTTGGAAGGTGTGCGAGAGTGCTGACCCGGACTCTGGAGTGGAACAGAGCAAGTGTTCAATTGACAACACGCTCAGGCAGGACTTCACGGAAAGAAAGGTGCATAGCAAAGTGTATTCCTCATGTGGGTGAGTGCAGACCCTCTAGAGGGTGGCCATAGAGAGTTTGCCTCAGGTGGAGGTGGCCCAGGCAGTACAGGGTGCAGCTTTTGTTCGCCTGTAATGCCCTGCTCACTTGGCTGTGAACATAATACTGATTTTAACTCTGATGCCACCCGCTCATCCCTACGCTGCTCTACCTGTTTTGGCCAGGATTAACGCTGGAGGAGGGAGCTGTGGAAGTTTTAGAATTCAGTTCATCTGGGTTGACTCCAACTAAAGGGTCCTGGGGGGGATCAACAGAAGAATATTTAAACAGCAACTTTTCAGAATCAGCAAATCCTGGATGGACTGAGAAATACAGCTTTACATATGTTATGCACAGCATTTTCTACAAGAGCTAAACCTTACGTACCTTCTGTGATAGCTGAAGCAATTATGGCAATAACGAGGTAATTCAGACAATTAGGTTAATGGAACCCATGAGGAGGATAAAAGAATAAGACGATGACTTAAGAGCACTTTTGAAGCAGGTGCATAGTCCCTGGCCTGAAGTGCTCCAGCTCAGGCCTTAAAGCAGTGTAATCAAAGGGGTATTGAAAGGCGGTTTATCCAGCCAGCAAAATGCGCTCAGGCTGTAGCAGGGGGTGAAATACCGATGGTACAAAGAAAAAGAAAGGGTCATAAGACAACCAGCGTCAAACTCACAAGGGAAGGGGAAGATATCAATTAATTTGCATGCACAAGCAAAGAGGCTTAGACTCCAGCCTCCATTGTGTGCACTGTAATTCCTGGTTTAACCCTGTTTCAGAACTCAATGTTTGCAACATGGCCCAGGATTCCGAAACTTCCTCCAAAATTCACCTTTATGAAGGATGAAGGCGTTGCTCTATTCCCTACAAAAGAGGAGGTTAAAGAGGTTCTTCCTGCGCTGCTTCCCCCTCTAACACCTAGTACAGTATGACCTAGGATGCTTCTTATAGATCCGGATGAACCAGTCCTCAGCCCTCAAGTCTCTCAACAAGCTCAACTTTTCTGCTTTAATTCAACCTCGACCTTGAAAATCTCGGCTAACAAACAGCAACCAAAGAGGCCGTCACAGTCACCAGTTTCGCCATCGCAAGGGCAGGAGGCACAGTCGATAGACTGGTCCAGTTTTTTGGCAAACTTTAGTGGGCATAACTCCAGTAACAACATACAGCGAAATAATCAAACAATAACACAACCGCCTAATCCAAAGAAGAAAGGGTATGATCCCCTGGAATTGGGAACCTCCAAAAAAGGCGGAAATAGTCAATCAGTGGATCAAGCCCCGCAGCGGGTCTCATCGTCTTCCTTAACCTCCAGCCCTTCACTTCAAACCCGCACTAACACCTTAGAAAATAATCAGCCGGTCCCTGTATCCACGACAGTCGGTCCTCACCTAAACATGGGGACCTGGGAGCAACTGCTCAGCACATTAGACACAACCGCCAAAGAATTACAATATCAATCGAAAAAGTTTGATATCCAAATATCACTGCTTGAGACATTAGCTCAGTACATTACAACTATAGAGTCGCGCTTTGACAGGCTTAATTCAACTATAAGAAGCTTACTCCTAATGCAGGGTGCCCATCTGTTACATCATCCGTAAATAATAAAGACCGATTGTGTGCTATCCTCATGGCAAAACTGACCGCTTTACCTTCAATAGTAGGTGACCTATTACAGGAAGTCAAATTGACCAGGAAGGAGCAATCTCAGAACAAAATCCCCCTATCATTTTCTCAATCTAGGGCTTTAAATATCACAGACCACAAAGGTCAGTCAGTACCGGGTCAGCTAGACAAACCTAAAAATCTCACAACTGTCAGCAACCTAACCTCCTGGAAGAACACTGTGGTCATAAATGCAGAGATTCATCCGGCACCCGGGAAAGCGGAACCCGCAATTATGGTAAATAACGTCCCCTTGAGTCAAGAAGAAAATAACATCCTAGACATGAAAACAGCACCATACGTCTCTGCATCCCAGGATATCAAGCCTTCAAAAGCTCCAATTCCTTTGTCTAAAAGAAACAAGAAGCGGTTAAAGAAACAGAATAAAAAACAACTTCAATTACAGCAGAAATCAAGACAGGCAACATTATTGGACACATACTTTTGCCTCAATCAACAGAGGTCATCTAAAAATCAACAGGGAATAGAAAGGTTTGACCAGGTGATCCCAGTCCCTAGTATTACCACTGAGATTTGTAAAACCACCCAAGAAACAGATAAACAGAAGTGGTGCTCAATAAATGAATCACCCAATAAATTGGTTCAGGAACGGTCAGTAGATAGGATCTTATATCAAATAATACATGGAACATTGGTGTCAGGCATGGGGAAGTCTCAAAAATATAAGGATGACAGGCCACAGCAAGGCCCAGGCCTCTTCCAAGTTGGCAGGTGACGAAACTGCAGTAAAAGTTTAATCTCCACTAGTGCGCAGCAAACAAACAGTAATAAAAGAGAGTTAACGCCCCAACATCTGTCTAGGCACAAAACGTAAGTATTCCAAATATAACAACAACAAATGAAAACGAAAATGTAAGCCTCGGCATACAACAACATTTGGATGAACCTAATGATCAGACATGTACAACAACATGGCGACTGGAGGCTACATTATGCATATTTCTTTAAATACAGTCCCAAGAAGCCGCATACATCATAAAGGAAAATGGTTCCAGAATAGAACGTTAACCATAGATAAAAGGCATGAGACCATAACAATCTGCCTCTTTTAAATGCGGCTCCAAGCAGATAAGTTAATTAACTTTTTCTTCTTTCCAACCTTGTAATATTAACTAAGTGATTCCTTCTTAATAACTTTTCACAAATTTGTATAATCGCAGGGCTAGCTCCCCCTCCCCCCTCTCTTTTCCCTCCTTGTCAAACTGATCTCCAATTTTTGGAGATTAGCCCCTGACCCACTTTCCTCTACCCGTTTTCCTTTCCTTATCACCGTATTTTACATTAGCTCATGTCTTTTACTGTTCGTTTCTGCGTTTGCTTGATAATACTCACCCAATTCTAAACAGAGCCCCGCCTTCTGACTCGACGGGGGAGAGATCTGCATCATATTGGCACCTCTCCCCCATGCCATTTCTAATTAACTTCATTCCCAAAACGCTTGAGCCAACCTGTCTCGAGCACTTCTCCTCCGTTTTTCGGAGCACTCGCTACCAAATTAAAGGAAAATACCTTGGCAACAGGCACAACGCGCCGTTACGTTGCCAAGGTGCTTTCTTCCATTCCCAACAAATCGAGGCTGATTCCCATGACAACGAGCTCCAGCTGATCGGACCTGCGAGCATATTGACGGTTGCTCGCCTTCCCGATCAGCTGACAGTGAATTACTCCCTCGTTTTACGCTCCTTCTTAGCCCTAAAATATCTCGTTCACCTCTAATGTATTTTTGGTGCCTATCCTTGCAATTAACTAGTTTAGCTCGATCGCTCCAACTCTGGCCACCCATACTACCTGTTAGACCTGGCACCTTGGCGTGAGTCTCCCTCCCTCTTTTTGTCGCTGTGCCTCATGTGATTTTATGGTGTTGGCCGCTCAGCGCGCTGTGCCACTGCCAACCAGTGTCGCGGTGCGAGTGCTCCCTTTGTAAATTGTATGTGTTGGTTGGATTCCATGATTGGATTGTTTGATTTACTATCAGACCCCAGTAAAGTGCGCCAGGAGCGCCAGGGCATGTAAATGCAAACACCGCTGGTGGGCTTGCAGCACGGGTTGTGCCACCCACAGAAGCGGCCGGTAAAAGATGTCTAAGGTCTGCCACCGCAGAACCTGCGTGCAGTCTGGTACTGACACGCCGACCGACAAGTGCCCACACTTGCCGGTCCCCGAAACCTTCCCTTGGCTGCATATTAGTCACCCCTCTGGTAGGCCCACGGGCAGGGTGCATTGTGAGCCTGAGGTAGGACAAGCCTAGATGCGTGGCCTGTCCTGGTAGTGAACGGCCGCCATTTTGCTGTTCACTACTGTAAGGCTACCCTGTTCCCATAGGCCAGTATGGGCGGCCTGGATTATTACACCCTATGATCCTAACCGACCCAGGGAACATGGTAGGAGATCGAGTTTAGTATGCCTGAACTCGGAATGATAAGGTACATCTTTTCGCAAGGTTTATTTTAATATTCCGGGTTTGCAAATGTCACTTTTTAGAAAGTTGGCCTTTGCTTGCCTAACCATCTCAGCCGCCTCTGCGTGATGTGTATCTGATGTCTGGCTGGTGTGAGTGACAGGGCTGGGGGAACCCAGATGGGCAGGGCTAGGTAGCCTGGTATGAATAGGACGATCGACAGGTAGATGGGTGGGAGGAGTGCTCCTAGGCTCTGAATAGGACAGTGCTCCGCTACCTCGATGCCGGCTCCACCCCCTGTGGAGCGTCTGATGACTCTGCCCTGCACTCTGAAAGAAGAAGCCTGCATCACGTAAACAAAGTGCTCAGAAACCGGACTGAACTAGGCAAGGGCCCCCCTGGCCTGGGAGAACAAAAGATTTGTGGTATAAATGGAGGAGCCCTGCTCCTAAGAAACTAGATCCGCTTTTGACCAAGAAGAATCTCTGCCTGAGGAGAAGGCACCGGGGAAGCTGTAGGAGGAAGACTGTCCCTATCCTGGGGGATTGGCCTGCAGTGGTGACCTTGCTGCCAAAGGGGAGAAGAGAAACTGTTGCTGAAGACTTTGCTTTATTTTTATTTTCAAGACTTGTGCTTTTCCAAAACGATCTCCAAGGGCTTGGAACTGAGCTTGCCCCCTGAACAGAGCCCCAGGACCATTGGGCTCTACCTGATCTTCACTCGCCTGCTGCTAGACCGTGGTGTCCTTTCCCTCGCCGGAGCTGTGACCCTCGTGCCGCAGTCCCTCCCTGAGCCGTGACCAGGACTGCTTAGCCGCCCCCGCCTTGGGAAGAGCCTCGCTCGATCGGAGCCGCTCCCCCTACGCTGTGTTGGGCTGCCCTGTCACCTCGCTCGCTGGAGGCTCGCTGTGCACCTTCACCCTCCCGCCGGAATCGGCGTTTGTGAGCATCTCCCAGCCTCGGACGGCCCGGACGCATCGGCGTGCCCGGCCGCCCCGCTTTGTTCACCCGCCACCTGCAACACCCGCTCTGGTCGTGAGCCTGAAGATCAGACCCCCATCGTAAAGTGTGGGAGCCCCGGACGCCGCCTCGCTCTTCTGCCGAAGAGCCGCTGAAATCCCGCCCCCACCTTTGCGTCAAGAGACAAGGTACTGTACTTACAACTCCGACCACGAACTCACATCGGATCCAGGGTCCGCAACGTTCTGATTTCCCTGTCATCTGCCGTGTGCTTCCCGGTCGCCGCTTCAGCCGAAGGGTGCTGAGGCCTACAGTCACCTTGTGCCCGCCTAAAGAACTTTTCGTACAAAGAGAACTTTACCGTATTCCTACGAATTGTGGCCCCATCAGGTCAACGTTACTGGGCCTTGTATTTAACTCTGCTGAAACTACATAAAAGCTTATTTTTATATACTACCGGATTGGTGTCCATTTGTGGTGCATGCAAGGGGTTTACTGTATGTGTAACTGCATTTGCTTAACCGTGTACGCCTGAGACTTAGCCTAGACTGCTCGCGCCACGCACCTAGAGGGTGAGCAGGGGTTATTCTGAGGAGTCATCCTTCGCCCTGACAAGAAGTAAAGGGTCCCTGCTTGTTGTGGGTTCACACCTGCGTCAACCAGAGCCCCCTCATTTCTAACATTGGTGGCAGCGGTGAGGATTTACGGATTTGCATTTGTGGTTTGCGTATAGTGAATCACTGATCGCCACGTAGTGAGAGCAGACCAGTAACACAGCCACAAGGCTAGCATTGTTTTTGTTTTGACAAGAATCTCCGTTGTTAGAGCCATGCCTGGTTCACTTTCCGCCGGAAGGGCGGCTTCCGTAATCTCTGGATTTGAAGACATAGATTGGGAGGAAGGCGCACTTCATGATCGTACCAATGAAGACTTGAAAGGTCTTTGCTCCAAGTTCAGGATTGCCCAAACTGGATTGAAAAAGAAGGAGCAACTCGTAAAGGCGCTGAGGGCCTGGTATGAGTCAAAGGCACCAGAGAATCAGGTGGAAGTGGTTCCACCAGAAAGTGTCCATGAGTTCGGCAGATGCCTGTCGCCAGAGGAGTTGGCGGACAGGGCAGCAACCCGGGCACACGAGGTGGAAATGGCGAAACTTCATGGGCAGATGGATATGGAAAAACAAAGATTAGCCATGGAAGAAAAGAAACTACAATTAGAGCATGACATGAAGCTGAGGGAGCTGGAGCTGAAAGCCAAAAGTTTGGAGCTTAATCCCTCTGGTGGCAGCACACCGCCAGGATCGGCGGAACCAAGAGTTTATATTCCTAAGGATGTAGTGAAGGAGTTCTTCAGGAATGACGACATCGGGCAGTGGTTCAGAGCCTACGAGGTAGCCATGTCTTCCCACCGGGTCCCTGAGAAAGATTGGGGAGCGGGGTTGTGGGGAAGGTTCCTGAGTGAGGGGCGGGACACACTGCTAGACTTACCTGTTGATGTTCGTAATTCTTATCCCCATATGAAGGAAGCATTGATGACTAGGTATGGGTTGACCCCTGAGTTATATAGACAGAGGTTCAGGGGTTGCGCTAAGATTCCCAATAGTACGTATGTGGAGTATGTGACGTTCTTTTGCAGAGCGCTGGATGGTTGGGTGAAGGGTAGTAAGGTGAATGATTATCAAGGGCTTCTTGATCTAATGGCATGGGAGCACTTGTCCAGTAATTGTTTTCCTGAGCTGCGCCAGCACCTGATCGATAGTAAGCTGACTAACCCGAGGAAGCTTGCTGAGGAGGCGGACCGCTGGGTCAGTACCAGGGTCCACAAGGGTACCGTGGGAGATTCCGCCAAAGGTGGGCAGGGTCCCCAGCAGAAGAGTGGGGGGGACAGGGGTAAACAGAAGCAGTTCCAGAAAGGGCCCCAAAATAATCCCCAAGGGAACCAAGGGAAGGGTTCTCAGCCTCCCCCACCCCCGAAACCGACCGGGGCCCCGACAGGTCCTCCTGTTCAGAAGGGGCCCGTAAGATGTTACAGGTGTAACAATTTGGGGCATTTTGCCTCTGATGTGAAGTGTCCGATGTATGGTAAACCAGCACCCACTGGTGCTCCACCCCGGCAGGTGACTAGTGTAGCCTTGGGGGAGGAGAGGGATGTCCAAGGTGGGTGGGGTCCCGCAGAGATGTCCCTGGTCTCGCTAGGAGACCGTGAGGTGGTCCCTCCAACCCAGCTGCCTGAGAACACTAAGAAGTACAGGCAGTGGGTGACCATAAATGGCCATAGGGTGGAAGCTCTTAGAGACACAGGAGCCAGTGTGACAGCTGTCAGGTGTCACCTGGTGTCTCAGGAGCAGGTGGTCCCCAATGCATTCTATCCCGTTGTTGCCGCTGACAACACAGAGAGACACTGCAAGGTGGCTCAGGTTCCCTTCGAGTGGGGGGGGGTCTCTGGTACTCTTCAGGTAGCTGTGAGGCCCGCCATGCCTGTAGACTGTTTGTTAGGGAACGATTTGGAGAGCTCACCTTGGGCTCAGGTGGAGCGGAGCGCTCACCTGGAGATGTTGGGTATGCCGGATTGGGCGTGTGTCACCACACGGTCCATGGCAGCCAGTAAAGGTACTCGAGAGATCCTGGAGCCTGAGAGGGAGGCCCAGGAACAGGCCTCAGAGAGAAGGAGCAAGGGGCGCGGGAAGCCGGCCCCTGAAGTTCCCACGGTCCAGGAGGAGGCAGACCTTGAGGGGGATGCCCTGGAGCCTACAGGGGAACAGATAGCTGAACTGGGAGACCTACCGGAGCTGACCCATTGGCAGCAGGAAGGGGGTCCCACCAGGGAGGACTTTTGTAAGGCACAGAAGGAGTGCCCTTCTCTCGTGGGTATGCGGCAGCAGGCTGCAGCCCAGGCCGCAGGTGATCAGTCAGGATCGCATTTCATTTACTGGGAGAACGACCTCCTGTATACAGAGCCTAAGGTTGCTGAGCCTGGGTCAGCCCGTGCGCTGGTGGTACCCCAGGACTTCAGAGCCTTCCTACTGGGGCTGGCTCACGATGTGCCATTGGCAGGGCATTTGGGGCAGGACAAGACCTTCGAAAGGCTTGTCACCCACTTTTATTGGCCTCAAATGCGCAGGAGTTCGGATACTCACTGCAGGACATGCCAGACTTGCCAGGCAAGTGGAAAGAGTGGGAGGAAGCAGAAGGCTCCACTCCAGCCATTCCCTGTGGTCGGTACCCCGTTCCAGCGAGTGGGGATTGACATTGTAGGGCCACTGGACCCCAAGACAGCGATGGGCAATAGGTTCATCCTGGTCCTGGTGGACCATGCCACCCGGTACCCGGAAGCCATTCCTCTGAGGACAGTGACGGCCCCCGTGGTGGGACGTGCACTGATGGGAATTTTCTCCCGAGTGGGGTTCCCTCTAGAGGTGGTGTCTGACCGAGGTACCAATTTCATGTCCAAGTACATGAAATCTCTTTGGCAAGAGTGTGGTGTAACCTACAAGTTCACCACACCTTACCACCCCCAAGGAAACGGGTTGGTTGAGAGATTCAACCGAACCCTCAAAGGCATGATAATGGGCCTGGAAGGACCCATGAGGCGCAAGTGGGACGTCCTCTTACCATGCCTTCTCTTCGCTTACCGCGAGGTGCCACAAAAGTCTCTGGGGTTCAGTCCCTTTGAGCTTCTGTATGGTCACCCCGTCAGAGGACCTCTAAGTCTGGTCAAGGAAGGCTGGGAGCAATCTCCCAGGAAACCTCCCCAGAATGTATATAGCTACATGCTGGCCTTCAGGAATCAGACTAGGCGTTTCAGGCAACTTGCTGAGGCAAATCTGGAAGCCAGCCAGGAGGAGATGAAGCGGTGGTACGACCAGAATGCCACTCTGGTAGAGCTTCAGCCTGGGCAGAAAGTATGGGTCTTGGCCCCCGTGGAGCCGTGTGCGCTCCAGGATAAGTGGACCGGTCCCTTTGAGGTGGTGGAGCGAAAGAGTCCTGTTACCTACGTGGTGGACCTGAAGACTCCCAGGAACCCCTTACGGGTCCTACATGTCAACCGCCTCAAGCCCCACTTGGAGAGGTCCCAAGTGGGCATGCTCTTGGCCACAGATGCGGGGATGGAAGAGGAGACAGAACCTCTTCCGGACCTCCTGTCAGCCAAGGAGCACGATGGGTCAGTGGACGGTGTCATCCTCTCTTCCACCCTGACCCCGGAGCAACAGAGTGATTGTCGCCAGTTGCTGGGACAATTTTCTGACCTGTTTTCCCTGGTCCCTGGTGTCACTGATTGGTGCGTCCATGATGTGGACACTGGGGATAGCCCACCCGTACGGCACAAGGCCTACAGGGTGACTGACAGGGTGAGGACATGCATCAAGGAGGAGGTCTCCAAGATGTTTGCACTCGGGGTCATTGAGTCTTCTAGCAGTCCTTGGGCCAGCCCCGTGGTCTTGGTCCCAAAGGCTGCAGCGCCGGGAGCCACACCCGAACTCCGGTTCTGTGTGGACTACAGAGGACTCAATTCAGTCACTAGGACTGACGCACACCCCATCCCCAGAGCTGATGAGCTCATCGATCGGCTAGGGGCTGCCAACTACCTCAGCACGTTTGATCTAACGTCTGGGTATTGGCAGATCGCCTTGACCGAGGGGGCCAAAGAGAGGTCAGCATTTTCCACCCCAGATGGGCACTACCAGTTCCGGGTTATGCCATTTGGGATGAAGAATGCCCCTGCCACCTTCCAGAGATTGGTCAACCAGGTGTTGGCTGGGCTGGAGTCGTTCAGTGCAGCCTACCTGGATGACATCGCCGTGTTCAGCTCCACGTGGGAGGAACACTTGCGACACCTCTGGGAAGGGTTGATGGCGCTGCGGAAGGCAGGCCTCACGATCAAGGCGAGTAAGTGCCAGATCGGGCAGGGTTCCGTGGTGTACTTGGGACACCAAGTGGGGAGTGGCCAGGTGGCACCCCTTCAGCCCAAGATAGAAACCATCCTGAATTGGGAGGCGCCCAAAACCCAGACGGAGGTGAGAGCCTTCCTAGGTCTCACCGGGTACTACAGGAGGTTTGTCAAGGGGTATGGCAACATGGTTGCCCCCTTGACCGCGCTGACTTCGAAGAAGCAGCCCAGGAAGGTGATCTGGACTGACACCTGTCAGAGAGCTTTTGAGGCCTTGAAAACTGCTATGTGCACGGCGCCCGTGCTCTTGGCTCCCAACTTCTCCAAAGAGTTTATCGTTCAGACAGACGCTTCAGAGCATGGTGTGGGGGCTGTTCTTTCACAGATTAATGAGGAGGGCCTAGATCAACCCGTAGCCTTTATTAGCAGGAGGTTACTTCCACGGGAACAGAGATGGAGTGCTATTGAGCGTGAGGCATTTGCTGTGGTCTGGGCGCTGAAGAAGCTAAGACCCTACTTGTTTGGGTCTCACTTCCGGGTTCAGACGGACCACAGGCCCCTCAGATGGTTGATGCATATGAGGGGTGAAAATCCGAAGCTGTTGAGGTGGTCCATTTCCCTACAGGGGATGGATTTCACGGTGGAACATCGCCCTGGTACAGATCACGCCAATGCTGACGGTCTGTCCAGATTTTTCCGCCTTAGTGGTGAGGAACTCCCTGGGGTAGGGTAGTTCTCCCCACCTTTCAGCTGGAGGGGACACGTGTTAGACCTGGCACCTTGGCGTGAGTCTCCCTCCCTCTTTTTGTCGCTGTGCCTCATGTGATTTTATGGTGTTGGCCGCTCAGCGCGCTGTGCCACTGCCAACCAGTGTCGCGGTGCGAGTGCTCCCTTTGTAAATTGTATGTGTTGGTTGGATTCCATGATTGGATTGTTTGATTTACTATCAGACCCCAGTAAAGTGCGCCAGGAGCGCCAGGGCATGTAAATGCAAACACCGCTGGTGGGCTTGCAGCACGGGTTGTGCCACCCACAGAAGCGGCCGGTAAAAGATGTCTAAGGTCTGCCACCGCAGAACCTGCGTGCAGTCTGGTACTGACACGCCGACCGACAAGTGCCCACACTTGCCGGTCCCCGAAACCTTCCCTTGGCTGCATATTAGTCACCCCTCTGGTAGGCCCACGGGCAGGGTGCATTGTGAGCCTGAGGTAGGACAAGCCTAGATGCGTGGCCTGTCCTGGTAGTGAACGGCCGCCATTTTGCTGTTCACTACTGTAAGGCTACCCTGTTCCCATAGGCCAGTATGGGCGGCCTGGATTATTACACCCTATGATCCTAACCGACCCAGGGAACATGGTAGGAGATCGAGTTTAGTATGCCTGAACTCGGAATGATAAGGTACATCTTTTCGCAAGGTTTATTTTAATATTCCGGGTTTGCAAATGTCACTTTTTAGAAAGTTGGCCTTTGCTTGCCTAACCATCTCAGCCGCCTCTGCGTGATGTGTATCTGATGTCTGGCTGGTGTGAGTGACAGGGCTGGGGGAACCCAGATGGGCAGGGCTAGGTAGCCTGGTATGAATAGGACGATCGACAGGTAGATGGGTGGGAGGAGTGCTCCTAGGCTCTGAATAGGACAGTGCTCCGCTACCTCGATGCCGGCTCCACCCCCTGTGGAGCGTCTGATGACTCTGCCCTGCACTCTGAAAGAAGAAGCCTGCATCACGTAAACAAAGTGCTCAGAAACCGGACTGAACTAGGCAAGGGCCCCCCTGGCCTGGGAGAACAAAAGATTTGTGGTATAAATGGAGGAGCCCTGCTCCTAAGAAACTAGATCCGCTTTTGACCAAGAAGAATCTCTGCCTGAGGAGAAGGCACCGGGGAAGCTGTAGGAGGAAGACTGTCCCTATCCTGGGGGATTGGCCTGCAGTGGTGACCTTGCTGCCAAAGGGGAGAAGAGAAACTGTTGCTGAAGACTTTGCTTTATTTTTATTTTCAAGACTTGTGCTTTTCCAAAACGATCTCCAAGGGCTTGGAACTGAGCTTGCCCCCTGAACAGAGCCCCAGGACCATTGGGCTCTACCTGATCTTCACTCGCCTGCTGCTAGACCGTGGTGTCCTTTCCCTCGCCGGAGCTGTGACCCTCGTGCCGCAGTCCCTCCCTGAGCCGTGACCAGGACTGCTTAGCCGCCCCCGCCTTGGGAAGAGCCTCGCTCGATCGGAGCCGCTCCCCCTACGCTGTGTTGGGCTGCCCTGTCACCTCGCTCGCTGGAGGCTCGCTGTGCACCTTCACCCTCCCGCCGGAATCGGCGTTTGTGAGCATCTCCCAGCCTCGGACGGCCCGGACGCATCGGCGTGCCCGGCCGCCCCGCTTTGTTCACCCGCCACCTGCAACACCCGCTCTGGTCGTGAGCCTGAAGATCAGACCCCCATCGTAAAGTGTGGGAGCCCCGGACGCCGCCTCGCTCTTCTGCCGAAGAGCCGCTGAAATCCCGCCCCCACCTTTGCGTCAAGAGACAAGGTACTGTACTTACAACTCCGACCACGAACTCACATCGGATCCAGGGTCCGCAACGTTCTGATTTCCCTGTCATCTGCCGTGTGCTTCCCGGTCGCCGCTTCAGCCGAAGGGTGCTGAGGCCTACAGTCACCTTGTGCCCGCCTAAAGAACTTTTCGTACAAAGAGAACTTTACCGTATTCCTACGAATTGTGGCCCCATCAGGTCAACGTTACTGGGCCTTGTATTTAACTCTGCTGAAACTACATAAAAGCTTATTTTTATATACTACCGGATTGGTGTCCATTTGTGGTGCATGCAAGGGGTTTACTGTATGTGTAACTGCATTTGCTTAACCGTGTACGCCTGAGACTTAGCCTAGACTGCTCGCGCCACGCACCTAGAGGGTGAGCAGGGGTTATTCTGAGGAGTCATCCTTCGCCCTGACAAGAAGTAAAGGGTCCCTGCTTGTTGTGGGTTCACACCTGCGTCAACCAGAGCCCCCTCATTTCTAACACTACCCTGTTGTCTCCTTGCATGATCATTCAAGCTACACGCTAGTTGCCCCCTCCTTCCCAATTCGTTTATAACCAAAAAAAAGGGGGAGAGAATAAGAAATGAAGGTGCCATTCACTGTACTCTTTAATTTTTTTTTTTTTTAAAAGGGGGTGCTATTTATTGTATTTCTAATCTCTATACTTACCTTATTTAAAATTTAGCTTAATACTATGTCTGATATAGATTCAGGTGAGGCTAGCGCCCCCATCCCTAGTATGGATAATGAAGCCCTCAAAAGCATGATCCATAATGAAATGAGATCTTGTATGTTGGAATCACTATTTCAAGTCATGGCCTCAAAGAGATCACTCCCCTCTGAGGAGGATGTTACTGAGAACCAACATACCTTAGCTACTGATGATCTCATCGAAATAAGGGGAAAAAGACTAAAAAAGGAAAAATATATCGAACAACCAACCCCTAAGAGCACTATGGGAGGTCCTAGCACCTCATCTTTCATAGGAGGTCTCCGCACCTCAAATACATTGGGTGTCAGCGGCACAACTCATAATGGTGTCCTCAGCGGCACAAAATATTTGGGTGTCCCTAGCGGCACAAAATATCGAAGTGCTCAACTTAATGATACCTGATTAGGAGACGATGATTTTCAAGATGATGATACCTTTGATTTCCCTGATGAATATATCTTGGACTTAGATGAGGATGATCAGGAGTTTAATTCTCAACCTTTTGAGGAAGATCTCCCTTCCTCATCTAAAGACAGTATTGTAGATCCCTTAGGCGAAGAAATGTTTTCTCCCCTTAATATAAAACATCCTAGGAGTTCAGAATGGGTTCCCCAAGAACACGTGAGCAAATTCATTACAAAATGGTTGAGGAACCCCCTGGAGAGAGATGCTCGCAATTTACTAAGAGCTGAATGCTCCAGACCCTCCATTGAGGATAAAGCTTGCGAGACCCCAAATCTTGTTCCCGAACTTTTCAAATATCTCTTTAAGCTCAGTAGGTATCCTAGGAAAGGAATGCAGAGATCCCTTAAAGGTTGTGAAGATCGAGTCCTTGATATCCTGGGTCCTTTAGCCAGGATCATCAATGCAGCGGAAGATAGCCACATCAACGACACACCAATGAACACTGAAGTTATTAGAGGCCTGAGCCAGAGGGCCTTAGTTTTAATGGCCAACGCCAGCCTCAACTCCGAGAGGAGAAGAGTGGTTCTCACTAAAATCAGCCCTAAATTGAGTGATCTTGCCGACAAGGAGCCATCCCTCAACCCTAACGGTTTACTTTTTGGTGAAGATCTGATTAAGACTCTAGGTAAATACGTGTCTACCTTTACGGCTTTAGACAAGGTCCATCAAAATATGAAAAGAGTCTTTAACACCAATAACCTTTTTGGCAGTGCCGGAAGTAGGGGCCTCTCTGCCAGCCGCTTCAACCACAAGCCCTACTCTAGATCAAGAGGTTACGGCAGAAGAGGTTACCAACCCTCAAATACCCCTCAATTTTTTCCGCAAAGAGGAAGAGGATTTCGCTCCAGAAGCTTCAGATCACGAGCAGCATCCAACGATAACAACCCACAAAGTGAGTACAATATCTCCTTCTCCTCCCCCTTCTTCTTCCCCAAAAGTAGGAGGCAGACTCAAATTATATTATCACAACTGAAAATTAATCACTCAAGACCCTTGGGTTCTGAACACAGTGAAAGGATTTATGATAGACTTTATGAAACTCCCTCTCAATCTTCTTTTTCCCAGAGACAAAACTCTCACCTTAGATCAAGAAAAAATAATAGAGGAAGCGATATCCTCCATGCTTCAGAATGGTGCAATTATAGAAGTCCCCATGGAGACTTTAAGGTTTATAAGCACACTCTTCCTCGTAGAGAAAAAACTCAACAGATATCTTGTTTGCAGGCACTTCAAGATGGAGGGCATTCATCTTCTGGGAGATTTATTATTATAAGGAGACTGGCTAGTCAAACTAGACCTAAAAGATGCTTATTTTACCATTCCTATGGCCAAGACTCATCAACCCTTTCTTCAATTCATGTGGAAAAATCATCTCTTCCAATTCCAAGCTCTCCCTTTCGGCCTCTCCTCGGCACCATGGTGTTTCACCAAAGTGATGAGATCAATCGCCTCTTCCCTAAGAGAAAAGGGTATTCGTATGATTACATATCTAGACGACATCCTTATTCTATCCCAGGACCATTCTCAGATCATTCAAGACCTGCATACTGTAATAAACCTCTTAGAAAAACTGTGATTCATCATAAACAGAGAAAAGTCGATACTGTCCCCCTCCAGAACTCTGGAATTCTTGGAATTTACGGTAGATACAATGAAATGTCTTCTCCTACTCCCATCAAAGAAAATATCCAAAATCAAGAAAGAGATAAGATACGTTCTGAAACAAGAGAATTTATCCTTGTGAGAACTAGCAAGGTTACTTGGGCTCCTTTTATCTTCTATCCAAGCTATCTTTCCGTGTCCCTTAAACTATTGTGCTCTTCAGAGAGTAAATGCGAGGGCACTTCATTCGGGCCTTTGGTACGGGGATGGCATTTCCCTGGACCAAGAAACAAGACTAGAACTGATCTGGTGGTTAGAGAATTTGGATGCTTGGAACGGAAAATCAATTTTCGGCTCAATACCAGAATTTGTCTTAGAATCCGATGCGAGCCTTCATGGCTGGGGTACCTGTTTCCGAGATCAGAACACGGGTGGTGTTTGGTCTCAAGAAGAATCCTCTCACCACATAAACTATTTTGAACTGACTGCCAACCTCTATATTCTGATGAGTTTCAAACACTCCCTTCAGGGCAGATCTGTCATTCTAAAAATGGACAATATGTCCGCGGTTGCCTATATAAATCGCCTAGGTGGAACAAAGTCTGCAGACCTCTCAAACCTAGCCAGAAAACTTTGGATGATATGTCTGGAACACAAGATTTCCCTAAGAGCGGAATATCTTCCAGGAAAAACAAACATATCAGCGGATTGGAACTCGAGGTTCCTCTTGGACCACACCGATCTCTGTCTTCAATTCCCTCAACAATATTTGGGGTCCTCTGGAAATATATCTCTTTGCCAGCAGACTGACTGTCAAACTGGACAACTATTACAGCTGGATGCCAGACCCGGGTGCTCTAGCAGTAAACGCCTTTCTTCAGTGCTGGAAAGGGACCAACGCTTATGCCTTCCCCCCCTTTTGCAATGATCCAGTGAGTTCTTCAGAAAGTGAGACATCAACGTTATTCAATTGTCCTAGTCACTCCCTTCTGGCCATCTCAGGCTTGGTTCCCCACCACCCTAGAACTAGCTTACGACCTTTCCTTCCTAATTCCTTCCCTAGTGGATCTTCTTACAGACGTAGACGGACAAATTCATCCCCTAGTTCAATCAGGGAAGTTGAACCTTCTTGCCTGGAGAGTGTCAGGAGATCCAGTGATCTCGCAGGCCTTTCATCAACAGCTTCAACTCTCCTCGGAGAGTCTTGGGCCCCTGGTACACACTACCGGTACAACAACATTTGGAAATAATGGGTACGTTGGTGCTTGGAAAGGAATCGGGATTCCATGGAAGCACCTATCGTTGACGTTGTTAATTTCCTCATAGAACAATTTGAAAGAGGGCTTAGCTATAGATCCATCAATTGTTATAGGTCGGCTATCTCCGCGGGACATGCTCTTGTCAGTGGTAAAAATGCCATTATTTGTAGAGTCCTTAAAATAATTAGACTCAGGAAACCTCCTAAACCTAGATATCAGTCTCTAGGGGATGTTAATTTGATTCTTGACCTTTTTTCCAGGTGGCCTGATAATATTCAGTTGAAGAGCAAAAATCTATCCATCAAACTTGCTACTTTACTTTGCCTTGTTTCTTGCCGTAGGGTCTCTGATGTTAAAGCTCTCGAAATCTCGAATAGATCCTACAACATGTTTGGAGTCAAATTTTACCTCTTTAGTAGAACCAAGACTATGTCTGATTCTATATTTTATCCACGTTTTGATCTTTGCTAGAAACTTTGTGTTGTGGATTGCATGAAAGAATATGATTGCAGAATGAATGCTCTTCGTCCTTTATGTGTGAATCAATTACTTATTTCCTTTGTCAAACCTCACAAAGCTTTTACTTCTGCTTCTATTGCTAGGTGGGTTAAAATTGTTATGAATTTAGCAGGTATTGATTTAAAAATCTTCAAAGCTCATTCTATCAGAGGTGCTATGGCCAGTAAGTGCTTCTGGTCTGGAGGTAAGTTGGATGATATTCTTAAGGCTGCTGATTGGTCTAATGCTAGGACCTTCGCCCAGCATTATTGTAAACCAATTTCTCATATGTCTGATGTAGTCTTACAAAGCTACCAACATGCATAATGTAGCCTCCGGTCTTGTAATGAAATTGCGATTCTCCTATTACCATGACTGGAGAATCTGGATTTCATTAAAGACTCGGAGGCTAACATTATCCCTCCCTCCCTTTCCCTTGGATTTGTAAAGCCTACAGTATATATATTTACTCTAACATATCTGATGAAATTGGGATTATTGTACTCTTCTTGTTTTACTTGAAATCATTTCAATTTATAAATGCTTGATTATTTTTCATTATACCTTGTTTAATTACAATGTTTGCCTCCTCTTTTTTTGCATTTTTTATTCTGGAGTTACTTGTTACTTTCTCTTTTTTTTTTCAGATAATCTTAATAACTTCTGGATTTTTACCTTTGGTTCATCCATCGTTCTTCCTTTCCTTCGTTTGGTGATGGTTTAAAGAAATCGTTTGATGTCTGGAGTCTAAACTCTTTGGGACTTATCCTGTTCTACACTGCATTTAAAAGAGGCAGATTGTTATGGTCTCATGCCTTTTATCTACTGTTAACGTTCTATTCTGGAACCTTTTTCCTTTATGATGTATGCGGCTGCTTGGGACTGCATTGAAAGAAATGTGCATAATGTTAGCCTCTGGTCTTTAATGAAATCCAGATTCTCTAGTCATGGCAATAGGAGAACCGCAATTTCACCTTACAAGGCAAGGGAGAAATCCTGAACTGAGACAATATAACAAAATGATTAGCTGCTCATCGAAAGCTCTGTCATTTGGAGTCCAAATACATCGCATCGATTCACTTCATGCCTTCTGATATACAGATTAACAAAAAGGCAACTGCAGTAGCATGGACCTCTAGCACAGCAGCTCGTTGCATCTGTGAAAACCAAAGGGTATTGGAAGAAAGGGGTTTTTAATCTCCCGACCAAAGAAAGTCCGATATCCAGTTGAATTAGTGAACAAAGAAAACACCATTGAGAGTGGCACAAAGCTGTTTCAACAAGAAAACACGCAATTCAATAAGATATGGAAACAAACCTGAAATGGTAACCAATGCTAAGAAATGTGACGGGCCATCCACGAGCAATGCCATTAAAACATCATCAATTGTTAACCATCTTCAAATAAAAAAATACGGGCAGGGAATGCACTTTAGCTGCACCGTTGATAGAGCCTCAACAAGAGAACTGGGACTGGCTCGCTCGTTCACTGGCCAGTTCAAACAACCAATGACACTCAAGACAGGATAGGACCATAAAGAAAACAGGAAATAAGATAAAGAATTCAACAATTAAGGTAATTTCCTGAAATGTTGCAGGTCTAGAAAACGTACTAACCGATATTGAGGCTATGACCTTTTTAAGAGCCCATGATATCATATGCATTCAGGAATGTTGGTGTGATAAGGAGACAATAATTGAAGGATACTGCAGTTCCATTCCCCTGCAACTAGAATGCTCATAAAGGGCCAAGCAATGGGGGGCTTGTCAATTTTTCTCTCCGCCCATTGGGATTTTAAAGTTAAAGAGCATGACACTGGTAATAATTATTTACAATGTTTGGAAATCAAAGACTGGCAAATTAACCATATAATCTGTAATCTATTTTTAATAAATGTTTATGTTCATCCAGCATCGTTAGAGAAACAACAGTGTGTGAAGAAATTAGAACATCTAGTCACTTCGATTAAACAAAGATATATGGAATCTCATCTTTTATTAACTGGAGATTTTAACTTAAACATGTTAGAGAATCCCCATCGAAGCATAGCAGCAAAATTGAGGATTTACAGTGGCAAATTCCAACACAGGCTTTATGCTCGCAAATAATTGATTCCTTGGGATGCTCATTGCTTGAGACACTAGAGGCATTGTCAATGAGTGCATTGAATGACCATTTCGCAGGAGACCAACCAATACGCCCCACGCATTATTGCCCAAAGAGTTCAGCAGTATTGGATTACAAATTCATCTCCGTCACGCTCTTTAACAGTATGCACACCTACTTGATCCAGCTACACTGTGAAAGTGATCATATGCCCCAGGTCAGGGCTCTCTGTACTACAACCAATAAGATCCCATCATTATCAGTAATAGGGACAAAGGATCATTACATTTGGAGATGGACCAAAGGGGTTGTCGAAGTCTCGACAAAGTATGATGACTGGAAAACTGTTATAGCTGATAAGGGGTCACTATTAATAGATGCTATTAGTGACTGGGAAATGCTAGTACAATCATTAATTGCCTTCATGGTTTTCAACAAGCCGGCCCGTCTGCTTAAAACTCATGGTTTCTAAACTCTGGTACACAAAGCAGTTAAGGGTGTTAAACAGGTCACTTAACAAAAAGTGCCACGCCCTCAAAAGCAAAGCAAAACCGAAATTAACTAATGAGGTTAAAGCACTGCACGTAGAGTATAAAAAACAGATCTGACAAGCCAAACGAGATCATGAGGAATGGGTTCAATCTGAATTGTTCATGGCATGTAGGCATAGAAATGCAAGACGGTTTTGGATGCTCGTAAATAGATTGAACAGTGAGTCATAGAACAGTGCCACAAATGGGAATAATGTTACAGCTGAACAATGGATAATGCACGTGACCTCGTTATATAAAGCTTCTCCCACAAATACCATAGAAAATACAGGCTTAACTGAATATAATTTGTTGCAAACAACATCTTCATCGACTATGTCTAAAAGCCTACGTTACGCGACAACCATCGACGGAGGCAGAATAGCCAGTTTAATCCTTAAAAGCAGAGGTGACGTATCGCCCAGCCCGAATGACATCCCAGCATCAATTTATGAACAGGACATCCATGGTCTGGAACACTCCAAAATGTATTTAAGAGATGTATAGTGCAGCATACAGTGACCTTATCCTGGCAAGGCTTGATTCTTCATCCCTTATACAAAAAAGGCTCTATCTCAACTCCATACAGTTACAGGCATATTGCATTATTGGACATTGATGCAAATTATTTTGCCTCCATATTACTCGAGGACTTACAAGACTGGGCAATGTCGGACAACCTGCTCTGCCTCAATCAAACTGGGTCCAGAACACAAGCGGGCACCATGGATAAGCTGGTGGCCATAAGGATGCTTGCCACCCAACAAATCCAGAAAAAGGACCAACTGTTTTGTTGCTTTATTGATTATAGCAAAGCTTTTGACCTCCTTAACCGTCACCTACTGTGGACCAAACTTAAAGCTTGTAAAATCCCAGACCCTTTATTACAATGCATCATACTGCTTTATTACAATACGTGGGCAAGAGTGAAACTAGGAGGACGCATTGAAAAATCAGCACGGAGCAAGGTGTCAAACAGGGGTGCATTTTAGCACCAACACTTTTTAATCCGTATATGTGTGCTTTGGTTCCTGCATTAAATAAAGTTAACAGTCATGCTCCCAAACTTGCGAATCAACACATCTCTTTGCTGTATGCGGACAACGATGTCTTGCTCAGCCAGACGCCAGTGGGACTTCAAAGATTGTTGGACGTAATAGCCACGTAATGTCAGGCAAATGATATGCAGATCAACTATGAAAAAAACATGCATAGTTATTTTTGGTTGGAAAAAGAGAAAACAACACCATTGGCGCCTTGACAACAATCAACTGACCATCGCGAAACAATATAAATATTTGGGCTGCTGGCTGGATAACAAAGGAGGTCACGTACGACACATGAACTTGCTAAAACCAAAATTAGCCTTGTTGCAAGGTGCTTTTCGGAAAATATCCAAGGGCACTAATAAGTTCTCCTTTGAGGCACATTTGTAAATTGTCTCTGCTAAACTGGTGCAAATACTTTCACATGGCTCAGAGGCTTATCTGGGAAAATTGGGATCGTTTTTGAACAGGGCAGAGAGCGCAGTGTTCAGGTCTTTATTTCAACTGCCAGGTAACACTTTGCCAGCGCAAATTAGGTTGGAATTCACATTACAGGATCAGATGCTTGTACAAATGGCCAGCATAATAACATACCTGCATCTACAAGATCTGCTGGGCATGGATCATTAAAGCAACTCATCTGGCTCAAAGTTGCAGGTTTTGACAGCACAAAACATTCAAATATCTGGACTCAATCAAGGGAGCTATGGCACTTGAAATAACCTCATTCACAGTTTAAAACACTCCTGAATAGAAATGTAAAAATGATATCATGGAAATCGGATCAAAGTGCATTTGCTAAAAGAAAACATGCCTACCTAGTCCTCGGTAGCTACAATAAAAAGGGCCCGCAAACATATATTAAGGAACTATTTTCCACCTATCATAAAAAGAAATTTCTGAAGATGACGGATGGGAATGTTTGCAACTATAGATCTACTTCCACCATGGGCGGACACATCAGAGTCAATAATTTTTCGGCTGTGCAACCTATTTCAGGAGTCAATAACTAATTTGCTCTGTATATGTCTGATACTACTGGCTGAGCGCAGAAGATTTCTCAGGCTCATATGGATCAAGGAGGGGACACCAACATTACCATTTGCTGTTAGCTTTCTACTGAACAATGAGCAGCCACAAGTGATAACAAAACTAGTCAAATTTTTAGGATGCGTGGAGAGGCAACTAAAAATAAACTTTGAATCCCAAAACGATGAAGTGGAGGTTCTCTGAATATTTGTATTTTTAATAAATAAATCTCTAATGCTTTGACAATATTGTTTCTCTTTTAAACCAAAGGTATTTTTTATTAAGTTATCCATTTATCATTAACATTTATTTTACCAGTTTTTACCAGTGAGTATTGATGATGAATTATGTATTACTAGTTAAATTATGAAGACCTTTGAAAAATTGTGATAACAACTATCACGCTAAGGTTATTTGTAATTTTAGGCACTTTGATAGACTTTACTAAAATCAAGTATTTTATAATTTAATTTAATTGATAAGCTTCCTGAGGCAGATTGGAAGATTTACTTCCAATTTGTCCCCAGAAGAGGGTGAAAGCTTACTGAAAATCCTGGATATTTGTTTAAAAAGTGGGTTGTGGCTGGCTCTCCTTGGCATCAGGTCGCACCTGACCCCAAAAGCTTCAATAATGTTTCTGACCCTGGGAGTATAGCGCATTACCATCTCCATGGCAAGCAAGAGAGAAAATAGAGCAAAGTTTTGACACATGGTGTGGCAGAGAGGGGTAAATCCCAATTGCCACAATGAATGGCCAAACTATTCAGTCTTTAGGCAGTCAGCAACCACAAAATATTACTTTACCTGGGCATTTATGAAACCTGACACTGTGGTGAGTATAGAGTTATATGGCTTTCATAGATTTCACTGCATTTCTTTCTTAGATGCCTGGCAAATATCAAACTTTGTCTAGAACCACAAATGTTACTCACATTTCTGTTAGGTAAAGTTTCCAGATGATCCATAAAATTCCTGCCACCCACACATCCCAGTCTTCTGATAAATGCAGTACCACTATGGCTTGGCCGAGCGTTTGAGGTAGAAATAAAGTAAACCAGGGGCAATGTCAGGGACACATTGTCATGGAGCACGGTTTTTATCCGCTCCTTTTACAGACCATTAACTCACATATACAAGTGGGTACCATTTTTATCAGCAGAAGTGTGGTAATACTTAGTTCTAGGAATCTGTGGATACATACAGATTTTAGAACTTTCTGTCACAGAAGTCCAAAGAGAATAAATAATTTTGAGGTTTGCAGGGATTCTGGGTAAGAAAACATAATGAGATCTATTCAAGTCACACTACTCTGGACATCCCCAGATGTCTTGTTTTTACAAATGTCTGTCTGTATGAGATTTATTCGGTTTCCATGGATGGCACACAAATTTGGACCCACATGCCATAACTAAGTGTTTACTGTGTTCTCTCAGTGTTCACAATTTGCCTTTAGAAACAATTCATGCATGTCATTTCTGAAATATGCTTTATTAATTGGTCCTGAGGTCAAAAAGGGGGTTGTGTAAACCAGATGTAGTCGGTTTCTGTAAGAAAACAGGGCTTTTTGCAGATTCCTCCTACTTTTTGCCCCCATTTGGACAACTAGATGTTGGTTTCTCACTTTGACAGTGCACTGGAGTCTGCTAACCAGGCCCAAGTGCGAGTGCTTTTTCCCAAAATCTGTTATGTGTGAAACGGCAATCCCAATTGTCAAGGACTCTACCGCCCTGTACTCTGGCTTTGAAGCCAATGTTTCCCGCACTTGCTGCCACCAAGAAACGATTCTGACCTCCTGTCAGGCAGTGTAATCTCACCAAATAGTCAGAAACAAACGCATGAATAGGAAGGCAGTCACACCTCCCTCTTCCCATGCAGGCTAGTAACGTGGCGCATCAATGCGCTGAGCTTCAGAGGGTGCACCACCTCTGATATGCATTAGGGCTGATTCCTAGAGTTGGAAACAGCCTTCCACCAGCCCCGGGCACATTTGCCTGGACGGGCAGGAAATGAGTTTGTCAAGGAAATGTTCACCGCTAGAAGGCTAGACACACTGCCAGGCTGTCCATACAATAACATTAGATTTTTGCCATCTTTAGAAGTGACAGAATAGAGGGTTCTAGGTAGTAAAGTTGACCTACCCCCTAATGTAGTCTGGGGCAGATTAGCTTAGCTGCAGGGGCTAGCTGCCCAGTGGCTTCTAGCTCCCCCACCCCTAATGTCTAGAATGTATGGGACCCTTCTGACATCAGGACCTTAGATCTGAAAAACAATCCCACAGCATCATAGTAAAAGAGGGATATGTTGTCCCTGTGGCAACAGACCTGGAACTGCGTAAGTGAGTCATGTCCCCAGCTAAAACTGTGCACTCCCTGGCAGAGGGACACCTGTGAAGCCGATGCAACCGGAGACTCTCTTAGACTAGAAGCACTAGTCCCCGGCAAACTGCAGGTAAAACAGTTTTCCAGATCAAAAGTATCTCTGCTCATCTGGCCCTCCATGGGCTCACCCATATCCAAATGGACTAGTACATTGTGGGAATTGCAGCCCTGCATCCACAAAGTTACAGGCAACTACCACGTACCCGGGACCACCAGAAGTCAAAGCTTCTTTTCACAAAACGTACTGCTGCCAAGGCTTGTTAGTCACCATTCTGACCCCTTTATTCAAAGCTGCATTAAGATGGAACTCCATCCGTCCTGTGACCGACATAAGCAACCACTTCTAAAATCTATAAATCTGTTATATATGCTATTTTGGTGTCTAAATTAAGATACAATACACTCTATTTTTATAAATTGGTGTTGGGTCTCCTATTGTCCATGTTGGTACTCTGAACTGATTGACATATGTTCCTCTAGTAAAGCCTGACTGCTCTTTGACACCCGACCAGTACTGAGCTAAGGATTTATTAGAGTGAATCCAAGGGCCATCTTTAGGGTATTGTGAGAGTGTTACATGGTGCGGATTAAACTCACACCACATAATACTCCACTTTCCTACAGTGTCTAGTTACATGGTGGGTAAAATAAACTTGGTGAAAGGGACTAATTTATTAAAATCCCACTATTTAGGCTCTCTGCTCTGGATGTTCACTCAAAGGCTGCAATCTCCCAGAAGAAGGATCATCCTGGACAGAACTTGACGCAGAAAGAAAAAAACATATGTTTGTTAAGTCTGCATGCAAAACTCGCCACATAAAGGCCTCAGTTCTGTGGAGGTCATTTGGGTCTGCATCAGCTGATGCCATTTGCAGGGCGGTCTGTCCATCTGCTTTACCCAGGCTCGAATGTTTTCCGTTGGCAGTGGGCTAATCTGCATGCGATCCATGATGTTGAGCTGCCAAGGGAGGAGCCTGATTTGACAGAGGATCAGAGATGCCAAATTGATCAAGGACATCATTTTAGGCCTTTGATCTCTCTCTCTCTCTCTGCATATGCCATACAAGGATTTTCCTGTGAAGGTTTGTGGTTGTGCTTACATTCATTTCTTCCCATAAGTGTCTCCCAGTTTGTGTTGAGGGAGTTTCTCTGTCAAAGACAGTATTTAATCATTTTCATGTGGATTGATTTCTTATCCTACGCATATGTAAAAGAGCTTTATCACCCACCTTTTGTACATTTTTCCCAGAATTGTGCTCTTCGTTTCTTCAGTCATTTTTCCTTGATGCATTCTTTTTACTGGAAGATTGTTGTTGACTACATCTCTACTGTGAAAACTCAAATGGGGAGTTTATGTTTATCTGAAATGGATAAACCAATGATTCCTACAACTAATGCTGGGAAAAGCTCCATTACAAGAGGAGTTAAAGCAATGTATTGAATTTTTATGTGCTGTATTGTGTAAATTAGCAGTGAATAGCATGAAACACTCACTCACAAATTCACAATGATCGCTAGGCTGCCAAGTAGGTCGCTCCCCTCCGCACAGCACTGCCTGTGTGTCCTTGCCCCAGCTGCTGCTGCTAGGTTTGTATCACCATCTGTATCAAGTTCAAGTTCAAGTTCAAAATCATCTTTATTCGAATTTTTTCAAATTCATAAAAGCAATCGCATATATACAGATTCAAATATAAAACCAATATATATTTGTACAATACACAATGCATGGTCACAAATTATTTGACATAAAAATTATTTCAAAAGTTTTCCATTGTTTTGCGTACATAAGTTACAACTCTCAGAAAGGTGCTAACACGAAAGATCAATTCATCAGTTTCCAGGGTAAGCAGCATCACATAAGACTGTTCCAAGGAAAGTGGTCTTTGTTTTTTAAAATATGGGAGTAAAAACCATTTAATATATTTTTTATAGAATTTACAAAAAAAGAAAAAATTTAAATCATTTTGTAGACTCACTTCATCACAAGGGCATAATATATTTTCTGATTTTGAAGAAAAATGACCTAATGGAAAACATAATAAAAATCTAACAGTACCTGCCCTTAGACGAAGCAGTAGTGATCTTTCCCAGTTTGTCATTGGTAACGTGAGATATAAAGGGATTGGTTGTCTATATAAGTCTTTGTTTACATAAGCCTGGACAGTTGATTTGGTTAGTTCTGCTTCCAGTCTCATGTTACTATAAAGTGCGTACAGTGCGAACTTAACTTCATTTTTATCTGTGGGCTCAATTTTAGTAGGGTCAGTAAATAAATCGCTTTTGCCCACACTACATAATATCTTAAAAACACCAGCAAGCCACGGGATTCTCAACCCTTTCTCACAATTTAAACAGTCTCTTATAATTTCGTGGGTTAGAGAGGCCGCTGTATTCCTCCAAATTGCCAGCCAGAACAAGGCAGGTCTTGTTGCTATAAAATCTGTTATGTAATGCAAATTTGATTCGCAATGACAGATATACTCCGAGGTGGCAATGGGGGCTCCAAGGAGTTTCCGACAAAAACGATTTTCCTCGGTTTGAATACTAGGGGTCTTAACCAAACCCCATACCTCAGCACCATAAGTTGCTACCGGGGCACATTGTGATTTAAAAATTTTTAAAATAGCTTTGGTAGCTCCTATTTTCTTAGGCCGTGGGAGACTGAGGATAGAATTGATGGCTTTTGAGAACTTGCTCGTGGCGTGGGCCAAGTGCCCACTCCACGAGCCGTTCGCAGCAAAAACCATCCCTAAATAGGGGAAAGTATTTGTAGAATGTAACTTATTAGTTCCCACCGAAATGGCACTAAGCTGTCTTTTCCCTGGCCCGCAGGACATAATAAAGGATTTTTTTAAATTTACTTTGAGATCCAACTTATCCATGTGCGTACGAAGCTTTTGACCAAGGTACGCAGGGCATTCGGAGTGAGACCCATGAGGACCGCATCATCTGCGTAAAGCAATGTTGGCAGGGGGCTCCCCCTTATTTTTGGGACATCCATAGTGGTTAGTTTTAAGGAGTTACTTAACCCGTTGATATAAATAATAAACAGCAGGGGAGCTAAAACGCACCGCTGCCTGACTCCTCTTTCCACTCTAATAGCCCCTGAGGTTTCCCCCGCCATCCCAATCCTTACTTGGGCTTTTGTGTCGGTGTGCAAATAGGCCAAAAAATCTACAAGGGGAGCATCTAGACCATAATTTAAAAGAATAGACCACAGTTTAGACCGATTTACAAAATCAAAAGCGGACGATAAGTCCATAAAGGCTAGGTAAATTGGTGACGACCTGGCAATATTATATTTGCCAATTACTAAGTTTAAATGTAAACATTGCTCTGTCGTCCCAACCCTACTTCGGAAACCCATTTGACACGGTTCCAAGACACCTAATTCCTCTGCCCATATGTTTACTCTATTATATAGGACTCGTCCCAGGATTTTCAATGTATTATCCAGAAGTGAAATAGGTCTATAATTTACTGGGTCTGTTCTCTCCCCTTTCTTATATATTGGTACAATTATACTTGTGGACCAGGTGTCAGGCATAGGTACTAAAGGTATACTGTTAAAAACATTCGTTAAAATCGGCGCCCAAAAATCTGGTTTCCATTTAATTATATCTATTGGGAAACCATCTGGCACAGGGGCCTTGTTGCCAAGACTTTGTTTAACCCCTTCGCTGCTAGGCCTTTTCCCCTCCTGTGCTAAGCCCTTTTTGGGCTATTTGAGGTAGTGCGCGCTTAGGCCCCTGTAACTTTTTGACCACATTAGGTATCCACGCCAAATTTGCGTCCTTTTCTTCCAACATCTTGGGGATTCTAAAGGTACCCAGGGTTTGTGGATTCTCCTAGAGGGTTCCCAGAAATTAGTCAAAATACAGCAATTTTTTTTTTTTTTTGACAAATGTGAAAAACGGGCTGCAAATGAAAGCTTCTGGGTTTTTCTCTGCAAATGGTATCAAAAAAGGGTTTGTGGGGCTGAAATCACAATTTCTCCAGCTTTTAGGGAATGACAGAATTTTGTTAGAAAACCAACATTTTTTACACAGTTTTGGCATTTTTCTGGGACATACCCTATTTTTGCTATTTTTTGTGCTTTCAACCTCCTTCCAGTTAACGGTAGAAAAGGGTACAAAAACAATAATGGATCCTGGAAAGCTATACATTTTTGAAAAGTAGACAAAATTCTGAATTCAGCAAGGGGTCATTTGTGTAGATCCATCAAGGTTTCTTTATAGAAATTTACAGGCAAATATAGGAAAAATTAAAAATTTGATGAAAAAAGCAGCCTTTTGAGTCAACGTTTTTACCTGTAACTTCTTCGAATTATGACATCTCTTTGAAAGCAATGTACCGTTACATCCGGTAGACCTTCCTGGTTGTGGGGACATATAGGACTTGTAGGTTCACCAAGAGCCCAACGAACCCAGAGTAGAAAAATGAGCAGCATTTTGTAATGTTTTTTTTTTTTGGTCCGGGTATATAGCAATTATTGTGGGAAAATGTATACATGGAAAAATCGGTATGAAAGTCACCTATGTATTTCTGAAATGGGAACAAATTACAGAGTTCAGAAACAGTGCATATTTGCACATTTTCGAAATTGGGAATACTCATATTTGCATGACAATTATTGGTCATTTTTCAAAATGACTTTTTTTTTACACAATGTCTTTCATTTGGAAGGGAGAAATGCATCAAAAATCAATAGGTAATAACAGTTGCTTTACAAATTTGAACTACCCAACGTCTCCCGAGAAAAATGGTACCTCACTTGTGTGGGTAGGCATAGTGCCCACGACAGGAAGTGGCTCAAAACCTAAGGTGAACACACCACATTTTCACACTGAAAATTTACACTTTTTTTGCAAAGAGTCTAGCTGTAGTTTTTGAACCCTAGTCCTGCCGGCACCTAGGGAAACCTAGCAAACCTATACATTTTTGAAAACTAGACACCCAGGGGAATCCAGGATGGGGTGACTTGACTGCCTCCCACCATGGTCTGTTACCCAGAATCCCTTGTAAACGTAAAAAATTGACAAAAAAAACACATTTTCCCCACATTTCTGTGATGGAAAGTTCTGGAATCTGCGTGGATCCACAAATTTCCACCCACCCCGCGTTCCCCAAAGTCCTACGAGAAAAATGGTACCTCACTTGTGCGGGTCGGCCTAGTGCCCGCGACAGGAAACGGCGCAAAACGCAACGTGGTTTTGCAGTGAAAAATGACCCTTTTTTTGGCAAAGTGACTAGCTGTAGATTTTGTACCCTAGCCCTGCCGGCACCTAGGGAAACCTAGCAAACCTATACATTTTTGAAAACTAGACACCCAGGGGAATCCAGGATGGGGTGACTTGACTGCCTCCCACCATGGTCTGTTACCCAGAATCCCTTGCAAACGTAAAAAATTGACAAAAAAAACACATTTTCCCCACATTTCTGTGATGGAAAGTTCTGGAATCTGCGTGGATCCACAAATTTCCACCCACCCCGCGTTCCCCAAAGTCCTACGAGAAAAATGGTACCTCACTTGTGCGGGTCGGCCTAGTGCCCGCGACAGGAAACGGCGCAAAACGCAACGTGGTTTTGCAGTGAAAAATGACCCTTTTTTTGGCAAAGTGACTAGCTGTAGATTTTGTACCCTAGCCCTGCCGGCACCTAGGGAAACCTAGCAAACCTATACAATTCTGAAAACTAGACACCCAGGGGAATCCAGGATGGGGTGACTTGACTGCCTCCCACCATGGTCTGTTACCCAGAATCCCTTGCAAACGTAAAAAATTGACAAAAAAAACACATTTTCCCCACATTTCTGTGATGGAAAGTTCTGGAATCTGCGTGGATCCACAAATTTCCACCCACCCCGCATTCCCCAAAGTCCTACGAGAAAAATGGTACCTCACTTGTGCGGGTCGGCCTAGTGCCCGCGACAGGAAACGGCGCAAAACGCAACGTGGTTTTGGAGTGAAAAATGACCCTTTTTTTGGCAAAGTGACTAGCTGTAGATTTTGTACCCTAGCCCTGCCGGCACCTAGGGAAACCTAGCAAACCTATACATTTTTGAAAACTAGACACCCAGGGGAATCCAGGATGGGGTGACTTGGCTGCCTCCCACCATGGTCTGTTACCCAGAATCCCTTGCAAACGTAAAAAATTGACTAAAAAAACACATTTTCCCCACATTTCTGTGATGGAAAGTTCTGGAATCTGTGTGGATCCACAAATTTCCACCCACCCCGCGTTCCCCAAAGTCCTACGAGAAAAATGGTACCTCACTTGTGCGGGTCGGCCTAGTGCCCGCGACAGGAAACAGCGCAAAACGCAACGTGGTTTTGGAGTGAAAAATGACCCTTTTTTTGGCAAAGTGACTAGCTGTAGATTTTGTACCCTAGCCCTGCCGGCACCTAGGGAAACCTAGCAAACCTATACATTTTTGAAAACTAGACACCCAGGGGAATCCAGGATGGGGTGACTTGACTGCCTCCCACCATGGTCTGTTACCCAGAATCCCTTGCAAACGTAAAAAATTGACAAAAAAAACACATTTTCCCCACATTTCTGTGATGGAAAGTTCGGGAATCTGCGTGGATCCACAAATTTCCATCCACCCCGCGTTCCCCAAAGTCCTACGAGAAAAATGGTACCTCACTTGTGCGGGTCGGCCTAGTGCCCGCGACAGGAAACGGCGCAAAACGCAACGTGGTTTTGCAGTGAAAAATGACCCTTTTTTTGGCAAAGTGACTAGCTGTAGATTTTGTACCCTAGCCCTGCCGGCACCTAGGGAAACCTAGCAAACCTATACATTTTTGAAAACTAGACACCCAGGGGAATCCAGGATGGGGTGACTTGACTGCCTCCCACCATGGTCTGTTACCCAGAATCCCTTGCAAACGTAAAAAATTGACAAAAAAAACACATTTTCCCCACATTTCTGTGATGGAAAGTTCTGGAATCTGCGTGGATCCACAAATTTCCACCAACCCCGCGTTCCCCAAAGTCCTACGAGAAAAATGGTACCTCACTTGTGCGGGTCGGCCTAGTGCCCGCGACAGGAAACGGCGCAAAACGCAACGTGGTTTTGCAGTGAAAAATGACCCTTTTTTTGGCAAAGTGACTAGCTGTAGATTTTGTACCCTAGCCCTGCCGGCACCTAGGGAAACCTAGCAAACCTATACATTTTTGAAAACTAGACACCCAGGGGAATCCAGGATGGGGTGACTTGACTGCCTCCCACCATGGTCTGTTACCCAGAATCCCTTGCAAACGTAAAAAATTGACAAAAAAAACACATTTTCCCCACATTTCTGTGATGGAAAGTTCTGGAACCTGCGTGGATCCACAAATTTCCACCCACCCCGCGTTCCCCAAAGTCCTACGAGAAAAACGGTACCTCACTTGTGCGGGTCGGCCTAGTGCCCGCGACAGGAAACGGCGCAAAACGCAACGTGGTTTTGCAGTGAAAAATGACCCTTTTTTTGGCAAAGTGACTAGCTGTAGATTTTGTACCCTAGCCCTGCCGGCACCTAGGGAAACCTAGCAAACCTATACATTTCTGAAAACTAGACACCCAGGGGAATCCAGGATGGGGTGACTTGACTGCCGCCCACCATGGTCTGTTACCCAGAATCCCTTGCAAACGTAAAAAATTGACAAAAAAAACACATTTTCCCCACATTTCTGTGATGGAAAGTTCTGGAATCTGCGTGGATCCACAAATTTCCACCCACCCCGCGTTCCCCAAAGTCCTACGAGAAAAATGGTACCTCACTTGTGCGGGTCGGCCTAGTGCCCGCGACAGGAAACGGCGCAAAACGCAACGTGGTTTTGCAGTGAAAAATGACCCTTTTTTTGGCAAAGTGACTAGCTGTAGATTTTGTACCCTAGCCCTGCCGGCACCTAGGGAAACCTAGTAAACCTATACATTTTTGAAAACTAGACACCCAGGGGAATCCAGGATGGGGTGACTTGACTGCCTCCCACCATGGTCTGTTACCCAGAATCCCTTGCAAACGTAAAAAATTGACAAAAAAAATACATTTTCCCCACATTTCTGTGATGGAAAGTTCTGGAACCTGCGTGGATCCACCAATTTCCACCCACCCCACGTTCCCCAAAGTCATACGAGAAAAATGGTACCTCACTTGTGCGGGTCGGCCTAGTGCCCGCGACAGGAAACGGCGCAAAACACAACGTGGTTTTGGAGTGAAAAATGACCCTTTTTTTGGCAAAGTGACTAGCTGTAGATTTTGTACCCTAGCCCTGCCGGCACCTAGGGAAACCTAGCAAACCTATACATTTTTGAAAACTAGACACCCAGGGGAATCCAGGATGGGGTGACTTGACTGCCTCCCACCATGGTCTGTTACCCAGAATCCCTTGCAAACGTAAAAAATTGACAAAAAAAACACATTTTCCCCACATTTCTGTGATGGAAAGTTCTGGAATCTGCGTGGATCCACAAATTTCCACCCACCCCGCGTTCCCCAAAGTCCTACGAGAAAAATGGTACCTCACTTGTGCGGGTCGGCCTAGTGCCCGCGACAGGAAACGGCGCAAAACGCAACGTGGTTTTGCAGTGAAAAATGACCCTTTTTTTGGCAAAGTGACTAGCTGTAGATTTTGTACCCTAGCCCTGCCGGCACCTAGGGAAACCTAGCAAACCTATACATTTCTAAAAACTAGACACCCAGGGGAATCCAGGATGGGGTGACTTGACTGCCTCCCACCATGGTCTGTTACCCAGAATCCCTTGCAAACGTAAAAAATTGACAAAAAAAACACATTTTCCCCACATTTCTGTGATGGAAAGTTCTGGAATCTGCGTGGATCCACAAATTTCCACCCACCCCGCGTTCCCCAAAGTCCTACGAGAAAAATGGTACCTCACTTGTGCGGGTCGGCCTAGTGCCCGCGACAGGAAACGGCGCAAAACGCAACGTGGTTTTGCAGCGAAAAATGACCCTTTTTTTGGCAAAGTGACTAGCTGTAGATTTTGTACCCTAGCCCTGCCGGCACCTAGGGAAACCTAGCAAACCTATACATTTTTGAAAACTAGACACCCAGGGGAATCCAGGATTGGGTGACTTGACTGCCTCCCACCATGGTCTGTTACCCAGAATCCCTTGCAAACGTAAAAAATTGACAAAAAAAACACATTTTCCCACATTTCTGTGATGGAAAGATCTGGAACCTGCGTGGATCCACAAATTTCCACCCACCCCGCGTTCCCCAAAGTCCTACGAGAAAAATGGTACCTCACTTGTGCGGGTCAGCCTAGTGCCCGCGACAGGAAACGGCGCAAAACGCAACGTGGTTTTGCAGTGAAAAATGACCCTTTTTTTGGCAAAGTGACTAGCTGTAGATTTTGTACCCTAGCCCTGCCGGCACCTAGGGAAACCTAGCAAACCTATACATTTTTGAAAACTAGACACCCAGGGGAATCCAGGATGGGGTGACTTGACTGCCTCCCACCATGGTCTGTTACCCAGAATCCCTTGCAAACGTAAAAAATTGACAAAAAAAACACATTTTCACCACATTTCTGTGATGGAAAGTTCTGGAATCTGCGTGGATCCACAAATTTCCACCCACCCCGCGTTCCCCAAAGTCCTACGAGAAAAATGGTACCTCACTTGTGCGGGTCGGCCTAGTGCCCGCGACAGGAAACGGCGCAAAACGCAACGTGGTTTTGCAGCGAAAAATGACCCTTTTTTTGGCAAAGTGACTAGCTGTAGATTTTGTACCCTAGCCCTGCCGGCACCTAGGGAAACCTAGCAAACCCACGCATTTCTGAAAACTAGACACCCGGCGGCTTCCAGGGAGGTATGGCTTGCGTGGATCCCCCAACGTTTCCTTACCCAGAATCCCCTGCAAACCTCATTTTTTGCTCAAAAAATCACTATTTTCACACATTTTGGGGTGGGAAAGTAGTGGCATCACCGGGCTCACACAAATTTACCACCACCCAGCGTTCCCCCAGGTCTCCCGGTAAAAATGGTGCCTCACTTGTGTGGGAGGCCCAAGTACCCGCGGCAGGCAAGGGCCCCAAACGTAGTGAGGCGACATCAAAATGGCCTATCGCCAAACCACCTGGTTTTGCAAGGGGGGTCACTTTGGTTTTTGGCCCGGTGCGCGGCGGCCATCTAGGGAAACCTACCAAACCCAGGCATTTTTGAAAATTAGACACCCGGCGGCTTCCAGGGAGGTATAGCTTGCGTGGATCCCCCAACGTTTCCTTACCCAGAATCCCCTGCAAACCTCTTTTTTTGCTCAAAATATCACTTTTTTCACACATTTTGGCGTGGGAAAGTAGTGGCATCACCGGGCTCACACAAATTTACCACCACCCAGCGTTCCCCCAGGTCTCCCGGTAAAAATGGTGCCTCACTTGTGTGGGAGGGCCAAGTACCCGCGGCAGGCAAGGGCCCCAAACGTAGTGAGGCGACATCAAAATGGCCTATCGCCAAACCACCTGGTTTTGCAAGGGGGGTCACTTTGGTTTTTGGCCCGGTGTGCGGCGGCCATCTAGGGAAACCTACCAAACCCAGGCATTTTTGAAAACTAGACACCCGGCGGCTTCCAGGGAGGTATGGCTTGCGTGGATCCCCCAACGTTTCCTTACCCAGAATCCCCTGCAAACCTCAATTTTTGCTCAAAAAATCCCTTTTTTCACACATTTTGGGGTGGGAAAGTAGTGGCATCACCGGGCTCACACAAATTTACCACCACCCAGCGTTCCCCCAGGTCTCCCGGTAAAAATGGTGCCTCACTTGTGTGGGAGGGCCAAGTACCCGCGGCAGGCAAGGGCCCCAAACGTAGTGAGGCGACATCAAAATGGCCTATCGCCAAACCACCTGGTTTTGCAAGGGGGGTCACTTTGGTTTTTGGCCCGGTGCGCGGCGGCCATCTAGGGAAACCTACCAAACCCAGGCATTTTTGAAAACTAGACACCCGGCGGCTTCCAGGGAGGTATGGCTTGCGTGGATCCCCCAACGTTTCCTTACCCAGAATCCCCTGCAAACCTCAATTTTTGCTCAAAAAATCACTTTTTTCACACATTTTGGGGTGGGAAAGTAGTGGCATCACCGGGCTCACACAAATTTACCACCACCCAGCGTTCCCCCAGGTCTCCCGGTAAAAATGGTGCCTCTTTTGTGTGGGAGGCCCAAGTACCCGCGGCAGGCAAGGGCCCCAAACGTAGTGAGGCGACATCAAGATGGCCTATCGCCAAACCACCTGGTTTTGCAAGGGGGGTCACTTTGGTTTTTGGCCCGGTGCGCGGCGGCCATCTAGGGAAACCTACCAAACCCAGGCATTTTTGAAAACTAGACACCCGGCGGCTTCCAGGGAGGTATGGCTTGCGTGGATCCCCCAACGTTTCCTTACCCAGAATCCCCTGCAAACCTCATTTTTTGCTCAAAAAATCACTTTTTTCACACATTTTGGGGTGGGAAAGTAGTGGCATCACCGGGCTCACACAAATTTACCACCACCCAGCGTTCCCCCAGGTCTCCCGGTAAAAATGGTGCCTCACTTGTGTGGGAGGCCCAAGTACCCGCGGCAGGCAAGGGCCCCAAACGTAGTGAGGCGACATCAAGATGGCCTATCGCCAAACCACCTGGTTTTGCAAGGGGGGTCACTTTGGTTTTTGGCCCGGTGCGCGGCGGCCATCTAGGGAAACCTACCAAACCCAGGCATTTTTGAAAACTAGACACCCGGCGGCTTCCAGGGAGGTATGGCTTGCGTGGATCCCCCAACGTTTCCTTACCCAGAATCCCCTGCAAACCTCATTTTTTGCTCAAAAAATCACTTTTTTCACATATTTTGGAGTGGGAAAGTAGTGGCATCACCGGGCTCACACAAATTTACCACCACCCAGCGTTCCCCCAGGTCTCCCGGTAAAAATGGTGCCTCACTTGTGTGGGAGGCCCAAGTACCCGCGGCAGGCAAGGGCCCCAAACGTAGTGAGGCGACATCAAAATGGCCTATCGCCAAACCACCTGGTTTTGCAAGGGGGGTCACTTTGGTTTTTGGCCCGGTGCGCGGCGGCCATCTATGGAAACCTACCAAACCCAGGCATTTTTGAAAACTAGACACCCGGCGGCTTCCAGGGAGGTATGGCTTGCGTGGATCCCCCAACGTTTCCTTACCCAGAATCCCCTGCAAACCTCATTTTTTGCTCAAAAAATCACTTTTTTCACACATTTTGGGGTGGGAAAGTAGTGGCATCACCGGGCTCACACAAATTTACCACCACCCAGCGTTCCCCCAGGTCTCCCGGTAAAAATGGTGCCTCACTTGTGTGGGAGGCCCAAGTACCCGCGGCAGGCAAGGGCCCCAAACGTAGTGAGGCGACATCAAAATGGCCTATCGCCAAACCACCTGGTTTTGCAAGGGGGGTCACTTTGGTTTTTGGCCCGGTGCGCGGCGGCCATCTAGGGAAACCTACCAAACCCAGGCATTTTTGAAAACTAGACACCCGGCGGCTTCCAGGGAGGTATAGCTTGCGTGGATCCCCCAACGTTTCCTTACCCAGAATCCCCTGCAAACCTCTTTTTTTGCTCAAAAAATCACTTTTTTCACACATTTTGGCGTGGGAAAGTAGTGGCATCACCGGGCTCACACAAATTTACCACCACCCAGCGTTCCCCCAGGTCTCCCGGTAAAAATGGTGCCTCACTTGTGTGGGAGGGCCAAGTACCCGCGGCAGGCAAGGGCCCCAAACGTAGTGAGGCGATATCAAAATGGCCTATCGCCAAACCACCTGGTTTTGCAAGGGGGGTCACTTTGGTTTTTGGCCCGGTGCGCGGCGGCCATCTAGGGAAACCTACCAAACCCAGGCATTTTTGAAAACTAGACATCCGGCGGCTTCCAGGGAGGTATGGCTTGCGTGGATCCCCCAACGTTTCCTTACCCAGAATCCCCTGCAAACCTCATTTTTTGCTCAAAAAATCACTTTTTTCACACATTTTGGGGTGGGAAAGTAGTGGCATCACCGGGCTCACACAAATTTACCACCACCCAGCGTTCCCCCAGGTCTCCCGGTAAAAATGGTGCCTCACTTGTGTGGGAGGCCCAAGTACCCGCGGCAGGCAAGGGCCCCAAACGTAGTGAGGCGACATCAACATTGCCTATCCCAAATGTCGCCTCACTACGTTTGTTGTCCTTGCCTGCCGCGGGTACTTGGCCCTCCCACACAAGTGAGGCACCTTTTTTACCGGGAGACCTGGGGGAACGCTGGGTGGTGGTAAATTTGTGTGAGCCCGGTGATGCCACTACTTTCCCACCCCAAAATGTGTGAAAAAAGTGATTTTTTCAGCAAAAAATGAGGTTTGCAGGGGATTCTGGGTAAGGAAACGTTGGGGGATCCATGCAAGCCATACCTCCCTGGAAGCCGCCGGGTGTCTAGTTTTCAAAAATGCCTGGGTTTGGTAGGTTTCCCTAGATGGCCGCCGCGCACCGGGCCAAAAACCAAAGTGACCCCCCTTGCAAAACCAGGTGGTTTGGCGATAGGCCATTTTGATGTCGCCTCACTACGTTTGGGGCCCTTGCCTGCCGCGGGTACTTGGCCCTCCCACACAAGTGAGGCACCATTTTTACCGGGAGACCTGGGGGAACGCTGGGTGGTGGTAAATTTGTGTGAGCCCGGTGATGCCACTACTTTCCCACCCCAAAATGTGTGAAAAAAGTGATTTTTTGATCAAAAAATGAGGTTTGCAGGGGATTCTGGGTAAGGAAACGTTGGGGGATCCACGCAAGCCATACCTCCCTGGAAGCCGCCGGGTGTCTAGTTTTCAAAAATGCCTGGGTTTGGTAGGTTTCCCTAGATGGCCGCCGCGCACCGGGCCGAAAACCAAAGTGACCCCCCTTGCAAAACCAGGTGGTTTGGCGATAGGCCATTTTGATGTTGCCTCACTACGTTTGGGGCCCTTGCCTGCCGCGGGTACTTGGGCCTCCCACACAAGTGAGGCACCATTTTTACCGGGAGACCTGGGGGAACGCTGGGTGGTGGTAAATTTGTGTGAGCCCGGTGATGCCACTACTTTCCCACCCCAAAATGTGTGAAAAAAGTGATTTTTTGAGCAAAAAATGAGGTTTGCAGGGGATTCTGGGTAAGGAAACGTTGGGGGATCCACGCAAGCCATACCTCCCTGGAAGCCGCCGGGTGTCTAGTTTTCAAAAATGCCTGGGTTTGGTAGGTTTCCCTAGATGGCCGCCGCGCACCGGGCCAAAAACCAAAGTGACCCCCCTTGCAAAACCAGGTGGTTTGGCGATAGGCCATCTTGATGTCGCCTCACTACGTTTGGGGCCCTTGCCTGCCGCGGGTACTTGGGCCTCCCACACAAGTGAGGCACCATTTTTACCGGGAGACCTGGGGGAACGCTGGGTGGTGGTAAATTTGTGTGAGCCCAGTGATGCCACTACTTTCCCACCCCAAAATGTGTGAAAAAAGTGATTTTTTGAGCAAAAAATGAGGTTTGCAGGGGAATCTGGGTAAGGAAACGTTGGGGGATCCACGCAAGCCATACCTCCCTGGAAGCCGCCGGGTGTCTAGTTTTCAAAAATGCCTGGGTTTGGTAGGTTTCCCTAGATGGCCGCCGCGCACCGGGCCAAAAACCAAAGTGACCCCCCTTGCAAAACCAGGTGGTTTGGCGATAGGCCATCTTGATGTCGCCTCACTACGTTTGGGGCCCTTGCCTGCCGCGGGTACTTGGGCCTCCCACACAAGTGAGGCACCATTTTTACCGGGAGACCTGGGGGAACGCTGGGTGGTGGTAAATTTGTGTGAGCCCGGTGATGCCACTACTTTCCCACCCCAAAATGTGTGAAAAAAGTGATTTTTTGAGCAAAAAATGAGGTTTGCAGGGGATTCTGGGTAAGGAAACGTTGGGGGATCCACGCAAGCCATACCTCCCTGGAAGCCGCCGGGTGTCTAGTTTTCAAATATGCCTGGGTTTGGTAGGTTTCCCTAGATGGCCGCCGCGCACCGGGCCAAAAACCAAAGTGACCCCCCTTGCAAAACCAGGTGGTTTGGCGATAGGCCATCTTGATGTCGCCTCACTACGTTTGGGGCCCTTGCCTGCCGCGGGTACTTGGGCCTCCCACACAAGTGAGGCACCATTTTTACCGGGAGACCTGGGGGAACGCTGCGTGGTGGTAAATTTGTGTGAGCCCGGTGATGCCACTACTTTCCCACCCCAAAATGTGTGAAAAAAGTGATTTTTTGAGCAAAAAATGAGGTTTGCAGGGGATTCTGGGTAAGGAAACGTTGGGGGATCCACGCAAGCCATACCTCCCTGGAAGCCGCCGGGTGTCTAGTTTTCAAAAATACCTGGGTTTGGTAGGTTTCCCTAGATGGCCGCCGCGCACCGGGCCAAAAACCAAAGTGACCCCCCTTGAAAAACCAGGTGGTTTGGCGATAGGCCATCTTGATGTCGCCTCACTACGTTTGTTGTCCTTGCCTGCCGCGGGTACTTGGGCCTCCCACACAAGTGAGGCACCATTTTTACCGGGAGACCTGGGGGAATGCTGGGTGGTGGTAAATTTGTGTGAGCCCGGTGATGCCACTACTTTCCCACCCCAAAATGTGTGAAAAAAGTGATTTTTTGAGCAAAAAATGAGGTTTGCAGGGGATTCTGGGTAAGGAAACGTTGGGGGATCCACGCAAGCCATACCTCCCTGGAAGCCGCCGGGTGTCTAGTTTTCAAAAATGCCTGGGTTTGGTAGGTTTCCCTAGATGGCCGCCGCGCACCGGGCCAAAAACCAAAGTGACCCCCCTTGCAAAACCAGGTGGTTTGGCGATAGGCCATTTTGATGTCGCCTCACTACGTTTGGGGCCCTTGCCTGCCGCGGGTACTTGGGCCTCCCACACAAGTGAGGCACCATTTTTACCGGGAGACCTGGGGGAACGCTGGGTGGTGGTAAATTTGTGTGAGCCCGGTGATGCCACTACTTTCCCACCCCAAAATGTGTGAAAAAAGTGATTTTTTGAGCAAAAAATGAGGTTTGCAGGGGATTCTGGGTAAGGAAACGTTGGGGGATCCACGCAAGCCATACCTCCCTGGAAGCCGCCGGGTGTCTAGTTTTCAAAAATGCCTGGGTTTGGTAGGTTTCCCTAGATGGCCGCCGCGCACCGGGCCAAAAACCAAAGTGACCCCCCTTGAAAAACCAGGTGGTTTGGCGATAGGCCATCTTGATGTCGCCTCACTACGTTTGGGGCCCTTGCCTGCCGCGGGTCCTTGGGCCTCCCACACAAGTGAGGCACCATTTTTACCGGGAGACCTGGGGGAACGCTGGGTGGTGGTAAATTTGTGTGAGCCCGGTGATGCCACTACTTTCCCACCCCAAAATGTGTGAAAAAAGTGATTTTTTGGGCAAAAATTTAGGTTTGCAGGGGATTCTGGGTAAGGAAACGTTGGGGGATCCACGCAAGCCATACCTCCCTGGAAGCCGCCGGGTGTCTAGTTTTCAGAAATGCGTGGGTTTGAAAGGTTTCCCTAGATGGCCGCCGAGCTCTGGGCAAAAAACCAAAGTAACCCCCCTTGCAAAACCAGATTAACTATTGTTACTACAGCGTGAGAATTTAGGAATAATACTGCAAAGAAAATGTGGCAGACAATTTGAGGTTTACAGGACAATGGGGATAAAAAATATTTTTCAAATCACTAGAGAGACATCACCATGAACTCCCAAGGGTTTTCGACAATATCTACAGTTGGTGGGTTATTCTTACATGGAAAGTGTACCTTGGCAGAGAAACAAAAGACAAAGATTCCTGCACAACCATCTATTCCTCAAACACACACACATACTGGTTGGATTTGGCACGAGGGCAAGTCATGGTTCAGTGTATTAAATTTTATTAACAAGAGATTTCACAAAAATGAAATGCACTGTCAATAATTAAATTCACAAAAAACCAAACCAATGACTTGCAGCTCGTGAGCTGTAAAGCCACGTCAAGGCACCAACCACTTTACAGGCCATTCACACACCTTTCATACGTGATACAAACAAGACCATTCGCACCACCAGGTACAAAAGCAACACAGTACAAAAATCACCAAAAAGGGACAAGGTACACCCTGCTTCAGAAAGACAAATATTACTGCACAGTCATCTAACCCGCAAGCACACACACATACTGGTTGGATTTGGCACGAGGGTGAGTGATGGTTCAGTAGATAAAATTGTATTACCAAGTGATTTCACAAAACATGAAATGCACTGGTAATAATTGAAAGGGCAAGAAACTGAACCATTGACTCACAGCTCGTGAGCTGTAAAGCCACGACAAGGCACCAACCTCTTTACAGGCCATTCATACACCTTTCATACGTGTGAGACATACAAAACCATTCACACCGCCAGCCGCGGGCCCATCACATAACAAAACTCACACCAGCACACAGCGCCATTCAAGGGCCCATCACTTTCACACGCCCACAATCCAGACACAGCAACTACACAGGCTGAAGGATTGCGTGGAGTGGCACTCAGCTAGCAGTGTGTGTAGTGACCAGCAGAAAGTCACTACTCACACACAGCCAGCCAAGCACCAGTCGACACACACCGCTAGCCAAACGCCAGTCCACGCACACCGCTCGCCAAGCGCCAGTCCAGGCACACCGCCATCCAATCGCCAGTCCAGGCACACCGGCAGCCAATCGCCAATCCACCTACACCGCCAGCCAAGCTCCAGTCCACGGACACCACCAGACAAGCACCATTCCACGCACACCGCCAGCCAAGCTCCAGTCCACACACACCACCAGACAAGCTCCAGTCCACGGACACCACCAGCCAAGCTCCAGTCCACGGACACCACCAGCCAAACACCAGTCCGCACACACCACCAGTCCACACACACCGCCAGCCAAGTACCAGTCCACGCACACCGCCAGCCAAGCACCATTCCACGCACACCACCAGCCAAGCACCATTCCACGCACACCGCCAGCCAAGCACCATTCCACGCACACCACCAGCCACGCACCAGTCCACGCACACCGCCAGTCCATGCACACCGCCAGTCCACGCACACCGTCAGCCAAGCACCATTCCACGCACACCACCAACCAAGTGCCAGTCCACACACACCAACAGCCAAGCGCAAGCCTACACACACCGCCATCACATTTTGGATTTTTTTAGAAAAAAATAAAAACACAAACAAATTGCAAATAGATACAAATCTTCTAACAGAAAATCAGCAACTAAATACATTGCACTAACACCAACCTTGAAACAGAATCATATTTTCCAAAGAATACAGACCAGGCAGTTCACTTTACCACTCATGAATCTTCCCAGAAATTTTTACGCGTGTGGTACGCTCGGAAACAAGCAGAGAGACACAGTGCAGGATGAGAGGGACAATCGGGGCAGTACATACGACTCTCCTTCCGCAAACCTCTTCGCCAACAGACTCTACATCTCCTACTGGGAAAATCTTTTGCGGGTGTGGGAGGAATGTGATCTGGAAAGTGGCGTTCTTTCAATCTAGCAACATCCTCCACCAGTCCAACTCTAGGAACACTTGCCTGTTCCACTACAACAAGGCTGCCTATTACAGACTCCTGAAACTTAGCAAAAGTCATCTTTGACTCAGGGCAATAATCCTGGAACACAACAAAAGCATTAAACATTGCCAAGTGGAAAAGATGGATAGCCAACTTCTTGTACCAAATGTAAGCCTTACGAAGAGCAGTGTAAGGTTCCAACCTCTGATCTACTCTGTCAACACCACCCATGTGCCTATTATAGTCTAAAACGCATACAGGTTTGCGCGCTTCAGCGACCTGACCCCAAACAGTCACAGGTGCAGTGCTTTCATCATGGATGGAAGTCAGCATGTAGACATCTCTCCTGTCTGTAAACTTCACAGCAAGAAGCTCCTGGCAACGTAACGCACTGCACTGTCCCCGCACAAGCTTTTGACAAACAAGTTCTTTCGGAAAACCTTTACGGTTACAGCGGACTGTGCCACAAGCAAAAGTGTCCACTTTGGCCAATTCCCTGAACAACCGCACACCAGTGTAGAAGTTATCTACATATAAATGGTGGCCTTTGTTAAAAAATCCTCTACCAAGTTCCCAAACAATTTTCTCAGTCACTCCAAAAGTGGACGGACAACCAGGGAGGTTAAACCTAGATTCCTTACCGGTGTACACCCTGAAATTAGAGACATATCCAGTCCTACTGTCACACAGCATATACAGCTTTATTCCATAGCGTGCCCTCTTACTAGGAATGTATTGCCTAAAAACCAAGCGGCCCTTGAACAACACCAAAGACTCATCCACTGCAATTTCTCTACCAGGGGCATAAATCTCAGAAAATCGATCAACAAAGTGATCAAGGACAGGCCTAATCTTAAAAAGACGGTCACAATCAGGGTGATCTCGTGGCAACGCTAAACCATTATCAACAAAGTGCATCATCCGAAGCAGAAGCAAATACCTGTCACGACTCATGACTGCCGGAAAAATAGACATTGCCATCAAGGGACTGCTAGACCAATATGAAGCCAATGATGGCTTCCTTAGCAAGCCCATCAAAAAAGTTAAACCCAAGAACTTCTTCATCTCTTCAACATTTGTGGGAGTCCACCGGGTAGCTCTAGAGTGTGGCTTAAGACTGGCACTGTTGTCCCTCAAAAACTGTTCGGCATACAAATTAGTCTGCTCAACAATCTCTGCCAAAAACACATCGTCCATAAACAACTGAAAAAAATTTACAGGCAAAAAGTTCTCAGTATTCACTCTAGACCCTGGAACACCAGTAAACTCTGGAAATTCCGGCTGCACCATGCCAGGGGCAACCCAGAGGTCATCACTTTCAACGGGAAGACTTGCAGCCCCAGCCTGCAGCCCAGATGTCTCTTGCCGCACTACACCAACGGAAAGGCTTGCAGCCCCAGCCTGCAGCCCAGATGCCTCTTGCCGCACTACACCAACGGGAAGCCTTGCAGTCCCAGCCTGCAGCCCAGATGTCTCTTGCCGCACTACACCAACGGGAAGCCTTGCAGCCGCAGGCTGCAGCCCAGATGCCTCTTGCCGCACTATCGGCACATCAGTCTCCTCCTCTAATACAGGCACTTCATCCGCACTAAGAGTATCTTCATCATCCGATGACCCCATACGGAGAGAAAACTCACTGCCAGAATCGTCCCCTGCCCCCTCTCCCTCAGAAGCAGAGTCAGTCTCTGACCCAATATCAGAGGAAGACTCAAACAGCAAACCAACAACCTGCTGAGCAGTCATCCTGCGGCTAGCCATTATACCTACTAAGATAGAAGACTGCACAAACAAGTCAACAACAACCAACAATGTGCAAACCAAGTAAGTAAAGAAATGTGTACCTTATATCAATAAGATCAATGTACTCAAAAACTATACAATCCAAAATCAAAAGAGACAGCTGCACTCACCAGAAACAAACTCTGCAGTGACACAGCAAAGACCAACGATATCAAACTAGAAAGAAGAAAAAAAAACAAATTACTCACAAGACAACAAAATACACATCGAGCACCAATGCAAAAAGTTTTTGACACTCAAAAACCAAACATACTGCTATTATTACACCATTTGCAAAAAAAAACAGGCAGAGAAATCAAACACATTTGCATTGTACAAAAAAACAGTCTCTTACCAAACTACACAAACAGCAAAACCACCAGAACCAAAACGTCAACAGAAGAAAAGCCATCACCTAGAACAAAAGAGTAAACAAAAAAAACATTACAATTGGAAATCACAAAAAATATAACAATAAACATTATAACATGCCATGTCACTACCCAAATGGTCAATCGGTTTGTGTGCCAGGTCAGGCAGAAAACAGCAGGAAAAAAAGGCTATTCAGTCCCGGGGCGGGTGAGCCAAATACATATAACAAATTGCACCCTGGAAGCGAGGGGTCACTTCTATTTCTAATTGAACTAATTCCCTGGTGTCTAGTGGGCTTTTCTGCCCCCAATGGGAGCAGAAACGGCAAAAAAATAAAACCGATCTGCCCCCAGAGGGGGCAGAAAAGTCTTCAAAAAATTTAGGGGCCCAAGGAAGCGACCCTTGCCCAAGGGGTCGCTTCCTACAATAATATTTATATCCCTGGTGTCTAGTGGGCTTTTCTGCCCCCCCCCCCCTAGGAGCAGAAACGGACAGAAAGACGACCAATCTGCCCCCAGGGGGGGCAGAAAAGTATTCTAAATAATTAGGCCGCAAAGGAAGCGACCCTTGCCCAAGGGGTCGCTTCCTACATAAAGAAAAAGACATCCCTGGTGTCTAGTGGGCTTTTCTGCCCCCCCTGGGGGCAGAAACGGGCAGAAAGACGACCGATCTGCCCCCAGGGGGGGCAGAAAAGTCTTCTAATCACTTTACCACCCTAGGAAGTGACCCTTGCCCAAGGGGTCGCTTCCTACATAACGAAATAGACATCCCTGGTGTCTAGTGGGCTTTTCTGCCCCCCCTGGGGGCAGAAACGGGCAGAAAGAAGACCGATCTGCCCCCAGGGGGGGCAGAAAAGTCTTCAAATTATTGGGCCCCCCAAGGAAGCGACCCTTGCCTAAGGGGTCGCTTCCTACATAGCATAAACGACATCCCTGGTGTCTACTGGGCTTTTCTGCCCCCCCTGGGGGCAGAAACGCGCAGAAAGCGGACCGATCTGCCCCCAGGGGGGGCAGAAAAGACTTCCAAAAATTTTGCCCCCAAGGAAGCGACCCTTGCCTAAGGGGTCGCTTCCTACATAGTATAAACGACATCCCTGGTGTCTAGTGGGCTTTTCTGCCCCCCCTGGGGGCAGAAACGCGCAGAAAGCGGACCGATCTGCCCCCAGGGGGGGCAGAAAAGACTTCGACAAATTTTTACCCCCAAGGAAGCGACCCTTGCCTAAGGGGTCGCTTCCCAAATTCGAAATAACAAATCCCTGGTGTCTAGTGGGGCATCCCTACTCCACGATCGCGACGCTGTGCGCGATCGTGGAGCAGGAATGCCCTGTATTGAGACATCGGGGGAGAGGAAATACTCTTTCCTCTCCCCCGATGCCTCAATACTACAAATTTCACCGCCGCGGCCCCCACCGGACAACAAAACCTACCTCTGCTCCCTTGGACGCGCTGGAAGAAATGGATTCCAGCGCGTCCAACACTTCCTGATGACGCCGGCGCGCGCTGTGCGCGCTGACGTCATCAGAAAGCGTGGGGGGGCTCGGGGGGGCTCGGGGTGGCAGCGGAAGCTCTTCCGCTGCCACCCCCGTAAAGGGGGGCAAGATCGCTGCACAAGGGGGGGAGCGCCAGCTCTTCCCCCGGGGGCTGTCCTCATGACGGAACGGTTCCGTCATGAGCACAGCCCAACCGATGCTCATGACGGAACCGTTCCGTCATGAGCATCGAAGGGGTTAATAGCCACATTCACCTCGCCTAAACTAATCTGTATGGAGCATAATTGACCGGGTATATACTCATCGTTAGCTGTTACGTTCATGGCATATACTTTTGAGAAGTGATCTTCCCAACGGTCACTCGGAATAATACAATTAATTGTGGATAGTTGGCTTCTCATGTTGCGCATTTTTTTCACTGCCGGCCAGAAAGTAGATGCCTTATTACCTATTGCGGCGTCAGATAGCTCCTCCCAGTGCTCTCTCAGAATCACTGCCTTGCGTACTTCTATTGCAGACTTATATTCCTTTCTTGCCGCCCTAACCTCCGATTGGGATCTCGGTTTTGCATTCAGTGCTTTACGTAAGGCCCTATTAGCAACAGAGCAATTTCTGTCAAACCACCTTGGGTCTTTACCTATCCTTTGGTTAGGCACAGTTAGGAATGTTTTTATAGCTGTACATAAACTGGTAAAGTCTTCAATTATCCTTTGGTTATTCCCGTCTGGGAAAATGCATGAGTCAATTAAAAGTTGGTGCTTATTTATAACATGCTCAACCACTTTTCCACTATCAACCCCCCTCCATTTCAACCTCAGATTGTTTGTGGCGGGGCTGATATCTCTAGCACCTGGAAAACTTGTAAACACTGGCGAGGGACCCAATTTGATTTTAGCCACTAATGCATTATGATCGCCAAAAGCAGTTTCCAGGACCCCGGCTGTTACGAGGCAATCAATTAGCTCGGATGACATAAAAATATAGTCAATAATTGAGCTATAATCTCTGCCTCTGAATGTCGGAACGTTAACAGTTTATGTCCATCACATTAATTAGAGCATATTCACGGATAAAACAATCAAATTCTATACCGCGTTTTAATGCGCGGTCAGTATGCATGTCTCCTTCTATTACTTTGGATTTAGTGATTTTAGCATTAAAATCCCCTGCTAAAATGATCCTGTTACCTCTGCTGTTATCTGATGGTTCAATAATATCCGATAAAAATGTAAAGTTTTATAAAATTTTTGTTTGGAATTGAATAAAAATCATTATTATAAAAATTAATCACGTAAATGGGAACCTTCCTTTTATATTCGATGACCTGAATATTGGGGTTATTGGTTGGTATTGACTTTATACTTCCACCTGCTGTTATCCTAACACCAATCAATAACCTACCCTTAGGGCGGCCATAATTAGTCTTGGTTGCAATTACCCTGTTACAATGGAAACCTACTATCTGGAGGTCCGTGATAGCCCAAGTCTCCTGGAACATTATTATATCTTTATCCTGTGATAATCATCTGTATCGTACTGCATTGCCTTTATTGTTTTTGGTGTCTGAGACTGCTGTAGTCTGTCTTCCCTCGGTGCCTGTTCTTGGTCTGTGCCCTCTTTTCCTTCTGTTCCCCTCACTGTCCCAGTGTGTCTCTGCCTGTTTTTTTGCCTCTGTTCTTGGTCTGTACCCTCTTTTCCTTCAATTCCCCTCGCTGTCCCCGTGTTTCTCTGCCTGTTTTTTGCCTCTGTTTCTTGTGTTGCCCTGTAATTTTGTGCCCTTTTTTTGCCTCTGTTCCCTTCGTTGCCCCGTAATTATGTGCCTGTTTTTTGGCTCTGTCCCCTTCGTTGCCCCGTAATTCTGTGCCCACTTTGCCTTCTGTTCCCTCACTGCCCCTCACCGCTCCAGCCGCTGCGTCCCCTGCGGTCCTGCACCCCCGAACACCCATTTGCTGCCCCTGCCCTGCCTCCCACCTCCCGGCTGCTCCTCCCTCCCACCTCCCCATATATGACGGCCGCTGCGTGCCGCGCCGCTGGCGTGCCGAAGGTGTGCATAAGGCCAGCCTATCTGAGCCCGTCCATGCCTGGACCACGCCCAGCACCAGAATCCCTGGTCCCCGTGCCCGCCACTACGACCGCCGCCGCTACGATGCCAGCACACTCCACACTCTCAACCCAAGACGGACCGACACCTGCTTCAAAGCCGCCCCGAAATGCACACAGGGTCCCTTCTCTTGCCGGAACTGTAACTACATGAGCCTCAGAGCCGCCGAACCACCCGCCAAGAAAGACCACAATCACCTCCGATGCATCCTACTGAACACCCGCTCCGCATGCAAACATGCCGTCGAGCTCTGTTACCTGCTCAACACTTCATCCCCAGACGTTGCCTTCCTGACAGAGACCTGGATGAACAACTCCTCCGCACCTGATATCGCCATTGCCTTCTAAGACGGCAACAAGATCACCCGCAGAGACCGCCCCAACGGAGTCGGAGAAGGAATCGCCATCATCCATAAGAACAACATCAGGGTCTCGACCAGCACCGACGACACTCTCAGCACCGCTGAACACATGCATTTCCAGATCCACAAAGACCCCAACTCCACCCTCAGAGGCACCCTGGTCTACAGACCCCCTGGACCCTGACCCCAGTTCAGCAACACCATCGCCGACTTCATCAGCACGCACGCCCTGACCTCCACCGACTACGTCCTCCTCAGAGACCTGAACTTTCACCTTGAGAACAACAACTACAGCAAATCCACCACCCTGATCGATAACCTCGCCAACCTCGAACTGAAGCAACTCATCACAATGCAGACCCACTCCACCGGCCACACGCTCGAACCCATCTTCTCCTCAAGCTCCCATGTCTCCTTCAGCCACACCACCGAACTCCACTGGACCGACCACCACTGCATCCACTTCACCTTCCAGAAACCCACCACACACCACAGCACCCAACATATCCCTCGCCGCTGCTGGAGCAAAATCACCGAAGACCAACTACGCGCAAACCTTACTCTCAGCCCACCCACCGAACCCTCTAACACTGACGACGCTGCCCACAGCCTCAGACACTGGATCGACAACTGTGCCAACACCCTCGCCCCGCTGAAGAAACCTTCCCACAGTGACACCAGCAAGAGGGCTAGCTGGTTCACCCCAGAACTCCTCGCCTCCAAGCGAGCCTGCCAGAAACTGAAGAAGAAATGGCACAGTGAGCAGACTCCGGACAGCCACGCAGCCCACAAGGACGCCATCCGCAACCACCATCACCTCATCAGGACTGCCAAGAGGACCTCCTTCAAATACCACCTCGACAACAACGCACACAATAGCAAGGAGCGCTTCAACATCGTGAAGGAACTTTCCAACCCCAGCTCCAACAACAACGACATCCCGCAGTCGCAAGCCCTGTGCGACTCCCTCGCACCTTTTTTCCACCGCAAGATAGCAGACATCCACGACAGCTTCAACACCCAGACAGCCCCAACAGACATCAACACAACAGAATCTCAGCACACCATCGACCACGACCCCCTGCTAGCCTGGGACAATGTGAGCCTTGATGACACCTGGCTGACGAGGGCTGAAAGCCCGAAACCGGTCCTAGGATGCTTGTTTCCAGTCCAGGGAGGACCTGGCTTGGCAGTTCGGGCAGAACTGTTCCCATGGGGCACAGGGTCAAGACTGATTTGCATATGGCTGGGTTCAAACTGGAAAGGCATGGTGAGCAAAAAAACGATGGATTTAGGCCCAGATCTCTTTACTGGGGTGAATGTATGACATTGTTCTGCATTCTGTCCATCAATTGTTGTTTTTGCATTTGTCACCCCGAGTGGGAAGGGTATGCTCAGACGTGAGTCCCTTGCTCTCCATGCCACTGGAATCAGGCTATCCTGGCTGACGAGGGCTGAAAGCCCGAAACCGGTCCTAGGATGCTTGTTTCCAGTCCAGGGAGGACCTGGCTTGGCAGTTCGGGCTGAACTGTTCCCATGGGGCACAGGGTCAAGACTGATTTGCATATGGCTGGGTTCAAACTGGAAAGGCATGGTGAGCACAAAAAACGATGGATTTAGGCCCATATCTCTGTACTGGGGTGAATGTATGACATTGTTCTGCATTCTGTCCATCAATTGTTGTTTTTGCATTTGTCACCCCGAATGGGAAGGGTATGCTCAGACGTGAGTCCCTTGCTCTCCATGCCACTGGAATCAGGCTATCCTGGCTGACGAGGGCTGAAAGCCCGAAACCGGTCCTAGGATGCTTGTTTCCAGTCCAGGGAGGACCTGGCTTGGCAGTTCGGGCTGAACTGTTCCCATGGGGCACAGGGTCAAGACTGATTTGCATATGGCTGGGTTCAAACTGGAAAGGCATGGTGAGCAAAAAAACGATGGATTTAGGCCCAGATCTCTGTACTGGGGTGAATGTATGGCATTGTTCTGCATTCTGTCCATCAATTGTTGTTTTTGCATTTGTCACCCCGAGTGGGAAGGGTATGCTCAGACGTGAGTCCCTTGCTCTCCATGCCACTGGAATCAGGCTATCCTGGCTGACGAGGGCTGAAAGCCCGAAACCGGTCCTAGGATGCTTGTTTCCAGTCCAGGGAGGACCTGGCTTGGCAGTTCGGGCTGAACTGTTCCCATGGGGCACAGGGTCAAGACTGATTTGCATATGGCTGGGTTCAAACTGGAAAGGCATGGTGAGCAAAAAAACGATGGATTTAGGCCCAGATCTCTGTACTGGGGTGAATGTATGACATTGTTCTGCATTCTGTCCATCAATTGTTGTTTTTGCATTTGTCACCCCGAGTGGGAAGGGTATGCTCAGACGTGAGTCCCTTGCTCTCCATGCCACTGGAATCAGGCTATCCTGGCTGACGAGGGCTGAAAGCCCGAAACCGGTCCTAGGATGCTTGTTTCCAGTCCAGGGAGGACCTGGCTTGGCAGTTCGGGCTGAACTGTTCCCATGGGGCACAGGGTCAAGACTGATTTGCATATGGCTGGGTTCAAACTGGAAAGGCATGGTGAGCAAAAAAACGATGGATTTAGGCCCAGATCTCTGTACTGGGGTGAATGTATGACATTGTTCTGCATTCTGTCCATCAATTGTTGTTTTTGCATTTGTCACCCCGAGTGGGAAGGGTATGCTCAGACGTGAGTCCGTTGCTCTCCATGCCACTGGAATCAGGCTATCCTGGCTGACGAGAGCTGAAAGCCCGAAACCGGTCCTAGGATGCTTGTTCCCAGTCCAGGGAGGACCTGGCTTGGCAGTTCGGGCTGAACTGTTCCCATGGGGGACAGGGTCAAGACTGATTTGCATATGGCTGGGTTCAAACTGGAAAGGCATGGTGAGCAAAAAAACGATGGATTTAGGCCCAGATCTCTGTACTGGGGTGAATGTATGACATTGTTCTGCATTCTGTCCATCAATTGTTGTTTTTGCATTAGTCACCCCGAGTGGGAAGGGTATGCTCAGACGTGAGTCCGTTGCTCTCCATGCCACTGGAATCAGGCTATCCTGGCTGACGAGGGCTGAAAGCCCGAAACCGGTCCTAGGATGCTTGTTCCCAGTCCAGGGAGGACCTGGCTTGGCAGTTCGGGCTGAACTGTTCCCATGGGGCACAGGGTCAAGACTGATTTGCATATGGCTGGGTTCAAACTGGAAAGGCATGGTGAGCAAAAAAACGATGGATTTAGGCCCAGATCTCTGTACTGGGGTGAATGTATGACATTGTTCTGCATTCTGTCCATCAATTGTTGTTTTTGCATTTGTCACCCCGAGTGGGAAGGGTATGCTCAGACGTGAGCCCCTTGCTCTCCATGCCACTGGAATCAGGCTATCCTGGCTGACGAGGGCTGAAAGCCCGAAACCGGTCCTAGGATGCTTGTTTCCAGTCCAGGGAGGACCTGGCTTGGCAGTTCGGGCTGAACTGTTCCCATGGGGCACAGGGTCAAGACTGATTTGCATATGGCTGGGTTCAAACTGGAAAGGCATGGTGAGCAAAAAAACGATGGATTTAGGCCCAGATCTCTGTACTGGGGTGAATGTATGACATTGATCTGCATTCTGTCCATCAATTGTTGTTTTTGCAACCATCAAGACTATGAGCACAATCCACTCTGGCTCCCTGTCAGACCCACTCCTGCACCACATCTTCAACAAAGCCAGCAGCTCCATCACACCCCATCTGCGCAATTTCATCATTCTCTCCCTCGAGACCGCGACCTTCCCAGAGAGCTGGAAACACGCCGAGATCAACGCCCTACTGAAAAAATCCAAGGCGTACCCTAGAGACCTCAAAAACTTTTGGCCCATCTCTCTACTTCCGTTCCCGGCCAAAGTCATCGAGAAGATCGGCAACAGACAGCTAACCCGATACCTTGAAGAAAACAGAATCCTGGACCCTTCCCAGTCAGGGCTCCGCAGCAACCACAGCACCAAGACTGCCCTCATCACCGCCACCGACGACATCAGGACCCTGCTGGACAATGGTGAGACCGCGGCCCTCATCCTCCTGGACCTCTCTGCCGCATTCGACACCATCTGCCACCACACACTACGCGCACGCCTCCACGCTGTAGGGATCTGAGACAAGGCTCTGGAATGGACCATCTCCTTCCTCTCCGGTAGAACCCAGAGCGTCCACCTCCCCCATTCCGATCCGAAGCCTCCGAGATCATCTGCGGCGTACCCCAGGGATCTTTCCTCAGCCCGACACTGTTCAACATCTACATGGCCCCGCTCGCACACGTCGCCCAACAGCACAACCTCAACATAATCTCCTACCCCGACGACATTCAACTTATCCTCACCCTCACCAAGGACTCCATCATCCACCAAATCCAACCTTCACAAAGGAATGAAGGCCGTCGCAGATTGAATGAAGATCAGCCGACTGAAGCTGAACATGGACAAGATGGAGGTCCTCATCCTCTGCTCCAACCCTTCAGCCTGGGATGACTCCTGGTGGCCGACAGCACTGGGTGCACCCCCGACACCCACCGACCACGCACGCAACCTGGGAATCATCCTCGACTCAATGCTCTCCATGACCAAGCAAATTAACGCCGTCTCCTCCTCCTGCTTCAACACCCTTCACATGCTCCTAAAGATCTACAGGTGGATCCCGACAGACACAAGAAGAACAGTCATCCAGGCCCTCGTCAGCAGCAGACTCGAATACGGAAACGCCCTCTACGCGGGAGCTCCAACCAAGCTCATAAAACATCTGCAATGCATCCAAACCGCCTCTGCACAACTCATGCTCGACATACCACGCCACAGCCACATCACCCCCGACCTGAGAAACCTGCACTGGCTCCCCGTCAACAAGAGGATATCCTTCAAGCTCCTCATCCACCCACACAAGGCACTCCACAAGACCGGCCCTGCCAACCTCAATGGACAACTCTCCTTCTACATCCCCAACTGCCAGCTCAGCTCCGCCAACCTCACACTCGCCACTGTCCCTCGCATCCGGAGAACAACCACTGGCGGAAGATCCTTCTCCCACCTCGCCGCTAAGACCTGGAACACCTTCCCACTGAGTCTATGACAGACCCAAGACCTGCTAACCTTCAGGAGGCTACTCAAGACCTGGCTTATCGACCAGTAGCGGCCTCCCCACCTCCCAGCGCCTTGTGACCCTCGCGGGTAAGTAGTGCGCTCTACAAATGATTGATTGATTGAAAGTCAATCGTTTTGAGTGAATCGGAAGCACACATTTGAGGTTCCACAGTCAAGGCCATTTCAGCACAGTGCATAGAGGCAACCATTTTCCTCAGGTTGCCTGAGTTTAATGTTCTTGGTAATGACACCTACTGTGGAGATCCAGTACCCACATAGTGACATACATGGTTTTAATTAAGGACCACACCAAATAGACTGGGCTCTGATCCCGACCTCTCAAGAGCCATCCCATGCATTAGTTTGCCACTGCAGCATCCCATGCAACAATAACGCTCAGAAAATAACCCCACATCCATACTTCACAATTCCGCAGGTGCTTCCCAAACCGAAGTTCTAATGATGACCCTGTCTAAATTGTATGCTTAGGGTCGAAACATTCAAAAATAATAATTAATGGACAAAATGTTAAACAATGTCAAACATTCACCCCGTACAGATATCTTGGCCTAATTCCATTGTTTTTTTGCTTCCCATGCCATTCCACTTTAAACCCAGCCATATGCAAATCAATCTTGACCCTGTTCCCTATGGAGACAGTCCAGCCCGAACTGCCAAGGGTCAAAACATTTACTTTACATAATAATAGTGTACTGTTTTTATTTTGGAGCAATTTCACTCTGTGTTAGAGTGTGTACAAACCACCTATGCATCCTGGATCAGTCACTATTATATGTACATAGATTGTATAGCACCAAGCACTTTTCATTCACTTATTTTCACTTGCACTTTGTTGTTGCGCCATTTGGGATCACCTTCTTACTTATGAATTGATCTAAGAACATGACTGCAATGGTTTTTAATCTAGTTTGTCAAGCAAATATAAAGTAATTATGCAGTATGAAAACAGATAGAAGTATAAGTGAAAAACAACAAAAATCGCAAACATGTTTGCTATCTTGAAAATGCCCAAAATGGTAGAGTTGAACTTGGGAACCCTTTACCAAATTGGTTAGGGAGTGCACAGGAGTCATTCATATCCACTAGCTGGACCTGCTCTCTTCTTGTAATCATGACAAAAAAATGGACACAAAGACCATAAGGCTGACCTTCTGTTAATGTTTAAAGTGACACAACAAGCTGCAAGGGTCCTTTCCCTGCAACTGCTCACTGGCCAGTGGCAACCGGACCTCAACAGGATCCTGCTGTTGGCCTTTGCCTAACTCCCTGTGAATCTCTAAGTGCCCTCCCCAAAGTCTTCCATCTTTTAGAAGGTCACTCCTGGGGTGAACTGAGATTTAAAGGACTATTTCAGAAAGTAAAATCTTTGGCTAGGATGAACCTGGTTGGCGTATGCGAACTGCTCTTTACTGAAGTCAGATTCTAATTGCACTTTTGTCCCAGTTTACTGCACACATAGACAATTATTGGCACTCTGTGCTTCTTCCTATGTAAAAATTGTAAAATTCAGACTCTCCTTGTTGGATGTTTTGTAATGTTGTTTATTACATTTTCCTACTTCTGTTGCTCTGCAGTTGTACTTTATTACTGTTTTCATATTGCATAATTACTTTACACATTGCCCTAAATTAGGCCTGTCTGTTCTGTGCCATAAGCAGTGGATTGTGCTCAGGTTAATTTAGTGACTTTGAAGATTCACCCTGAAAACACCTATGATTATTCTTTGAGGTGGGTAGTCACCACCCTAAATAATAATCCAATTTCTTACAGATCACCTCAGTAGTTTTGGACCTACCCTCAAATTCTGTCTTTGATAATACTGCCACTTTGCCATGCTCAGCATCAGCCACTACCATGCAGACCACAACAAGGATATACCTACCCATAACCTACACAAGGAGGCCTTCCAACCTGGGAGTAATTCCACCATGGTCAACAAGTCACTGTTGTGAAGTGAGTACATCCAAGATTCAGCTTGTCAGAAAACTTCTTTTAATTGTAACTGATATGTTGTGTACAGAATATGTGTTCTGCAGGTGGGTAGAATGATGATAAGAAGAGGAGAGAATGTATAACGGGGGGATGGAATGTAGCTGCAGGCCGTTGGGTGTGACAGACCGTGCCAGCAGCAGGCTGGGTTGGTTGTACCTGATTGCTCGAATGTAATAAATCTATATTCTACAAGTACTGTTTCGTTGGAATTCTTTACAACAAAGGTAACATGAATACACAGCTACAGATAGTTCCATCTCCCCCATCCAGCCACCTATAATTTCTCTTTCAATATTCCATTATATCGCTGACAGCCCTGAAAACATATAGAATGCCCCCTTAGAATTATAACATGTTGCTTATTGCTTCATTCATTTCCAAAACAATACAGGGCTGCTGCAGACCAACATGTGTTCTGTATCTTGTTTTCTTTCTATTATCCAAATACAATTGCACCAGACACCCAACAAAAAGAACAGTGAATTTCTACTTCTCAATGGTTTGTTGAGAAAACAAGATACAGACTTCACAATCCAAAGTCCATTCTTGAGCATGCATTTTATGCAATAGTCTTGGAGGCAAGAACAAATCTACATACTTTCATCCATTCTGAGTCACCCAGATATTACTGCAGTACAAATCCGGTTTCACAGATCCCACAACATATTGCTGCTAAAACCAAGTCCTGTGCATGAGAAAGCCGTGCAATTAATCTAGGTGTAAGGAAACAGGATGCCACACAAGCTGCACCAATAGCACAATAATTAGGTTCTACACAAGAATATGTCTGCCCAATAAATATCCACACACCCATTCTTAAAATAAAAAAAAAATCTATTTCAGTAAAAGAGATATAAGGGTGTTTATTTATATATTGCAATACAAATTACATTGTATTCGACATTATGATACAAAATATGATTGACGTGTTCATCCATTCATTGGCCTGACTTGCAAGCCAACACACAGCAGTAATTGTTGGAGATCTCTAGCTCAGTTTCTGCAGAAGACGATCCCATGATCCCCAAAATCCTGCAAAAACAAATGGAGAGAGTACATTTAGGTACATAGTTTAGCACAGATATCATGCTGGCATTCATTCATCAGACTTGCACTTCTCTATCTTTTCACTCTGGCCTTCAGTGCTCTTGATTGCCTCTTGATTGCCTCTAAATCTCACTAAAATAAAAACGAAGTCCAATCTATAAGAAATATGGTCCGCCATGTTGTATTATAATTTGTTTAGGATATTACATTTTATCAGCTTATTTTGCTTATTCCAATTAAGTTAAATTTTATAATTAATCAACATATTTATATTTTGTTACAACCCATGCACAGCCATAGTTCCCTATTAGGTAACAACTCAAATTCAGAAGCAGAAAAGGACCCTATTTGTTGCACCATTATGTTGGTATGGCATATCTTCTTAACGTTTTAAGCACACGAAAAACGTTTGTGAATCAAATTAGAAACTGAAGACTAATGAGATTCAAACTTTTTTTTTATACTAAATGCGCTGAGCCAAATGTACATACCTCAGCTCTGTGAGTCGACCCTGATTCTCCATCAGTAGAGAGGGAAGACCATGCTGTCCTCAAAGTGACAATAAAGGGGATGCCCCCTTACCGTTTCCCATCATCCCTAGTGGACCGCATATACAGCCCTATACACTAAGGCAGAGGTCTTCAAACTATTTTGGTCTGAGCCCCACCTTAAGCAATATGTTTTGAAGTTGGGCCCCTCTCTAAAACTATATGGCAAGGATTTGGGAGTGGAAGAGATGATCACAGGGGGCAGGGATCATGAGACCATTTCAGGGGTGCTTTTCTGTAGCTCGTAATCCACACTAAATATGCAGCACCAAGCAAGAATAGAATTGGCACACCACAAACACTACTGCGGATAATTGGGGTGCCATGGGCCCCAATGTACTCCACCTGCTTCACCAATGATGGATGTAGCCCTGAGAAACAAGCTATTTCCTCTTCTTTTATTCCTTCTCCACCATGTCTGACCATCACTTCAATCTCAAAACAAGTCCAGTCTCTGTCTGAAAGAAAATTAGCTACTGCATGCTTCCCCAGTTGTTTTTTGCCAATAGCGTCATCTGCCCTAATGCTAGCAAGGGCAATGAGCCCCCATGCCCACATTCTATTGTAAAACATTCATAATTGTGATGCAGTGGGCCCCATGGCAAAATTGTCATTGTACTTACTTCACTAATATTAGCTGCTACCTTACTGTTACCTCTGATCTTTCCCAACATGGGATCCCTCTCGTACCAACCCTCTCCCTCCTATCCCTCCTCACCCTCTCATCTCTCTGATGTCCAAATCAAGGGGTTGCCTGTTTTTAATTTACCCATTCCTTGGGTCATTGCTCCGAGGCTCAAAGAACACTGGCCCAGGAAGTGTGTTCTAGACTTCTTATTCGGCTGCAGCATCAAAGATGCCTACAGCTCTGCAAAGCAGGCTGTCTACTCAGGCAACTCAGTTGGGCTATTACTTATCGGTCAGATGCCCAAAGCTGGCTTTCTGGAAAAAATAACCACACAAATAGCACAATTGCCCCCCCCTCCTTCCGCTGCTTGGGCCCTGTTCTATGCAGAACAATGGTGACCTGGGCCCTAATGCTAGCAGGAAAAATGCACCCCATGTTCTTTTTCATAGCAAGACTGACATAACTGAGATCTAGTGCCCACTCACAGAGTGTGTGTGGAGGGGGAGGGCTCCTGTGCTGCAAAACAGATTTAGAACTACAGAAGGAACATGCTTTCTCACCAAGGTGCCCGCTACCTGAAAGATTGCCAATGTGTGCAATGGTTGGAGCCAGTGTAGGCTTTAATTAATAGAGTCACTCAGTTTCATGGCGACACATATTTATTCTTTCTAAGTGGTAATATATGTGTCCATTAAAAGGAGTGCACCTTTTTAATGGGCATATATAAAAATATTTTCCTTAGGTATAGCCTGGATTCTTATCACTAAAATATACTTTGCTGCAGTCTGCTTTATACATTGTAATACAATTTTAAAACAATGCCATTCACAGTGCTTTCTGTCATGGACTGGGACATTGTAGCACTATAAACAAGCCACTATTCATCACTGCACCAATCAGGATTTAATTATGTGACTCAGTCATCACACACGAAGACATCTGCAGTGATCACATTAGCTAACTGAGGTTTCATAAGGTAAAAGAGTATATTTCCTTTTGGTTAGTTTAACTTGCATTTATTTTACAACTAAGGTGTGTGCGTCTTTATTACAAATATAATTACATCTTCAAAAATAGAACATAAATTAGATATCACATTTTACAAAATGTAACATAGTCTTTCAGGTACTAAGATGCTGTTTCCATGACAAACCAGATGTCTCTAACTGCATAACCTCAAAGTATTTTTACAATGGTCACTGTGGTGCAATAATTGTGTGCAGGACAAGTGACCGTCATGCCTGTCAATGCCCCAACAAGTATTCTAGGTGACAAATGCCATCTATTTATCACTCTCCTGCCTTCAATCTCCAGTCTCCACACTTGAAAATAAAATCGGAAACATCCTCACCAGCTCCAAAATACAACAAGAATTTGCAAAGCAATAGGTCTCGCATTTACGCGAGTTTGAGCTATTGGCATTGTAAATGACAATCACTTTTATTTATGTTTTGGTTTTTAAAACATAAATAAAAGGGATTGTCATTTACAATACCAATAGTTTAAACTCGCATAAATGCGAGACCTATTGAATTGCAAATGCTTGTTTCAGTTGTGCCCACTCCTCATCATACCAATCCCGGACACCCTGAAGCAGATGACCCCTCGCTCCCAGCTCACCCCCAGAGCCTCATCCCTAATCTCCCTCCTTGCGCCATCCCCCACCCTTGGTGGCAGCAAAAGTACTTTACAGTTGGAATGAATATGCAGAGTGAATAATGCAGTGGATCCGGGAATAAAAAAACAGCCTCGTTCAGCAGGAAGTGATCTTTTAAAGACTCGTAAAACACTTAGAAGCGGGTGAGAGAATGTGTCGGGTGTCTCTCTGTCCAGCCTAACTCACAGTAGCTCAAGAATGCTGCGTGCACCTAGAAGCAGTATGGTGGGTTGGGGAGTGGGGTCATCCTAGCTGACGAAGAAACACGTTATTCCTCAGTAAAATGGTATCCTGCTGCAATCTGAATCTACACTGTATAGTGCCATGAACTGAGGCTCTGAGCTTGTGGCGCAGCTCACCTGGTGCGCCTCTCCAACACTGTGTGACCCTCGGCGCCAAGAGCAGAAATATAGTGAATGATAAGGCTGCATGGCCCACATTTTTACTTCCTTGCCATCAATAGTTGTTAAGGTAATTGGTGTCAGCCCCGGACCGACGTTTACATTTCACTAAAAGCTCCCAGGGGATTGTGGGAAGGCAGCGGGTGGAGCTGTGCTATGCATGATGTTGGCTGCTAACAGATCGGGTTTTGTGACAGCAGTACTATCTCCACACAGGTGCAGGCAGGATCATTACAGCCTTTATACAGGTTACAAAACACACGAACAATGTAACATAATACACTTTAAAAAATACACTTTAAAAAAGGAAAACCTACCGAAGAAAAAAGCCGAGTGAAAAGCTCAGCAGTGTCTGGTGAAATATTATCGCAGCACCGCGAAAAGCTCAGCAGTGTCCAGCCGCATCTTAACAATCGTAAAAAGATACGCTTGTGTGTGGGCATCAAAAAAAAGAAAAATACCGGAGAACAAAGCGCCATGAAAAGCTCAGCAGTTTATTACAGCTTGAAACATACAACGTATACCACTGCAGGTTCCATTGTGCCTATCAGTGTGTCCATAAAAGAGTGCTTACCAACCAGATAAATTCCACCATGTGACGCCGCTAGTACACAATCCAGTCCGGATGGGCGTGCCGACAAGGAGACAGGGTGTAAACAAGAAAGCCTCATTGCAAATAGGGAGCGAGCGTTTAACATAAATGATGACGCCCGTCAATTAGAAAGAGGGGCGGCACTTCAAGTGCCCTTCAGAAATCTCCTTGATCACAAAAGCCCTAGCAGAGTGTGAAACGCATGCGTGCTGCAACGCTAGGCGAGACCTAAAAATGCAGCAGTATGTCCTGTGAGCTTGTACTTGTGCAAAGTTTTTATTTCACAAAAAAGGAAAATCCCTTGTTTTTTGTGCCTCCCAACAAGTAGTTCTTAAGTACCTTTCTCTTTGATACCTTTCAATGACCACCAGTAGTTTGGATGGAAACTCTTTGTTTATTTCACCCACCTCACTTTTCCAAGTTGATAAACACTTTCACAGTTTAAACGGTATTGGTATTTAGTTTCTCTGCAGACGTTCCATTCCATTTCCCAACAGATTTATGCTGTAGCCTGATGACCCGGCACTACACCACGCCCTATACGCCTAATTGACCGTTAATTGATGACTTGTCCTCGGTTGTGTTTGTGTTTTGATATGTAGTTATATGTAGTTATTTCAAGGTGAACAGAAAACAATGGATTTTATTTTTCTTCTTTTTAGCCTGATCTTTGACCCTGACCTCACAATCGCTAGCCTTCCCAGTGCCACTTAGTTAATTAGTATGATTATCAAAAAAATGTTACATTTATTATAAATATTAGAGAAAAGGCTATGTAGCACCCAGTCATATTTCATCACAGATCCCTGTACAGTTCGTCTACATGCCTCTTACCTTGCTACCAGCCATTGAAACAGTATGGAAAAGTTATGTAAACTTGCCCTGCATGCCTTATTGTACATTAGTCCTGCAGCCACAATACAATATTGCAGTATTCCTTCAGCAACCGCTCCATGTGTCTCACTCCGTCCTGCACTGATATATTAGGTGCCTTTCTAATATATGGCGCTCTCTGGAGGTAGGTGGCCTGAGCTCAGGTTTGGCTACTGATTTAATACATGTATTTATGCTCAGCATATTAGTCTACAAGCAAGGTTACTGCTAATTTTCCTCTTTCTACAAGACTCCCAAAGGCATCTCTCTTTGTAGCCACATTACCGATGTCATGCCAAAGAAAAGAGAATCAAAGAAGGAAAATGATGATTCTTTGACTTGTTAACTCGAGTTTCAGAAAAACGTGACACTCGAGCACGCATTTTATTAGCTGTAACATGTACATGAATATGCCTGTTTCCCAGGCTCTGCACTTGCACTACACACTCTATCATTTTTAATTCACAAACACTGACTATGTTAGGATACAACCAGCACAATAGTCTATGTAACATTAAAAACACACATATAAACTTTGCCACAGCAGTGGAGCATTAAGCTGCCATGGGTTTACATGCCAATCCGTTATCGAGTAAGAAAGCGGATTACACAGTAGTTGATTCTACAGTGACTGGTGTCTAGTTCAGGATAAGGTCACCAGCAGACTTATGAGGAAAGGCCACAGCAATCAAGAGAAAAGAATAAAATACAGCCATCACGTTCTCTTATTTATTTATGCATTTTTATAAAGCGCAGAATTTACCCGAAGGTGTCAGAGCGCTGTACAATAGAACCAGTTACGTTACATGAGAGAAGTGTTACAAAATAGAACGTACAAAAATATCAGGACGCAGAATCAAACACAGCAGGCAAGAGGAACACAATATCAAACACAGCAAGCAAGGAATGTAAAAAAATAAATAAATATAACAAATTTACAATGACTAACGAACTTCCTGGCGGGGTCTGAGAATGAAGGAATTAGTTCTGAAAGTGTCTTTGGAATAGAAGAGATTTGAGGTCCGCTTTGAAGATCCGGATGGAGGTGGTGTCACGGAGCAAAGGAGGAGGCGAGTTCCAGATTCTCACCGCATTACCTGAGAACGATTGAACCATCAATTTTTCCCTTTTGAAGGAGGGGGGCTCAAGCAGGAACTTTTCTGCATTCCGAGAAGGTCTCAAGCCTCCGGACAATTTCAGTTTATTTGCCAGATAGCGAGGGGAGGAAGAGTGCAAGGCTTTGTGGGTGATGCAAGTCGTTTTGTAAATAGCTCTAGCGTCAATGGGAAGCCATCGGAGAGAAGACAGGATATGAGTGATGTGATCACTTCGTTTGGACCCTGAAATGAAGCGAGCTGCTGAATGGAGGACGGATTTAAGGGGAGAGAGGTGAGATTTGGGAAGGCCAGTCAGAAGAGAATTACAATAATCCAGTCTAGAGAGAACTAGTGATTGGACCAAGGTTTTTAGGTCTTTCTCCGGGAAGAACCGACGAATCCCCCACAGAAGGCGCAGCTGATAGCGTGCGTTCTTGACAATGGAGTTGATGTGTGAGATTAGGTTGAGTCTTTTGTCAAGTACGACACCTAGGGATTTAGCGCAGTCGACAATGATGGGTATACTATTGTGTAAATTCAGCTGCTCCATCCAGGATTGAACAGGAGGCGGGGAGAGAGAGGTAGATAGGAGGAGGAATTCAGTTTTTGAGGGATTGAGAATGAGTTGGTGAACTAACATCCAGTTGTGAATAGAGTTGAGAGTAGAGTTGACTAGTGAGAGATCTTGAGAGGAAGACACCTTGAGGTAGATGTGGGTGTCATCTGCATAGAGATGGTAGAGGATTCCAGATTTGCTTAGGAGGTTCCCTAATGGTTCCAGATAGAGATTAAACAGAGTGGGTGCAAGGATTGAACCTTGAGGGACGCCTTGACCAATCACCAGTGGAGACGAGAGACTGTTCGCAATCTTGATCATTTGGGATCTGTCCGAGAGGAATGAGGCAAACCATTTAAGCACTGTGCCTTCCACGCCCATTCTCTGTTGAAGAGTGTTAAGGAGGGTGTTGTGATTAACAGTGTCAAAGGCTGCAGATAGGTCAAGAAGAATCAGAAGGCACGATTCCCCCGAATCGAGTATATGCAGCACATCATCGATCACTCGCAGCAGGGCTGTTTCAGTGCAGCAATTTTGAATAAAGCCAGACTGGAACACGTCAAGGAGATTATTGTCCATAATGTGTTGGGAAAGTTGTTTTGCAACACATTTTTCTGTGATCTTTGAAAAAAAATGGAGATTGGTGATGGGGCGGAAGTTATTGAGGTTGTCTGCATCTGCGGAGGTTTTTTTTAGAAGGGGGTAACCTGTCCTATTTTGAGGACAGCTGGGAGGGATCCTTGACTGAGGAAGAGATTAACTAGCCTGGTCCAATAAGAGAGAGTATTGGTATAGAAATCAATGGCGATGACACTAGGTATGGGGTCAGAAGAATGGTTGGAGGGTTTTGTTTTGAGGATGCATTTGAGGAGGTCATCTTCTGAGATGGCGTCAAAGTTCTGCCAAGTGACTAAGGATTTTCGCTCCTCAATGGGGGTGGGGTGGGTGACCTGATCCACCAGTGATTTGACCTTTTCATCAAAGAATATAGCGAATTCAGGTGCGTTCTTTGAAGCATCCTCAGGTTTGATGGTTTGGGGAAAACAGTTTGGGTTTTTGATGAGGTCGAAAAGTTTTTTGGGTCTGGTTTTAGCTGAGTCGAGGAGGGATCTGAAATGTGATGCTTTTTCATGGAAGATGTGCTTGTGGTATTTGGATCTTGCTGAACGTAAAAGAGAGAGATTGGAGGTGGATGGAGATTGTCTCCAATGTTTCTCCAAGATTCTAAGGTTTTTCCTTTCGTCATAGAGAGCTTTAGCGAACCAAGGTGCTGAGGGCTGGGTCTTTTCCTTTTGCTTTAGGGTGGAGCGACATTGTCGATTTCGACTGCAAGGATTGAGAGGCAATGGGGAGTGAGATCGTTGACATCCGCGTTAGTGTTTAGACTAGGAAGTGAACGCATAGCAGAAGCACACAGAGTCTCAAGATCAATGTTTTTAGTTTTGTGGAACCAGGTAGAAGCCCTTTTAGGTTGGCTGAGAGTTATAATGTGCGAGAGGTGAAAATGGAAGGGAATGAGGAAATGGTCTGACCAGTCTACATGGATAGGGGGAGCAATGGTAAGCTGGTCTGGTTTAGAAATATCAAGGTCCAGAATTGAGCCCTTGGCGTGTGTAATTTCCGAGCAGTGTTGGACAAGATCGTTAGCTGAGAGAAAGGTTGCAAGCTTGTTGGCAGCCGAGTCTTCCACGGAGCCCCAGTGGAGATTGAAGTCACCTAGGAAGATCTGCCTGTCGCTTTGTGAATATTGGTCACTAATTAAGTCGGTGAGTTCTTCCATGAAGGAAGAGCTGTTACCGGGCGGGTAGTAGATGGCATGGAACCTGAAAGGGTGAGCCGTGATAAACTTGAAGTTCTACGGAAGAAGATGGTGGGAAAGGCTTTAATTTGAAGGGAGTTTCTGAAGATAATCGCAACACCTCCCCTGATCTTGTCTGTTCTGTCGTTTCTGAGGATAGAGTAGTCGGTAGGTATCAGAAGATGAAAAAAAGTGTGAGAGGAGTCATTAAACCAGGTCTCAGTGAGAAAGAGTATGTCGAGATTGTGGTGGGTGATAGTGTCAGAGATTTCCAGTTTGTGTTTGGTTGCAGATCTGCAGTTGTGGAGCATACAATGTAGCTCTGACGCAACTGTTTTGGTGATGGGAGTGTTTGGGCAGATAAGGGGAATAGGGATTAGAATCTTGAATGAGGGTGCCCCTTGAGAGTGAGGCTGGTAAGTTCTGACGGAAGAGATGGTCTGAATGGTGAATTGAGTAGAATTGTTAGGAGAGGAGAGTGGAGGGGGATTGACGTTGGTAGTCTTGCAGCTAGCCAGTAAGTTGGTGATGTCTGTGGAGGACAGACTGTGGTTGGCTTTATTGGGGCGCGGGAGCAGGGAACTCCTCCGGAGGTTATTAGGGGAGGGGGATATCTTAGCACTTAAGAGTGAAATGGATGCTTCAAGCTGGGAAATGGAAGAGATGAGAAAATCAAGTTTAGTTTCCAGGGATAGGTGGGCTGAGCACGGAGTGTTGGGTGGCTCAATGGTTAAGGGAGGGAGTGGAGTAGGCGAAGGAGGACAGGGTGATATGGGGGACTGGGGAGAATGTTGGGGTGCAAGGGTCAAAGGTGGGGGAGGGAGTGAAGTAGGCGAAGGAGGACAGGGGGATGAGATGGACTTGGGAGAGTGTTGGGGTGCAAGGGTCGAAGGTGGGGAGAGATGGTGGTAGAAAGGAGTGGATGGAGTTACAGTGATATTTTTACTGGTGTTGAGCAGAGACAAAGAATAGGGATTATAAGTAGGAGGAGAAAATTGAGAAGTAGAAAGGGAGGGCGAGAGGTTGAGGGGGAGAGGAGGGGGGTTAAGGGAAGGCCAGGGATATGGTAAGATGAGAGGAGAAGGGACTGTACAGGGAGGGGAGGAAGGGAGGTCAATGGAAGGCCAGAGGAATGGGGAGAAGAGAGAGGGTGCAGGCCAGGTACCATGGGCTGTGAAAGGTGAATGTAGGGGGACAGGCACCAGGCAGGGTGGGGGAGGTTGGGGGTAAATGGTAGTTGTGGGAGGAGTGAGGGACTGTGAGGTCAAAGGGAGGGAAGAGGGCGGAATTACCAAGAAGGGAAACAGGGTTGTGAAGCATAGGAGGAGGAAGGACTGTAAGGTCAGAGGGAGGGAAGGGGATGGAATTACAAAGAGGGGAGGCAGGGATGTGAGGCATAGGAGGGGGGAGTGTAGGTTGTAGAGAGATCGGAGGTGTAAGAACGGAATTGAAGGTACGACGGAAGGGGAAGAACAGAAAGGGATGAGGAGAAAGGGGGAGGAAAGGGGAAGGCGAGTTGATCGGTAGTTCAGGTTGTAAACAAGGTGGATTAAGTAGGGGGAAATGGGTAGGAATAGGGGGGTTAGGGGGCGGGAGATGGGAATGGAGTATTGGGGAGATGCAGGATGGGGAGGGGAAGCGGGAGGTAAAGCAGACAAGGTAAGGGGGGATCAAGTAGGGAAGGGGGCAGAATGGGAGAGGAGGGAGGAAGAGAAGTGGGAGATAAAGGGTAGACCTGTGACTCCCGGGAGAGCGGTCTTAAGGAATGTATGGGGGTCATGGGGGGAGAAAGGGAAAATGAAATAAATAATACATTTTCCCTCGTCATCAACCACCGAGATACTCCCCACCCAGCCCCACCACCTCACTGCTGTTACCTGCATATACCAAGGCTGAAATAAACTGTATTCTGATTTGCTGCGGGGGCGTTTTGAAGCAAGCAATCTGATTGGCTGGCTGATTGGCTGGCTGTAAAATGAGCAGAAATGTTGCAGATAATATGACATGACCCAGGGACCTGGTCCCTTTTGCCTCAAATTCTTGAATGAAAATGACATAAGTGGGCATGGTCAGGATACCATGGCCCACTATCAGTTGTGGGGGTCGGATGGTCCCAGGGAAAACTTCTACGGAGACAAAGTTTTTAAAGAACATTTGTAGTCCACATAGTGGCACAGGACTTACTCTTGTCTCCCAAAGCAGTACAAAAGGAGTCCTGCCAGACCTGAAAAAAAAGGCTTAATTGGACTAGAAATCTGTGTTGTGTGCTCAGACTATGGAGGGGTTGGCTGTCGTGGAGTGAGGGCCTCAGGTCCAGGATGCAGATAAGGCCCTGCAGCCAAGCCCCTGTCCACAGGTTTGCTCAGTGGTTGGTTGCCAAATTCAGGGTATTGGGTGCAGCCAGCCAAATGATGCGTTTTGCCAATGCCTGTGCATTCTGTGGATTAGCATGACTAGGTTTAGTAATAAAGTCATACTAGAAGTAACAAAAAAAAAAAGAAATTTACTGGAACTAATGGTATAGTTAAGCATGTTAATATTATCTTACTTTACATCACAAAAATCGAAAGGTGAATTATCGTTCAAGTTAGGTGAAAGTGTCAATTTAAACATAACATTTTAAACTTAAAAAAACACTGAAATTCACCAATTATAGTATACCAAAATAACTATAACCTGTGCCCTTGCCATGCACTGCTTATGACCTCACATTTTACATCACTCATGACATATTGTTTGGCATCATTGATAACATCACTGATGACATCCTATATGATATTATTGATGATGTTACTGTGCATGGTGTGCTGTGCAGGGCGTGTTATAATGTTTTTAATGAACGATAACTGATGAAGTTCAGCTTTTTATCAGTCTAAAATGATCAATTCTTTTCTCAGTGATATAGCTCAATGAATATGTCATGGTTTACTAGAATCTTCCTCCTATGAATTACAGTGCAATGTTGTTAAAGGCACTGCTGTGTCAATGCTACTTGTCACAAATGCAAAACCAGTATATGATCTAATTCCAGATATATTCAGAAAATACTCAAATCTATATCAGTCTAGACACTAACTAGAGTGCATGCCGACCTTCACAAACTACAGAATGCAAGAAAAGTTCTTTCACAATTAAGGTGAAAAAAAATGACTATTCGTTATAAAAGGTCAATAGACTCAGCTGCCCCATTCAAGAAGCCTGCTGCATGAGACAAAAGCAAAAATGACTCATGTTTGACTATTACCTATCAATCACTCCCAAATTTAAATCTGTTTTTAACGGTGTGTTTTTTCCCATGCTCCATATTTTATTTCACTACCACCACGCAAAGGATAGAACAAATAAACGCCTGGTCATTGGTCACATAAACAATTGAAATATGATCAATCAGCAATGTAACAGTCAACAAGTCAGTAACTATTACCTAGGCAGGCCATAGCCTCATTAGTTTCAGCATACCCATTCTGCACCTCCATAGAACTACCACCACTGGAACCATCCGTCTCAGCTTGAAAAGCATCACAGAATAGAACTGTGCTTCCGCCCACTGTGCACCTGTATGAGCACATCAGAAAATTGCTGAAGGCCATCCGGAATCTCAATAGCTTGATCACTGCATGCACCAATACCCTGACTTCCCTCAGGGCCAACATAATGACAACAGCCGAGCCTTAGGCCACTTGGTATACAGAGGAACTCTGGCTGATGAACTGCAACTGCAAGCAACTGGAGTACAAATGGAAATCAAGTCAAGACACCTCAGATAAAGACATCTTTGAAATCTGCCCTAAGAATCTACCACCAGTAGATACAGAACACCAAGAGCATAGATCAAAACCAGCACCAATAGAAGAAAGGAAATCTTTGCCATCATTCTAGATTTCACTGCAATGCCAGGCACTCAAAATATAACTTATTGACAAGCTTCAAAAACCCAGATATGATGTTAATCCCTACATTTCTATAAAAGCTTAACCTCCCTAAAGTACTTCACGCAGTAGACTAATAAAAGGCTTGATATACCTGCAAAAAATGGCCCCCCAATACTGTTTTACCAGTGACTTTTGCTATGCCTCTTAACACCTGATCCCTCAATGCCCATTCAAGTGACTAAAACACATTGTGTCCCAAATTGTGGAAAGATATAAACCCCAGAATATATAAATATATCTTGACAAAAGCATTTGCCCTTGAGTTCGGATTTGAAGAATGCAGGTTTTCATATTATCCCTGGTGGCTGTAACGTCCAATTTCTGTTTGCATATTGTCTAACACATGCTGATATATGTAAAAAGTATCTTAAAAAATACATTGCAATTGTATTTCTTATGTATTGTACCTCTTGAGACTGGAAATTGAAAAGGTGTACATTAATGAATGTGAGTAAGAAGAGCCGAATCTTGTAGGCTGAATGATGAGATGAAAAATTGTTGAGAAGGACTGAATACTAGCTTTGGTCATTATATAGGCAACATGAGAGAAAAATGGGAGGGATTGCAATTGATTGTGAGTTAAGTGTTGGATGTTTATTTCTGAAAATTAGCCATTTATCAGTGATTGTTAGTTTTAAAAATGTCATAAAGAACTGACACCTCCCCACCAAAGAGGCACATGTATTGGTTACCCCTTAAATTAACTAACAATCCTTCAAGAGGATAACACGCAAAATAGTCACTGTGGGGCATATTTACAAGCTGGCGATAAAAAATTATCGCCGCTTTTGCGGCCGTTTTTGGCCGAAAAGCGGCGATAATTGTATCGCCTAATTAGCAAGGCCACGCTAACGCGTGAAACCTTGCTTTAGCGTGGGGATTTCTAACGCCCAGCTTTGCATCTCTAATGAGATGCAAAGTGGGCGTTCCTGACCTAAAATGACAGGAGAAATGTTGCTAAGCAACATTTCTCCTATCATCCAGCCCCACGCTATGAAGCATAGCATCAGGAAAAGTAGCGATAACCCGTGTTATCGCTACTTTCCTTACGCCTGCTTCAGAACTGACTTAGCCATGATATCCTATGGAAGGTGGATATCATGGCTAAGTTTGTGAGTCCCTATCAACAAGCTAACGCCACACTATGTGAGATTATCGCTGAGTTTCCAGCGATAATCTCACGTTAGGCAGTTACCGTGAGGATTTTTATCGCTGAGGAGATAAGCGTTGCTAATAGCACGCTATCTCAGCGATAAAAATCCACGTTACCCGGCGATAATTATCCTCACGCTAAGAGCGCTGAGCGATAATTATCGCCGGGTGTTGCTGATATGCCCCTTAGTGTCCTACTCAGATATCAGGATCTGGATTCACCAAAATGCACAAGTTCATCAAAAAGTTAACTCAGTTTCAGACATCTAATCCCTCAAACACTGCCTGTATATTTATCATATGAAAAATAAACAATTGATAGACGTAATGCTGGACATTGCAAACATTCACCCCCAGTCACAAGGATCTGGGTTTAATCCATCATTTATTTGCTCACCACATCACCCCAGTTTGAACCCAGCCATATGCAAATCAGTCTTGGCTCTGTTCCTTGTGGGAACAGCCCAGCCCGAATTAAGAAACCAGGTCCTCCCTGGACTGGAATCAATCATCCTGGGACAGGTTTCAGGGCATCACCCTTCATCAGCCAGGCTAGCTTTAATCCAGTGGTGTAGTGACCACGGGACCCACATCTGGGCATACCCTTCCCACTTAGGGCGACATATGCAAAAGAAACAATTGATGGATGTAATGCTGGACAATCCAAACATTCACTTCCAGTCACAAGGATCTTAGCTTTATCCATAATTCTTTTGCGCACCACACCACCCCAGTTTGGACCCAGCCATACACAAATCAGTCTTGACCCTGTTCTTTGTGGGAACAGTCCAGCCCGAACTGCCAAGCCAGGTCCTCCCTGGACCAAAAACAAGCATCCTTGGACCGGTTTCAGAGCATCACCATTCATCAGCCAGGCTAGCTTGAATCCAGTAGTTTAGTGAGAATGGGACCCATGCCTGGGTGTACCCTTCCCACTTAGGGCGACATATGTAAAAGAAACAATTGGTAGACGGAATGCTGGACGATGCAAACATTCACCCCCATCACAAGGATCTGGGTTTAATCCATCATTCTTTTGCTAAAAAAAAAAAACTATGGATTTAGGCACAGATCTCTGTACTGGGGTGATTGTATGACATTGTTCTACTTTCTGTCCATCAACTGTTCTTTTTGCATTTGTCACCCTGAGTGGGACGGGTATGCCCAGACATGGGTCCGTGTTCTCCATGCCACTAGAGTCAAGCTATCCTGGCTGATGAGGGGTGAAACACAGAAATCGGTCCTAGAATGCTTGTTTCCAGTCCAGGGAGGACCTGACTTGGAAGTTCAGGCTGGACTGTTCCCATGAGGCACAGGGTCAAGACTCGGTTGCATATGGCTGGGTTCAAACTGGAATGGCATGGTGAGCTAAAAAACTATGGATTTAGGCCCAGATATCTGTACTGGGGTGAATGTATGACATTGTTCTGCATTCTGTCCACCAACTGTTATTTTTGCATTCGTCACCCCGAGTGGGACGGGTATGCCCAGATGTGGGTTCCGTGCTCTTCATGTCACTGTAGTCATGCTATCCTGGCTGATAAGGGGTGAACCCACGAAACCGGTCCTAGAATGCTTGTTTCCAGTCCAGGGAGGACCTGGCTCGCAGTTCGAGCTGGACTGTTTCCATGAGGCACAGGGTCAAGACTGATTTGTATATGGATGGGTTCAAACTGGAATGGCATGGTGAGTAAAACAAAACATTGGATTTAGGCCCTGATGTCTGTTTTGGGTTGAATGTATGACTTTGTTCTGCATTCTGTCCATCAACTGTTCTTTTTGTATATTTATCAGACCTGGGTGTCTAACACCTACCTGAGGCACGGCTCAACTAAGACAGAATTTATGTTATTAGCTAAGAATTACAAACAAGAAACAATAAAAACATTTCTCAATAACAAGCACCTACATAGCTTAGAACCTCCACTTTGACTTAATTGGAAGTGCACTTGGATTCACATTGGACACCAACCTCATCCTCTAGGAAGGCTTTGCCAAAAAAAAAAAATATTAATGCCTGACACAGCTCTCTCCTCTAAAGAAAGTTAAACCATGACTTGTGGTTCTAGCCTCCATACTCTTGCATCTTGATGGTGGTAAGGCCGAGCTCCATGGCCTCACTGATTCCACAATGGCACCCCTTAGGGAATCCAGCAGACTGTAGCACATTTTAATGAGGCCCTGAAGTAATGTGATCACATTAATCCATCCTCGTGGTACTCCATTAGCACCCTCGGATGGATGGGCAAATGAAGAAGAAGGGTGTGGTGAGCAGTAACAAGGCTGTTGTGTATACAGCGTGAGGCAAGACAATATGGAACACTAATGCTATCATTTCTAGTGATGAGGTCAGATATCAGTCACCAAGGTGAGACATTAGGCACAGAGTAAAAGGGGAAAACTGTTAGTTAGAGGGCATATGACAAAATGCAATAGGCAAGGCAGAACCTCATATCTAAACAATGGAAGAGCACAACGCAGTATTCTTTCCTTGAGGTGCAGGGAATTAATAACTCAAATGCTACCATGGTTACTTTTGACAGTAGAAACACATTATAGCAATGGGAGCATGTTAGAAATGGGGGTCTCTAGTTGGCAGAGGTAGGTACCTTTGACCAAGTAGGGGCCCTTGCTTCTAGTTAGGGTAAGGGGACTACACTCCTAAAATAACCTCTGATCACCCCCTTGGTAGCTTGGCACGAGCAGGCAGGCTTATCTCAGAGGCAGTGTGTAAAGCATTTGTGAACACATGCAGTAACACAGTGAAAACACTACAAATGGACACCCCATCAGTTTAGAAAAATAAGTAATCTTTACTAGACTTAACGAACAACAAAAATCCACAATACAGTATCAAGAATATGACTTTAAAATGATAGAAGTAACTTAGTTCAATGTATATGGTAAATGCAAGACTTTACTCTCAAAGTACCTTGGATGCATCACGCAAAACAAACAAAAGGGTCTCAGGGAAGGTGATGCATCAGTTCCTTGCTTTGGGAGAGGTGATGCGTCGGTTCCTTACTGTAGCGCAGGGGAGCTGATGCGTTGGTACCTTACCGGAGAAGAGGTGATGCGTTGGTTTGTTACTGCATTCCAGTTACGATGCGATAAGATGGTGCCTCGATGCGATGATGTGGTGCAATGCGACAAAATGGTGTCTTTGATGCGATGCGACAACGTGGATGCGATGCGTGTGCGCCAGGCGGCCGCGCGGCGAAAGCGATGAACTTTGCAGCCACGACAGGCCCTGCGACACGCTTCTCCAGTGATGCGACAGCAACCTCTGTGGCGGTGGCACACTTCTCCAGTGATGCGACACGCTTTCTCGGCGATGTGACGGCAAACAGCTGCGGGGGCGACATGCTTCTTTGGCGATGCGACGGCAACTGCTGCGGCAGGGATAGGCTTCTTCCTCGTTGCGTCACGCTTCCAGTTCCCAGCAACACACAGTATACAGAGGGCCCAAAACAACAGCAGGCACCTCACTGCAGGTAGAATTCCCAGCAAGGAAAGTCAGGGGTAGCTGGTGGTGAAGTCTTTGTGTCCCTGAGACTTCCGGACAGGAGGCAAGCTCAGCTTCAAACTCGTTGAGATCTTCCTCAAGATAGTAAAAGTACACACAAAAGTTCCTTTTCTCCTTTGCTTGGCAATAAGTAACCAATGCAGGCCAACCCCAAACAGCAAACAGCACAGAGGCAGTCTCCTCCTTCAGCTTCCTTGGTTTCTCTCCTTGGCAAAGGGTTTGTCTTGATTCCCAGAAGTGATCTAAACTTCTGGGGTCTGGGCCCCAATATTTATACTGCAAAATCCCATGTTCTCTGAAGGCAGATAGTGTGTGTCTGTGCCCAGCCAAAACCAGTTCTGTCCTCCCTGGTGCAGCTTCCTGGCAGGAGGTGGAGGCAGCATTGTTGAAAGCAGACCTGGCCCAGGTAGCTGAAAGGAAATCTCCTCCCCCTACTCTCTATTCTTGAAGGCTCAGGCAAGTGAAAGGAAATCTCCTCCCCCTACTCACTATTCAATACAGGTCCTATTCAGCAAAGCCCTGACCCATCAGACTGCTGGAGCCAAGGCCCTCTCCAGCCCCCTGTCACTCACAAACCAGACATGGAATGCACAAACCTATCAGAGGCATACTGGATAGTTAAGCAAGAAAATGCCTACTTTCTAAAAGTGGTATTTTCAAACATAGAATGTAAAAATCACCCACACTAAAAGATGTATTTTAACATTCTGAGTTCAGGCATGCTAAACTCATTTTTCGACATTGTTCCCTGGGTCAGTTAGGATTATAAGATATTATAATCAAACTGCCCTTTCTGGCCTATGGAAGCAGGTAGCCTTGTAATAGTGAAAAACAAAATTGGCTGTAATTCACTATTTGGACATGCCACACACATCAGGGCATGTCTTACCTTTCACATACATGCACCCTGCCCTTGGGCCTACCTTAGGGGTGTCTGATATGTAGAAAAGAGACGGGTTAGGGAATGGCAAGTGGGTGCACTTGCCAAGTCGACATGGCAGTCCCAGACTTCACACAGGCTCCACAATGGCAGACCTGAGCCATATTTTACAAGCTGCTCCTGTGGGTAGCACAACCAGTGCTGCAAGCCCACCAGCAGCATTTGTTTTACAGGCCTGGGGCACACATAGTGCACTGTACTAGGGTCTGACAAGTAAATGAAATAAGCCAATCATGGAGTCACTAATCCATTACAACAATTTACAATAGGGAGCACTTGCACTTTGAAACTGAAAAGCAGTGGCAAAGTGCCCAAAGCATCTAGATCAGCACAAACACAGGAGGCAACAGCAAACAATGGATGGGAGACCCACGCCAATGGTGCCAGGTCTAATAGGGCACAATGTATTATGCAGCGCTATGCAGATGAGGACAAGGCTGCTTGGAAAGTGGCCATATCTCTGAATAAAAAAGACATTTTTGTAGCCAAACAGGAATACTTCGCTGAGATCATTCTAAACTCATCAAATAAGTCTAAATGTATTTTTAAATTAGTTGATGACCTCACTAACCCTCAGTGCTCTCAAAACAAGATCCAGCCCACTCAAGATCTCTGTGACAGTTTAGCTAGCTTTTTTCATGAAAAAATTAATAATATCATCATGGAGCTAAAGAATAACACCTCTGGGGCGGTAGGAAGTGTGATTCCTAAAGTAGCTACTTCAGTTGATAGTGAGGGGGGAGTGCCTTATGTTGGCATACAGATTGGGGAAGGGACCGGTAAACCAAGTCTCTTGGACCATTTTGAGACCCTCTCTGAAGAGGAATTTAGCAGGCTCACTATGGGCATCTCCTCAGGCTCTCCTTTTGACCCCCTCCCTCATAAAATCTGGAAGGAACTTGCCTTAGAACTGTTTCCTAGGCTTCAACAGATCTGTAATCAGTCACTCTCTAGTGGAGTGGTACCTTCTGGCTGGAAACAGGCTGTAGTTATGCCACTTCTGAAGAAGGCAACTCTTGATTCAACCTGCCTGGGCAGCTATCGGCCTATCTCTCTCCTCCCCTTCCCACTGATAATTCTTAAACGCCTGGTTAGCAAATCTCTGTCAGTTTTTGTAAAACAGACCAGCTGTCTGGCAGATGTACAATTTGGCTTCCGTCCAGAACACGGAACTGAGTCAGCTCTGGTGACCGTGATGGATGATCTACGTCAGCTGGCAGACAGGGGACAATCAGCAATAATTATTTTGCTTGACCTGTCTGCCGCTTTCGACACGGCCAACCATGATATTCTGCTAACCCATTTAGAGGAGGTGGGAGTAGTGGGTACCGCCCTAGATTGGTTTCAATCCTACTTATCGGGCAGATGCCAGGCTGTGGCTCTTCCACCGTTCCAGTCAGCTTTCACTAATATCTGTCATAGGGTTTCGCAAGGATCCGCTATCAGCCCGATCTTATTCAACATTTATTTAAGCTCATTGATTAATACCATTCTGGCTCATAATGTAAAACTGATAAACTACGCGGATGAGACTCAGATCATTCTGTCTCTTAATTGAACTCAACCTAATGTCCTGGAGGACTTTCATGCATGTATGCATGATACTGCGCAGTGGCTACGAAATCATTTTTTACAATTTAATTTGGATAAGACTGAAATTTTGAACTGAGCAGTTGGGAAGGTCCCTCTGCCCCTTCCTGGTAACTTTTGGCCTCTTGACACTTCCACTCCCTTGGTACCGTCCATGACGGTGCGAAATTTGGGAGTTATGTTCAATGCCAACCTGTCATTGGAGACGCAAGTGAACAAGATGGTAGGGTCCTGTTTTGGCCTTATGAGAGCCTTAAGAAAGATCCTCCCACTGCTTCCAATCTAGGCTAGAGCATCGTTCAAGGCGCTATTTTAAGTAGACTTGACTACTGTAACGCCTTACTGCTGGAATCTCCTAAATATTTTATCCAGAGATTGCAACGTGGTCAGAACACAGCTGCAAAATTAGTTCTGTCCAGACTACGTAGCTCTTCTGCTTCAACGTGCCTGGCCGAGCTACACTGGCTTCCTGTGCAGCAAAGGATATTTTCTTAAATCCCTTTGGGCCCCAGGCCACTGCAGAAGAGACTGGTCTGGTACACTCCTGTCCGTAGCCTCCGTTCCTCTTCCGCCTGTCTGGCAAAAGTACCCAGATTTTACAGGGCCAAACTGGGAGGAAGAACTTTTAGCTATGCTGCCGCAAAACTCTGGAATGAGCTTCCACTTGCAATCAGACAGTGCAGTACCTTGTCCCTGCTTAGGAAAAGGATCAAAACATGGCTGTTTCCTAGAAACTGATCCTGCCATTCCAGAGTACTGCTCTTTTCTAGGCTCTATTATATTTTCTTTTCTCCTGTTTTGTGTTGGTCTGTGTTCATGTATCTTTAGCGCTGGGGTACCCGTAGGGTGTTTGTCGCGCTCTGTAAATACTATTTACATATATGCATACATACATTATACATTTTACAGGGTGAAGACATGTCATTGCTTACTGAGACCCTATATCACAAAAGAAGAGGGGTGAAGGGAAATTAAACTAAGGTGTTGAGATAAAACATCCTGGTCAGTTTAACCACAAAGAGCTTGATACACTCTTTGAATATTATAAACTCCTAGAAGCACCTGAAGTGGTTTATACAAAAAAAAGGATAAAGGCCCATACCCATTGACATTACATGCTTCCTCATCAAGCCCCTTCTTCGCCGTGGGCTCTCCCTCTAGCTCTTTAAGTTAAGCATAAGTAAAGTGTGCCAAACTTATATATTTCTATAGAGGTCCAACATGACTGGGGAGTCAATGTAATTTTTTTTTTACTCATTCTGTATCACATTATATCATGTAGTCCTCTGATATTATGCTATGCTTCATTATTTGCACCCTTATTCACTGTGGATATGGCATTGTTATCTACAGTGATACGCTGCACTATTCCTAGAGCTCTTTAATTTGTGGATAATGTAAAGTGTCTAACTTTCTTTAGACATCATTGTGCAACCAGACATTAGAAGCATAACATGTTTAGGAGTGGGGTTAAAAATCCTATTATTTGCTCACTCCCTATCACAGAGTAAATAGCACAGAGTCCAGGACACCATATAATCTGGTGCCCTGGTATTATGCCAACATGTTTCTACTCCAGTATAAGGCCCTTGTGGGTCCCAGGCTTCCATCAGGACAATAGGGCTGCCCTAACAGTCTATCCAATATTTAGTCACACATCAATGCGTCAATCATAAAGGGGAAATAATCTACATCTGATTGCCTTGTGTAGCCCTGCTTGACTTGTGTAGCCAGAGTCAGTCCTTTTTCCCCACAGGGAGTATCGACTCAATAAATTAGTAGTACTTTGGGGGTAATATATATAATTTATGTTACTGATTTGTGAGACATTGGTGAGCACAACACAGCACCCTGCATCACCACACACATCACCCACCATCATTATTCACAATCTCACTATTTACCTCTGTCCACCACATTTTTAGTTTGCATAATGGTCACAGAGTGTGCATTTGGTATTGCCACATGACTGAGACCTATATAGTAATGTCTGAAACATGTAGATACAGATTACAAATGAGTGCCCCCATTTCTCTTGTGGTGGAATAGTGTCTCATTGGTGGGTTTATCTATTGATGAAGACCAGTCAATAGTTGGTGTCAAAATGTCTATAAAATTAAGCAACAGTTACTCATAATCTCTTTTGTGGCGCCCACCTTCATTTCTCAATATTCGCAGAAATGTGTGACATCATTGGATGCACAACGAGGTAGAAATGACACATCATATAATAATACCACATTGAGGGGCATCCTTGAATACATTTGGTGAACCAAAGTATGAATGAAACTAGATGTTAGTCACCCCACAAAGGTTGAGACCTAATGGAATACTTAAAGTTGCAAGATATTACTCAAAGTTGTTTTAACAGAATTAGTTGGTTTAAGTTACCGCTGAACCTGTGTCTTAATGGTACATTCATTGTCTCCATTACTAGTTTCTATGGTCTGACCTACTTTTAACATTAGCAAAGTGTAACTCTTGCTATTTACATCCTCTGAAACTACATACATAGGGGCAGATTTATGAGCCCCTTGCGCCACTTTTGCGTCACTTTTAACATGGGAAAAGTGACGCAAAAGTGGCGCAAGGGGCTCATAAATCTGCCCCATAGTATATAACATGATTAACTATTAAAATACCTTTTATATTACATACACAGCACAAAAATGACTGGGACACTATATTCATGAATCTATTTTTGATGAAATGTATTATAACATTCTTCATTAATTCAAAATAGATTAATGAAATATTTTATAATTAAATTAATAAATAAGTACTTTTTATATGTATTCTCTAAAATGTATAAATCTTTATTTATATGTTTAACTATTTAAAATATTTTAATTTAATGTAACATTCTCTCCAGTTGAGTTTTATTCTAACTGAAGTCCCTACCTCCATGATTTTCAATGGGAGCATGTTGCAGTACAATGTTTCACCATGTGTATTGCTAGTTTTACTACTGGTTGTTCTGTTCTGTAGAAATGTACCCTGGGAGTTAGAGAATACCGAAAAGTAGTTAGTATGTTCAAAAGTGTAAGTTATGGGGCGGAGCCAATTGGTCCAACATTGCTGACACAATCTGAGCTTGCTCTGCCGGCCAACTCCAACATCCTCAAAAATCCTCCTGGATGCATCCTCCCTCGATGACCCATGGAACCCCGACTGTCTAGCTCCAGTCGGTGTGGCTTTGGGAGCCAATACCGGGTCAGTGTAATAGAAAAACGAGACAATCTGTGGCCTGCGGCCTGGTGAGGAGTAATGTGCTCCCAGGCCACAGCTGGGAGCGGGCTGTGTGTGCCTCACCAAAGGTTCTGGGTGAACGCGGAGACACACGTCAGGCCTGGGGGGATGATGAGCCGGGCCTGAGTCGACAGCACAGCAGTGAGTCTCGCTCGGGCAGGTAAGAACGTCCGGGCTAACGTGGGAGGGCCTGTCTGGGTCGGTGATCTCCCTGCAGAGGGATGCTGCAGATCGACGAGCACCTGGCAATCAATGCGAAGTGGTGGCATGCTCCTGGTCATAGGGGGTCCTTCCTTGGCTGCCTCTACAGCTGAGCACAACTGCACTGCTTCTACTCATTGCCCCATACATTTCAAAGGATCAGGGCTGTGGCGTTTAGCCCTGAGGATTGCGTACAAGGGGCCACGAGTCGGGGGGAGAAGGCGAGGGCCAGTAAATACAGGCCTTGGGGCCTCCATCACACATCATGTCCAAAGATAGGGCCCTTGGCCTGTGGCCTAAGCAAAGCACTCTGGATCGGTTTACAGGGACAGCGGCATAATCTGTAGATACTGTGGACAACACCATTGAATTGCCATATAATGCTCCCTACTGGACACCATCACCTAGTCACAGCAGGCACTTGAGACCCAAATTGGCACAGTAGTCGCAGAAGTGACACTCTTGTGCCAAGATCTCTGCAACTCAGTCGATCGCATAACCGAAGCAGAGACTGGGGTTTTGGTGGTGGAAGATGTTAAGTCTACGCTCCAACATAATGTTTCTACCCTTGAACAACTGACCAAGAGCTTGGCACTGCGGATCAAAGATGCAGAAGGGTGGGCACGAAGGAATAACCATTATTTTCTAGGTTTCCCTGAAAATTGAGAAGGAGACAATGTTGGAAAATTCCTCACCCGCTGGCTCAACTCTTGGATTCCGGACAACACGCTGTCCTCTTGCTTTGCTGCAGCAATGACCTCCACCGGGAGATAGACCATGGTCCATGATCGCACAGATTTTGAACTTTCATGACTGAGATGTCATCCTTAAACAGGTGAGGCTACAGTCTGATCTATCTACCCATTGTATCATGATTTTCCCTGACTATACAAAAATGGTTCAGCAGCAGCACCCACCCTTCACTGCAGCAAAGGCCCGCCTTTGAGATCGCAAGATCCCTTATATGCTTCCGTATCCATCCCGCTTGCGAGTAGTCTTCAATTCCAGCCCCATCTTCTTTGAAAACCCAGATGTTTTCACGTGGACAGATGAACAAAGGAGCCTAAAACCACATATTCCACAGAGAAGAAACTCAGACTCCTCAGTGGGGAGCCCGGTCGCATACAGCAAAAACCTTTGGACAAGCGCAGGCACCAATCCAGATCAATGTGGTTTTCCGAAAACAGTAACATCAACCCAGAGACCGCACCCAAAAAGAAAAATTGACTTCAGAGAGTTAGACCAAACTCCCCGGAACGGCGGCTTTGAATCCTTCTGAATGTGCAAGGCTGCATTCAGGCCAAGTATTGGCCGATCACTATGGTGAGCTTCGGTCTCCCACAGTTCTCGGTCCATCATTGGGACATTTAGGATCTATTGGGGAGACCCTGCTTCACCTCCCTGTTGATGGCGCGGTGCAGTACTTCCCACGATAGATACAACAGCAGCTTTTAGGTATTGGGATGGGTTGGGAGGGGAGTGGGGATGTTGCTCATGTTTATTTTAGTTTTGTTAGCACACATATATGTTGCAAAGATTGTTGGTTCCTAGAGCTGAGCTCCCCAGTGCAGTACCGTGATGAATATTTCTCCCTCATAGAACAATGGTGGCATAACCCACAATGTGCACCTCTGGACAACTATATGTTGTTAGTTCAATCAATCAATCAATCATGCATTGGTAGAGCGCACTAATCACCCGTGAGGGTCTCAAGGCGCTGAGGGGGTGTGCAGCTACTGCTTTAACAGCCAGGTCTTGAGGCGTCTCCTGAAGGTCAGCAGGTCATGGGTCTGTCGCAAGTGGGTGGGAAGGGTGTTTCATGTCTTGGCAGCGAGGTAGGAGAACGTTCTGCTGCCGGTGGTCGTCCTGTGGATGCGTGGAACGGTGGTGAGGGCAAGGTCAGCGGAGCGAAGCTGGCGGTTCGGAGTGTAGAAGGTGAGTCGTTTGTTGAGAAATGCTGGTCCGGCGTTGTGGAGTGCTTTGTGAGCATGGGTGAGGAGCTTGAAGGTGATCCTCTTGTTGACTAGGAGCCAGTGCAGGTCTTTCAAGTGGGCTGTGATGTGGGTGTGGTGGGGGATGTCGAGGATTAGGTGTGCAGAGACATTCTGTATGCGTTGTAGTCTTTTCTGGAGTTTGGCTGTGGTTCCTGCTTAGAGGGTGTTGCCGTAGTCCAGCCTGATGCTGATGAGGGCCTGGGTGACTGTCCTTCTGGGGACAGTGGGGATCCATTTGTAGATTTTGCGAAGCAATTGGAGGGTGTTGCAGCAGGAGGAGGAGACAGCGTTGACTTGCTCGGTCATTGAGAGTGATGAGTCCAGGATGAATCCCAAGTTGCGTGCATGGTCGGTGGATGTCGGTATGGCTCCCAGTGAGGCCGGCCATCAAGAGTCGTACCAGGGGGAGGGGGTGAAGCCGAGGATGAGGACCTTTGTCTTGTCTGAGTTTAGTTTCAGGTGACTGTTCTTCATCCATTTGGTGATGGCCTTCATTCCTTTGTGGAGGTTGGTGTTGGCGGTGGCGGGGTCCTTGGTGAGTGAGAGGATCAGTTGGGTGTCATCGGCATAAGAGACGATGTTGAGGTGGTGTGATTGGATGATGTTGGCAAGCGGGGCCATGTAGACGTTGAAAAGGGTTGGGCTGAGGGATGATCCTTGGGGTACGCCGCAGGTGATCAAGGTGACTTCAGATCGGAAGGGAGGGAGGCGTACCCTCTGGGTTCTGTTGTTGAGGAAGAAGGTGATCCAGTCCAGGGCTTTGTTGCGGATCCCTGCATCGTGGAGGCGTGTACATAGGGTGTGGTGGCAGACGGTGTCGAAGGTGACCGAGAGGTCCAGGAGGATGAGGGCCGCGGTTTCGTCGCTGTCCAGCATGGTCCTGATGTCATCGGTGGCAGCTATGAGGGAGGTTCTGGTGCTGTGGTTGCTGCGGAATCCGGATTGGGACGGGTTCAGGATGTTGTTGTCCTCGATGAAGTGGGTCAGTTGCCTGTTGGCAATCTTCTCGATGATTGTCGCCGGGAGCAGGGAGATGGGCCGGAAGTTCTTGAAGAACTTTGGGACCGCTGTGGGTTTCTTGAGTAGGGCGTTGATCTCGGCGTGCTTCCAGCTTTCCCGGAAGGTGGCGGTCTCGAAGAAGCTGTTGATAATCTTCTGGAGTTTGGAAGTGATGTTGCAGTTTGCTTTGTTGAAGATGTGGTGGGGCAGGGGTCTGATGGTGAGCCTGAGTGGATGGAGTTCATGGTTTTGATGATGTCATTGTCATTGTCCAGGAGAGCAGGAGGTTGTTGTGGCTGGGGGGTGGTGAGTCTGTGGTGTTTGTGGCTGTTGGGAGGGACTGGGTGTTGAAGCTGTCGTGGATGTCTGCGATCTTGCGGTGAAAAAAGTAGCTAGGGAGTTGCAAAGGTCTTGCGACGGCGGGATGTCTTTGGAGGTGGAGCTGGGGTTGAAGAGTTCTTCCACGCTATTGAAGAGCTCTTTGCTGCTGTGCGCGTTGTTGTCAATGCGTTCCTGAAGGAGGTCCTTTTGGTGGCTCGGATGAGTTGCGGGTGCTTGTGGCTGGTGTTCTTGAGGGCTGTGTGGCTGTCCTGTGTCTGTTTGTGGCACCACTTTTTCATGAGTCTTCGGCAAGTTCGCTAGGATTCTTGGAGGCCGGTGGTGAACCTTCTGGCCTTTCTGTTGGTGCGTCTATTTGAGGGTTTCTTGATCGGGGCGAGAATGGTGGTACAGTTGTCGATCCATTGCCTGAATTTGCGGTCGGCTGTGTCAGTGGTGTCTGTTGGTGGGTCTCGGGCGAGGGTGGTGATGAGCTGGTCCTTGGTGGCCTTGTTCCAGCTGCGGGTTGGGGTCCATTGTACCTAATGCCGTGGTGAGCCATAATTGGCTCACACAGAGGACACTGGGTTTTCACAAATGTGGAGTTGTGGGGTGTGTAGATGGGCCATGCAGAATGTGTTATCTTTTTGTGGTCCAGATGGAAGACAGTTCAAGATTAAACAAAGCATCAATTGTCTGGCACGATACATAGTGTACATAATTGTGTGTAAATGTAATAAATATTATGTGGGCAGCACCATACGCATGCTTAAAGAACGTATTAGTGAACACATGCGAGCCCTCAAACAAGCGGATACGAGATATCCAATGGCCATACATGCTTCCCTATGTCCAGCACAAGGTGACTATAAACAATTTGGCTTTTATGGCATTGAACATGTCCCACCGAATATACGGGGTGGGGACAGAGAACTCTTGTTACGTCGCACCGAAGCGACTTGTATCATGAAATTGAAATCGGTTAAGCTCGGGCTAAATATCGATCATGAATTACAATTTTTTTTAGGGAGTTGATTCAGAGAAATGAATTATGATCTAAGTTAGATACTGATTGTTCTGGAAGTATCTATTTCTGTTGTTGTGGAGATGATGGTGCTGAAACATTTGTGGGAGCAACTAGCCTTATGCATATCTATCTTATACATGCAGATTAATACTTCTAGGTGAAATAATTGATGTGATAAATTTTAGCAAGATGACTGAACATGCCAATGATATTGTATGCGGTATCTGACTAGGTGTTCACTTGTATTGAATTACTGTGGCATATTTTGCATTTGACCTTTTCTCTCTTTTTTTTCTCTACCTGGACCTTTTCTTCTTGTTGTCTTTTCTACTTTGCTTTTTTTTGGAGCATGTTCTTCTTTTTTCTTCCAAGTTGTGATGTACTTTATGTGTTAGAGGTGATCATCACGATTGAGATTGGACTGTCGCCACCTATCGTCACAATGTGATGAAGGATTGGGTTTTTGTGACGTACCATATGGAGGATTTTATGTGACAGTATAATCTTGCACGTATCTGATGCATGGGCACTGTGATGCGATGTTCATGCTTTCTCCCCGTACGGGCTGGTAATTACATGATTTGTACTAACCTGAGTAAAATTACCACTCAGTGCGATTTTGGGAGAACTATTGAGGTCTTATCCATGCACAAATTGTGTGGATTGGATTGACAAGGATCAAGACGAAAATCTTTTTGCTGTAGAGGGGTATAGCTTGTGCACTTTTTAACATTAGTGATCTTGCTATTGATAGTCAGTGACACATGACCTATATATGTTTAAATTGTGACATGGATTGTACTTGATTCGGTACAACCCTTATTCTATCTTACTCTGTAGCATTTTTGGATTTAGTTGTTTATTTTTCTGTTAAATATTATTATATCAATCTTGACACGACGAATATTAGACATGTTTTATAATAAATAGATTTCAAAAGGAGCGCAACATACATTGTTTTGGCTCCTTTGTGGTGACTTTATTTAGTGTGTTATAGGCGTTGATCGTCGTGTTTAACAGATTTTTGAATAAATTATTGCTCGTGTTTGTAGCGAAGTAGGTTGGCGTTCCAGCCTTTCACTTTTTCAGATGTAACGTAGCCTGTTTACGCTGCGCCAACGTTGACGTAACGTAATGGCGGCACATATGAAGAAAGACCGATGCAGGTAGGAAGCGTTGCATTTCCGGTTTATTGACCGCGTTTCTTCGTATCAAGCAGACACACTGGATTACTTGCACAGAATATTTTGTACTTAGGTGAGTTCCTGAGTAGATTAGGTTGGTCGGTATCGTCTGGGTTTATATTTTTCCCAGTGGTAATTGTACTCTGGTTATTAATTTTCTTACAGTGATGTGTACCTGATTATTGTGGCCTTACTCAGCTGAACAAACCCCGTTGTGTACTTTCACTTGGAAACCCAGTTATTTGGAGGTAATTGCATTTTGAATGGGCTAAATTTATTTATTTTTTGTTTGTAGATGTGCATATTGTGCTATGCTTAGTAGGAACTTTTATGCTGCACTCGTGTTTAGTTTGTTGATTGTAGTAGCGGTTCGGTTGTGTTCTGACTGCAATTCGAGAGGTATTCCCTGGTATTAATATCTTCAGAATGTGTCTGTTACCTCACACAATCATAGAAACATTGGTTCGTTTGTCGTTTGATCAACAGATTATAAGGTTACAACTTTCAGATACATGTTGGTATTTGTCTGGGCAAGCCCATTTTTTTCCTCTGTAGTCTGTTTGGAAAGATGTGTGACCCGTGCCCCTCGTTCTTCTTTTTTACGTTGTCTTACAGCATTTGGAATTTGCATGATAAATCCGTCCATTAGATGTATGTGGATGCGACACTTTGCGCCCTTAGCCGGGATGGATTGATCACCGGTTAAGTGGTAAGTTTTGCTTGGCCTGGTTATTTTTCATATCAGCTGGACCAACCAGGTCTGGTACGATAATGTATTGCTCTATTTTATGTTTTTATAGATTTATTAAGACAAAGAACTTCTGTTTCACGCCTGGAAAGGTAGGGTAAAAACCTCTGGTATTTGACTATCATGCATCTATTGGCTTATGGGGAGACCTTACACACAATTTCTTCCTCTTCTCTCACTGCGGTGTTTTTTCATTTACTCTTGTACTTGTTGTAATTTTTGGGGTTTGACTTCTATCATAAATAGACGGTTTGAATATGTCTGATTCTGACCCTGATATGACAACAATGTGGTGTTTTGTGACATGTTGTTTCAGACATCCTTTTTACCTATTCTGACTAACTTAGAATGTGACAAATTTTTTCTGTGATATTGTTCATGATCAATTGTATTCTTGAATATGTTTAGGAGTTTCTATATTGTCTGAATTATTGAGATTTTACTCCAAACTTTTTATGTACACTGGGACTTACTTGTTATGCACATGTTGAGTATAATTTATGATGTTGGCTGGTCTGTTTTTTACAAAGATGATATTGGTTTTTCACGCTGCGTGGAGCACTTATTTATTAGAAGTCGTCATCAATGTATATACAGACATTTAAAATTGTTGCTAAAAAGTTTGTATTGTACAGGGTTGTACCCTGATGAAACACGTGTCGGCTGGGCATTGTTATCAACAATAAATAGACGACTGTGAATCATCTAAGATGTTCCACGATCAATTTTATTTGGGAATCAAAGCATATGAAGATTTATAGCTGTTATGTTTGGTTGTAAACTTTGATGGCACAAATTGTGTGATACTCCATTTGTGTGTGCACAGGCTTATTGAGTAGAGAATGTTGGCACAGTTGTCGATCTATTGCCTGAAGTTGCGGGCGGCTGTGTCTGGGTCGGTGGTGTCTGTTGGTGGGTCTCGGGCGAGGGTGGTGATGAACTGGTCCTTGGTGGCCTTGTTCCAGCTGCGGTGTGGGGTCCTTTGTGGGTGGTGTTGCCCGGTGGGTTTCTTGATGGTGAAGTGGATGCAGTGGTGGTCAGTTCAGTGGAGGTTGAAGTGTGACTGAAGGTGCCGTGGTTGCTGGCAGAAAAGGTGGGGTCGAGCGTGTGTCCGGCGGAGTGGGTGGGAGTCATGACGAGCTGTTTGAGTCCGAGGTTAGCGAGGTTTTCGAGCAGGGCAATAGAGTTGCTGTCTTTGGCGTTGTCTGTGGAGCGTACGTGCTGACGATGTCGGTGATGAAGTCGCTGAAATGTGGCCGGGGTCCTGGAGGTCTGTAAACGAGGGTTCCTCTGAGGGTGGTGTTGGGATCAATGTGGATCTGGAAGTGCAGGTGTTCGGCGGCGCTGGAGGTGTCTTCGGTGCTAGTCGAAATTCTGAGGGTATTCCTGTGGACGATGGCGATTCCACCTTCTGGTTTGTCGGTGCGGACCCTTCGGGTGATCTTGTAGAAGTCCGGGATAGCTATGGCAATGTTGGGCACCGAGGAGGGGTTCATCCAGGTCTCCATCAGGAAGGCGACATCCGGAGAGGTTGAGTCGAGTAGGTCCCAGAGTTTGATGGCGTGCTTGTGGACGGAGCGGGTGTTGAGTAGTATGCATCTGAGATGGTTACGTCCTGCCCTGGCGGGTGGGGTAGGACATGCAGGTGTTCGGCGGCTGGTGAAGCTGCAGCTTTGGCAGGAGAACTGTCCTTGCATGAGATTCGGGGTGGCCTGGAATCTCATGGCCGGCGTTGAGTTCGTGGAGGAAGTTGGCATTGTAGCGGCGTCGGGTGTCGTGGCGCTCGCGGGGGCCAGGGGTCTGAGGTCTGGTGTCTGGCGCTGGCAGTGGTCCAGTCTGCCATTAAGTAGGGGAGGGGGGTGGGACTGGAGGTGGGGAGGCGGAAGCAGGGCTGTGTCAGAGGGAGTGGCCGCGGGGCCGCAGCGGCAGGAAAGGCTGCCTAGAATATGACAGAGGAAGACAAAATCCTCAAGTCAGGTACAAGGAAAAACTTAACTAGGCAAAATGTAACTAAAAACGAGTCAGGAGCAAGAAAAACTTAACTAAGCTAAATTAAACTAAAAACAAGTCTCCTATCAAGTCAGGAGAGGACCAGGTGGTGCTGGCACGGATGCGGCGGATTGCTGACGCAAACACAGGAGGTGGAAAGGCTCTTGCGCTGAGGCAGAGAGGCGCTGCAAGCGGAGCTGTTGGGGAGTGTGTTTGCCTGGACCAGAGGTCTAGGTGTCACACGCGCTCCCCCGCAGCGGCTGCCACTAAGTAGGGGAGGGGGCGGGACTGGAGGTGGGGAGCGGGGCTGTGTCGGTGGGAGGGGCCACAGGGCCGCAGCAGCAGGAAAGCTGCCTGGAATATGACAGAGGAAAATTAGTTGTTAATTAGTTATTTGGAATACCTGCGGGGTGGTCACTCTGGTACACTGCAGGACCTCATTTATGTTGGTGCACAAGTGGGCAGATCTGCATGGCAGATACATATTCCTGCATGAGATCATAGCCCGGGAGCATCTAGTATTCGGCCGCATTTATGCCCCACTGCCTTTGGGCCAGAGCTTCTTAGATCATTTTAGTGAAACTTTGGGGCTCTCTGCCTGATGGGATTGTGGTTGTTGAAGTCCAAATTAAAGACCCCGATGCATATGGTACGGTAGGTGGCTACTTGGAGGATACACTATCCCACAGACGCTGGCTACACCTTTCATTTCCACACCCACCTTATCATGCTCCAGAATAGATTACATTTTTATCCCGGGTCCTTCATACACAGAGTACCGTCGGCAATGACCTTCCCCGGAGGTCTGTCGGACTATTTCCCTGTGGTAGTTTAGTTTCTGCTAGGCCAGCATTGACACTCATTTAGATGGCGGCTTTCAGTGTGGCACTTACCAAACCAGACAGATCACATGCCTATTCGCAATGCACTCAAGGAGTACATCTCCCAAAATGAGACAACGGCATCCTCCACTTGTGTACTGAAGGAAGCTATGAAACCCATGATTCAGAGGGCAGACATTAGTCATTATACAGTGGAACGCAAACGAAGAAGCGTGCCTTATGACACTAGAGCGTCTGGCTCGAAATAGAAATTGGGTTGTGTCGCATGGGCAGCTTCATCTGATGTTGTAACAATCTCAAAGTGAGCTGATGGATGATGCACGTGGTGCATGGCTTGCTACACAGAGTAGTATCTACCAATGGGGCATTAAATCAGGGAGACTTCTCTATAGGTTATGCCAACAGGCACAAACCCATCCCCACTTCCGGGAATTCGGTACAGTGATGGCTCATTGGAGAATCGTCTGTCCTTAAATATATTATAGCTCTTTGTCAGAACAGAAGACCGCGTCACGTATTTTTTGTATAAATTCACTGGTTGTTTTATAGTTTTAGTAGTTTTAGTAGTCACAGAAACTAGGGCTATGATATACCCCTGTAGTATAAAAGTCTCCCTCGCGGCGCTCGTTCCAAGTATAATACGCGGTGTTCTGTTCTGACAAAGAACTATAATATATTTAGGGACAGACGATTCCCCAATACAAGACTTGGACATTTCTATACAACTTTTTGGTCGCCGTCTATATCAATAATCGAAGCCTTGAAAAAGTTTCTATGAAACAAAACACATGTCGGCTGCCGGTTCAACGCTTAAAAGGAGGATTGTTACACCAAGCTTTCTACTCCTGGATTATAATGTCACTGTTTTTTAAATTTGTGATTCAAGACTCTGTTATATATTCATATTACATTGATACGGCAAGAACTAAATTTATGTCCTGCTGGTACTTTAAATTGACTTGTTTAAACAACTGTATGAATTCATATTAAATTGAACAAGACTGCCGAGCTTTATATATCTGTATACTGTTTCCATTACCTTTCTTGTAATTGTTGCAGAAATTCGTTTGCATCTTCTGGGTTTTTCAAGCAGAAGTTCTGAAACATGCCAAGTGACTCTACATACCCAATCAATTCTGCAACTGATATGGTTCTCTTCAACAAAATCTTGGTAACTCTGTAAACACAATAGAGAATACAGTCTGTAGATTATGCCCATTATCCTGCACTGACAAAGTCATCTTCCATTAAGAGATATGATTCTAGTTGTAAACAGTGTAAGTTTGCAAGAGGAAAATAAGGCCGAAGTTATGTAAAGCATAAAATCCGGGGGAATTTATTTGCAAATTTTTCGCTCTTTGGGTAGCAAGAGACTAAGGACACTGGCCTTTAAACCAAAGGCCTAAGTAGGAGTTGGTTTATCATGGAGAATCCTCAAATTGCTGATTGCAATGTTAAACCTGTACGAGAAAACAATTGTCAGATTTCCCTCCCACGCATGTAATAAAATGCAGAAAACACACAGGGGCATATTATCAAGAAACAGCGTTAAAATTATCGCCCCTTTAGCGGCAGAAAACTGGCGCTAAAGAGGCGATAATGGGCTTGATAATATGCCCTTGAGAATTCCCATAGAAGCCCATGTTCTGGTGTCAACATGGGCTTGTATTGAAATTCTCTGAGGCATATTATCAAACCCATTATCGCCATTTTAGCGGCAGTTTTCTGTCGCTAAAGCGGCGATAATTTTAACATGGTGCTTGAAAATATGCCCCACAATGATTTCAACTTCTAATATATTGGTATTCCAGAAGTAAGAACATTTTACAGTACCCCTTTTCCTCATAAATGTAAATCTGATTCTATGTTTAGAGTATAATCATATTTCTGAATTGCCTAACACACAATCAGTAAAAACTGAACAAATTGAATTGATTCCATTTTTTAAACCAGTTTGGATATCTAAATAAATCACAAAAGGTTCCGCAAGATTGAGTAATTTTTGTGGTTTCAAATTTTTGGTGAATGCACAATTAATGCCTATAGACAATTACATACATTATATTTACAGAAATATCTCACAGGGCTAAAAATTGTAGAGTACCACATAAGCAGTTATGTTGGTCATGGAACTGCACCTGCTTGTGTGTACCTTTCCCTGTGAAACTTCTCTCCTATGATCAGAGAATTAACAAGGTCATAAAAAGTTGGAGGAAAACTACTGAACAAGTTAAAAGTAAACAACTCCTGCCAACACGTTGCTATGTCTGTGGAATGCAGAAAGACCTGTGGTCAAATGAAGCTTCTGTTACAGTAGAGAAAGACGAGAACCATTTATATCTGGAAAAAAAATTCTGTGGAGATGGAGTTGTGAGACACCTCTTCAACAAAATGAACCTTCGGATTGCACTATGAGACCAGTAATAATGAGGGTTTCAGGATTTCCCATGGCAACTAATCTTGTCAAATCTATGAAAGACTGGGGGGAAACTCTAAGTCCATCTGGAAAAAAGCACTCCCATCGGGAATGGAATTCATCTCACTGGTGTTTGATATTTTCAAGAAATAATGTGGAATACTATATTGGGACTAATCAACTAAAATATAATACTTCAAAGAGCCCTTCTCATCTAAAGCTTCCAATGATATCCCACTGTTTATTTGTTACTTTAAAGTACCAAAGGTAAAGCATTTGATTGAAGAGTCCATGACTAATCCCCCATGAAGGCTGACTCAGCCTGAGGCAACTTTCCTTTATATTCTAACATGTTGCTGTTACTATCCTATTGTTTTTGATGACACTGTGTTTACTTTCATTGTTTTAATATTCCTATCTTCTGTATCTAATTGAATACTATTTGTGAAAACATGCCTCTTTTGCTTGATTACCAACACTGCATGTGGTATGATCCTTCTGGTTTCTCAACTCTAGAGTACTTCTGTCCAGTTCCAAGTGTATTTTTTCCAACTTCTAAAATATGGAAAAATTGGCTAACCCTTACTTTGCATATTTAAATTTTCAATAAGGCTATAATATATGCTATAAGAAAAAACACCAATGTTATAGAAAGTAAATGTCATCTACAAATTGGCACACCTACAGTGGCATTCACTAGGCTGACAAGGAAAACATGGCTTCACTCCTACTTGGGTAGCTTTTAAACCAAGAGGCAGACCTGCCAAAAAAAAACTTCTGACAGGAGGAAAAACCTATGTAAGTCAACCCATAATAGAGATTGTTGTGTATAAGACAGGGAAGTTGGTATTTAAAATATGAACATGTAAGAATTTAGGGGGTCATTCATTACGATGGCGGATGGACTCGAGTCCCTTAGTGGGAATAGGGCCCACCCTATTGCATGTGGCAGTCCCGCACTCCAAGTTAGGATGCAACCGCTACCATGGTGGTCGCACCTTGCAATTTAACATTGAGACGGGCCTGACACATAGGGCAGTGAAATATAGGGGGGTACCATTGGCCAGTGCACCAACACCTCCCACCAACAGAAAGGGGGGCCACAAAGGGTCCCTAAAACCAATCACCGTCAGCCTTTCCATGGCATCGTAAATTGGCGGACAGTGCCTGCTAGGCACGCCACCATTTTACGGATGTAGATCGCTCCACCAGGGAATCGGAACAATTGCCTGTGGTGGTTCCGTGGCGGGCAGTCTTTGCGCCCATCGCGGTCGCGTTCTGGATCCACCCGCCATCCTAATGTGGCAGGCGGTGAATCCACGTTCGATGGCAGAGGGCTCGCCACTGCACGCTGGCGGTAGCGGGCCTTCCCCCATCATAAGGACCCCGTTAATGTTTGCACATCCCTACAGTGAGTAGCTTCTGAAAGCTATATTCATGTAATGGGTGTAGCCAGTTCTAAAATTAAAATGTTAAAGTGCAGTTTATAGGAAATACACATTTTCTGCATTTTCAAACCAGAGTTTTTTAATTGTTTTTACTATTTTTGCTGGCTGAGAACTCTGTGTAATTTACCCTACTAACAACCTGTGCTCCCCCATTAAACATGGTTAAATTGTATTCTTTCTGATTGGCACATTTACCTTGACTCTAAATCCCTAGTAGATGGTGTATAAAATGCAACCAGGGCCTGGAACTAAATGTCACTTATAAATTGCAGCACACTTCAGCGCGTATGGTTTCAATGACTACTGTGGGCGTACAAACATGACTTCAGGCTGTGTAGCATGACTACAATTTACAGTATAAAACCTGACTTATGACCTATAAAAATGACTCTTTTTTTACAGATGAAGACCTCCTTTTTTTATGTGTTGTTAAGGCAGCCGCGTGTACACCTTATAGCACCCAAGGCAGGGTGCATGGAATTTAAAAGCAAGACAAGACACAGTGAATATTACCATGTACCTACAGTGTAAAGGCCTAAATTGTAGCCCTGTGTAGAAAGCCAGAGTACAGATGAACATAATAATGTTGTATCTCAAGAATAGGACCAGCCAGAAAAATAATGGCACTACTATTTTTAAAGTCCAAAGTTAGACTTTTAATAATATTAAGGTAATGTAACTTTTAGAAAATTACCTTTACTCTGTCTTGAGCTCCTGGAGGCTAATTTACATTAACTCTCCAGCAACTGCTAGCATGTACTTGGCATAAATGAGGTGTGAGCTAGGTGTGAAATTCCTCCCACGAGCTACACAATAGGTTTGACAAATAAACCAGAATGGGCAGGGCGGACTCCTCTAAGCTCAGCAGAATATTCAAAGTGGGGGCTGTGGTTATCCTATTGGCAAATTAGTATAAAACCCTACCTGACAAGCCTGTCTGAAGCACATGCAAAATGTTTGTTCTCTGAAAGGGATCAAATAAGACAAGAGAATATTTTTTATCTCTCTTCTGTCTGGGCACTGAGGAGCCATGCTTTTTTCACTAGATGTCTCTCTCCTGATTTGTTAGCTCATGGGCTCAACATCGTCTCCTATGCCAATGACACACAGCACATCCTCTCCCTCACCAAGAAACCCAACATCACGAGGTACAACTTCCAAGAAGAGATGAAAGCAGTCGCAACCTGGATGAAGAACAGCTGCCTAAAACTCAACTCGGAGAAAACGGAAGTCATCATCCTTGGCTCTACCCCCTCCATATGGGACGACTGCCCTCGGAAACCTACCCACCCTAATGAGCCATGCAGGTAACCTCGGCATTATACTAGACTCATCACATATCATGCATAGCCAGATTAACGGTATCTTTTCAGCATGCTTCAACACCCTTCAAATACTACGCAGGACATTCAAGTGGATCCCCCTGACTCCAGGAAAATGGCCACTCATGCACATGTCACCAGCAGACTGGACTACAGCAACGCCCTCCGGAATCAACAAAAAACTCCTTTGCAAACTCCTGACCATCCAGAACGCCTGAGCCAGAATCATCCTCGATATACCATGGCACAACCACATCACCCAACACCTCTGTGACCTCCACTGGCTCCCTGTTGGAAGAAGAATAACTTTCAAGCTGCTCACGCATGCCTACAAGGCCCTCCACAACACCGGAATCCAATACCTCAACCCTTCCATGCACCCAAGAGAAACCTCCACTCAGCCGACCTCTCCCTAGCCACTGTCCCACACTTCTACAGGACCTGACCAGGTGGACAATCTTTCTCCTACCTCATAGCCAACATCTGGAATGATCTCTCCTTCACCTCTGACGAAGTCCAACACTGCACCAATTCAGGAAGAGATTCAAAACCTGGATCTTCGAATGACCCCAACAGAGCTGCTCACTCCCACTCATCAGTGCCTTGAGACCCTAAGGGGTGAGTTGTGCACTGTACAAAACCCTGATTGATTGATTGACTGATTGGTGATGAGTCCAGTGCCTGCTACAAACTGGATCTTAGTGGTGGATGTAGGAATAAAAAGAGGGGATAGTTGCCTCCAGGTACATTTACCCGATTGGAAGATAGTACCTAAGAATCAACCTGACCTGCTAACTGGTGCCTACCACAAAGTGGTATGCAAAGTTTCCTCCTGAGAACACATTATGGGCATGCAGAAGAACAGAAGAGGACTAGACCTGCTTTCTGTGACCTGAGAGGAGTCCTGAAGGACCAAACCTATGCCTGTAGATTAGGCTTGTGGCTAAGGGTCAATGGTTTGACTTGAAGTTCCAAATGCGTTAGCATGGAAGGGACTGAAAGTAACTTCTTTTGCTGCTGCAGCACACTTGTTGCACATCTGCCCACTTGTTTGCTCGCTGCTTGCAACTTACCCATCCTGGTCGCAGTGGCAGCATTGCCTAGATGTCTAGGTGCTTGGACGGATGGAAGAGCTGAAAGGGTGCTGGCCAAAGAGGAGCTTGACTGCCAGAGCAACTGAAAGCACCGACACTACCAGTGCACTGGGGCATGTTGGAGTGGCAAAATAACTGGGCCCATGGCACATGGCTCAGGCATCTCTTCGCGTCTTGCCCCCTTCCTCCTCTATAAACGTGCAACATCACAGCACTGCACAAAGTGCACCATTCCAATCCCACAACTCGCCTGGCCATGTGAGTAGATTGAAAATGTATAACCATCGATTTGAGGACTGACTGCACAATAATGGTCCAGCTATCTCTTTTAATCCTTTCAACCCACCGACACATTATTGTTATGCCAATACCCTGAAAAGTACTGAAGGGATTTACTCCAAACCAAGCAACAGCACTGAGTAAAGCTTACTTTCATTTCAAGGTTAATACATTTCCTTCCAGGGTTCCATTCAATTGTGAAGGGCAAAGATTCCTATGGGAGTCAAAATGGCTGCTCATGTTTTGACCATTCTTTTAAGTATACCTTTCTTGGTGGTTTTGCATGAAACTGAAGATTTCATAAGTAAGCTCAACACGGTGGGCCCGATTCACAAAGGTAATTTGAGATGAAAGTCTAACCTTATGACTTTCGGTATTCACAAAGGGCATTACAAGTAGTAAAGTTATACTCTTGCCTCAGTTAAACTTAAGTTTTGGTCTTAAGTTTAACTGAGACCAAAACTGAGACAAAAGTATAACTTTACTACTAGTAAATGCCATTGTTGCAGGGATTCTGCTTATGCACAGAACTATGCACAGGAAACCAGGACCTCAGTGAATTGTGGTGTACCAAAAACTCACCTCAGAACCCAGAACCCCTTATCCGACCAGCATCAGTGTCCCATTCGTTATCCGAGTTTTATCTCGGCGGTCCCAATGTATAGACAACCCAGAACAAGCGACTTAGGGTATTCTCAGGAATGGTGGGAATCAAAAATCCCTGTTCGTAAATATTCTCATATCAGTCCACAACAGAATAAACAGAGACACGGTAAAGTTTAAAGAGTTTATTTTATAAACCTCGTGTCCTCAGATGCAGTACTTTGGCTAACATAAGCAGACAAATGATTAATATCAAAACCATCAGCATAGTTACAATACCATAGAGAATGAAAGGAGTAATCATAATAAAATGACAGTGGATGTCAGCCACCTTCCTTTTGCTAGTAAACTAATATTATTATTATTAGACTAATAAAAGGTCTCTAGGCTTAAATGGGGAACCCCATACCGTAAAGATTAGCTTAGTGGAATCACATCACAGGATCAGCTAGACTCTGCTCCTGGGAAAGCTCTTCTTCCGAATGTGTGCAAAACATGCAGCACTGCAATATTAAAAGCACTCGACTTTCAGGTATTTGCAGCTGCGTGCGTGTTATGGCTAAATAGTGGGCCGATCAACCTGAACCCAACAACATGCACAGTCTAGCGACCCAGACTGTTACTTTACACAATGTTCAGACCAAGGTCACTGCTCACTGTTAGTGATGTGAACAACAGACAGTTCTCATTTGAAGCAAAGTCGAGCAAGCATTTCTCAATTAATAACATGTAACTACAGTGTCGTGTGCAAAAGCAGCAAAAGCGGCAAGATGGCTTTCTAACATCTAACGCGGTTGTGCTAACTTAGCATTGTACCTATATAAATAGCAGTCTTCACTACACCATTTGTGAATAACGGAAGTCATAAAGTTCGACTTTTGTCTTAGTTTACCATTGTAAATGGGGCCTGGTAAGTGTATGCCAAGTGTTGTGAAGATCGGTAAAACTTAGAGGGGACTTGTGTAATATTTGATTGCAGACTTCTCTTTTTCTTAGCTTGCCTACCCCTTCTTTTAGGAAACTGAACCTGAGATGCCTGCACTTTGCTTAATATGCTAAGAGCCTATCAAGTTTCATTATAGAGCACCAAAGCTATTAGGGCATGAATTTGCTTTTGCCCTCCCTTTCACTGTTGCTCCCTGTGATGGATCTGCACAACGCTTGCTATAATTACAAGCAAATCAGACTATGTATATTTAGATTCATCAAAAAAATGTAATTATTTGCAAATTAATACATTTGTATACAACAAACTGCCTCAGAATTCAATGCTCTGAAATCAATGTTATCAATACAGTTTGAGACTGAAATTGACACTGATTCTCTACGTATGGAATTGGATATAGTGGAGGATTTGGGTATAAATAGTGGCCTCAAAGCGAAATCTAAATTTATACCAACAGGGACACACCAAAATATCGACATCTTTCATGAGAAGGTCAGCCGAGGCGTACCTGCACGCATCCAGGACCCGCTCCACCCCCCGCGAGAACCCCATTGACTGAACCGTGTGCCGCCTGTAATGAATTAATTTCCCGGCACCGGAACCCCGCCTCCATACATTGAGCAGGTTGGACTTAGTCCGTTACTCCAGCAACTGGTTTCTATCGAGACATTCACTGCAGATTAATTTCTCGGCACCGGAACCCCGCCTCCATACATTGAGCAGGTTGGACTAAGTCTGTAACTCCAGCCACTGGTTCCTATCGAGACATTCACTGCTGTGGCGAGCACACCGTTGCATCTTCCTTAAATGACGACAACCCCATTACTTAACCTCCCATATGCTCAAGTTCATATGCTCACATTTGTCCTGAAGATGAACTCAAATAATTGAGTTCGAAACGTCATCGACCTTACGCAACTTGAACCTTTTTTGTACTGATTTAACCAAGAAAAAATGGTTCTCTATTGTTGCCAATGCGATGTTCCTTTTTAAAAAGTCCACCCTCACCTGCATGTCACGCTTTTTGTCACTAAATATGTGAGCACTTGAATTCAACCTATGTACAATAAATAAGTGTCATATATTGACCTTTCCTGTCCCCTGTTTCTCTATATTAAGTATTATTCTCCCGTATGAGTCTTTGAACCTATACAAAATCATCCGCCCTCCTAAGGGTTTCTCTTTGCACTGGACCTTCTTAGGCCATCCCGAACCATTGTTTTCTTCCACATACACAAATTACAGGCATCACACACCAGAACGGGTAATATGACATTTAACCTGTCCATGACCGAAAATCAGGCACTTAATGAGTTAAGATCCAACCCTACACTAGTCATCCGTGAGGCTGACAAAGGGGGCAACGTTGTTGTTATGGATAAGGTTGATTACATGGGGGAAATTGAGAGACAGTTAGCGGATACCACCTGTTACAGGAAACTAACCCTTAATCCCATCAGACCGCTATGTAATTATATCAATACTAAATTGTTTGAGTGGTGGGAAATTGGCCTCTTAGATGAAAAGGAATATGGGTATTTGACTGTTATTGAACCCTCTTTCCCATGTATCTACGTCTTAACCTAAGTCCATAAGGGAGGCCTTTTTCCACCTGGCCGACCGATCATTTCTGGTATCAACTCCCCCACAGAAAGGCTATCGGAATACGTGGATGGTTTCCTCCAACCACTGGTACAGAATTTACCTGCGTACGTGAGGGACAGTAAGGATATTTTGTCCAAATTTGAGGGATTGGAGTGGTCAGATTCTATGGTGTTTGTAACCTTAGATGTAACTAGCCTCTACACTAGCATCAAGAAAGAGTTTGGTATTAGAGCTATGGAATTCTATCTAGGACAGAGGTCTGCTGACCACTTGTCCCATAATGAGATGCTAATGGAAATGACAAACATAATATTGTCTAAAAACTATTTCCTCCACGACAATTAATGGTTCCAACAGATACAGGGGACGGCTATGGGCTCCAGGTTTGCACCCGCTTACGCCGGCCTTTTCATGGGCTGGTTTGAGCGGCTGCATGCCTGGGGCCGACATGCCACTACATGGATGGAACATGTACTATTCTGGGGCAGGTACATCGATGATGTCATTATTATCTGGAATGGACCTGTCCCCGAACTTTTGAGCTACCATCATTACCTCAATGACAATCCATACAATTTGAGGTTCACCATAAATTGGAATAGGGAGAGGATTGATTTTCTTGATATTCAATTTTTTATACATAACAACACAATACAGAGCACAGTTCATCGAAAGAACACTGCCTGCAATAGCGTATTATGTTATGACAGCGCTCATCCCCGACATGTAGTTAACAACATCCCCTTTGGGGAAATGAGAAGAATTTGTAGCACTCAAGAGGGATTCATTCACAACGTGAAAGAAACTAAGAAGAGATTTCTGGCAAGGGGTTATCCCCTGTCCCTTATGAACAAAACGAAGAGTAGGGTTCTTAAAGTTAAACGAGAAAGCACATTGGAAGAAAGAGCACCACGGAATAAGAAAGGGATAAGTTCCCCCACTTCCCTTGTAACTGGTTACAATAGGGATAGTAGCAAGATTTTCAATATCCTACGAAAGCATTGGAGACTACTTGAGGAAGTACCAGGTCTTAAGAATGAAATTACAGGAAACCCAAGGGTTACGTACAGGCGTGGTCGAAATTTAAGAAATATGCTTTGCCCTAGTTTCGTTACATCCTCAAAAACTCCTAATTGTATGACAGAGGGACAAGGGGGTTTCTTTACATGCATGAAATGCTGTGCATGCAAAATGGGAAGAAACAGGACTCGCACGTTCCAATTCAACACTGAAAAAGTTCATAGGATCAGACATATTATTACATGCAAAATTTGTCACATATATCTTGGGCTGCCCATGCGATATGATATATGTAGGCAGTACCAAAAGGGAACTAAGGATTAGGATACAGGAACACCTAAGAGCAGCAAGAAATGGGGATCTGAGATATCCCCTTACCACTCATATCCAAACTAAACAACACAAACTTAACGAATTATGGTTCTTTGAGATAGACCATATACCGGTATCCCCCAGGGGAGGTAATAGAGAGCAGGAACTAAGAAGGAATGAAGCAGGCTGGATATGTAGACTTCGATGTGTGGAAATGGGACACAATAGTGAATCTGAAATGCATTATTTTCTATAAACGATGCCCGATTAATCCCATGGCACATTGAGTAATTACAAACTACCCTAGGTACCCGTAACACATAATGATCTCTCCTTAATCCTTACTGTATCTGCTTTCTAATCACCAACTGAAAGGGCTACTGCATCCTCTACTAGGTTAAAAATACTTGTAGAATTGGATACGGTCCACTCCCCTTTTTATCGAGATCAAGTAGCTTTCTGCCTCCTTAAGATGCACCTTCTTTGGATATTTCATTGTTCATTTGACCCCGAATGTGCCATACCTGTTGTAGTTTCTCCAATGGATATTGACAAATCCTATACAATATATACACCCAACGGGGGAATTTGATCACACATTCTCCCTGTACAGATAGAATATTCTTCTATTTGGGACCTTTACTAAATATTCATTATGGCAGTTTTGATTACTAATGACTATATTGCAATTTATCTTTCGGCTATTTCCGTTTTTTATTGATGTCCTCACGTCTCTTAAATGACGTTTTGTTTATACTTTTATTTTATACTAACGTGGTTACTTCGCCTATATAGTCTTTGTTTATCTGGCCTAAGTCGCGCTTAACTGATATCAACGACTTTATCTGGTTGGCTGACTATCATATGCAGTCATTGTCTAAATTCCCTTTCTTTCTGTTGCCCTTAAAATAGGATATTAGCAACCACTGGATGACCTGTTTCTGTTAGTATTGGTTAAGTATGCTTTATCTCTTCTTGTTATACAGGGTTAGTTAACTGCTCAAAGATGGCGGCCGTTCTCTCAAATCCCCTTTCTATCACTGTCTTGCACTTGGGAATGCCCACGTCCTAAGAGGACAAACTTAGGTGTCACCTATTGGCAATAGCTACGTGTGCTATTCATACGGTATGTTGATCTTGCCTATATAATTTTCACTTACGTTGCTAAACTCGCGTTTAGCTATTTATGATTACATTTTCCAGGACTACGAACTAAAATACAAATTTGTTTCTTATTAGTCTGTCTTTTTAATATTAGTAGTCACAAGGTGATCGTGGGAATATTAATGAATTACGAAGACATTTTATTTTCATTAGCGATGCGGGGTTCGCTCACCCTTCCAAGATGGCGGCGGTTTTTCCTAATCCCGGCTCAATCGCTGTTCGGTACTCTGGAACGCTCACGTTCCAGGAGGGAAAACTCAGGTGTTATCAATTGGGAATTATCTATAGCACTATATAAATAGCAAGTTCGAACGACTTGCCCTGTTGTAACCTGACGGGGGTGACGTCTCTTCCTTAAACAGATGCGGAATCGGGTAGATTGATACATTGGGTCCTTTTCACTCGTTTTTCCAGGTGCACCCTTTACAAACCTTTCTGGCATGTTTGCATGTATGGGGCTCCTTTCATTCATTTGTATAAGGTGCATTTCAACTGAATTACCCTGCTTGCTGGTTTGCTACCAAGGGGATAGTATGGAATTGGTTTATTATTCTTAACTTTCTGTGTCACCCTTAAGCTAGGCATGAATGTTTTAGGCGCTTTACGGGTCCTCTACAAGCTTATTAAATCTTTAAAAAGTATTTTGTACGTCTGTGCATCATAAAACGGGCTACATGGGGCTAATTTTACCCCTTAAAGTTTAACTTTCTGCCTACCTATATGTAGCTGTTCCCACAGGCATTACATATTTGAACCATTGTCTTTCTCCAATTTGTCATTGATATTATACCAACTCTATGCTTGGCTTTTAACTTATTCAATAAATGTATATTACTCATCTTTAGGCATCTTAAAGAGTGATACTACCACTCGCACCGTTGGATAGAACTTAAATAGGACCAATGCTGGAAGGACAAGATTCGTCTTAGCTACTTAGCGAATAACCTTTCTCTTTGAAATTGAAATCGAGGCACACACCCCTTTGAAGTGAGTACGCATACCATCTCTTAACAGTTTGGTGATATGTTGCTGATATAGTTAATCTATGTATTCATCTTGTTTTTATATTGACTCGCTCTTTGGCTTTTTCCTGGTGACACAAATAGATGCTTCCAGTCACATGACAATTGAAATACAGAAAGACATATTAAAAAAAGACTATGATTAATACAGCAATTCTTTTGGTGGGTATACATTCCACTTCCCTAACCCTTGTACATACTTCTGTTGTCTCCCTTTTCTCTGCACTCATTTTTAGATAGATGTTTTTAGTGATGACATGGTGAAGGTTACTTAACTGTTAGATTTAATCCCAAGAAAGGCCTACAAGCCATTCCTTATGAAATACAGTGAGGATATTTTAAACGAAACCAAATATTCAGGTGATGACACTCTAATTATGCCAATAAAACATTATATCCTTCACTGTTTATTATCACAGGCATTTTGATCAAATCATCATATATGAACAAAACTATTCGTTTTTGTAATTAATTATTGTGATGTTGTGATGTTAATTTTATGTTGTTATTGATGTGGAGTTTAATTAAGAATTGTTGATTACTCCAATGATTCGATGTTGGTCGATATCTATAAATAGATGTCCAATTTAACTCTGATGAAAACTTGGGCCCTATTAAATTTGGTCCTTCTGATGTTTGCTTATTGTATTGTTATAATTGTTTGTGCCTATTGCTCATGTGTGTTATTTATTCTATGTATTTTTATAAAATTTGTTGCAGCCCTGAAGAAGTCCCGAGGTGGACGAAACGCGTCGGCTGCTTTGGCTGTTTTGGATGTTTTAATGTGTATATGACAACTGAAATAAAGAAGATTGCTTTGAAAAGAAACCTCATGGATATGGACTGATTTAAATTATATTGGACATTTTGAGTGGTGCAACTTGTGCTGTTTTCTACATTTGCTTGCATACCTTGTGCAATAGCAAGGCAAACCATACCTTAAAATCATATATGAAAAAAAAATCATGATTACACAGAAAGAAAAACTAATAAGATATACATGATTTCATGGTCAATGAGTTCAGCCTTGTTTAAAATCTTCCATCTTCATGTGAAGTATGTCTTATGTTGTTTATGATGGTGTATAATTTGAATGAAATTGCTAAAACAGAATTTTATAACATTGGAATAAACATACATATTTTCTAACTAAATAACTTTCTTTTGTTTCTTTGCACAGCATTCACAGAGTTTTCTGATAATATAGGGAAGTGAGTAACAGTGTAAGTAGAGATATTTTATAGGGATTGATTAGCACTTTGTGGAGTGTTTTTTTCATTAGCTCAACTGTTAATTTCTACTTGTTTCCCTCGTAGGAGAGTAGGATCTGCTTCACATGTTTACCCCCACTTTTTGCTGATGTTTCACTGTTTTTCGACTTTAGTCTGGCTGGGACCCTGTTAATCATGACCCCAGCCTAGCTGCTTCCTCTCTAAAATGATTCCATGTACTTTAGGTACATTACAGATTGGATCTGAGGTGCACTTGTAAGCCCCTAGTATATGGTATACTATGAACTCAGGGCATAGGTACCCCAGAGGCCTACCAGGGGCTGAAGCATGTATTATGCCACCCCTGGAAAGCCACCCAAAATGACACCACAGGTCTGCTACTGCAGCCTGGGTAAGGTGGACTTTCCCCATAGAAGCTAACGGGAGCTCGCGGCTGTGTTCACACACTGCACACGGCCCCCGTGGGTCCCCTGTGTCACTACCTTGGGTGGTTCCTTGGGGTCCCAGCAATTCTACAGGCTCTAGGCCTTGTGTCTAGTTAAGTTAAGTCGTGGTTCTTATACCACTATTTTAGTATATGGTTTGGCTCGCACCTTGGGCCTGAGGTGTATTTGAGCTATTTTACTGTGATTATAGAAGTGTAACTTATGTGTTTGGAACTCTAGTCTCATAAAGAGACTAGGAGGGTGTGTTTAGTAATAAATACATATATTTTATATATTTACCTGTGTGGATATCTTTCATTTAGTGACTCAAGAGATTATAGACTGGTAAAACAAGCTGCTTTACATTCCTTCAAGACTTAGCCTGAAGGCTGCTCTCCATAGCTACCAATAGGATAGCTTTCAATAAGGGTTGTCTTTAACCTATAACCAATAAGGGGTTGTTTGGACTGATACAAGGTGCACACTAGAACTAGTGGACAGCATATATCAGGCCAACTTCTCACATTGGTGAGCAGCGTGTGGGATTCCAGCTTGCTATTGTTTTACAAGATAATCTCAATTGAGTAACTAACTGAAAACCACTAAAGGTACCCTAGGTACATATAATACAAGCTTTAGAATGCAGTAAGCTCTACTGAACTTAGAGTTGTGTGTTAAGGAATAGCACACCCTTTCTACAACTCAAGAGAGTTTAGTAGGCCAAACTAGAGTAGGTAGTGCAATACACCACACCACACTAGTAATGTCTTCAAGGCCAGGAACCATAGGTCCTTGCCAGAAGCCATTGGGCTTCAAGATTCCCAATATGATAGACTCCCATTCATGGAACTGAGAGCATTATGTACAACTAGGAAACTGAAGACAGGCAAAAGTCCAACCACCCAGCATCTCATAGAGGTACTCAGGCTGGATGACCTTAGCAGATCTTTAGGACCTGAAAGGCTAGGCAGAGTGGGTGGGACAGCACCTGAGGAAAGGCCAAGGGGTGAAATTCACCATGACCTGACCTCTGAGGCTGGCCAGGCAGATGACAATGATCTGGACCTGGAAAATCCAGCTCCCCTAGACAGTGATGGAGAGGACCAAAATGGACCCCTCTTTGTCCCGCCTGGGAGAGTTGGTGGTGGGCCAAGAAGGTCAAGATCTCCCTCAGTGGAGTCTAACCATTCTAACTCATCTATAAGGACCTCAATCCCCTCTCATAGGAGGGAAACCTCTCAGGAGAGAAGGGAGAGACTGCTCAAGTATGAGGAAGCTCAGCTTGAAATCAGAAGAAAGCAGGTAGCCCTAGATAAGGAGGCCCTAGAGATCTACAGAGCAAGAAAAAAGTTGGGACTAGAGTCCCATGGTGGCAGCAACATCCCTAGAGATAGGGAAAGGTCTCATGACGATAGAAACCTGAATAAGTTTGTCCCTCCCTACCAGAGTGGGGGTGACATCCACAAATGGATACCTGCACTGTAAAGGGCCTGTAAAGTACAAAGGGTCCCCCAGGAGCAGTGGTCAGCAATCTTATGGCTCTCCTTTGCAGACAAAGGAAGAGATAAACTCCTCACTGTTAGAGAGGAGGAGTCAGATGACTACAACAGTCTGAAGAGTGCCTTAATTGATGGGTTTGGCCTAACCAGTGAGCAATACAGGTTAATGTTCAGGGATACCCAAAAGGCACAGACTCAGGACTGGGTATACTTTGCAGATTGTGCTACTAAGGCTCTGGAAGGTTGGTTACTTGGCAGTAAAGTGCATGACTATCAATGATTGTACAATTTGATTATGAGGGAGCAGATCCTTAATAATTGTCAGAATCAGCTGTTGCACCTGTACCTGGTAGACTCAGATCTGACCTCTCCCCAAGCATTGGGAAAGAAGGCAGGCAAGTGGGTCAGAACCAGGGTGAGGCAGAAGGTACACAACCAAGGTGGAGAACCCAAGAAGCAAAATCCTAAAATCTCTGATAAGGGTGGGGAGAAGGGTAAAGACCAGAAGTCTTCACAAGGCCCCCAAAAATCTTCTTCAAATGGGGATTCACAACAAGGGAAAAGGCCAAAAGAAACCTTGGTGCAAAATCTGTAAACAGAAAACTCACTGGACCAGTGACTGCACCAAGTCCAAAGAATCTACTCCAGCCACCATTGCCCTTAAGGCAACTGTTCCCCCTAGTACAGCTACAAGAGGTGGTGGCAATGTCCAGAATAAGGGTGTAGTACGGTTGACCCTGGGTTATGAGATGGACTCTGGCCTAGTCAGAGTTCCAACTCAGGCTGTGTTAGTCTGTGATGGGGGCATGGATATGTACCCCTTTGTGAGTCCCAGTAATCTGGGCAAATACAGACAACAACCTTTAATAAATGGAGTAGAGGCTTGGGCATTCAAGGACACAGGAGCAAGTATCACCATGGTGACAAATGATCTTGTGGATCCTGGGCAGATTATACTTGGTGAAATGTACCAAGTGACCAATGCTTGCAATGTCAGAACAGACCATTCTCTGGCAGTTGTTAACTTCTCCTGGGGAGGGGTAACTGGCCTTAAGAAGGTTGTGGTAAGTGCAGACCTACCAGTACAGTGCTTGCTTGGCAATGATCTAGAGACTTCAGCCTGGGCTGAAGTGGAGCTCAAATGCAGAAATGTTAGGGATCCCTGCTCATGTCTTTTCTGTGACTAGGTCACGGGCCAAAATGTCTAAAACTGGACAGGCCCTGGATTCTGGAATAATGGACAAGATGCCTCCAAAGAAGTAGGGTTAAGGCAGAGCCTTCCCACCTGACTCACAATGCTGATCAGTCTCCTCAGGGAGATGATCTTGAGCCTGAAGAAGGAACTGTCCCAGAGGAGCTTGAACATGACCAGGTTGAGTTCTTGGAGACAGGGGGCCCTTCCAGGTCTGATCTGAGCCAGGAGCAGAAAACCTGCCCCTCTCTTGAACCCCTCAGAAAGCAAGCTGCTGATGAGGCTGCTGGGAATTCAAATGGCACACATAAAGTTTATTGGGATGATGGACTCCTTTACTCAGAGAGTAGAGACCCCAAGCCTGGTGCATCCAGGAGGTTGGTTATACCTCTGAAGTTTAGGGGCTTCCTATTGACACCAGCCCATGATATTCCCCTAGTAGGACACCTGGGCCAGAACAAGACTTGGGACAGAATTGTTCCTCACTTTTACTGGCCCCACATGTCTGAAGACACTAAGGAGTTTTGCTGCTCCTGTGTGACCTGCCAAGCCAGGGGCAAGGTAGGTGGAACCACAAAGGCCCCCTTGATATCACTACCTGTGGTGGGGTTTCCCTTTGAGAGGGTGGGGATTGACACTGTTGGTCCCATGGATCATCAGACAGCATCTGGGCACAGGTTTATACTGGTGGTGGTAGATCATGCCACCAGGTACCCAGAAGCAATTCCCCTAAGGACCACTACAGCACCTGTAGTGGCAAGAGCCCTCTAGAGTGTATTCTCAAGATTAGTATTTCCTAAGGAGATAGTATCTGACAGGGATGCAAACTTCATATCTAGTTACTTGACTGATATCTGGAAGGAGTGTGGAGTGAACTACAAGTTCACCACACCCTATCACCCACAATGCAATGGTTTACTTGAAAGGTTCAACAAAACCTTAAAGGGCATGATTAAAGGACTCCCAGAAAAGCTTAGGCGAAAATGGGACATACTCTTGTCCTGCCTTTTGTTTGCATACAGGGAGGTGCCTTAAAAGGGGGTTGGTTACAGCCCTTTTGAAATTTTGTTTGGGCACCCTGTCAGGGGTCCATTGTGTCTGGTTATGGAAGGATGGAAGTTACCTCTCAAGCCCCCCAGACGGGAAATAGAGGACCGTGTACTTGGTCTCTGCTCCAGGATGGCTGAGTATATGAAAAGGCAACCAAAAACCTTGAGGCTAGCCAGGAATTACAAAAAGCCTGACATGACCAAATGGCTGTACTGACTTTCTACCAGCCAGGACAGAAAGTGTGGGTGTTGGAGGCTGTGGCCCCAGCAGCCCTCCAGGACAAATGGAGTGGCCCCCATACAATTGTTGAACAGAAAGGGGCGGTCACCTACTTGGTAGACCTTGGAACCGATAGGAGTCCCCACAGGGTACTTCATGTCAACAGACTAAAACCGTATGTTGATAGGGCAGACATGGGCGTGCTCATGGCTACTGATGAAGGACAGGAGGAAGAGAGTGACCCACTCCCTGACCGGCTTTCTCAGAACCCTGATGATGGCTCAGTTGATGGTGTAGCCTTGGCAGGCAGCCTCACTGGCCAGCAGCAAACTGACTGCAGAAAGCTTCTCAGCCAGTTCAGACATATGTTTTCTCTAACTCCAAGTCAGACAACCTGGTGCACTTATGAAGTGGACATTGGGGACAGTCTGCCTGTGAAGAATAAGATCTACAGGCAACCTGACATGTCAGGGACTGTATAAGGACAGAAGTCCAAAAGATGTTGGATCTGGGAGTTATTGAACCCTCAGTTAGCCCTTGGGCTAGTCCAGTAGTCCTGGTAACTAAACCTCACACCACAGATGGCAAGAGAGAGATGAGGTTTTGTGTAGACTACAGGGGTCTTAATACAGTCACTAGGACTGATGCCCATCCCATCCCCAGGGCAGAAGAGCTAATAGATACTTTGGCCTCAGCCACGTTTCTAAGCACAATTTAACCTGACAGCTGGCTACTGGCAGATCAGACTAGCTGATGATGCAAAGCCAAAGACAGCATTTTCTACCCCTAGTGGGCACTCTCAATTTGTGGTAATGTCCTTTGGTTTGCAGAATGCACCTTCCACTTTCCAAAGGTTGGTGAATCAAGTCCTTACAGATTAGCTAATGGGCTTTCCATTATCCCTGGGTTACCTTTCCTGAGCGCTGGGATGCTTCCGAGTAGCCATGCGCTATATAAGAGCCTTTTCAATTCAATTCAATTCAATTCAATTCAATTCAATACAGGCCTGGAAGACTATAGTGCAGCATATCAAGTTGATATTGCTGTCTTTAGCTCGACCTGGGAGGATCACCTTGTCCACCTGAGGAATGTTTTGAAGGCCCTGCAAAAGCAGGCTTAACTATCAAGGCTACTAAGTGCCAGATAGGGCAGAGACAGGTTGTGTAACCACCTCCCAGACAGGCTTATGTGTATTGGGGCTGGGCGGTATCACTCTCTGAGTGAGTTGAAGTCCTGCACTGGGGGCACATTTGGTGTCCTTGTGCATAGTCCAGTTCAAACTGGTTCAGGGGCTTCCAGCCCCTATTCGGCATGAAACTGAACAAAGGAAATGGGTGTAGCCACCCCTCTTTCCAAACTCTCCCATAGGTGGGTCCCCAGTGTATATCCAACCCCCTACCTTAGAATAAGTATGGGACCCCTGTCCATAGGACTTTAGATTACCCTGGATGAAACTCTGAAGCCAAATCCTGGACCTTCGCTGGTATGCTCAAGACCAGAGGACTGAAGAAACCTCCCTTGCGGTCAAGGAGTGACTTACCTGCTTGGCAGGCACCAGCAAAGCAATTTGCCGGTCTGCATCATCGAAGCTCCCGCTGGACTCTGAAGTATTTGCAGTCCAGGAAGAAGATTTCCAGACATCTCAGAGGCTGACCAGAGTCTCCAGCAAAGCTGAGACCCACAGCCCCTGTGAGTAGCGTGGAACCGGAACTGCTGGTCACCGTGCATTTCTGCAAGTGCATTGACTTCTCGATGTCTCTTGAAGTTGTGCTTGGGCTGACTTGTAGCCCCCACCTCGAGCACTAAATCCACTGAAGACTGTCAGCCTGGTCATTCCGAGTGACCCGTGGGCTACCATTTTGTGTTTCGTCTTGAGGTCCCTTCGCGATCCCTGGTCCGTTGACTGGTGGGTCCCTGAGGGGGTAACTTTGCATTTCCTTGGGATTTTGTGGTTGCGCCATATGTGCCCTGACTCACATCCAAGTGGTGAGTCCCACAGACCTTGCTGGTCTGCACCAAAGCATTTTTCTCCTTTCTGCATGGGTTGCTGTTGCCAAGGCTTGTTTTGTCCAATCCGGGCACCGATGCTGCAGTACTCGATATCCTTTTTGGGACAGCTCAAATCCAGCTCTTGGTCATTCTCAACACCTCCTGGTCCTCGTGGCTGAAGAGTTAAGCTTCATCTCCTTCACCTGAAATCACCCAACATCGGTGGGCATCTGCTCATCGCCTTCCTGGTCACTGGCAAGTGACCCAGACTCTGTCCCCTCTGCTTTCAGGTTCTTCTCATCTTCGATACAGGCTTGGAACTCTTGGGATACTTCGAATCTTCACGGTAGCAGCACTTCTTTGCAGCTCCCATTGAAATCGACGACGCGACCCAACACCAAAAGACACTTATGCACCCGGCTTCCCTGGGTGAGGTAACACAAGTACTCCAGTGCTCCAGTGGGTGCTAGCCCTAGAACTTCCTATGTCCAAAAGGGTTTGGTCCTGACTCATTTCTAAGTGTCCCTAATCTTTAAAAATCTAACCGCGACTTTCCCCATAGAAGCTAACGGGAGCTCGTGGCTATTTTCACACACTGCACACGGCCCCCTTGTCACTACCTTTGGTGTTTCCTTGGGGTCCCAGCGATTCTACAGGCTCTAGGCTTTGTGTCTAGTTAAGTCGCAGTTCTTATACCACTATTTTAGTATATGGTTTGGCTCGCCCCTAGGGCCTGAGGTGTATTTGTGCTATTTTACTGTGATTATTGAAGTGTAACATGTGTTTTGACCTCTAGTCTCATAAAGAGACTAGGAGGGTGTGCTTAGTAATAAATACATATATTTATATATATATATATATATAAATATACCTGGTGTGGATATCTTTCATTTAGTGACTCAAGAGAATATAGACTTGTAAAACAAGCTGCTTTACATTCCTTCAAGACTTAGCCTGAAGGCTGCTCTCCATAGCTACCACTAGGATAGCTTTCAATAAAGGTTGTCTTTAACCTATAACCAATAAGGGGTTGTTTGGACTGATACAAGGTGCCCACTAGAACTAGTGGACAGCATATATCAGGCCAACTACTCACATCCCTGTTGTATACTAGGCATTCTGGCTTATTGGCTGCAAGGCCTACTCAGAGGTGACTTGGTTTTGATCTGAAAGTAGCTCTCTCTTATGACAAAAACAAGTTTATTTTGACTGGTCTGCCCTCATGCTGTAAAGATTCAACAGTCAGGCGACAAACGAAGACCTGAAGCCACATTTTCCTGGTCAGCCTAATAGATGGCACAATATATATTGCAGTCTACAGGTGACATTTAACTTCCTGCTATTGGTGCATTTCCTGAACTGTATACTATGGATATATTTATATATGGCAATATTTTTACAACAAATATAATATTAATACCTACAATAGCATGTCTCATTATGCTCTGAATACCATAATATATTCCTATGATAATATTGCCAAACCATATTTAGCTGGTACACCATCCTGACTCCAGGCCTGGTGAGTCACCAGAAATGGTCAGCTTTTTAGCCAAATGGCTGGGGATGCTGGTTGTGATGGCTCTGTAGAAGCTGGCAAGAGACCCAGTGGAGTCCTATCAATTTAAAGGTGATGTAATCATATTTGTTGAGGCCATAAATGAGATATTGTGTGGTGTAGTACGATGTCTTAAAAGGGGGCCAATGAATAGTTTGGTAGGCCAGGGAGCAAAGTGTTTCCACCATCAAGATGTAAGATTATAAAGGCCTGAACATTAGTTGTGGAGCCACTTTCTGAGAGAAACAGTTTCACTTTAATCAAAAGATATTGCTAGTTTCGGGCAGTCTATGTTTTCTTTCCAATATGTTCCATTAGTGTGAGATTGATGTCCATTGTGAATCTGATTGATGGATAAAGGTATGAGGGTTAAGGTTGGAGTTTGAAGACTTCAACGTTCATGCCAGTAAGGCATCTTTATATTATTTCTTGCTTACAGATTTTGGCAAATAACAGGAATTGCGAGAAGCCACTGTAAGTAAATGGTCAAGATCTAAGACTGGATGAGGTGCATGCAGTGTTTTACACAATGGATGTTTAAAATAGAGTAGACAATTACAATTGTGAATTGCTGTCATAATCTTGAATCTGGTTAAGGATATCAGTGATATTAGGCCTAAGTTCCTCCAGGTAGAGATAGAAGATGATGGCAACAGTACTCAAGCCTGGGGACTCCAGAGATGATAGGGATCTTCTGGCACCCAGTGGTGCCTATGTCAACAAGCTGATATTGGCTGGAAAGACATGAGTAGAACAAATTAGGACCATTGTCACTGAATCCCATGCAATGAATCAGGGTGTAGATGAGGGGATGGTGTTGTGGGGCAGTGTTAAAGGCAGCTGAAATTTCAGTCAATAGGGGAAATAATGAATCATCCTCATCTATAGCAAAGATGGCCTTGTCTATGATGTATATGTTTGATGTCTCTATTATAAGATACCAGTTCAGTAGTCTTGCAGTAGATCTGTGGCACTGATGTGATCTTGGATTAAAATGTAGAACTTTTTTGATGATTTTTTTCCCCTTACATTTTAATTCCTGTTTGTGTGTTTTTTATTGATGCGGTGTTTTATTTGGAGCATTGCTGTGTGCATGTTTTATGAGAAAATTGTTGCAGTAATTCAGAAGGATATTTACTTTGTATGTGGAGTTTCAAGGATCTGAAATTAGGGTATTCTTATTTAGGTTGTCCTTCATTTTCAGTTTGAATCCTCAGCAGACATATAGGAATGTTGAGTTCTTTGGACCAATCCAATCTAATGGCACGTGTAGTTTCCACTTGATTTTTAGAGATTTTGAGAGGACGACGGTGAGGATGTGGCCTTTGGTATATGTCGCTTGGTTGGTTGTTGCTAGTTGCTATACCATGTTAAGTGTGTCAATGAGTTTGAATAGGGTGTTTCATGTTTGCATTGTCTGAGATGCTGAATTCAACAAGAAAGAGATGAGGAGCAAGTCAAGCTTGTGATTTTTGATGAGGGCTTTGATGTCTGGACTGTCAATTACTACCGAGCATATGTTAATGTGTTTGAAGTGGAATTTGGGTTGGGTAGTATGAGAGTGTGTGATGGTTAGTGTCATGTGTATGAGGTAGGGTATATAAAATATGAGGATGACATGGAAAAGGATTTTTTTGTCAAGTTCTGCAATTGATTGATGGGATAGGCAGTGTGGGTTGATGAGTGAGTACATTGTTATATCTTGCTTTGTAGGTTGCACGGTAAAAGGAGGTCTTACCCAAGGCCATTCTTGAACATAAAAGGCACAAACTGTCAATCATCTTATCTGTGTCTCACCATTGCTGGGGATGGCATGGTGTTGGACACCATGAGGAGTTGAGTAAAGTAGAGAGAAGGTTGGAAGTGATACAACTTCCTGTAGAGTCGGTTTCTGCAAAATGCTGTGATGTTACTCCCTATGCAGGTGGATACTGGCAACTGGTAATGATGTCACTTTTTCTGAAGATAGATGATGCAGAATAAAGTCTGCTTCTCTGGCATCTACTATAACATTTTTTTTACAGGAAATCAGTGATGTCCTTTCATGAAGAGCTCTATTTTTTGCACTGAAGATGATGGCTGCAAATGTGCTTGGGCCCTGTAGGAATATAGGCCCTAATTATGATGTTGGGTGGACCGCCACAGACAGGCCTTCAGTGGTGGTCCAACAAACATCCTGGATGATGGTCTGAACACCAGACTAAATTACGAGGGGTCGGACCGCAGAGGGCAGCGAGACAGACCACCACCTTTCAAAGGCTCAAGGAGCCCATAGGGGCAAACCAGAGCTTCCAATCATTTGGCTGGTGCTGCTGAGCCTCAAGAAACCTTCCAGGAGAACATCTGAAACATGTGTGAACTTTTGGCAAAGTTTAGTGAAAAAGCTCCAGAGGAAGACCAGCATTGAGGGTGAGAGATGAGCCAGCACTGTCAAACCGGCAGGTCCTCACTGATTCGTTCCACTAAAAGCTCCGGAGCTCAACGCTATAAACCATGAAGACAAAAACCTTGAGGGCTCATGAGGCATTCATCTGAGCAGGCCATCGTCGTCAACTTGAAACTTGCATCCAAAGACCTGATCATTCAACGAAGATAGGAAAAGCTTCCAAAAAGTGGCTGATACATATGTTAAAGAATGACCCGGCCAAATTGCTCATCCTATCTGAGATGCGCTCCATCGCAGTCAGCCTGAAACTTTGACCTTGTCCTGGTCTAGTGTGACCAGATAGTTGTAGTTGCACTTTAAACCTTTAAAAGTACCTTTTTAATTTAAACTTTAAAAAATATATCTTTGGTTCCCTACGTTGAATGCTTGTCATTCGGGTATCATTTTCAAGATAGAAATATTCTCTATTTCCATAAATTGGTGTTGGATTTTTTTTGTGTTGAGACTCTTAACTATTCACTTCCTTGGTGATATTAAATGCTTTACACACATATCTTCTAAGTTAAACCTGACTGCTCATCTGCCAAGCTACCAAGGGTTTAGCAAGTAATAATTTATTGAGGCTTGACTGGACCTTATTAGTGATTATAGTGGTATTAATAGCTGTAGGCACCTACCTGCATCTACTGATTACCCACCTTCCTACAGGTGTGTTCTTCTTTTCCTTCATTTTCTTGGAAAGTTTTCTGGTGGCAAGGATTTTGAAGTACAAAAACCTCGTGTACTTTAGTTCGAGAGTGGGTGTTCATGCTGTTGTAGTTTTGGAAAGAGCTGATGTTGTAAATTGGGTTGGGTAGGGAGAGATATGACTTTGATAAGGATGTAAAGGTTTGTGGTTCTCTCTAAGTTTACCTTGGGATTCCTAAACAGGGTGATGGTAATAGTAAAGTTATCAGTACAAACCAGAGCTGTAGGTAGGTTGCTCTGGATGGGAGGCGAAGTCAAGAATGTAATTTCAATGGTTGCTAGAGTGAGTTGATTTGTATCATGCTATGCTGCCCTTTGTTTGTACCCTTAAGATGATAGTATTTCTTGTGTTCTTAATGCTGTGTAAGTGTTTGTGTGAAGCCAGACCCTTACTGGGTAATAAGGAGTGCTGGCCTAGGCACATAATGAAGTCTTACCTTGAAAATGCTTTTTGTGTTTGACGTTGTTGCGTCCCAAGGCCATTCTAGTCTATTAGAGGTTGAAACTAAGCTGCCATTGTCTGCATCTATCCTTAGAGATGGACATCTAGATGTTAGAATACCCTGAGGAGTTAACTAAAGGCCGGAATTTTGGGGAGGCTGGGGGTAAAAAACAGTTAATGTTCCCTATAGAGATGGATGGTAGGAAATATGATAATATCCCTTCATGTTGATAAGGATGTTGGGCAATGTAGTCCACTTTTACAATGATGTCTGCAAGAAACAACTGGTCATTTCTAACTGGCATCTAGAGCAGTGTCTTAGACTTTTGAATGCAGAATGTAGAATGCCAGAGGATCTCCGCTTTCACATTCCCGCATTAGTATTTAAGTGAAACCTTTATTTCATTTGATGAATAAGCATGACCTCAACCTTCGCTATATTCATGACTCTCTTAGTCATTATACCATACTTCAAGGTTTCCTCACAAAGATCAAACAATGAGGTGCATAGAACTGGTTACATCTCATCACAAAAGCAGGGAACTGATATTCTTTGTCCCCCCAAAAGTTAAGACTTGGTATTTGAGGTTATTTTTGTTCTTCCAAAGATCTTTGAAGTTAAATATATGGTGTGTCTCTTTGTGTAGGGAGCAATGGATGCCATCATGTCCTTTAGTTCATAGTGCACATTAGGAGCATATTTTTCAGATTTGTCTACTAAGAAGAGGCTTCACTCTGATTTTAATACCAAAAAACCCATGGTTCAGACAAGATCCAGCTTTAGGTTGAAAAGTATCATCGCGTTTTTTATGTGGTTGCCTGAACAATAGAAAGGAGCACTTTGATAATCCTAGAATGTATTTGACTGTCTGGTTCTTTGACAGAGGACAAGAGATCCTGTGTTACATGGCAGGAAGAGACATTGGGGACAGCTTGGTGCTTCCATGCTAAATTAGCGGATTAATTGTCCTGACAACGTTGTTGCTCTCCCACCTTAACTACAGGTAGGAGAAATGAAGGGTTGTCTGGCAGGAGAGCCACAGCTGGATCTACCATTCCATACCTTTGACATGACAAATGATCTGACACATGGTCCTATTTCAGAAGTGGACACCATCACTCACTTTCTCAACATGAAACCATCATTCCAGTCCTGTTCCAAGGAAATTTCACAATGTTCTCCAAGTGTAGAAAAGGTCTAGCTGTGCTTCAAAGACATTGTAACTTTGCTTTGTAAGAACACACCATAGCCTTGACGGTTTGTTCTTGAGGTACAGAATTTTTTATGGAGCAGGTGAATCGCACAGGGGGCCCGAATGGGCTGCTTGCAAATTATTAATTCCATTAGTGGAGCTATCATACTGCTAGATTAGGTGAATGCACAAAAGATTCCAATCTGTCAGAGAGAAATTTCTCTATTTGATGGGCAGTCCTCTTCTGAGGATGATTGGGGAATTTAAATCCATTACTAACCTTATTGGCTTTCACGCTGTACATCAGATTGTTAATAGAATTGATAATCTGGCTTTCCAGTCAATCCACCTGTGATATTTGAGGTTAAATGTCTGTTAGATATTTTTAACCAAATAAACAAACCTGCGTGTCTGAATCTAAAGTAGCAAGATACAGTCAGCCAGTTCACTTAGGCATACGAATTGCAACTGTGAATCCTAGTTGTCTCTCTATAGTAAATGAGGAGTTTATTCAATAGAAATATACTGTAGAATCTCTTCGCACAGATGTCTTTAAAATAAGTTTCAATCTAGAAGTAAAATGCATTTTCATCTCACTTGGGTTAGTTCTTTTCATCCCACCCTACCTTTCCCTGTAACAAAGTAGGCAGTTCACACAAAGAGAATGTTTGAACTATACATTTGTCTATACAAGTGTGATAAATGTATGTAGCCATTTAAGGAGAATGGTAAGAATATTCATGTACTCACCTTCAGTAATGTTCTGACTTTCAGCTTATATAGGTTGGCTCATTATCAGTACAGGCACTCTGAGCTTGGCTGCATTTCTCAGTCATGCTTCTGCAAGACTTCATAATTTGAACTGAGACGTTAGATATGTGGAGGTAATAAAGGGACAGACCAAAAAGGGCTTGCCCTCTGTCTAATGACCTAACCTGTATTTTAATCTATCACTTCATAGTAACTGGAAACATGAATACATTCAAAATTTTCAGAGTACCACAGCGATTCGATTGTCCTAGTTATTTTATTACAAAATAACGGTCTGTGACCTGGACAGTAAGTGAAAGATGGGTCCCCTCCCCTTATTTGTCTCACCTTGTTTTATCTGCATAATGAACAGCTTCAAATATCGGTTTGTATTCAGATGTCAGGTGTTCAGCAACATTTTCAGCACCATGATTATATATGATAAAGTTGTAAGCCTGCAGAGATAAATGAAATTATGTGACAACAGTATTCAGACCATTCTGTACTTCATTTCAACGACATTTGTGTAAACCAATCAATAATAACAGTAGCATTGCCAATGATAATCCTTCACCAAAGCTCATAGTGTATTTCAGGCAACAAATGATATAACTGTTATATTGCTACCTAACAGTGATCTCTGCTGGATCCATGAAACCATTTAAAATATTTAAGGCTTGATTTAGACTTCCGAGGGAACTAACAGTCAATGGAGTAGAATCCACTGACTGAGTTTTGTCCAAAATTCAATAGCAATGATGGTGGAAATTGAGACAGTGAATTTGATTCCGTGTTGACAATTCAGTCTTCAAACCGGGGCTCTTCAATTCTCTCAAATTGCAGTATGAATGGTCTTGCCTGCATGCAATAAGTATTCCTTATGTTAGAATTTGAGACACTAGGGATCAGAATTAAAGAGCTACAATATTTATCACCATGTAAAATTTGGCAGAAGATGTAAATGTTGGGGTTTACTGCATCAAAAGCTGCAAGTATTATCTGGACATTTTTCTCTTGGTAAATTTTAGCAGGTTTTATATTGGCTAGGTTGGACAATTACAGTACCAAGAGTAACCACACATATTAGAATTTCATGGCACAGTCATAATGAGGTACTTAATCTGTTGTTTAGAAACTGAAATTGAATTTATTGTACAGTTAATTAAAACCTTTACAAACATGCATCTCATGTTATCATTTTATAGCAACAATTTGAACAAACAAAAATAAGTCACCATAAAAACACAATAAAATTAAGATAAAATATAGCCCAGATGCTCCCTAGGGAGTAACTTAAATCTTTTGAAAGAGAAAGTATGAGTAATCTGTTTTTTTTATAATCATAAGCTTAGCCACTTGACTGACAAAGCTATCCTCGTTGGTCCAATGCTTGACAACAGGATAGATTACACAGCAAAAAACAAAGTGCCGTGGTATGCAGGAGAAATTGCAATGTGCACAACAACAATTTAACCTCTACAAGGATTTTAGTGTATTTCATGCGTGTTCCACAACATTCATTGTAAACAGGCAATCAGTTCCCTTTGGGTATAATCTTAGCAGCAAAGCAAAAGTAGCTGACCTCGTTGGTCAAATACTTAGAAGCAGGTTAGGTGACGTGACAAAAAGCAAAAATGCCTGCAATAATAAAAATTGTCAGTGTTCTGCCTAATTTACAGCAGAGAAAGGTGCTAAGTGCAAAGCAGCTATTTGCAAGAAATCTTGCTATAGAGTAAAACAATACATACATTAAAAATTATTGAATACTTAGAAGAGAATGATTAGTCAACATAAAAGTTATTTCTATGGAGCAATCTACCCAGAGCGGGTTGTTTTAAAGTGCGTGGTATACCAGTGTTTAACTGTGCTGAAATTCTCATTAAGGCAGCAGCAGAGTCAGCATCTTGTGAAAGTTGAATCAAAGCACCAGGGTCCGTTTGGCTGCTTTACTGTCTGCTAGCTGATTGGCTTGTCTTTTGATGCTCAGTTCGGCGGCGGAAAGGAATTTTACCAGGCGGCAGCTTAATTGGACATCCTCGCCGGAAAAGCTTGCTAACACTGCTTGTCTGCAAGTCCGAATGTGTTTCTTATTAAAGAGTGGTCTAAAAAGGGTCCGACTCTCCTGTGTTAGAATCTTGCTTATGGTTAGTGGATGCACTATGTCCTCCTCTCCCTCCCCGCATAGTCAGCAGTTGCTAGCTTCGAAGGCATAGCCACAGCGGCATATGATATGCAGATCATAATATGCCGAGGCGGAGTTTCAAGAACTTCTCTTTGATGGCTCTAGAGAAGCTAGTGTAGAGATAGGCGTGGGGTGACGCCTTGCTTTAGGACTGTAAGTTGATCCAGCCATGAGCGCGCTCTGTCAGAGCAGCTTTATCCTGTATGAGTGATTCTTTTTTGACAGTGTTATTTTAAATTTTTTTGAAGCTTGCAAAGGTCCATGATAGCTCCTAAAGGTTCTGCATTCCGCGTTGGTTAAGTGAGTTGTCCAAATAGTGTCTGGCTGCAAATGCCTCCGTGGTTTGCAGTTCTTTTCACAAATAGGTATTAAGCGACTCTGGCGCCGCCATTTTGATTTTGTACCAGCTTTTAATGAATGCTCCTTTAAGGGCGCACTCTTGTCTTTGTATCCCGAACTCCAGCCTCAGTTGTGCAGGGGATGTGTATTCTGGTAACCCAAAAATAATTTGAATTGCTCCTGCTATTGTGGGAGCCAGAGTTTCAGCGTCTCTCCCTCTCATTGCTTCGCTTCCGTAAGTGATTGATGGTATGCGTTTTGCCTGGATCACCCTGGTTAAGGGGAGGAAATTTGGGCCAGAGATGTTGTTTTTTAGGTTTCTTAATGCCACAGCAGTCATTATTCCCCTTTTTTTATGGCCTCACATTGAGCTATATAGTTACTTTTATTATCGATGATAACTTCCAGGTACTTGTAGTTTTGTACAGCTTCCAGCTGCCAGTGATATGTTGATTTTTTTTGCGGATGTTCACGCTCAATATTTTTGTTTTTTCTTGGTTAATGCTGAGTTTGCTCTCCTCCGAGTACCAAGATGTGATATCGAGCAGGCGCTGTAAACCTACTGGTGTCTGGCTAATAAGCACCAAGCCGTCAGTATATAATAAATTAGACAACTGGAATCCATCTAACTTGGATGCATGCAAGTTGCTTCCATTGAGAGAGGACGAAAGCTTTGCTATAAAAAAGTAAAAAAGTATTGGGGCAAACACGCAACCTTGTTTTAGTCCAGAGGTTGTTGGAATCTTCTTTGTTAGGTGGTCTCCTGCGCCCAATTTTATTTGCACCCAGGTTTTGCTGTGTAAAAGGATTGTTTTTTTTAGAAGTAGCAATGAAATGTTCAGCCTTTTTAATTTTTTGCCACAATATATTCCCGTTTATATGGTTGAATGCTGAGCTGTTATTAATAAAACACAGATACAGAGGCTGCTTTATACCAAGTGCAGCATCTATGAGTAGTGAGAGGATTAAGATGTTGGTAGTAGTACCCATATTCTTACAGAAGCCTGTTTGGTTTAACAGGATTGCTGAAATTTCTGTGTCCCAGGATGTTAGTTCTTGTAGGAGTAATCCTGCATAGTATTTGGCTTTGCATTAGTCTTCTATCACTTTCAGCCACATCACCGAACTCCCGTTGACAGACCATTGATGCATTCACCTTCAGAACACCCACCATCCACAGACACCAGCACCGGCTCTCACGAAGAAACTGGACCAAAATCACTGACAACCAGCTCATCTCCTCACTCACCAACTCCACCTCACCCACCACGGAAGACGACGCCCCCAACACCGCCGCCCAGACTCTACACAGATGGATCACTGACAGCGTCAACACCATAGCCCCCCTCAAAAAGAACAACAATGCACACACCAATAAGGCCAAATGGTTTACCCCGAGAGTCCAGGCGCATCTACCGCCACCTCGAGAAGACCTGGAGGAACTCCAAATCCACAGAAGCCCACAACGACTTCAAAGCCGCCACCACCGTCCACCATCAGCTCATCGGAAACACAAGGAAAGCTGCAATTGAAGACAGGATCTCTACACATGCACACAACAGTAAAGAACACTTCAACATCATCAAGGAGTTCGCCCAACCCGCCAGTGGGTCGACTGACATACCCCTCTCACAAGACCTCTGCAACAAACTCAGCACCTTCTTCCACTGTAAAATCAAGAACATCTACGACAACTTTGATGAAGACAACCAACACACGGAACCCCCAGCAACCACCCACGACATGGTCTCTCATGCACTGGTTCTGCAAGCATTGCAATCTCTAGGAGTGTCCGGTGTAGCACTCAACTGGCTAAAAGACTTTTTGGTGGATCGTACTTTCCAAGTTTTTTCTCCTACATCCAGCTCAAAAATGTACTTTCCACCTTATGGTGTTCCCCAAGGCTCTATTTTGAGCCCGTTGTTATTTAATATCTATGTTAGACCTTTGGCACTTATTGCGGAAGATTCAGGGCTCTCCCTGTTCTCCTATGCCGATGACACCCAGATTGTTTTCTCTCTATCACATGACAGAACATCCAACCCATCATCTCTTCAAGTGGGGTTGAGAAACATCGCAGGATGGATGCAAGCCAACTTACTTAAACTTAATGGGGAGAAGATTGAGGTGCTACTGCTGGGCAGGGAAAAGAACTTATGGAGCTCCCTACATTGGCCATTGAGATGGGTGCTCTACCTCTGCCCAGTCGGCAGGTTCAGAATCTGGGTGTCATAATTGATGAACAACTTTCAATAAGGCAGCAAGCAGTGAAAATGTCATCCACTTGCTTTACTATCCTCAAATGGCTTAGGAAAATCCTTTGGATGATGCCATTATCTGCACAACGTACTGTGGTCCATGCTCTTATTACATCTAGGCTGGATTATGGCAATATTCTTTATCTTGGAGATGATAAGGATGTAGTACATAAGCTGCAACGGGTCCAAAATGTGGCGGCCAGGCAGCTCTGCAAGATTCCCAAAAGTGCTTCCATCACAGGTGCTCTTCGTGAGCTGCATTGGCTCCGGGTTGAGAACCGCTTAAAGTTCAAAGCCCTGTTCAGAATCAACTGTGGCAAAGCACCACACGATCTGAAAGCTTTGGTTCAGCATTATCTTCCCTCATGCACGTTACGTTCAGCCTCACAGGCTAATTTTATTGTGCCAAGGATTAGACTGGCCCGGATGGGCGGCCGGTCGTTTTCTTATGTTGGCCCACGGTTGTGGAGCTCTCTTCTGAAGGTACTTCGGACTGAAATTAGTTACGTGAACTATTGCAAGGGCCTAAAAACCTGGCTGTTTAATTTATAGAGCTTTTTTTGTTTTTCTTTACCTTTTCAGGCGGCGTCGGGAAACCCTTGGGTAGCTGTGAGTCTAATATGAATAAATGAACAATAACAACCCACAATGCCTTGAAGCCAATGATAGACAGCTGGACTACCCTTACCACTGAAGACACACTGAAGACAAGGAAGTCAATCCACTCCAGGGCCACCACGGATCCCTGCCCCCACCACATCTTCAACAGAGCCGCCGACACCATTGCACCCATGCTTCGCCACACCATCAACCGCTCCCTGGCACACGCCTCCTTCCCCACGACTGGAAACACTCCCTACTCCTGTTCCCAGCAAAAGTTATCGGGAAAGCCATCAACAGCCAACTTGCCACCTTCATCGAAGAACACAACATACTCGACCTGTCACAATCCGGCTTCAGAAAAAAAACACAGCACAGAAACCGCCCTCCTCGCCACAACAGATGACATCCGCTTCCTACTGGACAAAGAAGAAACCGTAGCCCTCATCCTCCTCGACCTCTCAGCGGCCTTCGACACGGTATCCCACCGTGCCCTAATAAGCAGACTCCATGAAGCAGGTATCTGGGACAAGGCCCTCGAATGGATCTACTCCTTCCTCTCTGGCAGAACGCAAAGGGTCAGACTCCCCCCTTTCCTCTCGAACCCTACACCAATCACCTGACAGATCCTCCCTCAGCCCAACTCTCTTCAATGTCTACATGGCTCCCCTCGATCCCATCATCAGAACCGACGGACTCAACATTGTTTCATACGCCGATGACACCCAACTCATACTCTCCCTGTCAAACGAAGCCAACGCAGCCGAACACAACTTCCAAGAAGGCATGAAAGCTGTCGGCAAATGGATGAAAAGCAGCTGCCTACAAATCAACACCGACACAACTGAAGTACTCATCATTGGCCCACATCCCGACATCTGGAATGACACCTGGTGGCCCACCACACTCGGCAGCCCACCACACTCGGCAGCCCACCCACCCCCATGGATCATGCACGCAACCTTGGGATCATCCTATTCTCCAAGCTCAAAATGGACTGCCAGATCAACTCCATCACATCCTCCTGCATCCACATCCTCCGCCTCCTACGTAAGACCTTCAAATGGATCCCCTCAAGCACAGAAACACTGTCACCCATGCCCTCATCACCAGCAGACTTGACTACAGCAACACATTCTATGCTGGCATAAATAAAAACCTCACACAAAAGCTACAAAACATCCAGAACACCGCCACAAGACTGGTCCTCAACCTACCACATCACTGCCACATCTCCCAACACCTGCACACTCTCCACTGGCTCCCCATCGAGCCAAGAATCACCTTCAAGATCCTCACCCACACACTCAAAGCCCACCATAACACCAGACCAGTATACCTCAACAGCCGAATCAACTTCCACGCACCCCAAAGAACCCTACGATCAGCCCAGCTCTCCTACGCCATGGTACCTTGCACCAGTAAGTCCAAATCAGGAGGCCACTGCTTCCCCTTCCTCGTGGCCAGAGCATTGATCGCCCTACCACTCCACCTCAGGCAGACAACATCCCTCCCCATCTTCATGAGAAACCTCAAGACCCTGCTCCTCGACAGACACCCTCCTTGAAGGACCTGCACCACCCCTCCCCCCAGCACCTTGAGACCCCTAAGGGTGAGTAGTCATGCTACAACAAACCCATGATTGATTGATTGAACTCTCTTGCTTCTTTCTGCATGCCGCTTGCTTCTTTCTGTACCATTTTGTGACTCTTTCACACACCCTCTTCCCTCTTTCTACACCTCTCTTGGCTCTTCCTTCACCTCTGTTCCTTCTTTCTGCATTTCTTTTGTTTCTTTCTGCAACTCTCTTGCTTCTTTCTGTACCCCTCATGTCTCTTTCACACCCATCTCCCCTCTTTCTCCACCCCTCTTGCCTCTTTCTGCACCTCTGCTCCTTCTTTCTGCACATCTTTTGTTTCTTTCTGGACATCTCTTGCTTCTTTCTGTACCCCATGTGCCTCTTTCTGCAACCGTCTTTCCTCTTTTTGTACACCTCTTGCCTCTTTCTGCACCACTGCTGGTTCTTTCTGCCCTCCTCTTGGTTCTTTCTGCACTCCCCGTGCCTCTTTCACCCCCCTCTTGCCTCTTTCTGTACCCCACTTGCTTATTTCTGCACCTCTGTTGGTTCTTTCTGCACTGCTCTTGCCTCTATATGCTACTCTCTTGTACATTTCTGTACCCCTCTTGCCTCTTTCTGTACTTCTGTTGGTGCTTTCTGTACCTCTCTTGCCTCTGTGTGCACCCCTGTTCCCACTTTGTATACCTCGTTGCCTGTTTCTGTAGCTCTCTTGCCTCTTTCTGCACTTTTATGGCCTCTTTCTACACCTCTGTTGCCTCCTTCTGTACTTCTCTTGCCTCTTTCTGTATCCTTCTATGCTTTTCCTGCACATCTCTTGGCTTTTTCAGTGGTACTCTTTCCTCTTTCTGTACCCCTCTTGCCTCTTTCTGCACCTCTTTTGTTTCTTTGTGCACTTCTCTTGCCTCTTTATGCACCCCTCTGGCTTCTTTCTGCACCTCTGTTGGTTCTTTCTGCACTTCTCTTGCTTCTTTGTATACCTCTCTTGCTTCTTTCTGTATCCCACTTGCCTCTTTCTGCATGCTTCTTCCCTCTTTGTGCACCTCTCTTGCCTCTTTCTGTACCTCTCTTGCCTCTTCCTGCACCCCTCTAGCCTCTTTCTGCATCTCGTTTGCTTGTTTCTGCTCTTCTTTTGCCTCTTTCAGTACCCCTCTTGCCTCCTTCTGCACCTCTGTTGTTTCTTACTAAACTGGCCTTGCTTCTTTCTACACCCCTCTTGCCTCTTTAAGCCCCCTCTTCTCTCTTTCTGCAATCCTGTTCCCTCTTTCTGCACCTCTTCTGCCTGTTTCTGCACCTCTGATGCCTCTTTTTGCGCTTGTCTTGCCTCTTTCTGCACCCCTCCTCCTTCTTTCTGCACATCTGTCACTTCTTTCTGTACTTCTCCTGCTTCTTTCTGCACCTCTCTTTTGCTCTTTCTGCACCTATCTTGCCTCTTTCTGTACCCATCTTCCCTAATTATGCACCTCACTTTCCTCTTTCTGCACACACAGGGCTACCTTTAAACTGACCTCAGGCTCAGAACAGAAGTGCATATATGCAAGTGCACAAAAGGACTGCTGGCCTCTAAGTTGATATGCCCTGTTATATGCTATGGACTTAGGGGTAGTTTTTATCCCCCTACCCACTTATGTACTAGGGGCTTAAATGGAGGTCATACCAATCACAAGGGTACCCCAAACCATGGTGTATCCTAGTGTATGTAGGTGTTTTCACTGTATTCTAAGTGTCTTTCAACATATTACTGGCTCTGGGCCTGGTTAGGCAGAGACCAGGGTCAGTCAGTTACCACTAGTAACAGTCAGGAAAAAGTTGGGGGGTACCCAGGGCACAGGATGACTTTGCAACAAGACCTTTTTCTGCACCTCTGTTGGTCCGTTCTGCATATCTCTTGCTTCTCTCTGCGCCATTCTTCCTCTTTCTGGACTTCTGTTGCCTCTTTCTGCATGTCTCTTGCTTCTTTCTGCACCTTTCTTCCTGTGTCTGCAGGCATACTTAGAAATTAGTATTTGAAAAACCTTAGAAAGTCAGTGAAATAACTATATGCTTCAGGGACGTTGCAGTTAGGAATTAGCATTTAAAAAACCTTTACAATTCACTGAAAAAAACATAGGTTTCAGGGACGTTAGAGTTAGAAATTAGCATTTGAAATCCGTTGAATTTCACTGAAAAAAACACAAGTTTCAGGGCCGGTATAGTTAGTCAGACATTTCACTCGTACAAAACCAGAGAAATTCAGCCATTATAGTTAATTGAGCTAACTATAACTTTCTCCCCTGCAATGCACTGCTGATGACGTCACAAATTACATCATTCATGACATGGTCAGTAACATCACTGATGACATCTCAAATGACTTCACCGATGACACCACTGATGGCATCATCCAGTGACAGTGTTTCTGTAAAGTTCACCTCTTTCCATGAGCACGTATGTACACAAAAAATTGGGTTGCACTTGCGTGTAATGTAATGTAGTGCTGATAGAATTACATCCACTTAAAATAGACCTTTTTTTTGCTAATTATTGTGTTCCTTTATTTCCTTTTCTGTCACATTGAATTGGTTTCCTTATGCACTTGTCTAACTCAATGATTACCTTTTGAGACACTGTTACCTTGTTAAACATATGTACCCGGGTCTCAACTGGTTTAACGGACCTTCTCCTGTTTTTGCTTTTTATAAATCTCTAAAAGTGGCATTTTCAAACACATAATTTAAAAATCACCTTTACTAATGGTGTGTTATTAAATTCTGAGTTTAAAGATCCTAAACTCTAAATCTCTAGCTATTCCCAACTGAAAGTTACACTTGTAAAATTTTACATGGCAGCTTCCAAGTTAGCCTATGGGAGAGCTAGTCCTTGCAATAGTGAAAAGTGACATTCACAGAATGTCACTATCAGGACATGCAAAACACACTAGTACTTGTCCTGCCTTTCACACACACTGCACCCTGCCCACAGGTGTACTTTGGAAATACCCTAGGGGTGTCTTATGCGTAAGAATAATAAGGTTAGGGTCTGGCAAGTGGGCGCACTTTCCAAGTCAACATTGCAGTTGAATCTGGGTGCAGACACAGCAGCAGGTCTGAGATACCTTTGAAAGGCTACTTTTGGGGGGGGCACAACTAGTGCTGCAGGCCCACTAGTTGCATTTGACTTACAGGCCCTGGGCACACACAGTGAACTGTACTAGGGATTTATCATCTGCTAGAAAGTGGATTATTTGTAGTGGTGAACATGCATCTCCCACTGGCAATAAGGCCACTAACATGGTCTAGGGCTCAGGATAGATCTCACAAAAGTATTCCCGTGCTCAACCCTTGGTAGCTTTCCCTGTGAGCAGGCAGGCTTAACTTCAGAGACAGATATGTAAAGCATTTAAAGTCACCAATTCAGTAAATATTTAAGACACAACACACAATAAGAATCACAAACCATTTTATACAAATAGGACATATATTTATCTTTGCAATGACACCAAAACAATATAGGAAACTGGAGATATGAATTTTCAAACATTTAGCATTATACAGCACATAGAAACCTATAGTGCCTATTGGGTTGTCTGGTTATGTTAGATCAGGACAAAGTCAAAGTTTCAGGTTGACCACGATGGAGTCCCTCGTGGCTGAGCACGATGGAGTCCCTCGTGATAAGCCTTGGTCGAAGAATTTACCTGCTGACCTAGAAACTTTCCTGGAGCTTTTTATTCTGGGTTTCCTCGATGCTCTCCATCTGTTCAGATTTGTTGAGGGCCCACCAGCTTGCCTTTCAACTGGATCCAAGTCAAATTATGAAATTCAGACCTCTGGAGCTTTCCATCTGGACAAACCAGGGATCCAGGCTGGCTTGCGGTCAAAAGTGGGACGCGTGACGCTTGCAGTTGGAGCCGGTCAAATATTTTACCTTCAGACTTGGAAACGTTTATGAAGCTTTTTCTCCTGGAGTCCCTTAATCTTCTTCATGAGTCCAGGTTCGGTGAGGGTTTGCCAGCTTGGTTTATGACCAGCTACCATTCAGACTCTGGAAGTCGGAACTCTGGAGATTTTCAGCGAGACGTACCTGGAGGGCAGGCCGGCTCATAGTTGAGGGTCGCCGGCTAGGCTGGCCAGGTCGAGTCGATCCACTTATGGAGTTTTTTCCAAAGTTGCTCCAAAGTTCTCATAACTTCTGGAACGTCTTCCTGAAGTTTCTCTGAGGGTCCTAATGTGTCTAAAACCTACTAGAAGGGTCTAGAAGCTCCATAATGGTCATTGCAAGTGTGAAACTTCAGATCCCACAATCCACTAGGACAAAACCCTTACAAATCTACTGGATGCACTCGAGGGTGGGGATTCTTGGTGGTGATGGTCCAGGTGAGCTCTGTTAACATATAGACTACAGGGAGTCCAATCTTTATTCTTTTTGAAGCAAGTTAAGTCCACAGGCTTGTAGTTCCAGATTGTGTAGCAGGTGCAGTCATTCAGAGTGCAGGGCCTGGTTGGTGCAAATCAAACTTCCAGCAAGGAACCTTCTTATTTTCTTTGTTTCAAGCACCAGATCTGAGAATATCTGCCCCTCTCATATACTTATTTAGTGTTCTCTGGGTCAGACAGGAGGGCGCTCCTGTACAATGAGTGCAGGGAAACACCCCAAAGCATGACCATTTTCTCCAAAGTGTGGCACTATGGTCTTACAGAAAGCATTATTCTTCCAAAATTCAATATGGCTGAAGACTCAGCAGAGAGGAGAAAGCTAGCTAAACCAACCTCCATGGTGGTTCATCTCAATAGACTCCCTCTCCCTGGCATCTGCACATTCCTTCTGTAAGCCTGCAATCTGGCTGTGTTCAGAGGGGATGTGTGTAGATGGACCTGGCTTCTTCTGACTGTCTCCTATCGGTGAAGTTTATTTTTTACAACCCCCTCTCCATTGCTCTGGCATTCCTGTGAAGCAGAATCCTCTATTCCCAGGATGGCCCCTCACCCTGGGTTCCACTTGTCACTTCATCTAAGCAGCCTGACTAATCAACTCAACTTAACTCTGACCAATCAGAGCAGACCACTAGAAGGCTGAATTTTGGCTTACAGACAGGAAAGTCTTATAACTTCTTTGTTGTACATTTTAGGATAAATTCAACAAAACATGTTGTTGGATTTCTCAATACCATTCTCCTAAGTCCTTGAACTATATTGTGTGCAAATCCTAGTAGTAGTTATTCATTATTTAAGTTAAAAGACAATTTTAACCTATGTGGCTGGGGATCTACAATGGAGAAGATTACATATCCAATTTCACCAGCACCAGGGACTATGAAACTGCTTTTATAAGGGCGCTGCTTATAGCTACTTGTACCCCAACCCTGGGACACCTAGGGAAGACTTTAGGGGTCCTGAATACATAGAGATCCTCACTCCACAGTGCTCCGAGCACAAAATTCGATTTTGGGAAGCACTCAACTACAATGATGGAAGTTAAATGCGAATTATCTCTATCCCCAGGGCATGTACAATCTCTTTTATAAGGCTCCTCCTTATAAGTACCAGACCCCCCTGCCCCTGGGACACCTAGGGAAGACCCTGGGGGTACCTAATGTGCCAAAATATTTTACTTTACTAATTTCTAAGTGCCCCAAACACCAAAGTAGATTTAAGCACTATTTGACATGAAAAAGCCTTCCTGCAACACAGGGCTGCTTTTAACTTGACCTCAGGCTCTTAGAAGTTTACACATGCAAGTGCAGAAAGGGCTGTGGCCTCTAAACTGCCATGTCCTAGTATGTACTAGGGACTTAAAGGTAGCTTTAATTCCTCTGCCCTAGTACTTCTTAGGGCCTTATTGGGGAGGTCATGCCAATATTAGGGGTACCCTAACCCATAGTGTACCCTAGTTTGTATAGATGTTTTCACTTTATTTCAAGTGTTTTCAGAATAGCACAGGCCCTGGGCCTGGTAAGGCTGAGCCCAGGGGCAGTCAGAGTCAGTTACCACCAGTACCAGTCAACAAAAAATGGCATACGATCAAAAAGAGGAGGTCAGAATGCAAAAAGACAGGGAAAATATGCCAGAAGATGCCAGTTCTATTTGTTAGTTGTATTTTTATATTGCAACATACAACATATACATTAAAATAACTTACTGCAAATAAATTAAGCTACCTAAGCGAAATGTTGTGCCTCAAAGTTGCTACATTAGGCCAGAGTAAAGCAAGCAAGCAAGGCTGCATTGCCTTACCCTAGCACTAGGGGTTATTCAATGGGTTGTGGGTGGTTGTATACAATGTAAATACATGGAAATATGATAATTTCCTTATGCAACATATATGAATTACCAGGGAATGCTTCCAAATTGCAAGAGCACCACTTTGGATGACTATGAAGGAGATGTATGTCTAATCTTCTAATCTCCATTTACAGAAATGTTTCATGTGTGCTACAATGTGCTGCACACAAATAGAGATTAATTTGCCTTAGACAATCACATGTACAGAAATGTGGGCCTTACAGGGCATCACAAAATAAACCTGCTTGCACAAAGTTGGAGGGTACAATTTTTCCACTAGTCAGCACTGGCATTAAGCCCTTATATGGCTTTTACGATGTTGTTGCTCGAATATGAATTTACCTTAAATAAATAAAATGACAAGAGGCTTTTGGCAAAACAGCAACAAGCTGCAGTGCCCAAGAGAGTATCGACAGAGGCTCATCCAAAGACAGTCTCAGATTAGAGAGGTTTTGGCCCACATATATACATTTTGTGGGTATAATAAAACACTTTTACATGCTTTGAAATGCATCATATTCATAAATAACAAGCATGACCATCTGATAAGGGTGACCCAGATGGCTCTTGACCTCGGCGTGGGCTGGTGTGGGCCAGTGTGCGAGTGACCAGATGTTCAGTGTGATAAGCGTCTGATCACTTACTGTTATGTGCATGTCATGGCCTGATTGGCTGAGTGTTCCTAACTACATATGGCATCTAACTTTGTGGTAATTTAGGAATGTGCGCCTTTGGCCAAATGTGTTTTATAGGGGCAAATCTCCTCTGTCCTGTTTGTGGTACTACCTTTCTGTGGGTTCGTCCAGGGTTTTCCATGGGTGCATGTTTGCCTTTGGGCTAAGTTTAACTACGGCCTGTCATTCGGTAGGCTTGGGTTTGCGTTACAGGACCTTTCTGACCACATATCTCTGATTTGGGGGTTGATGGGGCGGTCATCTCATATTAATCCAACATCTATGATACAAGTGCGTGAGTGTGTGTATGTGCTACCTAGCAGTCATTGATATTATATTTACCAATATTATCATTATTATACAAACAGTTGGTACATCGTACATCAACATCGCATTAACTTCTTTCTACCACAATAACACATCAACACAACCCTTACTTGCCAACACACCACACATTTTAAACTCTGGCAGCAAACAGGTCTAATACAAACAGTCTTAAATCTACTTCATCCCCTCCTACACACAACATACACTCTACTCACAAACACACCACCACCCCCTCTACCGTACAAATTCCACTTGCAAACAAAAGTATACAAACAAACCCATCTGATGAAACAAACACATCAGCAACTCTTTTCACTACTCCTTGAAAGCAAAACATATCACACACATCAGCAATACAAAACCTCTCAAGCACAACACTTCATAATATTTACAGTCTCAAAATACAACCACACACCCACCTTTGAAACTACACAAAGGAACAACCCACAATGCAAAGCTTTCTCTCTTTCACCACACCTAACAAACATACAGCAACACAGCAACTCTCTTCCAACTGCGTCTTATCCATTGGACAATTTAGAAGCTTACTACATGACCCACATGCTGCACCATCACCACTGACTCATACACCTTTCGCCCAAAACATACGCAAACAATATACACAACGTGCCACTCCTCAGAACTTTGCTTCTCAGTTTCTACTGCACAACAAGCTTACACCACAAAAACAACACAGCACACCAACTCACTCTCAAACACCGCCTCCACCACCTATGCATGCAGATCCATCAAAATACCTTCTTAGCCTGCTGGACGAGGAACACTTTACAGAACAAGTACACGATTGCTATCCTAATACAGATAATACCAGCAAAAGAATACACCTGCTACTAACCTACACATTACTGATCACTCTTCTACTAAACTGTCTCACTGTCACCAAAGCACATTCTCTAAACTGTCTACTAAGAAATGCTCGATCACTCTCTCAAAACAAATATCACATCTACAACCTTCTCACTGATGCAAAACCAGACATACTATTCATAACTGAATCATAGTTGGGAGATGATATGGCTCTAGTCCTGCATGAAGCCATTCCTCTCTGCTATCAAACGATCACCCAAAATCGTATATGCAAAAAATGAGATGGTCTAGCTGTTGTGTTCAAGCAAACATTACATATCACTAAAGTTGACGACATCTCTATAAAGAATTGTGAGGCTCTTCTCACAAAATGCAATCCTACACCATCTTACTCCTGTAACTTTCTGATCCTTTACAGACCTCCCCCTAGCAAGGCAACATTCCCTGACGCACTTCTAGACACAGTTTCAAACCTAATAACAATACACTTCAACCTATGCGTTCTAGGTGACCTCAACATTTTGTTTGACAAACCCAATATGATCCCTCCAAAAACAATAATCAATGGCCTAGCACACTGAACCTGCATCAGACTGATCACAAACCCACACACATCGCTGGACATATCCTAGATGTCACTTTTGCTAATACCGAACTAGTGAACTTTCAAACTATATCTCCGGTCACTTGGTCAGACCACCTAAAACCACCTTATGTGTATCCACCTATCGACAATGGAACAAACTCTATTTGGAACACTTAGAAACACAACTAACATCCAGCACAGATCTGGAAACAACACATTCTGTTAAGAAACTATATGAGTGGCTACAGGAAGCTTTTAATATCCTGACCCCACTCCAAAGCACACAACAGAACAAAAGAGAACAAGCACCTTGGAGAAATAAATACAGAGATAAAAGACATACAACTACAAATTAGAAAGCTGCAACGTGCCTGGCTCAAAACAAAATACAGTCAAGACAAACTTCACCTGCAGAAAATTAAAAGATTATACTGGCAAATCATTACATGGATAAAGCAGACACGTTGGACTCCTACTTGAAACAGAGACAAAGCACCAGCACTAAACCTTTTACAAAACAACAACCCAAGAATACTCTAACTTAGCCTCTCTGTTCCTTCCAACACATTTCACACAATGTATTTATAGACCTGGTCAAAGCAAGCAGGCCTGCCGGCAGCCCGTCTAACCCATGTCCACTACAAACTTTCAAGACAATTCTTCTAACAACCTCTGCTGACAATTCAGATGAAGAATCATCAGAGATTCCTGAACTACCGGAATATTTCCAGAACTCAAAAAGTAATATATACGTCCTTCACTGAAGAAAACAAACATGGACCCGGTGAACCCTGAAAACTGACCCATCACAAATGGACCTTTCCTGGGCAAACTGATAGAAAGCACAGCGTTCACCCAGATGTCACAAATCATTGAAGCCAATGCCATACTTTCAGACTTCCAAACGGGATTCCATCCAGGAAGAGGCACAGAATCTGCCCTCCTTGCTATCTGGGATGACCTGAAGAACACAGTTGACCGTAACGGGGTTGCCTCGCAACTCCTCTCGGTCCTCTCGACTGCCTTTGACACAGTTGACCATGACGCTCTGATACAAAGACTCTACGAAGTCAGCATAGAGGGGACTGCTTTAGACTGGATCACGGACTACCTTCGAAACAGAACTAATGTCATCCATACCCGACCTTCCTCGTCCAAACCGTACTCCACAAAATCTGGGGTCCCTCAAGGCTCTATCATCTTGCCCATGCTTTTCAACATCTACATGAAGTCATTACTGTTACTGACAATCAATTTCACCTCATGTGCTGTAACTATACAGATGACACACAAATACTTCTTCAACTAGAATGCCCCAAAGACATCGGAAACTCTCCAATTTACAGTTGTCTCAGAGCCATAGACCATTGGATGACATGGAGCCATCTCAAATGGAATACGTCCAAAACAGAAATACTCACGCGTGGCGATTGGAAACATTATGACCCGCTTGCTGCCTGGCCTGATGAACTGGGATCTCTGCTTAAAGTATCAAAGGAACTAAGAAACCGCGGAATTACCATGGACTCCAAGCTGCTAATGAATGCCCAAGTGGACAAACTAGCAAAAACAAGCTTTGTTGCTATAAAAACTCTGCGACGAATCTTTGCCCCATTTGGGACTTTCCGCCAAGGTCCAAGCTACCATTTCCCTTGTTTTGTCCAAACTTGATTACGCCAATAGCCTCTACCACGGTGTTAGACCTGGCACCTTGGCGTGAGTTTCCCTTCCACTTTTTGATGGTGTGCCTCGATTGTTTTGCTGGTGTTGTCCGCTCAGGGCACTGCGCCACGGCTAATCCGTGCCGCAGTGCAAGTGCTCCCTAAGTAAAATGTACCTGTAATTGATGTCCATGATTGGTTTATTGGATTCACTGTCAGTCCCCAGTAAAGTGCACCAGGGGTGCCAGGGCTTGTGAATGCCAATGCTGCTGGTGGGCTTGCAGCGCTGGTTGCGCCACCCACGGAAGCGGCCTTGTAAAGTGTGTCTAGGGTCTGCCACCGCAGACCCTGTGCGCGGTCCGGGACCGTCGCGCTGACTGCGCAAGTGCCCCCACTTGCCAGTCCCTAAACCTTCCCTTACCTACATATTAGCCACCCCTCTGGTAGGCCCGAGGGCAGGGTGCATTGTAGGCATAAGGTAGGACATGCCCTGATGTGTGTGGCATGTCTTAGTAGTGAATTACAGCCTTGTCGTTTTTCACTATTGAAGGCTACCTGCTCTCCATAGGCCAGAATGGGCTGCCGGGGTCACGCCAACGCTGTGACCCCAGTGGACTCAGAGAGCATGGTAGAGTGTCAAGTTTGGTATGCCTGAACTCAGAATAATAAAATACTTCTTGTAGTCAAGTTTATTTTAGTATCCTGGGTTTGTAAATACTACTTTTAGAAAGTTAGTATTTACTGACCTGACCATCTCAGTCCGCCTCTGCTGTGTGTATGTGTTCTGCCTGGCAACAGTAAGGAGCAGGGTGGGGGGATCCCCAGAGACAGGTTGGCTGCCAGGTGGTGGGTAGAGAGATTACACCTGGATGGGTGGGAGGAGTACACCTTGACTCTTGAATAGACCTGTGCTCTGCCACCACAAAGCCGGCGCCACCCCCTGTGGGGCGGCTGATGTCTCTGCCCTGCTGCTGAAAGGAAAGAGCAGAGTCACCATAACAAAGTGCTCCAGAACTGGACTGAGCCAGGCCTAGGCCCCCTGACGCTAAAGAACAAAAGAATCATGGTATAAAAGTAGGAGCCTGGCTCCTAAGAAATCAGAATCCTGTTTACCACAAAGAACCTCTGCCCGACTAGAAGGAGAAGGAGACGCTGGAGGAGCTGGCCTGCTGCCTGCCTTGCTGAGAAAGGAGAGGAAGAGACTATTGAAAAGACTTTGCTACTTTGTGCTTGAACATTCTCCAAGGGCTTGATCTGAGCTTGCCCCCTGAACTGAACCCCAGGAACAGTGGGTTCTCTGTGCTTCTTGCTCGTCCTCCAATTCGAGCCGTGTGTGCATCCCGCTGGAAAAGAGACTGCGCCCCTCATCGCCCCTCCTAGGGCCGTGACACTCAGAAGCTCGCCTGCCTCCAACCCGTGAGAGCCCCGCTCCGTCCCGAGCCGCTCTCTGTCCCCGGGCCAGGCCGCCTGCATCCCTGTCACCGCCTGCTACTGGAGCGCGCTGACCGCGCTATCACCCCTCCTGCCGGAAGCCGTCCGACGACTGTGATCCACGCCGGGTCACCCAGCTGCACTGACTGTGCCCTGTGGCCCCGCTTCGCTATCCTCGGACATCTCAGGCCGCGCCGCCCCCGCTGTGGAGACCCCCCTGCACCGCCGTGCTAAAGGGTCGCGGGCCGCGCCTGCCTACTTGCCCACACCTGCTGATTGAGGACCCAAGAACACTTCCCAAGCTGAGAGTCGCACCGACCTGTGCCGACTCTCCACATCACGAAAGAAGTTCCAGTATCGGGCTCGGGGCCCGCAACGCCTTATTTCCCCGTTCGCAGGAACCGATCTCTGTGAGTACTGGAACTACAAGTAAAGAGACTACAAAGTACCCATTTGAAACAACGAGCCAAGAACATTTGCCTGCTGTATAACCTGGTGGCCTAGTGACAACGTTATTGGTCTTGTGATAAGTCTGTTGAGATATATATACCTTATTTTTACATAAAGAATCGTATTTTTATATATATCCAAGTCTGGTGTCCGTTTCTGGGGGGATTGATGTATTTACTGTGTGTATGATTGTAAGTGCTTAACCAACAACGCCTGAGGAATCGCCTTGGCTGCTCACGCCACGCACCTAGAGGGTGAGCAAGGGTCATTCGCAAGGGGTTATCCTGCGCCCTGACGTGGAGGAGAGGGTTCCTGCTTGACACAAGGGCAACCTTGCGCCAACCAGAGATCCCCGACTCTAACATTGGTGGCAGCGGTTGGGATTTCGGATTTGCACTTGTAATTTGCATACAGTGAATTATTAATCACCAGATAGTGAGAGCAGACCAAATAACGCAGCCACAGGTTTAACTTTGTTGAGACATCTGCCATTACTGCAACCATGCCTGGCTCACACTCCGCTGGGAGAGCACTATCTGTGATTTCTGGAATCGATGAGGTGGATTGGGAGAGACTGGAAGGCTACACGATGGAGCAATTGAAAGGCTACAGTGTACAATTCAGAGTCCCCCATGCTGGATGCAAGAGGAAGCCCCAGTACACCAAGGCGTTGAGAGCCTGGAAGGAGTCACGAGACCTACGGAATGCGGGGGACATCGTTCCACCCGACAACCTTGAGGAGCCCAGCAGAGTCCGGTCGCCAGAGGAGCTGGCAGATAGGGCAGCAGACAGGGCGCATGCGATGGAGATGGCAAAGTTGGAAGGACAGATGGAAATGGAAAAGCAGAAGTTGGCCCTGGAGGCACAACAACGCCAAATGGATCATGATATCAGATTGAAGGAGTTGGAGCTGAAGGCGAAAAGTTTGGACACCGCTCCTTCTGGTGGCAGCACTCCACCAGCGCAGGTAGAGTCCAAGGTGTACATCCCCAAAGATGTAGTAAAGGAGTATTTCAGAAAGGATGACATAGGGCAGTGGTTTAGGGCCTACGAGGTGGCCATGTCCTCACACCGGGTCCCTGAGAAAGACTGGGGAGCGGGGTTGTGGGGAAGGTTCCTTGCTGAAGGGCGTGACACACTGTTAGATTTACCCTTAGAAGTCCAGACCTCATACCCCCATATGAAGGAAGCTTTAATGACCAGGTATGGGTTAACTCCTGAGCTATATCGACAGAGGTTCAGGGAGACCAAGAAGATCCCTGAGAGTACGTATGTGGAATATGTGACCTTTTTCTGCAGAGCGCTGGATGGTTGGGTGAAGGGTAGCAAAGTGAGTGATTATCAAGGGCTGCTTGATTTAATTGCATGGGAGCACTTGTCCAGTCAATGTTTTCCTGAGCTACGCCAGCACCTGATAGATAACAAGCTGTCCAACCCGAGGAAGCTTGCTGAGGAGGCGGACCGCTGGCTCAGCACCAGGGTCCACAAGGGTCAAGTGGGAGACTCCGCCAAAGGTGGGCAGGGTCCCCAGCAGAAGAGTGGGGGGGACAAGGGTAAACAGAAGGGGTTACAAAAAGGCCCCCAAAGTAATTCCCAAGGGAACCCGCAGAAGGGTTCTCAGCCTCCCCCAACCCCGCAGCAGAACGGGGCCCCGACAGGTAGACCTGTTCCAAAGGGGCCCTTCAATTGTTATAGGTGTGGTGACCCGGGTCACATTGCCTCTGATCCTAAGTGTCGCCTGTTTGGCAAGACCGCACCCACTGGTGCTCCCCCCCGGCAAGTAGCTAGTGTTAACTTTGGGGAGGAAGTAGCAGTCCAGGAGGGTGGGGGTCCCGGGCAGATGACCCTAGTCTCGCTAGGAGACAGTGAGATGGTCCCTGTAACCTACCTGCCCTCTAACACTAGGAAATATGGGCAGGTGGTGACCATCAATGGAAAGAAGGTTGAGGCTCTTAGAGATACAGGAGCCAGCGTGACCTCGGTGAGGCAACACCTGGTGTCTCAAGAGCAGATTGTACCCAATGCCTACTGTAGGGTTGTCAATGCTGACAACGTAGAGAGTCGTTGTCCAATGGCTCAAGTTCCCTTTGAGTGGGGGGAGGTCTCTGGTACTCTACAAGTCGCTGTGAGAACTGACATGCCTGTAGATTGTCTGCTAGGGAACGACCTGGAGAGCTCCCCTTGGGAAAAGGTGGAGAAGACCACGCATCTGAGGATGGTGGGTCTACCCGACTGGGCGTGCGTGACCACCCGGTCCATGGCAGCCAGTAGGGATGTTGAGAGGGTCCTGGAGCCTGAGGGAGAGGTCCAGGAACCGGCCTTAGGGAGAAGGCGCAGGAGGCGCGGGAAACCGGCCCCCGAAGTTCCCACGGCCCAGGAGGAAGTAGACCCTGAGGGGGATGCTCTGGAGCCTACCGGGGAACAGATTGCCGAACTGGGAGATCTGCCTGAGCTGACCCATTGGCAGCAAGAAGGAGGTCCCTCCAGGGAGGAATTCTGCAGGGAGCAGAAAGAATGCCCTTCTCTCGTAGGTATGCGGCAACAGGCTGCAGACCAGGCCAATGGTGTTCAGGCCAAAACACACTACGTGTACTGGGAGAGTGACCTCCTGTATTCCGAGCCTAAGGCTGCTGAACCTGGGTCAGCCCGTGTGCTGGTGGTACCCCAGAAGTTCAGAACCTTCCTACTGGGGCTGGCTCATGATGTGCCGTTAGCAGGACATTTGGGGATGGACAAGACCTATGACAGGCTTGTCACCCACTTTTACTGGCCCCAAATGCACAAGAATTCCGATTCCTACTGCAGAACCTGTCAGACTTGCCAGGCAAGTGGTAAGAGCGGAGGGAAGCACAAGGCTCCTCTGCAACCTTTCCCTGTGGTCGGTACGCCATTCCAACGAGTGGGTATTGATATTGTGGGGCCTCTGGACCCCAAGACAGCCCTGGGCAACAGGTTCATCCTGGTCTTGGTGGACCATGCCACCCGGTACCCTGAAGCCATCCCTCTGAGGACAGTGACGGCCCCCGTGGTGGGACGGGCACTGATGGGGATTTTCTCCCGAGTGGGATTCCCTCTAGAGGTGGTGAGCGACAGGGGGACCAATTTCATATCCACATATATGAAATCCCTGTGGAAGGAGTGTGGGGTAACTTACAAGTTCACCACTCCTTACCATCCCCAAGGAAATGGGTTGGTTGAGAGATTCAACCGAACCCTCAAAGGCATGATCATGGGCCTGGACGGTCCAATGAGGCGTAAGTGGGACGTCCTCTTGCCATGCCTGCTCTTCGCTTACCGAGAGGTGCCACAGAAGTCTCTAGGGTTCAGCCCCTTTGAGCTTCTGTATGGTCACCCGGTAAGAGGACCTCTGAGTTTGGTGAAGGAAGGCTGGGAGCAATCTCCCAGGAAACCTCCCCAGAATGTATATAGTTACATGCTGGCCTTCCGAAACCAGACTCGGCGTTTCAGGCAACTTGCTGAGGCAAATCTGGAAGCCAGCCAGGAGGAGATGAAGCGGTGGTACGACCGGAATGCCACTCTGGTAGAGCTTCAACCTGGACAAAAGGTGTGGGTCTTGGCCCCAGTGGAGCCGTGTGCACTTCAGGATAAGTGGACAGGTCCATTTGAGGTTGTGGAGCGCAAAAGTCCTATCACCTACTTGGTGGACATGCAGACTCCCAGGAACCCTTTGAGGGTCCTACATGTTAACCGCCTTAAGCCCCACTTAGAGAGGACCGAAGTGGGCATGCTGCTGGCCACTGATGATGGAATGGAAGAGGAGACCGAGCCTCTTCCCGACCTCTTAGTGGCCTCTGAGAAAGATGGGTCAGTGGAAGGAGTTAACCTCTCACCCTCCCTGACGCCCGAACAACAGGAAGATTGCCGCCACTTGCTGGGACAATTTTCCGACCGATTCTCCCTGGTTCCTGGTGTCACAGATTGGTGCGTCCATGATGTGGACACAGGAGACAGCTTACCTGTAAAGCACAAGGCTTACAGGGTAACTGACAGGGTCAGAGCCTGCATTAAGGAGGAGGTCTCCAAAATGCTTGCGCTAGTGGTGGTTGAGTCCTCCAGCAGTCCTTGGTCCAGCCCCGTGGTCTTGGTCCCCAAAGCTGCTGCGCCGGGAGCCACACCTGAACTCCGGTTCTGTGTGGACTACAGAGGACTCAATTCAGTCACGAAGACTGACGCGCACCCCATCCCCAGAGCTGATGAGCTCATTGATCGGCTGGGGGCTGCCCGGTTCCTCAGCACGTTTGATTTAACGTCTGGGTACTGGCAGATCGCCTTGACCGATGGGGCCAAAGAGAGGTCAGCATTCTCTACACCAGATGGGCACTTCCAGTTCCGAGTCATGCCATTTGGGATGAAGAATGCCCCTGCCACCTTTCAGAGGTTGGTCAACCAGGTACTGGTTGGGCTGGATGCGTTCAGTGCCGCCTACCTGGATGACATCGCAGTGTTCAGTGCCACCTGGCCTGAACACCTGCGCCACCTCTGGGAAGTGTTGATGGCGCTGCGCCGAGCAGGCCTCACGATCAAGGCAAGCAAGTGCCAGATCGGGCAGGGTTCCGTGGTGTACTTGGGACACCAAGTGGGGAGTGGCAAGGTGGCACCCTTGCAACCCAAAATCGAGACCATCCTGGCTTGGGAACCCCCCAAGATGCAGACCGCAGTGAGGGCCTTCCTGGGGCTCACTGGGTACTACAGGAGGTTTGTCAAGGGCTATGGAACGATCGTTGCCCCCTTGACAGAGCTGACTTCGAAGAAGCAGCCCAGGAACGTGATTTGGACTGACACCTGTCAGAAAGCTTTCGACACCCTGAAGACTGCCATGTGCACGGCGCCCGTGCTCTTGGCCCCCGACTTCTCCGAGGAATTCCTAGTCCAGACAGACGCTTCAGAGCATGGTGTAGGGGCTGTTCTCTCACAGATGACTGAGGAGGGCTGGGACCAACCCGTAGCCTTTATCAGTAGGAGGTTACTTCCACGGGAAAGTAGGTGGAGTGCAATTGAGCGAGAAGCATTTGCTGTGGTCTGGGCGCTGAAGAAGCTAAGACCCTACTTGTTTGGGTCTCACTTCCGGGTTCAGACGGACCACAGGCCCCTCAGATGGTTGATGCAAATGAGGGGTGAAAACCCGAAGCTGTTGAGGTGGTCCATCTCCCTACAGGGTATGGACTTTACGGTGGAACACCGTCCTGGTACAGATCACGCCAACGCGGACGGTCTGTCCAGGTATTTCCGCCTTAGTGACGAGGAACCCCCTGGGCAAGGGTAGTTCTCCCCACATTTCAGCTGGAGGGGACACGTGTTAGACCTGGCACCTTGGCGTGAGTTTCCCTTCCACTTTTTGATGGTGTGCCTCGATTGTTTTGCTGGTGTTGTCCGCTCAGGGCACTGCGCCACGGCTAATCCGTGCCGCAGTGCAAGTGCTCCCTAAGTAAAATGTACCTGTAATTGATGTCCATGATTGGTTTATTGGATTCACTGTCAGTCCCCAGTAAAGTGCACCAGGGGTGCCAGGGCTTGTGAATGCCAATGCTGCTGGTGGGCTTGCAGCGCTGGTTGCGCCACCCACGGAAGCGGCCTTGTAAAGTGTGTCTAGGGTCTGCCACCGCAGACCCTGTGCGCGGTCCGGGACCGTCGCGCTGACTGCGCAAGTGCCCCCACTTGCCAGTCCCTAAACCTTCCCTTACCTACATATTAGCCACCCCTCTGGTAGGCCCGAGGGCAGGGTGCATTGTAGGCATAAGGTAGGACATGCCCTGATGTGTGTGGCATGTCTTAGTAGTGAATTACAGCCTTGTCGTTTTTCACTATTGAAGGCTACCTGCTCTCCATAGGCCAGAATGGGCTGCCGGGGTCACGCCAACGCTGTGACCCCAGTGGACTCAGAGAGCATGGTAGAGTGTCAAGTTTGGTATGCCTGAACTCAGAATAATAAAATACTTCTTGTAGTCAAGTTTATTTTAGTATCCTGGGTTTGTAAATACTACTTTTAGAAAGTTAGTATTTACTGACCTGACCATCTCAGTCCGCCTCTGCTGTGTGTATGTGTTCTGCCTGGCAACAGTAAGGAGCAGGGTGGGGGGATCCCCAGAGACAGGTTGGCTGCCAGGTGGTGGGTAGAGAGATTACACCTGGATGGGTGGGAGGAGTACACCTTGACTCTTGAATAGACCTGTGCTCTGCCACCACAAAGCCGGCGCCACCCCCTGTGGGGCGGCTGATGTCTCTGCCCTGCTGCTGAAAGGAAAGAGCAGAGTCACCATAACAAAGTGCTCCAGAACTGGACTGAGCCAGGCCTAGGCCCCCTGGCGCTAAAGAACAAAAGAATCATGGTATAAAAGTAGGAGCCTGGCTCCTAAGAAATCAGAATCCTGTTTACCACAAAGAACCTCTGCCCGACTAGAAGGAGAAGGAGACGCTGGAGGAGCTGGCCTGCTGCCTGCCTTGCTGAGAAAGGAGAGGAAGAGACTATTGAAAAGACTTTGCTACTTTGTGCTTGAACATTCTCCAAGGGCTTGATCTGAGCTTGCCCCCTGAACTGAACCCCAGGAACAGTGGGTTCTCTGTGCTTCTTGCTCGTCCTCCAATTCGAGCCGTGTGTGCATCCCGCTGGAAAAGAGACTGCGCCCCTCATCGCCCCTCCTAGGGCCGTGACACTCAGAAGCTCGCCTGCCTCCAACCCGTGAGAGCCCCGCTCCGTCCCGAGCCGCTCTCTGTCCCCGGGCCAGGCCGCCTGCATCCCTGTCACCGCCTGCTACTGGAGCGCGCTGACCGCACTATCACCCCTCCTGCCGGAAGCCGTCCGACGACTGTGATCCACGCCGGGTCACCCAGCTGCACTGACTGTGCCCTGTGGCCCCGCTTCGCTATCCTCGGACATCTCAGGCCGCGCCGCCCCCGCTGTGGAGACCCCCCTGCACCGCCGTGCTAAAGGGTCGCGGGCCGCGCCTGCCTACTTGCCCACACCTGCTGATTGAGGACCCAAGAACACTTCCCAAGCTGAGAGTCGCACCGACCTGTGCCGACTCTCCACATCACGAAAGAAGTTCCAGTATCGGGCTCGGGGCCCGCAACGCCTTATTTCCCCGTTCGCAGGAACCGATCTCTGTGAGTACTGGAACTACAAGTAAAGAGACTACAAAGTACCCATTTGAAACAACGAGCCAAGAACATTTGCCTGCTGTATAACCTGGTGGCCTAGTGACAACGTTATTGGTCTTGTGATAAGTCTGTTGAGATATATATACCTTATTTTTACATAAAGAATCGTATTTTTATATATATCCAAGTCTGGTGTCCGTTTCTGGGGGGATTGATGTATTTACTGTGTGTATGATTGTAAGTGCTTAACCAACAACGCCTGAGGAATCGCCTTGGCTGCTCACGCCACGCACCTAGAGGGTGAGCAAGGGTCATTCGCAAGGGGTTATCCTGCGCCCTGACGTGGAGGAGAGGGTTCCTGCTTGACACAAGGGCAACCTTGCGCCAACCAGAGATCCCCGACTCTAACACACGGATTACCTTTAACAACTATGAAAAGACTACAATGGATGTAGAACTGGACTGACAGACTACTCTTGCATATCAAACCGCAAGACCACATCTACCCGGCCTTGAATGTCCTGAATTGGTAACCGGTTGCCAGAAGATCCACGTTCAAGCTGCTTTGTATCACCCACAAAGCGAAGCATGAATTGGGACCACTCTCCATCAGGAATAAAATCACCAAGCACATTCATCATAGGAACCTCTGCTCTAGAGTGGCACCTTACCTTAAAATTACAAGATACTAGAAAAAAACCACAGGTGGCACATCCTTCTCCCCCAACATAAGATCCACCAAAAACCACCTTATCTTCAGAAAACTACTTATGAATTGGCTCTTCCCCACATAAGGACCATACGGAAACAGAAATATACAGCATATCCCTCTGTATAAAAGCATTTATTTGTAATATAGATAGGTACCTATATATGTGTATTGCTTTGTATAATCATGTCAAATAACTATGTTAAAAAAATTAATAAATAAATACGTTTTTAAGTACAACACTTGAAAACCAGAGTTCAGCAAATGCATCTTTAATCGATTTATACTTACTTCCTTTATGCATCTATATACCTTCCATGTACTTGGAAATATGTATTTATTTATTTCCTCCCAAAAAAACAAACAAAAAAACAAAAAGCATATTCAATGCACTACCCTATTTCTCACCCTATTCCTCTATCAATATTATTAATCTATATCTACTTACTTCCTTTATGCATCTCTAAACTTTCCATGTTTTATGGATCTATATATTTATTACTTTCTTCTAATTCAGCATTTCCAATGCACTACCCTATTTCTCACCCTATACCTCTCTCAATATATCTTCTACCTCAACTCTCTGACTCATCTCAAACCTCTTTCTACTACTCTTTCCAATGCACTACCCTATTTCTCACCCTATACCTCTATCAATATATCCTCTACATCTCTCATTCATCTCAAAACCCATACCACTACTATGACCCCCAAAATAGCCCTTTCTAGACTCTCCCCTACTCTACCCCTCCTTGCACCATCTGACACCTCTTTTACCATACTGATCCCCCAAAACAAGCCTTTCTAAACTCTTCACTCTAACTCCTTCGCTTCACATCCTTTTATCTCATCCCGAGCCTCCCACTACTGCTATGACGTCAAAAAAAAATCTAAACCCTTCATTCTTCTATCCCTCCACTATCCATTTCAATCAAAATAACAGACTAACATGTCCACTTATCAAATTTTATATGTCACTATACTAATTCACCACTGATCCTTTATTGGTTCTGAGTAGCATCCTACTCACAGAAAAAAGCGCTTCAACACCTCACTATATAGATGCAAAAAAATTCCCTCTTGTATCCCTCCACTATCCTTCTCAATCAAAATAACTGATTAATATCTACCACTCAAATTACTTTCATATTTCACTATACCAATTCACAGCTAATCCTTTATGGGTTTCGGAGTAGTGTGCTACTCGCCCAAAAAAGCGCTTCAACACCCCATATGGGGTAACAAGCGCTATATAAATACAAACCTTTTTCTCTCTTCTATTCCTCTGCTATCCTTCTGAATCCAAATAACTGACTAACCTATCCACCACTCAAATTACTTTCATATTTCACTATACGAATGCAACACTAATCCTTCTTGGGTTCCGGAGTAGCGTGCTACTCGCCGAAAAAGTACTTTGACGCCTTGTCAGGGGTAGTAAGCGCTATATAAATGCAATTACAATACCATACAATACAATTATGTCGACATACGTTACGGCGGACATCGACATTGGATTTACTGGTTTTGACATCACTCTGAGTGCATAGGTTACAGCATACTTAGACATTGCATTTACGGGTATTGACATAATTGTGCATGCATAAATTACAGTGATGTCATTTGAGATGTCATCAGTAATGTCATGAGTGATGTCACTGACCATGTCATGAGTGATGTGATATGTGCATTGCGGGTGCGCGGGTTATAGTTAGCTGAACTAACTATAACAGGGGAATTTTAATTGCTTTGTACGAGTGAAAAGTCCAGCTAACTATAACGCCCCTGAAACCTATGGTTTATTCAGGGAATTTCGAAGGTTTTTTAAATGCTAATTCCTAAATATAACGTGCATGAAACCTATGATTTTTTCAATGAATTTCAAAGGTTTTTTAAATGCTAATTTCTAACTATGCCTAAAGAGATAGGACATGTGAATAAAGAAGAAAAAACGCACAGAAAGAAAAAAAAGAAATGCAGAAAGAAGCAACAGAAGTCCACAAAGACGAAGAAAAGCGCAGGAAGAAGGATAATGTGCAGAAAGAACAAACAGAAGAGCAGAAAGAAGCCTTGTTGCAAAATCATCCTGTATTCTCAACTTTTTCAGAAGGATACTGGTGGTAACTGAGTCTGACTAACCAGTCCTAGAGCCAGTGCTATGTTAAAAGACACTTAGAATACAGTGAAAACACCTACATACACTAGGGAACACTATGCGTTGAGGTCCCCCTGTGATTAGCATAACCTCCTCTGTAAGCCCCTAGTATATAATAGGGCAGGGGGATAAAAACTACCTCTTAAAACGCACCACAGGGCGTGTTTGCACACTTCGCCTCAGGCCCAGTCCCCCTCCATTCCCTACTGTGTAAACACGCCCTGTGGCCGTTTTAATTTGGGATATTAAGTCCCCTTGAATCTTGAGGGTCCCTAGGGTCCAACTAGCCCACTAGGTACCTCCAGTAAGCGCCACAGAGCTGCGTTGCAGAGAGATGTAAAAAGGGACACGGCCTAGACCACCTCTCTGCAACACAGTGGAGTGGCACTTACTGGAAGCAGCTAGTGGGCTAGTTGGCCCCCAGGGACCCTCAGGATTGAAGGTGAATTATTAACCCAATTTAAAACGCACCACAGGGTGTGTTTGCACACGTCACCTCAGGCCCCATCCCCTCCCTTCACCACTGTGTAAGCACGCCCTGTGGCCGTTTTTAGTTGGGAGATTAAGTTCATTTGAATCCTGAGGGTCACTAGGGTCCAACTAGCCCACTAGGTACTTCCAGTAAGCGCCACAGAGCTGCGTTGCACAGAGGTGTAAAAAGTGGCATGGCCTGGACCACCTCTCTGCAACGCAGCACAGTGGCGCTTACTGGAAGCACCTGATGGGCTAATTAGCCCCCAGGGGCCCTCAGGATTGAAGGGGAATTAATTCCCCAATTTAAAACGTGCCATAGGGCGTGTTTGCACACGTCCCCTCAGGCCCCATCTCCTCCCTTCCCCACTGTATAAACACGCCGTGTGGCCATTTTAAGTTGGGAGATTAAGTGCCCTTGAATCCTGAGGGTGCCTAGGGGCAAAATAGCCCACTGGGTACGTCCAGTAATCGCCATTGCAGAGAGGTGTAAAAAGGGGCACGGCCTGCACCACTGCTCTGCAACGCAGCGCAGTGGTGCTTACTGGAAGCACCTGGTGGGCTAGTTGGCCCCCAGGGTCCCTCAGGATTGAAAGGGAATTATCTCCCCAACTTAAAATGCACCACAGGGCTTGTTTGCACATGTCACCTCAGGCCCCGTCCCCTCCCACTGTGTAAACGCACCCTGTGGCCGTTCTAAGTTGAGAGATTAAGTCCCCTTGAATCCCAAGGGTCCCTAGGGTCAAACTAGCCCACTAGGTACCACCAGTAAGTGCCACAGAGCTGTGTTGCAGAGAGGTGTAAAAAGGGGCGTGGCCTCAGAACACCAGTCTGCAACGCAGCTCCCTGGCGCATACTGGAGATACCTGTTGGGCTAGTTGGCCCTCAGGGACCCTCAGTATTGAAGGGGAATTGATTCCCCAACTTACAACTCGCCAGGGGGTGCGTTTGCAGAGTGCTGCAAGGAGGGGACGTGGCCTCTGGCGCGATGCTGGTCTTTTATTTATTTACTTTTTTTAAGAAGGGGGGCTGTGTGGCCCCCCTTCTTTTTCTAATTTATTGGCCCTGGGGACCCCATACCACAGGGCCTGCCCCCTAATTTTTTGTTTAGAAAAAAAAACATTTGGAAGGGGGCTGCATGGCCCCCCTCCCGAGGCCTTAATCGGCCCCGGGGACCCAACCCCAGGGGCATGGCCTTTTTAAAAAACAAAACTTTAAGAGGGGGGCTGCGTTGCCCCCCTCCTTTGGCCACTAATGGCCCCGGGGACCCCATCCCCCAGGGCCAGCTTTTGTTTTTTATTAATTTTTTAATATATTTATAGAAACACCTAGGACATGCTGGACAAACCGTACGTACCTATCACCATGACGATTTGCGTGATATTCATTAAAGGGCGACTATGCATAGAATGAATCCACGTGGAATGTATTTACACCACTAGTGAAGCTCTGACGTGTTTGACGCCCTATCGTGCCTAATCCCGGCACTCCCGCTGGTGGGTACTCTCCAAGTAGACACCCTTGTCGTTTATTAATACAAACATGGGTAGCTATTGACGGGCACATTTAATACACACACACACCAAACCATTCAAAGGGGATTTGACAAAAATTCGACCAAAACTATGCAAGAAACCCCCCTCACGGTTAATAAAACACACATCCACCACCGGATGTGTACTACTTTTTATTTTGCTCTCTGGAAAGGAGATGAACCTCACTTGAGAGTCACAGCACGCTCCTGGCTGAGCCCAATGCTGTGTTACACCCACCATGCCCACCGAGTGCCACACACCTCTGTGTTGTATTCCACCAGCTAGTGCGTATGCTATGACGCTCTCTAGCCCATGTGCACTGTAACACCACCCCATGAATATGTCATGCCACACTTGCCTTCGCACGGGTTATATTGCCACACCTAACGTGCCTTCCTCGATGCCTATATTATAACGCACAGCACTATGCCATACATTTTACAATCTGGGATCCATATCTTCGTCAAAGTGTATATGCAATGTTACACTCCCCAGCACATATTTTATATTACAACTTTAGAGACTGGTTAGATTACACAACACTGCCCTGTGCATATTACACTTCAAGGTGCATATCGCATAGCACGCGCTAGTGCCTGTGCTATCTCGCACTCTCCAATGAATCTGTCAGTGCGCACAATGTATTGCATATTATATTTCATGCCCCGGTTCATCTTATATCACATGTTTTGGTGCATAGTTTATACCATACACTATATCTAGTTTTCATTTTCAATCGTGCTCTCAGGACTATATTTTATATAACACTGTGTTCACCTACCCTTTTCACGGGCATTACATTTTGCGATGGGGGGTGTAGGGTCAGAGGGTGTTTCTGCCAAGTGAGCCCGGAGTCACAGGGCCCGATTCACAGAATTAACTTAAGACTAAATCCTAAACTTACTACTTTGTGGTATTCACAGAATGCACTTACTACTTTTGGTATTCACAGACTGCACTTACGACTACTAACTTTACATCCGCACTCGGGCCGGAAATTCCGGCCCGGAGGCGGAGCTTCTGGCTCGGAGGCGGAGTTTCCGGCCCGGAGGCGGGGCTTCCGGGCCGGAGGTGGAGATTTCGGCCATGGCTAAATCTCCGCCACTGGCCGGAACCCCCACCTCCGGGCCGGAAGCTCCGCCTCCGGCCCGGAAGCCCCGCCTCCAGCCCGGAAGCTCCGCCTCCGGGCCGGAATTTCCGGCCCGAGTGCGGACGTAAAGTTAGTAGTCGTAAATCCATTCTGTGAATACCAAAAGTAGTAAGTGCAGTCTGTGAATACCAAAAGTAGTAAGTGCATTCTGTGAATACCACAAAGTAGTAAGTTTAGGATTTAGTCTTAAATTAATTCTGTTAATTGGGCCCACAGTCACAAACATCCTCTTCTTCCTGAATAAAAGTGAGATTATGCTGCATACTTGTTCATATTTTAAGTAGTTCGCACAGACACACATTTTAAAAATAATAAAGTTCCTAATACCCGCCTTCTCTGAACAGTTAGCTTGCTGCCTCATCCACCTCCTCCCAATCCTCTGTTGTCTGAATCCATGGACTAGCCTCCTCCCTCCAGCCATGCATGGTCTTATGTGCTACCACTGCCCTCCATTTAGCATGATGTACCAGTCCACTCCTCCTGCCCTCTATTGCCCAATTCTATGCCCCATCATTGACCTCCTGCTTAGCCTCTGTGCTTAGCTTGCTGCCCCTATTCTCCTTCCCACTGCCCTCCGATGTCTTTGTGCATGCCCCTGCTCCATCCTTTTTGCCCACCATGTTCCATGGACCTGCCACTCCTATCTACTTTGAGTGTTCTGTTGAGCTGCCACTCCCCTCCCACCTGCCTAGCATTGTCAGATGACTGTAACCTGTCCCTGCCACCTCCACCCTGCCTGTCCACATTCCATGCCCCTATCCTCTTCATCCTGTCCTCCATGGTCCATTTTAGTGTCACACCCTTCTGCCCTCTCTGGTCTGTTGTGCTCCTGCCTGCCCCGCGTGAGCTGTTGTGAGTCCCCTTCCCCTGAATTCTCTTGTCTGTGCCCAGGTACTGACCCTCCCTTGTATCCCCCATGGTCCTTTGTGCATGCCACTGCACACTCCTTCTTGCCCATCATGGCCATTGTGCTGCTACTAACCCTCCTGCTTGCCATGCATGGTTTTCTGTGCTACCACGGCCCCTCCCACCTTCCCTGTGTGGTCAGCTAGCTGCCCCTGACCCCCTCCCACCTTCCCTCCATGGTCTGTGTGTATGCCATCATATTCTCACTGTTGCTCTCCATGGTGTGTCTTGCTTCTAGTGCCCACCCTGCCTGACCTCCATGGTCATCTTGCTGCTCCTGCCCTGCCCCCTTGCCCCATTGCCACCAGCCCTCTGTTTTCATGTGCAGACCCCTGTTCCCTCCATCCTGGCTTGTCTGTTCAATTGTAATGCCCCTGATCCGTTCCTCCTGCCCTTTATGGTCTGTTATGCTGCAGCTTTCTCTCCTGTCTGTCCATTATGGTCAGCTAGCTACCATTGCCTCTTTCCCCTCTGTTCTCTTTTGTCCATGTGCATGGTCTTGTCTCCTCCCTATTGCTTTCTATGGATTGTTGTGCTGCACTCCCATCCCGCATGCCCTGTGTGGTGTATTGTGCTGCTGCAAACCCTGATTCCTGCCCTGTAGGGTCAGTTTGGTGCACCTCTCCATGTCCCTCCTGTGCTCTGTTATCTGAGTCCATGCCCCTACCCCAATTCCTCCTGCCTTCCATGAACCAATGTACCATACTTGCGAACATTTTGAACTTGGTAAGAGAGAGATTTTGAAAAAAAACTGGGGTATTCATTTTCCCCTTTGAGTTACATTGAAAAAGAGGAGATTGTAGACGGGAGACAGATCACATAAAGCCCATTTGAGCTTAAAATCATTGGACGTTTCCTGGCTGAATAGGGTCTGTTGGCATGTATGGTTGTACTATCACTGCCTCTTCCTTCTGCCCACAATGGTCTATTATATTGCCACAGCCTCTCTTGCCAGTACTGTAATGTTGGTTTGCTGCCCCTGCCCCCCTTTCCACTGCCCTCCATAGTCTGTCATGCTGCCACTGCCCTTCCTGCCTGCCCAGTGTGGTCAAATTGTTGCCTCTGCACCCTCCTACCTGCCTTCAATTTTCAGAGTCCGTGCCCCTGGCCTCTGCCTCTCAACAGTATCCTAATGAACAACTAGATTGCTAACATTCTATATTTATTACAAAAGTGTGGAACACCTGAGTCATCTTGATGTAATCGAAACTGTAACATCTAGAGCATTTCCTTTAGAAATTACATATATGAGAGGGTCTTATTTGCATCAGAATTATGGTTAGTGCTCTAAAAAACTAAAATGAGGACATATTTTCTGAGTTTTCAAATAGCGACAATGCAATTTTACATTATTTGTTATCTTTATGTGTTCTTTATCCGGTTGACCACTTGATTAAATGTTGCACTTAGAGGAGAGGATGTGGTGTTACCTCCAGAGCTGCAGACTTTGCAACTGGGGAACCAGGTTGGAGTTTCTGCTTCAGATCGACATTCTGTGATTCTGGTCAAATCACTTAATCTCCCCATGTCTACAACCAAAATGAATTTGTTCTTGTGTGATGTAACCAATGCTCATTTAAAGCACTCTAATATCTGACAAGTCTGCACTATATAAAACTGCAAATACACAAAAAATAAAAAGTGTTTTGCACACGTCTGTCATTGGGCTACATGTGGGCTACATCTGGGTCGTGTTTGTGCTGCATTTGGGCTCTTTTGTCTCTGGTGACCATCTTGGGAGATTTATTTGTTATGAAGTTTCCTAATTTCCTCATTTACTACAGTCTCCTCAGTAGGAAATACGTTCAGTTTGTTACTTTGATTCCATCAAGAAGGTATTCAGATATGTCACACATTCGCCATCAATTCTGAATGTTAGCACTCTAGTTGCTCATTAGATCACTGTAGTAAAGCTACTGTTCACCAGGGAAGTCTGCTGCTGGTATTGAAAGTGTATGTTTCAGTCTGCATGTCAGAATTGTTTAATGAAATAGAAGAGGATTTGAGAAGTCACTCAAAATGTGCCCTAATTTTTCTTTCTGCAGCACTAATCATACTTTCTATGGCAAAATTAACCCCCTCATTTTGTTACTTTTTAAATTAAATGTTACCACTTTATTCCAATCAAGATTGCTTCAGGTGTGCAATATGTTTGTCATAAGTAGGACTGTTAGCGCTCTAGTTGTTCTTTAGAACACTCTGGATCGCTGCAGTAGAACACAAAGGAATCAACTGACAGTCTCTGCCCTTGTTGGACGTACATGTTTTACTGAGAATGTCAGACTTCATTCTTACATGACTGAGAAAGATAATGTGAATTTACAGAAAATATGCTCTCAGTTTAGCTTATAGATCACCTTCCAAACCTTTGTGGGAAAAGCATGAGAAAATAGTTTTCTCTCAAACATGATTCATGATATCCCAGCAGAAGGCTTTTTCGCATGGTAAAATCAACTTAGAACGCACCACAATTCCTAAAATGAGTATGGTACCATCAACAAATGATTTATAATGTAACTAAAGTCTTAAAACCTTCTATTAACTGCAATGCTTTTTAATGAGGTGCTATCATGTATATTGGTCCCAAGAAGGCTGCCAACACTTCTTGGATGAAGTGCTGACAGCCAATCAGATCTCACGATGAGATGTGTGGTTAGGCTCCTTCCAGATCTATGTGTGATTTTACTTTTGATTTTCTCAGGAACTACTGAATGGATTTACACCATTTAACCATGACACAACATGACTCTGAACCAAGGGCTACCTTTTTGCCAAATTTGGTGTCATTCCGTTCAGCAGTTCGGGCTATAGCTGTGATTAAATGTTCCTATGGAAAATTGCATGGAAAAAACACCTTTTTTGGACCCCCCTTTTTTCTCGGCCCCTGCCAGACGAATCACCCCAAGACTTTCAGGATAGGAGCGGACCAGAGCACCCCACCAGTTTTGAAAATTTTGCGAAGATTCGTAAACCGGCACCAAAGTTATTTCAAATAGAATGTTGCGGATTTCCTATGGATAGTAGGTCCTAACTATAACTACCTACTGGCGACCGCCAGTAGGTAATAGATATATATATCCTCCATCAACAATTCAAAGGAAGGCACCGCACACCAGTAATTTGAGTAATTTATATATTTGTCACAAACGTGCAATTTGCCCCAAGAAACCACCATCAACGCGTTTCAACCTCAATCGGTCTTGCTCACGGTATGTATATTTATTTATTCACTGAAAAAACCATAGGTTTCAGGGACATTATAAATACAAATTAACATTTAAAAAACCTTTGAATTTCACTGCAAAAACCATAGGTTTCAGAGACGTTATAGTTAGCTGGATATTTCACTCATACAAAACCATTGAAATTCCCCTGTTATAGCTAGTTCAGCTAACTTAACTTGCGCCCCCGCAATGCACTGCTGATGACGTCACATATTACATAATTCATTGCATGGTCAGTGACATCACTGATGACATCATTGAATTGAGGCAGAATTCAATAGACAATAGACATTGGTCTGAGTGTGGCCCCCCCAGACCACTCATCATCGCAGGGTACGTACACGCTGAGTGCCAAAGCTACTACTAACTCACTGCACCATAAATCATCTCCACATGGCCGTATTGAAGCAGAATTCAATAGACAAAACTTAGCTCCGAGTGCGGCCCCTCCGGACCACGTATCATCGCAGGGTACATACACACTGAGCGCCAAAGGTACTGCTAACTCAGTGCACCATAAGTCATCGCAAGAAAGAGTGAACAGTTTTGTGTCAGCAGTGAAGCATACTATCACTCGAAAATCACCCAAAAATACTTATAATATAAAATGAACAGAACAATCGAAGTACATTAATGATTACAATCCAGTGATTTTGAAGATGTGCAATGCAAATATGGACATATAATATGTTGCAGATAACTGAATTGCTGTTTCTCGCTATGTCACGTCATATATTACCAAGTCTGAGAAGACAGAATTGAAAGAAATGTGGGAAGAAATTACACAGGAGAAGACACTTAGCAAAAAATTGTACAGCTTCAGTTTGAAGATGCTTTCACATTAAGAAATTAAATCCTACAAATGTTCGGATCGATAGACATCGGCAAGTTTATATTCATAGTCAAGAGGAATCATCTGGATAAGTCTAGGTCTTGCTGCGGCACAAAATCGAGTTTTAATATAAATGATATAAAATACGTTTGTAGTGATATAGAGTTACGTTTCTTTGGTAGTCAAGAGAAGTGTACAGAAAATAACAGTTTGATTAGTGTATGTGTTGAAGAAAAGATGGAAGATAATAGTGATGCGAAGTTTCAAATAGATATAACAACGTTTAAAGTAGTTTCTGGTGAAAATCCCAACTAAGTATAACGTCCCTCAAATCTACACAATATCCTTTTAGTATCCTTGCTTCAGGAACTTGTTTTATGTCAGTTATAGCTTTACTATAATGACCAAATTCATCTTGCAAGTCCAAACAAATACTGAACGGCAGTCTACACTGCGGACGGCAGAGCTCACAATTTGAACTATAAAGTCCCTGAAACTTACATATTTCGACATTGTATTTCATAAATGTTTCATCATTTGTTCCATCCACCTACACTGAGAACAGCAGGCCTCACAATTCACATCGAGTCGCAATAGCAGATGACGCAGTCCATAGGCAAGAGACATTGCTCCCAGTTTGGCCCCCCAGGACCACGCATCATCGCTGACTGCGCTCATGCTGAATGCTTCTGATGCCCCTACCTCAGTGCAGCACAACTCATGCACCCTTTCTGATACAATATTTTGTGTATAATTTCACATCTGCTGTCCTCACAAGTCATGAACCCTTTACGATAGAATCTTTTCAGTATGATTTTATATCTGTTATCCGTGCCTTAGTGCAGCACAAATCATTGACCCTTTATGATTGAATCTCTGTGTCTGATTCATTGATTACTGTTGTACTTGTTGCCACCACCAACCATTCACGGAGGGTTGGCTTACAATCACCCCACACACATCCACCACAGACGTCACTGGACATGTGACCCTGTTATTAAAAAAGAGTCGAGCGCATGTGCCCGTACTGAGTTTCACTATCTATCTGTGTCCGTGTGTTCATTATGTATGCAACATGCTGTCCCTAGGCCCTATCACATTACATAGTGCTCTGGACAGCGTATGCAACCATCTTACCTTTGACAGTGGGGGAAAACTTTAGTTATGTAACATTGTCTCGGTCATTGTACAAGTACGTACGTAGAGACTGCATCATTAGAGTACTGCAATGAGAGCGTATACTGAATTTATAAGTGTGTGAGGATCGTCGGAGTGATTGTATAAGTACATATGTTGGTGCAGCATTACTCCGACAATGACCTTGTCTCTAATAGGCTGCCCTCCTTGTGGCAAAAACTGAAACTTCAACTTTCCATGGCCCTGTATTGCTACAGCTGCAACACTCCACTGAATGTGCAATAAACATTCATATCTACACAGATATATCATGTCCACCATCTTTCTTGGGAGGAACTATAGATGAATATAGGGTCAGTAATTCCCCGCACCATCCATGTTGGCCATATTGTGGGACTTGGCTCACAGAGTGACACTTTGGCTTTTGCAACCTGGTTGACGGTAGCACTCCAACACGGACACCCGCATCCAGTGGTGTCTGATTTTTTTAGCTTTCTATAGCCCAAAGCCAACTAAAAAGTAGCCCAAAGTAGCCCAATATTGCTACTTTATGGAAGGAGGGGCAGGGACAGTGTCAAGCAGGCAGTAAATGCATTGGAATTGATGTTGAAGCAGTATGCCAAGTAAATATTTGTCTAATAAAGCGCTTTAACATACTGTCAGTCAGTCAGTCAGTCAATAAGTCTTTATTCGATTAACATCATAAAAGACATACTATACATGTTAAAAAGAAGTTCATATAAAATACAATTCATATTACAATACAAGATAAAAAGTACTAAAATCATGTAAGATATTTCATAGTGAACAAATGATTAAGACATAATGACTAAACATAGTAAAATTTGATAAAACACACGCCAATCTAACCTAAAAGTCCATAGTGATGGCGCTATTTGAAAAACAGCTGAAACCTTGTGGGACACATATCAAGACTTGAGTTTCCGTACCCTAAGAATGCATGCCCAACTAATGAATTTGGCAACACCTATTACTACTTTGCTGGAGTATTGTATATATATTTAAAATCTGGCAACTAGCACAAACCAAAATTCTACCACACAACCGGAAAAATATAGCCCAATTGTACGTGATCTAGCCCAATCTGGCAACACTGATGCCACAGCCAGTCCCTCACGGCTGGTATACACCCACAGCACACCCATCCAGCACAGGCATCACAGGACACATGACCCTGTTAATATAAAAGACCAGGCGCACATGCACTACGCCATTTTAGTTAAGCTTTCTATAGACCAAAGCCAACTAAAAAGTAGCCCAAACTAGCCCAATATTGCTACTTTAGGGAAGGAGGGGCAGGGACAGCGTCAAGCAGGTGGTGAATGCATTGGAATTGATGTTGCAGCAGTATACCAAGTAAATATTTGTCTAATAAAGTGCTTTAACATACTACTTTGCTGGAACATTGAATATATATATTTAAAATCTGGCAACTAGCACAAACCAATATTTTACCACACAACTGGAAAAATATAGCTCAATTGTGTGTGATCTAGCCCAATCTGGCAACACTGATGCCACAGCCACTCCCTCATGACTCGTATACACCCACACCACACCCATCCAGCACAGGCATCACACGACACGTGACCCTGCTAATATAAAAGACCGGGCACATGTGCACTACACCATTTTAGAGTTTAGAGTACATGGCCTCACTTCTCACTGAGTTTGTAGCACCGCAAGCACTAATCGGTTGTATAACCTGCGATGATGATAGGTGCACTAGTATGTCCTCTGCCATGGCCATATCAAGACTCAGTATCCAATGTGAGACCTATTACCTTCCAGAACGGAGCTGCATAATATGGAGGGTGCCGTGAATGTGAAAAGGTGAGCAGTGAGGCCTGGGTGCGCAGCAGCGGGCAGATACCTCTGGGAGACGGGAGTGGATGGGTTGCAGCAGCCTGGATGCAGAAAGGCTGCACAGCGATTTGGGCGTAGGCAGTCATATATACCCTGCTATTACCCTTTCTTATTGCATTTTGAACACGTTTTCCAATAGCAGGACAGTTTTTACAGTCGGCCAAATGTACGTCGCTCCCACATCTGTAGCAAAGTAGTTGAGTATTTCTTTTTTCATACTTTGTACCCTTAAATTTACCATCAAAATTTGATGAACTTTCCTTTCTCTGTTTTTTTTTAAAGAGGTAAGGTCTGTTGGGAGCATCGAAGCATGCCGACACGAGTGTGACATTCCTCTCACGGCTTGTGGCTGCCTCGTGTCGCTTTGGGAATGTTATGTTTTGAATGTAAGAAGGTTGGGAGGTCGAAGTTAACGGGGGTTCAGTTATTTTTGCTTTATTCTTGCTGCTTACAAAACATGTTTTGAGGATTAAACCACATCAAGAGAATTACCGTCTCTGTCTTTTCATTCCTACATACCGGTCTTTCCGCCAATTACTAATTCTGTACTATCTTTCAGATGTGGGGTCTTCAGGGTGCACTATGTCCCGGCAAGTGGTTGGAGACACACTGGTGACACAAAGATGAGCTGCAAATATTTTCTCCAGTGTCACTCTCTCACTGTCTCTCTCTCTCTCTCTCTCTCTCTCTCTCTCTCTCTCTCTCTCTCTCTATCTTCCTCTCTCCTTTGATGGACTCATGACGCACAATCTTATCCTGCTTTTTATCTAACAGACTCTGATTCACAAATTGACGTTCCTCCCCCCAACACCACCAGAGCTGAAGACGTGTAGAATCTGCGATGATGCGTGGCCATCCTGGCAATCAACACCCTTTTTGAATTGTGAGCTCTGTTGACCGCGTGTACTGAGGCTGAGGAGGCTCCTTCGGCCCGTGGTCGACTCTCTTTGACACACGTCGGTGGCGGAAGGTGAGCATAGAGGCTAGTTTGTGCAGCAGCGGGCACTCACCTCCGGCCAGTGGGAGTGGATGGGGTACAGCAGCCTGGATGCGCAGCGGCAGGTAGTCAGCTCCGGATAGTGGGAGTGCATGGGGTGCAGCAGCCTGGGTGCTCAGCGACTGTTTTACAACTCTGGGCAGTGCAAGTGTATGGGCTACAGCAGACTGGGGACCATAATATCAAGAACGGCGATAACATTATCACCGCTTTAACGGCAGGAAATTGCCACTAAAGCAGCGATGAGTGGCTTGATAATATGCCCTTGAGAATTCCCATAGAATCCTAGGTTCTGGTGTAAAGCACCTCAAACTTGGGCTTCTATGGGAATTCACAAGGGCATTTTATCAAGCCCCTTATTGCCACTTTTGCGGCAATTTCCTGCCGCTAAAGCGGCGATAATGTTATCGTCATTCTTGATAATATGGCCCTGGGTGCACAGCGGCTGTTAGACACCTCTGGGCAGTGGAAGTGTATGGGATACAGCAGCCTGGGTGCACAGAGCCGAAACAGAGAATTACGCGTTTGCAGTTGTATATAGTCTGCAATTACTAATTCAATACTATCTTTCAGATAACTAAACTTAAGGGTGCAGTATGTCCCGGCACGTGGTTGGAGACACACCGGTGACATAATGGTGAACTGCGAAGATTTTTTCCAGTGTCAACACTCCCTCTCCATCTCTCCCTTTCTCTCTCCCACACTTTCTCTCTATCTCTGTCTCTTCCTCTGTCTGTCATTCTTTCTTTCTCTCACTTCCTCTCTCTCACTCTCTTCCTCTCTCTCACACTGTTATTCTCTCTTTTCCTCTTTCTTTCTTAATATTTCTCTCTTCCTCTCTCTCACTCTTTCTCTCTCTTCCTCTCTCTCACTCTTTCTCCCTCTCTCTTCCTCTCTCTCTCTTCCTCTCTCTCACTCTGTTTCACTCTTTCTCTCTTCCTCTCTCTCTCTCTCCTCTCTTTCTCTCTCTGACTTCCTTTCTCTCTCTCACACTGTTTCTCTCTTTCTCTCTTCCTTGTATCTCTCTCTTCTCTCTCTCACTCTTTCTCTCTTTCTCTGTCTTCCTCTCTGTCTTACTCCTTCTTTCTGTCTTCCTCTCTCCCTTTCTCTTTCGCTCTCTCTCTTCCTCTCTCTCTCACTCTTTCTCTCTCTTCCTCTCTCTCACACTGTTTCTCTCTTTCTATCTTCCTTGTATCTCACTCTTCCTCTCTTTCTCTCTCCTTTGCTGGACACATAATGCACCATCTTATTTTTCTTTTTGTCTTGCAGGCTGTGATTCACAAATTGTTGAGGGATGACACGCCATGGCTGTACATAGTTTTATTTGTTGTTGTTTTCTTTTAATAAAATATTTCACACACATAGTTTTATTTGTTTTTGTTTTCTTTTAATAACATGTTTTATATGTGAATCCTTACATGACTAAGATTCTTATTTGTCCAACCTCACAAGCATCTTTTTTATTAAAACTGCGACACCAGCCGATTTGTTACGCTCCACATTTAAAAACGTTCCTGTCACATTTGTTTGTGGGGGGTGAGCGGGGATGGCAGACAAGCAGCTGCTGCTTGGGGATGTCGGAGTACTGGTGGGTGTCTGACCTGCATCATTGTTGTCTCCATTGCATCTCTTCTCAGAGACCTGCAAACCTGCGGCCTAGTTCGTAAAAGTGCGGGCCCGAGAAGTCACACCGGCAGAGCTGCAAGCCCACCAGTGGTTTGCAGAGGGAGACTTGTGGGCCCAAGAAGGTTGTTGACAGTATGCTAGTGATGTGGGAAGAGGGCGCATTACCTACTGATGTGGGGAGAGGCAGTGTGAAAAGGGTATCTCTCACAAACAGAGCTCCGGTATGTTTTCAGAAATGCCTCGGCCAGATGCCAGCTGACGGACTGAATCACAAAATTACTTTTCAATGCTCATATAGCAAGACTTATGAACGTTCGTACCCAGGCTCGCAGAGGGACAACTGCGGCCCGTCTGCTCGACTCACAGAGGCAGAACTATGAGCCGTATGCTCCCAAAGGAACAGCAGCGTAGTAGCTCGCAGAGGTACAGGCACAGCAGCGTACTAGCTCGCAAAGGTAGACAGCTGCAAGCCGACGGACTGGCTTCTAAAGACATACCTCTGAATTGGTGATGTTGGGCATGGGGAGCGTGAAAGGGTTATATTCCCATTAGTGTCCTGGAGTGGAAGTCGTGCTGCCTGGCGCTCACCTGTTTCTCCTTTATTGTTAATAAATCTTAAACCTTCACTTCGTCCAAATCATCAATACACAGAGCTCCGCTATATTAAATTGCCCCGGAACCTTTCTTTTATATTTTCACTCGATGCGAGGCACAAGATGACTGCAAAAACTTCCTGGTTTCCAGTGTTGGTAGCCAATCAATGGACACTTCCTGCTTTGAAGAGTTAGTAGCCAATCGGAGGCAAGCTCATGCTCGGGAGTAAGGCACCGACCAGATATATATATTTTTTCCCTTTAATATATCAAAAACAACTGAATGGATTTACACCATTTCAACAAAACCGAGCTTTCTGGACCAAGACCTTTCTACCTGTCAAATTTGGCATAATTCAGGTAAGCAGTTTGACCTGTAGCCTTGTCTAAAGTTTCCTATGGAAAATCCATTGAGAAAACACGTTTTCACCCCCCCCCCCTTTTTTTCTCAGCCCCCCCTTGACCAATCATCCCTAAACTTTAAAGATAGGAGCTGATCAACAAAGAGATACTTTTTGGAAAATTTTGTGATGAAGAATCGTCAAACGACACCAAAGTTATAAGCAGATGGAGAGCTCCAGGAGGGGCGCCGCGCAACCCCTCTCCTTTTTTTTTTTTTTATTATTTTTATTAGGTTCTTGGCAATCCATTAGAGCAAATAATGCAGTTTGTCAAACATAGACATTATGCTGGATCAAAACATAGTACATCAACAAAAAAAGAAAAAGCGAGAGACCCCCACAAACCATATATAAAAAGAGTTCAGCAATTTAAATTATAGTAACAAATATCGAAATATATCTACCACTTCAAAAGATAACTTTAGTCAAAATATGATTTCCAAATTTTGGTGAATTTATGCAGTGCCCCGATCCTTTGTGCGAATATAAATTCGGATTTCCTGACTTTCTTAATTTTTTGATACTATTCATCCACAGTTGGAACAGTTTCTGTCTTCCAATATTGAAGAATCAGTGATCTGGCCACTGCTACCAAAATATACAAAAGTTTCGCCATAGAATCAGGCAAATTTAACTCAAGGTCCAATCCGAATATAATTAAATTTTCATATCTAGTGATCGTAAAATGTAAATGAAGAGAAAGCAAAGAGAACATTCCTTTCCAAAATGACTTAACTTTAGGGCAAAAAGCCATTATATGAGACCAGTTAGCCAGGTCCGATTGTGTGCATCTGAAACAAGTAGGCGTCGAAGTGCTATACATTTTAGCCAAGATTGCAGGGGTATAATATAAAAGCCACTTACTAAAGAAAAGCATTCGTCGCCAATTGGCACCTCTCAAAACCGTAAAATTAAATTTATTTAAGGTTTTCCAAAAGTTATCAGTTATTTTAATGTTTTCCTGCTTCTGCCACTTTTTTATTGCTTTGGCACTTATATCCTCCTCCCTACTTTGTGCTAAACTTTTCCTCCATTTTCCAGGATTTTTAAAAAGTGGGGACCAAAAAAGGTCATTTGTCAAATGTGACAGTTGACTATTTTGTGCTAAATCGAATTGAGCCAAAGATTTATGCAATAAAACATATGAACCCATAAGAAGAAAGTTTCCACGGATTAAAGTGGACATGTCATCAATAGTCAACCATACTCCATCTTTCACAAAGCTCGACAAAGTTGTAAACCCAGATCTGTCCCAATTATGTATGATTTCTAACCCGATATTAATCCCGAATCCCAGAACAGCGTCCCTCAGTGGAGTTACTAAGCTCAAAAGAGGAAGAGAGTACCTTTTTAGCATGACTTCACGTTTTTTAAAAAACCAGCTCAGAACCTTATATCTGACTAGTTTGGGTGATTTAAATATCGAAAGAGGAGAAGGAATTTTGGTCTCTTTACAAATTAAGTCGAAAAGTTTTTTTATAAATAAAGCAACTCTAGGTATTGAGTGTTTAAATCTTGAGAGATACTGTGCAAAATAAGCGTAGTAGTAGTCTTTCAAATTTGGCAGACCAAGACCTCCTTGTTCTTTATCTGCATATAAGGCGTTAATAGCTATTCGAGGTTTTTTTCCCGCCCAGACAAAAGCTGAAAATAGAGATTCAACTTTTGAAAAAAAAGAGCCTGGGAGAGGACAAGAGATAGTAGAAAACAAAAAGTTAAATAAGGGAAGTACTGACATTTTAATTAATGCCACCCGGCCCAGAATGGATAAAGGCAATAGATTCCAACGTGAAAACATATCACAAACTTTTTGAATCAGCGGCTCGAAATTCAGTGTATACAAATCCCGTACTAGAGGTGTTAAAAGGACACCCAAATACTTTTTGGGTCTATTATTAACACAGCTCTGAATATCTGGGTGCAAATCAGGATTATTCCTACCACAGATTAAAATTTCAGTTTTCTTCTTATTGATTCGATACCCCCCCAATGCTTCAAATTCTGTAAAGACCGAAAAAAACAGTGTTTGCGTATATATCTCAGGTTTCAGCAGCAACATAATATCGTCTGCGTATAGTTTAATTTTGTCCATACAAGCAACAGGCGGGAGAATATCCTTACTTTTTCTAATTGCTACTGCTAGAGGCTCAATAAAGAAAGCAAAGAGAGCAGGAGATAGTGGACATCCTTGCCTCGTCCCTCTTTGCACTGAAATCGAGCCTACTATAAATGAATTAACAAGGATATGAGCTTTTGCCCCCTGATATAAATTCCTAATTAGAGTAATGATTTGAGAAGGAATACCAAAGTGCTGTAATATAAAAAAAAGTGTATCCCAAACCACCAAATCAAAAGCCTTTTCTGCATCTAAAAGGAGAACTAAGGCCGGAACCCTACGTGTTTCAAAATAGTCTAATGCCTCAATCAGGTAATGTGTGTTAGTAATTAATTGACGGCCAGCAATAAAGCCATTCTGGTCTGCGTGAATCAATTGCGAAGGAACGTGGTTAAAATGAATAGAAAGTAATTTTGTAATAATTTTATAATCTGAGTTCAGTAATGTTATTGGCCGGTAAGAGTTAGGATCTAGGGCTTGTTTCCCTTTTTTCAAGAAACTGACCACCGTTCCATCGTAAAAGGACGCGGGAATTGGGCCACCCTCCAGCATAGAATTGACTAGTGAAAGAAGAAGCGCAGAAAAAGAACTAAGGAACGTAACAAAAAATTCCGCGGGAAGTCCATCTGGACCACAGGCCTTACCATAAGGAAGGCTTTTAACAACAGACTCTAAGTCGTCAGATGAGAATGATGACGCCATTGCTTCTTGGTCCAGTTGAGAAAAAGTAGGAAGACCATATTTATTTAAAAAATCGTTTAATCTCCCCTGATCTGTAGTGTGATATGAGGTATAGATGTTCTCATAATGGGACAGCATAATTGTTCCAATCTCTCCCTGATCTAAGGTATCCACGCCAGTAATTGGAGATTTAACCCCTTCCATGCCCATGACGGAACGGTTGCGTCATGAGCATCGGTTGAGCTGTGCTCATGACGGAACCGTTCCGTCATGGCCCCGCCCGATCTCGAACCCTTCAGCACCGCGGGGGAATCCGTGCAGCGCTGAAGGGGTTAAGAGATCGAATCACATTAGCTGCAGCACGTTCTTTAACCTGCCATGCTAAGAATTTGCCCGTAAAATTACTATGCTCGTACATTTTTTGGGCTTGTCTGCAAAAGATTTCCTCACTTCTAGTATAGTAATGTGCATTCAACTCCCGTTTTGCGGCATTCAATTGATTTTGTATCTTAAGAGAGGGATTGTGATACATTTGATTTACTAAAACCTGTATGTTTTGCTGCAATTGATTCTTTGTATCCCTATAAATGGCTGATTCCTTTGCGTCCCTTCCTATAACTACCCCCCGAATAAATGCCTTCAGTGAGTCCCATACAACATGTATGGGGGCTGTTCCCATATTTCGTTCAATATATTCCCCAATCTCCTTTTTAAGAAAAGATACCCATATTTCATCAGAGAGATAAGACTTGTTAAAAACCCATCGTTTCTGAGTATTCGTGCTTTCTTCCAACACAAACTCAGCCACTAACATCGCATGGTCGGAGAAGCCATTATGTAACATCCGATAATGCTGAATTTTAAATTTGGAGGAAACCAGAAAAAAATCGATGCGAGAAAATGACTTATGCCTTCCCGACCAGCAAGTATATTCTCTTTTATAAGGATTTGAAGAGCGCCATGGATCAACAAAATTGAAAATCCTTACGTTATTCATAATTATCTGAAATGATTTAGGTTTCAACTGCTTTTTCCCGCCAGTGGTGGAATCCAAGTTTGGTTTCATAAGAATATTAAAGTCCCCTCCGATCACAATATCCCCCCCAACCATCAGTAAGGACTGAAACATTTCGTCATATATTGCAGGGCAATCATTCAAGGGGGCATAAAAGCTTACGAAGGTAATATGCAGTGGTCTATTCTTTAATTTACACGTGGCCCAACACCACCTACCCTGAGTGTCTGCATCAAATTGAATCAACTCCGCCTCTAATCTCCTACTAAGAAAGAGTGCGACTCCTCTCGCTGACTCAGAGAAAAAGGAAAAGCCCCGATAAAAGGCCCACCCCTTAAACATGGAAAAATGATCAGATTTTGAGATAGGAATATGAGTTTCTTGCAATAATATAACTGCTGGATTTTCAGACAGAATCCATGTCTCTATTGCCTGCATCTTCTTTTTATTATTTAGACCATTCACATTAAAAGAAATAATTTTCAACTTTATTTTAGTCATAATTAGGACCCAAACTTAGAACCCAGAACATACATTTTTCCCCTTTGTCTAATATAGCTTTAAACAATCAATACCATGATCAGTATTCACCAGATAATCCAACACAAATACCACGTTTATCTCCAGCATTTGACCAAGCAGCAAAAATAAAAGCAACGAATTTTTTTTTTTTTTGCCAAGAACTTCATTTTTAACTTTTTTAACCCACCCGACCCCTCTACAGCCTATGGCACCCTCCTAACACTACCTACTTCTTCCCACGCGTACCACAGGAACCTACCCCTTGACATTGAGGTGTCCTGAATTCACACCCCTTAACCCCAAGACCGTGACCCCCCCCCTCCAAACACTTAAGGATTCGCAGACCTGGAAAAATGGAGAGAGAAAAAAAAAAAAAAGATTTAACACGTAATCTAGGTTGTTACACAAAACATTCAACTATAAATCATACGATCAGACTAGCCATTTTGAATTCCCTGGAGCAACGCCTGTGCTTCCTCCACATCTGATAGCATATAAAATTTTCCTTTAATGAGAACTCTGAGTTTGGATTGTTGTACAATCATTGCTTGAGCCCCCTTAGCTTTAAATAGATGTAGGATTTTGACGAACTCCTTCCTGCGTCTCGCTGCTGCTGCGGACATGTCGGAAAAGATTCGGCATTTCGTTGTATCAGTCACAGGGAACTGCCTTTGTTGTATTGCCTTGGAAAGAATTCGCTCCTTAACCCTAATATCGGCAAAATTCAAAAGAATAGTTTGCGGGAGAGTTGAATTCGGGAATGGGCGAACAGGTACCAGGTGAGCTCTAGTAATGGTGAGATCATCTTTATGCTCCGGTATCACCACCTGATGAAGAAACGTGGTCACCCAACCGAGCATTTCTGTCCCCTCAATTCCTTCGGGGACCCCCACTATGCGTAGATTGGACCTTCTATTATAATTCTCCAACTCGTCCAATTTAATTTCAAAAGCCTTTGTTGTTTTGAAGACCTCTTTGGACTCTTGTTTTACTACAGTAATTTGGTCCTCTAAGGAAGAGATCCTCTCCTCCGCCTCAAGTAAACGAGCTGGGAAAGAGGAAACTAGTTCCTCGATTTTATCCATCTTGTCCAGTCTCTGATGAATCGCAGAAAGTTCGGCATTTTGCGACCTTTTAATATCCCTCACCTCATCCAGAATTAGATTCAACATGTCCTTCACGGACATCTTCATTTCACCCTCCCTCTCTGTATCCATCTCTAACAGGGGGCCCAGGGGGGTCTGTCACCATCCTGTCACGTCCCCTATCAGGGACTTCAAAAGGCTGTGTGACTACGCTCCCTAAATCTTCTTTTCTAACATCCGCAGCATCCACTATTATCTTTTTTCCCCCCCCTAAATCAGATGTAGGAAGACCAATAAAAGGAGGGCTTGAAGAGGTATTTACCACAGGGCACAGCCCATTTGTGCCAGCCTGCGGAATCAGGCCTAACTCCACATTTGGTGACCCCATGGAGATCGCATTATTAGTTGAGGGGAGAAGTGATTTTTTAGTGAACAGAGGAAATTGTTTAGATGGAGGACACAATAAGGGAGGTTGAGTAGAATCAAGAGTCTTAGAGTGATCCCCAGAATGCAAAACATTAATCTCATCCCCCATATTCAGCTGGACTAAGTTTTCTACTAATGTATCCTCAGCCTCTGAGTTCTCTGGTGAACGTCCCAAATCACCTTCCTTAGAGACAGCACCGTCTATTAACCTGGCTGTTGCCGCTGCCTCTTTTGCCTGCTGTCGGCGCTGCTTAGCTTTAACACGAGCATTTAAAAGTTTTCCCATAATGCGTGCGTCAATAGTTGTTCCTCTCACTCGCCTAATTAGCGATTTTCCCCCTTCGATGCTTTTAGAAAAAAGTGGCTGTATGCAACAATGAACAAATGTGGATTAGTTGCTAAGTAGACTTTGAGACAGCCAAAGCTCAATCAGCACCGTTCAATCCATCTCACGGGAACAGTACCATTTTCACATCCAGAGCGGGCAACCGCCTCCTCCCCTGCTCAACCACTTATTACCTGCCGCCTCGATGCCAATTGTCCAAGGAGACCATCCACCAACAGAGGCAGAGCAAAGTAGCAATCAGGCTCCAGCTCGCCAACAAGAAGAGAAAAAAAAAGAAAAGAAAAAGAACAACTGCGGGCGTCGTCTCCCTCAATATATCAAATGCCTGCAGCACCACAGCCCCAGGAGCAACGCGCGGACAAAGACACCAGAGTGGCACTAGCGCAGCGTAGATAGAATTTGTAGTGTCTTCATACTCCTCCGTCTGGCGGTCAGCAGACTCAGCTCCAGCTCCAGCTCAGTCCCTGAGCCTGCGAGCGGGTGAGTTATATTGACATTCACACTCCATGTACGATTTTTTCCCTTTCTTTTTATCTCTCCCTTCTGTCCTGCACACTTAACCAATGCCTGCCACAGCCTGCCTCAGAGCCAACCACTTGCAAGCAGAGTCCCGGACAAAATCGCCGAGAGAGTCAGTCACATCTATTTCACAAAGAGCAATTTCAACAGTGCCTCCCTCGACGTGCTGAACGCTGAAAGTCAAACTGAAAAGTTCAAACCTGCATCCTCTCACCACTTCGCCCGCTGTTGGCCGCACCTCCTCAATGCATTCCCGTAATGAAAACAGTGAAAATATAACGAAATCCACTTGGGGAAATTACTCTGGCTTCCGGAACCCGCAAGCAGGCAGAAACGAAGATTAGAGCCGCGCATCCATAACCAGCGCTGCAGCATGGAACAGCAAACGCCTCGCAGCCTCCATCGTTGACCTCGAGAAGGGGAGGGGCAGCAACACGGCCCTCAGGTGCTACGTGGAGGCGTGGAACTCCACCGTAGCGGCCCCGCGCAACCCCTCTCCTAACATGAGTGAAGCCCCGAGACTACGGGGAACCCAGCAGGCACCCGCAGCCCCAGTGAGCACCCGCTATTAATTTTTAAGAAATGCCCCTGGGACCTACCCACCCCGGGGTCTCATTAAAATAAAACACAGGAACCCGTGACGCCAGCACGAATTCTGGGACACCCTGACCAGGCCTAGGGGGTCAGGGTGTTTATACTCTGCCCCCTTCCCTTGTTTTCTACCTTTGTTTCTCTTTTTTCTAGCGACTCGCTTCTACCGAGCCACAAGATGGCTGCCAGCACTTTCTAGTTTGGAGTGTTGGCAGACAATCACAGTGAAGCTTGTGCATGGGACTTAGCCTCCGCCCAGATATCAAAACTTTTATTTTTCTAATTTCTCAGCAACTACTGAATGGATTTACCCCATTTTCGCTTTCTGACCCATGCACTACCTTTGTGCCAAATTTGGGGTAGTTCCGTTTATTAGTTTCAGCTGTAGCCTTGCACTAAGTTTCCTATGGGAAATTTATTTTTACACTCTTATTTTTTTAATTTCTCAAAAACTACTGAAAGGTTTTACACCATTTAAAAAAGAGGTCACTTTCTGAACCAATCTCTACCTTTCTGCTAAATTTGGGGTAATACCGTTCAGCAGTTCGGGCTGTAGCTCGTCGCAAAAGTTCCTATGGAAATTAACATGGGGAAAATGCATTTTGGGATCCCCCTCTTTTCTCAGTCCCCGCTTGACCAATCACCCCCAAACTTTCAAGAGAGGAGCTGACCTAAAAAGTGCAACGTTTTGGAAAATTTCATAAAGATTTGTTACACGACGTCAAAGTTATTTGTAAATCAGGAGCAACCTTTGTTTTGATGGATTAGTTGCGGCTGGCCCAGCTGCGGGGACAGCCCGCTGCAGCGAATGCGGATCCTGCCGTGCTCCAGGAGGGTCACGCTTCAAGGAACGGGGAGCTCGCCTATTGAAAATTGAATATGGACTGAATGTCAGTGTTCAAGCCATATTTCAAGCCCACTGGGGAATGATTGATATTATTGCAAGAGACCGCAGCACCAACATGGAAGGATCATTGTTAGAACTGCAAGTACCAGAAGGCCATATAGCCTACGCCTACGCCCACTGGGGCCGGACATACATAAAGTAGTGCAAACGTCAAACAATGCAATTGCTGTTTTCAGAATCATTTTACCTGTGACCAAGGATGAGGAATATCCGAAACGCGTCAGGTTTTATACTTTGAATCTGGAGTGAAACTGACTTTTGGTGATTATCAATAAAACAAGATGCGAAAATACCCCGAGTTGGCGTCTCCATAGGGGCAACCTTTGTTTTGATGGATATTTAGATATATATATTCACTGAAAAAAACATAGGTTTTACAGACATCATAGTTAGGAATTAGCATTTAAAAAATCTTTGAAATTCACTAAAAAACCATAGGTTTCAGGGACTTTACGCCTGCAATGCACTGGTGATGACGTCACATATTACATCACTCATGACATGGTCAGTGACATCACTCATGACATCACTCATGACATCTCAAATGACATCCCTGATGACATCACTGATGACATCATCCAGTGAATGTGTGTTTCTGTAAAGTTAAAATATTTTTCATATACATCTATGCCAAGGTGTATTGAATGAGTGGATTTACATGTGCCTGAATGGAGTATATAGTAGGTGCGTGACTGACTGTATAAGTGAGTGATTAAATGTGTCTTACTGAATGCATGGGTTAGTGACTAAACTGTGTGAAAGTCTGTATTAGTCTCTCAGTTGGTGTATAAGCAGCTGTATGGGTGGGTGAGTAGCTACATGAGTGTCTATATGGGTTATTGATTTGTTGTCTGAGTATCTGTATGAGTGCCTGAGTGTCTGTGTGCGTGGGTGGGGGTGTGTGTGAGATGTGCATAGATGTATGAGTGGGTGATTCACTGGTTGTATGGATTCAAAAGTGCATCTAGGAAGGGCTGTATGGGTGAATTAGTGTGTGTATGGGTGTGTTGGTGAGTGAATGAATGTCTCAGTGGTATATGTGTGAGTAACTACCTATGTTTTAAGGCAGAGTCTAAGAGTTTTGGAGTATATAAATGACTATACGTGAGAGTAAGTTATTTGAAGAGTGGGTGTATAAATGAGTATCTGTTTGTATCAGTGATTGTATAAGACAGTAATTATGTGTTAGTATCTGTAGGAGAGTAGGATCTGCTTCACATGGGTACCTCCACTTATTTCTGGTGTTTCACTGTTTTTTGACCTTAGTCTGGCTGTGGCCCTGCTAATCACGACCCCAGCCTAGCTGCTTCCTCTCTAAAATGGTTTGCATGTACATTAGGTACATATCTAATTGGATTCTGGAGTGCCTTATAAGCCCCTAGTATATGGTATACTATGTACCTAGGGCATAGGTACCTCAGAGGCCTACCAGGGGCTGAAGCATGTATTATGCCACCCCTGGGAAGCACTCCAAAATGGCACCTGGGTAAGGGTGTGCTAGCACCCCTTACAGTTGTATAGGCTAACTATATCGCTACCATTGCACAAACATATAAAACCTATACGTCACTCCTATAGCAGGCCTTAATACTCCTGAAGGCAGAGTGCTTGGTTTTTATGTGAGAGGGTGCCCCTGCATGAGCAGTGCCCCTCTGCAGGGTTTGGAGTACCTCCTCTAATGCTGTTTGTGGTGCAGTCTGACCATATACTCTTAAGTGCATTATAACCTCGCGGTAAATGCTAACTTTGGGATGGCTGCACGGAAACATGTCGTGTTTGGTGTCAAACGCTTTGGAATACTACCCCCCACCAGAAAAATCCTAATTTTAAGACTTTCGGTATTCACAGAAGGCATTTAGGAGTCCTAAAGTTAGGACTCCTAACTTCTGTGAATACCGAAGTGAGTAAGTGTCTTCTGTGAATACCAAAATGAGTTAGTGCGATCTGTGAATACGAAAATGGTAGTAAGTTTAGGATTTTGTCTTAAGTTAGTTCTGTGAATCGGGCCCTAGAACTAGTGGACAGCATATATCAGGCCACCTTCTCACAGTATCTGCATAAATAAGTGATGTGGTGTGTGTATAAATAACGCAGTTGGTGTGTATAACTGTTTACATGAGTAAATGTGTATGTGATTGATTCTTTGCATGACTGACTAGGTGTGGGAGTAACTCTATGGATGAGTGGCGGAATGTGACTCTATGTATAGGTGTATGAGTGCATATTATAGTACTGTATTGATGAGTAACTGCATGTGTAAGTGACTGGATGTGAGTGTAGACCTAGGAAATAGTGGGTGGTATGTAGTATCTGGCACTGTTGTGTGTATGGTTACAAAAATAATAGTCTGTGTTTTAGAGTGCGTGTATCAAAGTTTATATTAGGGCATCAGTATGTGCATCAGATTATCACGTGGATGATGTCATCAGTGATGTCATCAGTGATGTCATTTGAGATGTCATCAGTGATGTCACTGATCATGTCATGAGTGATGTAATATGTGACATCGTAACCAGTGCATTGCGGGCGCGCGAGTTATATTTAGCTCAACCAACTATGACGAGCAATTTCTCTGGTTTTATATGAGTCAAATTTTCAACTAATAGCGTCCCTGAAACGTATGGTTTTTTATTTAATTTCAAAGTTTTTTAAAATGCTAATTCCTAACTATAATGTCTGTAAAACCTACGTTTTTTTCAGTGAATTTCAAAGGTTTTTTTAAATGTTAATTTCATATTTTAATATTAATAAAACCTATATTTGTTTTTGTAATATTTTGGAACTCTATTATCCTTTTTCTTTTATTTGAAAAATTATGTAATGTTTTATATGTATATCTTTTCTTTTTTTTTGTTAAGAAAACTGAAGTCCCTTACTGCTAGTGTACCATGCTCCATATGCACAAAAATCCTATCCGCCATACTGCTAAACTCGTAAATGATGTGCATTTCGTATCCGACGGGTTTGTGGCACCGCGTCCCAAGGTAACATCATATAAGTATGTGGTCATGCCAGCTGCTACTTTGGTATGCGACGGGTATGCAGTACCAAGCCGCGCATTATGTCATGTACGAATGGGGTCGCGCCCGCTGCGCGTTGCATATGCGACGACTGCACGCTGCCAGGCCCTGTGTTACGTCATACGTATGGTGTACGCCATTCCCTCATTTTCTTTTCTGGCTCAAAACTATATGTAAATAAGTTTAAAGTGTATATGAGAACAAGCGATAATCTAAAATATTTTAAAAACATTTATAAATTTCTAACTGTAATAAACTTATATTATTGTAAATATATTTTCTCAAAATCGCGTTGGTGCAGCCTCCTTGTGCGCTCGGTGCGCGATTGCCATGTGACCTTAAAAAAAGCATTTGATTGGTTCATAACAATTCCCATTGTAACAGTTCGAGGACCCCACCCATTTGAGTAATTCTCTCTACAGCATTTGATGAGAGACTCTTCTTCAGCTTCGAGAGCTTTTTTGAAAACATTTTGCTATGTGCACATATTTGACACTGCACACAACATGCAACCTTCATCTTCATCAATATTCATGCTCTATAAAGTAGCCTTCCACCTGTGAAAGCCATGCACCTAAAAGTTACATACCCAAAGTTTTCCCCACTGCCAGAGGTAACACGGTTGCATACGCTGTCCACAGCACAAGGTAATGTGATACGGCCCATGGGCAGTATCATGCATAGATAATGAACGCACGGACACAGATAGATAGTGGAAGTGGGTACGGGCACGTGTGCTAGACTCCTCTTTATTACCAGGGTCATATATCCAGTGTCGTCTGTGCTGGATGCGTGTGGGGTGAGTGTAAAGTAAACCAGCCCTCAGGGAATGGATGCTGCTAGCATCAACTACAACAGTAATCATTGGTTCACACACAGAGATTCAAGAATAAAAGGGTCAATAGTTTGTGCTGCAGTAAGGTAGGGACAGTAGATGTGAAATAATACACAAAAGATTCTATCGTAAAAGAACCATAACTTGTGGTATACTGAGATACAGGCAGTAGATCTGAAATAATACACAAAAAGATTGTATCATAAAGGGTCCATCAGTTCTAGTGCACTCAGATAGTCACATCAAAAGCATTCAGGACCGTACTAGGAACAATGTCTGTTGCCTACAGGACTGCATCATCTGCAATAGCGACTTGATCTGAATTTTAAACACTGCTGTCTGCAGTGTAGGCCAGAGAGTGGTCAGCAAGGGCCCACAGCCACGTTGCGTTGACTTGAGCTGCCCAGTTTGTCATACGCGAAGCAAAAAAAAATGTGTGCGGACCCTGTGATGATGCAAATGCACGGTGCGGACAGAGCACTCTGGAGCAATGTCTTTTGCCTACAGGACTGCCTCATCTACAATAGTGACTCGATCTGAATTGTGAACACTGCTGTCTGCAGTGTAAATTGAAGGCAGTAGTCAGCACAGTCATCCATGAATACTTTTTCTCACTTCCTCTTCACAAAATACAACATAAATTACAAAAAACTCTGCAATAAATATATCAAAACAATTCGAATTGCGATCTCTGCAGTCCACAGTGTAGACTGTTATTCAGTGTTCTTTTCCACTACCGAGAAGACTTTGATCATTGTACTAAACCTATAACTCATCTAAAAAAAGTTCTTCAAGCAAGTATACTTAAAGGATATTGTGTATATTTCAATAGACGTTGTAGTTAGTTGCCTACTGGATTCTGTAATTAAGCAATCACCACTTGATCTGAATTGTGAGCCCTGCTGACCGCAGTGTAGGCCAGAGGCAGTGGTCAATAACACCTCACAGCCACGTGCCGTTGGATTCGAAAGCACGGAGTTGGTCGCAACTGATTGGAGGGGGTATACACAAATCATCACAGAATTTAACTTATGACATCCTCAATCACAGAATCAAGACCCCGTTTCACTGTTCGAACCTGCTGTACCACAGTGTACTCCAGCGACCGCAGTCAGCCAAGCCCAAGAATCATGTGCAGCATTTAGCTACGGAAGCACAGAGTCTGATGCACCCCAACGGAGGGAGTTCTGTGAAAACCAAGCAGCAGGTAATATCGGACATCGTCCATTGCGGGATCAAGAAGACACCATTCCACTGTTGGGACCTAGAATTGGTTGCACTTGGTCGAAGGGAGTACCTTCATCTCCACTCTCAGATGCAGTTCTAACATCGTCAATTGTGGGATCAAGACACCGTTCCACTGTTGGGACCTAGAGTTGGTTGCACCTGGTCGAAGGGAGTATTTTCATCTCCACTCTCGGATGCAGTTCTAACATCGTCTACTGTGGGATCAAGGCAGCGTTCCACTGTTGGTACCTGTTGGACTACAGTGTTAGTAGTATACAGAGCATTCCACGGTGCTGGGCCTCAGGCTGGGCACTGTGTGCCTGTGTCGCGATAGCCAGCATTGATTTAAGAAGCCTTCCCAGCTCGCAGACCTCGGCCCAAAAGCTTCCGCCGGCAAGTGGTGGGCCCTCTTTCACATATGGCCGTGTTGAAAGGTGAACTGTGGGGAATATGTGCGTCGCAGTGGCTATTACGGTTTCTGGGTACCAAGAGGCTGAGAGCATTATTCACGCAGCCACCTTCGCTCACGGCATTAGCCTCTCAGCGGTGTAAGCTACGCAGACCTGGCAGACATGTTCGCCATTCCAGAAGAGAAGCACACCCAGAGAAACGTGCCTTTTATTCATACCCCTACACTAGCCTTGTGCACAACGAGCCAGCCCACTTCGCTAAAGATTTGCGCGGGAAGGGGCCACGTACGCGCTATGTTTTCTTATTCTTCCCTACTGACTGTACTATCATGGTTGCGTCCACTGTTCACTTCACTCAATAGACCATCAGTGTATCTTCACAAGTACATGTCTGTACTCTGCATACTCAAGTCTGTCTGGCACATCATCGCAACACTTTGCATTGTATACTTTTATAATCGAGAATCACTTGCCACCTTCGCACATACTTTGCTCCCATGTCTCCCCGCATTCTGCATTGTGTGGCAGAGGTGCCATGCCATGTTTGGTTTGTGTACATGGCTAGCCACGGTTCCCACAGTACGTAGTGTTGTTGTGTCTGCTAGATGTACATGTTGTTTGTCATATTGTATGTGATTATATAAGTTAGCACGTTTATTTACGATCAGTGGTTTCTCCCACTTACATATCACTGTCTTAAAGAGGATACAGAAGTTTTTCTCACAGGTGAAAAGTGCGACCACGATGGCAGTCATTCATTACTATGCAAGAATGTCCAACTGCACGACGCTTCTAAGCTTACAGCCCCCAATCGTGCGTGCTTTCTTGAAAGCACGCCAACTCCCACAATTAGACCAACATTCACACAGCATTCTAACAGCAGTTATCTGGTTCTTAATAAAATGAACTGCTACGGAATGTGAGCGCATACCGTATGTCCTTACTGTTTGAAACTGAGTAACTTCCTGTGGCAATGTCTATTTCCACCCACACAAAGTAACTCCCACAGTTCAACTTGGTCTTCAATACCTACTTTGAAAACAGATTTTATTAAACTGAGCAAGCTGAAACCACTTTTGTTTCAAACAGAAGTGTCCCTCACTGCTGCAAAAGTAATTTATGGACTGCACATAGCACAAACTTCAAGTAAAATACAGTCCTTTTTAAATACGAACCTCCCATTACACTTTGTGAACTGTTACACAATTTTCAACAAATCTGACATTTAAGCTCTGGCACACTTTTTTAACACTGTCTCCTCCGGCCTTGTCACAGGCTTTTAAACTGATTTTGGTATAATACTAGACTTCATTCATTTTATCATCTCTGAAATAACAGGAACAGTGCCCATAATTCTTGCTCTGTTTGAGACCATCCTACTACTATTTTTGCTTGTAAAAAATGGCTGCGCTTCCTGTTTAACAAGCATGTCTGACAGAATACGTCTCTACGCGAAGCTACATCAATGCCGTGAAAAAATGGAACAACTTTTCTGCTGCCTGCCTCTATCTATCATCGGAGCCAGCTACAACATGACATTTATTTACACATATGCAATCTGTGTGCAACCATCTTTTTGTTTCAAAACTTGCCCATTCGACTGGCGAATGGATCCATGCCTTGCCAACATCCCAACAATCGCTCCCGATATCCAGCAGGTAATAGAGTATCTTGAAAACCATGAACTTGATTGTTCGGGCAGTGGAGCAATGGAGGATTTAATGCAAAAAGGTATTCTGGCGGAATGGGACTTCTGCGCAACCACGACAGATCTCCTACAACGTGCGACCATTGACAACATCGCAGATTGCCTGCCAATTCAAATTGCCGCTTCAACATTCGAGGAACATTACTGTCCCTTTGAGGATATGAATTGGATCGCTTCGCTTTTCTCACACGATGGCAACAATCGCCTCTTGAAACATTACGCATCTCAAGCCACTGAAGAACATCTGGACTGCAATCTCCAAGACTTGTAAGAAATTTACTTTATTCTTGGATGTATTTTTTCCAACTTTTTTGACTTTTTCCTATACTATTTTTTAATAGACTTCAATTGAACTATTTTCATTTAATAACTTTCGAAGTATGCTTACGCATTAGAACTCTGATTTCTTTTTTGCCCCTTATGTCTCCAGCCTAACCAGGGATCGGTGATCTATGGCCTATGCAAATACGCTATTTACTTGCTAAATTAGCCTAAACTCGACATTCATTTTGAAACCATGTCTATTCTTTGTGCACACGTCTCTCTGCCTGTCTGTTATCCATGAAGCTATTTCACACAAATTAGCTCATCCTCAGCCTCTGCTCATGAGCTGGCGATCAAGATAAAAAACACTGCATTGTTTAGGAACTGGTTGGCAAAGTGTGGTAATCATAGCCTAACTTTATTTTAATTATACAATTTACAGTCATTCATGTCGAATAGGTAATTTTTATGGAACTGTAACATGTGGTGTGGAATTGACTGAAGCAGGAGCTTAGGTTTGAATACAGCAGAAGTGGTTGGAGTTTGCCTCAGCTGGATGTCTTAGCTCTTGCACCAGTTGGTCCATTTATGGCACTTAAATAATGACACTTTTTATATAACTTGCAGACTCCATCACTTTATTACACACAGCCACTTTCTTAAACCATTTGTCTTCTGTGACATTGCAACATTCTGCATTACATTCTTCACGATTATTTCTTTATTCCTGCTTGCTAAAACACTCCATTCGAGTCTTCAGACCGGTAGGAGTGAGTAGTTTGCTTCCCACTCCCACTATAGTCTAAACGCATACGAACACCACTTGCACAGCTATTCTACAGCAGCCAGTATACTACAGTGCACAGAGCATATCAGTTTACAGCAATCAGCTCACGGTTTCATCCCCGAGTGTACCGGCACCTCACCTCAGCACCATCACACTCTGGGCAAAACAGCACTTTCACACCGGTAAGGGTGAATACTTCGCTTCACACTCCCTGTATAGCACACCCTAATCACCCCACAGAGCTCACAGCGCAATCGTCTAAATGCATACTAACACCACTTGAACAGCTATGCTACAGCGGCCAGTATTCCACAGTGCCCAGAGCACATCAGTTTACAGCAATCAGCGCATGGTTCCATCCCTGAGTGTACCGGCACCTCACCTCAGCACCATCTCACTCTGTGCAAAACAGCACTTTTACTCTGGTAAGGTTGAATACTGCGCTTCACACTCCCTGCATAGCACACCCTAAACACCCCACAGAGCTCACAGTGCTCCTACCCTCCTCTTTCCTACTTTTTTTGCCCTTTTTTCCCCTTACTCGCTTCAACAGAATCACAAAATGGCTGCCAACACTTCCTAGTTACAACCGTTCGCAGCCAATAAGCAGAAAACTCGTGCTCTTAATACCTCAGCCAATCAGATGGCAGAATTCCCAAATATTGATATCTGTAAATTTCGATATTTCTCCAAAACTACTGAACGGATTCACACCAAATAATCAAAAGCGTGCTTTCTAGACCAAGACCCTTCTCCCTACCAAATTTAGGGTAATTCCGTTCTCCTGTTCGACCTGTAGCCTTGTCTAAAGTTTCCTATGGAAATTGCATGGAGAAAACATGTTTTGGGACCCCCCCTTTTTTCTTGGCCCCCCTTGACGAATCACCACCAAATTTTTAACATAGGAGCTGATATGAACAAAGAATTAGTTTGGAAAATGTCATGAAGATTCATCAAATGACGCCAAAGTTATAAGCAAAACTAAAAATGCTCTTCCTATGGAAACTTGGTCCTAACTATAATATATATATATGTTAGACTCCCCTAAAGCGATCACTCAGGGGATTTACAATACAGCCTGTTGGTTTATTTTTCAGTAACGCATTTTGCCTGACCACGCCGGCTTGCTCACACACTGAAATAGTTTTTAGAAAGCAAAAAGGGACTCTTCTTAACCTGAGTTCCATGACATATATTTTGGAATGGTAAATTCCCATTCAAAGCATGTTGCAACTTCCAAGCGCCGTAGCATGATGTGCTAGTGCTCACATCTAGGGATGGTAATGTTTTTGCCATGGTTGATGTAATAAATTTGCTTCTGGGAAATATGCCCATGCAGAGGTATCATATGTAAGAACTAATTGAGCCATAGAGGCGGGATGGAGATATGTTTATCCCACATTAACATTTACGGACTGCAATTCCCTCAATACATCATAATAGGGAAAGAACATCTGCTCCGAAAAGACAAGTCCTCTTTCCCTGTCAAGTTGCTACAACTAATAGACTCACACTCACCTGTTATAAAACAATCTTTGGAGACAGTTTGCGCTATCTTTAAGAAGTCGAGGAAGGCATAACGCCGAAACGCGTCCTTGTATTAAAGAGTCTTCAAAAGGGTTCCTGTGACTGCAGCATGTTTCTTGTGCTGAAACTGGAGCATTCATATATATATATATCCAACAAAACTCCACTCCACATGGAAGAGAGCACGCACACAAGGAGTGCTTTGTTAAAATGCATCTTTTATTCCATAGCGCCTCCTCCAACCCAGCAACACAGAGAGACGCGTTTCGGCTGTCACAGCAGCCTTCCTCAATCTGATAAGTGCCATTAATCTATAAACATTTATATATGTCATTATCATAGACAGAGAAAAAATCATCAGGTTTCAAATTGAATTTAAAAAGATACATACGTAGAAAAACATGTACACAGAAGAATTCACTTAAAATGCCTTCATTTTTTTTTTTTATCTGTTTTTATTTTTATTATTCAAAGAATTACATTTACTTGAAAGACATCATTACTTGCGCACTTTCCACACATGTTAACTAGACACATTAAACACACAGTTTCGCCACTTACATGGTGGACCCTGCGCTCGCCCTAGGCACAGCCGCAGCGCCTGACTGAACATAGTGATAGCTTTCAGTTCTGATTGCGTCTAGAATATGCCTCTATTCAGGAGCTGCTTAGTGCCAGAATTTCAGCGGAGTAGTCCGTCCTTTGTTGCCATATGGACTGTCTAACAGATTTAGTTAAAGAAGTCAGTTAATCCCCAACAGTCCCAACAATCCCAACTCAGCCCGGAGCTAGTGGTGGTGTCCCCCTCTTCCCTCACTTTGCCTTTTCCATTGACCTCGTCCAGCATAATAAAAAGCTTGTTGTCCCTTCATAGCGAGACACGTCGAGTGTCTCCACCCCGGTACATGGGGGGATTCCTGCGCTTTCTACCTTTTGGTGAGCAACCTTTTGGCAACCGCTATTCCCAGGTCTAAGAACCGGGATGTCACCTTCATGGCCGGCATTCTACGGAATTGGTGTAATAGGTATACCTCCCATTCGAATGGCAAGCTACGGCCAGTACTTATATGTAGCAGCTTGCTTATCCTACACCAATAAGTATAGATCCTCTGGCAGCTACATAGCATGTGGATCAGCCCCACCCCAGGTTCCAGACATCTGGGGCACACCGCATCTGTACGGTGAAAGTAGCTGTTGATGGCCTCCGGTGTAAGGTATGCCTTGTGTAGTGTGAACAACTGGATCTGTCGGAGCCTCATATTCCTGTGGATGCGCACTGGGCCTTTCAGTACCTTTTCCCACTCCTTATCCTCTAAGGGCCTCCCTAGATCTGTTTCCCATTTGCGTCGGAGCGATTCTAATGTGACCGCTGCATGTATGCGTAAAGACCCTGCGAACCAACGTATCAGGTGCCTGCCTCGTCCCATAACATGGAGGTACTGTATAGTGTGATGTTGCTTAAAATGCCATCATGACGTTAGTGGTCACAATTGTAATCACCCAATTGATGATAGTAATCAATCAATCAATCAATCAATCACAGCATTTATATAGCGCACTACTCACCCGGAGGGTCTCAAGGTGCTGGGGGAGGGTGGTCCGCTACTGCTCGAACAGCCAGGTCTTGAGCTGCTTCCTGAAGGCGAGGTGGTCCTGGGTCAGGCGGAGGTGGGTCGGGAGGGAGTTCCACGTCTTGGCGGCCAGGTAGGAGAAGGACCTTCCTCCTGTGGTGGCTCTTCGGATCCGGGGGACGGCGGCGAGGGCATGGTCGGTCGATCGAAGTTGGCGTGAGGGAGCGTAGAAGTTGAGGCAGCTGTTGAGGTATCCTGGGCCTTGGTTGTGTAGGGCCTTGTGTGCGTGGGTGAGGAGGCGGAAGGTGATTCTCTTGTTGACCGGGAGCCAGTGCAGATCTCTCAGGTGTCTGGAGATGTGGCTGCGACGGGGGATGTCCAGGATGAGTCGTGCTGAGGCGTTCTGGATCCGCTGGAGTCTCTTCTGGAGTTTGGCGGTGGTTCCGGCGTAGAGAGAGTTGCCATAGTCCAGACGGCTGGTGACGAGGGCCTGGGTGACCGTCTTCCTAGTCTCGTTGGGGATCCACCGGAAGATCTTGCGTAGCATGCGCAGAATGTTGAAGCATGACGAGGAGACGGCGTTGACTTGTCTGGTCATGGAGAGGGAGGAGTCTAGGATGAAGCCCAGCTTGCGTGCGTGGTCTGTTGGTTTGGGTGCGCTGCCCAGGGCGGGGGGCCACCAGGAGTCATCCCAGGCGGAGGGTGAAGATCCCAGGATGAGGACTTCCGTCTTGTCCGAGTTCAGTTTCAGGCAGCTGCTCATCATCCACTTGGCTACGTCTGTCATACCTTCGTGTAGGTTGGCTCTGGCGGTGGCGGGGTCGTTGGTGAGGGAGAGGATCAGCTGGGTGTCGTCGGCCTAGGAGATGATGTTGAGGTTGTGTTGGCGTGCGATGGCTGCGAGGGGGCTCATGTAGACGTTGAAGAGGGTTGGGCTGAGGGAGGAGCCTTGAGGAACGCCGCAGATGACTTCGGTGGCTTCTGATCTGAACGGGGGGAGGTGAGGAATGAGGTGATCCATTCCAGTGCCTTCTCTTGGATTCCGACGTTGCTGAGGCGCTGCACTAGGGTTCGGTGGCAGACTGTGTCGAAGGCCGCGGAGAGGTCTCGGAGGATGAGGGCCGCTGTTTCTCCGTTGTCGAGCAGGGCTCGGATGTCATCGGTGGCTGCGATCACGGCGGTCTCGGTGCTGTGATTGGCCCGGAAGCCAGACTGCGAGAGGTCGAGGGATCCATTCGTCTCGAGGAAGGCGGCCAGCTGCTTGTTGACGGTCTTCTCGATGACTTTTGCAGGAAACGGGAGCAGCGAGATGGGGCGGTAGTTCTTGAGGTCGGTGGGGTCGGCTGATGGATTCTTTAGTAGGGCGCTGAGTTTGGCGTGCTTCCAGCTCTCCGGGAAGGTGGCGGTGTCGAAGGAGGTGTTGATGATGTTCCGCAGGTGGGGTGCGATGACAGTGTCGGCCTTGTTGAAGACGTGGTGAGGGCAGGGGTCGGTCGGAGATCCGGAGTGGATGGAGTTCATCGTGCGGACGGTGTCTTCGGTGCTGATCGGGGTCCAGGCGCGGATGATGGTGGTGGAGGGCGGTGGTTCAGTCGTGGCTTGCGTCGGTTGAGGGCTGAAGCTGTTGTGTATGTCCGCGATCTTGGTGTGGAAGTAGGAGGCGAGGGAGTTGCAGAGGTCTTGCGAAGGGGTGATGTCGTTGTTTCCGGGCGTTGGGGTTGGAGAGCTCTTTAACGATGTTGAAGAGTTCCTTGCTGTTGTGGGCGTTGTTGTCCAGTCGTTCCTTGAAGGCAGTTTTCTTGGTGGCGTGGATCAGTTGGTGGTGTTTTCGGGTGGCGAGCTTGAGGGCAGTCATGTTGTTCGGTGTTGGGTCTCTGCGCCAGGCTTTCTCGAGGGCTCGGCAGTTCTTCTTGGAGCTCTTCAGTTCGTCGGTGAACCATGGGGCTTTCTTGCTGCCGGGTCTGCTAGGCGGGGTCTTCAGGGGGGCGAGGTCGTCTGCGCAGTTGCTGATCCACTTCGCGAGGTTGGTGGCCGCCTGGCTTGGGTTCGTTGCGCTGGTGGGAGGGTTCATGTTCAGGGATGTCGCGAGCTGGTCGGCTGTGATCTTGTTCCAGCTTCTGCGTGCAGCCTGTTGCTGGTGGTGGTGGATCGTGGTCCTTCTGAAGCTGAAGTGGACGCAGCTGTGGTTCATCCAGTGGAGTCCGGTGGCGTGGCTGAAGGCGATGTCCTTGCTAGATGAGAAGACGGGGTCGAGTGTGTGTCCAGCGCAGTGGGTGGGGGTGGTCACCAGCTGCTTGAGACCGAGGTTGGCGAGGTTGTCCAGTAGGGTGGTGGTGTTGCGGTTGTTGTTTCTCTCCAGGTGGAAGTTGAGGTCCCCGAGGAGGATGTAGTCAGCGGAGGGGAGGTGTGCGGGCTGATGAAGTCGGCGATGTCTTCGCCGAATTGGGTGCGTGGTCCCGGGGGTCTGTAGATGAGGGTGCTTCTGAGGGTGGTCTTGGGGTTGATGAGGATCTGGAAGTGCAGGTGTTTGGAGGGTGCGAGGGTGTCGTCGGTGTTGGTCATGACGCGGATGGAGTTCCTGTGGATGATGGCGATGCCTCCTCCTGTCTGGTTGACGCGGTCCCTCCGGATGATCTTGTAGCCGTCCGGGATGGCGATGGCGATGTCGGGTGCTGAGGAGGCGTTCATCCAGGTTTCCATGAGGAAGGCGACGTCTGGGGCTGTGGAGTCGAGCAGGTAACAGAGCTCGACGGCGTGTCTGTGGACGGAGCGGGTGTTGAGCGGGATGCACTTGAGGTGGTTGCTGCTGGAGTTCGGCTTGGTCGGTGCTGGAGTGGTGCAGGTTCGAATGCAGGCGAGCTTGCAGGAGAGACAGCAGAAGCGTCCGTGGGTGCGTCTCGGGGTGGCTCGATAGCAGCCCAGGATTCTGCCGGCGTTGAGTGCGTAGAGTTCGGTAGCGTCGTAGGTCCGGCGGGTGGGCTGGTGTCTGCTGGCACCAGGGGTCCTGGCTCTGGGCGCGGTCCAGGCGCACACGGGCGCAGACGGGCTTACCTTTGGTGCACCTTCGGCGCTCAATCGGTGCTCCCTCTGCGCACGTCCGCTGCGCGGTCGCTCTGGGGGTGTCATAAGAAGGGAGCGGTGAGGGAGGGTCCGCTGGGAGGCGGGAGCGTTGGAGCCAATCGGCTGGTGGGGTGGCGGGGCCGCAGGCAGGCAGCGGCGGGAAAACCAGTGCGGGCTTGGCGGGCGGCCCTGCGGCGACTGGGGCGCCGGAATCGGCATCGGCGATCCGGCACAGGCAGCAGGTGAGGCTCAGGAGGCAGGAGAGGCAAGGAGCGTGGGGGCGACCAGGCCGATGAAGGCGCAGTGGTCGCTCCCGAGCAGGAGTCTAGGTCCCCTTAAGAAGGGAGCGGTGAGGGAGGGTCCGCTGGGAGGCGGGAGCGTGGGAGCCAATCAGCTGGCGGGGGGGCGGGGCCGGAGGCAGGCAGCGGCGGGAAAACCAGTGCGGGGTTGGCGGGCGGCCCTGCGGCGGCTGGGGCGCCGGAATCGGCGTCGGCGATCAGGCACAGGCAGCAGGTGAGGCTCAGGAGGCAGGAGAGGCGAGGAGCGTGGGGGCAACCAGGCCGATGAAGGAGCAGGATTCATATTGCATCTACATACATACTTTAGCTGCATAATGCGGCATCAGACCTCCAAAATATACCTGCACTGTGTACAAATGACTTTAAAAAAAAATTGTATATTTTTCCAATAAATTAAAAAACCTCTGTTGAAATATAACATTGCCAACAGATTTCTTGTGATGCTTTTAAATATTGACCATATGCTGCGTGAGAGTAATCAGGAAGCTGCACTGCCCGAAACCCTGAAACACCACCCCCAGCACGAACCCATACACTGCCCGAACACTGCTGCACTGCCCTAAACCCTGAAACACCACCCCAACACGACCCCCTAAACTGCCCAAACACCACTGCACTACCCTAAACCCTGAAAAACCACCCCCAGCATGACCCCCTATGCTGCCCGAACACCACTGCACTACCCTAAACCCTGAAACACACACCCCCAGCATGATCCCCTACACTGCCCAAACACCACTGCACTGCCCTAAACCCAGAAACACCACCTCAAACACAACCCCATACACTGCCCAAACACCACTGCACTGCCATAAACCCTGAAACACCACCCCCAGCATGACCCCCTACACTGCCCGAACACCACTGCACTAAACCCTGAAACACCACCCCCAGCACGACCACAAAAACTGCCTGAACACCGCTTCACTGAACTAAATCCCTGAAACACCACCCCCAGCATGACCCCCTACACTGCCCGAACACCACTGCACTGCCCTAAACCCTGAAACACTACCCCTGCACGACCCCTACACTGCCCGAATACCACTGCACTGCCCTAAACCCTGAAACACCACCCCCAGCATGACCCCTACACTGCCTGAACACCACTGCACTAAACCCTCAAAAACCACCCCCAGCATGACCCCCTACACTGCCCGAACACCACTGCACTGCCCTAAACCCTGAAACACCACCCCCAGCACGACCCCCTACACTGCCCGAACATCACTCCACTGCCCTAAACCCTGAAACACAACCCCAGCACAACCCCATACACTGCCCGAACACCACTGCACTGCCCTAAACTCTAAAACACAACCCCCAGCACATCCCCCTACACTGCCCAAACACCACTACACTGCCCTGAACCCTAAAACACCACCACCAGCAGGAGCCCCTACACTCCCCAATACCACTGCCCTAAACCCTAAAACACCACCCCCAGCACGACCCCTACACTGCCCGAAAACCAGTGCACTAAACCGTAAAACACCACCCCTAGCAAGACCACCTACACTGCCCGAACACCACTGCAATGCCCTAAACCCTAAAATCCACCCCCAGCACGACCCTCTACACTGCACAAACACCACTGCACTGCCCAAAACCTAAACACACTACCCCAGCATGACACCCTACGCTGCCCGAACACCACTGCACTTCCCTAAACCCTAAAACACTACCCCCAGCACGACCCCCTATACTGCCCGAACACCACTGCACTGCCCTAAACCCTAAAAAACGACCCCCAGCATGACTCCCTACACTGCCCGAACACCACTGAACTGTAATAAACCCTAAAACACTAACACCAGCACGACCCCCGACACTACCCTAAATGCTAAAACACTCCCCCCAGCACCACTTCCTAGAGTACCCAAACACCACTGCAATACCCTAAAACACTACCCTCAGCACGACCCCCTACACTACCCGAACACCACTGCACTACCCTAAACTCTAAAACAGTACTCCCAACACGACCCCCTACAGTACCCAAACACCACTGCACTACCCTAAACCCTAAATCGACCCCCAGCGTGACCCCATACACTACACAAACACCACTGCACTACCCTAAACCCTAAAACCCTAGCCCCAGCATGACCCACTATACTACCTGAACACCACTGCACTACCCTAAACCCTAAAACACTACCACCAGCATGACCCCCTACACCACCCAAACATCACTGCACTGAACTAAACCCTAAATCTACCCCCAGCATGACACCCTACACTACCCAAACACCACTGCACTGCCCTAAACCCTAAAACACTATCCCCAGCACGTCCTTCTACACTACAAAAACACCACTGCATTGCCCTAAACCCTAAAACACTACACCCAACACGACCCCCTATACAACCCAAACACCAATCCAATACCCTAAACCATAAAACACCACCCCAGCACAACCCGCTAGACTACCCAAACACCACTGCACTACCATAAACCCTACAACATTACCCCCAGCATGACCCCTTCACTAGACAAACGCCACTGCACTACCCTAAACCCTAAAACACAACACCCAGCATGACCCCCTACACTTCCCAAACATCACTGTACTACCCTTAACCCTAAAACACCACCCCCATCACATCCCCCTACACTGCCCAAACACCACTGCACTGCCCTGAACCCTAAAACACCACCACCAGCAGGAGCCCCTACACTCCCCAATACCACTGCCTAAATCCTAAAACACCACCCCCAGCACGACCCCTACACTGCCCAAAAACCAGTGCACTAAACCGTAAAACACCACCCCTAGCAAGACCACCTACACTGCCCGAACACCACTGCAATGCCCTAAACCCTGCAATCCACCCCAGCACGACCCTCTACACTGCCCAATCACCACTTCACTGCCCACAACCTTAAAACACTACCCCAGCATGACCCCCTATACTGCCCGAACACCACTGCACTGCCCTAAACCCTAAAACACTATCCCCAGCACGACTCCCTACACTGCCCGAACACCACTGAACTGCCCTAAACCCTAAAACACTAACACCAGCACGACCCCTACACTACCCGAACATCACTGCACTGCCCTAAACCCTAAAACACTCCCCAGCACGACCACCTATACTACCCAAAGACCACTGCACTACTCAAAAACCCTAAAACACTACCCCCAGCACAACCCCTATACTACCCAAAGACCACTGCACTATCCTAAACCCTAAAACACGACCCCCTACACTACACAAACACCACTGCACTACCCTAAACCTTAAAACACTACCCCCAGCATGACCCACTATACTACCCGAACACCACTGCACTACCCTAAACCCTAAAACACTACCACCAGCATGACCCCCTACACCACCCAAACATCACTGCACTAAACGAAACCCTAAATCTACCCCCAGCACGACACCCTACACTACCCAAACACCACTGCACTGCTCTAAACCCTAAAACACTACCCCCAGCACGTCCTCCTACACTACAAAAACACCACTGCACTGCCCTAAACCCTAAAACACTACACCCAACACGACCCCCTACACAACCCAAACACCAATCCAATACCCTAAACCATAAAACACCACCCCAGCACAACCCGCTAGACTACCCAAACACCACTGCACTACCATAAACCCTACAACATTACCCCCAGCATGACCCCTTCACTAGACAAACGCCACTGCACTACCCTAAACCCTAAAACACAACACCCAGCATGACCCCCTACACTTCCCAAACATCACTGTACTACCCTTAACCCTAAAACACCACCCCCATCACATCCCCCTACACTGCCCAAACACCACTGCACTGCCCTGAACCCTAAAACACCACCACCAGCAGGAGCCCCTACACTCCCCAATACCACTGCCTAAATCCTAAAACACCACCCCCAGCACGACCCCTACACTGCCCAAAAACCAGTGCACTAAACCGTAAAACACCACCCCTAGCAAGACCACCTTCACTGCCCGAACACCACTGCAATGCCCTAAACCCTGCAATCCACCCCAGCACGACCCTCTACACTGCCCAATCACCACTTCACTGCCCACAACCTTAAAACACTACCCCAGCATGACCCCCTATACTGCCCGAACACCACTGCACTGCCCTAAACCCTAAAACACTATCCCCAGCACGACTCCCTACACTGCCCGAACACCACTGAACTGCCCTAAACCCTAAAACACTAACACCAGCACGACCCCTACACTACCCGAACATCACTGCACTGCCCTAAACCCTAAAACACTCCCCAGCACGACCACCTATACTACCCAAAGACCACTGCACTACCCAAAAACCCTAAAACACTACCCCCAGCACAACCCCTATACTACCCAAAGACCACTGCACTATCCTAAACCCTAAAACACGACCCCCTACACTACACAAACACCACTGCACTACCCTAAACCTTAAAACACTACCCCCAGCATGACCCACTATACTACCCGAACACCACTGCACTACCCTAAACCCTAAAACACTACCACCAGCATGACCCCCTACACCACCCAAACATCACTGCACTAAACGAAACCCTAAATCTACCCCCAGCACGACACCCTACACTACCCAAACACCACTGCACTGCTCTAAACCCTAAAACACTACCCCCAGCACGTCCTCCTACACTACAAAAACACCACTGCACTGCCCTAAACCCTAAAACACTACACCCAACACGACCCCTTACACAACCCAAACACCACTCCAATACCCTAAACCATAAAACACCACCCCAGCACAACCCGCTAGACTACCCAAACACCACTGCACTACCATAAACCCAACCACATTACCCCCAGCATGACCCCTTCACTAGACAAACGCCACTGCACTACCCTAAACCCTAAAACACAACCCCCAGCATGACCCCCTACACTTCCCAAACATCACTGCACTACCCTTAACCCTAAAACACTACCCCAGCACGACCCCCTACACTATACAAAAACCACTGCACTACCCTGAACCCTAAAACACTACCCCCAGCAAGACCCTGTACACTACCCAAACACTACTGCACTACCATAAACCCTAAAACACTACCCCCACATGACCCGCTACACTACCCAAAGACCACTGCACTACCCTAAACCCTAAAACACTACCCCCCACATGACCCCCTACACTACCCAAAGACCACTGCACTACTCTAAACCCTAAAACACGACCCCCTACACTACACAAACACCACTGCACTACCCAAACCCTAAATCACTACCCCCAGCATGACCCCCTACACTACCCAAATACAACTGCACTACCCTAAACCCTAAAACACTACCCCCAGTAGTACCCCCTACACTACCCAAACACCACTGAACTATCCTAAACCCTAAAACACTACCCTAGCAGTACCCCCTATACTACCAAAACACCACAGCACTACCCTAAACCCTAAACCACACCCCACAGCATGACCCCCTACACTACCCAAACACCACTGCACAACCATAAACCCTAAAATACTACCCCCAGCACAACCCACTACACTGCCCAAAAACCATCGCACTACCCTAAACCCTAAAACACTCCCGGCAGCATGAATCCCTACACTACACAAACACCACTTTACTATCCTAAACCCTAAATCAACCCCAGAATGACCCCCTATACTACCCAAACAACACTGAACTACCCTAAACCCTAAATCTACCCACTGCATGACCTCTTACACTACCCACACACCACTGAACTACCCTAAACCCTAAAACACTACCCCAGCACGACCCCCTATACTACCCAAAGACAACTGTACTACCCTAAACCCTACAACACAACCCCCAGCACAACCCCTACACTACCCAAAGAACACTACAGTATCTAAACCCTAAAACATGACCCCCTACACTACACAAACACTGCTGCACTGCCCTAAACCCTGAAACACCACTCCTAGCATGACCCCCTACACTGCCTGAATACCGCTGCACTGCCCTAATCCCTGAAACTCCACCCCAGCATGACCCCCTACACTACCCGAACACCACTGTACTGCCCTAAACCCTGAAACACCACCCCCAGCACAACCCCCTACACTGCCCGAACACCACTGCACTGCCCAAAACCCTGAAACACCACCCCAGCACTACCCCTACACTGACAGAACACCACTGCACTAACCTAAACCCTAAAAACTACCCCAGCACGACCCCCTTCACTACCCAAAGACCACTGCACTACCCTAAACCCTAAAACACTACCCCCAGCACGACCCCCTACACAACTCAAACACAACTGCACTACCCTAAACCCTAAAACACTACCCCCAGCACAACCCCCTACACTACCCAAAGACCACTGCACTACCCTAAACTCTATAACACTACCCCCCACATGACCCCTACACTACCCATAGACCACTGCACTGCCCTAAACCCTAAAACACGACCCGCTACACTACACAAACACCGCTGCACTACCCTAAACCCTAAAACACTACCCCCAGCATGACCCGCTACACTACACAAACACCACTGCACTACCCAAAACCTTAAAACACTATCCCCAGCACAACCCCCTACACAACCCAAACACCACTGCACTACCCTAAACCCTAAAACATTACCCCCAGCAGTACCCCCTACACTTCCCAAACACCACTGCACTATCCTAAACCCTAACACACTAACCATACACCACTGCACTACCGTAAAACACTACTTCCAGCATGACCCCTACACTACCCAAACACCACTGCACTACCCTCAACCCTAAATCTACCCCAGCATGACCCCTTACACTACACAAACACCACTGCACTACCCTAAACCCTAAATCTACCCCCAGAACGACCTCCTACACTACCCAAACTTGACTGCAATACCCTAAACCCTAAATCTACCCACAGCACGACCCCCTACACCTTCTGAACACGACTGCACTACCCTAAACCCAAAATCTACCCCCAGCATGACACCCTACACTACCCGAACACCACTGCACTACCCTAAACTCTAAAACACCACCCCCACCATGACCCCCTACACTGCCCGTACACCACTTATCGGCCCTAAACCCTGAAACAGCATACCCAGCATGGCCCCCTACACTTCCCGAACAAAACACCATCGCAGCAAGACCCCCTACACTACACAAACACCACTGCACTACCATAAACCCTAAAACACTACCCCAGCACGACTCTCTACACTACACATACACCACTGTACTACCCTAAATCCTAAAACACTCCCCCAGCACCACTCCCTACACTACACAAACACCACTGCACTACCCTAAACTCTATAACACTACCCCCAGCATGACCCCCTACAGTACCCAAACACCATCGCACTACCCTAAATCCTAAATCTACCCCCAGCACGACACGCTACACTACACGAACAGCACTGCACTACCCTAAACCCTAAAACACCACCCCCAGCACGACCCCCTGCACTGCCCGAACACCACTTATCTGCCCTAAACCCTGAAACAGCATACCCAGCATGACCCCCTACACTGCCCTTAAGAACCAGGCTGAATTAGGCCTGGCGGCACAGGGTATGCCTGAAATCTTCTGAGTTCGCCTTCCAAATTGTACAGAGACACGGAACACTCTGTTGGCATATGAACTTCAATTTATTAGCTGCAGCTAGGTACAGTTGTCCTAGAAGTACATCAGTGGTAGGTTCTCAGGAGACTGCCACTTCAATCCGTGGCTCACAGTCTTTTATAGCGCTTGAATCCCCTAAAGCAACAACCCCCTCAATGTGCAATAAAAACAAACAAATCATCCACTAACAAACATTCCTTGTACAAGATACAGGCTAATAGGTAATAGAAATTCCTTCCCTAGGGTCGTGTTCTCTACCTGACCCTATAGGCCAGGTGGCAAGTTAAATTAATTTACAATAGGACGTGTTTGCGTCTTGCAGGTGGTGATTCGTAAAACAATTGGAGAGGCAGAGAAGGATCACCAAGGGTCAATAGATGGTTATCACGGGAATTAGTTGCTTCGAGCCGGGTCTCAGAATGTACTTTGCTCAGAGAGACAGAAAAAGGTTGTTTAACATGTTACAGTACAGAGTATGAAAGAAACGCTACGAAGGTCGTCGGTGCCTGAGTCAGGGCAACATCACAATGGTGTCAATACGCAAGATGGAGCCATAATTAAATTTCCTCAGACCCTCGTTTTGCCATTACTCAGGCAAAAACACAGAGGCTGTTGTTAATCAGAATCGACTTCAATAGCCATGAAATCTACAAGCTGTTGTTGCAGCATTATCTTCGTGTTCTCTGCTTTCTGGGATACAGGATTTGGAACACACAGGGTGGCGCAGAGCCCGCATATAGTGGGACCACATTGTAGGCAAAGGCAACATGAGAAGAGAATAGCCAAAGTCGCTCCGACAAAGGTAAGAATCTTCCATCCCCATGTAGACAGTAGTCCCCCAAACCATCCCATCAGAGACCAATTCCCTTCATCCTGGTGAACGGACTCAGCGATCTTATGTAGTTTAGAGATGGCTTGGTATACTGTAGGGGCATTGTCTGGAATATAAATGCAACAGCTAGATCCGATCAATTTGCATACGCCCCCACAGTCAGCAAGAATAATATCTAATACCATCCTGTTCTGAAGCGTGACAAGGCGGTCAGCAACGAGTTCTGCAGTGAGATTACTCAAAGCTCCAGCTGTTTCATTGACAGTGGCTTCTACAACTCGAATTAGTTGTCTTATGTCTCTACTGTTGGCTATTGGGCCCCAGAATGGAAGAAGTCCTTTCAAGACATCCCCGACTTCTTGCCCTGACGTATCCTGGTCAGACGCCACCCTTCTTTTCTGTAAATGATGCTTGGCATCCGCTATGTATGTAGGGGGCAACAACCAAGCGATATAACAAGTGCCTCTCCAATTACCAGGTAGAGAAGTGTAAGCCTTATTTCCACACACGAAGTATGTAATACGTGAGGGAACCATGTGAGGCCAATCTGTCCCATTCAAGGTCACAATATGTTGGCAGTTGCTTGTACCTTTATATTCTAACCCTCCTTTCCTAATACAGAATGGTGCTTGTCCAGGTACCACTAGAAAAGTTTGTTCTTTTCGAGAAGTTTTATTAGAGGGCAGGAAATACAAATCCGTAGATCTGGTTTGGCGATCAGTATATTCTGACTTCTCACTATTCGTCCCATATATCCTTTTTCTGTCCCGCCAACATAAATGGTATAGATGTGCTCCCAAGCTCCTTACGTCTCGGGTATCACCATCTCCAGAAAATACCCAACTGGCACTCAATTCCCACCATGCACTACACGAACCATTAAATGAAAAACGAAGGGTAATGTATGGTATTCCAGTATTCACTGAACTTGGCAGAAGACCACAAACCCAACAGTTTGTCGCATTAGCAGCCAATTGATGTTGGTGTAGCATAGAAACAAATGTGTTGTTATGGAATTCACTCCTTCTCGACGCAACATGAGGGGGTAGAGCGACATGTGTATACATTTCAACGGTAACTTTGGGAATAGGCTGCGTAAAAATTACATGTAGTCCCCATCCTATGCAAGACAATATAATACATATTAAAATCAAGATTATTAAAGCCACTACAAAACGATTATGCAATAATTTACAATGTTTTGTGCTCATTGTTTGTATTTTGTCCATTCCCTTTTGAACAGTCATTTCCATCTCTAAATGTTGCCCGTGACGGGAGGTTGCTTCACTCAGCTGTGATTGTCTGTAGTTCTTTTATTTTCCTACAAGTCCCACAGGCCTAGAGCCACACCTTGGGTCACAATTCTGAGACTACGATCACGGCCCTGCAACATGTGGAAATCGGGATAAAGACAAAGTCAATGAGGCCTTATTGAGGTATTTTGTTCAGTCTGGGCCTCAAATCGTACCTCTGGGAACCAGGTACAGTTTGTTCTTGGAAAAAGAGATGTGGTTCAGTAGTGTCCAATTTCAATGCCGGTGGTATAGCTGCTTGGAGGACCTCGTCGTCGTCTTTCTCTGAGCAGGCAAAGTCTAGGTGTGCATCGCTAAACAGTCCAAATCTTGGTATTCTTTCGCTTTCAGAATCGCCAATTGGGTTACGAACCCACTGATCAAAAGGCAAAGGTAGGGGCACTTTCTTGCAATTTACCCCATGTACCCAGTTCTTTTTGCCGACCACCCTCACTGCAGTACGCGTCGTTAGAAGTACTTGACGAGGTTCTCTCCAGCGAGGTTCCAAGTTCTTCGACCTCTGGAAGTTTTTAATGCAGACCCAATCTCCTGGCCGTATGGTATGACCAGGATCCGTTAAAGCCTGAGGCAAAGTATCTTGTACCTGTTGGTGAAGGACACGTAACTTAGTGGTGAGATCATGCAAATAGTTAATTAACAATGGATGCTCTATCTCGGAGTATTTATTTGGCCTTGGGACTCCCCAAACATTTGCAGGGCGTCCAAACACAACCTCATAAGGACTAAGCCCCATACGGGAATGGGTGGTTGTTCTGGTGGATAAGAGAGCCAAGGAGAAGGCATCAGGCCAAGCAAGACCCGTGCTGGCTTGTATTTTCGCGAGTTTAAGCTTAAGAGTGCCATTCCACCAAACCTGCTGACTGAGGATGGTTTGCTGCGTGGAACTTTTGTTTAATGCCAAGGCCTGTACATACTTTCTGCATGATCTGACCCACAAATTCACTTCCGTTGTCACTCCAAATAATTCTGGGTAACCCAAATCTCGGCAGAAACTCCTTCAAAAGGACTTTTGCCGTGGATAGAGCAGTATTATCTTTCAGGGGATAGGCCTCTATCCATCGGGAGAAGGCACATACCACAACAAGAACATACTTCAGATTAATACATCGTTCCATGTGAATGTAATCTATTTGCAAAACCTCAAAAGGGTACGTTGGGGGAGCAAAAGTGGCCTGCCGGTGTTGGTGTTCCCTTACCCGGGTTATGCATCAAGCATATAATACAATGCTTAACCAGATTGTCTGCGCATTTAGGGATCCCCACATTCTGCCATACCAGAGCCAGAAGTTTGCATATACCTTTAGCGCTAATGTAGGCTGGACCATGTGCCATGGTAACTACTGGGAGTACATATGCATCTGGTAACAACCAGCGTTGATGTTCCGACAAGTCTGTCCAGCACCCTGTCACATCCAACCTTCCTATACTCTCTTTCCACGTACTCAATTCTTTCTCTGTGGCTTCTGCCTGGATCATTTTCACACTGTCCACAGTATTCTCACACATCCCTCCTTGTGCAACCCATCTGATCGGCGCTATATAAATACCTATACATTTACATTTACATTTACATCTAGCAGAGCCCGCAACATACATGCGGCTTGTAGTGTCTCTAGCTGTCTCTTTCGCTATCTGGTCTGCGAAAGCATTTCCTTGACCTACATCATCTGTAATCTTCTTATGTGCACTACACTTCACAATTGCTATCTGAGTGGGCAAGGTAAGCAATTCAAGAAGGTCATTTACCAATTGGCCATGCTGTATCTTAGTGCCATGGGATGTGAGAAACCCTCTTTCCTTCCACAGGCGGCCAAAACTATGGGCCACTCCAAACGCATACTGACTGGGCTGAATTATGTATAATACGCGCTGTTTCCACAACAGTGTACAAGGTAGTGACTGCATAGTCTGAGGTCGTTTCACCATTGGGAAGCTTAAAACAAGAACCGTCCACCCAAAGGATCCCATCCGGGTCCAGGAGTGGAGTATCCTTTAAATCAACTCTGCCTCTTGTCTCTTCCTCCGTGCGGAGGAAGCAATCATGCTGCTCTTGAGTACCATTTTCTACTGGAATTGGCAGCAATGTTGCCGGGTTCAGGGCATTACATCGCTTAATGTGTATGTGGCTAGCCAAGAGCGTCAATTCGTTCCCCGAAAGGCGGGCACTCGTGAGGTGTTGAGTCATTGTTCTATTTAGGAGGGTGTCTACTGCATGCAGCACCATGACAATGAGGGTATTATCTAATACCAATCCAGCAGACTGCCGAATGGAAACTGCCGATACTGCTGTAGCCCTCAAACAGCTAGGTAATGCCTTGGCCACTGGATCTAACGTGGCCGAAAAATAGGCACAGGGACGTTGCTTGTCCCCAAATCGTTGCGTTAAAACTGATAAAGCGCAACCTTCTTTCTCATGAACATAGAGTGTGAAAGGCTTACTGTAATCAGGAGTTCCTAACACAGGAGCAGAGCACAAGGCAGTACGTAAATCAGTGAAACTTTTCTGACATTCCGCAGTCCATGGGAGAGGGTGCAGTGTAACTTTAAGAGTAAGTGCCAACAAGGGTTTCGCCAAAAGGGAAAAATTGGGGATCCATTGTCTACAATAAGAGGTAAAACCTAAAAAGGCACGCACCTCTTTTTTTGCGTAAATGGAATAGGCATTTGGGCAATTGCTTGGATACGTTCTGGGGTCAATCGCCGTCCTTCCTTTGACAAGAGATGACCTAGATAGGTAACCTCTTGGCAGCAATATTGCAATTTAGATGGTGAAACCTTGTGGTGGTGGTCAGATAAGTGGCGTAACAGTGAAATGGTAGCCTTTTTACAAGTGTCCTCAGAATCTGCTGCAATCAACAGGTCATCCACATATTGAATGAGAGTGGCCCATAGTGGTAAAGACATAGTATCGAGCTGTGATTTTAATGCTTGACTATAAATGGAGGGGCTCTCGCAATAATCTTGAGGAGCCCGCTTGAACCGGAAGCTTCGGTCTGCTAAGGAGAAGCCAAAAATATCCCTACTTTCCTCAGCAATGGGAATGCTGAAGAAAGCATTTTTGAGGTCAATGACAGAAAACCAGGAAGCTGAGGCGGGTATCATTGTCAATAGGGCATTAATATCCGGGACAACAGGGAACTGAGGTACTACAATCTTGTTGACCTCTCTGAGATCAATCACAAAACGATAGACAGGTGGCTGAGAGGGGTCGGTTCGTTTAAAAACAGGCAGAACAGGGCTATTGCATACATTTCCCCTAGTCTCTTCAACCACACCATTTTGTACCAAAAGAGCTTTTTCGCCGTCACTGGAAACTTTATACTGTGGAATGCGAGGAAAATTTATATTAGGCTTGAGGGTTACAATGTAGGGCGGAATCCACAGGAGGCCCACATCATTGGGGCCGGTGGCCCAGAGGGTGGCGGGAAGAGAGTGTAATTCAGGGGGAAGCTGGTCTTTAGACAAATACATCGGTGAGGTCAATTTCTTACCTAAGGTAAGACGTACACCAGAAGGGGAACAGTGTAATGTTGCATACAATCTCTTCAATAAATCCAAACCCAGCAAATTTTTGCCACAACCAGTTGTTAAAAGGAGCGGGGCCTCCAAGTTGTAAGGGCCTATTGAAATGGGCAAAGGGCGTGAAACTGGGTTTTGAACTGGGGCATCAGAAAAACCTATAGAAACATTCGTACAGCCAGACAAAGGTGCCCCAGGGAGTTTAGAGTGAATCATAGAGCTCTCAGTCGCACCAGTGTCTAATTGGAATGGCTCTGTAACACCTAGTGCTACCACATCAACATAAGGCCCGCTTTGGTCCACTGGAACTGATACTACTCCCTTACTTTGTCCATGGCTGTCCTAGCTAGATTGGGAATTCTGGCTCTCATCCTTGGTATAATAATCATCATTCTAATAGTTGGTAGACTGAACATTTTGCTGATCAAAATAATTCGTGGAGTTTCCAGGGGGCATGGAACGTTGGTTATTAGGCGGCGTACCTCATCCTCTACCTCTGGGTGCTGACTGATAACCACCCCGGCCTCGTGATCCGGGAGTGCCGCTCGTATGCTGTAACAAAACCGGGCAATTATACTTTAAATGGCCTTCTTCTTTACAGTAGGCGCATTGATTCTGGCCCAGTGGGGGTCGGGGAACAAAAGGCCCAGGCCTCTGCAACTGTCTCTGAAATTGTGGAGGCGGCTGATATTCACGTTGGGCAGGGCGAGGAGGATAAGCTTGTTGCAAAAGAACTTTTGTTTTCAGCTCTTTAGTCTTTTTATCAAGTTTCTCTCTTTCCTCTTTATCCTTATTTTCATAATACTGAGCAGTAACCAATATCTGGGCCAAGAGGAGACCGCCCACGCACTTTCGGAATTCTTCAATTTATTAGATATTTCTGGAACCAAATTTGACACAAATTTATCTACAAACAGTCGTTGGCCACCTTCTGTGCTCACACCCTGACCACTATGATCGATAAACGTCTCCTCAAAACGAGCGAAGAAATCAGAGACGTTTTCATCCGCTTTCTGCTTACAAGCTGCTAACTTATAGGCCTGGGCTAAATTTTCGTTCCGCTCACGGAAATTGCGATAATTTGACATTTTCGCGTTCCGCGGAGAGCGCGAAAATGTTAAAATTTCCGCATTCCGCAGCTTAGCGATAATTTGTTTCTTGCTCGCGCTGTAAAATAATACATTTTCGCGTGCGTGCGATCGCCTTACCTGAATCCCCGCGTTCGCCGACAAGTTTTCCCAATCGGGTCGCGTTCTCCACGAGATGTTGGATTGTTGGTAGCCATTTGCGCTGTCTCGCAACAGTTCGCGCCCGCAGTAACGTCATGCGTCGCGCGATCACGTCTTTCTTCTCGCGATCATGCACCGCGAGAAGAGTGAAAACAAGATGGCCGCACCCGCGAGCAACCGCATGGGTAAGTTGGCGAGCCGCGACCATGCAGAAAATACCGCGAACGGGCGGGAAAAAAACTTCCGCATCTTCGCGATATTTCCGCATGTTTGCGGAGATTTTTAGCATTTTCGCAATAATTTACAAAAGTCGCTTTCGCAAATTCCGCCCACCACTACTAACTTATCCCAATTAACTCGCAGAGGGGGCATCATAGTTTTCAGTTAGGCAATGAGCCTAGCTGGGAGTTCTGTAATTAAAGCCTCAGGTTTGGCACCACCCACTTGGAGTCTGTCCGCGGCAAGTATGGCAGCCCAATCACCCCCCAATTCCCCGGGATGGTCCTCCTTTCGAATCCTAGCCCATAATGGTTGTGGGACCACATTACCCATTAGCATGTCTATATCGGCCAAATTCATAATACATGCATCGACAGTTTGGGACAACTCTTTGTAGTACCCAGCAGGATTTTTACGGGGGTCCGGTAAGGACTGTTTAAGGGCCAATACCTCAGATCGTTTCCAAGGAACGTGTACCCACACACGTTGAAAGTGAGCAGGTATAAGATGATTACCACCCTGAGCTGCAACCTCCTCTCTCCACACTGGGGGAACCTCTCTCATAGGATAGTGTTTTAATTTTCGTCTAACAGAGGAATCGCGTTCTGGCAAAGACCAGCAAGCAAACATCATTCTAAATGTGACAAGCGTCCTTACCGCATCCTCAACCTCTGCGCCCACAATCAGCCCTTTATCAAACTCGGCCTGAACATCTAGCAGGCCCTGAGGAGCTGGTCCCAATCCCATATCCTCCCACTCTTGACCTAAAATGTTACACATAGTATCAAAAACATATCTCTGCGTTGGTGCCTCCCACTGCTGAAAGGTGACCCTAATGTCTTGCACATTATACTGGGGGCCATTCGTGATCCACCTTCGAGCAAGAAGATCTAACACTTCCCGTTCATTTGGACCTGGGAGCTGACTACGAGTTTGTCTATGAGGAGGAACAGGGGTCATTTGAAGTGTCCCAAAGAGAGGGGACCGAAGACCGGAAACGGTATCAACCATTCGCCTCCGAACGGAGGAAGAATTCGTCATTAGGACAGGAGACAGGATATTAGGCGGGGCAGAAGAGGGAGTAATAGGTACAAAGGGAGACGAAGGTGAGGGAGAGCTCGGTAATACTGTAAGAGGCTGTGATGGGGTGCAGGAACCGATTGAGGAGCGACAGGTGGAACAACAGGTGGAACAGGAGGAACAGGTGCAAATAATAAAGGTGCATTCGCTCCCGGGGCAGGCGGCAGTGCAAAAGGTACATTAGCCCCCTGCGCATAGGGCGGAGGTAATCTCAACAGATGGGGCATTAAAGGATCCTTCTCAGGGTCCACATTTTTCTCTGTAGGGGAAGTTGGCAACACTGGATAACATTTATCTACCGCCATACGATGTTGCCTATCTAAAACCTCAATCGCATGATCGGTCTCGTTATTTTTAAACTGCTGGGCAGCTTGTATAATAGACATATTCCTCCTATCTCTTTTAGCTTGTTTTATTTCTTTCTGTTTGGCCTCCTTACGCCATAAGCGAAAAGAGTCAAACATAGCCGACCGGGCTTTTCGTTTAAACAAAGTGTCCTCCAAATTATCTAAGATATTGGGCCCGATTCACAGAACTAACTTAAGACAAAATCCTAAATTTACTACCATTTTCGTATTCACAGAATGCACTTACTCATTTTGGTATTCACAGAAGACACTTACTCACTTGGGTATTCACAGAAGTTAGGAGTCCTAACTTTAGGACTCCTAAATGCCTTCTGTGAATACCGAAAGTCTTAAAATTAGGATTTTTCTCAGTTTAGGAGTCCTAAAGTTAGGAGTCCTACCTGTGCTACTACTAAACTGAGAAAAATCCTAATTTTAAGGCTTTCTGTATGCACAGAAGGCATTTAGGAGTCCTAAAGTTAGGAGTCCTAACTTTACTACTACTAAATTGAGAAAAATCCTTATTTTAAGACTTTCGGTATTCACAGAAGGCATTTAGGAGTCCTAAAGTTAGGAGTCCTAACTGTACTACTACTAAACTGAGAAAAATCCTAATTTTAAGGCTTTCGGTATTCACAGAAGGCATTTAGGAGTCCTAAAGTTAGGACTCCTAACTTCTGTGAATACTGAAATGAGTAAGTGCCTTCTGTGAATACCAAAATGAGTAAGTGCCTTCTGTGAATACCAAAATGGTAGTAAGTTTAGGATTTTGTCTTAAGTTAGTTCTGTGAATTGGGCCCATAGAGTTCAAAAGTGCCATTCTGCGGCCACCGTAAAACACCATCTTTCCTAGTATAGCGAACCCACGCCTCATTAAAGGCTATGGGGCCAATACCATGTTTAGAATATACTTCATAAGTGGGAGTCCCGGCCGGAGGAATTGGACAAGAGTCCTCCAGTCGGGAATCCTTATCGCAACAACAACAAAACCATCTTCCAAACTTACTGAAACCAGGCATCGCTATCACACTAGTTTCTTTACAAACTTCAAGGGGTTAATTAGTCACTTTATAGTACTAAAACTGCACTCACCCCTCGGTTTCGGCTTTTGCAAAAGTCGAACAAAGACGAAACAAAGACAAAGGAGTGGCCACTATACTTAACCAGATGTTGTCTTACGCCAACAGAGGTCCGTCGAATGTCTCGCAATACTAATCACCAAGGGAGCCAAAGCGTGGCGGCAGTCAGGGCAGCAGGTCTTCTTAGCCGTTGGAAAGGAGAAGCCACACTGTAAAAACCTTTAGTCCACTTACGACATGCAGGGGTCGATCATGTGGTGCCCGTCCTCTGGAATTTCCTTGCGGGGCTCCTCACGATCCTCGGGCTGGACCCACGATCTCTGAAGCCACCTCACAGAGGGCACCATTTGAAGAACCAGGCTGAATTAGGCCTGGCGGCGCAGGGTTCGCCTGAAATCTTCTGAGTTCGCCTTCCAATTGTACAGAGACACGGAACACTCTGTTGGCATATGAACTTCAATTTATTAGCTGGAGCTAGGTACAGTTGTCCTCGAAGTACATCAGTGGTAGGTTCTCAAGAGACTGCCACTTCAATCCGTGGCTCACAGTCTTTTATAGCGCTTGAATCCCCTAAAACAACAACCCCCTCAATGTGCAATAAAAACAAACAAATCATCCACTAACAAACATTCCTTGTACAAGATACAGGATAATAGGTAATAGAAATTCCTTCCCTAGGGTCGTGTTCCCTACCTGACCCTATAGGCCAGGTGGCAAGAGCATTCCTAAGTTAAATTAATTTACAACAGGACGTGTTTGCGTGTTGCAGGTGGTGATTCGTAAAACAATTGGAGAGGCAGAGAAGGATCACCAAGGGTCAATAGATGGTTATCACGGGAATTAGTTGCTTCGAGCCGGGTCTCAGAATGTACTTTGCTCAGAGAGACAGGAAAAGGTTGTTTAACCCCTTCGCTGCTGCGGACATTCCGCTGCAGCGCTGGGGGGGGCAGGGGGGCAGCGCGGCGGGCCTGTGCTCATGACGGAGCCGCTCCGTCATGAGCCACAGTTGAGCTGTGCTCATGACGGAACGGTTCCGTCATGACTCCGCCCATTTGCGTTGTCGCCCCGCACAGGCGGGGAAACAGCGCCGCGCAGGCGGAGCGGCCGCCGGCAGGATTGTCATGACGGAACCGTTCCGTCATGAGCACACGACAACCGTGGCTCATGACGGAACGGTTCCGTCATGAGCAGGGAAGGGGTTAACATGTTACAGTACAGAGTATGAAAGAAACGCTACGAAGGTCGTCGGTGCCTGAGTGACGGCAACATTACAATGGTGACAATACACAAGATGGAGCAGTAATTAAATTTCCTCAGCCCGAACAAAACACCACCCCCATCACGACCCCCCACACTGCCCAAACACCACTGTACAGTCCTAAACCCTGAAACACCACCCCAAGGACGACCCCGAACACAACAGCACTGCCCTAAACCCTAAAACACCACCCCCAGCACGACCCCCTACACTGCCTAAACACCACTGCACTAAACCCTGAAACACCACCCGCAGCACAACCCCTACACTGCCCGAACACCACTGAACTGCCCTAAAGCCTGAAACACCACCCACAGCACAACCCCCTACACTGCCCGAACACCACTGCACTGCCCTAAACCTTGAAACACCATCCCGGCATGACCACCACACTTCCCTAACACCATTGCACTGCCCTAAACCCTGAAACACCACCCCCCACATGACCCCCTACACTGCCCGAACACCACTGAACTGTACTAAACCCGGAAACACCACCCCCTCATGACCCCTACACTGCCCGAACACCACTGCACTGCCCTAAACCCTGAAACAGCACCACCGCATGACCCCTTACACTTCCCGAACCCCACTGCACTGTACTAAACCCTAAACACCACCCCCTCATGACCCCTACACTGCCCGAACACCACTGCACTGCACTGCCCTAAACCCTGAAAAAGCACCCCTGCACGACCGCATACACTGGCCGAACACCACTGCACTGCCCTAAACCCTGAAACACCACCCCCACATGAAAATCCTACACTGCCCGAACACCACTGCACTGCCCTAAACCCTCAAACACCAACCCCTGCACGACCCTCTACACTGCCCGAACAACACTGCACTGCCCTAAACCCTGAAAAACCACCCCAGCAAGACCCCCTACACTCCCAGAACAATGCACTGCCCTCAACCCTGAAGCACCACCCCCTACAAGACCCCCTACAGTGCCCGAACACCACTGCCCTAAACCCTGAAACACCCCCCAGCAAGACCCCCTACACTGCCTGACCACCACAGCACTGCCCTAAACCCTGAAACACCACCCCCAGCAAGACCCCCTACACTGCCCTAAATCTTAAAACACAACCCCCAGCACAACCCCTAAACTGCCCGAATACCACTGTACTAAACGTAAAATACCACCCCCAGCACGACCCCCTACACTGCCCAAACACCACTGCCCTAAACCCTAAAATACCACCCCCAGCACGACCCCCTACACTGCCCGAACACCACTGCACTGCCCTAAACCCTAAAACACTACCCCAGCATGACCCCCTACACTGCCCGAACACCACTGCACTTCCCTAAACCCTAAAACACTACCCTCAGCACAACCCCCTACACTGCCCGCACATCACTGCACTGCCCTAAACCCTAAAACACTACCCCCAACACAAACCCCTACACTACCCAAAGACCACTGTACTACCCTATACCCTAAAACACTACCCTCAGCACGACGCCCTACACTACCCAAAGACCACTGCACTACCCTCAACCCTAAAACACTACCCCCCACACGACCCCCTATACTACCCAAACACCACTGCACTACCCTCAACCCTAAAACACTACCCTTCAGCATGACCTACTACACAACCCAAACACCACTGCACTACCCTAAACCATAAAACACTACCCTCCACACAACCCCCAGCACTACCCAAAGACCACTGCACTACCCTAAACCCTAACACACTACCCCCAGCATGACCCCCTACACTGCACAAACTCCACTGCACTACCCTAAACCCTAAAACACTACCCCCTACACTACACAAACATCACTTCACTACCCTAAACCCTAAAACACTCCCCACAGCATGACCCCTACACTACACAAACACCACTGCACTACCCTAAACCCTAAATCTACCCCCAGCATGACCCCCTACACTACCCAAACACCACTGCACTACCCTAAACCCTAAATCTATCCCTGCATGACCCCCTACACTACCCAAACACCACTGCACTACCCTAAACCCTCAATCTACCCTCAGCACGACCCCCTTACACTACCCATACACCACTGCACTAACCTAAACCCTAAAACACTACACCCAGCACGACCCCCTACACTACACAAACACCACTGCACTACCCTAAACCCTAACACACTACACCAGAACGACCCCTTACTCTACCCAAACACCACTGCACTGCCCTAAACCCTAAAACACTACCCCCAGCACGACCCCCTACAATACCCAAACACCACCGCACTACCCTAAACCTTGAAAACGTAACCACCACCACATGCCCAATCCCCCTTACATCTCACTCCTTGTGGTTCCTCTCTCCTCGTGGTTCCTGCTTCATGTCGTATCTGAGGGGTGGTGCATATTGCTGTGAGGAAATGGAACAGTCTCTGTTTCCTTACAACGACGTGGATCGTCTGCATTTTTTTAGAATGCATGGTCATTTACCATACATACCTTTACAACAAAATTCGTTGTAAAGGCATGCGTGGTAAATGACCATGCATTCTAAAAAAATTCGTAGTAATGACTTCATGATGTACCACACATGTGTGGTAATGCATGCATTTTAATGGTATCGCAAAATAAAAAAGTTGTTGTAATGGCGGTTTACCGATCGAAACTGGCCCCTGTTCTTCAGTGAGTCGTTTATTTGATAAATTCGGAAGCAATGTGTTTTTTTTTACCGAAAAGTGCATTCCCGGCTGTTGTATTGTGAAAGTGTCCACGTGACCTGGTTTCACTTCCGATGAGAGAGTGGAAGGGTCTGTTTGAAGCAGCATTCATCGCAGGTCCTCTTGAAGACCGTTGTAGCACTAATTCTACATTTTGGAACTAGGGCATTTTAACCTTGTTGTTCTTGACAGATATAAAGAGAAGATCCTGTGTTATTCAGTGCCCTTGTTACCTTTTTTGTGGGGAGTGGTGCTTGTCACTTCACTGCCCCGCCGGTGCACACGACTGGGCTCCCCACCTCGTGTGCCATCTGCAGGGCCTCTGCCTTCGGATCACTGGTTTCGGTTTCTGGACTGGCAACATAAACAGTTGCTGCCAAAGGACTAGCCTGAACACTTAGGTGAATATCCCCTGCACCAGCATTCCGCAGAAATTCTTTCCTAGCTCTCACACTTCGACAACGATGTCATAATAGCACGGCTCCACTCCCGCCACCGTATGACCATAAGAGGACCGCGTCGACGTGCTGATGTCAGTTCCACCCATTTTTTCCATGCAACCGAGATAAACAGGTGGACCGACACATTTTCACATGTATACATAGTATACTAAATATATATATACAAATGCATAACCAATAAATGCATAAAGAAATAGCAACAGATCAAGCATTTCTCACTATTAAAACATAAGCATGATTAAGACATATTAAAAACATTCATGCCAAACAGTAAAAGCATCTTTTTGGTAGAAACAGGTGGACAACGGGGAGGTGAGTGGGACATTGAGGAATCCACAGGCAGATACTCTATCCACCAGAAAAAGCGATACTGAAGGTAAGTAACTTGCTCTTCTGATGGATACTTCTGCCTGTGGGTTCCTCACCTTTTGAATAGAATCCTCAAGCCGTACCTCACCCAGAGGAGGGTGTCCACCTGACTAGACCAAAAAATCTTGCAAAACAGATCGAGCAAAATGGCCATCCCTCCTAACCTCCGAATCCAATAATAATCGAATAATTTTTAGTCGAAATTATATTGAAAATAATACTTTAAAAATACTTTTATTAATAAACACTTAAAGGAAAACTTTTATTTATAATTAATTTAATGATATTGTATACTTTACAAATTACGCCTAAGTCGCGACGACAGCGTGACTTTTCAAAATGGCTACTGGAATGCGCGCAGCTATCGTGTAGGGTGCGCGAAGGGTGTGCGGCTTCTGTATAATATATAAAAAAAAGAAGGAATATAGTTTTCCTAACTAAAAATTATTCTAGATTTATTTAAATATATATATATATATATATATATATATATATATATATATATATATATATATATATAGAGAGAGAGAGATATACGTATATATATATATATATATATAAATATATATAATCTACTGGCGGTCGCCAATAGATAGTTATAGTTAGGACCGAGTTCCCATAGGAAATCTGAACATTCTATTTTGAATAACTTTGGCGCCGGTTGACTTATCTTCGTGAAATTTTCAAAACTAATGGGGCGCTCCGCTCAGCTCCTACCCTGAAAGTCTCGGGGTGATTCGTCAAGCGGGGGCTGAGAAAAAAGGGGGTCCCAAAACGCGTTTTCCCCATGCATTTTCCCATAGGACCTTTAGTCGAAGGTACAGCCCGAACGGCTGAACAGAATTACTTGAAATTTGGCAAAGAGGTAGTCCTTAGGTCAGGCATGTGCCTTTTGCATATATGGTGTCAATCTGTTCAGTAGTTCCTGAGAAAATTGCAGTTAAAAGTACATAAATATCTATATGCGCGCACCGTGCGCGCATGGTGCTCGCACGGTGCGCGCACCAAATGTCCGCGAGCGTAATTCTGATTGGTGGTTAGATGTCAGTCAACATTCCAATCGGTCGAAATCAGGAAGTGTCGGACGCCTTTTTGTGTGTGACAGTGAAAAACAAAGGTGGAGAACGTGAAAAGGGGGCAGGGTAGAGAGTTCCTGACGCCCTAGCCTTTGTCAGGGGGTCCCTGAAGGACCCCGAAGGCTGAAAAAAACATTTTATTTTTTCTCAAAAAATCGCGGGGTGCGCGCACCGTGCGCGCACCCCCCAGCCGCCATTTTGAGTTTTAGAGGCAGAAGAGAGCTAAAAACACAAGTGGAAAACGTGAAAAGGGGGCAGGGTAGAGAGTCCCTGACCCCCTAGGCCTTCTCAGGGGGACCATGATAGACCCCTAAGGTCCCAAAAAAAAAAAAAAAATTATAAATATTGCGCGGTGTGGGCACGGCGCCCGGTGCGTGCACGGTGCGCGCACGGTGAAAAACCCTTTAAAAAAATATATATATGTGTTAAACTAAGTTTATAGAAGATATTAACTATGCTGTTCAACTTTATCCAAATTAAAAAAAAAAAGAGCTGAGCCATTCCATATTACAGGATACAGTCAATCTATAACTATATACATAGGTAGTTTATTGTAAAATAAATATATAAAAAATATAATAATACATACATAAATTAGCATTTAAAAAACCTTACAAATTCACTAAAAAAAACATAGGTTTCACACACGTTATAGTTAGAAATTAGCATTTAAAAAACCTTGCAAATTCACTAAAAAAACCATAGGTTTCACACACGTTATAGTTAGGAATTAGCATTTAAAAAACCTTGAAAATTCACTGAAAAAACCATAGGTTTCAGACACGTTATAGTTAGGAATTAGCATTTAAAAAACCTTGCAAATTCACTGAAAAACCCATAGGTTTCACACACGTTATAGTTAGGAATTAGCATTTAAAAAACCTTGCAAATTCACTGAAAAAACCATAGGTTTCACGCATGTTATAGTTAGCTGGACATTTCACTCATACAAAACCATTGAAATTCCCCTGTTATAGTTAATTCAGCTAACTATAACTCGCGCGACCGCAATCCACTGCTGATGATGTCACATATTACATCACTCATGACATGGTCAGTGACATCACTCATGACATCACTGATGACATCTCAAATGACATCACTGATGACATCTTTGATGACATCATCCAGTGAATATGTGTCTTTCTGAAAAATAAATATTTTTATCTAAAGGTTAATGGAAGAATAAATGGATAAATATCTGTATCAGTGTCTCACTTTGTGTATAAGTGGCTTCATGGGTTGGTGAGTAGCTACATGAGTGTGTATAAGGGATATTAGTTCGTTTTTAGAGTATCAGTATGAGTGTCTGTATGGTCAGTAATGTCATGAGTGATGTCACTGACCATGTCATGAGTGATGTAATATGTGACGTCATCAGCAGTGGATTGCGGTCGCGCGAGTTATAGTTAGCTGAACTAACTATAACGGGGGAATTTCAATGGTTTTGTACGAGTGAAATGTCCAGCTAACTATAACATGTGTGAAACCTATGTTTTTTCAGTGAATATATATATATATATATATATATATATATATATATATATATATATATATATATATAAATGATCCTGAAGCTCTGCACTTCCAGACACCTGGCGAACAGACACAGCGATATGAGGCCAGATGATATTTATTGGAAAAACCTCGAACCTGACACGTTTCGAGTATCTGATACCCTTGCTCACAAGTCAAGTAAGTAACTTCATTCGCCATTTTTAAATACATTGCTGTGTTAAAGTGCTATCACCACATGATTGAAAAACATAGAAAAAACACTGGCAGTCTTATTCAAAGGCACTAGCGAGTCTGTTTTCCAAACATTACGAGTTCCAGCCATCAATGGGTCCCCAATGAATACATGAGACATAATATTGCTGTATAAATGCGCAAAACATGATATAATAATATTGCAATTGAATTCAAGGTGATCATTCTTCATTGTAAATAAATAAATCATTAGAATTCTTAAAATACCTTAGCCATAACAAAAGTTTCAAATTCACATTCTAAACGTGAGAAACTACATATGAAATTCATGTGACATATATTTGATATGTTAATAGAAACATGAAAACTGTAGTGATAGTAAAAACTATGGCTGTGCAAATCGCAATAATTGTTTGTAAACAATATATATTTGATACTCATGTCACTATCTTTCACAATACTAGTCTGTTTTCAACTTCCTGTTTAAATGCTGGGATGTACCCTTTCTAATTTTAAGGCTGAGATGTGCAAAAACGCAAAAGAAAGTGCCAAGATATTTATAAAGTGCAAAAAGAGCCAAATGGACCCTCATAAAGTGCTAGTGCTAATACTATCTTATAAAAATGTACAACAACTAAAACCACTGGGTAAAATGGTAATAACCCTACTTAACAAAGTTAAAAACAGGGCTAAAACCTTAAAAACCGGCGGCATTTTGAATCAATCCTAATTTAAGAGATCATAAACAACAATAATATACATACATAAGTCCAGTACTACAAAGAATATTTTACAAAAAATGGTACAGATCCTCCGTGTTATTCAGGCCATTAGGTGTTTTACTGTCCAGCTCTAAAATCATTCTTGATTCTAGCTTTCTCAACATCTTCTCCCTATTGCCTCCTCTCCGGGGTTTGGGAATAGCTGCCACAACAAAATACTGCAAACAACTGAGATCATTATTGTGCATTAGTTTAAAATGCCGGGCCACCGGGTATGTAGAATCGTTGTTGACAATAGCCCACAAATGCTGCAGTATTCTGACGTGCACCTGCAGCTTGGTGCTGCCCACATATCTGAGGCCACAGTTGCACGTCAGAACATAAACTGCAAACTCAGTTTTGCAAATTAAAACTACCCTTAATCAGAACCAAGTCTGCACTAAAAGGAGTCGATTAGGAGGTAGTATTAATGCCGAACATGCATACTCTGCAGGAGGAACACTTAGTGAACCCCTGCTTCGGCTGTAGCCATTTTTTTGAAGCTGCGAGTTCGGGAAAAGTCTTCACAATCTGTGTTGTCATGGAAGGACCCTTCCTATATGTGATCATGGGTTGAGATGGTAGAATCGGAGCCAAAACTCCATCTGTCATAATAATGGGCCAGTTACACCTAATGATGGACATGATTCTTCTCTCCTGTTTACTGAAGGCAGTAATTAATCTTGGAGCACTCATAGTGGTTTCAATATTTTTCGCGTGGTTTACTTTAGATAATAGTGTGTCCCTCGGTTTCATATCGTCTTTGCTAACTGCCTCAGCAAGAGAGGACTCACTATAGCTCTTAGCTCTATATCTTTCTAGGGCGTCATGTTTGTATATAGTGAAATCCTCATCTGTGCTACAGATTCGCTTAAGGCGTATTAGTTCTCCAAACGGGATGCTTTTTATTGTGTGCTGAGGATGCGCACTGCTGGCATGTAGAGTTGTATTGCCAGCTGAGGCCTTCCTATGAAGAGTTGTCGCTATGCTCCCATTTTTAATGTATATTTTTCCATCTAAAAATTCCACCTGTTGCTTGCTGATCTGTGAAGTGAATTTTAAATTGGCAGTTTTGATGTTGATTTTATCGATAAAATCCATAGCACTCTTCTTATTTCCCCTCCAAACAATAAAAAAAAACAGCGTCAATGTAGCGCCACCATTGCACTACATGGTTACAGTAATCAGAATGAAATGTGCGCCTCAGGACCTGTTCCTCCCCACAGCCAACATGCAAGCATGCATAGCTGGGGGAGAAACAGGCCCCCATCGCCATGCCCCTCTTTTGCAGGTACACTTCGTCACCAAACAGAAAGTAGTTGTTAAAAAGACACCATGTTGTTAAATCTAAGAGCATCCTATTATGGATATAAAAGTCCGATGGACTATTATCCAGAAAATGTGTTAAGGCATTCAGGCCTGTTTCGTGCTCAATGCTCGTATAAAGGGATTCGATGTCTAACGTGATAAACAGCAAATCCTCTGCCCATTGTATATCCGTTAGTTTATTCAATAGATCCCCGGTGTCCTTTATAAAAGTAGGTAGTTGTTTTACCAAGTCTTGTAGAAAATAGTCCACATATTGCGTTACATTTCTCCCTACGCTTTCAATGGCTGCAATAATTGGTCTGCCAGGGACTGGGGTAGCATTTTTGTGGACTTTAGGAATTAAGTGCAGCCTGGGCAGTATTGGATGTTCAACATGTAGGAAATTATATTCCTCTGACGATATACATCCATCTCTCTTCCATTGTAACAGTTTTGCTTTTAAATTATTTTTGGCTGTATTGTATTTTTTCATATATGCTTTTTCATAGCAAGACTGGTCCTCGAGATGCCTTCGAGCTTCTACTTTATAATCTTTTTGAGGCCAGATAAAAATGTTGCCCCCTTTGTCCGATTTGGTAATTACTATTTCATGATTATCCCCAAGTTTTTTCATAAGCTTAGAGTACTGCAATTCCTGATCACTTTTTTGGCATCTTCTATATTTGATTTGGTGGTACAATTTTTTTATCTCCTCAGTGACAACCTCGTGGAAAATATCGATGGCATCCTCCGGCATCATCGGAATAAAGTGTGACTTGGGCTTGAAGGGACTGATGCCCGCTCCACATTGTTTGATTTGGGCTATAGCAAGTCTTTCCTGTGTTGGCAACATATCTGTGCTGTTGGATACTACAGTAGGTCTTTCTTCAATCAAATTGTGCAGAGTTAAAAGTGCAGGAACATCTCTAGCTTGGAGTTCTGAACTGGCATTGCTGGTATTGTCATCAGTTTGTGTTCCTTTCAAACCTTCCTTGATGGAAAAGAACTTTTTCAATTTTAACTTGCGGATAAAGCAAAAAATGTCAACTCTGGTGCAAGTATAATTAAAATCACTGATAGGACAGAATGAGAGCCCTAAAGCTAGTAGCTGTTTTTCAGCCTCTGTGAGAGTGATGTTGGATAGGTTGACAATAGTATTATCATCCATGTTTATTTTCCATGCCAGTACATTTTTTTTGGTGCTTTCGCATTTCCTCCTTTTGCGCCTCTGCCTTCTTCTTGTATTTTTTCTCCTTCTTCTTTCTTTTTCGGTTGTCTCGGTCTTAGGGTCTGGCGGAGGCGGTATATACAAATAAATAAAAAAACATAGGATTGAGGTACATTAGACATACACATTTTCATTTAAAAAACCTTTGAAATTCACTGGAAAAACCATAGGTTTCAGGCACGTTATAGTTAGAAATTAGCATTTAAAAAACCATAGAAATGCACTGAAAAAAACAGGTTTCAGGAACGTTATAGTTAGTTGGACATTTCACTCGTACAAAACCATGGAAATTCCGGCGTTATAATTAGTTCAGCAAAAATATAACTCACACCCCCGCAATGCACTGCTGATGACGTCACATATTACATCATTCATGACATGCTCAGTGACATCACTGATGACATCACTGATGACATCTCAAATGACATCACTGATGACATCACTGATGACATTATCCACATGAAAATCTGATGCACCTCCTCACACCTCAATATAACCTTTGATACACCCACTCTAAAATACAGACTATCATTTTAAAAAAAATAGACACATCAATACCAGTTACTAAATACGCACTGACTGATTCCTAGGTCTACACACACACCCACTCATTCACCCATACAGTCACTCATACATGCAGTCACTCATCAATACAACACTATCATAAGCACTCATACACCTATACAGACACTCACACACTACCACATATCCAAAGTTACTCACACACTTAGTGAGTCATGCAAAGAATCAATCATACTTCCGTTTACTCACCTATACAGTTATACCAACACCACCTCACTTATTCATACAGATACTAACACATAATTGTTCTCTTATAAAATCACTGATACAAATACACACTCATCCATGCAGCCACTCTCACAATTACTGACTGTCACATATAGTTATTTAGATACACCATCACTCACATATACTGCCTTTTACATATGCAGTTACTTGCACATGTACCACTGAGACATCCATTCACTCTCCAACACACCCATACATACACTCACCCACCCATACAGCCCTTCACAGATGCAGTCTTGAACCCATACACCCAGTGAATCACCCACTCATAGATCTATGCACGGAGCCCAGCGCGCACCCTGCCTTGCACGAGCTGTATTCTAATTGGCTGTCAAAACTCCAGATCAGGAAGTGTTGGCAGCCATCTTGTGCCTCGATAGAACCGAGCAGTACAAAAGGGGGTGGTGATGGACGGAGCATCAGAACCAATCAAACACTCACACCCAGTCAACAGATCTGGGTTTGATCCATTACCGTTCTTTAGCCCACTCTGCCACCCCAGTTCATATGCAAATCAGTCTGACCCTGTGCCTCATGGGAACAGTCCAGCCCGAACTGCCAAGCCATGTCTTCCCTGGACCGGAAACAAGCTTCCTAGGACCGGTTTCTGGTATTGCAGCCGTCTTCAGCCAGACTTGCTTGAATCCAGTGGCAAAGTAAGCAAGGGACTCACGTCTGAGCATACCCTGCCAACTTATGGCGAACAAAGCAGTACAAAAGAGGGTGGTGATGGACGGCGCATCAGAACCAATCAAACACTCACACCCAGTCAACAGATCTGGGTTTGATCCATCACCGTTCTTTAGCCCACTCTGCCACCCCAGTTCAGACATGGCCATATGCAAATCAGTCTGACCCTGTGCCTCATGGGAACAGTCCAGCCCGAACTGCCAAGCCATGTCTTCCCTGGACCGGAAACAAGCTTCCTAGGACCGGTTTCTGGCATTTTAGCGGCCTTCAGCCAGGCTTGCTTGAATCCAGTGGCAAAGTGAGCAAGGGACTCACGTCTGAGCATACCCTGCCAACTTATGGCGAACAAAGCAGTACAAAAGGGGGTGGTGATGGACGGAGCATCAGAACCAATCAAACACTCACACCCAGTCAACAGATCTGGGTTTGATCCATCACCGTTCTTTAGCCCACTCTGCCACCCCAGTTCAGACATGGCCATATGAAATCAGTCTGACCCTGTGCCTCATGGGAACAGTCCAGCCCAAACTGCCAAGCCATGTCTTCCCTGGACCGGAAACAAGCTCCCTAGGACCGGTTTCTGGCATTTCAGCCGCCTTCAGCCAGGCTTGCTTGAATCCAGTGGCAAAGTGAGCAAGGGACTCACGTCTGAGCATACCCTGCCAACTTATGGTGAACAAAGCAGTACAAAAGGGGGTGGTGATTGACGGAGCATCAGAACCAATCAAACACTCACACCCAGTCAACAGATCTGGGTTTGAACCGTTCTTTAGCCCACTCTGCCACCCTAGTTATAGAACCGAGGCACAAGAAACCTAAAAAACAAACGCAAAAAACGCGACAAGGGGGCAGGGTAGAAACACCCTGACCCCCTAGGCCTGCTCAGGGGTCCCACAAGGACCCCCGGTGCCAAAAAAATAAAAAATAAAAATTTAAAAATCGGCAAGATTCGCGCACCCAGCGCGAATTTCGGCCAAAAAAAATAAAAATATTCTGAATATTCTAATTTGCCCCGGGGCCAAATCGCGGGGGCATAATTAAAAAAAAAGTGTGGGGGGTCCCAATCCCCCCCACACTGCCCTGGTGACCGCCAACCCCCGGGACTCCAAGATTGTATATGCGGGAGGGCTCACGGCCCCCCGCAGCCCCGGGGACTGCTACTCCCCGGGGCTTCGTTACCATAGGTGGGGGGGCTCGCAGACCCTCGTGCCCCGGGGACAGCCATCCCCCGGGGCTTAAAATTATTTGATGCGGGGGGGCTCTCAGGCCACCCCAGCCCCAGGGACCGCCACCCCCGGGGCAACTAGTACATGTTGGAGGGGGGGCCATGCGGCCCCCCTCCTGGAGCCTTGTATTGGCCCTGAGGACCGCCACCCTCCAGGGCCGGCTCCTGCAGTGTCCCGGGGTGCGCACCCCCGGGACACTGCTGTTTGCAGCAGCTCCCACCCTACCATTGCAAACTGCTTTGCTTCATTGAAGCGAGAGCAGAGAAAACTGCTCTCGCTTCAATGAAGCAAAGCAGATTGCTTTTCCACATGGGGAGCAGCATGTTAGATGCTCCCCATGTGGAAAAGCAATGCCGGCTCCCGCAGGAGGTGGGGAGCCGGCTGGGACCGTGGGGGAATTGGGGACCCCCCCACGGTCTCCAACGAGAGGCCAGGCCCCGGGGGATGGGATCCCAGGGGCCAGAAGTGGCCCGGGAGGGGGAGCCATACGGCCCCCTCCCCATTAAATAAAAAAATAAAAAAATAAAAATAAAATAAAAAAAATGGCCGGCCCCGGGGGATGGGGCCCCCGGGGCCTTAAAGTGGCCAGAGGAGAGGGGCTACGCAGCCCCCTCCATAATTTTTTTTTAAAAAGGCTCATGCCCCGGGGATGGAGTCCCCGGGGCAATATATGGCCTTGGGAGCCCTTCCAGATTTTTTTTTTTCAAATATAAAAATTGGGGTTAGGCCCTGGGGGATGGGGTCCTTAGGGCCACAAAATAGAAAAAGAAGGGGGGCTACACATCCCCCCTTCTAAAAAACAGAAGGAATAAAAAAACGGGGTTGGACCGGAGGCCACGTCCCCTGCTTACACCACTCTGCAAACGAGCCCCCTGGCGCGTTTGCAGAGGGGGAACTAATTCCCCTTGAATACTGGGGGACCCTGTGGGCCAAATAGCCCACCAGGAACCTCCAGTATGTGCCAGGGGGCTGCGTTGCAGAGAGGTGTAATGAGGACACGCCCCTTTTTACACCTCTCTGCAATGCAGCTCCGTGGCACTTACTGGAGGTACCTGGTGGCCTAGTTGGCCACTAGGGGACCTCAGGATTCAAGGGAACTTAATCCCCCAAATTAAAACGCGCCACGTTTGCACAGTGGTGAAGATAGGGGGCACGGCCTGAGGTGATACTGTGCAAACAAGCCCTGTGGCACGTTTTATGTTGGGCAATTCATTCCTCTTCAATCGAGAGGTCCCCTAGGGGCCAACTAGCCCACCAGGTACCTCCAGTATGCGCCACAGAGCTGCGTTGCAGAGTGTTGTAAAAAGTGGCATGGCCTCTGAACACCCCCTGCAACGCAGCTCCCTGGCACATACTGGAGGTACCTGGTGGGTAATTTGGCCGCCAGGGGACCTCAGGATTCAAGGGGACTTAATCCCCCAACTTAAAACACGCCACGGGGCGCGTTTGCACAGTGGTGAAGGTAGGGGGCTGGGCCTGAGGTGATATGTGTGCAAACACGCCCTGTGGCGCGTTTTAAGTTGGGGATTTAATTCCTCTTCAATCCAGAGGTCCCCTAGGGGCCAACTAGCCCACCAGGTACCTCCAGGAAGCGCCATGGAGCTGCGTTGCAGAGTGTTGTAAAAAGGGGAATGGCCTCTGTACACCTCTCTGCAACGCAGCTCCCTGACGCATACTGGAGGTACCTGGTGGGCTAATTGGCCCCCAGGGGACCGCAGGATTGAAGAGAAATGTATTCCCCAACTTAAAACACGCCACAGGGCGTGTTTGCACACGTCACCTCAGGCCCGCCCCTTCCTTTACCATTGTACAAATATTCCTCTAAAATCAGCCGAACTACGAATTCCGATTTACTCACCTGTTATCAGGAGAGAACCCAGGGCTGCATCTTTTAGACCAGCACTGACCCTGAAAAGTAATTCTAAGCGTACTTACCAGTAACTTGTATTTCCATCCATAGGAATCCATTGTGTGGTTTTCAGCAGAAAAGTTTCTAAGTGTCCATTTTTGAAACGTAGAAATATTCCTCTAAGATCAGCCGAACTACAAATTCCGATTTACTCACCTGTTCTCAGGAGAGAACCAAAGCCTGCATCTTTTAGCCCAGCACTGACCCAGAAAAGTAATTCTAAGCGTACTTACCAGTAACTTGTATTTCTTTCCATAGGACTCCATTGTGTATTTTTCAGCAGAAAAGGTTCTAAGTGTCCATTTTTGAAACGTACAAATATTCCTGTAAAATCAGCTGAACTACAAATTCCGATTTACTCACCTGTTATCTGGAGAGAACCCAGTGCTGCATCTTTTAGACCAGCACTGACCCTGAAAAGTAATTCTAAGCGTACTTACCAGTAACTTGTATTTCTTTCCATAGGAATCCATTGTGTGGTTTTCAGCAGAAAAGTTTGTGTCAATTTTTGAAACGTACAAATATTCCTCTAAAATCAGGCGAACTACGAATTCTGATTTACTCACCTGTTATCTGGAGAGAACCCAGTTCTGCATCTTTTAGACCAGCACTGTCCCTGAAAAGTAATTCTAAGCGTACTTACCAGTAACTTGTATTTCTTTCCATAGGAATCCATTGTGTGGTTTTCAGCAGGAAAGTTTTAAGTGTCCATTTTTGAAACATACAAATATTCCTCTAAAATCAGCCGAACTACGAATTCCGATTTACTCACCTGTTATCTGGAGAGAACCCAGTTCTGCATCTTTTAGACCAGCACTGTCCCTGAAAAGTAATTCTAAGTGTACTTACCAGTAACTTGTATTTCTTTCCATAGGAATCCATTGTGTGGTTTTCAGCAGAAAAGTTTGTGTCCCTTTTTTAAACGTACAAATATTCCTCTAAAATCAGTCGAACTACAAATACTGATTTACTCACCTGTTATCAGGAGAGAACCCAGTGCTGCATCTTTTAGACCAGCACTGACCCTGAAAAGTAATTCTAAGCGTACTTACCAGTAACTTGTATTTCTTTCCATAGGAATCCATTGTGTGATTTTCACAAACTAAAAATATTCCTAAAAAATCGTCTGTACGACTTAAACACATTCTTTCAACTGTTTACAGGAGATTCACCTGTGCTGGATCCAGGATCCACCACTGAGTAAGAAAAAGTAACGATAACAGTACTTACCTGCTAAGTGAATTTTCTGCCATAGGATAACATTGGTGATTCTATGTGAAATTTTTTATAAGTTTCAACTTTTAAAATACAATAATAATCCTTAAAAATCACTACTGTAACCAAAACGCTTTTACTCAACTGTTTACAGGAGATGTCCAAGGACTGAATCTAGCATCCAGTCCTGTGGTTAGAAAAGTAATCCATAAAGTAACTAATTGCATTTGACTAGAAATTCACATTGAGTTCAATGGTGCTTTGTGTTTGAAATTGTGTTGCCCATTGCAACAACTGTAACTACTGTACTTAAAAGTCTATTGCCTATTTGCAAAGTATTTAAACTAAAGTAATTCATTCTGAGAAAGTATATTTTGTATTGAAATGTATAATGTAATTAAAAAAATAAAATATCTAAAAATAAACATTTTAAACAATGTAGTAAATCAGTATCAACAAAATCAGTATAACAATTAATACATTAAAAATTGTCATTTACAAAACCTTTGAAATTCACTGAAAAAACCATAGGTTTCAGGCCTGAAATAGTTAGGAATTAGCATTTAAAAAACCTTTGAAATTCACTGAAAAAAACATAGGTTTCAGGCCTGATATAGTTAGGAATTAGCATTTAAAAAACCTGCGAAATTCACTGAAAAAACCATAGGTTTCAGGCCTGATATAGTTAGGAATTCGCATTTAAAAAACCTTAGAAATTCACTGAAAAAACAATAGGTTTTAGGGGTGGTATAGTTAGCTGGACATTTCACTCGAACAAAACCATTCAAATTCCTACGATATAGTTAGTTGTACTAACTACATCTAGTGCACCCGTAATCCACTGCTGCTGATGTCACATATTACATCATTCATGACATGGTCAGTGACATCACTGATGACATCTCAAATGACATCACTGATGACATCACTGATGACATCATCCACGTGACAATCAGATACACCTCATCATACACTAGTATAACCTTTCATCACTCACTGTAAAATAGAGAGTGCCAGATTTAAAACCATTGACACACCAATAAAAGTTTCTAAACACCCACCCAGTGATTCCTAGATCTATACACACATCTAATCACTTACCTATAGATTCACTCATACATACTATCAATGATCAATAGAACACTATCAAATATACTTATTCACCTATATCGACATTACACACCAGCACACATCCTAATCACTTATGAAGTCATCCTACTCACTTATGCAAACAATGGATCAGACTTACTTTTACTTAGCTATACACTTATAAAAACACCACTTCATCTATTCATATAGACAATAGCTCATACTTAGTGTGTTTTAAAATCACTATTACAACTATACAGTTATCCATACAGTCACTCATACAATCACTGTGTCTTATGTATACTTATTTATATACAACAACTAACACATACACTGGCTTTTATTTTTCTAGTTTGTTGGACATGTACCATTGAGACATATATTTGCTCATCGCCACACCCATAAAGATATTCACTCACCCAAACAACTGTTATAACAAGTAGTTTTAACTTCATATACCTACTGAATCAACTATTCACACATCTTTGGGCAGTCACACACCCCCCACCGAACCACACACACATTCACTCTCCCATACAAATAGTCAGTTAACTAATCAATAAATGATATAGACTTTCACGTAGCTAGTAACCAACTAGTGCAGCAAAAAGGAAGACCCCAGCACTCTTCAACTAATTTATAAACAATACACATTCGTTAGAAATTAATCACATACGCAGTATGTTCCAAGTCATAGAGAGAAGAACCAATTCACATGAGGAATATCAGGAAACAAACAAATGTATGCTGTGAGTTTAGTTTAATGATTTTTAAACACAAAGCACTTCATCTAGCATATTGCATCATATATCGGACAAAACATCGGACAGAGAAGAATATCTTCTTCGTTAGTATGTATGTCCCAAATCTTGCAGTTCTTGTAAATGCTAAGGTTTGACACGTAGAGTATTCTCTCTGAAACAGCGAACGCGCGTTTCGTCACCACCGTGACTTCCTCAAGGCTGTAAGGTAATGGTAGAACAAACATTGAAGTGTCCTGAAATTAATGCCCAAGCTGCTGTAACAACCCTTTATAAACAAATTTTTTAAAATTCAAATAATATTAAGAGCACTATATGTCATTGACAAGAAGACTGATTAAAAACAAGTCCTATATACACTGTCACCCTCAATATGTGAACCAAAAAGTGAATAAGAAAGACATGCAAAGAAAAGGAGTAATGTGAGAAGCATAGAACAAACTCCAGCTTTAGAAGAAACAATCATACCACATAGTGCCACAGTCAGACTGACTGGAAAAGTGTTCATGGCTATGCCAGAAAGATTGGAAAACGGTGAGAAAAAGAGGATCTATGAGTCCGTGTCCACTTCCTGAATAAGTTAAAGAAAGACGGCTCCAATGTTAAGGAACCAAGAAAGAAAAAGAGAATTGTAAATCAAATTCTTGTATATTGTTACATCACCTTCAGTTATGATGGTTGCATAAATGTTAGCAATGGCTATAGTAGACCCGATCCCCTAGATATCTCCGAGGTCCCCAGAAAGTAACTCAATGAATCCAGATATTCACTATCTCTTAGGGTTGCAAAAATAGTAGCTGGAGAAGGAAAGAAAGCGCACCAGTCCTTGCAAGATTAGATAATTCAGTCGAGAACGCATTAATAATTATAGAGCTCAGGTCAGTGCATTCTACTGCCTATACCCATAACCGGACAGCCAGACATTCACCTTTGTTTAGCTTCAAGTATGAGGTAGAGCGTATTGTGTTGTAATGGGGCCATTTAAAACCTCCAAAATCCTGTTGAGTATAGAGATCCAGTAAACCAAACGTGGTATAGTGCGGTTTGGCAAAGACTGCATATGAGACAGATAGAAAACACAATTGTAAAATAATTTCTAGAGAATCATTTTAAAGATTGTCAGACCTAGTAGAACGTGAACACATCATATAAGTGTGACTTACGTACACATTAGAGTTTAAGAACACAGGTTCTTAGATCCAGAAGTGATAGATGTCTCTTGTCATTTGAGCCAAGTTAAAATACATCTATGAAAAACAGAGAGTATGCACATTAAATGCATACAACGAGAAACTAATTTAATTAAAAGATGAATTTCCTCATATTCAATATCAATTTTGGAATAGCAAAAATGACTAAGGGGCATATGCATCAACATTAGCATTTGCGATTCCTTATTAGCGAAAAATAAGGAATCGCTAATAAGGAATAGCAAAAGGCTATGCATGTAGGAATCGCTATTCAAATAGCGATTCCTTAACATTCCTTATTACCGAATCGGTAATACCGAATCGGTAATAAGGAATACCTACCCATTCATTCCTATGGGCTTGGAGGCCCATAGGAATGAATGTAAAGCCATTCTGTATTAGCGATTCGGTATTACCGAATCGCTAATAGCTGGAGCACTTTCAAGGGTGCCAGGGTGTCAAAAGGACACCCTGTTGCACCCCTGAAAATGATATGTGCACATATGTTGCACACACACATGCTCTAAGGGCATGTGTGTGCGCAACATGACACTTTGAAAAATGCACAAAAGTGCATTTTTCAAAGTTTTTGCAAATTACCATGCAGTTCATCTTCATGGTAATTTGCTCCCCTTATTAGCGAAATCGCTAATTTTTTAACTTTGATGCATTGCATTTAAGGAATCTCACTTTGGGATTCCTTAAATGCAATCGCTATTTAAGGAATCGGTATTTAAGGAATCCCTATTTAAAGAATCGCTATTTAAGGATTCCTTAAATACCGATTTCTGCTTTTGGGTTGATGCATTGGGATTGGGAATTTTTTACTTAATACCGGGAGCTAATAAGGAATCGGTATTTTACCGACTGGATTTTGGCTTGATGCATAAGGGTGTAAGTCTAGTAAAAGAGCACTTACGCAGTCACCAGCAAGCTACATAGGCTCTGCTATTCTTCAAATATCCCGTAAATTCTGCTAAGGAGCCTTGATAAGGTCCTAAAGTATAGGGAAAATATGTCAATTTTTTTTTTTATATATCACAGTCATTTATCTTACCTGTCCAAAGTTAGACTGATGTTAGCAAATTAGAGTCATTTGACAAATAGAGAAAATAGATATTACATCTTTGGCCAACCTTGGTGCTACGCTATCCAGTTAAAATGTTTTAAGGCAGAAGGTCTATGCTTGTGGGTATAGCTACTATTAATCGTCAACGTGGACCTCCCGTCACACACCACACTATCCACTACATTTGCCTTCAATCTTAGAAAACTATCATTAAAAGTTTGAGCCATTTTTCAAACAAAGACAGAAGAGTGATACATCTTTTGCCACTCTTGTTGCTACGCAGACCATTTAAAATGTTTAGAGCAGAATATTTCTGCTAGCGAGTGTAGCAGCTGATTGTAAGTCAACGCGGACCTCCCGCCCCACGCCACACTACCCACTACAAATACCTTCGGTCTGGGAAAGTTGTCGTCCTAGGAATCCTCCCGTCCGTAGCCGTCCTGCATCAGGTAGTCCCGCCCGAGGTCTGGTTTATAAACCAATTCAGTCCCGGAAGTGTTCCTAGCTCTGTGCACGTACATTCAAAGACGGACTAAAGTTCGTCGGTGCGGGCGCCATGTTAGAGTAGGAGAATTGGAAAGAAATGAGATTTGTTTGTTAAGGTCACCACTGACCCGATATTTTACATCATGGGATGTCCCAAGAAGTGGTGAGAAAGAGAGGTGAAGTGTTCCTTACATTGTGCCGAGCGAACAAACACTTACATTAGAAGACGGGTTATCGTTTTTTTGGTACGGGCGCCATATTGCAATAAGGGAATTTAGAGAAATTCGTTTAGTTGTTGGTGAGCCATATATTAAGGTCACCACTGACCCGATATATAAATAGAGGAAATGAAAGAGATGTGGTGCATGAGATTGATAATAGCATAAACATATACGCTTCCAATGTCACTACATAAATGAAGTTTCAAAAGATAGAAAAGCGGAAGGAGAGGGGAGTGCACAAAGATTGGGAGGGGAGTGCAAATAGACCCCCATCCGCCTTGATTTAAGAGTTCAAAGGACCAGTCTATCGTTTTTGCATCTGTACATTTTCCGAAATAGCCATTAGAAGAGTGCTGTACACAAAGAGCAGGGCAGTCATTACAATCCATTTAGTAACGGTATTGAGTAATTATGGTGGTCATCCAATACAACATGAGTCTCCCACCCACACTCATGTACTGTGATGTACTGGACGGTTACCTTGAAGTAGTCAATACTGTTACTACATGAACTATGACAACTGTTTTGTTCTCCATTGATAGCACTCCCCAAACGGCCCTACCAGAAAATTGTATAGGCCTTGGAGAAGTTACCTTGAATTAGTCAATACTGTTACTATATGAACTGTGATAATTGCTTTGTTTCTCATCTACAGTATTCCATAAATGGCCCTACCAGAAAATGTAAAGATGTTTATTAACAGAATGGCCTATTGAACTCTGAAATTAAGGTGGATGGGGGTCTGATTATGCCCCCTCTGAACTTGTTATGTGCCATGTTGTATTGGATGACCACAATAATTACTCAATACCGCTTGGGCATTAATTTCAGGACACTGAATGTTTGTTCTACCATTACCTTACAGCCTTGAGGAAGTCATGGTGGTGACGAAACGCGCGTTGGCTGTTTCAGAGAGAATACTCTACGTGTCAAACCTTAGCATTTACAAGAACTGCAAGATTTGGGACATACATACTAACGAAGAAGATATTCTTCTCTGTCCGATGTTTTGTCCGATATATGATGCAATATGCTAGATGAAGTGCTTTGTGTTTAAAAATCATTAAACTAAACTCACAGCATACATTTGTTTGTTTCCTGATATTCCTCATGAGAATTGGTTCTTCTCTCTATGACTTGGAACATACTGCGTATGTGATTAATTTCTAACGAATGTGTATTGTTTATAAATTAGTTGAAGAGTGCCGGGGTCTTCCTTTTTGCTTCTATTATGGGCCATGTGTGACCTGTTTAATCGATATCCTTGGTAGTGGGATGCCTGACCTCGATTGGCACCTTCCTTATAGAGTGTCTCACAGTTGGATATACCTATTGTATTGAACTGCCCCATTATCTGATTCAAATCGCTCATGTGATTGTGCGACTCATTATCCACCACTACCTTGTGTATGGACTAGAACCAACTAGTGCAGCAGTTTACACAACAACTGACAAAGTGATACAGATATTCACACAGTTTTGTCGCTATCCAATATATTTAGTGAGACACTATAAATTAGTCAAGTAAACAGTCAATCACACTGCTACTAAATCCTCCATCCAGATATTTATATTTATATATCCACTCATTCTTCAATGCAAATTGCTATATATATATAATACATATTTAAATAACAAACCAAACCACATTCACTGGATGATGTCATCAGTGATGTCATCAGTGATGTCATTTGAGATGTCATCAGTGATGTCACTGACCATGTCATGAATGATGTAATATGTGACATCATCAGTAGTGGATTGCGGGCATGCGAGATGGAGTTAGTACAACTAACTATATTGGAGGAAAATATATATATTACCTACTGGCGGTCGCCAGTAGGTAGTTATAGTTAGGACCCTGTTTCCATAGGAAAACCGCAACATTCTATTTGGAATAACTTTGGCACCGGTCTACGAATCATCGTGAAATTTTCAAAACTAATGGGGCGCTACGCTCCGCTCCTACCCTGAAAGTCTCGGGGGGATTCGTCAAGCGGGGGCTGAGAAAAAAGGGGGGTCCCAAAACGCGTTTTTCCCATGCATTTTTCCATAGGACCTTTAGACACAGCTACAGCCCGAACGGCTGAACAGAGTTACTTGAAATTTGGCAGAGAGGTAGTCTACAGGTCAAGGAAGTGCCTTTTGTAGGTCGGGTGTAAATCTGTTCAGTAGTTCCTGAGAATATAGCATTTAAATCAATATATATATCTGTGGCAGCTTACGGTGCGCTTACGGTGCGCTTACGGTAAGCTTACCGTACGCGTACGGTGCCGTGCGCGAGCGCGATTCTGATTGGCTGTTAGATCTTAGTAAACATTCGAATTGGTCGAAACCAGGAAGCGGCGGCTGCCATTTTCTCTCTCGCACTCTGAGGGGGGGAGGAAAAACAAAGGTTGAAAACATGTAAAGGGGCATGTTAGACAGCTCCTAACCACCTAGCCTTGATTATGGTGTCCCAAAAGAACCCCCAAGTCAAAAAATTCAATTTTACTTTTTTTTCGAAAAAACGCCGATTACGCTTACAGTACGCGTACGGTAAAAATTAATATCCACATTTTCCCTCCCCCGATTCCGAAAGGTGCCCGCAGGGCACCTTTTGTGCATGGCATATGTTATAAATTAAAAAAATGAATAGATTATCTTTCACAACGAAGCGCATAATATGTCCTCCGTGTGCGGACGGTGCGCGAAGCGCATCGTGCGTACATGGCCCATCCAGCGTAACGTGGGCACGCGGTGCGCGTAGCGCACCGAGTGCCCACCGTGCGTGCACGGCACTAACTGCGTAAAGTGGGCGCGCACGCCACGAACGGCGTAAAGTAACTTAGCATTTAAAAAAACGTACAAATTCACTGAAAAAACCATAGGTTTCACACACGTTATAGTTAGGAATTAGCATTTAAAAAACCTTGCAAATTCAGTGAAAAAACCATAGGTTTCACACACGTTATAGTTAGCTGGACATTTTACTCGTAAAAAACCATTGAAATTCCCCCGTTATAGTTAGTGCAGGCAACTATAACTCACGCGACCGCAATCCTCTGCTGATGACATATGTGTCTTTATGAAAAAAAAATATTTGTAATATATGTATAGCTAAAATTTAATGGAAGAAGACATGGGCAAATAAGTGTCTAAATACAGTATTAGCATCAGCAGAGGATTGCGGTCGCGTGAGTTATAGTTGCCTGCACTAACTATAACGGGGGAATTTCAATGGTTTTTTACGAGTAAAATGTCCAGCTAACTATAACGTGTGTGAACCCTATGGTTTTTTCACTGAATTTGCGAGGTTTTTTAAATGCTAATTCCTAACTATAACGTGTGTGAAACCTATGGTTTTTTCAGTGAATATATATATATTCAAGCTCCAAAGTTGCCCGCAGGCAAGGCCGCACTCCCCAGCAGCTTGTTACGAGCATATTTCCCGAAGCAATTTTCAGGGTAAAGTCAACACTGCGTCCTTATGTGATTACAGTTCTCGTGTCAACGATAGTAGAGCCTGACGCGTTTCTGGGCTTCCGCCCTCTTCAGAGGCTCGACATGAGATTGTTGCGGTGGACACGCCCACACCTTTTGTAATTAAACACCCTCAGATGAGCTTTGCTAGGTAAATCCTTGCAATGTCTTATGGGAAAGGTGGTTCGTGTCAGCCACATTGATTTTACTGTTGTGATGCCCTGGATGGGCCCGAAGGAACAGGTGAGACATAGATCCCCTGCTGCTGGTCCGTGGCCCCCTTTGATATGGGGTGGTGCGATCCTTTACGGCCGGGCCGCCGCACAAATATTCAAGCTCCAAAGTTGCCCGCAGGCAAGGCCGCACTCCCCAGCAGCTTGTTACGAGCATATTTCTCGAAGCAATTCTCAGGGTAAAGTCAACACTGTGTCCTTCTGTGATTACAGTTCTCGTGTTAACGATAGTAGAGCCTGACGCGTTTCTGGGCTTCCGCCCTCTTCAGAGGCTCGACATGAGATTGTTGCGGTGGACACGCCCACACCTTTTGTAATGAAACGCCCTCAGATGAGCTTTGCTAGGTAAATCCTTGCAATGTCTTATGGGAAAGGTGGTTTGTGTCAGCCACATTGATTTTACTGTTGTGATGCCCTGGATGGGCCCGAAGGAACGGGTGAGACATAGATCCCCTGCTGCTGGTCCGTGGCCCCCTTTGATATGGGGTGGTGCGATCCTTTACGGCCGGGCCGCCGCACAAATATTCAAGCTCCAAAGTTGCCCGCAGGCAAGGCCGCACTCCCCAGCAGCTTGTTACGAGCATATTTCTCGAAGCAATTTTCAGGGTAAAGTCAACACTGCGTCCTTCTGTGATTACAGTTCTCTTGTCAACGATAGTAGAGCCTGACGCGTTTCTGGGCGTCCGCCCTCTTCAGAGGCTCGACATGAGATTGTTGCGGTGGACACGCCCACACCTTTTGTAATTAAACGCCCTCAGATGAGCTTTGCTAGGTAAATCCTTGCAATGTCTTATGGGAAAGGTCGTTCGTGTCAGACACATTGATTTTACTGTTGTGATGCCCTGGATGGGCCCGAAGGAACGGGTGAGACATAGATCCCCTGCTGCTGGTCCGTGGCCCCCTTTGATATGGGGTGGTGCGATCCTTTACGGCCGGGCCGCCGCACAAATATTCAAGCTCCAAAGTTGCCCGCAGGCAAGGCCGCACTTCCCAGCAGCTTGTTACGAGCATATTTCTCGAAGCAATTTTCAGGGTAAAGTCAACACTGCGTCCTTCTGTGATTACAGTTCTCGTGTCAACGATAGTAGAGCCTGACGCGTTTCTGGTCTTCCGCCCTCTTCAGAGGCTCGACATGAGATTGTTGCGGTGGACACGCCCACACCTTTTGTAATTAAACGCCCTCAGATGAGCTTTGCTAGGTAAATCCTTGCAATGTCTTATGGGAAAGGTGGTTCGTGTCAGCCACATTGATTTTACTGTTGTGATGCCCTGGATGGGCCCGAAGGAACGGGTGAGACATAGATCCCCTGCTGCTGGTCCGTGGCCCCCTTTGATATGGGGTGGTGCGATCCTTTACGGCCGGGCCGCCGCACAAATATTCAAGCTCCAAAGTTGCCCGCAGGCAAGGCCGCACTCCCCAGCAGCTTGTTACGAGCATATTTCTCGAAGCAATTTTCAGGGTAAAGTCAACACTGCGTCCTTCTGTGATTACAGTTCTCGTGTCAACGATAGTAGAGCCTGACGCGTTTCTGGTCTTCCGCCCTCTTCAGAGGCTCGACATGAGATTGTTGCGGTGGACACGCCCACACATTTTGTAATTAAACGCCCTCAGATGAGCTTTGCTAGGTAAATCCTTGCAATGTCTTATGGGAAAGGTGGTTCGTGTCAGCCACATTGATTTTACTGTTGTGATGCCCTGGATGGGCCCGAAGGAACGGGTGAGACATAGATCCCCTGCTGCTGGTCCGTGGCCCCCTTTGATATAGGGTGGTGCGATCCTTTATGGCCGGGCCGCCGCACAAATATTCAAGCTCCAAAGTTACCCGCAGGCAAGGCCGCACTCCCCAGCAGCTTGTTACGAGCATATTTCTCGAAGCAATTTTCAGGGTAAAGTCAACACTGCGTCCTTCTGTGATTACAGTTCTCGTGTCAACGATAGTAGAGCCTGACGCGTTTCTGGGCTTCCGCCCTCTTCAGAGGCTCGACATGAGATTGTTGCGGTGGACACGTCCACACCTTTTGTAATTAAACGCCCTCAGATGAGCTTTGCTAGGTAAATCCTTGCAATGTCTTATGGGAAAGGTGGTTTGTGTCAGCCACATTGATTTTACTGTTGTGATGCCCTGGATGGGCCCGAAGGAACGGGTGAGACATAGATCCCCTGCTGCTGGTCCATGGCCCCCTTTGATATGGGGTGGTGCGATCCTTTACGGCCAGGCCGCCGCACAAATATTCAAGCTCCAAAGTTGCCCGCAGGCAAGGCCGCACTCCCCAGCAGCTTGTTCAGAGCATATTTCTCGAAGCAATTTTCAGGGTAAAGTCAACACTGCGTCCTTCTGTGATTACAGTTCTCGTGTCAACGATAGTAGAGCCTGACGCGTTTCTGGGCTTCCGCCCTCTTCAGAGGCTCGACATGAGATTGTTGCGGTGGACACGCCCACACCTTTTGTAATTAAACGCCCTCAGATGAGCTTTGCTAGGTAAATCCTTGCAATGTCTTATGGGAAAGGTGGTTCGTGTCAGCCACATTGATTTTACTGTTGTGATGCCCTGGATGGGCCCGAAGGAACGGGTGAGACATAGATCCCCTGCTGCTGGTCCGTGGCCCCCTTTGATATGGGGTGGTGCGATCCTTTACGGCCGGGCCGCCGCACAAATATTCAAGCTCCAAAGTTGCCCGCAGGCAAGGCCGCACTCCCCAGCAGCTTGTTACGAGCATATTTCTTGAAGCAATTTTCAGGGTAAAGTCAACACTGCGTCCTTCTTTGATTACAGTTCTCGTGTCAACGATAGTAGAGCCTGACGCGTTTCTGGGCTTCCGCCCTCTTCAGAGGCTCGACATGAGATTGTTGCGGTGGACACGCCCACACCTTTTGTAATGAAACGCCCTCAGATGAGCTTTGCTAGGTAAATCCTTGCAATGTCTTATGGGAAAGGTGGTTTGTGTCAGCCACATTGATTTTACTGTTGTGATGCCCTGGATGGGCCCGAAGGAACGGGTGAGACATAGATCCCCTGCTGCTGGTCCGTGGCCCCCTTTGATATGGGGTGGTGCGATCCTTTACGGCCGGGCCGCCGCACAAATATTCAAGCTCCAAAGTTGCCCGCAGGCAAGGCCGCACTCCCCAGCAGCTTGTTACGAGCATATTTCTCGAAGCAATTTTCAGGGTAAAGTCAACACTGCGTCCTTCTGTGATTACAGTTCTCGTGTCAACGATAGTAGAGCCTGACGCGTTTCTGGGCTTCCGCCCTCTTCAGAGGCTCGACATGAGATTGTTGCGGTGGACACGCCCACACCTTTTGTAATTAAACGCCCTCAGATGAGCTTTGCTAGGTAAATCCTTGCAATGTCTTATGGGAAAGGTGGTTCGTGTCAGCCACATTGATTTTACTGTTGTGATGCCCTGGATGGGCCCGAAGGAACGGGTGAGACATAGATCCCCTGCTGCTGGTCCGTGGCCCCCTTTTATATGGGGTTGTGTGATCCTTTACGGCCGGGCCGCCGCACAAATATTCAAGCTCCAAAGTTGCCCGCAGGTAAGGCCGCACTCCCCAGCAGCTTGTTACGAGCATATTTCTCGAAGCAATTTTCAGGGTAAAAGTCAACACTGCGTCCTTCTGTGATTACAGTTCTCGTGTCAACGATAGTAGAGCCTGACGCGTTTCTGGGCTTCCGCCCTCTTCAGAGGCTCGACATGAGATTGTTGCGGTGGACACGTCCACACCTTTTGTAATTAAACGCCCTCAGATGAGCTTTGCTAGGTAAATCCCTGCAATATTTTATGGGAAAGGTGGTTCGTGTCAGCCACATTGATTTTACTGTTGTGATGCCCTGGATGGGCCCGAAGGAACGGGTGAGATATAGATCCCCTGCTGCTGGTCCGTGGCCCCCTTTGATATGGGGTGGTGCGATCCTTTACGGCCGGGCCGCCACACAAATATTCAAGCTCCAAAGTTGCCCGCAGGCAAGGCCGCACTCCCCAGCAGCTTGTTTCGAGCATATTTCTCGAAGCAATTTTCAGGGTAAAGTCAACACTGCATCCTTCTGTGATTACAGTTCTCGTGTCAACGATAGTAGAGCCTGACGTGTTTCTGGGCTTCCGCCCTCTTCAGAGGCTCGACATGAGATTGTTGCGGTGGACACGCCCACACCTTTTGTAATTAAACGCCCTCAGATGAGCTTTGCTAGGTAAATCCTTGCAATGTCTTATGGGAAAGGTGGTTCGTGTCAGCCACATTGATTTTACTGTTGTGATGCCCTGGATGGGCCCGAAGGAACGGGTGAGACATAGATCCCCTGCTGCTGGTCCGTGGCCCCCTTTGATATGGGGTGGTGCGATCCTTTACGGCCGGGCCGCCGCACAAATATTCAAGCTCCAAAGTTGCCCGCAGGCAAGGCCGCACTCCCCAGCAGCTTGTTACGAGCATATTTCTCGAAGCAATTTTCAGGGTAAAGTCAACACTGCGTCCTTCTGTGATTACAGTTCTCGTGTCAACGATAGTAGAGCCTGGCGCGTTTCTGGGCTTCCGCCCTCTTCAGAGGCTCGACATGAGATTGTTGCGGTGGACATGCCCACACCTTTTGTAATTAAACGCCCTCAGATGAGCTTTGCTAGGTAAATCCTTGCAATGTCTTATGGGAAAGGTGGTTCGTGTCAGCCACATTGATTTTACTGTTGTGATGCCCTGGATGGGCCCGAAGGAACGGGTGAGACATAGATCCCCTGCTGCTGGTCCGTGGCCCCCTTTGATATGGGGTGGTGCGATCCTTTACGGCCGGGCCGCCGCACAAATATTCAAGCTCCAAAGTTGCCCGCAGGCAAGGCCGCACTCCCCAGCAGCTTGTTACGAGCATATTTCTCGAAGCAATTTTCGTGGTAAATTCAACACTGCGTCCTTCTGTGATTACAGTTCTCGTGTCAACGATAGTTGAGCCTGACGCGTTTCTGGGCTTCCGCCCTCTTCAGAGGCTCGACATGAGATTGTTGCGGTGGACACGCCCACACCTTTTGTAATTAAACGCCCTCAGATGACCTTTGCTAGGTAAATCCTTGCAATGTCTTATGGGAAAGGTGGTTCGTGTCAGCCACATTGATTTTACTGTTGAAATGCCCTGGATGGGCCCGAAGGAACGGGTGAGACATAGATCCCCTGCTGCTGGTCCGTGGCCCCCTTTGATATGGGGTGGTGCGATCCTTTACGGCCGGGCTGCCGCACAAATATTCAAGCTCCAAAGTTGCCCGCAGGCAAGGCTGCGCTCCCCAGCAGCTTGTTACGAGCATATTTCTCGAAGCAATTTTCAGGGTAAAGTCAACACTGCGTCCTTCTGTGATTACAGTTCTCGTGTCAACGATAGTAGAGCCTGACGCGTTTCTGGGCTTCCGCCCTCTTCAGAGGCTCGACATGAGATTGTTGCGGTGGACACGCCCACACCTTTTGTAATTAAACGCCCTCAGATGAGCTTTGCTAGGTAAATCCTCTACTGGGGATTGCTGTAGTCCGAGTGCTCCCTCGCCTGTGGGCAACTTGGAGCGACATACTTACACAGCGGCCCGGCCGTGGAGGGAGCACCACCGCGAGGAAGGAAGCGGGCCATGGAGCTGTGAATCGTGCTCAGCTCTACATGGGACACACAGCGCCAGAGAACGCCAGACTTTGTACACTGCGGGGCTCATCTAAGGGCATGCATCAGGAACTCCGAGTACATGGCACCCATTTGGGTGGAATTGCTGCACTACAGGTCCCATAATCCTGTGGGGGGCCGTGAGTCAAATGCTTAGCCTATTGGAAGGCAGTATAATATTTAAATAAATGGTGCGGTCAGAAACGCCGTGCACTTGGTGAACTAAGCCTATGAATAAGGATCATTCCGAAACGCGTCAGGCTGCTCCTGCTCTGTGTTTGGTCTACTGGGGATTGCTGTAGTCCGAGTGCTCCCTCGCCTGTGGGCAACTTGAAGCGACATACTTACACGGCGCGACGCCAGACTTTGCACACTGCGGGGCTCATCTAAGGGCATGCATCAGGAACTCCGAGTACATGGCACCCATTTGGGTGGAATTGCTGCACTACAGGTCCCATAATCCTGTGGGGGGCCGTGAGTCAAATGCTTAGCCTATTGGAAGGCAGTATAATATTTAAATAAAGGGTGCGGTCAGAAACGCCGTGCACTTGGTGAACTAAGCCTATGAATAAGGATCATTCCGAAACGCGTCAGGCTGCTCCTGCTCTGTGTTTGGTCTACTGGGGATTGCTGTAGTCCGAGTGCTCCCTCGCCTGTGGGCAACTTGGAGCGACATATATATATATATATATATATATATATATATATATATATATTACCTACTGGCGGTCGCCAGTAGGTAGTTATAGTTAGGACCCCTTTTCCATAGGAAATCCGCAACATTCTATTTTGAATAACTTTGGCGCCGGTCGACGAATCCTCGCGAATTTCTCAAAATAGGTGGGGCGCTACACTCCGCTCCTACCCTGAAAGTCTCGTGGGGATCCGTCAAGCGGGGGCTGAGATAAAAGGGGGGTCCCAAAACGCGTTTTTCCCATGCATTTTTCCATAGGACCTTTAGAACGAGCTACAGCCCGAACGGCTGAACAGAATTACTCGAAATTTGGCAGAGAGGTAGTCCCTAGGTCAAGGAAGTGCCTTTTGTAGGTTTGGTGTAAATCTGTTCAGTAGATTCTGAGAAAATAGCCTTTAAATCAATATATATATCTGAGCCCGCTTACGGTACGCTTACCGTACGCTTACCGTACGCGTACGGTGGCGTGCGCGAGCGCGATTCTGATTGGCTCTTAGATCTTAGTAAACATTCGAATCGGCAGAAACCAGGAAGCGGCGGCCGCCATTTTGTGTATTTCACTCTGAAAAAAAGAGTGAAAACAAGAAAAGGGGGCAAAGAGGAGAGTTACAGACCCCCTTACATTTGTGAGGGGGTCAAAGAAGGACTGTAAAGTACAAAAAAAACATTTATTGTTTTTTAAAAAAATCACGGGGTACGCGTACGGTGAGCTTACGGTAAGCGTACGGAAGAAAAATGGCGTGCGCGAGCGCGATTCTGATTGGCTCTTAGATCTTAGTAAACATTCGAATCGGCCGAAACCAGGAAGCGGCGGCCGCCATTTTGTGTATTTCACTCTGAAAAAAAGAGTGAAAACAAGAAAAGGGGGCAAAGAGGAGAGTTACAGACCCCCTTACATTTGTGAGGGGGTCAAAGAAGGACTGTAAAGTACAAAAAAACATTTATTGTTTTTTAAAAAAATCACGGGGTACGCGTACGGTGAGCTTACGGTAAGCGTACGGAAGAAAAATGGCGTGCGCGAGCGAGATTCTGATTGGCACTTAGATCTTAGTAAACATTCGAATCGGCCGAAACCAGGAAGCGGCGGCCGCCATTTTGTGTATTTCACTCTGAAAAAAAAGAGTGAAAACAAGAAAAGGGGGCAATGAGGAGAGTTACAGACCCCCTAACATTTGTAAGGGGGTCAAAGAAGGACAGAAAAGTACAAAAAAAACATTTATTGATTTTTAAAAAAATCACGGGGTACGCGTACGGTAAGCGTACGGTAAAAAAAAATTAAAAAAAATAAATGACGCGGCTACGCAAATTGCGTAACTATACGCAAGCAGCGTAGAAAAATTACGGGCGTTGCGTAAACCGTACGCTTACCGTAAGCTTACGGTACGCGTACTAAAAAAATAATAAAAAAAATAGAAAAAATGTACTGCAAATAAATTTTACATGTTTATTTTAAAAAATATATTAAAAAAAACATATTAAAGAATTTTAAAAATTTAACCATAGTCTTTATAAAAGGTAAGAAAATTAAAAAAAATATGTTAAAAAAAATAGAAGAAAAAAAAAAAATTAGCATTTAAAAAACCTTGCAAATTCACTGAAAAAACCATGGGTTTCACACACGTTATAGTTAGGAATTAGCATTTAAAAAACCTTAGAAATTCAGTGAAAAAACCATAGGTTTCACACACGTTATAGTTAGGAATTAGCATTTAAAAAACCTTAGAAATTCAGTGAAAAAACCATAGGTTTCACACATGTTATAGTTAGCTGGACATTTTACTCGTAAAAAACCAATGAAATTCCCCCGTTATAGTTAGTTCAGCTAACTATAACTCGCGCGCCCGCAATGCACTGCTGATGACGTCACATATTACATCACTCATGACATGGTCAGTGACATCACTCATGTGCACCCTTTGCACGTATTTCAGCACCTCTGTTGCTTCTTTCTAAACTTCTCTTCTTTATGCACCCCTCCTGCCTCCTTCTGTAACTCTCTTGCTTCTTTTACACCTCTCCTATTATTTTCTGCACCCTTTTGTCTCTATTTGCACCTCTGTTGGTTCTTTCTGCACAGCTCTTGCTTCTCTCAGAACCTAACTTGCCTTTTTTTGTACTTCTATTGCTTCTTTATACACCTTGGATACTTCTTTCAGCAATTCTCTTCCCTCTTTCTGCACGTTTCTTCTTTCCTTCTGCACCCCTCCTGCGTCTTTCTTTACCTCTCTTGCCTCTTTGTGCACCTCTCCTATCTCTTTCTGCACCCCTCTTGCCTATTTTTGCATCTCTGTTGGTTCTTTATGCACTTCTCTTGCTTCTTTCTACACCATTGTTGCTTCTTTCTGCAATTCTCTTGCCTCTTTGTGCACTTCTCTTGCTTGTTTCTGTACCTTTCTTGCATATTTCTATACCTCTGTTGCCTCTTTCTGCACCTCACTTACTTCTTTCAGCACCCCTCCTGCCTGTTTCTGCACTTCTCTTGCTTCTTTCTACACCTCTCTTTCCTCTTTATGCTACCCTCTTGCTTCTCTGTGCATTTCTTTTGCCTTGTTTCTGCACTTCCCTTGCTTCTTTCTGTTCCTCTCTTGCCTCTTTCTATACCTCTCTTGCCTCTTTCTGCACTTCTTTTGCTCCTTTCTGCACCTCTATTGCTTCTTTCTTGACCCTTCTTCCCTTTTTTTGCATCCCTATTGCCTCTTTCTGCTGTTCTTCTGCCATTTTCTACTACTCTCGTGCTTCTTTCTGCACCTCACTTGCCTCTTCCTGCACTTCCCTTGCTTCTTTACACACCTCTGTTGCTTCTTTCAGGAATTTTCTAGCCTTTTTCTGCACTTCTTTTGCTTGTTTCTGCACCTCTCTTGCGTCTATCTACACCTCTGTTGCCTCTTTCTAAACCACATTTGCTTCTTTCTGCACCACTCTTGCCTCTTTTTGCACCCCTCTTTTCTCTTTCTGCACCTCTCTTCTCTCTTTCTGCATCCCTGTTACCTCTTTCTGCACCTTTCCTGCCTTTCTTCGCACCTCACTTGCCCCTTTCTGTAGCTTTGTTGTTTCTTTCTGCACCACTCCTTCCTCTTTCTGTACATCCCTTGCCTCTTTGTGCATCTCTCCTACCTTTCTACCTTTCTTTTTGCACCTCTGTAGGTTGTTTCTGCACTGCTCTTGCTTCTTTCTGCACCTCAATTGCCTCTTTCTGCACTTCTCTTGCTCTTTTCTACATGTCTCTTGTTTCTTTAAGCAATTCTCTTGCCTCTTTCTGTACTGCTCTTCCTTATTTCTCCACCCCTCCTGCTTCTTTCTGTACCACTCTTGCATCTTTTTGCACCTCTCCTATCTCTTTCTGCACTCCTCTTGCTTCTTTTTGTACCTCTGTTGGTTCAGTCGGCACTGCTCTTGCTTCTTTCTGTACCCCCTTGCCTCTTTCTGCAACCCTATTTTTTCTTTTTGTACCTCTCTTGCCTCTTTCTGTACCCTTGTTCCCTCTTTCTGCACCTTTCCTGCCTGTTTCTGCACATCTGTTGCCTCTTTCTGTATCTCTGTTGGTTCTTTCTGCACTTCTTTTGCTCTTTCTGCACCCTTCATGCCTTTTTCAGCACCTCCTTTGCTTCTTTCTGCACTTCTCTTCCTTCTTTCTGCACTCCTCCTGTCTCTTTCTGTACCTCTCCTGCCTCTTTTTCACGTCGCCAATATTTTTCAGCACCCCTCGTGCCTCTTTTTGCACCTCTGTTGGTTCTTTCTGCACTACATTTGCTTCTTTCTGCACCTCACTTGCCTCTTTCTGCACTTCTCCTGCTCTTGCCTCTTTTTGCACCTCTGTTGGTTCTTTCTGTACCTCTGTTGCTTCTTTCAGCAATTCTATTGCCACTTTCTGCACTTCTCTTCCTGCTTTCGGCACCCTTCCTGCCTCTTAATGCACCTCTGTTGCCTCTTTGTGCACCTCTCCTGCCTCTTTCTGCACTGCACTTGCTTCTTTCTGCACCTCTTTAGCCTGTTTCGGCATCTCTGTAGCTTCTTTCTGCACTTCTCTTCCCTCTTTCTGCACCTCTGACTGAGAGATAGTTGTAATCCCCCTGCCCTTTTTTGTACTAGGGCCTTACAGGGGAGGTCATGCCAATCACAGGGGTGCCCCAAGGGATAGTGTACCCCAGTGTATGTAAGTGTTTTCACTGTATTCTATGTGTCTTTCAACATAGCACTGGCTCCGGGCCTAGTGAGTCAGTTACCACCAGTACCAGTCAGCAAAAAGTTGGGGGCACAGGATGACTTTGCAACAAGGCCTTGTTCTGCCTCTCTGTTGGTTCTTACTGCATATTTCTTGCTTCTTTCTGTACCTTTCTTTATCTTTCTTCACTTCTGTTGCCTCTTTCTGCATTTCTCTTGATTCTTTCGGCGCTTTTCTTCCTCTTTCTGCACATGTCCTACCTTTGTAGGCATAGTTAGAAATCAGCATTTAAAAAATCTTCGAAATTCACTGAAAAAAATAAATTTTAGGGACGTAATAGTAGAAATCAGCATTTAAAAAACCTTAGAAATTCACTGAAAAAACACAGATTTCAGGGACATTACAGTTAGTTGGAAGTTTCACTCATACAAAACCAGAGAAATTCAGTTGTTATAGTTAGTTGAGCTAACTATAACTTGCACCCCTGCGATGCACTGCTCATGATGTCACATATTACATAATTAATGACATGGTCAGTGATATCACTGATGACATCATCCACGTGAAAATCTGATGCGCCTCCTCACACCCTAAGATAACCTTTGATACACCCACTCTAAAATACAGACGACCATTTTTGAAACCATAGACACACTGATACCAGTTACTACATACCCACTGACTGATTCCTATGTCTACAGACTCATCCACTCATTAACCCATACAGTCAATCATACATGCAGTCACTCATCAATACAGCACTATCATATGCACTCATACACCTATACAGACACTCACACACCACCACTCATCCATAGAGTTACTCACACACCTAGTCAGTCATGCAAAGAATCAATCACACTTCCCTTTACTCACCTATATTGTTATGCACACACCACTTCACTTATTCATACAGATACTAACACATAGTTAGTCTTTTGCACAATCTATAATACAAGCACACACATACATACAGCTACTCTCACAATCACTCACTCTCACATATAGATGCAGCTCCCCTCTTGCGGCTGTTTTTGGCCCCAGGACCTCATCCCCCAGGGCATTGCCTCTTTTTTTATTTTTTTATTTACACGTGAGGGAGGCCACATGGCCCCCCTTCCCTGGGCCACTTTTGGCCCCAGGGACCCCATCCCCAGGGCCTGGTCTCAACATTGGGGACCGCTGGAGGTACCCCAAAGCCCCACGGTCCCTGCCAGCTCCCCGCCTCCTGCATTGCTCTCGGACATGTCAGCAGCTCCCTTTGCCCAAAAGCAATTCTGATATCCATTCAACTAAGCAAAGCAGTGTTTGCTATAGCACGGATGGGAGCACACCATAGAAAACTGCAATGTCCTGGGGGTGGTCACCCCAGGACATTGCTGGAGCGGGCCTTGGGGGGTGTAGGTCTCCAGGGCCATGGAGGGCTCCTGGAGAGGGCTGCATGGCCCCCCTCCCATCATGATTGAAGCCCTGGGGAGATGGTGGTCCCTGGGAAAGTGTGGGGAGGGGCAGGAGCCTCCAACACTTTGTATAAGATATTTAAGCCCTGGGGAGGTGGTGATCCCCAGGGCTAAGGAGGGCCAGCGAGGCCCCCGCTCATAATTACAGAATGCCCGGGAGAGGTGGCAGTCCCCGGGGCATCTTGGGGGGGGGGGGCAAACGCCTCCCAAATGCATTTTTCAAGAAAAGCCCCTGGAGGTGGCAGTCCCTGGGGCTGCGGGGGCCTCTGTGAGCCCCACATAACAGTCATATATTGCCCCCAGGACCTGGCCCACTCTGGTGCCTATAAGCAATGAAGCGCGGGAGACCGCGCTTCGGTTTTTAAATTTTTTTTCAGCAGAATTTAAGCACCATGCGTAAATGTTGCCGAAATTAATATTTTTTTTAATTATTTTTTGGACTGACCAGGAACCCCCCCTTTTTTCTCGGCCCCCACTTGATGAATCACCTCAAACCTTTCAAGACAGGAGCTGACCAGAGCAGGCCATTAGTTTTGAACATTTCATGAAGATTCGTCAACCGGCACCAAAGATATTAGCAAAAGAAAAAACGCTTTTTGAATAGAAACAAGGTCCTAATAATAACTACCTACTGGCGACCACCAGTAGGTAATATATATATATTTATATAATGTTTTTATTCATATGAAGGCCGGGCCATAGGTGATTGAGTGTCCAGGCACAAAATGTGCCCAGGAAGGTGGCCCATGCGACCCCACTCCCCACAAGGCATAAATAATTCAAATACATAAAAAGGCTGTCAAGTCACCATGGTCTTTGCCCCCTTTCCTTACCACTCTACAAACACACCTCCTGGTACACTGTTGGTTGGGGGTTGAAGTCCAATTAGCTGCTAAGGGTCCTTGGTAACCAACCAGACCTCTGTTTCCTCCAGTGACACAGTAGTATTGCTGATAGATCTTCAGAGGCTACACCCCCTCTCTCTACCACCCTGCAAATGAGCCTCCTAGCACTAGAAACCCCTCCTGTTACCTCCAGTAAGTCCCACAAAGTGGGACTGCTGATAGGTGGTCAGAGGCCTATTCCCCCTTTTTCACCACTCTGCAAATGTGCCTTCTGGAACGCTGCTAGTTGGGAGACAAAGTCCCAAAGAATGCTGAGGGTCCTTGGGGCCAACAAGACCACCTGTTACCTCCACTCAGTCCCAAACAGTGGGATTGCTGAGAGAAATTCTGAGGCATACCCCCTTTCTCCACCACTCTGCAAACATGCCTCCTGGCACACTGCTGGTTGGTGAATTAACTGACTTTGCTCCAGAGGGTACTAGGGGCCAACTACCTGTCCTGTTACCTCCAATAAGTCCCACACTGCTGGACAGCTGAGAGTTCTTAGGGGAGCATGCCTCCTTTCTCCACCACTCCGCAAATACGCCCCCGGGGCACTGCTAATTGGGTGATGAAATCCCCTTGGATGCTAAGGGTCACTGGGGGCCAGGAGCACCTTCTGTTACATCCAGGCAGCTAGATTGCTGGGTGCTTGTCAGAAGCCCGACCCCCTTTCTCCATCACTCTGCAAACAAAATTACTAGTTAAAAAAACATAGAAATTCACTGAAAATAAACAAAGGTTACATGGACGTTTTAGTTAGGAATTAGTATAAAAAAAACTTAGAAATTCACTAAAAAAGCCAAAGGTTACATGGAGTATATAGTTAGGCTCAGGTTTCACTTGTACACAACTAGTGAAATTTAGCAGTTATAGTTTAGGCCTGGGCCAAAATTCCGTTCCGCTCGCGGAAATTCGATAATTTGGCATTTTCTCGTTCCGCAGAAAGCACGAAAATGTCAAAATTTCCGCAATCTGCATCTTAGCGGTAATTTGTTTCTTGCTCACGCTGTAAAAAAATACATTCTCGTGCGCGCGCGATCGCCTTACCTGAATCCTTGCGTTCCCCGACAAGTTTTCCCGACCCGGTCGGGTTCTCCACGAGATGTTGGATTGTTGGTAGCCATTTTGCGCAGTCTCACGACAGTTCGTGCCCGCATTAACGTCATTTGTCACGCGATCACGTCATTTGTCGCGCATCACATCTTTCTTCTCGCGATCATGCACCGCGAGAGTATGAGAAGATTGAGATCTCGAACACGTCATTCTCCACCACGAGCGAGAGCGTGAGGACGCGGGCATGTCTAATTGAATGCGAAAAGGAGAAAGAGACCCCGAACACGTCATATCCAACTCGACAGGGAGCGAGAGGACGCGATCAACTCATTTTGGACACGCCATTGACATCCGGCGGAAGTAATGTGAAGCTCGAGAACTCGAACATGTAAAATTTTCAATTTGGAGAAGAATATCAGCTCTAGCAGCATGAAACCTTCTGTAAATGATGATTTTGGATGAAAACAACTCCTCAGATTGACATTTGGCTGTCCTTTTTTGTGCAAGGAGTCCTTTTTTAAAAAGGTGGGGAGAGGGAGGAAGTGCCACAGAATCTCCAACTTCCTGTTCCTGTCCAGCAGGCTCCTCCCAGTGCTTTGTCCATCTCCTGCTCATTCTGCCTTTGGATTTTGAGCTGGAAAGATCACTCTTTTTGTCTGCTGCATCATTGCAATTGGATTTGATGATTTTTTATTTGGATATTTTACAAGTAAGTGGTTGTTGTGTCTGTTTGATTGGGGGCATTGCAGTTGTTGTAACTACAACTTATTTTTGGTAACTATCATCATTCCTTTTTTTAAAAATGCTGTGGGTAGTATTAGTCAGTAGTAGGCCCGAGCTAGTCATGGCCTCATGGATGTGTGCATGATGAAGCAACTGTTCCTTTGGTGTTCTTTGAATGTATTTCATTTTCAAGCATCATTTAGGGCCTGGATGGCATTGGAATGAGTTGGGAAATGTGTTTTTTAGGGGTGGGCTTTCTGATGTTGTTGGGCCTGGCCATGTGGCTGGTGGCCATTTTGAAGCCTAGGCCTGCAAGTTTGCCTGGCCTTGTCTGCCAACAGGCCTGCTTTTATCCAGTAGAATCAGAGCAAGTAGCCACAGCTTTATTAATCAAGTGTTTTCTGTGTGGTCTGTTGAATTTAGACATCATTTAGGGCATGGATGGCATTGGATTGAGTTGGGGAAGTGTGTTTTTTGGGGGGGGGGGTTTCTGATGTTGTTGGGCCTGGCCATGTGGTTGGTGGCCATTTTGAAGCCTAGGCCTGCAAGCTAGCCTGGCCTTGTCTGCCAACAGGCCTGCTTTCATCCAGTAGGATCAGAGCAGATAGCCACAGCTTTATTAATCAAGTGTTTTCTGTGTGGCCTGTTGAATTTAGACATCATTTAGGGCATGGATGGCATTGGATTAAGTTGGGGAAGTGTGTTTTTTCGGGGTGGGCTTTCTGATGTTGTCGGGCCTGGCCATGTGGCTGGTGGCCATTTTGAAGCCTAGGCCTGCAAGCTTGCCTGGCTTTGTCTGCCAACAGGCCTGCTTTCATCCAGTAGGATCAGAGCAGGTAGCCACAGCTTTATTAATCAAGTGTTTTCTGTGTGGTCTGTTGAATTTAGACATCATTTAGGGCATGGATGGCATTGTATTGAGTGGGGGAAGTGTGTTTTTTTGGGGTGGGCTTTCTGATGTTGTTGGGCCTGGCCATGTGGCTGGTGACCATTTTGAAGCCTAGGCCTGCAAGTTTGCCTGGCCTTGTCTGCCAACGGGCCTGCTTTCATCCAGTAGGATCAGAGCAGGTAGCCACAGCTTTATTAATCAAGTGTTTTCTGTGTGGTCTGTTGAATTTAGACATCATTTAGGGCATGGATGGCATTGGATTGAGTTGGGGAAGTGTTTTTTTGGGGGATGGGCTCTCTGATGTTGTTGGGCCTGGCCATGTGGCTGGTGGCCATTTTGAAGCCTAGGCCTGCAAGCTTGCCTGGCCTTGTCTGCCAACAGGCCTGCTTTCATCCAGTAGAATCAGAGCAAGTAGCCACAGCTTTATTATTCAAGTGTTTTCTGTGTGGTCTGTTGAATTTAGACATCATTTAGGGCATGGATGGCATTGGATTGAGTTGGGGAAGTGTGTTTTTTTGGGGTGGGCTTTCTGATGTTGTTGGGCCTGGCCATGTGGCTGGTGGCCATTTTGAAGCCTAGGCCTGCTAGCGTGCCTCGCCTTGTCTGCCAACAGGCCTGCTTTCATCCAGTAGGATCAGAGCAGGTAGCCACAGCTTTATTAATCAAGTGTTTTCTGTGTGGTCTGTTGAATTTAGACATCATTTAGGGCATGGATGGCATTGGATTGAGTTGGGGAAGTGTGTTTTTGGGGGTGGGCTTTCTGATGGTGTTGGGCCTGGCCATGTGGCTGGTGGCCATTTTGAAGCTTAGGCCTGCAAGCTTGCCTGGCCTTGTCTGCCAACAGGCCTGCTTTCATCCAGTAGGATCAGAGCAGGTAGCCACAGCTTTATTAATCAAGTGTTTTCTGTGCGGTCTGTTGAATTTAGACATCATTTAGGGCATGGATGGCATTGGATTGAGTTGGGGAAGTGGTTTTTTTTGGGGTGGGCTTTCTGATGTTGTTGGGCCTGGCCATGTGGCTGGTGGCCATTTTGAAGCCTAGGCCTGCAAGCTTGCCTGGCCTTGTCTGCAAACAGGCCTGCTTTCATCCAGTAGGATCAGAGCAGGTAGCCACAGCTTTATTAATCAAGTGTTTTCTGTGAGGTCTGTTGAATTTAGACATCATTTAGGGCATGGATGGCATTGGATTGAGTTGGGCAAGTGTGTTTTTTTGGGGTGGGCTTTCTGATGTTGTTGGGCCTGGCCATGTGGCTGGTGGCCATTTTGAAGCCTAGGCCTGCAAGCTTGCCTGGCCTTGTCTGCGAACAGGCCTGCTTTCATCCAGTAGGATCAGAGCAGGTAGCCACAGCTTTATTAATCAAGTGTTTTCTGTGAGGTCTGCTGAATTTAGACATCATTTAGGGCATGGATGGCATTGGATTGAGTTGGGGAAGTGTGTTTTTTTGGGGTGGGCTTTCTGATGTTGGTTGTCTTAAAGACATGCTTTTGTTGTGTGTGTCTGGTGTGTGTTAGTGTGCAATGCATGCACCCTGCAGACCTTTTTGGGGGCTGTGAATGTTCATATTTGCATTTTGTTGCATTAAAAAGGCAGAGCAGTGTGCTTTAGCATGCATCCTTTACCTGGCTTTTATAGGCCTTTTGTCAGCTCCTGGTGTTCCCAGGCCCCCTGCTTGTTTGTGATTTGTGAGTGTCCATGTGGCTGGTGGCCTTTTTTTGTGTTGGGAGTTATTAGTGTCCTGCTATTGCCATATAGGCCTGTATGGTTTTCCTATTGGCTTACTGCTTCCATCCATCTACCCCCTTTGCCAGCAGCAGTTCCATGGATGCTGAGATGCTCATATAATATAATGGCAAATAGGGTCCACCCCACTTCCATTACATTTTTATTTTGGTGGTTCTTATTAACTTTCCTATCCTTCCTGAGAGTGTAGTGTGTGACTGTACACAGTAGTATAACATAGCCCTTGTTCAAAAAAAGTCATAAATGGCTAGACTATATCTTTTGTTTGCACTAGTACAGTAGTAAGTAACTGAACCACAACAACAAATGCAACATTTCACTGATGTTCTTCTCCTGGCTTATTTGCTTTTAGGTGCACAAACAGCCAGAGGAGGAGGTGTCTTCAGTATCACCCGGCTACCCGTTGTACTGGCAGCCAGACAGAAGTCCTGCTGCGCATCACGTCCACGTGTGACCAGAACTTGTTGTGCATCTGCATCCTGCCTGAAATCTGAAGAGGGTGCCCCCAAAGAAAGGTACCAGGTCCAGTACCAAGAAAGTTGACGGTGAGAAGGAGGAACAGAAAAAGGAAGTGCCATTAACCACGACTGGTGGTGTGCCGGACAATGTTTTTTTTGGCACCAAAAAAGTTACGCCTGCAGCAGCGTTGTCCCGGAACCAAGCTGGGAGCAGCACCTCAGCACCAGCGGTCCAACCCCACCAACCTAGGCCCAAGGGCTTTAGTGTCGCAGAGGTAGCCAGTCTACTAACGAGCAGCGATGTTGAAGAAATGTCATTATCGCAAAGTAGTACACAAACAACGCAGGCGCAAACTCAGCAGATAAGTGTGCAGCCGCAACAAGAATAGCAGCAGCCACAACAAGAACAGCAGCAGCCGCAACAAGAACAGCAGCGGCCGCAACAAGAACAGCAGCGGCCGCAACAAGAACAGCAGCGGCCGCAACAAGAACAGCAGCGGCCGCAACAAGAACAGCAGCAGCCGTAACAAGAGCAGCAGCAGCCGCAACAGCCCACCATAGTAGTTGTTGCTCCTGACGTAGGGGCATTTCAGGAAATCGAGCTTCCTGCAGACAAAGTGGAGCAAAGTCAAACCACTGTTTCAGAAGATCTATTGTCTTCCAGACCACCAGCAAGGAAAAGGAGGCTTAGTCCATCATCTTCTTCTTCAAGCCCCACTTTTGATGATCGTGATGCCACTTGGCACCCACCAGCTCAGTCTGAGAGTGATATACGCCACAAGACATTGCTTCTGAAAAGGAAGATCCCAGAAAAACTTAGAGTTATGGAGGTAGATGTAGAAGAGGGGGGTTATGTTGATGAAGACGAGCCAGTCATCACGCACATTACTCCCGCCCCAAAGGGATCGGAGACCAACATTCTCACCCTATCCAGAAAGGCTGCTACTGAGCGGGATGTAGCACGGATATCACCAACACAGGTTACACCACCACTACCTCCAGCTGCCATATTTTCCAAGGCCCGGCAGGGACCTGTATCCAGCTCAAACATCTCAGTAGGTAGTGGTAGTAAAAGTCACAGTCTAGGTGCACAGGGTCACATTTCAAGCACACCCTCCAGTTCATCTGGTATTGAAAGTGGCACATCCAGCAGTGCCAGAAAGTTCTCCTCCCCAGTTTGGGACTTCTTTTCTGTTAGCACCAAGGAGGAGAACGTTGCTATATGCTCAATTTGTCTGCAAGGTTTTCGGCAGGGTAAAGCTTGGTACAAACTATGGTACCCGAGGCCAAACAAGTCATCTCAGAATACACCACACTATCGTGTGGGAGAATCACCTACTTCAGTTAAAAGAAAGTAGAAAAACTCAACCCATTGAAGTTGGTCAGGAAGAATCAGGGAGCGATATTATTGCGGTGGAAGGTGAAGAAGAGGGAGGCATTTCTAGCTCTGTCCCCAGTAGTGCAGTGGTACCGCCCACATCCTCCTCAGTAACATCTGAGAGGCACTGCAGTAAGAGCCATACTCAGAGTCAGGCTGAGACACCAAGGCGACCGAGTACCGCAATGAGACAAACTGTGTCGTTGAGCCTAAGTGGGTTAATGAAAACAGCACTACAAAGGAAATTAATCCAGCCTACCACTGAGAGCATGCTTAGGTTGGAGGGGCAGTTCCAACGCAACCACCCAACGGCACGGTTGTACAATGCGAAGCTGGCTAAAATGTTAGCGCTGGACCTTCTTCCCTTTACATTTGTGGAAGGGGTGGGTTTCCTTGAATTTGTGTCAGCCATATGCCCTAAATGGAAGGTTCCCAGCCGGTCCTATTTCGCAAGAATTGCTGTTCCGGCACTACATCATGATGTTCTGGAATTGGTTGGACAAGCTTTGCAGCAGAGTGGTGTTCACAATATCCACCTGACAACAGACATGTGGACCAGTTGCCAAGCCACATATTACATGTGCATCACTGCACACTGGGTCTCTTTTGTGGGGGTTAGAGATAAGCTATCTGCACGAGGTGCTGTTGACACAGCTGCGATTTTTAAAGGTACTCGGAAACATGCAACTGTAGCCATGTTCACCATGGAGAAATCTCATACGGCTGAAAACATTTTTGACAAGTTTCGCAGCAAGGTTTTGGAATGGCTGCGGCCAAGAGGGCTTAGTATTGGTTTTGTTGCCACAGACAATGGCAGTAATGTACTTATGGCCATGGAATTTGGTTCCTATTTCAGGGTCACTATCGACAACAGCAACAATAACTGGATCATTAGGCCCAGTACAATCGTTAGATGATTGGTATGTACAGTTAGGCATTAATAAGCATAGTGCTGATGCACAGAGAAAAGATCCCGAAAGCTTACCAGCAGCACCCTTGAACATTGAGCGGATGGTTCAGGCCTATCTGGACGACCCAACAGAGGTGTACATTGATCAAAACCCATTGCAGTATTGGTATAGGAAAAGGTCTGAATGGCCACTGCTCAGCAGGCTGGCGATAAGCTATCTGGCTTGCCCTGTCGCAAGTGTCTCTTCCGAACGTGTTTTCAGTGCTGCTGGTTCCATTGTAACATTGAGAAGGACCAGTCTCTCTCCCAAAAACGTGGATAGGTTAACAATGATCAAAATGAATCAGCACTTCATACCACCGAATTACACAATACATGAAGCAATGGAGGAAGATGAGGACAGCGGCTCAGTTGACGGAAGTAGTGTGTCAGATGATTACCTACTTCTGGCCGACACCCCAGAGTTTGAGGACGAGCTATATTTCCCTGAAAATTAGGCTTGCACTTACTGTCTTCCTCCCTTTTTTCCCCCTTTATTTGTGTGTCTGTCATTCCGGTTACAAACTTGTGAATCACAACAAATCCATTACCACCGTCTTCTACTCTTCTTATTTAATATACAAGTTTCAGGTGTCTGCAATTTGACAGTACAGTCCTCCGAATCCAGCTCCTCCGCTCCATCATACTGAATCTCCCGTCCAAATCCATTGCCCTCATGAATGATGATCGAATGAAATAGAAGAACAAATTCAAACTTTCCTAGACCCGCCAAAAGAAGAGGAGCATGAATCAGATGACTACTATAGCTATCCTCCTTTCAGAGCCGAGAGAGACTGCCCATTAACTGAAAATAAGATGGAGCAGGTAATGATTGATGCCATGCATTGGACGCAGAGTCGCAGACTGAATGATTTTGTTGTGATGGTTGTGCATGAAGTTATGTAATTGTGCACTAATCATCTTTCTACAGTACACACTAAACTTAACTCAAGGTGAATTTTCCCCTTTTTGCAAATAAGAAATTTGTACTTCTCCTGCAGCTTGGTGATACATTGCTTTAATTCAATACAGGAAGGGGACTCACTCAATCTGCGCAATGAGTATGATTGACACAACAGCACCGTCCATGATGATGATGGCGAAATAGACGGGCCGCTAACTTAAGATGAGAAGGAACAGGTAATGACATTTAATGGCATGCATTGGACACCTGACTCTGAGAAATTGGTGTTTGTGTTGTCGTTGTTTGTTTGTTGTGCACAGAGTGAAGAAAAAGTGTACTAGTAATCTATCTTTCTGTACACACTAAAGACTGACTCAAGTTAATAATATTTCTACTCTTGTTGTGTAATAACAATTTTACTTCTACTGCAGGCCGAGCTTCACAGTCAGTCAGTACAAGTATCGGAGATGATGATTGATGGAATAATAACAAGTCAGGAGGACGTTTCATGAGTGGCATCAAACTTAAAAGCCTAAAGGTAAACACGTTACAAAAAACAGCGGTCCTAGACCTATACTTAGAATGAATTTAATCAAAATACTTTGTTTTTTATGATTCAGTTAACCATATCATTAAATGAGGTAAACAGCATAAAAAGGAGAAAACGACCTTGGAAGGAATTCACCATATATTTATTCAGTTATATTTTTGGATAAAAGCCATATGTATTATTTTAATCACATGAATCAATCAAAGGAGGTTGCACCAGAGGAAGGTGTGCAGTGAAAAAAGAGAGGGTGCTCATGTGTAAAGAGATAAAGAAGAAAAATACTTCAACACATTATCAGAAATTTAATATGTCAAGGCAGGGAGGAACGGTTACAAGTCACCGTCCTAGCTAGTCTGTCCCAATGGCATTCATGTAAACTTGACTTTTGTTTCAATACAGAAATCAATTCCGAAGTAGCACATTAAGAAGGGTATTTCGGGTACAGACTAAATGCAAAAGGGGCGTCGACGTTTCGATCCGACTTTCGACCATAAGGGAAATTAGACAGCCTCGGTCTTGCGGATCTTCATCAGGACTTGGCCTGGGCAACCTAAAAGGCAATTGGCGCCGATTAGTAGGTCGTTGCATTAAAAAGGGGTGGTTAAAATCAATGAAAAAGTATACAGGGGCTCACCTATCAATTAAGGGTGAGTAGCGAAATCCACGGTTCATACATGGAGTCCAATAGAATGAGTTCTATAATCCAAACTAAAAGAAATCAATGTAAGATCAGCTAAAGTAATAAACTTCTAACTGTAACAAGGGAATACATAGAATTGAATTTAATTAAGTAAATACCTTGACAGCGAATGTCCAAAAGTTAAACACCAGAGTCTTCAAGGGACGATTACAGCCAACTGTATAAACAGAGAGGGTGCTAAGTTGTAGTCTCTGTGCATGTGAAATGCTGCGATTTCCATACGTTACTCAATGGAAAAACAAGTAAAGCCCATGGAATCACACTGCCACAGTAAAACAACCGGACCATCAATTATATTAGAAACGGGGCCACAAGGATAATAAAAGCTTAAATCACATAACCCTCGACACTGGGTGAATACAGTGCTCAGAGGACGCCTGAATGCCAATAAGAAGCGGCGTACTTAGGCCAAGGACGAAGGAAGTATATCGGTTACATGTCATGCAAAGAGCCGGCATATTCAAGCTGAGCGTATATGACACGAAGGTCCTACGCGTCAAGGCCGCGTCTAGATCAAAACATCATAGTGATCCCAGGGTCGGAGAGTTACTTACTGTTCCAATTCAAGATTAGGCGGACAACTGGGGTTCCTTGGATTATTTAGTTTGAGCGCGCCTAGCCAGTACGCGGTCGTCACCATGAAAACAGGCACAATTGAAGCGGGAGGTGGACGGTGTTCACGTAAGTTATAACGTTACCGGCAACGTCAGGCAGTGCGTGACCGGTGTGAGAATGGGAAGGGAGGAAAGACTCCCGGAATAATAGCGAGTGACAGAGCAAAGTCAAAATATTTACAAAATATTTACAAACTTAATAATAGCGATATTACAACAGAGTATACAGTGTTATAATTACATAAAAGACATGAGCATAGAATTATACACGTATTAGATAGACATCATAATAAGAATGATGCGACAGAACACACAGTCTTGCAATTGCATAAAGGCCATGAACCTGGAATATTTTCAACATGGAATAGTTTTTAAACAGACAATGAAAAAGCCGGTGATTGACACTAGAGCCCTAATGTCTGAACCAGCCAGATGTAGTACAAGAGTGATACAATACAATTAGTAATTTGTGAGTACTGAGACCTGTCTGCTGATCTCCTCAAATTCGTTAAGGCCTCGGGTTACTGTGTTTAGAGAGTGTATCCATTTGCACTCGCGTTTATTGAGGGTTATGCTGAAATCTCCCCCTCTGGGGTTGGGGCTTACCTTTTCTATGACCCACCATTGAAAACTATTGGCCGCATGGTCGAATAGCATAAAATGCTCCACTAAGGGGGCACCCTGTACTCTGCATCGAATACGGCTACAGTGTTGTAGTATACGGCACTTGACTTTCTGTATGGTTTGCCCAACATAGATGAAACCGCAAGGGCATTGGATTGCATAAATCACGCCGCTCGTATTACAATTACTGTGTTCCTTTAAGCTGTACGTGCACCCATTGTATGTAAAGTCAGTCATTTCTTTAGACATAGAGCAGGCCTTGCAAGTACCACACTTATGGTGACCATTAATAGGTGGGAGACCTCATAAAGTTGTCTGTGCATGGATCGTAGGAGTGTCTAACATAGATTTAACCACATTGTCCCTAATATTTTTGGCTTTTTTGAAAGCATGTAGGGGGAGTGGTATGTTTCTTAACTCATCGGAAACCAGGTGCCAATGTTTGTTGATTGCCTTCTTAATAGCGTTACTCTTCGTATTAAAGGTAGTAACACAAACAAGGCGCTCGTCGTTATTCTCCATTCTGACCTTTGGGCTCAACAAAAGGTCCCTAGGGTTGTGCCATGCCCTTTTGCGTGCCTTTTTTAGCAATCTAACGGGGTAACCTCGTTCACTTAGTCTCGCGAGAAGACCTGCTGACTCCTCAAGGAAGTCCTCTTTTTTGGAACAGTTTCTCCTAAGCCTTAGGAACTGGCCGAAGGGCAGATTATCCCTCAAGTTACGTGGGTGGTGACTTGTATATCTCAACAAAGTATTTTGTTCACTGTTTTTCCTATACAGACTGGTGTACAGTTTATCAGATTGAGCATTTATGTTAATATCCAAGAAGTGGATAGTTTCCCTGCTGAAGTCAAGGGAAAACTGGATATCCGGGGAGCAGGTGTTAAGCCAATGATGAAAATCTATCAATTGTGCCTCATCCCCTTTCCAAATCATTAGGACGTCGTCTATATAACGACGCCACAGCGTGATGCAATCTCTGTGTGGGTTGTACTCATTAAGAACAAAGCATTGTTCGTATTCATGCATGTATATAATTGCTAGATTCGGAGCGAAGCTAGCGCCCATAGCCACGCCTTTAGTTTGCAGATAGTAGTCCCCCAGAAATGTAAAATAGTTGCGTGTCATGGCAATTCTGAGAAGCTCAATAATAAATTCAGTAGGGACCCTGTGTGGTGTGGTACGGTTGTTCAGTACTGACTCAATACATGTGAGGGCGGTGTCCTGTGGGATATTAGTGTACAGAGATGTTATATCCATTGTAACCAAGATGTCAGTCGTGGGGTCATGTTGACGCCCATCAACTAGCTGAATTGTTTGCATTGTGTCTCTTAGGTATGTAGATGTGTTTTCAGCGATGGGTTTTAGGAACACATCAACATATTTGCAAAGGGGCTCCAGAATGGAGCCACAACCGGAGATTATCGGTCTACCAGGTGGACACTCCATCCGCTTATGTATTTTAGGTAGAGTGTAGATGGTAGGTGTCCGGGGATGTTTATTATTTAGGTATTCATACTCAGGTTTTTTGAGAATACCTAATTCCAAAGCCTCTTGTGTGGTACGTCTGATTATGTTAGTGATTTCTTGGGTGGGGTCCCTTCTAAGTTTTTTATAGTTTCCTACCACAGATAGTTGTGCGAGAATCTCTTTCTTGTAATCCTCCACATTTTGCACCACAATTGCACCACCCTTGTCAGCTGGTTTTATGACTATTTTGGTGTTGGTTTTAAGGGAATCCAACCCCTCCCGTTCTGATTTGCTGATGTTGTACTTGACATATTGTCGGTTCGACAATATTTTATCCACATCCCTCAATACCACCTGCTCAAAAGCTATAAGTTTGTGAGATAGTAAATGGGTCGGGGGGTTGAATTTCGAAGGAAAAATTTGATGTCCCTAGCTACCTTGTCCAATTTGGTGGCCTGGGTGTAGATGTCAAAGTCACGTATTGTTTTCTCTAGCCTTTCTAGAGCCTCCTTGGCATTAACGAGGGCTCTGTCCTCTGTGATCTCCTTTTTGAGGTCAAGGATTTCTCTAGTCAGACGTTCCACTTCCTCAACAGCTGTTTCAATCCCCAACACCATCCAATGTCTAGAACAATTGTTGGACACAAAACTAAAATTCTCTTTGAATTTGGGGTTGTCTAGAAAAATTGCAGGCTCGTTCCTAATTTGTAAACCCACTGGTATCACATTAGTTTGCAAGTATTTGGTCAGGGTATGTCCATGAAGTCTAGTTCTAATAAGTTTCTTCTCGAGTCTCTCTAATTTCGATATCTTTTCATTAAGTGTCAAATCTATGCTCGGGGTAGCTCCACCCAGGAGCTACCCCGAGCATAGATTTGACACTTAATGAAAAGATATCGAAATTAGAGACTCGAGAAGAAACTTATTAGAACTAGACTAATGTGATACCAGTGGGTACTAGAGAAATCCTTGACCTCAAAAAGGAGATCACAGAGGACAGAGCCCTCGTTAATGCCAAGGAGGCTCTAGAAAGGCTAGAGAAAACAATACGTGACTTTGACATCTACACCCAGGCCACCAAATTGGACAAGGTAGCTAGGGACATCAAATTTTATGAAAAGAAAAACACGTATCCATACTTACAGGAAGGTTACTACACGAGGGAATATCAGGGCACTTTCTCGAGTAGAGGGAGAGGCGGCTATAGGAGGTACACCACCTTCTCTGGATCATCACTAGGAAGTGGTTCGGATAGCGACACTGAAAGGCCAGGTCCCAGTACATCTACATCAACTCTAGGCCACCCATACACTGAGCAGCAGGCCCCTACGACCCCTTTTTTAGCAGAGGACCAATGGTGGGGACAGCGAGGCCGGGCACGCCCCTGGGGCAGATCCAGGGGGAACAGGAGCCAAGGGTGGAACAGAGGCAGAGGGAGACAAAACAAACAGGTGCAGTTCCAACAGGAGAATCACGGAGAGATACAGACACGCCGTCAGCACTACAGATGGTAACTTATGAACCCGTCAACCCTGTAGTTAACCTTTCTTCCTATACATTAAAACCTAATGAACAAATAGTTCTGCAAAAAGGTCTCTCTTTTGTGCCAACCAATCTACCTAATGATTTTAATCTTAAGGTAGAACTTCATCAATTCTTTAGGAAGATTAGATTGAAGCACTATTTTCAAAAAATCCCATCCAACCCTATTTTCTCTGGCAGTGGATTAAGACCTCCTTCGAAATTCAACCCCCCGACCCATTTACTATCTCACAAACTTATAGCTTTTGAGCAGGTGGTATTGAGGGATGTGGATAAAATATTGTCGAACCGACAATATGTCAAGTACAACATCAGCAAATCAGAACGGGAGGGGTTGGATTCCCATAAAACCAACACCAAAATAGTCATAAAACCAGCTGACAAGGGTGGTGCAATTGTGGTGCAAAATGTGGAGGATTACAAGAAAGAGATTCTCGCACAACTATCTGTGGTAGGAAACTATAAAAAACTTAGAAGGGACCCCACCCAAGAAATCACTAACATAATCAGACGTACCACACAAGAGGCTTTGGAATTAGGTATTCTCAAAAAACCTGAGTATGAATACCTAAATAATAAACATCCCCGGACACCTACCATCTACACTCTACCTAAAATACATAAGCGGATGGAGTGTCCACCTGGTAGACCGATAATCTCCGGTTGTGGCTCCATTCTGGAGCCCCTTTGCAAATATGTTGATGTGTTCCTAAAACCCATCGCTGAAAACACATCTACATACCTAAGAGACACAATGCAAACAATTCAGCTAGTTGATGGGCGTCAACATGACCCCACGACTGACATCTTGGTTACAATGGATATAACATCTCTGTACACTAATATCCCACAGGACACCGCCCTCACATGTATTGAGTCAGTACTGAACAACCGTACCACACCACACAGGGTCCCTACTGAATTTATTATTGAGCTTCTCAGAATTGCCATGACACGCAACTATTTTACATTTCTGGGGGACTACTATCTGCAAACTAAAGGCGTGGCTATGGGCGCTAGCTTCGCTCCGAATCTAGCAATTATATACATGCATGAATACGAACAATGCTTTGTTCTTAATGAGTACAACCCACACAGAGATTGCATCACGCTGTGGCGTCGTTATATAGACGACGTCCTAATGATTTGGAAAGGGGATGAGGCACAATTGATAGATTTTCATCATTGGCTTAACACCTGCTCCCCGGATATCCAGTTTTCCCTTGACTTCAGCAGGGAAACTATCCACTTCTTGGATATTAACATAAATGCTCAATCTGATAAACTGTACACCAGTCTGTATAGGAAAAACAGTGAACGAAATACTTTGTTGAGATATACAAGTCACCACCCACGTAACTTGAGGGATAATCTGCCCTTCGGCCAGTTCCTAAGGCTTAGGAGAAACTGTTCCAAAAAAGAGGACTTCCTTGAGGAGTCAGCAGGTCTTCTCGCGAGACTAAGTGAACGAGGTTACCCCGTTAGATTGCTAAAAAAGGCACGCAAAAGGGCATAGCACAACCCTAGGGACCTTTTGTTTAGCCCAAAGGTCAGAATGGAGAATAACGACGAGCGCCTTGTTTGTGTTACTACCTTTAATACGAAGAGTAACGCTATTAAGAAGGCAATCAACAAACATTGGCACCTGGTTTCCGATGAGTTAAGAAACATACCACTCCCCCTACATGCTTTCAAAAAAGCCAAAAATATTAGGGACAATGTGGTTAAATCTATGTTAGACACTCCTACGATCCATGCACAGACAACTTTATGGGGTCTCCCACCTATTAATGGTCACCATAAGTGTGGTACTTGCAAGGCCTGCTCTATGTCTAAAGAAATGACTGACTTTACATACAATGGGTGCACGTACAGCTTAAAGGAACACAGTAATTGTAATACGAGCGGCGTGATTTATGCAATCCAATGCCCTTGCGGTTTCATCTATGTTGGGCAAACCATACAGAAAGTCAAGTGCCGTATACTACAACACTGTAGCCGTATTCGATGCAGAGTACAGGGTGCCCCCTTAGTGGAGCATTTTATGCTATTCGACCATGCGGCCAATAGTTTTCAATGGTGGGTCATAGAAAAGGTAAGCCCCAACCCCAGAGGGGGAGATTTCAGCATAACCCTCAATAAACGCGAGTGCAAATGGATACACTCTCTAAACACAGTAACCCGAGGCCTTAACGAATTTGAGGAGATCAGCAGACAGGTCTCAGTACTCACAAATTACTAATTGTATTGTATCACTCTTGTACTACATCTGGCTGGTTCAGACATTAGGGCTCTAGTGTCAATCACCGGCTTTTTCATTGTCTGTTGAAAAACTATTCCATGTTGAAAATATTCCAGGTTCATGGCCTTTATGCAATTGCAAGACTGTGTGTTCTGTCGCATCATTCTTATTATGATGTCTATCTAATACGTGTATAATTCTATGCTCATGTCTTTTATGTAATTATAACACTGTATACTCTGTTGTAATATCGCTATTATTAAGTTTGTAAATATTTTGTAAATATTTTGACTTTGCTCTGTCACTCGCTATTATTCCGGGAGTCTTTCCTCCCTTCCCATTCTCACACCGGTCACGCACTGCCTGACGTTGCCGGTAACGTTATAACTTACGTGAACACCGTCCACCTCCCGCTTCAATTGTGCCTGTTTTCATGGTGACGACCGCGTACTGGCTAGGCGCGCTCAAACTAAATAATCCAAGGAACCCCAGTTGTCCGCCTAATCTTGAATTGGAACAGTAAGTAACTCTCCGACCCTGGGATCACTATGATGTTTTGATCTAGACGCGGCCTTGACGCGTAGGACCTTCGTGTCATATACGCTCAGCTTGAATATGCCGGCTCTTTGCATGACATGTAACCGATATACTTCCTTCGTCCTTGGCCTAAGTACGCCGCTTCTTATTGGCATTCAGGCGTCCTCTGAGCACTGTATTCACCCAGTGTCGAGCGTTATGTGATTTAAGCTTTTATTATCCTTGTGGCCCCGTTTCTAATATAATTGATGGTCCGGTTGTTTTACTGTGGCAGTGTGATTCCATGGGCTTTACTTGTTTTTCCATTGAGTAACGTATGGAAATCGCAGCATTTCACATGCACAGAGACTACAACTTAGCACCCTCTCTGTTTATACAGTTGGCTGTAATCGTCCCTTGAAGACTCTGGTGTTTAACTTTTGGACATTCGCTGTCAAGGTATTTACTTAATTAAATTCAATTCTATGTATTCCCTTGTTACAGTTAGAAGTTTATTACTTTAGCTAATCTTACATTGATTTCTTTTAGTTTGGATTATAGAACTCATTCTATTGGACTCCATGTATGAACCGTGGATTTCGCTACTCACCCTTAATTGATAGGTGAGCCCCTGTATACTTTTTCATTGATTTTAACCACCCCTTTTTAATGCAACGACCTACTAATCGGCGCCAATTGCCTTTTAGGTTGCCCAGGCCAAGTCCTGATGAAGATCCGCAAGACCGAGGCTGTCTAATTTCCCTTATGGTCGAAAGTCGGATCGAAACGTCGACGCCCCTTTTGCATTTAGTCTGCACCCGAAATACCCTTCTTAATGTGCTACTTCGGAATTGATTTCTGTATTGAAACAAAAGTCAAGTTTACATGAATGCCATTGGGACAGACTAGCTAGGACGGTGACTTGTAACCGTTCCTCCCTGCCTTGACATATTAAATTTCTGATAATGTGTTGAAGTATTTTTCTTCTTTATCTCTTTACACATGAGCACCCTCTCTTTTTTCACTGCACACCTTCCTCTGGTGCAACCTCCTTTGATTGATTCATGTGATTAAAATAATACATATGGCTTTTATCCAAAAATATAACTGAATAAATATATGGTGAATTCCTTCCAAGGTCGTTTTCTCCTTTTTATGCTGTTTACCTCATTTAATGATATGGTTAACTGAATCATAAAAAACAAAGTATTTTGATTAAATTCATTCTAAGTATAGGTCTAGGACCGCTGTTTTTTGTAACGTACATTACCCAGGTCCTTGACCAGATTGGGTTACCCCGTTTTCTGTAATGATCACCTTTGTGCAGGCAAGTCCTGCGAGGGTTTTTTGTTTGTTAAAATGTTAATTGGTTTATCGATTGATTGTGTTTTCTATGAATTATTTACTATTTTGTGATTTTGTAAGAATTTATTGTTGTAAATTGAATTTATTATGTCTGATAAAGAAACTTTATCCTATAGTGAGGATTACATAGAAAAGCTCTTACAGGCACAGGGAGGTGGCACTTTCCTGGGTGGAGCTACCCCGAGCATAGATTTGACACTTAATGAAAAGATATCGAAATTAGAGAGACTCGAGAAGAAACTTATTAGAACTAGACTTCATGGACATACCCTGACCAAATACTTGCAAACTAATGTGATACCAGTGGGTTTACAAATTAGGAACAAGCCTGCAATTTTTCTAGACAACCCCAAATTCAAAGAGAATTTTAGTTTTGTGTCCAACAATTGTTCTAGACATTGGATGGTGTTGGGGATTGAAACAGCTGTTGAGGAAGTGGAACGTCTGACTAGAGAAATCCTTGACCTCAAAAAGGAGATCACAGAGGACAGAGCCCTCGTTAATGCCAAGGAGGCTCTAGAAAGGCTAGAGAAAACAATACGTGACTTTGACATCTACACCCAGGCCACCAAATTGGACAAGGTAGCTAGGGACATCAAATTTTATGAAAAGAAAAACACGTATCCATACTTACAGGAAGGTTACTACACGAGGGAATATCAGGGCACTTTCTCGAGTAGAGGGAGAGGCGGCTATAGGAGGTACACCACCTTCTCTGGATCATCACTAGGAAGTGGTTCGGATAGCGACACTGAAAGGCCAGGTCCCAGTACATCTACATCAACTCTAGGCCACCCATACACTGAGCAGCAGGCCCCTACGACCCCTTTTTTAGCAGAGGACCAATGGTGGGGACAGCGAGGCCGTGCACGCCCCTGGGGCAGATCCAGGGGGAACAGGAGACAAGGGTGGAACAGAGGCAGAGGGAGACAAAACAAACAGGTGCAGTTCCAACAGGAGAATCACGGAGAGATACAGACACGCCGTCAGCACTACAGATGGTAACTTATGAACCCGTCAACCCTGTAGTTAACCTTTCTTCCTATACATTAAAACCTAATGAACAAATAGTTCTGCAAAAAGGTCTCTCTTTTGTGCCAACCAATCTACCTAATGATTTTAATCTTAAGGTAGAACTTCATCAATTCTTTAGGAAGATTAGATTGAAGCACTATTTTCAAAAAATCCCATCCAACCCTATTTTCTCTGGCAGTGGATTAAGACCTCCTTCGAAATTCAACCCCCCGACCCATTTACTATCTCACAAACTTATAGCTTTTGAGCAGGTGGTATTGAGGGATGTGGATAAAATATTGTCGAACCGACAATATGTCAAGTACAACATCAGCAAATCAGAACGGGAGGGGTTGGATTCCCTTAAAACCAACACCAAAATAGTCATAAAACCAGCTGACAAGGGTGGTGCAATTGTGGTGCAAAATGTGGAGGATTACAAGAAAGAGATTCTCGCACAACTATCTGTGGTAGAAAACTATAAAAAAACTTAGAAGGGACCCCACCCAAGAAATCACTAACATAATCAGACGTACCACACAAGAGGCTTTGGAATTAGGTATTCTCAAAAAACCTGAGTATGAATACCTAAATAATAAACATCCCCGGACACCTACCATCTACACTCTACCTAAAATACATAAGCGGATGGAGTGTCCACCTGGTAGACCGATAATCTCCGGTTGTGGCTCCATTCTGGAGCCCCTTTGCAAATATGTTGATGTGTTCCTAAAACCCATCGCTGAAAACACATCTACATACCTAAGAGACACAATGCAAACAATTCAGCTAGTTGATGGGCGTCAACATGACCCCACGACTGACATCTTGGTTACAATGGATATAACATCTCTGTACACTAATATCCCACAGGACACCGCCCTCACATGTATTGAGTCAGTACTGAACAACCGTACCACACCACACAGGGTCCCTACTGAATTTATTATTGAGCTTCTCAGAATTGCCATGACACGCAACTATTTTACATTTCTGGGGGACTACTATCTGCAAACTAAAGGCGTGGCTATGGGCGCTAGCTTCGCTCCAAATCTAGCAATTATATACATGCATGAATACGAACAATGCTTTGTTCTTAATGAGTACAACCCACACAGAGATTGCATCACGCTGTGGCGTCGTTATATAGACGACGTCCTAATGATTTGGAAAGGGGATGAGGCACAATTGATAGATTTTCATCATTGGCTTAACACCTGCTCCCCGGATATCCAGTTTTCCCTTGACTTCAGCAGGGAAACTATCCACTTCTTGGATATTAACATAAATGCTCAATCTGATAAACTGTACACCAGTCTGTATAGGAAAAACAGTGAACGAAATACTTTGTTGAGATATACAAGTCACCACCCACGTAACTTGAGGGATAATCTGCCCTTCGGCCAGTTCCTAAGGCTTAGGAGAAACTGTTCCAAAAAAGAGGACTTCCTTGAGGAGTCAGCAGGTCTTCTCGCGAGACTAAGTGAACGAGGTTACCCCGTTAGATTGCTAAAAAAGGCACGCAAAAGGGCATGGCACAACCCTAGGGACCTTTTGTTGAGCCCAAAGGTCAGAATGGAGAATAACGACGAGCGCCTTGTTTGTGTTACTACCTTTAATACGAAGAGTAACGCTATTAAGAAGGCAATCAACAAACATTGGCACCTGGTTTCCGATGAGTTAAGAAACATACCACTCCCCCTACATGCTTTCAAAAAAGCCAAAAATATTAGGGACAATGTGGTTAAATCTATGTTAGACACTCCTACGATCCATGCACAGACAACTTTATGGGGTCTCCCACCTATTAATGGTCACCATAAGTGTGGTACTTGCAAGGCCTGCTCTATGTCTAAAGAAATGACTGACTTTACATACAATGGGTGCACGTACAGCTTAAAGGAACACAGTAAATGTAATACGAGCGGCGTGATTTATGCAATCCAATGCCCTTGCGGTTTCATCTATGTTGGGCAAACCATACAGAAAGTCAAGTGCCGTATACTACAACACTGTAGCCGTATTCGATGCAGAGTACAGGGTGCCCCCTTAGTGGAGCATTTTATGCTATTCGACCATGCGGCCAATAGTTTTCAATGGTGGGTCATAGAAAAGGTAAGCCCCAACCCCAGAGGGGGAGATTTCAGCATAACCCTCAATAAACGCGAGTGCAAATGGATACACTCTCTAAACACAGTAACCCGAGGCCTTAACGAATTTGAGGAGATCAGCAGACAGGTCTCAGTACTCACAAATTACTAATTGTATTGTATCACTCTTGTACTACATCTGGCTGGTTCAGACATTAGGGCTCTAGTGTCAATCACCGGCTTTTTCATTGTCTGTTGAAAAACTATTCCATGTTGAAAATATTCCAGGTTCATGGCCTTTATGCAATTGCAAGACTGTGTGTTCTGTCGCATCATTCTTATTATGATGTCTATCTAATACGTGTATAATTCTATGCTCATGTCTTTTATGTAATTATAACACTGTATACTCTGTTGTAATATCGCTATTATTAAGTTTGTAAATATTTTGTAAATATTTTGACTTTGCTCTGTCACTCGCTATTATTCCGGGAGTCTTTCCTCCCTTCCCATTCTCACACCGGTCACGCACTGCCTGACGTTGCCGGTAACGTTATAACTTACGTGAACACCGTCCACCTCCCGCTTCAATTGTGCCTGTTTTCATGGTGACGACCGCGTACTGGCTAGGCGCGCTCAAACTAAATAATCCAAGGAACCCCAGTTGTCCGCCTAATCTTGAATTGGAACAGTAAGTAACTCTCCGACCCTGGGATCACTATGATGTTTTGATCTAGACGCGGCCTTGACGCGTAGGACCTTCGTGTCATATACGCTCAGCTTGAATATGCCGGCTCTTTGCATGACATGTAACCGATATACTTCCTTCGTCCTTGGCCTAAGTACGCCGCTTCTTATTGGCATTCAGGCGTCCTCTGAGCACTGTATTCACCCAGTGTCGAGGGTTATGTGATTTAAGCTTTTATTATCCTTGTGGCCCCGTTTCTAATATAATTGATGGTCCGGTTGTTTTACTGTGGCAGTGTGATTCCATGGGCTTTACTTGTTTTTCCATTGAGTAACGTATGGAAATCGCAGCATTTCACATGCACAGAGACTACAACTTAGCACCCTCTCTGTTTATACAGTTGGCTGTAATCGTCCCTTGAAGACTCTGGTGTTTAACTTTTGGACATTCGCTGTCAAGGTATTTACTTAATTAAATTCAATTCTATGTATTCCCTTGTTACAGTTAGAAGTTTATTACTTTAGCTGATCTTACATTGATTTCTTTTAGTTTGGATTATAGAACTCATTCTATTGGACTCCATGTATGAACCGTGGATTTCGCTACTCACCCTTAATTGATAGGTGAGCCCCTGTATACTTTTTCATTGATTTTAACCACCCCTTTTTAATGCAACGACCTACTAATCGGCGCCAATTGCCTTTTAGGTTGCCCAGGCCAAGTCCTGATGAAGATCCGCAAGACCGAGGCTGTCTAATTTCCCTTATGGTCGAAAGTCGGATCGAAACGTCGACGCCCCTTTTGCATTTAGTCTGTACCCGAAATACCCTTCTTAATGTGCTACTTCGGAATTGATTTCTGTATTGAAACAAAAGTCAAGTTTACATGAATGCCATTGGGACAGACTAGCTAGGACGGTGACTTGTAACCGTTCCTCCCTGCCTTGACATATTAAATTTCTGATAATGTGTTGAAGTATTTTTCTTCTTTATCTCTTTACACATGAGCACCCTCTCTTTTTTCACTGCACACCTTCCTCTGGTGCAACCTCCTTTGATTGATTCATGTGATTAAAATAATACATATGGCTTTTATCCAAAAATATAACTGAATAAATATATGGTGAATTCCTTCCAAGGTCGTTTTCTCCTTTTTATGCTGTTTACCTCATTTAATGATATGGTTAACTGAATCATAAAAAACAAAGTATTTTGATTAAATTCATTCTAAGTATAGGTCTAGGACCGCTGTTTTTTGTAACGTACATTACCCAGGTCCTTGACCAGATTGGGTTACCCCGTTTTCTGTAATAAAGGTAAACACGTCAACAACAACCACAGCAGACCCAAATGTCTGTGTAGAAGTGGAATAGAGTGTAGCGGTGGGATGACTGCGGTGCATTGATTTACTAACTTAAACTGTAAAATGCTATGTTTGGAATGGATAATGTGCTTTGCCTTTGTCCAACTCTTAAAAAAAAAAAAAAAAAGTACTCTAAAGTCTAAACGTAGGATGTGCTACTGCTAAGCAACGTGCCGTCAGGCCTATCACTGTGGGCCTGCTCTCTCCTGTTATTGTTGAAGGTCAATGCTGGAAACAGACTAGAGTAGAGATGATGCATACATGCCACCTCGGAAAGTGTCCTTTTTGCACTACACCATAACTTGTGCATTTTCTCAATATCCCCTTTGTTTTTCCATCTACAATTACAGGCCGGGCCTTGCCCTATACTTGGGAAAACATTACAATGCACACTTACCTTACCAATAAATCGACTTTTTTTTCCAGCCGGGAAGTGGCGAGCGGCGACACACCCAAGATTAATGGACGAGAGGACCAAGAGGAATGCCGAGATGCAAATCCAGTCCACATTTTTTACCAGGATAACACAGTAACAGTATCAACTTTTATCTTCTTTTAAATAATTTGAATCATTTTTTTGTATACAATCTTTACAACAGTGTGTTCTTGTTGTTGTTATTATCATCATTAGGTTTGCTCTCTGTTTACAATTCTTCCCTACCAATATTAAAAATGTCTATTTGCTATCTGTAAAAGTATTAAGGCCGGAACAACAGAACAAGAAGTGTATGTAATCAGGGTCTCTCATCATCATCATGCATTTCCTTTTTCTCCCTTAACATATGGATATGGTAGTCTTCAAAGATTGTCGTTTGTTTGCCCATGCATACTGTTTTTCAATGTCAAACCTTTCCCAAAAACCCCTTCCCATCCATTCAACAAACCCTAACCCTCTTCCCCCGGGCTGTGTGACTTATTGTCGAGGTGTGACTAAATTAAATGTACACCAATACTTAATCACACGCTTGCTGGGGCGGATGTGGCGAAAGCAACAGTACTTCAATTTCAAGGCAGAGCGATGATCTTGTTCTACTTGCCCACCCATGAGTAGGATATTTTAGAGGTTATTTTATTTAACAAACGAACATATACCTCAGCATTAATTGCTGGCATTGATTGGATTTGTTTGTTGTCATTCTTCATACACAGCACTAACTGTTAGGCTGTAGGCCTAGTCAAGTGACTCAACACAACTATAGTTTGTAACTCTGTCTAGTAGGCTATCCCATCTTCACCATGCAGCCATTGCTGTGCCTAAGTTAAACATCAAGCACAAGTAAGAGAGAAGTTTGGGGGAGGCAGAATTAATAATGGACATGTTTTCAATGAATTCAATTTCACACACCCCTTTGAGTCCAGATAAAGAATACATAGACTAGAGGAGAGACTGAAAGTACTAGTAGGACAAGTCAATCAGTGAGGGGTGTTGCATCTATCTGTTTGTGTCTTACACAGTCAGCCAATTATTTAAATCAAACACTTGCTATTGGCGGCCCTGCACCAGCAAGGACACAGTGTGATGTAAAACAGTAACCCCACCTACAAAACATTAACAGCATTGCATGTAACGTAGAAAAATATATTTAATTTACCCTAACAAAAATAAACTAAAAACCCACAAAAGCTGACCCACCCCCCTCCCTAACCCCAACCAATGTCTGTAGGAGAGTCCAGGAGAAAATAGTAGTCCGAAAAGTAAAAACCCAACGCCCAAACCAGTTCCCACCCACCCAAACAAGAATTAAAAAAGGGGCAGAAGACAGGGACTAAGGTGTGGGGTGGGACTGAAGGAGGACACGAATCTGCTCCTCTAAACGGGCGACGCGGCGTCTGAGGGCGTGGCAGTTGCAGCCACAGTGGGGGGGGACCCGAGATGGCATTGCGGTGGAGGTGGGCAGCCGCCAGACGGTGGCACCATTCCGCTGGAGGGCGGCGGCTGGGGCCCGGGACACTGGAGGAGGCTTCAAGTGCTCCTCTGCCAAGACCACCAGCCAACGGTATTCACGCTGGATAGCCTCCAGCTTCCCGCGCCGTGCCTTGGCGGCCAACTCCTTACGATTGAGTTTAGGAGTAGCTGTGTATCAAAAAGAAAAAAACAAGACAATTGTAAAATATACTCTTAGAAAAACAGTTAATTATTTATACACATAGTGGCATGGTAGAGTAGCACTATAAAGCACAGTAGTACATAACATTTTAAATCTCGCCCGTCCTTCTTCCTTCCACCCGTCTTTCACTTTTTAGTTGAACAGTGCACCAGGTGCTCTTCTCCATAAAACTTTCAAAGCGGAGTTGAAATCAGATAGATGAGGCCATTGGTTACTCAATACTCCAGCTCCTATGCCAATTAAAGGGATTCTAGTCTTCTAGTTCACTTTTCAAACGTTCACAACAACTCATACTTAGTTAGGACATCGGATGGCGGACAGACTTTGTCCGCCCGCCATCCTCATGCTAAAAAGGGTGGGGGTCCCGTGGGGGCAATTAGGAGGATGTGCCCAACACAGTGGCGGGCGCATCCTGTTTTTTTACATTCTGGTTGGCGGTGCCGAAAGCAATGCTAAAAATACATGTGCAACTTTTCCAAGCACAACGTGACAGGCCTGCGCGGAGCCTGTCACGTTTTGCTTTGAAAGGCAGGGGGGGTACCATAGCATAGGTACCCTCCATGGGGGCCCCCAAGCATACTCTGCAATGTCTGCATGCCTTTCTGTGGTGGACGGCAATGCTGTCACGCAAAGGCATTCCAAAATGCAGATTATATGGCTGGCGGTGTGTTCAGAGAGACACCACCACCATATTGAACCCTTTTCCGCCTGGTCGACATGTGGGGGGTCTGACTCTTTTCTACCGGGATGGTGGGATGTTTGCCCCTGCGGTGTCGGCGGTGAATACCGCCGGCCTGGCGGGGGCAATACTCCCTCCATCCTAATGGGGCCCTAAGTCTCAACAGTACAGTATACATACAGTACACCCTTGCAGTGAGTGTACTGTCAAGTTCAACAATAGTTAAGGATTATGAATCTAACTTACCACCACCCGCCACTGGTGCTGCCACTCCCCCTACTGCTCCATCGTCAGTATCTGCAGCAACTGCCGCATCCTCTCCCTCTGCATCGCTGGCCCCGGCAATGGTGGTCGGTAGTGCGCCTAGAAAACATTACACATTTATTAGGCATCATATACACCTCCCCCTATTGATCAGTAGCAAGGTTGAAAAATGAGTTAAACTAACATACATCACTAGTACAAATCAGGTAGTAGAAGAGTAGACAATAATAGTTATATATGGTCCCCCCAGGGTCATTCTAGCCTCTGCTTAGTTAGCCCGAGCCATGCAACCATTTTACCTTTGTGTCTTTTATTTTTGCACATGTGACGTTACCTTGCAGCTTTTTGTATAAGACACATTTGAGCCCACATGACCTGCCTCACACTGCTACTGTCTACGCGCTGCGTACAAGCGGTCAACAAAAACATTAACAAGCCTCTTTTTTATGAAGTATTGGCGTACTGTTAGTCCATATTGCTTGTCCATAAATGCTACACTTTTTGGCACGGCTGAGAAATGCTTGCAAGTTGCAATATACTAACGCGCACCATTTCATTTTTCGCATTACAGACGGAAGATTCCCTTCTAAGAACCAGAGCTTTGCAGAGCTTATGAATGATACAACAACTACCAGTACTAGGTTCTTCTAAGGTGAGGGGTCCCTTCACTCTTCATTTATAAATTTATATAAAATAAATTCCTAGGGGATTGTGGTGCTGCCTTCCACCACTGTTCAGTTATCATGATTTAATTCCCAACTGTAAGTAAGTGTAACAATGTTTATTGTTTTAATGTTATTGATTTTCCGGTTGGTGCTGCATTATATAATAGAACAATGTACAGAGCTTCTCAATTCAAAATAAACATTTTGAACTTACATAGACTTGGTGGTATTTGGTGTGGACTAACTTACACGAGTGAGCAAATTAAAGGAAGGGTGTCCATGTGCATTGCTTCCACGACTGAGAGGTTGGGTGTGTTATGTTCTGGGTCGTCTACTTGTTGGGTATCTTGGGGGGAGTGTTAGGAGACCTAATAGTTATGACAAGACAGTACTATAGTTGAGCAGGGGATTGTGGTGGGTTCTGAATTTCTGATTGAGGTGTGTGAGGAAGGTCCAACCTACCATCACCAACATCCTATTTTCTTGTGCAAAGGTCTGTATGTGCAAGATCCCTACAACAGTAGTAGTATATCCTATAGGCTATCATATCAAAATAGTAATAAATCTGGTTGGGAATTTGTTGCTTAGAATTGTCAAAGTCTCAAGATTAACAAAGACTCAAGATCAATGAGACTAGACGTAGTACAAGAGGACGACCCAAAGGACTGGACTCAATGGCTAGAGCTACTGGTGAATCTGAGTTTTATTACAACCTTTCAAATAAAGAGTTGCACTGGCCAACTGGGCAAGCTTAGCTACTACAGCACAGACAGACTGATAGTAGTAGTAGTACTGACAGTCATCATAGCAGAGGCAGGGATAACAAGATTTTTGAAACCGTACATATCGAAGGATAATTGTTGGTAAAAATTAGCATTGGGAAACTGAAACAATAGTTCGTGAAAAATATGGTGCAGTAAAAGTTATGGAATAAGAAATATTATTAAAAACAAGAAGACTTACTGGGGCCAGTAGAGGAGCCCTCATTGGTGTCCTCCTGGTGGTGGTGTTCTGACTGTCCCGCCGACTGCCCACTCCCTGTCTGTCTGCCCCTGGGTGCTGATGAACAGGAAAGATATAAGAAAGAGACAAACATTGATGGATGGTGTCAAACAAATACAATATTTTTAAAGAACGGTCAAAAACACTTATGTAAACAAAAATTGCAATAACTAAATTGACCGATCTCATCTGGTCAACAAGTAGTATCGGGGGATTTGCGGATCGACTACTTAAGTTACTGTTTATCAACAGTAATCCAGTCTTCCATTCTGATTCCAGAATACTAAGTTAGAACTAAGCTTAAGTACGACGTACCACCCGACCTAGCCCACCTATTCCAGGCATGCCAATTGTACATTAAGTAAGCATTTCCTCAACAATGCATATGGTCAAATGGCAAACACATGACTACATTTTTTGTATACACCAAATTTTGGGTTGATTCATTGATGCTGATGTTCTGCTAGTGCTAAGCCAATTACCACCACTCATTGAACAAACTAGAAAAGGTTCTAATAAAGACTGGCGTACTAGCAGCACGTCACGTAACTGAGGTGGCATCATGCATACCACTAACAAATTAGAAACTTATACAAAGTACCTAAACCTAAGTATCAATCCGCCCCTATCTCTTAGTGACAGGACAAAGTAAGGAGTGGACTAGAGTCACTGTAGCATTACGTAACTTAATTTCTCTAAAATAAACTCTAACAGAATCACGCTAAGCGAGCGCAAATGCAAAGTTGCAAACAAGTAAGATTAGTAGTAGTGCAGAGGAGCACCTGTGTCATAATCACAGAAGACTTTTAAACGTAATAAACCTGGAATGTAAGTAGCAACATTCTAGCTGGTTGGAAGAAAAACAAGATATTCGCAATATATAAAACAGAGCAGAAGAACAGACACAAAGTAGTAATAATTAAATAGTTACTCACCAAGCCCCGGGACCTCCACTCCTAGCAGGTCCAGCAGGTCCTGCTCAGGGTCCAGGATGTCGGACCACCGGTGAGTCAACTGCGTCTGGGTGCGCCGGACCCAAGAGCAGCGCAACACTGCCCGGCGTACCTTCCCCGACCGCTGCCGACGCTCATGGACGCCGTACCCGGACCCAGGCCTGCCACCTGCTGCCAGGGTTTAGGGGAGGTGGCGCTGCACAAAGAAAATGAGTGCAGCCAACTCCACCTCCCCAAATAAGACCCGTGCCTGCACCCCTTGTGGTTGCCGCCTTCCGCAAGGAAGGCAGACGCGGCTCTGGCTGCGACGGCGAGCCCTACTACCCTTTGACATGGTTCTGGGACGGGGCGGGAAAGAAAAGATAATAAAATTAAAGAAGTAAAGGAAATAAATAGCAGGCAATAGAAAGAGTGAAAAAGTAGCTAAAAAACAAACAAAATGTAGACCAAAACCAAAAATATAGAAGCAGGAAAATAGTTAGAGAAATAATAAATAAGAAAGATAAAAAAAAGTGGCTTTAAACAAAGGATTGAAAAGATGCAGGGAGGATTCAAAATCAGGCCCCAGAACCATGCAATAGAGTGAAAAACAAGATGGCCACGCCCATTTCGACCACGTGCGCAAGTTCGCGCGATATTTTCTCCCCGAGCAAGCAAAAAGCAACGCGATCAAGTAAAAGCGTTCGCGAACAGGAAATATCTACCGTGAATGGGCGCAAACATGCATTGCGTGACCCGGAACAGGAAGTAAGCATCGCAAGAGGGCAGGACAAGTGAAAACAAGATGGCTGCGCCCGTGAGCAACCGCATGGGTGAGTTGGCGAGCCGCGATCACGCAAAAAATACCGCAAACAGGCGGGAAAAAAACTTCCGCGTCTTCGCGATATTTCCGGCGTGTTTGCGGAGATTTTCAACATTTTCACGATAGTTTGCGAAAGTGAATTTCGAAAATTCCACTCACCCCTATTATAGTTAGCCGAGCTAACTATATCTCGTGCCCCCGCAATGCATTGCTTATGATCTCACATATTACATCACTCATGACATGGTAAGTGCCATCATTGATGACTTCATAAATGGCATCACTGATGACATCATCCACATAATTACTGACACATGTATACACACCCTACATAAACTTTCATACACCCACTCCCACACAACCATTCATAGACCTATATCAGTACCTACTCACACACTCACTGATTCATAGATCTACATACATATCCATTCACTGACCCATACAGCTACGCATGCACCCACTCACTCACTAATATAGCCACTGACATATACACTCATATACCGATACAGCCACTCACACACTGAGTCAGTCACCCATACAGCTTCCCTTACCCCTAGTCACTCACCCATACACTCAATCACACAATCACTTACAAATACACACACACCCACTCACTTACACATACAGATACTAACACAAACTCACTCACCTATACACTTACTGAAAAGCACACATTAGCTCATACAACCATTATAGCAATCACTCATTCACCCATACATTCACTCATATATCCCATTACTAACCTATACTGCCTCTCACATACCCAGTTACTCACCCACATAGCACTGACACAGCCACTGACATATCCAGATAGCTATACACAAACTCACTCATCCACACATCCACTCACACATGCTCTCACTAACCCATATAGACAATGACTTACCCATTAACTCATACAGGCAGTCACACATACTTTCACCCACCCACACAGATACTCAGACAACCATACAGGTACTCAGACAACAAATCACTCACCCACACAGCCATAGATAAACTCATTCATACATACCTCCCCTCACACATGCACTCACTAGTCCATACAACCTCTAACTCACTCACTCACTCACTCACTCACTCACTCACTCACTCACTCACTCACTCACTCACTCACTCACTCACTCACTCACTCACTCACTCACTCACTCACTCACCTATACGAAAAGTCACATAACCAATCACTCACCTACACAGACACTCTGACACCCATACTGGTACTCAGGCAACCAATCACTCACCCATACAGTCATGCATGTACCTACTCACTCACCAATACAGCCACTTAGAGACTGGTACAGGAATTCACACATCCAGTCACTCACCTATACATTCACTGAGACACCTAATAACTCACTTATACAGTAAGTCATACACCCACTGAATCATCCATACAGGCCCTCATCCACCCACTCATTTACTAGTACACCTTGGCATATATATTTAACAGTCATTAAGGTTTTAAAAACACTCACTGTCACTGGATGATGACATCAGTGATGTCATCAGTAATGTAATTGACCATGTCATGAGTGATGTAATATGTGAGGTTATAAGTAGTGTCTTGCAGGGCGGTGAGTTATAGTTATCTCAGCTAACTATAACTACTGAATTTATCTGGTTTATTTGGAAATGTGGGCGGGTTAGCATGAGCATTTTTGCAGTGTTCGGGGCAACAACACCAACATTGATTGTGAGCAAAGGATGTCCAGCGCATTTGGGAGACATGGAATGCGACATGGAAAGGTGAGGAGAATTTTAGTGAGGAGGTACAAATTGCCATTAGGGAAGGTAGGCTCCTTCAAATGTCCACAAGTGGATGTGATTAACAGGCACACAAACAAAAAGGTGATGACACGGGACCACTCTGAAATTGGCCAGTGGGCACAGGCAAATGTTACCTGGCAGTTTGCCGACAGAAGCATACCTACCTCCCCTGATGGGTTTGTGTCTCCCCTGCAGTTGGTGATGTTTGAGTGAGAGGCATCATTCTGAGACACACACACATATATCAGGGGAAGAAGATGTGATGAGTCTGCCCCCACGAGAATTTGTCTGTGCCAGCAAGGAAGGGCAGCACTGACAAAGGCATGATGACTTATCAACAATGCAACAATATCACTATGTAGGGCAGCCTTTGTTGCTATGTATGGGTCCAACTTGTGCTTCATAGATCCCATGATGTTAATGAGGGTCACCAGCTTAGTGACAACCTCACTGGTGTCAGATGTTGAGGCCTGTTGTTCTTGCCACTGTCTCATGACACCAGCAATGTAAGCTAGGGACTCATCCAAATATGGAGTCATGGGTAGGTCTCTTTAATTGCCTTATATGTATCCTTATTAGGACTAAGGCACCTAAATACTCCCTCTAGGATGTCCACTATGGTCTCCATCCCCACCAGCACCACATCAACCGTTCGCTGCTGACCTCTAACCACTCTCCATTAGAAGATAACTTGTGGGTCAATGGAGATTGCAGCTGGTCTTGGACTGGCAGATGGGGCATGACCTGTGGGTGGCTGTCTCTCTGGAGACCTTGCAACACTGTCATCCCTTGCCATGGCCAGAGTCAAAGATTTTATAGAGTTTAGGAGTTGTTGGAAAGTGTCATTGTCCATGGGGGGCGGGATGTCATTACCAATAGGTTAGTCATCCAGGACAGAACGTCTGTTGCCCAGTATACCAAAGTTTCATCCAGCTCCTAGTGTACTAAAGGAATTGCATTGGCTGCCAGTCAGACAGAGAATTGTTTTAGGACACTTTGTATCACTTTCATGCCCCTTCATGGAGCTGGGCTTTAAAACCTGAAAAGAAAATTTGACTGGTAAACACCTCCTATGACATTACGTGCCTCCACATCCAGAAATGTCTCGGTTTCAAGATTCAGACTCTCCTCGCATGGAGGAAAAAGCTTTGTGACATCAGCTTACAAACTTGGAACTCTTTACCTATTCAGTTCTAATCAATGTATACCTTTCTGCCTTTCAGGAGAGATTTACAAACCTTCCTTTTCAGGTCCTGATTAGTATGTCATTTCAGGCTTCAATAGAGCTAGCGCCAAGACACCATTGGTTATACGTGCACTTTTGAAAATAATATATAACATAACATAACAGTCTGCTGGACAGGAGGTGTTATTTGTTTCACTGCAATTACATTTGAATATGTTAGTGATGATGTATAATAGATGTTCAAAAATCAATGGGAGAGTGGATCCCTAGTCCCAAATGAACCAGGGTGTGCAAAGGCAGTACAAAGTGCTATTAAGAAACCCTCAATCACGTTATACAGAGATCGATATTAGCGGTATATTTTCATTCTCCGCTTCGTTATTTGTAACGTGACAGCATCATCATCGGGTTACTGTAATGCTTCCTCCACCTGGAGGACATACCACTGGTTGTATTGGTAGTGATCGTAGAAAAAAAGGGTGAATTCTAGTGAGATGACAAGTGGTGAAAAGGTATGTTTAAAAATCCCGTAGAGCCAGTAAAAAATCTTTAATTGCACTGGATGCAGGAAGTTATAATAGATCTTCAATGTGCACTCGAAGGCTAATTAGGGCCCTGTGCACTGTAAAAAGGTGTCCATAAAAAAGGTCGACATGTTTCAGCCCTTCTTATGCCCCGGAGGGTCAAGTGGGCTTTCTTCAGGACCTAAACGGTGAAGAAGACCCTAGTATTCATAAGGTCTTACAGTGAGGAGAGGGAGGTTGATTGATCTCAAGTGTATCTGTTCAATTGAACCTGTATCCCGTTATTGCAGGCTACAGCGGGTGTAGTTGGGGCGGTCGCTCACGCTCTCTTCGGCGTGGAACAGTCGTTCTGTGCTGACTCTGCCCTCGATGACCCGGGGGGTCTTCTTCACCGTTTAGGTCCCGAAGAAAGCCCACTTGACCCTCCGGGGCATAAGAAGTGCTGAAACATGTCGACCTTTTTTATGGACACCTTTTTACAGTGCACAGGGCCCTAATTAGCCTTCGAGTGCACATTGAAGATCTATTATAACTTCCTGCATTCAGTGCAATTAAAGATTTTTTACTGGCTCTACGGGATTTTTAAACATACTTTTTCACCACTTGTCATCTCACTAGAATTCACCCTTTTTTTCTACGATCACTACCAATACAACCAGTGGTATGTCCTCCAGGTGGAGGAAGCATTACAGTAACCCGATGATGATGCTGTCACGTTACAAATAACGAAGCGGAGAATGCACTTTGTACTGCCTTTGCACACCCTGGTTCATTTGGGACTAGTGATCCACTCTCCCATTGATTTTTGGATACTTGAGACAAGGAAGCTGAGTGGATCAGAAGCTCTTCCTTCTCCCTCCAGTTTGATTATTATAGTATAATAGATGTTGAAATAAGTCATTTGTGTGACAAACAGACTGCACATTTTCATTGACTTTATTTTACACATAGATGTTAACAACATGCTACTACTAGTAAATGAGTCCAAGTTACTCTGTTGTTGGCTTTCATAAGGCAATTTCTTTACATTGTCCTTTGCTTGTCATACCACAACTTGCAACACAGTTTTTCTTCTTGCTGGCCTGCGCTGCTTGAAAGCGTGAGTGCAGGTAGCGGCCTCATTTACCATGTTGCTAAGCTTATTTTTTTGTTCAATGTCTAGATTAATGTATGTTTCACTTATAGACAGCACTGCTGAGAACACTGCACCATGTCACCAGGGTTCACGCATTCCCCCTAGGCATCACTTAGCCCAGAGCACTAAACAAAGTAATGTTATTTTGTCATCTGCTAAATTTGATCCTGCACTCTGCCTTTCACAAAGTACTACACGTCAACTTGCCTTGCTATGCTGTCTTGCATGTATTTTGTGCATTCATGTGGATGAGGGATAATAATTGACACGACGTATCCTCGCAACTCTAAACAGCATGCAACCTTGCTACACTGCAGCAATTGGCACGGTCATGTACTCGAGCTACACGTAGAGTGACATTTGGGACAAGACTGTCAGACTCACAAGCTCAAGATTTGGGGACAAAATAGTATCCCTCAGATGCATGGACCGCCTTGTTGACATTGCGCCAGATACTGAATCCCTTTGTGGGTTGGAAATATAAGTACAAAAGAAAGGTCCTTATCAAAAAGGACATAGCCTTGAGAAAGTTGCGGGACGATTTCCCTTTGTACGCGACAAAACAAGTGTTGGTTGTCTGAAGCAAGACTAAAAGAATAAAGAAAGAAAATAAGAATTGAAATAACTTGTGTATAATTGGTGCTTACATCGTGCACTTAACGAATTGTTGATACACCTATGACGTGTGCTGAGGAATTCTTTGTATGTTTTGTTGACTTTGGCCGCCATTTTGGGGAGGTTGGTTGTTCTCCTCACCTTATAGCACCGGCTTCCAAGTAAGTGGTTTTATGTACAAATACATGTTATTTTCCTGAGTGGCACCACTATACCTAAGCATTATACCACTGTTCATTAGCAGTTGCAAGGTCATGTACTAAGCATATTCTATTTATTTATGTGGACTCTTGTAGCATCCAAGTACACGCAGTCATCTCCAGAGTCCAGAACAGTAGGCACTGGGCACCATCTCTGGAAGGGTAACATGCCATAGCATCTGCAACCACTTAAGCTCACTCCATTTCCTCATCATCCAAGTTGTTCTTCTGTAAAGTAGTACAAATCTCTTTACTCAACCCTACTCACTTATAGTTGTACATTATTCATCTGGCTATCATCATTCAGACCCAGACACTTAACTTTCTCTCACACACTGATGACACCAAGATCATTTATAGACTCTCTGATGAAAACAAAACCACCAACATTTGTTACCTTATACAATCGACCAACATGCCGACTTGTATGTGAGAGCTAGGGCTCATACAGAATCTCACACAATGGTGTGAGAGTATTCTAAAATATGTACATACCCTGGCTGCCCACAAGACTAAGCTCAAACACCTCACCCACCAACCATCCCCAAAACCTGCCATCATCCTGGACACCTAGCTCACCCTGTCACTTCACAGTTTCTTGTTTCAGATCCTCCTGCCTTAACATATATAGCATTGTCAGACATTTCTTCCTATGGCTCCCTCCTGACTCCTGATACATCATCACCCAGATCCACATCATATGGAGAATATAGCTCACCAATGCCCTCCTCTGTGGCTTCTCTTCACAGCTGCTACACAAGAGAGAATTTATCAAAGACAGCAGTGCATGATTATCAATCAGGCTACCTTGCGGCACATACTTCACACTTCCCTATTTAAGCTTTGATGGCTCCCCATTCAGACACACAGCAGTTCAATGTGCTTATCTACACCTACATAGCAGTGCACTACCAGGTACCCTTCAAGCTCACATACAATCTATGCTTCCAACAAACACTCATGGACCTGTGGTGTACATCACTTGCATTCACCCCACCCCAATATTAATTTTTACAAGACAGGAGGTAGTGTGATCTCTAACATGGCAGGCAAGACCTGTGAAATCTTACCCAGCACATCAGGACAGCTGAATGCAATATGGTTTAATGCTAGTGACTGTACATGTCTCTCTTCACATGATTAGGCCTGGGAGGTGAAATACACTCCATTTGCAGAGTTTTCTGCACATATCGGAGCTCGCGGAGTGCAGAAAATTCTGCTATGCCTAGTGCAGCAGAGTTTTTTCCATGCTCGCGCTCGTGAACAGTACAACTCAGGTGAGAAGTTGATTGTCTGGCAACCACATTCCAATATTTAACCCTACACTTTTGGCTCATTTTTGATTACCTCAGTTATTAACATTTGGTTCTACTCACTTAAATTGCTCTTCCTCTTTGATTCAGTCTGTTCATCTTCGCTGGTCTTGGGGTTGTTGCCTTCACTGCTTGTGCTTACTGCTCCCTCCATTTCTTGCTTATGTTGAATTGCAAAGATCTTTTAGTTTGCAATGCATCACTTTTAGAGGCTTTGTACCACACAATGCATTCCTATGTGACACAAAGCTGATTTATGGCATATAGACATTGCTTTACAACCTGCAAATCAGCTTTGTGTCACATTGGGATCAGATGAATTATGGAACTTGTGCCATCCTTCCCACTGATGCATAAATATCTTCGATGCACCTTGAGACCTTATGATATGGTACACCATACCATAAATGCGTGCATCCTGGTCAGTTCATAGTGACATACGGCAGTTCAAAGTTTTCTTTCTGGTGCGATTCTGCTGCAACGCAGCGATGCATCAGTTCTCATAAATATGCACCTTAGTTCTTTATATTTAATACAAGTCTATGCCCCGCTTATTTACTTCTATTCACATGATTATTCAAAATTATATGAGTGCTGGAACTTAAAACCTAAGATCAAAATCAGTAGCCATATCTTTGAGGCGGCTTCTTAAGTCTAATATGTGCAAACGTATTTAAAAATTGCATAATATTGATTGTTTAAGCACTCACCTCATTGAAAGCATCAGTTATAAGTTCAGAGCAATCTTTGTAGTAAATATCATAATGTGGATGCAAAGTGTACATCGCCAGGCAGCCATTGGATTTGAGGACACGATCTGATTCTCTTAAAAACTCCTCTATGTTGAACCAGTGAGCAGCAACAGAAGTAGTGATCAGATCTACTGAGCTATCTTCTAATGGCAAATTCTCTGCAGGGCCAACTCTAGAAAAGAAGATAAAAGATAGATTTACTTATGAAACTAGTTTCAAACGTCGTGCAAGGCATAGGCTTTCAGAGACCTAACAGTGCACTCTCTAGAAAGCTTGATATTAATGTAATTGATGCCTCTAGTGCCCCACCAAGAATGCTTTCACTAACCTTATTACTGAGGATGGCCAGTCTAAATTAACAAACGCTTGGGGTATATTAATTGAATCAATATTATTTATGGCTTTAAAAGTAAGAAATAGGGTTATTAGTAGAGAAGAAAAAGGTTAAAAAAACAGGTGACCAAAAAGCAAAAAATCCAGACAGATTAGATGGTCAGCACCATCTCCTCACACACACCGTGGCCAGTTGATTCTTACGGGGAAGTAATAGCCACTATACATGGGTATTCGTTACATTGTCAGCAATTACAAGGGGAAAGGGTTTCAGACCAGACACCCTACTCACCAGTTATCGACTACCCTAGACTGTATGTTGGCTGACTGCTGTTTCTATGTTAGATACATCTAGGTCACTAATCGCCTACATGGACTAAACAGAACTAGGCCTATCCTTTTCCTGGGTCACATAACACTGCACCCACACTCCTTTGGACAAGGGTACGGTACCTCAAAGCTGATGCCTCCATACTGGCAAAGTCTAGAACATATTCCATGGGTTACTGGCTGCTCCCCATGCTGAAGATTACTCCACCCAGTACCCTTTCTCATCTGGGTCTCCACATCCTGAAGATGCAGACTCCTTTGACCTTGTCCCATTACATACTGCTCAGGTCTGTATCTGTCACTGCCCTTTCGGGATGACTTACTTCCCTAAAGGAGAATCGTGCAGAAAGAGGGAAGTGGGGTGCAAAAAGAGGCACGAGGGATGCAGATAGAAGCAAGAGAGGTGCAGAAATAAGCAAGAGAAGTGCAGGAAGAAGCAACAGAGGGACAGGAAGACGGATGAGAGGTGGAGAAAGAGGCAAGAAAAGTACAGAAAGAAGCAACAGAGATGAAAAACGGGGAAGAGGGGTGCAGAAAGAAGCAACAGAGTTGCAGAAAGAGGCAAGAAGAATGCAGAAAGAGAGAAAAGGGCTACAGAAAGAAGCAAGAGAGGTGCAGAAAAAACAGAAGTACATACAGAAGCATCAGAAAGGCAGAAAGGGGGAGGTGGGGTGGAGAAAGAGGCAAGAGGGACACAGAAAGAAACAAGAGAGGTGAAGAAAGAAACAAAATAAAAGCAGAAAGAAAGAACAGAGGAATAAAAAGAGGAAATAGGGGTGCAGAAAGAAGGGAGAGGGGTGTGAAAGAGGCACAAAGGCAAGACAGGTGCATAAAGAAGGAAGAGAGTTGCAGAAAGAAACAAAAGAAGTGCAGAAAGAAGGACCAGAGGTGCAGAAAGAGGCAAGAGGGGTGCAGAAAGAGGATAGAGGCATGTGAAAGAGGCACAGGGGTTGTAGAAAAAGCAAGAGGCATGCAGAAAGAAGCAAGAGATTTGCATAGAGAAATAAAAGAAGTGTAGAGAGGAGAACAGGTGCAGAAAGAGGCAAGAGGGGTGCAGAAAGAAGGAAGAGGGGTGCAGAAAGAGGCACAAGGGTTGCAGAAAAAAGGGATAGATTTGCAGAAAGAAGCAAGAGAAGTGCAGAAAGAAAGCAACAGAGGTGCAGAAAGAGGGATGAGGGGTGGAGAAAGAGGCAAGAGGAATGCAGAAAGAAGCTACAGAAATACATAAAGGGGGAATAAGGGTGGAGAAAGTGGCAAGAGGGTCGTTAAAGAAGCAAGAGAGGTGCAGAAAGAAAAAAAAGAAGAGCATAAAGAAGGGACAGACATGCAGAAAGAGGCAAGAGTGGTACAGAAAGAGGGAAGAGAGGTGCAGAAAGAAGCATGAGTGGTGCAGAAAGAAGCAAAGAGGTATAGAAAGAAACAAGAGTAGTGCAGAAAGAAGCAACAGAGGGGCAAAAAGAGAAAAGAGGGGTGCAAAAAGAGGGAAGAGGGGTATAGAAAGAGGCACTAGTGGTGCAGAAAGAAGTGAGAGATATACAGAAAGAACCAAAAGTGCAGAAAGAAGTAACAGAGGTGCAGAAAGAGTCAACAGAGGTAAAGAAAGAAGGAAAAGGGGTGTAGAAAGAGACACATGGGTGCAGAAAGAAGCAAGAGAGATTCAGAAAGAAACCAAAGTAGTACAGAAAGTAAAAACAGAAGTGCAGAAAGAAGCAAGAGGGGTGCAGAAAGAAACAAAAGAAGTGCAGAAAGAAGCAACAGAGGTGCAGAAAGAGGCAAGAGGAGTGCAGAAATTGGAAAGAGGGGTGCAGAAAGAGGCACAAGTGGTGCAGAAAGAAACTAGAGAAGTCCAGAAAGCAGCAAGAGAAGTGCATAAAGACGCAGCAGAGATGCAGAAAGGGGGAAGTGGGGTGGAGATAGAAGCAAGAGAGATACAGAAAGAAACAAGAGAGGTATAGAAAGAGGCAAGAGGGTGGCAGAATGAGGAAAGAGAGGTGGAGAAAGAAGCACAAGTGGTGCAGAAAGAAGCAATGATGTGCAGAAAGAAGCAAGAGTAGTGCGGTAGAAGCAACAGAGGGGCAGAAAGGGGCAAGAGGGGTGCAAAAAGAGGGAAGAGGAGTGTGAAAGCGGTACAAGAGATGCAGACAGAAGCAAGAGGGATACAGTTAGAAGCAAGAGAGCTGCAGAATGAAAAAAAGAAGTGCAGAAAGAAGGAACTGGTGCAGAAAGGGGCAAGAGGGGTGCAGAAAGAGGGGTGAGGGGTGCAAAGAGAAGCATGAGGGGTACAGAAAGAAGCAAGAGAGATGCAGAAAGAAGCAAAATAAATTCACAAGAAAGCATTAGAGATACAGAAAGGGAGACATGGGGTGGAGAAAGAAGCAAGGGGTACAGAAAGAAGCAAGAGCGCTGCAGAAAGAAACAAAAGAAATACCTTTTTGGAACAGAGGTGCAGAAAAAGGCAAAAGGGGTGCAGAAAGAAGCAAGAGGTGCAGAAAGAATTAACAAAGTTGAGAAAGCAGGAACAGAGGTGCAGAAAGCAGCAAGAGGGGTGTACAAAGAGGGAAGAGGGTGTGAAAGAGGCATGAGGAGTACAGAAAGAAGCAAGAGGAGTACAGAAAGAAGCAACAGAGTTGCAGAAAGAGGGGTTCAAAAAGTGGGAAGAGGGATGCAAAAAGAGGTGTGTGGGGTGCAGAAAGAAGTGAGAAATGTGGTGAAAGAAACAAAAGAAGTACAGAAAAAAAGAACAGAGGTGCAGAAAGAAGCAACAGGGGTGCAGAAAGAGGGTGGCTGGGTAGAGAAAGTGGGAAGGGGTGCAGAAAGAAGTGAGAGGTGCAATAATAAGCAAAAGTCACAAAAGAATGAACAGAGGTGCAGAAAAATGCAAGAGGGGTATGGGAAGAGGGGTGTGACAGAGGCACAACGGGTGCAGAAAGTAGCACAAGAGATGTAGAAATCAGCAACAGAGTTGTAGAAAGAGGAAAGAGTGGTGGGAAAGAGACAAGAGAAGTGCAGAAAGAAGCAACAGAGATGCAGAAAGGGGGACGAGGGGTAGAGAAAGGGGCACGAGGGCTGGAGAAAGATCAAGAGAGGTGCAGAAAGAAACAAAAGAAGTGCAGAAAAAAGGAACAGAGTTGCAGAAAGTGGCAGGAGGGGTGCAGAAAGAGGCAAGAGGGGTGCACAAAGAAGCTAGTGAGGTTCAGAAAGAGGCAATAGAGGTGCAGAAAGTGGCAAAAGAGGTGCAGAAAGTAAAAGAGAATTGCACAAAGAGGCAAAAGAAGTGCAGAAAAAGAAAGAAAGGTCAAGAAAGATGCAACAGAAATGCATAAAGAGGGAAGAGAAGCGCAGAAAGAAGCAAGAGTGGCTTGCACACCATTAGCACTAATTTAACACCCACATTTAGCAATAAGTAAGAGATGACCATTCTAGGTTTGAAAAGGACCTTCCACCATACTGTAACACTTGTCGCTGCATTTTTAGTAACTTTAGGGCCATTTGAGCTAAAAACAAGGCAGATGATGAATTATGTGGCTAATGCGGAAAATGTGTAAATGTGAAAAAGTCGGTGCAGCCAAACTGTCGCATACTTTCAGTGGCCCTGCTCATACCTTTGACTAGGTCCAAAAGTGCTCCTAAGTGATTCCTTCTTATTTTCTCTCATTGAGTTAATTGTTTAGCTTCTATAGAAACGAGGAAGACTAAACCTGAGGTTACCACTCCACAACACAGACTACCATACCACATAATTACTCTTCATAACACATAATCCCACTCTACATAATTCCTATACACTAAATACCACATACTTTCTATCACATAATTTCACTTCACAACATACCACATAATTCCACTACGCACAACATACATCCACTTCACTCCAAAAAACACTAGTAAAAAACTTTTACTTTTACAATGCAGATAGCTCTAACTCTTGCAAATGCGAGACCTATTACATTACAATTGCTTCTTTAACTTGTAGTCGTGGTTGCAGAGTGGTGCAGAAAGGGGGCAGGGCCTCCAACCAGTGCTCAGGAATACCGCTACATAGGACTTACAGGAGGTACCAGGAGGGCTTCTTGGCCCTCAAAGTCCCTCAGGAGTAAAGTGGACTTAATCTCCCTACCCGTACTGTGCCAGGAAGCATGTTTGCAGAGTGGTGGCGAAAGGGGTGGTGACCTCCGGAGACCTCTTAGCAATCCCACTGTGTGGGTCTTACTGGAGGTAACAGAGGGGTAGTTGGCCCCCATGGTTGTCCGTGGGGGCCAACTACCCCTTCTATTATCTCTTGTAAGTCCCACACAGCAGCACTGGTAAGTACTCATAGCAGGCCACGTCCCTTTGACCACCAGCCTACAAAGATTCTCCCCGGCATGCTCTTGGATGGGGTTTAAAGTCCCCTTCACTGCTGCGGGTCCTTAGGCACCAACTAGCCTACCTGATATCTCAATTATGCCCCAGATAGTGGGATTGCTGACAGGGGGACACAGGCCACACCCCCTTTCTCCACCACTCTGCAAACTTGCCTCCTGGCATGTTCTTGGTTGGTAGATTAAGTCCCCTTGAGTCCCTGGGGGTCAACTAGCCCACCAGGTACCTCCAGTAAGCCCCACACAGCTGGATTGCTGAGAGTGGTCTGAGGCCACGCCCCCTTTTTACACCGCTCTGCAAACACACCACTTTAGTCCTAAGGTCCTCAGGACACATGTGGTTTCATCGCCCCACCAGCAGTGCACCATGAGGTGCATTTTCAGCAAAAAGGGGCATGGCCTCAGACCACCTCTCATTAATCCCACTATATGGGGCTTACCTGGTGGGCTAGGGATACTTGAGCAGGCCCAGTGGTTCAGGGTTTTTTCTACCCTGTCCCCTTTTCTTGTTTATTAGCTTTTTTTACTGTTTTCTTGTGACTCGGTTTTACCGTGTCACTAGATGGCTGCCAACACTTCCTGGTTTTAAGTGTTAGCAGCCAATCAGAATGAAGCTCATGATCGGGAGGGTTCACAAATTCCTCCATGGTCACCAGAGATCAATATTTTTTATTTTTTAATTTCTCAGATCTACTGAACAGATTTACACTATTTAAAGCAAAAAGTACACTCTGGACCAAGAGCTACCTCTCAGCCAAATTTGGTGTAATTTCGTTCAGCAGTTTGGGCTGTCACAGCGACAAAAGTTCCAATGGAAATTAACATGGAGAAAAAGCTTTTAGGGACCCCCCCATTTTTTGTCGGCCCCCCGCTTGACGAATCACCCCAAAACTTTCAAGACAGGAGCTGACTGGAGCACCCATTAGTTTTGAAAATTTTGCACATTTCGCCAAACGGCGCCAAAGAAATTGGCATATAAAAGAACATTTTTCCTATGGAAACTAGGTCCTTACTATAACTAACCTACTGGTGGCCAATAGCTAGTACATATATATACACATATATACTCATATATGCCTTTTTCTTAAATGGTGTAAATCCGTTCAGTAGTTCCAGAGAAAATGACAGTTAAAAGTACATATATCTATGGCCTTGGAGGATCTGCGCACCCTGAGCGCACCCTCCCGATCACAAGCTGAATTTTAATTGGCTGCCAGCACTCTGAATCAGGAAGTGTTGGCAGCCATCTTGTGCCTCGGTAGAACAAGGGGAGTGGCCTCTGAACACCTCTCTGCAATGCAGCTCCCTGGCGCATACTGGAGGTACCTGGTGGGCTACTTGGCCCACAGGGGACCGCAGGATTGAAGAGGAATTAATTTGCCAACTTAAAATGCGCCACAGGTCACCTCAGGCCCCGCCCCCTTCCTGTACAAATATTCCTCTAAAATCAGCCGAACTACAAATTCCGATTTACTCGCCTGTTATCAGGAGAGAACCCAATGCTGTATCATTTAGCCCAGCACTGACCCTGAAAAGTAATTCTAAGCGTACTTACCAGTAACTTGTATTTCCTTCCATAGGAATCCTTTGTGTGGTTTTCAGCGGAAACGTTTCTGTCTATTTTCACAAACTAAAAATATTCCTAAAAAATCGTCTGTATGACTTAAACACATTCTTTCAACTGTTTACAGGAGATGCACCAGTTCTGGATCCACCACTGAGTAAGAACAACTAACGATAACACTGCTTACCTGCCAAGTGAATTTTCTGCCATAGGATAACATTGGTGATTGTATGTGTCAACTTTTAAAATACAATAATATTCCTTAAAAATCACTACTGTAACCAAAACTCTTTTACTCAACTATTTACAGGAGATGTCCAAGGACTGAATCTAGGATCCAGTCCTGTGGTTAGAAAAGTAATCCATAAAGTAACTAATTGCATTTGACTAGCAATTCACATTGAGCTCAATGTTGCATTGTGTTTGAAATTGTGTTGCCCATTGCAACAACTGTAACTACTGAACTTAAAATTCTATTGCCTATTTGCAAAGTATTTAAACTAAAGTAATTCATTCTGAGAAAGTATATTTTGTATTGTAATGTTGAATGCAATTATAATGTAATTAAAAAAATAAAATATCTAAAAATAAATAGTTTAAAAAATGTAGTAAATCAGTATCAAAAAAATCAGTATAACAATTAATACATAACAAATTGTCAGTTACAAAACCTTTGAAATTCACTGAAAAAATCATAGGTTTCAGGCCTGATATAGTTAGGAATTAGCATTTAAAAAACCTTTGCAATTCACTGAAAAAAACATAGGTTTCAGGCTTGATATAGGTAGGAATTAGCATTTAAAAAACTTTTGAAATTCACTGAAAAAAACATATGTTTTAGGGGTGTTATAGTCAGCTGGACATTTCACTCGTACAAAACCATTGAAATTCCTCCGATATAGTTAGTTGTACTAAATACATCTCACACGCCCGCAATCCACTGCTGTTGATGTCACATATTACATCATTCATGACATGGTCAGTGACATCACTGATGACATCTCAAATGACATCACTGATGACATCACTGGTGACATCATCCATGTGACAATCAGATACACCTCATCATACATAGGATAACCTTTCATCACTCACTGAAAAAAATACAGAGTGCCATATTTGAAACCATTGACACACCAATACAAGTTTCTAAACACCCACTCAGAGATTCGTAGATCTATACACACATCTAATCACTTACCTATAGATTCACTCATGCATGCTCTCAATGATCAATAGAACACTATCAAATATACTTATACACCTATATCGACATTACACACCAGCACACATCCTAATCACTTATGAAGCCATCCTACTCACTTATGCAAACAATGAATCATACTTACTTTTACTTAGCTACACACTTATACAAACGCCACTTCATCTATTCATATAGATAGTAACTCATACTTATTGTGCTATAAAATCACTATTACAAGTATACAGTTATCCATACAGTCACTCATACAATCACTGAGTTTTATGTATACTTATTTATGTACAACAACTGGCACACACACTTTTATTTTTCTAGTTTGTTGGATATGTACCATTGAGACATATATTTGCTCATCACCACACCCATAAAGATATTCACTCACCCAAACAACTGTTATAACATTTAGTTTTAACTTCATATACCTACTGAATCAACTATTTGCACATCTTTGGGCTGTCACACCCCCCCACCGAACCACACACAAATTCACTCTCCCATACAAATACTCAGTTAACTAATCAATAACTAATATAGACTTTCACGAAGCTAGTAACCAACTGGTGCAGCAGTTTACACAACAACTGACAAAGTGATACAGATATTCACACAGTTTAGTCACTATCCAATATATTTAGTGAGACACTATAAATTAGTCAAGTAAACAGTCACATCAATCACACTGCTACTAAATCCTCCATCCAGATAATTATATTTAGATATCCACTCATTCTTCAATGCAAATTGGTATATATATATAATACATATTTAAATAACGAACCAAGCCACATTCACTGGATGATGTCATCAGTGATGTCATCAGGGATGTCATCAGTGATGTCATTTGACATGTCTTCAGTGATGTTACTGACCGTGTCATGAATGATGTAATATGTGACATCATCAGCAGTGGATTGCAGGCACGCGAGATGTAGTTAGTACAACTAACTATATTGGAGGAATATATATATATATATATATATATATATATTCAAGCTTCAAAGTTGCCCGCAGGCAAGGCCGCACTCCCCAGCAGCTTGTTACGATCATATTTCTCGAAGCAATTTTCAGGGTAAAGTCAACACTGCGTCCTTCTGTGATTACAGTTCTCGTGTCAACGATAGTAGAGCCTGACGCGTTTCTGGGCTTCCGCCCTCTTCAGAGGCTCGACATGAGATTGTTGCGGTGGAGGAATTTCAATGGTTTTGTACGAGTGAAATGTCCAGCTAACTATAACACCCCTAAAACCTATGGCTTTTTCAGTGAATTTCTAAGGTTTTTTAAATGCTAATTCCTAACTATATCAGGCCTGAAACCTATGGATTTTACAGTAAACACATATATATATATATATATATATATATATATATATATATATATATATATATATTTATACGAAGGGATGGCACCTATATATGCTGATATACACATTTACGTAAATGAGTATGGCCATAAAGATGGAAAAGGTTTTCTTCTTGACACAGCAGCAATATTTATGCTTTTTAGCTTATTTATTTATTTAAATGAGAGTGACTTTTTAAATTTGACTGACTGTGTCTAAATTAAAATGTAGAAACCGGCCACACAAATCTATACATTACACGGACAAGGTAGATTACTGTAGATATTTTAGCATTGTTGTAACAATTTTAACAATTTGCTATTTTGCACACTTAATGTGAGAATTTGAAAATGTATAAAACTCACATGTGAAATTTCCTCGATGTCTATGATCGTACTGAACCTCTTGGGCATGTCCCCTTTAAATGAATTGTAAAAAAATGTAAAAAAACGCAACTTAAGACACCGCGAGATGTGTAGCGCGTCATGTGATCAAGGTCCTTCCGGGACCGAAACGCGTCATGTCGATCGTGTGAGCTGAGGCTGAATAAAATCTTTTAATGGCGTAATGAAGTTTGTGGTCCGCACTCTGATTTGAGGCAGTAGATACTTCGGCTGCTTTTGGAGACTTAGCGCGATAATAGTAACCGGTTTGGAATCCTCCGGTACACTGCGGACCCCCTCCGGCATGAGGCAACGGCTACCATCAAAGGATTCAAAGACTTGGGCTCAAGTCACACAAGAAGTAATCCGGGAGGATTTCACCGATAGCCAAGCCCCCCAGCGAGCATCCAGTGAAGAGACCCACCAACACTGCAAGGTAAGCGAACGCGAGTCGGAGGGCTCGCGGGACGCCATTACCGAGTGTGAGTGTGGGATTTGAAATAAACCGATGCTGGGTACGGAGGTCAAGTAACAAGCGAATACCTGGGAGCGAAGAAATTATTCACAGCTTCCTATATACGCTACACGCCCACATCACTGCAATCAGTTTTGTAATTACAGCCAGTACAGCTAAAGCATGTCGGCAGACGCGCTAAGGGAAAGAGAAGAAGCAGCAGCCAACATGTTCGATGACAATAAGGCACCAGCACAGGACTCCAACACCCATAATGCACCACCAAACATCCGTAGTACCAGTATACGTGACAAAGTGAGACAACTTGAAAAGTTGATGAAAAGCGAACTGAGTAAGTGGTGGGAGGGTAAATCCCTCCAGAGGTATTTGGACGTCAAAAGAGTCCCAAGGGGTTTACGAATTCTTTTAGCCCCTAGCTATGAGAACCCGGACAAACTTATGATGAAGGAATGGGCAGAGACCAATCTAGAATCATCTATGAGGTTGATGGTCATACTAGTCAAGTATGCCGAATCAGACCGCACCAAAATACAAGCTGACATTGATAAACTGAATACTGAGCTCAATGCCATTGATCAACAGGAGGAAATTAAAAAACTTAAAGATGAAATGGCAAAACGTTTGAAAAAGGAGGAAGATAAAATCAGAGAAAGAAAAACTTATAAATTTCACCGGGATCGCATGGACTATGAATGTGGCAGAGTCTTTACTTTTGCCCAAAAATATGATAAATTAAAAATATCTAAATATGGGAATACAACACAAGGCCCAAGCACAGCCCAAATGCGACCAGACAGACCAGATGAATTAACCTCCGTTTCCAGCATCAGCTCAGGACGTGAAAGTGACTCAGATGTGGAAAGTCGTGCACAAGCTATGGCACAAGTACCAGCAAGTATCTCTCTGGCAGACGAGGTAGATTTTTTATGCCTGGAACGCAGGGACACTCTACGCCCAAGAACAAAGAACAAACAAGCAGGAACTCCACTAGAAAAAGGAGGGAGAGAAGACAAGCCAAGCAACGACGCACCACAGCAACAACAAAAACAAACACAGAGGAGACAACCGAGGCGCAACTGGAGAAGATAGAAAAAACTCAGATGTCAACCAGTCAAACTGTCATCAATCTATCTCGCATCACATTAAATGAAGCGGAAAAACAGCTCCTAGCACTCGGTCTCTCCTATTGTCCTGAGAGTACATTCAACTATGCCTCCACGAGAATGGACATCTTTAAAAGTATTCACAAACTAAAACTAAAAAAACATTTCCTATCTGTGGAACAAAACAACAACAAAAAGTCCATCCCTTACACACAAGGCCTAGAGTCCACACCAGAAGACCTCACTCCGAGGGACGTACCTTTGCTACAAGTTCTACAGGAACTGGCTAATGAAAATGACACTTTTTCGCAAACTAACAACTCGGTACAAGCGAGGAAAGTTATTACACCTTTTAAACCTCGCTCTACATTTAAACCCATCACGGTGAGAGACTCTATCGATATCTTTAACGAGCAAGTCATCAATGGCATCAAGAAACTTAATTACGCTGTGAACTCCAAGATTGACACTAAGAGGAACATAAAAAAAGTGCAATACCAACAACTAATGAGTAAGCTCAAAAAAGACAAGGAGGTAATCATCCGCAATTCAGACAAGGGCGGCAACATTGTGCTGTTGGATAGAAAAAACTATGTGGATGAAGCGATGTCTCAACTAAAGGATCGGGAATGTTACACGCGGTGCGATCATCAGATACTTAAGAACATGTATAAGGTTTTTGCAATGAAACTGTTGGCCTGGAAAAGTGCAGGTCTAATAACTGATGATGAGTACAAATACATGCGCAATGATAACCCTACGATTCCGATCATGTACTTTATACCTAAAGTACATAAAAATCCATTGCAACCACCAGGAAGACCAATAATCTCAGCTCGCAACAGCCTACTGGAAAACACATCGAGATATGTGGACTTTTTTCTCCAACCCTATGTACAAACTTTGCCCTCTTACATACGTGATACTGGTGATTTCCTCTCCAAAATCAAAGACTGTGAGTGGCACAATGAGTATCAATTATTGACTTTAGACGTTACATCACTCTATACGTCAATTAATCATCAAGATGGACTACGAGCAATGAGACATTTTCTTGCAAAGAGGGGTGCCCCATTTGAAGACCATAGTAACATGTTAGCCAACATGGTAGAGTTCTGTCTTACCAATAATGTGTTCCTCTTTGAAAATGCTTTATATCAACAACAACGAGGTGTAGCTATGGGGGCCAGTTTCTCTCCCAGCTATGCATGTTTGCATATGGGCTGGCGGGAGGAACTGGTCCTGACACAACGACACTCCATACAACTCAGTAACAACATAGTGAAATGGGTGAGATTTATTGATGACCTTTTCATAATTTGGAGAGGCAGCACCTCTGACGCTACTCTATTTGTGGACAGTCTTAATCAGAACAGCCTAAATTTAAAGTTTACATCAGATATCAGCTCAAGGTCAGTCAACTTTTTAGACGTGCAGGTCTATATCAAGGAGGGTCAGATCCACACTACATTACACAGAAAGTTAACAGCTGGCAATTCAACGCTGCATGCCAGCAGTGCACACCTGCAGCACCTCATACAGAGCATCCCTTATGGGGAGATGCTGCGCCTCAAGCGTATCTGTAGTGACCCTATTGATCTTAGACAGGAACAGGCCGCCAGTAAAAGCAGATTTCTGGCAAGAGGATACTCGAAAAAGATTATTGACAGAGCAATTGAAAAAACTAATAGTCTTGATAGAGCAACCCTTTTACAAACAAAAGGAGTAGCCAAGGGAACTGAGGATCAATTTAGATTTATCCTCAACTACAGCAAACAGGGCAGAACCCTTAGAAATCTAATCAATAAAAATTGGCCTATAGTGTTGGGGGATCCCACCATAGGCCACTTGCTCCCCAAAAGAGTGTCAATAACCTTCAGCAGAGCGCCATCTATGCGGGATGCATTAGTCAGAAATGACTTGGAAAATCAGACTCAAGTCACCTGGCTAAGCCAAAGAAAGGGGTTCTATCGATGTAAATCATGTAAGGCATGCCAACAGGGCGTTAACACAACTGCCTTCAAGACACCTTTTGCCAAAGAAGAAATCCCGATCTCCAAATACCTAACCTGCAAAACAGATCATGCCATTTACGTGCTGGAGTGCCCCTGTGGACTTAGGTATGTAGGTAGTACTATCCTACAGGGGCATAAGAGGGTACTCCAGCACCTAAGGGCAATTAAGAATTCTGACCCAGCTTATCCTGTCGCCAGACATTTTGAGGACCTTCACAAGTCCGATCCCACTCTGTTAAAATATTTTTTGATCGACAGTATTCCACACAAAAAAAGAGGGGGAGACAGGGTCAGAGCGCTCAGACAATTAGAAACCAGATATATTCTTAATCTGGATACCAAGCACCCTAATGGCCTCAACCAAACCGAAGATCTTTACACGTGTTTGTGAATCTCTACCAACCATATCCTTTGTCATAACCAAATCGGGGTAAAATCAGAATAAGCAGCTTTATGTCCAATAATCGAAGTTTTTGGGATAAATTAGATCAATTTAAGGAAAACTGAGACCTATAAGAAGGAATATCATGTTCATACTCTATTTTTTCCCTTGCTGTTTTTGCACATGTGCTCTTCTCTAATACCACACATACACATCGGGTTCTTCTTCTTTTTAAACCAAGCAAAAAATCATTTTTTGAATTTGGGGATAAAAAGCACACATAGCACTCAGCACTATAGGAAAGAAAAGGGATTTTCATTTGTTTTTCTTCTCCCCACGCACACTTACCCCACATGCTAACAAGAAAATATGAGGTTGTTACAATATCGATCAGGACTCTTTGTTTGATTTCACCATAGTGTCTATAATACAAATCTACGTTGACACCTGGTATTTATACCTGGACGAAGGGATGGCACCTATATATGCTGATATACACATTTACGTAAATGAGTATGGCCATAAAGATGGAAAAGGTTTTCTTCTTGACACAGCAGCAATATTTATGCTTTTTAGCTTATTTATTTATTTAAATGAGAGGGACTTTTTAAATTTGACTGACTGTGTCTAAATTAAAATGTAGAAACCGGCCACACAAATCTATACATTACACGGACAAGGTAGATTATTGTAGATATTTTAGCATTGTTGTAACAATTTTAACAATTTGCTATTTTGCACACTTAATGTGAGAATTTGAAAATGTATAAAACTCACATGTGAAATTTCCTCGATGTCTATGATCGTACTGAACCTCTTGGGCATGTCCCCTTTAAATGAATTGTAAAAAAATGTAAAAAGACGCAACTTAAGACACCGCGAGATGTGTAGCGCGTCATGTGATCAAGGTCCTTCCGGGACCGAAACGCGTCATGTCGATCGTGTGAGCTGAGGCTGAATAAAATCTTTTAATGGCGTAATGAAGTTTGTGGTCCGCACTCTGATTTGAGGCAGTAGATACTTCGGCTGCTTTTGGAGACTTAGCGCGATATATATATATATATATATATATATATATATATATATTCACTGAAAAAACCATAGGTTTCAGGCATGTTATAGTTAGCTGGACTTTTCACTCGTACAAAACCATTGAAATTACCCCGTTATAGTTAGTTCAGCTAACTATAACTCACGCGCCCGCAATGCACTGCTGATGATGTCACACATTACATCACTCATGACATGATCAGTGACATCACTCATGACATCTCAAATGACATCACTGATGAGATCACTGATGACATCATCCAGTGAATGTGTGTTTTTCTGAAAATTACATATGTTTTATATATGTATATCTCAAGGTCGATGGAAGAATAAATGGGTATATAAGTGTCTAAATGGATGATTTGTTTTTTAAAAATTGATTGTATAACTGACTGATTAAGTGTATCTTAGTGAATACATGGCTTAGTGAGTAATGTTTAAATATGTAAATATCTGTATCAGTCTCTCACTTTGTGTATAAGTGGCTGCATGGGTTGGTGAGTAGCTACATGAGTGTGTATATAGGTTATTAGTTGGTTTTTTGAGTATCAGTATGAGTGTCTGAGTGTCTGTATGGTTTGGTGGGGGGTATTACGTAGTGCATAGGTGCATGAATGAGTGACTCACTGTTTGTATGTGTTGAAGACAGCATGCGTGCAGGACTGTATGGGTGGATGAGTGTGTGCATGGGTGTGTTAGTGAGTGAATGACTGTCTCAATAGTGTCTTTATGAGTAACTACATATGTTTTAAACTAGTATATGTGACTATTGGTGTATATAAGTGAGTATATGTGAGAGTGAGAGATTGAAAGAGTTCCTGTATGAATAAGTATGTGTTTCTATAAGTGATTGTTTAAAAGAATAAGTATGTGTAAGTTTCTGTAGAAGTAAGTGTGGTGGTGTGTGTATAACTGTATATGCAAGTAAATTGATGTTTGATTCTTAATTAGCATGAGTGACTATGTGTGTGAGTAACTCTATGGATGAGTGGTGTTGTGTAACAGGATGTATAGATGTATGAGTACATATGATGAGTGAGTACATGTATGTGTGACTCTATAGGACTGTTGGTGAATGAGTGGATGTGTATGTGGATCTTAGAATTACTGAATAGGTTGTTGTAACTGATATTGGTATGTCCATTGTTTTGAAAATTTTAGTTTCTATTTTTGAATGTGTGTATCAAAGGTTATATTAGGGGGAGAGGAGGTCTGCCACTCTATCACAAGGATGATGTCATCAGTGATGTCATTTAAGATGTCATGAGTGATGTCATAAGTGATGTCACTGATCATGTCATGAGTGATGTAATATGTGACATCATCAGCAGTGCATTGCGGGCGCGTGAGTTATAGTTAGCTGAACTAACTAGAACAGGGGAATTTCAATGGTTTTGTACGAGTGAAAAGTCCAGCTAACTATAACACCAATGAAACCTATGTTTTTTTCAGAGAATTTCTAAGAGTTTTTAAATGCTAATTCCTAACTATAACATGCCTGAAACCTATGTTTTTTTCAGTGAATTTCAAAGGTTCTTTAAATGCTAATTTCTTACTATGCCTACAGAGATAGGACATGTGAAGAAAGAAGAAAAAATGCACAGAAAGAAAAAAAAGAAATGCAGAAAGAAGCAACAGAAGTCCTCAAAGACGAAGAAAAGTGCAGGAAGAAGGATAACGTGCAGAAAGAACAAACAGAAGAGCAGAAAGAAGCCTTGTTGCAAAGTCATCCTGTACCCTCAACTTTTTCAGACGGATACTGGCGGTAACTGAGTCTGACTAACCAGTCCTAGAGCCAGTGCTATGTTAAAAGACACTCAGAATACAGTGAAAACACCTACATATACTAGGAAACACCATGCGTTGGGGTCCCCAGGTGATCAGCATGACCTCCTCTGTAAGCTCCTAGTATATAATAGGGCAGTGGATTAAAACTACCTCTTAAAACGCGCCACAGGGCGTGTTGGCGCACGTCACCTCAGGCCCCGTCCCCTCACTTACCCAATGTGTAAACACGCCCTGTGGCCGTTTTAAGTTGGGAGATTAAGTCCCCTTGAATCCTGAGGGTCCCTAGGGTCCAACTAGACCACTAGGTACCTCCAGTAAGCGCCACAGAGCTGCGTTGCAGAGAGATGTAAAAAGGGGCACGGCCTAGACCACCTCTGTCCAACGCAGCGCAGTGGCGCTTACTGGAAGCACCTGGTGGGCTAGTTGACCCCCAGGGAGCCCTCAGGATTGAAGGGCAATTAATTTCCCAACTTAAAATGCGCCACAGGGCTTGTTTGCACATGTTAACTCAGGCCCCGTCTCCTCCCTTCACCACTGTGTAAACACGCCCTGTGGCCGTTTTTAGTTGGGAGATTAAGTTCATTTGAATTCTGAGGGTCCCTAGGGTCCAACTAGCCCACTAGGTACCTCCAGTAAGCGCCACAGAGCTGCGTTGCAGAGAGGTGTAAAAAGTGGCACGGCCTGGACCACCTCTCTGCAACGCAGCTCAGTGGCGCTTACTGGAAGCACCTGGTGGGCTAGTTAGCCCCCAGGGGCCCTCAGGATTGAAGGGGAATTATTTCCCCAACTTAAAACGCACCATAGGGCGTGTTTGCACACGTCACCTCAGGCCCCGTCCCCTCCCTTCCCCACTGTGTAAACACGCCCTGTGGGCGTTTTTTAAGTTGGGAGATTAAGTCCCCTTGAATCCAGAGGATCCCTAGGGGCAAAATAGCCCACTAGGTACATCCAGTAAGCGCCATTGCAGAGAGGTGTAAAAAGGGGCACGGCCTGCACCACCTCTCTGCAACGCAGAGCAGTGGCGCTTACCGGAAGCACCTGGTGGGCTAGTTGGCCCCCAGGGTCGCTCAGGATTGAAAGGGAATTATTTCCCCAACTTAAAACGCACCTCAGGGCGTGTTTGCACACGTCACCTCAGGCCCCATCCCCTCCCTTCCCACTGTGTAAATGTGCCCTGTGGCCGTTCTAAGTTGAGAGATTAAGTCCCTAGGGTCAAACTAGCCCACTAGGTACCTCCAGTAAGCGCCACAGAGCTGCGTTGCATAGAGGTGTAAAAAGGGACGTGGCCTCAGAACACCTGTCTACAACGCAGCTCCCTGGCGCATACTGGAGATACCTGTTGGGCTAGTTGGCCCTCAGGGACCCTCAGTATTGAAGGGGAATTAATTCCCCAACTTACAACTGGCATGGGGGCGCGTTTGCAGAGTGCTGCAAGGTGGGGGCGTGGCCTCCGGTGCGATGCCGGTCTTTTATTTATTTTATTTTTTTAAGGAGGGCTGTGTGGCCCCCCTTTTTTTTCTAATTTACTGGCCCTGGGGACCCCATCCCCCAGGGCCTGCACCCTAATTTTTTTTGTTGAAAAAAATTAATTTGGCCTTAATCGGCCCCGGGGACCCCAACCCCCGGGTCATGACCTTTTTTTAAAAAAATTATTTAGGAGGGGGCTGCGTTGCCCCCCCCCCTCAGGCCACTTATGACTAGGGGTGGGCGGAATTTGCGGAATTAACCTTCGCAAATTATCGCGAGAATGTTTAAAATTATCGCAAACAAGCAGAAATATCGCGAAGATGCGGAAGTTTTTTTCCAGCATGTTCGCGAGATTTTCTGCATGGTTGCGGGTCGCCAACTTACCCATGTGGTTGCTTGCGGGCGCGGCCATCTTGTTTTGAGTTGTTCTCGCGGTGCATGATCGCGAGAAGAAAGACGTGATCGCGCGACGCATGACGTCACTGCGGGCGCGAACTGTCGCGAGACAGCGCAAATGGCTAAAAACAATACAACATCTCATGGAGAACGCGACCGGATCAAGAAAACTTGTCGGCGAACGCAGGGATTCAGGTAAGGCGATCGCGCGCGCGTGAGAATGTATCATTTTACAGCGCGAGCAAGAAACAAATTATCGCCAAGCTGCGGAAACCGGAATTTTTGACATTTTCGCGCTCTCCGCGGAACGCAAAAATGTCAAATTATCGCAATTTCCGCAAACGGAACGAAATTTTTGCCCAGGCCTACTTATGACCCCATCCCCCGGGGCCGGCCTTTGTGTTTTATTATTTTTAAAAAATATATATTTATAGAAACACCTAGGACATGCTGGACAAACCGTATGTACCTATCACCATGAGGCTTTGCGTGATATTCATTAAAAGGCGACTATGCATAGAATGAATCCACATGGAATGTATTTACACTGCTAGTGAAGCTCTGACGTGTCTGACGCCCTACCGTGCCTAATCTCGGCACCCCCGCCGGTGGGTACTCTCCAAGTAGACACCCTTGTTGGTTATTTATACAAACATGGGTAGCTATTGACAGGCACATTTAATATACACGCACACCAAGCCATTCAAAGGGGAATCGACAAAAATTCGACCAAACTATGCAAGAAATTCCCCTCATGGTTAATAAAACACACATCCACCGCCGGATGTGTAATACTTTTTATTTTACTCTCTGGAAAGGAGACGAACCTCACTTGAGAGTCACAGCGTGCTGCTGCCTGAGCCCAATGCTATGTTACACCCACCAGTGCCCGCCGAGTGCCTCACACCTCTGTGTTGTATTCCACCAGCTAGTGCATATGCTATGACACTCTCTATCCCATGTGCACTGTAACACCACCCCGTGAATATGTCATGCCACACTTGCCTTCGCACGGGTTATATTGCCCCATCTAACGTGCCTTCCTCGATGCCTATGTTATAACGCACAGCGCTATGCCATACATATTACAATCTGGGATCCATATCTTTGTCACAGTGCATATGCAACGTTACACTCCCCAGCACATATTTTATATTACAACTTTAGAGACTAGTTAGGTTACACAACACTGCCCTGTGCATATTACACTCCAACGCGCATATCGCATAGCACGCACTAGTGCCTGTGCTATCTCGCGCTCTCCAATGAATCTGTCATTGCGCACAATGTATTGCATATTATATTTCACGCCCCGGTTCATCTTATATCACACTTTTTGGTGCATAGTTTATACCATATACTATATCTAGTTTTCATTTTCAATCGTGCTCTCAGGACTATGTTCTATATAACACTGCGTCCACCTACCCTTTTCACGGGCATTACATTTTGCGATGGGGGTGGAGGGTCAGGGGGTGTTTCTGCCAAGTGAGCCCGGAGTCACAGTCACAAACGTCCTCTTCTTCCTGAATAAAAGTGAGATTATGCTACATACTTGTTCATATTTTAAGTAGTTTGCACAGACACACATTTTAAAAACAATAAAGTTCCTAATACCCACCTTCTCTGAACAGTTAGCTTGCTGCCCCATCCACCTCCTCCCTATCCTCTGTTGTCTGAATCCATGGACTAGCCTCCTCCCTCCTGCCATGCGTGGTCTGATGTGCTGCTGCTGGAGCGGGTTATGCAAAATTTTTGTATACCCATCCCATTTTGCATGTCGTTTTAATAATTAGATTAATTATTTAATCATAATCGTACTAATGGTTTGGAGTGATGTGGAAATAACTAATCAACCTTATTAATGACCGAAATACATGTGGGATTTGCATCTGCATGGCCTAATTAATGACGTGAACTAAATTTCGTACGCATATTAATGATAGATAATTAGAACATTGCATGATATATGTCGCTTTGGTGATGAAATTGTGATTCGTGCTTTATTTAGTAAGCATAAACCGCATTGAGTGTTGCTTTTGGCTAGATAAATACACACACATATGGGTATTAGCGAGGGAATAACATTTAATTAGTCATTTCTATGTATTAATTACGTTTTTGTGTTTCTTTGCTTAAGTTGACTATTCTGGCATATCAAATGATGGCTGCTTTTGGTGCCTAACCCAACTGCCGACGCTGAACCAGGCTTGGGTGAAGTGCGCCAGTGCTAAAAGATGAGCAACAATGGCCCTGTCTTGACCCCAGGCAAGCTGTACTTATCAAGGCCACTGGGAAAGGTGCCAGCGCTACAGACAAAAGGCTTTATTAAAGAACCGGAACCAGCAAGTATGCTGACAACATGGAGTAAACCTTATGGGAACGGAGAGGTTGACCCCTGATCAGCCAATCAGAACAGTTTAAAACTCAATATTGTTACATTTTGCTATTGAAATTATTATAAAACCCATAGAATAGACAGGTTGGATGGTCGATTTTCTGATGATATGCTGACGAAGAGGACGGTGACACTGCAGGACAGCCTGAATCTTTGACGGACTGAATTAATGCCCAAAATCCTGATGAACTTAACCTGCTAAATTGATGGGCATAGATTTGCAAGATTGCCAGATTTGACATAGAGGACGACTTTAGCCAGAATAGGTAAATAAGAATGGCAACTTGATCAAATGAATGATTTAATCTGCAATATTAATATACATTTGGATTTGAACATCTACAGAAATGAGTTGGGTTGTTTATTCATTGAAATGTGTTAATGAAAAGGTTAATTAGAGTATTAGAAATTCACTTAAATCTACAACTAACAGATCCATCCCGGTCATGGGGGGAATACCAAATGTAGAATCTAGGGCCTAATGAGTATAAGAAGGGTTTGTAGGTTTGTTGCTCATTAGGGTAAAGTGGTATCTTCCTCCCTCATTATCCAGCACTTGGAAGGATAATCGCCTCTCGTACGGACTGATGGTGAGTGTGTGTTGGTGTTATGGGCCACACCAGCGAATGTATGGATAGTGTGCATGTGTGAGATCTTTTGGTCCGCAACGGTAGGGAGGGATTTTGCACTCCGCGCTGGAGCACTGCCACTGCCCTCCATTTAGCATGATGTACCAGTCCACTCCTCCTGCCCTCCATTGCCCAATTCTATGACACATCATTGACCTCCTGATTAGCCTCTGTGCTTAGCTTGCTGCCCCTATTCTCCTTCCCCCTGCCCTCCGATGTCTTTGTGCATGCCCCTGCTCCATCCTTTTTGCCCACCATGTTCCATGGACCTGCCACTCCTATCTACTCTGAGTGTTCTGTTGAGCTGCCACTCCCCTCCCACCTCCCTAGCATTGTCAGATGACTGTAACCTGTCGCTGCCACCTCCACCCTGCCTGTCCACATGCCATGCCCCTATCCCCTTCCTCCTGTCCTCCATGGTCCATTTTACTGCCACACCCTTCTGCCCTCCCTGGTCTGTTGTGCTGCAACTGCTCCTCCTGCCTGCCCGCGCGGTCTCTTGTGAGGCCCCTTCCCCTGAACTCTCTTGTCTGTGCCCAGGTCCTAACCCTCCCTTCTATCCTCCATGGTCCTTTGTGCATGCCCCTGCACCCTCCTTCTTGCCCATCATAGCCATTGTGCTGCCACTAACCCTCCCGCTTGCCATGCATGGTCTTCTGTGCTGCCATGGCCCCTCCCACCTTCCCTGTGTGGTCTGCTAGCTGCCCCTGACCCCCTCCCACCTTCCCTCCATGGTCTGCGTGTATGCCATCATAGTCTCATTGTTGCTCTCCATGGTGTGTTTTGTTTCTAGTGCCCAACCTGCCTGACCTCCATGGTCATCTTGCTGCTCCTGCCTTGCCCCCTTGCCCCCAGCCCTCTGTTTCCATGTTTAGACCCCTATTCCCCAGTGACGGCCCGTGTAGGGCGTTTTACCGGGGCGGTGACGTGGCGCAGAGGAGGGGCAGGGTGGGGGGTTGCAAAATGCGGCAAACGGACGATTTCAAGTAAGTTATGAAAAAAATTAATAAAACGAATTTCGTTGTGCTCGCTGCATCGCCAAATGCGATGCAGCGCGCGCAACGAAATTCGTTTTATAAATGTTTTTCGTAACTTACCTGAAATCGTCCGTTTGCGGCATTTTGCAACCCCCCACCCTGCCCCTCCTCTGCGCCACATAACCGCCCCGGTAAAACGCCCTGCACAGGCCGTCACTGCTATTTCCTCGCTCCTGGCTTGTCTGTTCCATTGTAATTCCCCTGATCCGTCCCTCCTGCCCTTTATGGTCTGTTATGCTGCAGCTTTCTCTCCTGTCTGCCCATTATGGTCAGCTAGCTACCATTGCCTCTTTCCCCAATGTTCTCTGTTGTCCATGTGCATGGTCCTGTCCCCTCCCTATTGCTTTCTATGGATTGTTGTGCTGCACTCCTGTCCCGCATGTGCTGTGTGGTGCATTGTGCTGCTGCAAACCCTGATGCCTGCCCTGTAGGGTCAGTTTGGTGTACCTCTCCATGTCCCTCCTGTCCTCTGTTATCCGAGTCCATGTCCCTACCCCAATTCCTCCTGCCTACCATGATCCAATGTACCATACTTGCGAACATTTTGAACTTGGTAAGAGGGAGATTTTGGAAAAAAAACTGGGGTATTGAATTTCCCCTTTGAGTTACATTGAAAAAGAGGAGATTGTAGACAGGAGAGAGATCAAATAAAGCCAATTTGAGCTTAAAAACATTGGACGTTTCCTGGCTGAAACGGGTCTGTTGGCATGTATGGTTGTACTACCACTGCCTCTTCCTTCTGCCCACAATGGTGTATTATATTGCCACAGCCTCTCTTGCCAGTCCTGTATTGTTGGTTTGTTGCCCCTGCCCCCCTTTCCACTGCCCTCCATAGTCTGTTGTGCTGCCACTGCCCTTCCTGCCTGCCCAGTGTGGTCAAATTGTTGCATCTACACTCTCCCACCTGCCTTCAATTTTCAGAGTCCGTGCCCCTGGCCTCTGCCACTCAACAGTATCCCAATGAACAACTAGATTGCTAACATTCTATATTTATTACAAAAGTGTGGAACGCCTGACGTCATCTTGATGTAACCAAAACTGTAATACCTAGAGTATTTCCTTTAGAAATTACATATATGAGAGGGTCTTATTTGCATCAAAATTATGGTTAGTGCTCTAAAAAACTAAAATGAGGACACATTTTCTGCGTTTTCAAATAGCGACAAAGAGCTTTTACATTATTTGTATTCTTTATGGTTTTTTATCCAGTTGACCACTTGATTAAATGTTGCACCTAGGGGAGAGGATGTGGTGTTACTTCCAGAGCTGCAGACTTTGCAACTGGGGAGCCAGGTTGGAGTTTCTTCTTCAGCTCAACATTCTGTGATTCTGGTCAAATCCCTTAATCTCCCCATGTCTACAACCACAATGAATTTGGTCTTGTGTGATGTAACCAATGCTCATGTAAATCACTCCAATACCTGACAAGTCTGCACTATATAAAACTGCAAATACTAAAAAAATAAGTGTTTTGCACACTTCTGTCATTGGGCTACATGTGGGCTACATGTGGGTGATATTTGTGCTGCATTTGGGCTCTTTTGTCTCTGGTGGCCATCTTGGGAGATGTATTTGTTATGAAGTTTCCTAATTTCCTCATTTACTGCAGTCTCCTCAGTAGGAAATGCTTTCAGTTTTTTACTTTGATTCCATCAAGAAGGTATTCAGATATGTCACACATTTGCCATAAATTCTGAATGTTAGCACTCTAGTTGCTCATGAGATCACTGTAGCAAAGCTACTGCTCACCACGGAAGTCTGCTACTGGTATTAAAAGTGCATGTTTCAGTCTGTATATCAGAATTTTTTTAATGAAATAGAAGAGGATTTGAGAAGTCACTCAAAATGTGCCCTAATTTTTCTTTCTACAGCACTAATCATACTTTCTATGGCAAAATGAACCCCCTCATTTTGTTCCTTTTTAAATTAAATGTTTTAAGAGTTACCACTTTATGCCAACCAAGATGGCTTCAGGTGTGCTATACGTTTGTCATAAGTAGGACTGTAAGCGCTCTAGTTGTTCTTTAGAACACTCTGGGAAGCTGCAGTAGAACACAAAGGAATCAACTGACAGTCTCTGCCCTTGTTGGATGTACATGTTTTACTGAGAATGTCAGACTTCATTCTCACATGACTGAGAAAGATAATGTGAATTTACAGAAAATATGCTCTCAGTTTAGCTTATAGATCACCTTCCAAACCTCTGTGGGATAGGCATGAGAAAATAGTTTTCTCTCAAACATGATTCATGATATCACAGCAGAAGGCTTTTTCACATGGTAAAATCACCTTAGAACACACCCCAATTCCTAAAATGAGTATGGTACCATCAACAAATGATTTATAATGTAACTAAAGTCTTAAAACCTTCTATTAACGGCAATGCTTTTTAATGAGGTGCTATCATGTATATTGGTCCCAAGATGGCTGCCAACACTTCTTGGATGAAGTGCTGACAGCCAATCAGATCTCACGATGAGATGTGTGGTTAGGCTCCGCCCAGATATATATATGATTTTACTTTTGATTTTCTCAGGAACTACTGAACGGATTTACACCATATATGCAAAAGGCACATGCCTGACCTGAGGACTACCTCTTTCAAGTAATTCTGTTCAGCGGTTCGGGCTGTACCTTCGACTAAAGGTCCTATGGGAAAATGCATGGGGAAAACGCGTTTTGGGACCCCCCTTTTTTCTCGGCCCCCGCTTGACGAATCACCCAGCGACTTTCAGGGTAGGAGTTGAGCGGAGAGCCCCATTTAGACTTATCTTTAATTCCAATTGTTACATATCACTTGCAATAATCTTTAAAAATCACCTAGATTATCAGCAGCCACCATGGAGGATAAACTATTGTAGTTCTCTTTGATCTAAACTCATATTTACTTTGAAATGATATAATATGATCGACGATGCAAATTACGTCCAGTATGTTTTCACTTTCTACTATTTTTTGTAAATGTTCTCTTTAAAAAGACACTCTGGACATTAAGACTCTATGGTCCAGTTGAAGGCTGAGTGCCGAAACGCGTCGACCGTCTTTTTGTGCGTGTTCCTGATGTGTACCTGCTAAATAAACACTAATTGAGTGTTCTCTGTGGTGCCGTGCTTTCCTTTGATGCGACGAACCCCAGGACTGAGGGTGAAGCGAGAGTAAAGTTTTGCCTATATTGAGCGATGGCTGCCTGCGCTCTACGTGCACCTGGGAAGCGAAACGACATGGCGATCTAAGCAGCTACCTGATACCGGAAGGAGAAGTAACTCGCCGGCTGTTCTGGTTGCTGTTGCTGCGCATCATCTGTTCATTACCTGCTTGGAGACTCCGCGACAGGATCGTGTATACGCGGAGGAGCAACTCGAGAACTTCGGGTGAGTGAGGTGACGGGAAAACGGTTGGTCGCGCCTTTGGACTCTGCGGAAGCAGTTCCCGAGTTACCCCCGCCGCGTACCCAACACTTTCGAAGACCCTTTGCTCTCTAATTTTGCTCAAGTGCAGAGGGACTGTTTTAGAGAATTGTTACGAACAGATCCTCGTCTAACTTTCTCTCGCATATCTGAACGGAACAAACAAATTACAATTATCGAGCAGCATACAACGACCATATTCCCGGAATTGACTACTAGTACTTATTAGTCAAGTAACAGAGACACTATTCAACGAGGATTAACCATCGAACATCACGCACGAAAAACAAAAATAATCTTTAATTGCATCGTAATTACACAAAATCGAACTACAATACCCACAATCCACCATGGCTGAGAGGGTAAAAAATCGAGTACAGAGAGCATGTGATCTCCTCAACGATGACTCCAATCCTTCCCATAAAACCGGAAATGGCGCATCGAGTGGAGACAAGAAAAATAGAACCGTCTCCTGTATCTTAAAAGAATTACAAGCTGCTCGCATCCAAGAAGTAAATAAATGGTGGGAGAAAACAACGTTAGAAAAATATATTGAATTCAAAAGAATTCCCAGAGGCTTGAGAATCCTCATTATGCCCACCCTCAATGACTTGGATGCCGACCTAATCAAACAATGGCAAACAGATACTAACGAATGCTCCTTTAGATTGATGGCCACCTTGATTGCCCATGCTGAAAGGAAGTTAGCCACGATTGCCACTACCATTAAAGAATTGGAGGCTGAGTTGAATTAAAACCCCTACTGATGAGGAAACTACCAAATTAATGGAATTAATGGAAAAGAAAGTCAATAAACATGAGGATGACGTAGAAAAACGCAAAGCTAACAAATTTAACAGGGACAGACTTGACTACACATTTGGCCGAATTTATACCTTTGCCAGAAAATACGATACATTTAGAAATCGTGTAGTCATGGATAAATATAGTGGACAAGAGACTCCTGTGTCCGAAGAGAGCTCTGAATTAAGTTCAGCTGATGAGGATCAAGTCACCTCTAGTGTGGATTTTTCCGGGGAAATGCGCCTCATGCAGATGACAACGCGACAAAGAGGACGCGGCCAAGGACCATCACGGGGGAGAGGACGATCACAAACCCGAAACGGAGAACCAGGAGAGGCGGCCAGACCCAAAAGAGGAAGAGGAAGAGCAAAACAAAATTAAAACCACAAAATCTCAATTTGATTGTTAATCTCTCCAATAAAATTCTCAACAAAGCACAAATCTCATTGCTTAACAAGGGCTTATCTTTCTGTCCCAATAAAGACATGGACCTAGCCAACATATGCATCGACCTGTATAAATTTTGCCGTAAAATCAAGCTTAAGAAATATTTTGAAGAGAGACCCTCCCAACCATCCTCTACACTCTTACCGAGCCAAACCATTCAATCCTTGAGTATCAAAGACATTCCAGCATTGAAAATAGCTACCTCATTACAAACTGAATCCCTTATACAAGTTGGTGCCAGTAACCTCTCTTCCAGATCAGATCTACAATATTGTCAAGACACGGGCCTTGAAACCAACAGAGGAGGAAACAGTGGTTCTAAAAACCGATCAACTTTTTGTCCACAACTGCCTCCTGGTAACAAAATTGATCTCTTTCAGGAAATTATGGTGGAGGAGATCAATAAAATGTCCACCAACTGCCCTATGTCATCAAACAAAAAGTATAAAATGACAACAAAACACAAGAACAAGAGCAAGATATGGAACCTCACTCTTGAAGAACACAATGCATTAAAAGAATTACGTAATAATCAAAACATCATCATCAAAGCCTCGGATAAAGGCGGTAACATCGTCATTCAAAACTGTGAGGATTATATTAAAGAAGCTACTAGACAACTTAACAATAAGGAACACTATGAGAAATTAACAAAGAATCCAATCAAGAATTGGACAGAGGAATACCATATGAAACTCTTGGCTTGGAAAGAGAGAGAACTTATTGATTTGGAAGAATATCTATATCTAAAAACCAATCATCCCATCACGGCAACTATTTATTTCTTACCAAAGATCCATAAATCAACTATCAATCCGCCAGGTAGACCCATTGTTAGCTCCATTGGTTCTCTATTAGAATCTACATCTCGGTTTATTGACATCTTTCTAATGAATTATGTTACAGCCCTCCCATCATACCTGAGGGACACAATGGACTTTTTACAAAAAATTGATCGACTACAGTGGAAAGAAAATTACATTATGGCCTCCATTGATGTTTCTTCTCTTTACACTTCCATTCGCCACCCAGATGGAATAGCAGCAGTAAAAGAATTCCTCGACACCAGAGCAATTTGCTTTTTGGAACATTCTGAGATGTTGATTGAAATGCTGACATACTGTTTGAAACATAACGTCTTCCTGTTTAGAGGAGAATTGTTCCTGCAAAAACAAGGGACCGCGATGGGAACATCCTTTGCCCCAACTTATGCCAACCTCCTCATGGCAACATGGGAAACTGAAGTCTTAAAGGACGATCGCGCAAAAAACATAAAATTCTGGTCAAGATATATCGATGACCTGTTCATCATCTGGTAAGGCGATATAGAGCTTTTCATGAACTTTCTTGATTCTCTCAACACTAACAGATACCAACTGACCTTTACATCTACCACTAGTACAACTAATATTGTATTTCTGGATGTCGAAGTATATATACTGAATGGCAAATTTTGTACCAAAATGCACAGAAAACCTACGGCCAGCAATAGCATCCTTCATGCTAACAGTGGACATCCAGCTAAACTCAAATGGAGTATCCCCTATGGGGAAATGTTAAGAGCTAGAAGGAATTGCTCAGAAGTCTCAGATTTCAGCCAACAAATAGATGAAATGAGTCAACGTTTTTTACAACGAGGTTATCCTTTGGATGTAATTCTCACTGCAAAAAATAGAGTTAAAAACAAAAACAGAGATGAATTACTCCAACCTAACTTAGCAAGCCATAACAAAGAGGACATTGCTACAACAACGAGACTCATAGTTGATTTCAACAATCAAAGTAATGAATTCCAAAAAACAACATCTAAATACTGGGAAGTACTGCTGCTTGATGAAACCCTTAAGAAAATTCTGCCTCCCCGACCGAGAATCACTTATCGAAAAACTGCCTCTCTCGGAGACATTCTTACACACAGCCACTTTGAAATAAAACTGCCAACTACCACATCATGGTTAACCACACCGGGATTCTGGAAGTGTTCAAAATGTAAGGCGTGTGAACAGGGTAAAAACATCACTTCTTATCAATTACAGAATGGCCACCATGAAAAAATCAAAGACCACATCACATGTGAATCAAAATATGTAATTTACAGATTGGAATGTCCATGTCAAAAATATTATATAGGCAGCACAATCAATAAACTCAAACTCCGCATCCTGCAACATCTGCGCGCAATCAAGAATAAGGACTTTACATATCCTATGGCCAAAAATTTTTTTGAATTCCACTACAGTGACAGTAATCAACTTAAATACTCTGGCATTCAAATTGTCAAACAGAAAGAAAGGGGTGGAAACCGAATTCTTGAGTTAAGAAGAGCAGAGTCGAGAATGATTTTACTAATGGGTACAGAAAACCCATTAGGACACAACTTGGATGCCGAACTGCATGTGCACCTTTGAGACATTTGAACTGACTACTCATGATGGGCTCCTTCCTGTCCCCCTCTGCTCTTGTACATAATCTCCACTGTTGATCTAAAACTGTAAATCGTCATTTGTCTTCACTGCATCTCCCTCCACTCATCCTTCTTCTTATCACTGCTGACATAGGACATGCAAATTTTATTTTGTAATAGTTGGAATCTGTCTTTAGATGACTTTAGGTTGGTAGCATTATGAATTTTTGACAACTAATTAACTTTGCCAATTGATACCAATTCATACTTTATGAGAATCTTTACCTAGGAAGTCATAAGTGAGTGGTTAAAAATTATGATATAATCACTGACCCTGTGGATATTCATTGTTTAGCAGGATCTTATTATCAACAATTGTCAAATTCTAATCGATTTACTGATTGTCCAAAGGTACTTTACCGTTATTGTGACTTATCTTTAATTCAAATTGTTACATATCACTTGCAATAATCTTTAAAAATCACCTAGATTATCAGCAGCCACCATGGAGGATAAACTATTGTAGTTCTCTTTGATCTAAACTCATATTTACTTTGAAATGATATAATATGATCGACGATGCAATTTACGTCCAGTATGTTTTCACTTTCTACTATTTTTTGTAAATGTTCTCTTTAAAAAGACACTCTGGACATTAAGACTCTATGGTCCAGTTGAAGGCTGAGTGCCGAAACGCGTCGACCGTCTTTTTGTGCGTGTTCCTGATGTGTACCTGCTAAATAAACACTAATTGAGTGTTCTCTGTGGTGCCGTGCTTTCCTTTGATGCGACGAACCCCAGGACTGAGGGTGAAGCGAGAGTAAAGTTTTGCCTATATAAATATATATATATATATATATATATTCACTGAAAAAACCATAGATTTCACACACGTTATAGTTACGAATTAGCATTTAAAAAACCTTGCAAATTCACTTAAAAAACCATAGGTTTCACACATGTTCTAGTTAGCTGGACATTTCACTCGTAAAAAACCAATGAAATTCCCCCGTTATAGTTAGTGCAGGCAACTATAACTCACGCGACCGCAATCCTCTGCTGATGACGTCAGATATTACATCACTGTAATTAGACACTTATTTACCCATGTCTTCTTCCATTAATCTTTAGCTATACATATATTACAAATATTTATTTTTCATAAAGACACATATGTCATCAGTGATGTAATATCTGACGTCATCAGCAGAGGATTGCGGTCGCGTGAGTTATAGTTGCCTGCACTAACTATAACGGGGGAATTTCATTGGTTTTTTACGAGTGAAATGTCCAGCTAACTAGAACATGTGTGAAACCTATGGTTTTTTAAGTGAATTTGCAAGGTTTTTTAAATGCTAATTCGTAACTATAACGTGTGTGAAACCTATGGTTTTTTCAGTGAATTTGTACGTTTTTTTAAATGCTAAGTTATGTATTTATTAATTTTCTTTTTTTTTCAGGTTTTTCACCGTGCGCGCAACGAGCGCCCACGGTCCGCCGTGCACGCTCCGTGCGCGCACCTCGCGCTTTTAAAAAAAAACAAATAATAGTTTTTTTCGCCCTTGGGGGTCCTTCTGTGACCGCCTGACCAAGGCTAGGGGGTCAGGAACTGTCCACTCAGCCCCCTTTTCATGTTCTCCACCTTTTTTTTTCACCCCCTCAGACTGCTAGAGACAAAATGGCGGCCGACACTTCCTGGTTTCGACCGATTCGAATGTTTATCGACATCTAACAACCAATCAGAATTGCGCTCGCACACGGCAGGGTGCGCGCACAGTGCGTGCACGGTGCACGCGTATAGATATTGATATGCTTTTAAATGCTATTTTCTCAGGAAATACTGAACAGATTTACACCAGACCTGCAAAAGGCACTTCCTTGACCTTATGGCTACCTCTCTGCCAAATTTCACGTAATTCTGTTCAGCCGTTCGGGTTGTAGCTGCGACTAAAGGTCCTATGGGAAAATGCATGGGGAAAACGCGTTTTGGGACCCCCCTTTTTTCTCGGCCCCCGCTTGACGAATCACCCAGAGACTTTCAGGGTAGGTGTTGAGCGGAGAGCCCCATTAATTTTGAAAATTTCACGAAGATAAGTCAACCGGCACCAAAGTTATTCAAAATAGAATTTTCAGATTTCCTATGGGAACTCGGTCCTAACTATAACTATCTACTGGCGACCGCCAGTAGATAATATATATATATATATATATAAAATATAAATATATATATATATATATATATATATATATATATATATATATATATATATATATATATATATATTCACTGAAAAAACCATAGGTTTCACACACGTTATAGTTATGAATTAGCATTTAAAAAACCTTGCAAATTCACTTAAAAAACCATAGGTTTCACACATGTTCTAGTTAGCTGGACATTTCACTCGTAAAAAACCAATGAAATTCTCCCGTTATAGTTAGTGCAGGCAACTATAACTCACGCGACCGCAATCCTCTGCTGATGACGTCAGATATTACATCACTGTATTTAGACACTTATTTACCCATGTCTTCTTCCATTAATCTTTAGCTATACATATATTACAAATATTTATTTTTCATAAAGACACATATGTCATCAGTGATGTAATATCTGACGTCATCAGCAGAGGATTGTTATTTTTTTAACACTGTCTCCTCTGGCCTTGTCACAGAGTTTCAACCTGGTTTTGGTATAATACCAGACTACATTCATTTGATCATCTCTGGAATAACCGGAACAGTGCCCATAATTCTTTCTCTGTTTGCGGCCATCCTACTACTATTTTTGCTCATAAAAAATGGCTGCGCTCCCTGTGGTAACAAGCATGTCCGACAGAATACGCCTCTACGCACAGCTGCATCAATACTGTGAAAAAATGGAACAACTTTTCGGCTGTCTGCCTCTATTTATTATCGGAGCCAGCTACAACATGACATTATTTTACTCATATGCAATCTGCGTGCACCCATCTTTTTATTGCAAAACTTGCCTATTCGACTGGTGAATGGATCTATGCCTTGCCAACATCCAAACAATCGCTCCCGATATCCAGCAGGTAATGGAGTATCTTGAAAACCATGAACTTGATTGTTCGGGCAGTGGAGCAATGGTGGATTCAACGCAAAAAGGTATTCTGGCAGAATGGGATTTCTGCGCAGCCGCGAAAGATCTCCTGCAATGTGCGACCTTTGATAACATCGCAGATTGACTGCCAATTCAAATTGCCACTCCAGCATTCGAGGAACATTATTGTCCCTTCGAGGATGTGAATTGGATCGCTTTGCTTTTCTCACACAATGGCAACAATCGCCTCTTGGAACATTACGCATCTCAAGCCGCTGAAGAACTTCTGGACTGCAATCTCCAAGACTTGTAAGAAATTCACTTTATTCTTGGATTTATTTTTTCCAACTTTATTTCCTATAAAAAATTTTAATACACTTCAATTGAACTATTTTCATATAATAACTTTCTAAGTATGCTTACGCATTTGAACTGTGTTTTCATTACTGCCCCGTACGTCTCCAGCCTAAACAGGGATGGGTGATCTATGGCCTATGCAAATATGCTATTTACTTGCTAAATTAGCCTAAACCCGACATCCATTTTGAAACCATGTCTATTCTTTGTGCACACGTCTCTCTGCCTGCCTGTTATCCACGAAGCCCTTTCACACAAATTAGCTCATCCTCAGCCTCTGCTCACGATCTGGCGATCAAGATAACAAAACACGGCATTGTTTAGGAACTGGTTGGCACAGTGTGGTAATCGTATCTACCTTTATTTTCATTATACAATTTACAGTAATTCATGTCTAATAGATATTGTTTATGTCACATGGAACTGTAACATGTAATGTGAAATTGACTGATGCAGGAGCTTAGGTTTGAATACAGCAGAAGCGGTTGGAGTTTGCGTCAACTGGATGCCTTAGCTCTTGCACTACTGGGTCCATTTATGGCACTTAAATAAAGACACTTTTTATATAACTTGCAGACTCCATCGCTTTATTACACATAGCCACCATTTGTCTTCTGTGGCATTGCAACATTCTGCACTATATTCTTCACAATCATTTCTTTATTCCTGCTTGGTAAAACACTCCATTTGAGTCTTCAGACTGATAGTGGTGAGTAGTTTGCTTCCCACTCCCATTATAGTCTAAACTCATACTAACACCACTTGCACAGCTATGCTACAGCAGCCAGTATCCTACAGCACCCAGAGCACATCAGTTTACAGCAATCAGCTCACGGTTTCATCCCCAAGTGTACCGGCACCTCACCTCAGCACCCTCTTACTCTGGGCAAAACAGCACTTTCACACCAGTAAGGGAGAATACTTCGCTTCAGACTCCCTGTATAGCACACCCTAACCACCCCACAGAGCTCACAGCGCTATAGTCTAAACGCATACTAACACCACTTGCACAGCTATGCTACAGTGGCCAGTATGCTACAGCACCCAGAGCACATCAGTTTACATCAATCAGCTCACGGATTCATCCCGAGTGTATCCGGGACCTCACCTCAGCACCCTCTCACTCTGGGCAAAACAGCACTTTCACACCGGTAAGGGTGAATACGTTGCTTCACACTCCCTGTATAGCACACCCTAACCACCCCACAGAGCTCACAGCGCTGTTAACCTCCTCTTTCCTACTTTTTTTGCCCTTTTTTCCTCCTTAATTGCTTCAACGGAATCACAAAATGGCTGCTAACACTTCCTAGTTGCAACCGTTTGCAGCCCATAACCAGCAAGCTCGTGTTCGTAATGCCTCAGCCAATCAGATGGCAGAATTCCCAAATATCGATATCTGTGAATTTTGATATTTCTCCAAAACTACTGAACGGATTCACACCAAATAAACAAAAGCGTGCTTTCTAGACCCAGACCCTTCTCCCTACCAAATGTGGGGTAACTGCGTTCACACGTTCGACCTGTAGCCTTGTCTAAAGTTTCCTATGGAAATTGCAAGGAGAAAATATGTTTTGGGACCCCCATTTTTTCTCGGCCCCCCCTTGATGAATCACCCCCAAGCTCTCAACATAGGAGCTGATATGAACAAAGAATTAGTTTGGAAACTTTCATGAAGATTCATCAAACGACGCCAAAGTTATAAGCAAAACAAAAACTGCTCTTCCTATGGAAACTTGGTCCTAACTATAACTACCTACTGGCAACCGCCAGTAGGTATATATATATATATATATATATATATATATATATATATATATATATATATATATATATATATATATATATATATATATATATATATATTCAACTCAAATTGCCCAAGCATTTCTGGAGGCACACACTGCCGTTGTAAACCAAAGGTTTATTAGATCAAAGCAACCAGCTGACATAGTCCGGAAATGCAATTTTCACGGCCGACGCGTTTCGAGGATTTGTCCTCTTCTTCCTGGGCCATTGCATCAGTGAAGTTCGATTGGAGCGAACCAGTATGCCTTAAGTAATGTTCCCGCCCATAGTGGGTGTTGCTGAGTGCACAGGGGCATACTGGGACATGTAGTCAAGCCGCTGAGTGGGTCTCCACGATCTTCTTTAAGATAAATGTTCATACCCTGGATTGGGTTCCGGATGTAACGCTGGTCATATTTCGCTGGCATCAGCAGCGCCATGTCGGTAAGGATTAGTTCCCCCCGTGGCCTCTCCATATGTACGAGATGGTGCTCTCCAGCGCGGCAGGGCTGCCGCGACTTAATATTCAACTCAAATTGCCCAAGCATTTCTGGAGGCACACACTGCCGTTGCAAACCAAAGGTTTATTAGATCAAAGCAACCAGCTGACATAGTCCGGAAATGCAATTTTCACGGCCGACGCATTTCGAGGATTGGCATACTGGTTCGCTCCAATCGAACTTCACTGATGCAATGGCCCAGGAAGAAGAGGACAAATCCTCGAAACGCGTCGGCCGTGAAAATTGCATTTCCGGACTATGTCAGCTGGTTGCTTTGATCTAATAAACCTTTGGTTTGCAACGGCAGTGTGTGCCTCCAGAAATGCTTGGGCAATTTGAGTTGAATATATATATATATATATATATATATATATATATATATATATATATATATATATATATATATATATATATATATATATATATATATAAAAAATGCAACTAGATACTGGTCGAAGAAAGCTGAAGAGCACTATCAGCATCTTTTTAAAATTTCTCTTATTGCCACAAACTGAGCACTGACAGACGCATTTCGGCACGTCGCCTTTCTCAATGTTAGCACGACTGAGCATGAAACATTGTTTAAATAAAAAGACAATTCATTGGTTAGGTGTGATAGAGAACAGTAAAAACTGACTATTCTACTCTTTGCCAACAGATATTCTGTGATAGCCATTTTGTGATTAATCCCTGGGGACTGACCCCCCGCAGCCCCATGGTTTGTCACCTCCCTGGAACTTTCATTTAAAAAAATGCAGGGGGCCGAGAAGGCCCTCCAAATCCCTGTAGACCACCACCTTCTAAGGGCAAATTGAAACAAAAGAGGGGAGCCACACCCTGCTATCCACCCCCAGGACATGTCTGTTTGCTATGGGTTAGAGGGAGCTTTGCCACTTTCTGCAAATGAGTGCATAAAAAATGCTTTTGCTTGCTGGAATCAGAGCACAATTGCCTTATTAGAGAGGGTTCTGCATGTTTAGCAGCTCTCTCTCACTCTGTCAAAGCAATGCCGGCTCTTGCAGGGGAGCTGATAAAGTTCTACCATGGTGCTAAAACAGTGTATATATGCAGTATTATAATAGAAATGAAGTTGTTCATGTATTAACATATGTAGGTTAGCATTCGCGGCACCATTTTCTATTGGGGTGCCATTTTGAATCATGATCGAAACTGATCATTTGCTATTTCTGAGAAAAGGCCTATGCTGAGTTGCGTTTCTCAAAGGCCGAGTATTTCTTCACTAACGAATAGACTTTCTTTATTAGCACATACCTTTGCCACTAGATAAGGACTTCTCCCACTAGTCTAGTGGCAGGCACCGGCAGAGCGACCTTGAGTAGTAGATAGTGTGTGCCTGGCCTCTGAATCAAAACTTATTTCCTGCATTTAAATGCTTTGCAGCACCTGCCTGGAAAATTCCATTATGGGCGTGTTCTAGCACAGTTATGAAATGTACATAATGTATCTTTTATGCTTGTCGATTTCAGTCACTCTGAAGCACTATTAGTGACTGGGCAGACTGGGCTCCACTCTGAGTGTACCTGAATAAACTAATATTGGTTTGTATTCTCTACTGTCTGACCGACACTTCATTTGGTATAGAAGGCTGAGAGGTAGTCTTAGTGACCCAGGAAACCATAATCAGGTCACTACCTTCAAAAGGCATATACAACAAGGCGTTAATCAAGCATGCTCCGACTATGTGAACCCTATTCTAAGTGTACCTAGAGTGTGTGTAGGTGTGAAGCCAATAATCCCCCCAATGAACGATCCAACCTCATTACCTGATGGGAGAGAATAAAGGACTTAATGGGAGAGAATAAAGTACACTGTCTTGGTCACAAACTGGACAATGTAAGAAAATATGCTGCTTCACTACATGGGCCTAACCCAGGAATATAACACCCAATCCTGATGGTCGATACATGAAAATCCATTTAGAACCATTTTTAAAAAGCCAGCAGGCCATGGTAATAATTAAGCTAAAAGCTTTAAAAACTGTTGTAAAATCATCTGGTCAATTTTGTTTAAAAACCAGGACAAATTGTCCCACACAGAAAAGCCAATTGCCTATGCGTTCTGGGTGGTAGATGCAACATTGCTGTTGCCCACAACTGCAGACGACGTTCTAAGAGGCGCATCTTTAAGCAGGCTTGTAGGGAAGTAGGATTTGTTTCTTAAGGTTACCCCCACATTTTGCTTGATGTTACACTGTGTTTGACCAGGCTGACTGTGATCCTGCTAATGAGGACCCCTGTCTCTGCTTTCTCCCTAAAATAAATTGATATGTACTTAGGTACACTCCAGATTGGATACTGAGGTACTACAGGCCTGGCATTGAAGCCTGTGTAAGTTAGATATAGGTTTACTATATCTATGGGTCGCTAAACTTAAAACCTATAAGTCACCCCTATAGCAGGCCCTGACAATCCTGAAGGCAGGGTGCTGAATTTTATGTGAGAGGGTGCCCCTTCGTGAGGAGATTCCCTCTGCAGCCTTCAGAGACCATTCTCCCGGGTTGTCTGCGACACAGCCAGACTTATAGGTAGAGGTGCATTGTATACTCGCAGTAAATACTACCTCAAAAACGTCTGAAACTAAATATGTTGTGTTTGGGATCAAATACCTTGGAATCATACCTCCATACCAGTAACTGGTATATTAGGTAGGATTCCACCCTTCTGTAGAAAGCTTTGTGGGTCCCTGGCCTTCCAGTACCAGCCTTATAGACCCGGACAGCACAAAATGGATGCTGCTGACCAGAGACTCATTTCTGCCCACCTGCTGCTGAGCCAAGCTCAAGCAGAGGAAGGCAGCACAATATACATCATGTCACATGGAGGTGTGACCACCTCCCTTACAGGATTTAATTTTTTGGAGCTGGGTGGGTGCTCTTCCAAAGTACCTGAAAGTCTGCATGAGGGGCACACTTTGTGTTCCTGTAGATAGTCCAGTTCAAACCAGTTCTGGGAGCAATTGGCAACTGATCTGGCGCGAAACTGGACAAAGGACATGGGTGTAACCACCCCCCTGTCCTGAGCCTCCCCTGGGAGGATCCCCTGAATTTTTACAACCCTCTACCATGGGTACAAAAAGGCTTGCCTGGCTGTAGGACCCTATATATAATGTGGACACGATTCTGAACAAGAAACCACTGACCTTCGACCGTCTGGACACCCTGGACTTCCCTGGACTTCGACTTGGCCTGACTTCATCTCCCTCTCTATCCAAAGCATTATCTGTGCCCATACACCATACAGGCTCCATGCAGGACCTGTGGAGCATCAAGGACAACTGAAGTATCTCCCTTGAAGTGAAGGAGTCACTACCCTGCGTTTGCAGGCACCATAATGCAACTGACTGGTCTGCTATTCCTGAGCTTCTGCAGACTCTGAAGAATCCAGCAACACTTGAGGTGGGTTGCTATGTTGCTTGAGCTGCCCTCTCACCAAGTTTGAGGACAGAATCCCTTGTGGGGAGCACATAACCTGAACCCCTGTGCACTGCATACTTTTGTGATTGCATAGGCTTGTTTGTGTTCCACAACTTTGTGCATTGGCCTGTTAATAGCCCTCACCTCAGCGCACATTTCATACAAAGGACTCCAGCCTCCTCATATCTCTGTGCACTGCAACCTGAGTCATTACAAAACTGCTAGAGGTCCCCTCGCGACTCATGTGCCATCAACCTGTGGGTCCATTTAAGGGACAACACTGCTTTTCTTGGGCTCCCCTGGTTGCTCCAGGCCTGCCCTGACTCCCCTTGCTGTGATGAGTCCTTTGGTCCTTGCTGGGCCAGACTGTAACCTTCTTTGACCTTCTTCATGGGTTGCCCGCTGGTAAGGCTTGTTGGTGTTCCTGCCAGACACTGACCCCTCAGCACTCAACATCCTTTGTGGGACATCTCGTACCCGGCTCCTGGTCATCCTTGACATGTCTTGGTTCCTGCAGCTGCAGAGTCACGGTCTCCTTCTTCGTACCTAAAGCACCTGACATCGGTCGGCATTCGTCTACTGAGCCCCTGGTCACTCCTGTGTGACCCAGAGTCTGTCCCCTCTGCTTTAATGTTCCTTCCATCAAGAATACACCTGCGGATTCCACAGGACACTTTTCTTCTTTCCAGTAGTGGCATTTCTTTGAAGACTCCCATTAAGAACAACAACGGTTTCCAAAGCCATTTCAGACCTATGCACCCGGCTTCCCTGGGATAGGTAACTCTGGTACTTCGGTATCCAGGGATGGGGTGGCTCTCCAAACTTCTATGTTCCATAGGGTTTTTTCGTAATCCACTGGAAGGGTCCTTAAACTTAAAAACTGCAACCGCGACTCTCCCATTGAATTGCAAGAAGCACACAGTCGTGTTCTCACATTGCATCCATCCTCCATGGGGTCCCTACTTACTCACCTTGGGTGGTTCCTTGGGGTCCCAGTGATTCTACATCCTCCAGACACTGTCTTGACTCGAGTCATGGTTCTTATACCACTATTTTAGTATATGGTTTGGTCTCCCCCTGGAGCCCACTGTATATTTGTGCTACTTACGATTGTTTCTGTGCTAAAGTATAGTGTGCTTTGTGTTTATCTGCGTGTAGGTATTTAGGGTGTTATATTAATAAATATATATTCTTTTAACAACTTTGTGGTTCTCCTTTCATTTAACCAATACAATAAGGTTGCTTTCTGGTTAAACAAGCTGCTTAACATTCAGACTAAGCTTGAAGGCTGCTCTCCACTGCTACCACTTGGATAGCTTTCTAAAGATATCTTTGACATCTTAAATCACAGGAAGGATTGTTTGGACTGGCGCAAGGTGCCCTCTTTAATAAGTGGACATCATATCCCAGGCCAATTTCTCACAAGGCTTATGTAGCAAAGGTAATTTCATCCAATTCCCACAGCAGTCGCTGAGGAAGGTGTTGTTAACCAAAAGTGATAAGTGATCTGTAGAGCTGTTCTTATAATCACTAGGAGCTGAAGCATCCCAAGGAGGATCTAAGAATGCATTCTTCATTAACTGAGTATGCTGGGGACAACAAAACGAATGGGCCTTTAAGGGGTCCATCTTTGCTTCAATGTATGGTGGCTCGCCGATTTTGATCTGAGACATACATAGAGGAATCATTTGTGACTGCAAAGCAGACAGCAGAAGACAGGTTGTATGCAGTCAAGCCAGACTGGTCTGAACAATAAGAACCAGTGCTCATTGAGGTCTTCAAGCTGAGGTGTGCCGAAGCAATATACCATGCACTCACGGCAACACAGCACCAACACTGCTGCCATTCCAAGTTGAACTGGGATGCCCTTTGCAGGACAATAGTGAGTACTCTAAAAACGCTTCCCAACATGGAGTGTATGAAAGATGGAATAACTACGCAAATAGTTTGAAAGGTGCTAACCGGACCAGAGCTGATACATTTTAAAAAGTAAACTATTTCTTTTGTATCAGCCATTGTTGAAGATAGGGTATACCAGCTCTCCAAAATGCAGTGGGAAGTTAGTGTGGAGCAGTGTCTGTATATCAGAGGAGGATCTTGCAACCTGATGATCAAACGCCACTTTTGCCAAAGTTAAGGCCACATCCTTTTGAAAAAGCATAGCTTTCAGTTTCCTCAGAGAATCAAACTGTATGTTGGAAACATTTCTCAAATGCCATAGCGCAGTCTCCGTAACTCTGTGAGCAGGTGGAAACAGTACTGATGTGCAACCAGTCAATATGGAATTAACTGTTACTAGCTAAGCAATGCCTGGTCCCAATCCACAGCAACCTTGATCATTCAGCATCAAATAGCTCCCATTCCAGAGCAGCTGAAAACTAGATGTATCACAGCAGCAGGAGAACCCTTCAGATAAAAGACACATTTGATACTGAAGCAGTGCATGCTCAATGGAGAGAAATGTCCTTGCAGACTAAGGATCTGCTAAAAGAATCCTCACAGTCAGAATCACTAAAAAAACACATCTGTGTCTCCATTCCTGCATCTACACCTAAATGTTAATTCTCAATAAACATGCATATGTGCCTACCTGTTGGTATTGGAGACAATATTGGAACTGGAAAGTCATGACCTGCAGGGTGATGTAACCATGGATTATCCAGTCTGTGGATGGTGTCTCAGCCACGGTGAAAGGTAAGTGGTCTCATTTGCAACATAGTATACCTTAAATGTCTGTATGCCATTACCATCTGTCTATCCATTAGATTATATTCCGAAAACAAACTAGTACTGTTGATGTAACCCCATGGCACCTGGACAGAATGTAATGTTTATAATGTCAAGCTCAGCATTACGATGTACTGTAATTGTGACTGCCCATGTTGTAAAATAGACATGCCTTGCTGTATTATGTCAATTGCAGAAGACACTATGAGGTCTAATATTATGTTGGGTGGATCGCCACCGCCCGCGTGGCGGTGGCGATCCTCCCGACATCATCCCCTGCCCACCTCCCATTTCCCCCAGCCGTATCATGCTAGACACCGCCATCCATATTACAATGAGAGCGGGAAGCAGTCATTCCGTTGCCGCCACGGAAAGTCATACAGATTTCACAGTTGGGGGGCCCGTTGGGGGGGCAAATGGGGAATACCTATGGTACCCCCCTGCATTTGCATGGACAATGTGGCAGGCATCGTGCGGTGCCTGCCACGTTGTGCATGCAAATGCACAATATACAAGCAAAGCATTGTGGCGGGTGGTGCTGTGTGCACCGCCCACCACAAGTAAGTGGATGGGGATGCCACTGCCACCATGGCGGTGGCATCCTAATTGCCGGTGCGGGACTGACGCACCACTGGCAGCCGGTCCAAGACCCGCTAGGGTGGCAGGCGGACGTAAGTCCGCCTGCTATCCTAATAGGCCCCTATGTTTCCCAGTGAATAAATTCTAGATGATAATGTGGTCATACCATTGCTAACCACAGCCAAAGCCTTTTGTAAATTAACACTGTTGAGCTTGAGCAATCTCTCAGCAGCTTCATGTTGAGAAATCTTCCACAGCTTGTTGTATATTCCATAAAACAAATCATTTTTGATGTGGGTTCCTGAGACCTAATAAAAAATCCCTGCGATCCCAGTCATCAGAAAGAAGGGACAAGTGTTAATTCACCTGGGAAAGTGGTGGGGGTTTTAGCCAATCTAGGCACAACTTCCCAACACTAAGAGGCCGATTTCGATCCGGGTCGGAAGGGCACCGAACGCGATCCGGCTGGAAAAACTACGAGCGTACGTGTGTTTTCTGGCTGACTCATACAGCTGTACGAGCGAGCAAGTACGATGCGAGCTACGTGAGATTCACCAACCGAGTCGTTTCCGGGTCCGAACCGCTCCGTACTTCTCGGTCGGAAGCTAACCGTGGCGTGCAATGGATGCGATTTACCACCGAGCCAGAACGATGCACGCGTTGGACAGCCTGTGCGAGCCGGAGTGTCCGGCTTGCAAAATCTCCCGGAGTTGGACTTCAGGGGTCCGCGTCGGACCCCCTGACACATGCAGCCCTACGACTCGGACACAAGGGGAGACCTATGGGTCTCCCCAACACAGGCATGTACGGTGCGGATGGCACTGACGCGTACCCACTGTAGGGGGTGCACTTGTTCGAGACATACCTATTCAGTCATTGGGTGCGCATGCACGCGTCATACAAGTGGCTCCCATTGACTTCCATGGGAGTCCGTCCAAACCGAGTCCGGCAGCATACGGTCACATCGTACTCACTCGGTCGGACTGTAGGGTTCCGGCTCGGTCGGAAAAGACTCCGGATCCGACTCGAATGCGGGAATACCCGGTGTGTTCAAATCCTTCATTTTTGCTTCACTAAGTCATGAAGTTTGTTGCCCTGTTTGTTCAGCAAAATCTTTTAATGTGATATGAGGCAAGCTTTAAATAAGCCCTCTGTTCCCTCAATCTCTCAATCTTTTGTCCGCAGACAGATTTTGTTTCTATGGTGTCTTATCAAAAGACAAAACCCTGTATAGACAGTTGTTGAATAAAGGAAGCTTGTTTTTATTTGCATGAGTAGGTGCAAGCCTATAATAATACAAGGCTGGGTCTGAAGTGTCAAAACCTGAAAAATAAGCAAACGTTTGTGCAAATCTCTTTTTACTAGCTTTCAGCGGTATTGGACAGTGTTCCTATTGTGTATATCTATAAATAGCACATGGGATACTAGATTTGTGTAAAAAACTGTGACCATAATGTTGATAACAGAACATGTCTTCATAATCTGATGTTCCATCATACAATTCATCATTAGAAAATGCAAATGATTGTTCTAGATATGCAAGCAAAGTATGCACAATTTCAATGTCCCAATTATCAGAGAAAGAGGTGATGATATTATTTAAGGAAATTTTAAACAAATAAAGATCAGTATGACCATACACATCATACGATACCCTGTCCTATAAAATTTCTTCAGAAACTGGAACCGCTGTAATGTTCACCAGGGACAAGTCTCTTAGTTCGCAGTGTGATGATGCTTGTGGTTATGGTTTAATAAAAAAGTTCACAAGTTGTATTCCGGATCATTCTGGGAGACAGTGTCCATTAAGAAATACAGGGAAAAGTAACACTATTGCAATCCAGAGACGTAACCAGGGTGGGATGGATGGAGTAAGTCTTTTTCAGCCAAAAGTAGAAAACATACATGCAATGCTTGAAAGAGAGGGGCTATGGTGGCAGCTCTGGTTCACTTGAATCCAATGAGAAGTCTTCATAATGCCTGAAGTAGCCAGATGCAGTTCGGTCTATTGTTGGCAGCTCAGCAGGTTTTGTGGAAATGGGAGATGACTCGATCTGTGGCATATTCACATAGAGATTGTCAATTTTTTTAATTGAGATTTCTGTACTTGTTGATTGTTCATTTGTAGTTGTTTCAACAGGGAGAAGTATCATTTCATTGTTGTGGACAGCTTCTGTTTGGAGAATGGAATATTCTGTCTTTATTAAAGCTTTCATCTGAACTTCCTATGCAGTAGCAAGTGGAGTGTGGTGGCTACTCAGGAGTCCACGTGACCTACTGTTGAGAATCGGCCACATAGTGTGGTTTGATCTGATCAATATAGATAAACCTTTTGTCTCTGCGACAGGTAAGGGGTGGAAGAAGTACAGTTCCAATACCTTTGCGCAGCCAAGACAGATACAGGTGCTCTGTATGATGGCCCAAATTGTCCACTATTTTCTCTCTGACCAGGCCCCCAGTCTTCAAAACCCAGGCTGATCTTGCTGGCCCAACCTTCACTTCCCCAATGGCGGTATGTTTTACTTGGACGTAGCTTTGTAAAGCCCAAAATTCAGTGAGTTCTTGTAAATAGGCAAACATTCATCAATGTCAAATGGTGTTTTAGTCTCCACTGTGTTGACACTATCAAGGTCTGGTATCCACATTCTCACAACAAATAGGAGTTCATAATTTGAACGACTTCCTAGGGATTTTCTTGGCATATTGTTATGTGCCCTCCGGCCCCCATATAGGAGATTGACCCAACTGCTACCCAAGCCCAATACCCTTGCTGTTAAAGATTGCTTCAAGCCATGGTTCTTCCTCTCAATGACTGAATTTCTCTTAGGATAGTATGGGGAGGAGTACCACAAGGCCTCATCCAAAATATCCATGGCTTCTCAAAACCCAGAGAGCTAAACCCCAAACCCTGGTTGGAATGTAGTATGCCAATTGAGACTTGCAATTCCTTTATAACAGTTGGAGCATCAGCCAAATTCTATGGGCAAACCCATAGGAATCTGGAGCATGAATCCACTGCCACTTAGAAATACTTGTAAGCCTCATCTGATTGTAAGGGGCTGCAGTGATCCAAATAAACACATGGCAAAGGCTTGTCTGAGATCAATATAGGTGTCTGTGCTGGACATGCTAAGGTTGAAACTTTCACGTGCTGGTAGATATTTCATTTATGGGCAAAGTCCTTAGTCTGTTTGGTAAGACAGGGCTATCGAAAGCGATGCTTCAGTAAAGATACTGTAGCTCTTACCCCTGCGTGAGCTGAACCCAAGCCCTCATGTGCAGCTAATATCAGTCCTAATTTGCGATCACTGTTTGATATTGCTCTATCCCCCATTCCTGAAATCTGAGCATATGGAATGTTTTGTGCATCTAACTTGAAGGAATACTTTAGTGGGAAACCTTTAACCAGGGCTGATCCATTGCGTGTGGCATTAACTGCAATCATAGTTGTTCCATCTAACCTTGTACTTGAGTGAGTTATTGCAGCAATGGCAACACTATCAGCTGTTGCTTCGGTGGCTTAATTTGCCATGGAATTCCCTCCAACATGAACACCAACACTTTGATGACTCAATGTATGAATAACATGAGCCTGTGGCAGGACTTTTTTCAGCTTAGCCACCAGTTCTCAAAGCATCTTGATTTTAAGGTGCAACCTTTAGAATCTCTAAATACATTCTGCCCCAATAGTGTGGATATTTATTATAAGACTGGACACAGTAAAAATAATCACACACACTAAGTGTGGAACTTCACAATACGTAATTTGTAGTGCCAATATCAGGGCTTTGAGTTATGCAAGCTGTGCTAGCTAGCCCCCTATGGAGTGAGTGTGTCTTTTGAGGACAGAACTTACTGTCATGCAGGCGCCCTTTTACAATTGTGCATGCCGCAGAACATTTCTGTTTTGTTCCTAAGGCGGGCTGGGCAGAACCATTGGTATAAATGATAGATTCATATTGATCTAGTGCCATTATTTCATGTGGCAGAGGATGCTCTTGTCAATACTGCAGAAATGCTTGTGTTTGTAACGTAGAGTGAGATCTGTATTCTACATATGTTTTAGTGAGAGAGTTAGCCCATTGAATCCATCTTGGATGTAGAGATTTAGCATTTGGGATGCTTGCTTTGGTAACAGCCTCTAAGGTCGGTCCTGGGGTCATTGCAATTATGAGTTTCCACTGCACTGGTGCTCGCTCTCTCACTACAGAAGACTATACCGCAGTGAGTATTTTCTCAGTGGATGCATAACTCATTTCAGCGTTTGTGTACAAATGTGCTTTGTGTGCAATAGGAACTGTATCGCCTTCATTGAAAGTGATATAGGTGTACCCGGTTGGTCCAGTGACTACACAGATCACCATGTTAGTTGTGTTAACACATGTGTGTAAATGTTTAAAAGCTGTCATGTCAGCTAGTATGGAACTTAAAATATCTGTATGCTCCTGTGCCTAACGATGCACTGAAAAATCAGGTGTAATCAAGTCCGAGAACGGTTTTACCGTTTCTGCGTAATCCAAAATGTAAGTTCTGCCAAATATTTGAGTGGTTGCAAGTTGGAGCAGCACATATTTTTTAAATAAATTGTCTGCTAAGCTTTTCCTTTCACTCGACAACTCATATCCCAGGTACAGGACATTGAGGTGGAAATGTTTTGATTTTTTGTAATTAAGGGGCAGATTATCAAGAAACGGCGTTAAATTTATCGCCACTTTAGCGGCAGAAAACAGTCGCTAAAGCAGCGATAATGGGCTTGGTAATATGCCCTTGAGAATTCCCATGGAAGCCCATGTTCTGGTGTCAACATGGGCTTCTATTGGAATTCTCTGCGACATATTGTTAAGCCCATTATCGCTGCTTTAGCTGCAGTTTTCTGCAGTCCAGCAGGGCACACAAAACCTGAGTTGCCCAGACTGCCAATACAGGGCATCATGGCAGGGGGCCCACCCGCTCAGCAGCTTAAGGTACCACTGACTCAGTGCACCCAAAGTCACAGTCCTGTGGCACGGTGCTTGTGCCTGCCACAATGCGCTGGGTGAGACTAACCCTGTGCAACCCCAGTCAGCGCCATGTGGTGGTTGGGCCATGCCATACACAGGCCTGGGTTGCCACTAAACCTGTGTGCAATAAAACTCATGTGCCCTTCATGATTGGGAAACATGGTGTTCGTCATCCACTCACCACGGGCAGAAGAGAATGTGATGTCATCGGCCCCTTATGTTGGCGGAGTCACATGGCCTGTGACGCCTGTGCCAGATGGGTGTGGGGTGCATGCAAACCTGTCCTCAGGGAGTGGCTGTGACATGCTGACAACTAGACTAGTGACCTGCACACCACAAGTGAGTTCGCCTGCGGCGGGGAGCAATGAGGTCCCCCCTCGTAGCATAAGCGGAGTAGTCTGGCTTGACATATGCCAGACCAGCGCAGGGCTTGCCACAATGACAAGTGGAATCTGGCCGTGGTTCAGTTCAATGTGCGGACAAGGTTGCTAGTGATGCGTGTGTCTCAGTTGTAGTGTCCTCAGGACCCGGTACACAAAATGCAATGTAGCACCCTCTGACTGGCATCCCACAGGATGGCCATCATTGAAGCGAGGGAAATCACTGTCCCTAAATTCATCCACACATGCATACATGACTGATGATGGACATGACACAGCAGTGTGTCAATGGATGTTTATTGCACATCCAGTGGCAATGCCCAGCACACTACAGACTATTGGCCCGTGGAGGGCCAGCCAGAGTCCGTCCGAGGATGACAAGTCCTGCTGAAAGGAAGGGTACAGTCTTCAGCCTGGTCACCGTGTCATTGGTCACCAATCCGGAAGTGGCTGTCCATGTCACTGTCCAAGGTGAGCGCAGCGGAGTGTATCGTGTCAGTGGAAGTTCATGAGGCCATGTGCGGGACCAGTACGGGAGGTGAGTGGCGGATGAGGTCAATGATGATGTCTTGAATGGTTTGGGTGTCGATGCTGATGTTGTCCTCCTCATCATCCATGAAGAGTTGGTGGGACTGCTCTGCAGGAGGTGTACCGTAGCGATCTGAAGGGGAGATGGTGTATTACTATGTATCCACATGTGTGTAGACACATGGTACAGGTTGACATTCAGACAGCATGGCATTGTACATTGTGACAGTCTGTAGATCTGGGCGATGACCCAGAATCATTGTGGGTGTGCACTGTGCTCTGCTTGATAGTGCATGTGTGTTATTGTGCCCATCTCCACCCGTCCCCCCTGTACCTGGTGGTCACTCACCCTGTTGCAGTTGTGTTGTGTCCTGTCGAGCAGTGTCCGGTCCCCCGACTCCGGCCACAGTCTCCACTCTAATGACTGTCGACACCAGCTCCTCCATGTCATCCAGCTCCAGCTGTGGCGCTGGGCCTCCCCCCTCCAGTTTGCGTTGCTGCCTTCTGGTTGGCAGAAAGTTTCTCCTTGTTCTTCCGCCTGATGTCATTCCATCACCTCTTGACCTCGTCCATTGTCCTCTTGTGCTCTCCGACGGCATTCACCTTGGTGACGATGTCCCGCCATATTGCAGTTTTGGTGCCCAGTGACATGTTGGAGGTGATGAAGAGTTGTTGATGGTGTTCCATCACCTCTGTGACTATGATCCTGTTCGCCTGTGGACTGAACTTCGTCTTCCTCGTCTTCTTCTCCTTACCCATCGCTGTCTCCGTTTTCCCAGGATGGTCGTCCGGGGTGCTTGTAGGGTTGCGCTCATCTTCTGCACCTGCTCCAGCTGCCTCCATGGTGCTTGGGTGTAGGTCAGTTTGTGTGTGGGGGTTATTTCTGCTTTTATGAACATTTTTCCCACCTGCCAGTTGTGTGTTGCAGGCCTGGCGCTGGCGCTGCGTATCGCTGATTTCCTCATCGTGCTTTGGCCCGTTGGCGTGTTTTTTTGTGCTGTGGTTAGTGTTTTCATCTCCATCGAGGTGGTTCTATCGCGGACATTGTCCACGGTTTCGGCAGACTATCGCATGGTGCCGCCATGTTGTGAATTCCACATTGTCACGGGGTTATATTCCCGTGATGGGCTGCGATATTGAAAGTTGCGTTACGCTACTAATGCGGTACTTATCACGCGTTCTTGTGAATATACCCCACAGCCTTGCTAAAGTAGAGGAGCTATTGTTAACACCCACTCCAGAGCATATGAATTTTTAACTGAGTCTGGTATGAGGTAGGGCAAGGTAGGTAAAATTATGTCTTCCCCCATTTGGTACTCTGTTTTGAAATTAGGTGGCCAATCCTTTTCAGCCAAAAGAATGTTGTAGCCAAATGTCAGGTTATCTTACAAGAGACCCTTCATTTGTCTAGGTATGTTCCCCTCCATTTGGAGAATATTTTGTATAAATCATGTGGTACACTTATATTTGTATCAGGTGTTTTCACCGTGATATGCTCACTCAGCGCTACTGCTTACAGATAATCCATCAGGTTCCGGCGAGCTCTTGTGACTTCTGCTGTGCTGTCCAGTATTGTCACAGCCCATTTCCCTTTCAGAAGCAGAGTTCTCAATAGCCTGGGCATTTCTAATTTTGATGATGGCTACCTTCTTCTTTTGAAATTGTGGTTTAGGTTTCATTTATTTGTCTTCCTGATTTGTGATGTAGTCTCATGTGCAATGGTTTGTAGTGGAGACAGGGCTTTGTCTGCATACACTGTTATGTTAGCATAAGCGCTTTAGAAATTAAACGCCATCTTGCCACTTTGCTGCTTTTGCACACGACACTATAGGTAGCTGTTATTACAAGTAAACTGCTTGCTTGCATTTTATTCACATGAGAACGGTCTGTTGTTCACATCTCTAGACGTGCACCGCGACCTTAGTCTGAACACTGTGTGCAGAAATAACAATGCATCTTGTTGAATTCAGTTGATGGGTCCACGCTCTAGGTACAACAAGCACACAGCTGCAAATATCTGAAACTCGGGTGCCTTTAATATTGCATTTGCATGCATGATTCAGACACTTGGAGAAAACCTTTCCAGACACAGAGAGAAGAGCTGATCCTGTGATGTGATTCACCTAAGCTGATCTTTGAAGTATGGGGTTCCCCATCCAAACCTAGAGACCTTCTATTAGTTTATAAAACTAGCTTTCTAGCCAGGGGAGGGTGGTTCACAAGGTATCATAGAAACTGTTTCCACTATCATTTTAATATGATGTCGGCCTTCGTTTTCTATGGAATTGTAACAATGCTGATGGTTTTATTTCTATTCATTTGTCTGCTTATGTTAGCCAAAGTACTGCACGTTAGAGCAAGTAGTTAAAAATAAACATTTTAAACTTTTCCGTGTCTCTGATTACTCTTGTTGTGAACTGGTATGAGAATAATAATGAAAAGGTGTTTCTGATTCCCACCATTCCTGTTCTGGGTTGTCAAATCATTGATAGCTTCGAAATGATATGGAGAACGAATGAGACACTGATGCTAGTCGGTTAGGGGTTCTGGGTACTGAGGTGAGTTTTTTGGTACACCACAATTCACTGAGGTCCTGGTTTCCTCTGCAGAGTTCCATGCATGAGCAGAACCCCCGCAACAAGGCGCCCCTAACGTTTTGGTCTAATGATTGAGACGCCTTAGTAGTGCTTATATTTGTCCACAACACCCTCACTCTTGTTTTCGGTTAACGGGAGTGACGGTTTAAACCTACCTATATAGTTGACTTATAGGTTCATTCAAGCTTGACAATTAAAACGTTTTCTTTTTTAATTACTGCCCCTTTTTGTGCTACGGTTTAAGATAGATTGTTTTTCTTCTCTGCGTCCCTATGGCTGAAGTCGCTATTGCAGTGCATAGTCGCGCACCTCTCCGGTGTCATTTGACGCAGTTCGGGGTGCCAGACGATGGGATGTCTATTATCTTTGTAGTGAGTGCCGATGCATCGTTCCCCTATGAGCTGTTTTACTATTGGGTTACTTTTCTGGAGGTAAATGCGGGCCATAAGACATTTCACGCATACACTCCTACGGCAGTTCCAGATAATTACACGCTGTATAGGACGCAGGAAATTCCTATTTCTGCTTGGCAGCATCGTATTTGGTTCAATGGTACCCTCCCCCACACTCTTACACCAGTTTGGTTAGGTCCCTTGTCTATTTCAGGGGCAACTTGGCCAGTCTTGGACAGGTTCACACCACATCCACGTTCTTTGCTAGCCCCGGTGGAGGATGTATGTCGTTACAACACACACTTTTACAACGCATGCACTTACAATGCATTTTTTACAACGCAACATCCACTACAACGCATTCCATTACATAGCATGACACTACGACGCATTTTTAAAAACTACCTTTACAACGCATTCCATTACATCGCATACTACCTTTACAACGCATACCATTACAACGCATAATATTAAATTGCATTTAAGGTAAGTATTAGATAGTATAGGGGTAAAAATTACTATTCTAACTCCAGGGGGTGCAACAGTAGGGTAAGTGTTGGATAGTATAGGGGTAAAAATTACTATTCTAACTCCAGGGGGTGCAACAGTAGGGTAAGTGTTGGATAGTATAGGGGTAAAAATTACTATTCTAACTCCAGGGGGTGCAACAGTAGGGTAAGTGTTGGATAGTATAGGGGTACAAATTGCTATTCTAACTCCAGGGGGTGCAACAGTAGGGTAAGTGTTGGATAGTATAGGGGTAAAAATTACTATTCTAACTCCAGGGGGTGCAACAGTAGGGAAAGTGTTGGATAGTATAGGGGTAAAAATTACTATTCTAACTCCAGGGGGTGCAACAGTAGGGTAAGTGTTGGATAGTATAGGGGTAAAAATTACTATTCTAACTCCAGGGGGTGCAACAGTAGGGTAAGTGTTGGATAGTATAGGGGTAAAAATTACTATTCTAACTCCAGGGGGTGCAACAGTAGGGTAAGTGTTGGATAGTATAGGGGTAAAAATTACTATTCTAACTCCAGGGGGTGCAACAGTAGGGTAAGTGTTGGATAGTGTAGTGTAATATTATGCGTTGTAATGGTATGCGTTGTAAAGGTAGTATGCGATGTAATGGAATGCGTTGTAAAGGTAGTTTTTAAAAATGCGTTGTAGTGTCATGCTATGTAATGGAATGTGTTGTAGTCGATGTTGCATTGTAAAAAATGCGTTGTAAGTGTAGTGCGTTGTAAAAGTTGCGTTGTAAAGGTTGTTCCCCCCCGGTGGATGACTTATGTCAACTCCATACCGCCTTGATTGCGGAACATAGGGCTTTAGTGCAATACGTCTCTCGCAATGTCCAGGTGGGGGCACCTGGGGGTGCAGCGCAACCAGTTGGACCAGCCGGGATCACTATTAGTCCAGTCATGGTTAATTCGGTAATGGGCAAGCATCCCCAGAATAAGGACGATATACCTTATTTGCTTGCTTTCCAAATTCTACTCCTGTGGAAAAACACAGGATCCTTACCATTAGTTTGCAGAAAGACTTAGTCTCAGAGGTAACAGAGTGTGAGAACTGGGGTAAAGTATTGGCAGCAGTATTCGTGAAGTGCTTTGGCACTGCGTCTATGACTGTGTTGCCCTCCGTGATCAAGCGTGTTCAGGATGAGCAGGGTCCGGAGGTGGCGGTTGAGTTAGGAATGAGGCTTGTCGGCGTGTTCGACGTAGTTGCTGAACTCATCCTTGCTAACGTCAAGGGAGATGCATTTAACTTTCAAGTGTCAAATGAGCTGCGCCTCGTCGCCGACATTGATAAACCTGGCAGTTACCAAGAATTATTGCAGAGGCTTATAAGGGCATTGGCCGCAATAGTTTGGGTGTTAAGCCTTTTGTTAAAACAACAGTGCAACCGCAAACTCAGACGGTTAAATCTACTAAAGACGACCGTCCAGCTTTTCCTAAACAAAATTGGAAAACTACGAAACAGGGGAAGCAGCAACAGAAACAGGGGTCTTGTCCCGCGTCACCAGTACAAGTGGCTACTGAACGCACTTATGAATTGCGCAATCGCACTAGAATTAGGTCTCCTGATAAATTTCAGGTCCCTGACCAACGTTCTCCTCGTTCTTCACAGGAAACATCGGTCTCACAGTCCGGTGGAGGTGAACGTGGCAAAGGTCGGGTGCCCCTCAAGGACGAGAGCAGCCCCACCCAGCTGATGGTAAAGGCAAGCAGGACGAATTTGCACATCAACGACCTCCGTTTCAGAAAAAGAAAGTTGCTGCACTAACAGCGAGGTATGCCACAGATAGTGAGAACACAGCTTCGGAAACTGACATGGGCACTAACACTGCTAGACAGCGCAGTGGAGGTTACGATAGTGTGGCAAGCACTGCGCCCATATCTGAAGGCGACAGCTACTGACACATTTATTACTGTAGAAACTGCTGACACTAGAGTGGCTCCCCCTGACAGACTATATGACATAGTCCTTTTAATTGAAGGTGACATACAACGTATCATAAAAGCGATTTTTTGGGAGAATCTCTCCTCTACATATGACATTTTGCTCGCAGAGGCGGACTGGCCCCCAGTTTTTGATTTGGCCGCTCCCAGAGGGGAGGAGGTAATCCTCTCATCTTTCACGCACACTGTGCCGAAGGAGCAGGCTCTCAACTTTGCAGAAGAGTGGTCACACACGTACTTGCTCCGGCGTTGTATCATACTCAGGTTGGGTGGGATATATTATAACCAAGACATGAGATTCCGTTACGGTCTATGCCACAGCCACAACCCCAATATCCCATGCGCTGAGAAGCTAGATCTCACGTCGCAGAAATCCTTGAACAATTGGAATATCAAGGTGTAATTGAAACATGTGTGTCACCCATGAATAATCCTCTTTTCACTGTAACCAAACCTGATGGGTCGTACCACCTAGTTTTGGATTATCGGCATTTGAACTCTCACTGTCGGACGTGCGCTGTGCAAAATACCCACAGTTCTGCCCTCGTTGATAGTCTCGTGAGAAAAAGGTTTTAGAGCACACTTGACATCTCCAATGGCTCTTACAGCCATAACCTATTGGTAGTCAATGGAGAGCCTTTACTTCTGGCGGCAAACAGAAACAGTTTAAAAGATTAGCCATGGGCTATAAAAACAGTCCTGGTGCCGTTGCCGCACGTGTAGTCTCTCTGTTGGAGAGCATTGACCCTGATGCGTACTCGTATATTGATGATATCTTTCTCACAGACGACGAATTATGGCCGCATCTGTGTCGCATTGACCGCATCGTTGTTATGTTTGCGGACTTCGGTTACAAATTTAACTTTGCAAAATCACACATTGCAGAGTATACAGTGTTGTTTTTGGGCTATAAACTCAACAACAAAGGTCAAGGTTTAGCACCTCCTGGAGAAATGCGCATGTTTGCGCACTCCAACAACTCTGAAAAAACTGCAGTCTTTGCTCGGTTTTTTAAATTTCGGGCGTACTTACATTCACGATTATGCCCAGCGTATCAAGCCGCTATATGCCTTGGTACAACCTACCTTTTCTAAATCGAGCTGGCTGCCAGAACATTCAGCTATCCTGCAATCTTTGCAGGCTGATCTTCTTGCTTCTAAATACTTATTGACGCGTGATAACCACACAAACCTCGTGATAAGAATTGTGCCTGGCGCAGTGGGTTTCACGTACTTAACGTTCAATGAGGGAGACACAGTCACTATTGCTTACAAGTCACACTTGTACACTTCTGCTGAAATGCGCTTTTGAACAGTCGAAAAGGTTTTGACTGCAGAGCAGATGGTGATTCTGAAAGAGAGAGCCATGTCGCAAGGGAAACACATGTTGGTCATCACACCGTATCCTGCCCTTGAGGCAGTGACGAAAGCCAGTGTACCAAATTCTAAAGCTTTGCATCCACGTTGGATACAATGGGCCACTTCTTTGATGTCTCCGGATGTCACTTTCATCTTTGATGCTTCATTGCAGACTAAGGAGTATTTGCAGTATGAATTTGTTCATCGAGCTCCTCTGTCCTTGCGCCCGCTTGAGGATTACCATTGTATCATTTACACTGACGGTTTGGCGGAACCAGCGAAGGTTTCTAAGTACGCTTATTCAGCAGCCTGCGCAATAGTGGCTGGTACTTTTGCGAATGTAGAATTCAAGTCTGATGTCGTGCATACGCAGACATTCGGTGATTGTACCTCCCAGTTGGCAGAGCTTCATGCTCTGATGCTTGCACTGGAGTTTGCTGATCCTTGAGTGACTACTCTTATTGTGAGTGATTCTTTTTACTGTGTTCAGTCTTTCAACAACAATTTAGTCTTTTGGTCTCAAAATGAGTATCGTGATTCCAAAGGTAGCACAATCAAATATAAAATGCTTTGGGTTTGAGTCGCAGAACTTTAGCAACGTCTACCCCTGTTGAATGTAATTCATACTCTTGGTCACCAGCGCGTAGGTGTCCAAGCTGATGGCAACAGTTTAGCTGACGAAGCAGTGAAAACAGCAGTGGTAACATATCTGGTAGCAGCAGTTACAAGATCCAAAAGTAAGATTGATGACGACATCTTGGCAGCTATTGCTGCTACAGAGAAGGGCGATAATTAACCTAAAGGTGTCCCTTCCAAATACTCTTATCATTTAAGTCCTGATAAAGTTCCCTACTTGAGAATTAATGACGTTGGTGACAGATTGATTCCCAACGCGGACTGCAGGCTTTCCCTGATAACTGCCGCTCACGAAGGTATGGCTTCTGCCCATGCCGTCGTCTCTGCGACTGTTACCCTCTTACAACAACGTTACTGGCGGCACGGGTTGTATAAACAGACTTGTGCTTATGTCCTCAATTGTGACATTTGCCAGCAGATTAAACCTTCGACTGCTGCGCGTCCACCTCAAACACAGTTGTACATATCTAATAAACCACTTGGTTGTGTTTATTTGGATCTCTGCGGTCCTTTCTCCTCCGATACTGTGTATAAGTACATCTTAGTTGCAGTGGATTCGTGCACATGTTTTCTATGGGTCTGGCCGCAAAGGAGTGCTGATGCTCAAACTGTCATCAGGGATTTGCGTGTCTTTGTGGGAATTTTTGAATGTGGTACCCTCCATTCAGAAAAGGGTCCAGCGTTCGATTTCTAATCATCTCCCTGCTTATGTTAGCCAACGATCTGCACCTTAAAGCACGTAGTTAAAAATAAACATTTGAAACTTTTCCATATCTCTGATTACTCTTGTTGTGGACTGATGTGAGAATAATTACGAAAAGGTGTTTCTGATTCCCACCATTCCTGAAAGTATTCTAAGTCGCTTGTTCTCGGTTGTCTAATCATAGGTAGCTTCAAAATGATATGGAGAACGAATGAGACACTGATGCTAGTCGGTTAGGGGTTCTGGGTACTGAGGTGAGTTGTTTGGTACACCACAACTCACTGAGGTCCTAGTTTCCTGTGCATAGTTCTGTGCATGAGCAGAATCCCAGCAACAGGGTGTCCCTTTTGTATGTTTCTCTCGGAACGTTTATCGGATGACTACTGAAAGTAACAAGAGGAACGTATATCAGTATCCTGATACCTATCATGCTTTCTAATATTGTCACGGTTTCTTAAATTGTATTTCCTCTTGGTGCGTGCGACCTGCCCCGTTACTATGTTTTGCTTTGTTTATATTTTGTTTATTATCCCATTTCTTCGTGGAAGAATCAGGTCCGTGCTTAGAGTTATCCTTTCCAGAATTGCTCCTAACTTTTAGTTTCTCAGGTCTAGCTCCCAGATTATCTCTACCTAGTGTTTCTTTGATAATCTTAGATAAGTCTTGATTCTGTTGTGTAGGAGTGAGCTCCCTCGGGTGTTGGCATATAGCCAATACTATTGTCTCTCCTTTTATGTTACTTAACATAATTGCAGATGCTTGGGCAAAATTAACCATTAGTTTTATTCCCAAGACCAGGGCAGGCTCTGCCCCGTTCTCATACTGTATTTGTTTCAGTACATCTGGCATAACTGCTACCATAAGTTATGGTATAAACTGCAGCGCAGATTGCACCCCAAGTGGGACAGTCTTCTATCCAGGGAACCTTCCCCATTGGCAAGCAAATTATTAATATTCTGTGTTTTTCCTGCAGGACAGTATGCGGAAAACTGCTTCAAGCTGAGCTGTTGTCTGCGCTATCCAGAATGGAATTTGCTTCCAACTGGTGGGAATCCTTCCCATAACTGCGTTCAGCATTTGGGGGCTAATACCTGTAGTGGTCAATTGAGGTTGTGCAGCCTGAGCAGCCCTCACAGGCTGTACTGTCAGTTTTCTCATTATATATTGTGTAAGATTCCTCTAAATGTTTACTAGGTCTGTATAAAGTGTACACATTCCTGCTGCAGCTAGAGTAGCAATATCTGGATGCGGTGTATAAGAATCTAAAACCAGCCAGGTCTCTCCTCCTTTACTGAGCGGACAAAGTATCACGTGTTCTGTTGTATGAGGTATGGAGACTTTAAAACAATTATTATTCTCTTGGTAAGTTACTGGGACTTCTATGTCCACGTAAAGAAAATAATCTTGAGGTGGTTCATCTTGTGTGAGTGCATCTGCAGGTGGGATTTTAACCCAAAAGTAGAAGACCTTTTCTGAATGCTTTGTGTGCCTCAACCACAAAGGTAGCAGCTCCACCCATTGTCTGGAGGCCATGCTTCAGAAACTTCATAGTAACTTCCTGTCGGTAATTTTCTGTATTATTAAGAGCAACTTCCTGGTCCTCAATGCCCTCAGCTTATTCAGTCATTGTTAAAGAAAAAGTTCATTAATCAAATTGAGGTATGGTATGCAGAATGCAGGAAACTTTTAATTCTTCAAGCTTGAATAACCTTCAGCCAATACATAGTGTATACCTATTCAGATGAGATGTTTTTTTTTTATTTCCCTTACCACTTTGGACGTCTCCGGTTTAAATGTGAGTAGGAATCTCTGAGAAAGGATGACTGAACTTCTCAGATTTGACTGTAAAATAGGAACTGAGCCAATGCTGGCAACGCCATGTCGTGTAGGTCTCACTACTCCATAGGATCTGCACATTTTCTAGACAACATAATCTAGTAGCTAGGTACCTAGACTTATTTCAGACACCTCCAAATATGTTGGCCTAGAGACCAGTTAGTTCACAGACAAACTGGCCAATTATTACACGGCCAAAGCAGACGACTTTGGACTCATGCTCAAAACAAAGACAAAGCACCAGCACTAACCATTTACAAAACAACAATCCAAGAATACTCTTACCCAGCCTCTCTGTTCCTTCCAACACATTTCATGCGTTGAATTTTTGGACCTCGTCAAAGCAGGCAGTCCTTCTGATCCGTGTCCACTGCAAACCTTCAAAGCAATTCTCCTAGGAACGTCTGCTGCCAGTCCAGGAAGAAGAATCATCAACAACTCCTTAACTACTGGAAGATAACCAGGAGTTCTCAAAAAAGTGTACATACCCCCACTACTGAAGAAAACAAACTTGGACCCAATGAACCCTGACAACTACAGACTGATTACAAATGGACTTTTCCTGGACAAACTGATAGAAATACCAGCATTCACCCAGATATAACAATTTTTTAAAGATAATGCCTTACTTTCAGACTTCCAAATGGGATTCAATCTGGGAAGAGGAACAGATTCAACCCGAAGAAAACAGTTGACCGCATCGGGGTTGCTGTGCTACTTCTCATTGACCTCTCGGATTGCCTTTGACACAGTTGATCATGACACTCTGATACAAAGACTCTACAAGAGGGGACTGCTCTAGACTGGATCGCATCCTACCTTCGCAACAGAACTAATGTAATCCATACACCACCTTTCTTGTCTCAACCGTACTTCACAAAAGCAGGGGTTCCTCAAGGCTCTATCTTCTCTCCCATGCATTTCAACATCTACATGAAGTCAATACTGACACTGATCAATCAATTTCACCTCCCGTGCTATAACTATGCAGATGAGATGCAAATACTCCTTTGTAGGAGAGTAGGATCTGCCTCTTATTGTTACCTCCACTTTTTGCTGATGTTTCACTGTTTTTCGACCTTAGTCTTGCTGGTGCCCTGCTATTCAGGACCCCAGCCTAGCTGCTTCCTCTCTAAATTGATTCCATGTACCCTAGGTACATTGCAGATTGGATTCTGAGGTGCCCTTTTAAGTCCCTAGTATATGGTATACTATGTACCCAGGGCATAGGTACCCTACAGGCCTACCAGGGGCTGCAGCATGTATTATGCCACCCCTGGGAAGCCCTCCAAAATGACACCACAGGTCTGCTAATTCTGCCTGGGTTAGGTGGTGCATGCACCCCTTACAGATATATAGGTTCACTATATCTCACCTATCACTGCACATATAAACCTATCAGTCACCCCTATGGCAGGCCTTATCAATCCTGAAGGCAGGGTGCTTGGTTATATTGTGGTAAATAAAAATACCGGACTGAATTTCATACGGAATCTTAAAATAAAGTAAATAGCTCAAAATAACAAGAGGCAGAATCCGTGGTATAAGAGGTTTTCTAATGGGCTTTATTCCATTCAAAATGGCCGACTCGAGTCGCGGCCTTCAGGTTCCGTCACCACGAGGGTTCAGGAAGTGAAGTACAATAATTTATTAACAGACATGTATTTTTATAATAAGTACATTACAATGAAACGAATGTAGAAGGCGTAACATTTGATAAGAAAAGTGACAAAACAGTGACATAATCGAAACTAGGCGTAATAAGGAATAAAAGAAACATGATTGGTTAGAATTATCAGACATAGGTGGATCTATAAGATAATACTTGGCATAGATGCGCGCGCGGCAGCATGACGTGTAATTGACGTGCAACTAGGGGGTGAAGGGGACTTGACATTTAGCTCTACATGTGGAGACGAGAAGTCTGGGGGTCAAGTCAACCTAATCCCAAATCATATCTAACATCCTATGTTTAAAGAACTATGTTATCCACAAGGAAGAGACTCTCGGACAGAATCTATTCTATACTGACTGTGTACGTGTACAAGCGTCTAAGTGTCTATATGAGATGCGAGGGATAGAAAACTTTCCATGGCAACAGGGCTATGAATCACTTGCAGGAGGACGGAAAGGCTGAGTCCTTTGCTTGTGAGCTAAAGGAAATGTTTACCTAAATCACTGGACAGGAATGCATCGGCTGGAGAGGGAAATAGATAATTCGAAGGTGAAATACAATTTCTTGGCAGACAGGCGAAAACTGGCCGAGGCAGGCACCGTTAGCTGCACAGGGAGTAGGACAAAGTTCATGGATACAGATGCGAGCTCAAGCTGAAGCTGTCAGAGACAGAGAGCAGGGAAAGGCTTGAGGACAGAATCGGGCCTACTTGCCTGAACTGTAAAAATGAAGTAACTTAGCCATATAAAGTCGGTGGCCTTTCATACTTAGGAATCGAATATCCAGCCCATTGATGGCGGATCTGACAGAGAACATGTCGACGGTAGACACACATATGTTTGCGTCTTAGAAACTGGAACTGGAGGGAACATACATGTACTTGTAACATGTATATAGAACCGTTGGGGTCCAAGATAGGGGACATAACTGATCAGGAAAATCCACATTTCCACATTCCCTCCTTGTCCCCTTCTTGCCCTTCACGAGACATCAATCTTCATCATTCCATTGATTTGCTCATGGAGCATCATTTCTTCTTCCTTCCGGCATTCTGAACGGGACCTGTGATGTGGAATGCATGATGTGGCACACAGACCACAAATCGCTGGTCCACCTTGCAGGCATAAACAACAACTGAAGAGCATAAGAAGGCCAATACCTAGGAAGGATAAAACTCTCCATCCCCAGGCTGATATCACACTCCAAAACCACCCGGACCACGTCCAAGTGCCTGGATTTTCGTGTATCTGGCTTACAATCTTATGAAGGTGTGTTATAGCTTTATATACAGATGGCGAATTTTCTGGTATGAATATGCAGCAGCTGGATCCGATGACCCTGCAAGCTCCGCCCCTATCGGCCAGGATGACGTCAAGGACAAGACGATTCTGGAGAACAACAATTCTCATCACTGATTGTTCCTCTGTCAGATTGCCTAGGGCGGCTATAGTCTCGTTTACTACAGCTTCAAGAGTCTTGGTGAGTCTGCGTATCAGCTTACTATTTGATATTGTACCTATATAGGGAAAGATACCTTTATTGAAATCTACATACTTGTCCCATGCTGTCTCAGTATAATCGACAACTGGGAGATCTCTTTGCTCTCTATTGTGTACTAAATGAACATTTCGATAATAATCAGGGGGAGCTAGGAAAACAGGTGGCAAAAGGAATGCTATGTAACAGGTACCATCCCAATCTAGAGGCAGACGCATATATGCCGTCTGACCACATATGAAGTAAGAATGGCGAGAAGCTCTAAATGAAGATTTACCTTGATCACTATATTCTACTGTAGTAACGCATTTGCTATGGCCCATATGTATGGAACCAACTTTTCTTACACATAATTCACCCTTAACTGGAAATACTGACATAGTGGGCAGAATTAGTTCAACTTCGGATTTGACATTCAGAATCATAAGATTAGGCGTAAAATTACCTAATTTATACACTTCATTTTCTAAATCAGTTCCTGTTCTACTGGGGTGACCCTCCTTATTAGGGTGACAGACTTTGAATAAAACTAGATTCAGATTTCCCCATATCCAATGTTGTTGATAAACTGCTGTGTCTGGGTCTATGGAATTTAATAAACTAAACCATGCTCCACAGGAGCCATTGTGTGTGAATGGATGTGGAAAGAAAGGCAGAACTCCTTTGTTATTCTGATAGGGAGGAAGTCGGCCACACACCCAACAATTGGTCGCATTACTAGTCTGATGGGAATGATGTAACATACTAATGAAGGTGTTATTGCGCAGCGCAAGTCTATAAGATAATTCATGTGGCGGTAGGTCACTAAAAGAATGTTCTGCAGCAACATTATAAACATGTCTAGAGATAGGATGATATATGTGCAAAATCACACTCGTAATAATTACTAAAATACTCAATAAAAACAAAATTAATAATGTCCTCATACAGTAGCTACGCAGTGATTTACAATACGCCTGTCGTTTCAACATTTCTCGGGTATTTTCTCTACTCAGGTCCAAGGGATACATGTCGGAGACAATTCAACCGCTTCACCTTGGAGAGGACTTAAACAATCAAATTGCTCGACTGTTTGGGCCTAAGCTTTAATTTATAGCACTGAGAGTCATTCTGTTCAACAAAAGGAAGTTTTGAATCAGTCTGTGAGGGAGTGCAGGGCACAGTGTCTATATCTGAAGGTAGTCCATGAAATTTTTTGACGTGACTTGAATGAATCCACCCTTTGCGTCCCTCGATCTTCACGGCTGTTCTTGTGGTCAACAGGACCAACTTGGGTGCTTTCCACCTGGGCTCCAGTTGACTTTTCCTGTCGAAATTTCTCACAAAGACAAGATTACCCGGAACAACGTCATGGGGTTTCGCCTCAGTGTTGTCGGGAAAGGCTGCAGCTACCTGTGAACGAGAAGATTGTAGTGCAGACATCAAGGAAGCCAAGTAATCTGTCAGCATGTTACAGTCAATGTCAGTTATTTTGCGTGGTATAGGCGTCCCCCACATATTCGGTGGTCTACCAAAGATCACCTCATACGGGGATAGCCCTGTTCTAGAGTGTGCTACCATTCTCATGTAAAAGAGTGCAACTGGTAATGCTACTATCCAGTCGACACCTTTCTCTCTACATATTTTGGACAGTCTGATTTTCAGTGTCTGGTTATGTCTTTCTACGAGACCTGCTGCCTCGGGATGTCGGACACAGTGGAATTTCCACTGATATCCCAACAAGAGTGAGACATGTTTCATTAATTCGGATGAGAAAGGCTGACCGTTATCTGAATATACAACACGTGGTAAACCGTACCGTGGGAAGAATTCTCGAACTAGCTGCTTGGCAGTAGTCGGGGCAGTGTAATCTGATACGGGATACGCCTCTGTCCAACGGGAGAGAGCGCAGACAACTACGAGGACATATTTGAATCCTCGACAACGTTCCATCTGAATATAATCCATCTGGAGGATTTCAAAAGGATGGTCAGGAGGCTGAAATCCACCCTGCTCTACGGGAACACTCTTTCCTGGATTAAACTGACAACATATCATACAGGTACGAACTTTTTGTTTAGCTGCTGCTCGTAAATGTTTGTTGAACCAAATGTGCTGAATGCTGTCTAGCATAGCCTTCTCTCCTAAATGTGCTGGACTGTGAACTGTAGCTATAATGGCTTGAACCATGGAATCAGGGAGAAACCATACAGATTTCTCCTTCGTCATCCATCCTTGATCTGTCTGGATCCCTCCTAGTTCAGTCCACTTCTTTATTTCTTCTGCTGTGGCATGTGTCTGTATGTCAATTACGTCAAGTGTGGGATCCTTAATTGTCATACACTGTGTTGGTGTCTGAACTATTGGCTTTGTCATGTCTAATGTGCGATTCTGAGCAGTCTGTTTAGCTGTTCTGTCAGCTAAATCATTGCCTTGAGAAATGGTATCAGTAACCTTCGTGTGTGCTTTACATTTCATAATCGATATAGCAGTGGGTAGATGTATTGCGTCTAACAAAGCATGAATGAGGGGCCCGTGCTGAATGTGGGCACCATGGGACGTTAGATAACCTCTCTCTCGCCACAGCACGCCGAAGTCGTGTACAACTCCGAATGCATAACGTGAGTCAGTGTATACATTAACTTTCTTATTTGTGGCTTGAATACAGGCTTGCGTTAGAGCAATAAGTTCTGCTGCTTGGGCTGACAGAGTATCTATACAATGTGTCTCAATAACTTCAGTGTCTGTTGTGACTGCATACGCGGCCACTAAATCTCCTGTACTTGTTCTCATGCATGATCCGTCTACATACAACGTCAGGTCTGGATCTAACAATGGAACGTCTGTCAAGTCTTGTCTAGGTTTCGTCTTTATTTCAATGATTTCAACACAATCATGAGCTAGTGGGTCTGTTCCAATTACAGGTAATAGTGTAGCAGGATTCAATGTATTACACCGTCGGATCTCTATGTGTGGTTGAAACAATGTCAGTTCATAACCGGTAAGTCTTGCTATGGTCAAGTGTTGTGTTTGTGTTCGGTTCACAAGAACCTCTACTGCATGTGGTACTTGAACTGTCAATGGGTGTCCTAATACTATGGCATCGCTTTGTCTGATTGCTAAAGCTGTCGCTGCCACTGATTTCAGGCATGCAGGCAAAGCCTGAGCTACGGGATCTAATGTACTGGAAAAATAAGCACATGGCTTGCATGATCCTGCTTGATCCTGAGTGAGTACTGACAAGGCAGTACCTTCGCGTTCTGTAACAAAGAGTGTAAAAGGTTTGCTATAACATGGTGTTGCTAAAACAGGTGCTTGACATAAAGCTTCCTTTAGGCTTTCAAAAGCTTGTGTATGTTCCTGAGTCCAAGGGAGAACAGTCGATGTGGCTGCCTCCTGTGTGGTTAACTGAATGAGTGGTTTTGCTAGAAATGCGTACTGAGGGATCCACTGCCTACAATATGAAGTGAGGCCTATGAAAGCCCGCACCTCCTTTTGTGTCTGGGGTATTGACATGTTAGCAATTAACTGGATGCGATCTGGTGTAAGCTGCCTTCCCTCCTTGGACAGCGAGTGACCAAGATAAATAACTCGCTGAACACAGAATTGCAGCTTAGAAGGGGACACCTTGTGCCCCTTGTCGGCTAGGAAATGTAAAAAAACTGTCAGAGAAGCTTTTTCACATTCTGACTCGCTTCTCGCGGTGATCAGCAGATCATCGACATATTGAAGCAGTGCAGTATTGACTGGCATGTGGATACTGTCAAGTTCTCGTTTCAGTGCTTGGCTGTAGATGCTGGGGCTTTCTGTAAATCCTTGAGGAGCGCGTGAGAATTTAAAACTGCGCCCATTTAAACTGAATCCGAACAAGTATTGGCTTTCCGGATCTATTGGGACGCTGAAAAAGGCATTCTTGAGATCAATTACAGTAAAGAATGTTGCTTCGGAATCAATTGCTGTCAACAATGATGATATATCAGGGACCACAGGGAATTGTGGTACAATACACTTGTTTAGTTCACGCAAATCAATAACCAATCGGTATACTGGCGGAGCAGTAGGATCAGTTCGTTTAAGAATCGGAATTATCGGTGAATTACATACATTGGAGTCTGTTTCTACAACTACTCCCTGGGCAATCAGCTCATCAATGATTTTCAACAAAGCCACTACAGCATCATGCGGTAACTTGTATTGTCGCATTCGTGGTAGTACCACTCCTGCTTTCAATGTAACTCGATAGGGTGTAATGTTCATGCAGCCAACATCCGTAGGGCCTTGTGCCCATAGATGTACTGGTAAAGTCTGTAGTCGGGGATCCATGTCTCTGGACACATAGTGACCTTTAAAATCACGTAAAAACAACCTTACTCCTTCCGGAGAACAACATATTATGGCTCCTAGTGCTTTCAGAGTCTTAATTCCTAACAGATTTTCTGGGCATGATTTAGTAAGCAATAAATCTGTAGTTCGTGTCAAAGGTCCTATCGTAAGTGGTAGAGGCTGTGATACTTCATTAACAATAGGTTTTCCCGAAAAACCAAGGGAAACATTTTGAGAGCCTGAGAGGGGTGCCCCTGGAACTTCACTACGTTTTATGGTTGTTCGACTTGCCCCTGTATCGAGTAAGAATTTTCTATCTTGACCTAATAATTCACTATGTACATAAGGTCCTTCTTGATCTACAGGAATCTCGATAAGCGGTAAGTCAACTTCCCTCTCTAGGCTGGTTCATGCGTAACGCTGATACTCAGGGTATTCATACTGTGCAGTCTGATACATTTGTCGTGTTGTGGTTTGTGTGGCAGTAGCAGGCAACGGTGGTGCAGCTGGCACAAACTGTATGGGTTGCTGTGAGGCTGGCATGGACTGTTGCTGGACTGGCATGGACTGTCCATGCTGCATAGCTCCTTGTTCATTCTGATCTTGTCTAACTAATCGTGGTCTCTCTTTTGCAATACCTGTAGCTATATTACGTTTCAGGACTTGACAATCATGTACATAATGGCCTAGTTGTTTACAGTAATTGCAGGTTCCTTTTACAGGAACTGCAGAATCACCAGAATGTGTCACACCCTTTTTGTGACTATCTGCTGGTACTGTCTGAGAAACTAGCATTTTCATTTTTGTATCCTTCATGCGTCTATGCTCGTGTTCTTGTTCATCCCTAATTCTATTGTGATGATACTGTAACATTTGTAGCATTTGCGACGGAGTGTTACTTTGCCAGGTACTCTCGAATTTCAATATTCTATTCTTCACTGGAGGCAATGCATTTTCCACTAATTTTGTCACAAATAGATGTGGATATGAGTCACTACTTGCTTTTATACCACTATTTATACCAAAACATTTTTCAAATCGAGCATAATAATCGCTTGTGTCTTCATCTTGCTTTTGTTTACAGGCTGTGATTGCACCCCAATCTTCCTTTTTTGTAGTTAATAAACGTGGTAGTACCTGTACTAGTAAACCTGGTAATAGTTTAACTTTATCCCCGAGCCCTGAACCTGCAGCTCGGCCCCTTTCTTCCTCTGCTAATGCTGTCCAGTCTATCTTTTGGTCTCCCACTTCCCACTCTTTTTCTTTCAGTTTTTCATATATGCCAGCAGGCAAAAGCACCTTTAATATCGTCATAATATCAGGAAAGGTGTACTCTCCCATCAGTAACATGTCTTTAATTTCTCGGTGGAAACCCGCTGGGTCTTTGTCATGACTAGGTACTACTTTTTTCATTTCTAATAATTCCATTTTTGATATGGGTGTGTAAACAAATACACGGTGAAACTCATTGTCTTCGCCTTTTATTGGGTGCACTTCTCGTAGGGGATTTTGTCTATCCATATAGTACGGCGCTCTTTCTCTGTGGGGCAGCGAGAGAGAATCCGGACTTACAAAAAGGACATACTGCTTACGTGACACTAATATCTCTTTAATTAGCTTGTTACTAGAACCTCTCCATCTGTTCGTGAGTAGTTCCGTTAATATATCAGGTAAAGGACCAGGGTCAGCATGTTGGCTCTTATATAATATGAGGAGTTGCTGAATCATATATATTCCAGCTAAACGTTGTTCATCTGTACTGAGGTTAAAAAACGTGTGTGCTACGGTCTCATCACCGTATTTTTCAGGACTGTCAATCCAGTGAACGGCTGATCTGGCTAATTCTTGCTCATCCATGGAATCGAGGAGGTGGTAACCTCTTCGTTCTCGTAGTATTTTATCTGCGGCTTGAAACGAATGTTCAGGAGATTTCAGATTTATTACAGGCGTCGGATACGTTCTGCTATTATTTGGACCTACAGAGTGTATGGGATCAGAAAAACATCTAGTATTTTCACAGTATCTTCCTTTGCCTACATAGGCTATGGTCTCTGACTGTCTTGCGGAATTCCCTGATTCGGACACTTCATCTTGCTCAAACTCGTCTGTCCCCAATCTCTCTTCATGAATACGCTCTATTTCTTTACGTATTTTTCGGCACATGGCTATTATACAATTTTGCTTATCGTGTCTCCCTTCTGATATATTCTGACTCCATCTTGTAAGAATAAGCATTGCATTCGGGTCTACCCCCGGACGATCTTGATTTCTGATTACACAGTTTATGAGGAAACGTAACAGTTCCCCCTGTATCTCTACTTTCTGGAATTCCATAGCTCTGTTAATACATCCTGGATCTCGTCCTGTTTGAACAAAATGATATATGTTATCTAGATGCGTAGTCATCCCTGGTAACCTTGCTAAATACTCTGCGGCTCGCCTGATACGTAATGATGCCAGGACCATTTCGTCCTCTTTACCAACCACTGGGTCATATCTACAATTTACAAGGAGTTCCTTAAGCGTACGTTCATTTACGAATTTTGGTGTACGTGAATGTGTTGACTCTTGAAAGACAAGTTTATTTATTCTAGGTGGTGTAAAAGTACTGCTAGCACCTCCCGTGGCCCCATCTGGGGCGTCGGGTGTGAAAGGGTTCGTCGAACGTGACACAGCAACTATGGGTGTCGATACCCCTATAGGATCGACTGCGGAGACAGATGCGGAAACAGATGTGCTTGCCGAAGCTTGTATCGGGACTTGCTGTTGCACGGGGACAGATACCTGATCCTGACGTTGAACCCCTCCGCCAGACGGTCTATGTGGTGTGGCGTTAGCATACTCGGGAGCTGCATCGTCTAGATATGAGGAAAGAAAAACATCTTCTGCGGTTCTGGGATGCCCCTTTGGATGTACCTTAATTGGAAATAATGGGGGTGGCAAGTCTTTTGGCATCTCTGTAACAGCCTTAGGTAGTCCTTCGGCTAGAAGGGGATACATACCATTCATAAGAGCATTTCTTTGTCTATTCACTTGTTCTGATTTCACTCGGATACCTTCCTCAATTAATAGATTTTCTTGAACTTTATTTGAACTTTCTTTACTCCTCTCTTCTTGTCTACGTGCTTTTTCTGTTCGTCTATGAGATTCTTTACGCCATAACTCAACAGCGTCTTTCTGTGACTGTCTGACCTTTCTTTTCCATAACTCTTCCTCCACTTTCATGATGCACTCTGCATCCCAGGTTCCCGCTATGGGCCACCTTTGACTTTCCGGTAATCCTTTGGTATAATCTACCCATAGATCAAGAAACAATATGGCATCTAAGCCATGTTTATGGTACATAAAATGCCCTGGGGTGTCCCTAGGAGGAATAGGAACTGCTTCTTCAAGCACCCCTTTTCTGGTAGTAATCTGCCTTAACTTCGAGAAGAGCGGCATATTGACAACTGATCTGATACTTACTCTTGAATTTTCTTAGTACGAAAAACACAATAATGAACAGTGAACAATGAACAGTCATTCATACCACAATATGCAAGACATTTCTGAATACTTTAAACATTTAAACATTAAACATTATAACAATGATCGACAATGATGACAGTCTGCCTAACTAATCACCACGCTGAATTCTTGACAATAACTGAATACTTCGGAATACTTGATATACTGCTAAACAGTACATATACACTGCTAAACAGTGCAGACCGGATTTGTGTACCCAAATCCGTCTTGACCGGCACAACCTATGTGCGCGTCAACACGCCTCCCCGGCGATGGTACTCACCGAGTAGCTCCTTGAAACGGAAGGCCTCAGAGAATGGACAGGACTCGATAACTGCGGACATCAGACCCTCTGGACGTCGGGATTTCGGAAAACCTGGTGGGCCTCTGTATACCTCGGATCTTGCTCTCTCAGCTAGGCTCTGGTCGGGATACTTCGCACTTCTCACCGCCTCGTCTGGGTTGATCGCAGCCTCAGTCGCCCCCGCTTGACCGGAGGGAGCTTACAGGAAATCCTGCTGGTACGCGTTTATGGTCCGTCCAGCTGTGGCAGGAGACCGGGCCTGCAACGCACCGCCGGCGCGTGAGATGAGAAAGTGTCCCTGTTCGGGCGCCATTATGTGGTAAATAAAAATACCGGACTGAATTTCATACGGAATCTTAAAATAAAGTAAATAGCTCAAAATAACAAGAGGCAGAATCCGTGGTATAAGAGGTTTTCTAATGGGCTTTATTCCATTCAAAATGGCCGACTCGAGTCGCGGCCTTCAGGTTCCGTCACCACGAGGGTTCAGGAAGTGAAGTACAATAATTTATTAACAGACATGTATTTTTATAATAAGTACATTACAATGAAACGAATGTAGAAGGCGTAACATTTGATAAGAAAAGTGACAAAACAGTGACATAATCGAAACTAGGCGTAATAAGGAATAAAAGAAACATGATTGGTTAGAATTATCAGACATAGGTGGATCTATAAGATAATACTTGGCATAGATGCGCGCGCGGCAGCATGACGTGTAATTGACGTGCAACTAGGGGGTGAAGGGGACTTGACATTTAGCTCTACATGTGGAGACGAGAAGTCTGGGGGTCAAGTCAACCTAATCCCAAATCATATCTAACATCCTATGTTTAAAGAACTATGTTATCCACAAGGAAGAGACTCTCGGACAGAATCTATTCTATACTGACTGTGTACGTGTACAAGCGTCTAAGTGTCTATATGAGATGCGAGGGATAGAAAACTTTCCATGGCAACAGGGCTATGAATCACTTGCAGGAGGACGGAAAGGCTGAGTCCTTTGCTTGTGAGCTAAAGGAAATGTTTACCTAAATCACTGGACAGGAATGCATCGGCTGGAGAGGGAAATAGATAATTCGAAGGTGAAATACAATTTCTTGGCAGACAGGCGAAAACTGGCCGAGGCAGGCACCGTTAGCTGCACAGGGAGTAGGACAAAGTTCATGGATACAGATGCGAGCTCAAGCTGAAGCTGTCAGAGACAGAGAGCAGGGAAAGGCTTGAGGACAGAATCGGGCCTACTTGCCTGAACTGTAAAAATGAAGTAACTTAGCCATATAAAGTCGGTGGCCTTTCATACTTAGGAATCGAATATCCAGCCCATTGATGGCGGATCTGACAGAGAACATGTCGACGGTAGACACACATATGTTTGCGTCTTAGAAACTGGAACTGGAGGGAACATACATGTACTTGTAACATGTATATAGAACCGTTGGGGTCCAAGATAGGGGACATAACTGATCAGGAAAATCCACATTTCCACAATATGTGAGAGGGTGCCCAGGCATGAGCTGAGCCCCTCTACATTCTTCGGAAACTATCCACCAGCGTTGTCAGCAGTGCAGCCTGACCATATACTCTTAAGTGCATTATAACCAAACGGTAAATGCTAACTTTGGACTGGCTGCACAGAAACATGTTGTGTTTGGTGTCAAACACCTTGGAATCATACCCCCACACCAGTAACTGGTGTGGGAGTATGATTCCACCCTTCTAGAGGGAGAGACATGGCAGCACTGGTATACCCGGTAGAAAATTAATAGAGCCTTGGCATCACAAAATGGATGCTGCAGCCACAGACATGGGTCTGGCCTCCTGCTGTTGACCGAAACTCCAGCAGGGGAGGCCTGGATAATAGGTTTCCTGTCACAGGGAGGTGTAACCACCTCCCAGACAGGCTTTAGTGTATTGGGACTGGGTAGAAGCACTCCAAGAGTGCTTTGAAGTCTGCACTGGGGGCACATTTGGTGTCCCTGTGTATAGTCCAGTTCAAACTGGTTGCAGGGGGCTACCAGCCCCTGCTCTGGCATGAAACTGGACAAAGGAAATGGGTGTAGCCACCCCTATTTCCAAACCCTCCCATAGGTGGGTCCCCTGAGTTAGTCCAACCCCTTTCTTGGGTATAAGTAAGGAACCCCTGAAAACAGGACTTTAGATATCCCTGGACAAAACTCTGCAACTGAATCCTGGAACTTTGATGCTCTACTTAAGGAGTGACTCCCCTGCTTGGCAGGCACCAAAGATGCATCTGTCTGGTCTGCATATCTGAAGCTCCTGCCAGACGCCGAAGACTTTGCAACACCAGAGGTGGATTTCCAGACTTCCCCGAGGCCGAACCAGGGTCCAAGCAAAGTTGAGACCCACAGCCCTCGTGAGTGATGTGGAACCAGAACCCCTGGACACTGTGCACATTTGCAAGTGCATCCGCTTCTCAATGTCCCCTGAGGCTGTGCATTGGGTTACTTGTAGCCCACACCCCGAGCAGAGAATCCACTGAAGATTGTCAGCCTAGTCACCTGGAGTGACCAGTGGGTTGCCATTTTGTGATTCCTCTTGAGGTCCCTTTGCAATCCCTGGTCTGTTGACTGGTGGGTCCCTGTGAAGGTAACTCTGACTTTCTTTAGGCTTCCCTGGTTGCTCCAGACGTGCCCTCACTCCTCCTTGCTGGTGCAGTCCGTCAGACCTTGGTGGTCTGCACTGAGCCATCTTTCTCCTTTCTTCATGGGTTGCTGTTGCCAAGGCTTGTTGGGTTCAATCCGGCACCAATGCCGCAGCACTCGACATCCTTCATGGGAGAGGTCAAATTTATTTATTTAATGGTTTTGTAAAGCGCGTAGTAACTCCGAAGAGCATCCCAGCGCTGATCTGCTTCTCCAGGGGTTTTGGCCAACTAATGGGATTATATTAGCGGGAAAAGGAAGGTCTTTAAGGTCTTTCTGAACTGGAGATAGTTCGGTTCAGTCCTAAGTTTTCGGGGTAGCTGGTTCCATCTCTTCGCCGTGTGAACCGAGAAGCGACGGCCACCGGTCTTAGCTTTTCTCACTCTAGGGACTACAATGAGATTTTCAGAATTGGACCAATCCAGCTCCTGATTGTCCTCGACGCCTCCTGGTCCTCGTGGCTGAAGAGTCAAGCTTCATCTTCTTCACCTGAAACACCTAACATTGGTGGGCATTCGTCTCTCGTGTTCCTAGTCACTGGCAAGTGACCCAGACTCTGTCCCCTCTGCTTTCAGGTTCTTCACATCTTCGATCCAGGCTTGGATCTCTTCGGACACTGCACATCTTCCCTGCAGCAGCACTTCTTTGCCAGCTTCCATTGAAAATAACGACGCAACCTATGCACCTGGCTTCCCTGGATGAGGTAACTCAAGTACTCTGGTGCTCCCATGGGTGTTGACCCTAGAACTGCCTAAGTCCAAGAAGGTTTGGTCCTAGTCCATTTCTAAGTGTCCCTAATTTTTAAAAATCTAACCACAACTTTCCCCGTAGAAGGAAACAGGAGCTCATGGCTGTGTTCTCACACTGCACACAGCCCCCGTGGGTCCCCTGTGTCACTACCTTGGGTGGTTCCTTGGGGTCCCAGCGATTCCACAGGCTCTAGGCTTTGTGTCTAGTTAAATCGTGGTTCTTATACCACTATTTTAGTATATGGTTTGGCTCGCCCCTAGGGCCTAACGTGTATTTGTTCTATTTTACTGTAATATTTGAAGTGTAACTTATGTGCTTTTGCTTCTAGCCTCATAAAGTGACTAGAGGGGTGTGTTTAATAATAAATACATATATTTTATATATATACCTGATGGGGATCCCTTTCATTTGGTCATTCAGGAGATTATAGACTGGTAAAACAAGCTGCTTTACATTTCTTCAAGACTAAGCCTGAAGGCTGCTCTCCATAGCTACCACTAGGATAGCTTTCAATAAAGGTTATCTTTAACGTAACATCAATAAGGTGTTGTTTGGACTGGTGCAAGGTGCCCACTATAACTAGTGGACAGCATTTACCAGGCCAACTTCTCACATCCTTCACCTGAAATGCCCCAAAGACATTGAAAACTCAGCAATTTTCAGTTATCTCAGAGCCGTGGATCAATGGATGACGTGGAACCATCTCAAATTTAATGCTTACAAAATGGAAATACTCATGTGTTGCAATTGTAAAAATTATGACCCGCTTGCTGCATGGCCTTATGATCTAGGAACACCACCTAAAGTATCGAAGGAAGTAAGAAACCTCAAAATGACCATGGACTCCAAACTATTAATGAATGCCCAAGTGGACAAACTAGCAAGATCAAGCTTTGTTATTTTAAAAATTCTTTGATGAATCTTCCCCCATTTAGGATTTCCACACAAGGTTCAGGCTACCATCTGTCTTGTTCTGTCTAAACTCAATAACACCAATAGCCTCTACCATGGATCACCTTTAACAACCATAAAAAGACAATAACAGATTCCGAACTCGGCTGCCAGACTACTCTTACCTAATAAAAAGGAAGACCACATCTACCCTGCCTTGAAAGCCCTGCATTGGTTAAGGTTTGACAGAAGATTCACATTCAAGCTGCTTTGTGTCACCAACAAAGTGATAGATGGAACAAGACTGCTCTTAATCAGGAATAAAACCATCAAATACATTCAAAAAAGGAACCTCCGGTCTAGAGTAGCATCTCGCCTCAAAACTACAAGATATAAGAAAAAAATACTGGTGGCACATCCTTCTATGTTTAAGCAGCTCAACTATGCAACTTTTTACCCCCCAACATAAGATCCACAGATAACCAAATATCTTCAAAAAACTACTCAAGAGTTGGCTCTTCCCCACATAACCATCATACACAATCAGAAATATACAGCATATCCCTCTGTATATAAGCATGTATTTGTTATACAAACATGTGCCTATAAATATTATGCTTTGCAGAAATGTGTAGAATAATGATGTTTAAAAAAATATATATAGATATTCATTAGTTCTGCTAAGCAAATGTACATATTACTGATAGTTACATTATTCTGTTTTTAACATGTATATAAGTGATAGTATAAATAAATACATTGTGTATCATAACTATTCGTGTATGATTGCTTCACTATTGAATTACAAAAACATCTATTTAAATAACTCAAATTCATTTAAAGTACAACAACTCTTGAAAACCTGAGTTTATTTAATGCATCTTTAATCTACATATACTACCTCCCTTTACACTTCTATACATCTTCCATGTAATCATGGATCTGTATATTTATTACTTTTCTTCTAATTCAGCATATCTGAAGCACTAGCCTATTTCTCACCCTGTACTTCTCTCAATATATCCTGTACCTCAACTCCCTAACTCATCTCAAACATCTTTCTATTACTCTTTCTAATGTTCTACCTTATTTCTCACCATACACCTTCATCTATATATCCTCTACCTCCACCCTCTCATTCATCCCAAACCCCATACCACGATCCCCTAAATAACACATTCTAAACACTTCAATACTTCCCTCTAATACTTCCCCTCCACCTCCCTTTTACTCATCCCAAGCCTCGTCTAACTGCTATGAGTTCCAAAAACAAAAAAACAAAAAAGATTTTTAAATGCTTCCGATTCTATCCCTTCACTACCCTTTCCAATCCAAATGACAGACTATCATGTCCACCACTCAAATTAATTTCATATTTCATTATACTAATTTACTACTAATACTTTATGGGTTCTGGAGTAGCATGCTGCGTGCCAAAAAAGTGCTTTAACACTCCATCAGGGGTATCAAACGATATATAAATGCAAATCTTTTTTCCTCTTCTATCTCTCCACTGTCCTGCTCAAATCAAATAACGGACTAACATATACACCACTAAAAAAAGTTCAAATTTCACTATTCTAATTCACAATTAATCCTTTAATCCAGAGTAGAGTGCTACTCGTCGAAAAAGTGCATTTGAAACCTTGTCAGGGGTAGTAAGTGCTTTATAAATGTGTTTAAAATTCAATTTACAATGCAGTACAGTGCCACCATAGGCCCCCCCTAACCTTACAAGGGAGGAAATGGTTTCTGGCAACCACTGAACATGACAACCCTGAACCCACGTTTTTCTTGTATAAATGACATGTGCTGCAATGATTAATAGACAGAAGCAGATAAAAGTGATTACTAGCACCAAAAGAGTAAATAGTAGATATAGTTCTACCATGGTGCTAAAACAGTGTATATATTAAGGCATATAAAACAAGGCAATAACCTAGCTTACTCCTACTATGCAAACCCTACTCTAAGTGTACCTAGAGTGTGTTTATGTGTGGACACAAGAATCCTCTGAAGGGACGATCCAACCCCATTACCTGATGGGAGACAATGAAGAACCCTGTCTTGCTCACAAACTGGACACCCCTCACGAGGTATCAGACAGCTGCTTGATGAAGTCTCAGCATGCACAGACACTCGGAGTGTTGAACTCCCTCCTCTCCTAATCTATCGGGATGCTCATCTTTTATAATAGAAAGCAGCCTTTCAAAGTGGCTATAGATTACTGATTTTATGGATCTGTAGGTAGCACTTTCGCCCCCTGGATAAAAATAGCGATGACATTTGTACATTGTGCAAGAAGAGACCTTGTACATGATGGTCAGGGCATTCTGATAATGTTGTGCAAAGCAAGATGTGTGAGCAAGTTTAGTTTTGGAGAAACAAATTCAATGATGTCACTCACGCAAACATGTGCAAAAGCTCACTGATGAAAAACAGGAAAATGTAAAAAAATGAGCTGCTTCGCTACATGGCCTAACCGGGGAATATAACACCAAAACGCGTTTTCCCCATGTTATATTCATGGGGATTTTCTATTAAAATGTGATTGTCTGTCAACACTCTAATCCTGGAGACCATCAACTCCTTGGGGTTTCTGATTTAAATTATGCAGGGGGAGCCCACATAGCACTCCCACACCCTGGGGACCACCACCTCCCAGGGGCTTCTTTTATTATTAAATGAGGGGCTTCTCAGATGTCTCCTGTCCCAGGGACCCCCACCTCCATGGGGCTTTACAAGTGAAAATATGGAGAGGCAGTGTGCACCCCCTGCAACCCCGGGGGCAGCCACCTTCCCTTGGTTTTAACATTTATTAATGAGGGGCTACATGGACCCCCAGACCCATTAACCACCACCCCCCCAGGGGCAAAACATGACATAAATGTGGGTGGGGAACATGGCCCCCCACAACCCTGGGTTGCCACCTTCCCAGGGCAAATGGTAAAAATTAAAGTGAGGGTCTGCATGGCTCCCCTAGCCCAAGCGACCTGCCCTCCCTGGGGCTGTATCCTGTGATGGAGGGGGATTACATAACCATGTGGACCACCCCTTACCCAGGGCTAGTACCAGAAATGTCCTTGGTAACCCCACTCGGGATATTGCTAGTTGTAATAGCTTGGCAGGGGCATTACTGCTCCCACCAAGCCAGAGCAAACTCTGCTCTGCTTTGAGTAAGTTAAAGCATGTAAAATATTCTTGCTTTCTCGAAGCAGAACAGAATTGCTTCTGGACAGAGGGAGCTGAATTTTAAGCAGCTCCCTCTGTCCAAAAGCAATGCAGGGGAGGCAGCAAATACTGCGGGGGACTTGAGGCTCCCCCCCATCTTAAGCAGATGAGAATGGGTGCTATAGGTGTGATAAGGGTACCCACAGATGATGCCTGGCCCTGAATTAAGGTATCCCCAGGGCCAAAATCAGTCTGAGAGCAGGGCTGCAAGGCCCTAATCCCTTTTTAAATAAATAAATAAATAAGGGGCAGGCCCGAGGGGGTGTCGTCCCTCAGGCCATAATTGGCCCAGGAAGGGTGCAGAGTGCCCCCTTCCCTTTAATACAAAAAAATCCCCAAAAAAGAAAGTTTGGGCCCTGGGGGATGGGGTCCCCGGAGTTGAAATTAACCCGGGATAGGGGACTTGTGCAGTGATGTCATTTGAGATGTCATTTGACATGTCATCAGTGATATCACTGACCATGTCATGAGTGATGCAATATGTGAGGTCATAATCAGTACATTGCGGGGCATGAGTTATAGTTAGCTCAATAACTATAAATGCTGAATTTCACTGGTTTTGTGCGAGTTAAGCCTGAGCCTAACCATAATGTCCCTGTAACATTTTTTTTCCAGTGAATTTTTAAGTTTTGTTAAATTTAATTTCCTAACTATAATGTCCATGTAACCTTTGGTTTTTCAGTCAACATATCTATCTATCTATCTATCTATCTGTCTATCTATCTATCTATCTATCTATCTATCTATCTATCTATCTATCTATCTATCTATCTATCTATCTATCTATCTATCTATCTATCTATCTATCTATCTATCTATCTATCTATCTATCCTTCTATCTATCTGCATACATATATATTTGCTCGACGTATATATAAATATCTTCTTTTTGTTTTTGCTAAAAACAAATAAAGTTTACTGGGACTTTATAGTTAGGCTCAGATTACACTCGTAGAAAATCACTAAAATTCATCAGTTATAGTTACATGAGCTAGCTATAACTTACAGCCTGCATTGCGCTACTTATGACCTCACATATTAGATCACTAATTACATTGTCAGTGACATCCATGATGACATCTTAAAATGACATAACTGATGATATCATCCAGTGAGTGTAAGTCTTTTCTTAGAAATTATGATTGGTATACATATATTCTAATGTACTACAAGAGTTAAATTAGTATGCTAGGTGAACTACTAAGGAGTAATACTGCTTCTATCATATATTAAGTAAGTATCTGTGTGAATGTATGTATCCTTGTGTGAATGGTTGTGTGAGTGGTTGTATGGGTGCATACGTGTGTGTGTGAGAGTAGCTGTGTGGGTGAGTGAGTTTCTGTGTGAGTAGCTGTAGTTGTGAGTGAGTAGGTGTATCAGTAGCTGTATGAGTGAGGGAGTGGGTGTTTGAGTGGATGTTTCGTTAAGTGAATTGGTGTGTGAGTGGCTATATAGCGAGTGAGTGTATTTGTAAATGGCTGTATCAGTGAGTGAGCAGATGTATGAGTGCTTGTATGGTTGTGGGAATGGGTATGTAAGTGGTTCTGTGGATATGTGAATGTGTATGTGAGTACTTGATGGGTGAATAACTATGTTGAAAGATTCATGCACCTCTCATGCACCCATTCTAACACCCATTTACCAGTCATGTCCTCCTCCTAACCTCCATTCACCACTCATGAACTCATTTAATAATCTATGCATCACTCATTCACTCATTCATATAGAACTCACTCTCTCACACTGTAAATTGGTGTCTAAGTGGCTGTATGGGTGTGTGAGTATATATGTGAGTAGCTGTATGGGTGAGTGATTGGTTCTCTGCGTACCTGCATGGGTGTCTGAGTGTCTGTGTGGGGTGTGTGACTGCCTGTATGGATGAATGAGTTGTTGAGTCAGTGGGTGTTTAGATTACTGAGTGCATGTATGAGGGTGAGTGAGTGGATATGTCAATGGTATAGGGGTGAGTAACTAGGTATGTGAAAGGCAGTATAGGTGAGTGATGAGTGATATGAGTGAATGCATGGGTGAGTGAGTGAAGGTGAGAGTAGCTGTATGAGTGAGTGTGTGGTTGTGTCTAGGCCTGGGCGGTAAACTCCGTTCTGCTTGTGGAATTTGCGGAATTTGGGTAATTTCGCGTTCCGCGGACAACGCGCAATTGCCCAAAATGCTGTGTTCCGCGGTTTCGCAGAATTTTTTGCTTGTTCACAATTCTCAAAATCTGTGTTTGCAAGATATTTCCCTCCGAGCACGCAAACAGGATCACGAACAAGCAATTCCGCGTGTTCGTGGAATTTCTGCATCCTCGCAGAGATTTTTTACCGTTTCGCTAAGCTTTTTTCATGTTTGCGCTTTGAAAATGCGTTCTCGCGCGCGCGATCGCCTTACCGGGATTCCTGTGTTCGCTGATGAGTTTTCCAATCCGTTCGCGTGCACCACGAGATGTTGATAGCCGGTCGCGCTATCCCGTGAGAGTTCGCGATCACGTCATTCTCCACGTCAATCTCTACTGCATGAGATCGTAAACACATCATTTTGGACGCGCCATCGACATCTGGCGGATATGTGGTCACGGTGAAGGTCGCGTTCGCGAACACAACAAATTTTCGATTTGGAGAAGAATATTAACTCTAGCTGGATAAAACCTTCTCTAAATGATGATTTGGATGGAAAAAACTCCTCTGATTGACATTTGGCTGTCCTTTTTTGTGCAAGGAGTCCTTTTTAAAAAACAACTTTTGGGGGGGAGAGGGAGGAAGTGCCACAGAGTCTCCAACTTCCTGTTCCTGTCCATCAGGCTCCTCCCAGTGATTTGTCCATTTCCTGTTCATTCTGCCTTTGGGTTTCAGCTGGAAGGATCACTTTGTGTCTGCTGCATCATTATCATTGGATTTGAGGACTTTTTAATTTGATATTTTACAAGTAAGTTGGTGTTGTGTCTGTTTGATTGGGGGCATTGCAGTTGCTGCAACTACAATTTTGGTACTTATCATTCTTTTTTTTAAATTGTTGGGGGTAGCCAGTAGGCCCAGACTAGTCATGGGTGGGTGCATGATGAAGCAACTGTTCCTTTGGTGTGTGTTGAATGTTTTTCAAATATCATTTAGGGCATGGATGGCATTGGATTGAGTTGGAAAATTAGTTTTTTGGGGGGTATTTCTGTTTTTGGGGGTGTGTTAAAGAAATGCCTTTGTTGTGTGCGCCTGGTGTGTTGGTGTGTACCCTGCAGACCTTGTTTTGCCCTGTGGGTTTTCGTTTATGCATTTTATTGCATTAAAAAGGCACAGCAGTGTGGGTTAGCATGCATCTTTTGCCTGGCTTCTTTTATAGGCCTTTTAGCAGTTCATTGTTTCCCAGGTCTCCTGCTTGTTGCTTGTGAGTGTCCATGTGGCTTGTGGCCTTTTCTTGTGGGAGTTAATATGGGCCTGCATGGTTTTCCTAATGGCTTACTGCTTCCATGCATCCCTTTGCCAGCAGCAGCTCAATTCCATTACATTTGTATTTGTGTGGTTGTTCTTATTCTTTCCGGTCCTTCCTGAGAGTGTAGTGTGTGTATACTGTACACAGTAAGTAGTATACCATAGCTCTTGTTGCCAAAGTCTCACAAATGGCTACACTATATCTTCTATTTTTTTTGTTTGTACTAGTAGTAATTGAACCACAACAAATGCAACATTTCACTGATGTTCTTCTCCTAGCTTATTTGCTTTTAGGTGCTCAAAAAGACAGAGGAGGAGGTAACTATCAACATCATCCGTTGTACTGCCAGACTGAAGTCCTGCTGCGCACCACGTCACGTCCAACTCTGACCACAGACATCTCTGCAACTTGTGCACCTGCATCCTGTCTGACCTCTGAAGAAAATGGGCCCAAAGAAAGGTACCAGGTCCTCCAGTACCAAGAAAGTTGCCGGTGAGAAGAAGGAACAGAAAAAGGCACTAACCACGACTGGTATGCCGGCAAATGTGTTTTTTGGGACCAAAAAACACACGCCTGCAGCATTGTTGTCTGGCGGGAACCAAGCTGGAACCAAGCTGGGAGCAGCACATCTGCACCAGCGGGCCAACCCCACCAACCTAGGCCCAAGCCCATGAGTGTCGCAGAGGCAGCCAGTCTACTAACGAGCAGCGATGTTGAAATGTCAGTATCACAAAGTAGTACGCAATCAATGCATGCGGAAACTCAGCAGATAAGTCTGCAGCAGCAGGCGCAGCCGCAAGAACAGCAGCAGCAGGCGCAGCCACAAGAACAGCAGCAGCAGGCGAAGCCGCAAGAACAGCAGCAGCAGGCGCAGCCGCAAGAACAGCAGCAGCCGCAATAACAGCAGCAGCCGCAAGAACAGCAGCAGCTGCAAGAACAGCCGCAAGAACAGCCACAACAGCAGCCCACAATAGTAGTTGTTCCTCCTGAAGTAGGGGCTTTTCAGGAAATCGAGCTTCCTGCAGATAAAGAGGGGCAAGCCACTGTTTCAGAAGATCCATTGTCTTCCAGACCCCCAGTAAGGAAAAGGAGGGTTATTTCATCATCTTCTTCTTCAAGCCCAACTTCTGATGATCTTGATGCCACTTGGAAGCCACCAGCTCAGTCTGAGAGTGATGCACGCCACAAGACAAGGCTAATGATAAGGAAGGTTCCAGAAAGCCTTAGAGTTATGGAGGTAGATGTACAGGAGGGGGATGATGATGATGACGGGCCAATCATCACTGACATCACTCACGGCCCAAAGAATATGGAGACCAACATTATTACCCTATCCAAAATGGCTGCAAGGGATGTAGCATGGATACCACCAACACAGGTACCACCACCACGACCTCCAGCTTCCATATTTTCATTTGCTAAGGAAAGGCAGGGACCTACATCCAGCTCAACCACCACCTCAGTAGGTAGTGGTAGGAGTCACATTCCAAGTACACCCTCCAGTTCATCTGGTATTGAAAGTGGCACATCCAGCAGCACCAGAAAGTTCTCCTCCCCAGTTTGGGACTTCTTTTCGGTTAGCAGTAAGGAGGAGAACATTACTATATGCTCAATTTGTCGACATGCTGTTAGGCGGGGTAAGCTTGGTACAAACTATGGTACCAGAGGCCAAACAAGTCATCTCAAAATACACCACACTAGCATGTGGGAGGCTCACCTACTTCACTTAGAACAAAGTAAAACTCAACCCATTGTATTTGGGCATGAAGAATCAGGGGACGATATTATCGCAGTGGAAGGTGAACAAGAGGGAGACAATTTGAGCCCTGTCCCCAGTAGGGTAGTAGTGCTGCCCACATCCTCCTCAGAAACATCTCAGTTGCACCGCAGTAAGAGTCTGAGTCAGGCTGAGACACCAAGGTGACCAAGGTGCAATGATTATGAAACAAAGTGCGTCATTGAGCCTAACTGGGTTAAAGAAAACTGCACCACAAAGGAAAATAATCCAGACTACCATTGACAGCATGCTTAGGTTGGAGGGGCAGTACCAACGCAGCCACCCAACGGCACGGTTGTACAATGCGAAGCTGGCTAAAATGTTAGCACTGGACCTTCTCACTTTTTCATTTGTGGTAGGGGTGGGTTTCCTTGAATTTGTGTCAACCATCTGCCCTAAATGGAAGGTTCCCAGCCGGTCCTATTTCGCAAGAGTTGCTGTTCCAGCACTACATCATGATGTGCTGGAATTGGTTGGACAAGCTTTGCAGCAGAGTGCTGTTCACAATATCCACCTAACTGTCAGGATCCGATCAATACCGCGCCTACCGAGGCCTAAAAGAACTACATTACCCAAGAGCCTCAGCGACCAACAGTGAAGTACTGGGTATTTTAGTCCCAGCGGTGCAGGGGCACACACCCTATGACTTCGGGGTTTCACCCTGTTCCGGACCTACAGAAACACAGAGTCTTCTGGGTGAAGTCAAAGAATCGTTTATTGGCTGCAGACCAATGACAGATATCCTAGAAGTACAACAGCGTGTATGTTCTCAGGAGACTGCTGAAAATCATAGAAACGGACTTCATCTTAAATACCCTTTTTCTCGCCTCAAGCATACATTCCTAGGTTTTATGATACGGCAATATATAAGTGTACATTACAAAGAAAAGGCAGAGTCATGATGACCATCCCACATTCCAGTTCGGCCAGCCCACAATGATTTACACAGGAAGGTTCAGATCCCATGTTTGAAGTAAATAGACCCCCCCAATAAATATGAGCATCTCCTGTTTTGGGAAACAAGTCATAAAGCAAGAACAAGCAGGTGTGGAAGAGATTAGCCGGGGGATTGTGTAGAATGAAAGGGCTTTATGACGGGTCAAGCCCTGATACGAATCACAGGTGGAAGGAGGAAGGGGAGCTCGTGAGACCGGTTTGACCCGGGGCAGCAGAGCCAGCTGCCCAGGTCACAGAGAAGTCAGAGGGAAAGCCCGTGTACTGTGAGGCCCGTATTAACTCCATTATAGCCTATGTGAGGGCAATGACAAGATGGCCACTGCTTCCAAAATGGAACCCGCGTAGTTGAGCAGAATACGTGTACACAGTGCATTCGTAGCTAGAACGGCACATAAAGCACTCGTACGTGCCGCATTCACCATTTGCGGTTCGCTAATACCAAAATAGACAGGGGTAGGGTCCTGTCTCCTACGCGGTTCCGAATACCAAAGTACGACAGACCCTCCTTTTGCCCTTACATAGGCAATCACTATACTCATCTTAATCCGAGTCTAGGTCAATGTTCACGAAGTCATGGAGATGTTGCTGTAGCATCATCCTATTACTTAGCTCGTCCCTCGATACAGGTTTCCTTACACATAAGGTAGCACAGAGGCCACATATCGCGGGAGCACACTGTATGCATAGACAGAACAGGAAAAGAATGGCTAAGATCATTCCAATGACCATCAGAACTTTCCAACCCCAGGCAGATATCAATTCCCAGAACCATCCCATCAGTGACCAATCTCCCTTATCCACGTGTATGGCTTCAGATATTTTATGGAGTTTGGAGATGGCTTGATACACTGTTGGAGCATTATCTGGTATGAAAATGCAGCAACTGGATTGGATGACCTTGCATACCCCACCGCGGTCTGCAAGAATAACGTCTAGAACCATGCGGTTCTGCAAAGTCATAAGGCGATCCGCTTGGAGCTCAGCTGTCAAATTACTAAGGGCACCAGCCGTTACATTGACGGTGGATTCAACCACACGAGTCAGCTGTCTCAGGTTCCTACTATTGACCATAGGTCCCCAAAACGGCAGGAAACCCAGGAAAAAGTCTCCTGCTTCCTGACCGGCCGTGTCCTCCTTACTAATCACGCCTCTCACAACTCTGGTCTTGTGATAGTCGGAGGCGGCAGTAAATGTCGGCGGTAGCAAGTTCGCAATATAACATGTGCCCGAGAAATCAGGGGGCAACCATGTATATGCTCGGTCATGACAGATGAAATATGTGCCCTTAGCAGCCAAAAACGCAGGGGAAAACTGTGACGGGAAAGTGTACGTTTCAGTACAGTCACTTCTTCCCAGTTGAGCCCTAGGATTCTGACCATTACCCTGTAAGCAGAACCGACCCAGGTGGGGTACGACCCAGATTGGAGATGAGATTTTTCGCTGTCTTTCACCCAGACTAATACTATACCCCGTCGCGTTCCATCCTACATAAGGTCTCAGCTCTTCTTTGGGAATGGACGAGTATGCATTAATATCCCTACTCATATCGGCAACTCCTTTCATCAAAGCCTTATTATTGGTGATGGGTCTGATGGAACGCGGTGGGCGAGGGGAGTATGTATCTAGGGCGTAGAGAAACATGGTTTGGAATGCCCATGACGATCCATTGTAACTGTACGGTAGCACTAGGTAGGGAATACCCTTGTTAGTGGTATGGGGCATTAACCCACAGACCCAGCAATTGGTCGTATTTATTACCAGTTGGTGCTGGTGCAAGAGTTGGATAAACGAGTTATTTACGAACTCTGATCGTCGGGTCTGTTCGTGCTCAGGCAAAGGGTGAAAAGAGTGAGAGGAGGCAGTAGAAAGAGATATAGGCTGTTGAGTGGGTGTAATGGGTTTTGGAGCAGAGAAAAACACACATCCTATAATAAACATCATGATACTACACAGTGTAACAAAGCACAAAAAGACAAAACATTTACTTTTTACAATTCTACACATCCTTGTTTGAGAGTTCATTTCCTCAATCGGTCTCTCCATCCTACAAAACTCCATCCTCTACTTGGGCCGCTCGCGGTGGATGAGTTTCTTCTGCTAAGGAGTACGCCTGTCAGTCCAGGGAAACGCCCTAGACCAACCAGAACCGTTGACCTAGCGTCTTCGGCCTGTACCCCAAAGTCTTGGCACCGCGACCCTGCGGCAGAACCCGGATGGTGGTTCGAAAAACAAAAATCAAGAAAGTCCTTCAGATGGGAGAGCAAAAAATGTCAAAAGGGAAATAATGAGGAAATCTTTATTTGTCCATGGGCCTAGGTCTCAAGTTATAGCGGAGATGGCCAGGTGCTGTTTGGTCTTGAAACAAAAGTTCAGGCTCAGTGGTGTCCAGTCGATTTGATGGCGGCACAGCTTCCTGCAGAATATTGTCACTCTCTTGGACTGAAGCTGTGTCTTTTAGGCGTGCGTCACTGAATGGTACAAAGCGAGGTACAATGTCTGTCTCTGAGTCGGCGATACCCTCGTTGACCCACTGGTCATATGGCAGAGGCAAGGGAACTACCTTGCAGTGAGTACCATGAATCCAGTGCTTCTTCCCCTTCACTCGCACTGCTGATCTTGTCGAAAGAAGAACAAGATGGGGGCCGATCCAGCGAGGTTCGTCGTTGCCCTTACGCTGGAAATTCCGGACCAGGACCCACGAACCAGGGTTGATAGGGTGTCCAGGAGGTTCAGAGGCTTGGGGAAGAGTATCATGTACCTGTTGGTGCAAAACACGCAGTTTAACAGTCAAATCATACAGGTAATCGAGCAGTACTGGATGCTCAATCTCACTGAACTTCGTAGGCCTTGGCACACCCCATACGTTGGCCGGGCGGCCAAAGACTACTTCATAGGGACTAAGGCCCACTCGTGAGTGTATCGTCATTCTGGTGGACAAGAGTGCTAGAGGCAGAGCGTCAGGCCATTTAAGACCAGTGCTCGCCTGGATTTTGGCCAGCTTGAGCTTTAAGGCTCCATTGTAGCGTTCTACTAGTCCAGCTGATTGGGGGTGATTTGCAGCGTGGAACTTCTGCTTTATCCCTAGCCCTTCACATACATTCTTCATCACTTTACCCACAAACTCACTACCATTATCACACCATACCATTCTCGGCATCCCAAACCTGGGGAAAAACTCCTTCACAAGGGCTTTGGCTGTGGATAGGGCAGTGTTATCTTTCAGAGGATAAGCCTCTACCCATTTGGAAAAAGCACAAACAACCACCAATACATATTTCAGGTTGTTGCATCTTTCCATGTGAATAAAGTCCAGCTGCAAAACTTCGAATGGACATGATGGGGGTGCAAAATGACCGGCCGGAGTTGGGGTTCCCCTACCAGGGTTGTACTTCAAGCATACTATGCAATTCTTGACCACATTCTCTGCACACTTGGGAATCCCAACATTCTGCCATACTGGAGCCAACAACTTACAGATACCTTTCGTACTGATATGCGCCATTCCATGTGCCATAGTAACCACTGGAAGCACATATGCATCAGGCAACAACCATCGTCTATGTTCTGTCAGGTCAACCCAACAACCATTCTCATCCAACTTACCCATGCTTTCTCTCCACTTGCTTAACTCTTCCTCTGTAGCTTCAGCCTGAAGCGACTTCACACTCTCTATTGTGTTCTCACACATTCCCACATCATTAACCCATCTTGCGGGGCCTGCAACATACATTCTAGTCTTCACATTCTGTGCTGTCTCTCTCGCGGTCTCATCAGCAAACGCATTCCCACGTCCAACATCATCTGTGACTTTCCTATGCGCACTGCATTTCATGATCGCAACTTGCAAAGGTAGGGTCAGTGACTCAAGGAGATCATTCACCAACTTGCCATTCTGAATTTTAGCTCCATGCGACGTCAGGAACCCACGCTCTTTCCACAAACGCCCAAAATTATGAGCCACGCCAAAGGCGTACTGGCTATCTGTGTATATGTTCACTCTCATTCCTTCAGACAACACACATGCTCTTGTGAGGGCGATCAATTCTGCTGCTTGGGCCGAATTATGTGGCACTCGTGCAGTTTCCACGACCGTATGTAAAGTCGTGATAGCATATGCAGCAGTCGTGTCACCATTAGGGAGTTTGAAACATGACCCATCTACCCATAAAGTGCCATCACACTCAGTCAGGGGAGTATCCTTTAAATCTACTCTCCCTTTCGTCTCTTCTTCTGTCCTGAACAGACAGTCATGTTGCTCAATCTCATCTGAGTCTGCTGGAATCGGCAATAATGTGGCTGGATTCAGCGTATTGCATCTTTTTATGTGTATGTGATTCGCTAACAGTGTGAGTTCATACCCTGATAATCGCGCACTAGTCAAGTGTTGTGTCTTGGTTCTATTTAATAATGTGTCTACAGCGTGTGGAACCATGACAATCAATGTATTATCCATTACCAAACCAGCAGATTGTCGGATAGACATCGCTGCAGCAGCTGTCGCTCTCAGACAGCTTGGCAATGCCCTCGCTACAGGGTCCAAGGTAGATGAAAAATACGCGCATGGGCGCGGTCTGTCGCCAAAAGGCTGTGTTAACACTGACAACGCACATCCATCTTTCTCGTGAACATACAATGTAAAAGGCTTCCTGTAGTCAGGAGTGCCCAACACAGGAGCTGAACATAATGCATTACGCAATTCCACAAAACTTTTCTGACACTCTTCAGACCATGGGATAGGATTCGGTGTGTCTTTGCATGTTAATGCTAATAAAGGTTTTGCCAACAAAGAAAAACTAGGGATCCAATGCCTACAGTATGAGGTGATGCCCAAGAAAGCACGCACTTCTCTCTGTGTCTTTGGCACACTCAACTGTGCAATGGCTTGAATTCTTTCTGGGGTCAATCTCCTTCCCTCCTTCGATAAGAGATGACCTAAATAGGTCACTTCTTGTCGACAATATTGCAGCTTAGAGAGAGACACTTTGTGATGGTAAGCGGATAAATGGCGCAACAGTGACAATGTGGCTTCTTTACAGATCTTCTCAGTATCCGCAGCGATCAGTAAATCGTCCACGTACTGGATCAGGATAGCGCCACTAGGTAAAACAAGTGCATCAAGCTGCGCTTTCAAAGCTTGACTGTATATGGATGGACTCTCGCAGTAGCCTTGGGGAGCGCGTTTGAAGCGGAAGCTTCGGCCTCCAAGACTAAAACCAAAAATGTCTCTGCTCTCTTCTGCAATTGGGATACTAAAGAAAGCATTCTTTAAATCGATCACTGAAAACCATGCAGCAGAGGCTGGAATCATCGTTAACAAGGCAGTTATATCAGGGACAACCGGAAACTGAGGCACAACAATCTTATTAACCTCTCTAAGATCAATCACAAATCTGTAAACAGGTGGCTGTGAAGGTTCCGTTCGTTTTAAGACAGGTAAAATCGGACTATTGCAAACGTTGCCTCTTGTCTCTTCAATCACACCCTTATTAATCAAGTCGCTGACAATGTCTAACAATGCTTTCTGGCCTTCATTAGAGATCTTATACTGGGGAATACGTGGCAGTCTGACATTAGCCTTTAAAGTCACCACATATGGTGGTATTTCCAAAAGGCCCACATCATTGGGACCAGTAGCCCAAAGGGCATCCGGAAGAGATGACAATTCAAGTGGCATCGTGTTTTTAGACAAATACATTGGAGAAACCACTTGCTTGCCTAATGTAAGTTGTACTCCTGAAGGAGAACAATACAGTGTAGCGTGCAATCTTTTCAACAAATCTAATCCCAGCAAATTCTCACCACAACCTGTTGTCAGGATCAGGGGCGCTTTCAGCTCGCAAGGTCCAACGGAAAGTGACATGGGACTGGAAATCGGGTTCCTAACCGGGGCGCCAGAAAAACCTACTGAAACATTTATATCGCCAGACAAAGGTGAGCCAGGGAGTTTGGAATGCATGATTGAACTCTTTGCAGCACCAGTGTCTAGCAAGAAAGGCTCCGTTACATTTGCTGTAGTCACCTCAACATATGGTCCGCTCTGATCCACTGGCACTGAAACAACTCCCTCTCTCTGTCTATGGCTGTCCTAGTAATCATTATTCTCTGCATCACCATCTTCTGCATAATAATCATTATTGTAATACTGAGCCGTATTACTAGTCGCATTAGCTTGCTGATCAAAACTATTAATGGCGTTTTGGGGCGGAAGAGGACGCGCGTTTTGGGGAACACTTCCACGCCCTCTGCCTCTAGGAGCTTGCTGACCACCTCTACCTCTTGCGCCATACGTATTACCGTTCCGTTGCATTAATTTAGGGCAACTATATTTAAAATGACCTTCCTCCTTGCAGTATGAACATTGGTTGGGACCTACAGGGACACGTGGGTGATAATACCCATTCATTTGCTGATTAGTCTGAAATTGTTGGGGTTGGTGATAGACACCGTGGGGTTGTCTATAATTATTACCGCCGCCACGTGGTGGATAGGCCTGCTGTAAAAGGACCTTTGTCTTTAGTTCCTTCGTTTTCTTTTCTGTCCTATCTTTCTCGTCTTTATCTCTGTTCTCATAATACTGTGCAGTAGCCAGTATTTGCGCTGAAGAAGAAACAGCCCAAGAACTCTCTGAATCTTTCAACTTTTTACACAGGTCAGGGAGTAAATTCTGCACAAACTTATCCACAAACAACCGTTGGCCACCCTCAGTACTCATATCTTGCCCACTGTGGTCAATAAACGTTTCCTCAAACCTAGTAAAGAAGTCTGACACTGTCTCATCTTTCTTTTGCTTACATGCAGATAACTTGTCCCAATTTACGCGCATCGCAGGCATTATTGTCTTCATATACGTGATGATTCTACCAGGCAATTCAGCTACTAAAGGTTCTGGTTTCGCACCACCCGTTTGTCTAGCATCAGCAGCAACAATGTTAGCCCAGGTATCCCCTAGTTCTGCATTGTGATCTACATTACGAATTGATCCCCATAGAGGCTGTGGAACAACATTACCAAACAACATATCTATGTCGGCCAGATTCATAATGCATGACCCTGCCGTCTGTGACAACTCTTTATAATAACCTGCTGGGTTTTTACGGGGATCAGGCAATGTCTGCTTAAGTGCTAACACCTCAGAGCGCTTCCATGGAACATGCACCCAAACACGTTGGAAATGCGCTGGCACAGCGGGGTTATTGCCGACAGCTGCAACTGCTTCCTTCCATACCGGGGGAACTTCTCTCATAGGGTATTGTCGCGCTTTTACCTTTTTCCCCACAAGGACCTCTTGTTCAAACAATGACTGTTGGCAATCGTCATTCCTTAAGGACAATACAACCGCAACTGCTTTATCTACTTCGCGGTCCACGATTATACCAGTTCCAAAATCGAACCTCACTCTACACAATTCCTGCGGGTTCGGATTTCTACCACTATCCTCCAATTCTTCACAGAGAATTTCGCACATTTTCTCAAATACATATCTCTGTTTCGGGGCATCCCATTGATGGAAAGTGTTAACAACCGATTCCACATCATACAGTGAAGGAAAAACGATCCATCTACGCGCCATGTGATCTATTACCTTTTTCTCATCGGGGTTAGGCAATTGGCTGCGCAACTGCTTACGCTGTACACCAGGAGTTGCACCAGATGACCCAAAGAGAGGCGACATTAATGTAGTAACCACATTGGCTAAACGCTGTCGCGCTGAAGGAGAAGCTGAGGCGAGAACAGGGGGAAAAACAGAGGGAAGAAAAGAGGATGTAGAGACAGGTACTGGAGTGGTAGAAGGAAGAGCGTTAGGGGAGGCAGTTACTGGATTAGGCAAAGTCGCAGGAAGTGCGGGGGTAGTTGGAAGCACTACCGGAGGCGCTTGAGAAGACTGCGCTACAGGAATAGGAACTGGTTGCAAAGCAACTGGCGGTTGCGGCCAGGCTTGCAGTATATGCACTGGAGGTGGCATATTTACAAGCTGGGGAGGCGCCGTGGCAGTTTGAGCATACGGGGGTGGCGAACTCAACAAATGCGACATTAAGGGATCTTTCTCCTTTTCTTCTGACTCATCCTGCTTAGAATGTGGCAAAGCTGGGTAACATTTGTCAATCCCTAACTTACGCTGCCTGTGCAATTGCTCATTCATTTGCTCCTCTTCATTATCTTTAAATTGTACAGCTGCTTGCATTACTGACATACCTCTCTCTCTCTTATTCTTTTTCGCTAGCTTAATTTCCTTCTGTTTGGCTTCCTTTCGCCATAAGCGGAAAGAGTCAAACATCGCCGGCCGGGCTTTCTTCTTAAACAATTTAATTTCCAGATTATCTAAAATATCGGTATCAAAACTACCATTTTGGGGCCATTTTAAAACACCGTCTTTCCTGGTGTAGTGGATCCACACTTCGTTATATGCAATGGGGCCTACGCCATGTTTCACATAGAGCTCATAAGTTGGAGTTCCAACCGGAGGAACCGGACATGATTCTTCCAGCTGGAAATCTTTTCCACAACCCAAACAGAATAATCTACCAAATAGTCCAGAACCAGGCATCTTCGCTCACTAGTCTAGATCCAAACGTCAAAGGATTATCGATTATGATATTCTCGTGAATACACGAGTCCTCTGGCTTTGGGGTTTGCAAACACCAAATCACCAATTACCAAATCAAATCAAACGATCCCGAGGGATACCAAAACAAATGGGAGACGCTCCACTTATACTTAACTGAATATTGCTGATCGATGACGTCACCAGAAGACTCTCTCGATTGTTTCGCTCTCTCAAACTCGTCAAGGGTCCAAAACAGGTCGATTAATCAGGGCAGCAGTCCTTCGTAGCCGTCGGGACGCGGAGAACCTCGCAGAAAAGACTTTCGGACCACGTCGACATGCAGGGGTCGATGAAGTGGCGGCCTTCCTCCGGAATTTCCACACGAAGCTCCTCACGAACCTCTGGCTTGGACTGGTACCGCTGAAATCGGCCCGAGTTGGGCGCCAAACTGAAGTACTGGGTATTTTAGTCCCAGCGGTGCAGGGGCACACACCCTATGACTTCGGGGTTTCACCCTGTTCCGGACCTACAGAAACACAGAGTCTTCTGGGTGAAGTCAAAGAATCGTTTATTGGCTGCAGACCAATGACAGATATCCTAGAAGTACAACAGCGTGTATGTTCTCAGGAGACTGCTGAAAATCATAGAAACGGACTTCATCTTAAATACCCTTTTTCTGGCCTCAAGCATACATTCCTAGGTTTTATGATACGGCAATATATAAGTGTACATTACAAAGAAAAGGCAGAGTCATGATGACCATCCCACATTCCAGTTCGGCCAGCCCACAATGATTTACACAGGAAGGTTCAGATCCCATGTTTGAAGTAAATAGACCCCCCAATAAATATGAGCATCTCCTGTTTTGGGAAACAAGTCATAAAGCAAGAACAAGCAGGTGTGGAAGAGATTAGCCGGGGGATTGTGTAGAATGAAAGGGCTTTATGACGGGTCAAGCCCTGATACGAATCACAGGTGGAAGGAGGAAGGGGAGCTCGTGAGACCGGTTTGACCCGGGGCAGCAGAGCCAGCTGCCCAGGTCACAGAGAAGTCAGAGGGAAAGCCCGTGTACTGTGAGGCCCGTATTAACTCCATCATAGCCTATGTGAGGGCAATGACAAGATGGCCACTGCTTCCAAAATGGAACCCGCGTAGTTGAGCAGAATACGTGTACACAGTGCATTCGTAGCTAGAACGGCACATAAAGCACTCGTACGTGCCGCATTCACCATTTGCGGTTCGCTAATACCAAAATAGACAGGGGTAGGGTCCTGTCTCCTACGCGGTTCCGAATACCAAAGTACGACAACAGGATATAGGGAGCGCGGTCGCGCAGGATGTTGCGCGTAATTTTGAAACTTTGGATTTGTTCCCTACCTCGGCGGAGAGCGGAGGAGGACGAAAGCGGAGCGCCGTCAGAAGATACGACGTTGGATATTGGACGACTGGGAGGAAGACGCGAGCGGCCAGACGAACGGCAAGACCGTGAGTACGCAGCGTGAAAGACGCTGCGGGACCGAGCTTCGCTCCGAGTGCGTTTCCTATCAAGAGACAGATAGGTGAGTTGCTGGGCAGCTCTTTTGGGTGTTTGACAATACATTAGGTGTGGGGGTGCGGCAAACGAGGAAGAAACACCGGTGAAGGAACCGTATGTTCTCGGGAAAAGCGCCGCCTCTACCAATCGCGGATCATAAAGTCACGGAAGGGAGAAACCCTGATTCGCCATATTACTTTGTTGGGAAAATACCCAAGCTACAGGTGCAGGCTACAAGCCAACCTGGGATTATAATTCGTTGTGTAATTAGAAGAGGAAGGGAAGACGAGGAGAAGTAACCTCGAGACTAAGGGGGTACAGTGTTCGGAGAGCTTCCTTATCTCCAGTGGAAACTTTATGCTTTTGGTTCTTTTTCGAGACAGTTCTTTGCTCTCAGGGAGTTACAGAAGGAGGTCCTTCACCCCTGACAAGCCATCTATATGTTCTGGTATGCAAGAGTTGGGCTGTCATGCGTGGCGTGTAGCTTGTTGAACGTAGTGGATGTGATATTATCTGTCTTCTTTGCTTGATAGGTCTGACGAGGGTAGTTGGTGAGCCGGCTTTGTTCCGGTGTTGAGGCCTTTGGGTTGATCCAGGTACCTATACTTCCTAGCAAGACCATATTGAGAGTAGTGGTGATTACCGTATTTTATTCCTGTCTGTTTTGTTTTTGCAGGTCCTTTTTTCCACTGCTGTCCCTTCCCTTTCCTTTCCCCGCCTGATCTTTCACACACCCAGTTCCCTTCAGTGGTTGGGTGTTGGTAATATCTGGAGGTGGACCTATTTTCTGCAGCAACCGGATCCTGCGAAGCTGGGCTTGACACTAACAACAGACATGTGGACCAGTTTCCATGCCACTGATTACATGTGCATCACTGCACACTGGGTCTCATTTATGGGGGTTGGAGATAAGCTATCTGAAGGTGCTGTTGACACAGCTGAGATTTTTAAAGCTACTCGGAAACATACAACTGTATCCATGTTCGCCATGGAGAAATCTCATACTGCTGTAAACATATTGGAAGAGTTTCAGAGCAAGGTTTTTGAATGGCTGCGCCCAAGAGGGCTTAAGATTGGTTTTGTTTCCACAGATAATGGCAGTAATGTACTTAAGGCCAAGGAGCTTGGTTCCTATTTCAGGGTTCCGTGTTTGGCGCACTGCATTAACATTATTGTTCAAGACTTTCTGAAAAAAGAAGCCATGGTCAGCAACCTTTTGACCATCTGCAGAAGAATATGCACTCATTTCAGCCATTCTTTTAAAGCTCGGAAGCAGCTGAGGATCATTCAACGTGACTATAGAATGCCAGTCAAAGCACTCGTCCAGGAGGTGGCAACACATTGGAACTCAACCTATTACATGCTTGACCGTCTGTTTGAGCAGTACAGGCCAATCAGTGAATATTTCATTCGAAGAGGGGATGCTACTGTGAAAGGCATGAGCCTTCAGATCGGCCAATGGTGCCTAGTTAAATTCCTGACTGAAATGCTTCTTCCTTTCGAGGTCTTCACACGTCAGCAAGGAGGACTGTACTATCGGCCAAGCTATCCCATTGTTGTAAATGCTAGAGCATCAGCTGAAGGAGGTGTCTGAAGCATACAAAGATGAAGACGAAAGAAAAGAAGCATATGAGTTGGTGGAGAGCTTAGCCCGTCGCTTAGCTGACAATACAAGGGTGCAAAATAAGATTTTGTCACAAAAACATTACATTTGTGCCACAATTCTGGATCAACTGACAAAATGGACACTGTGACTGAAGACAGTAATTCCTTTTTCAGAAATGGATGTTGCCCGGTACAAAACTTGGATAGCTGAGTCAGCGAGTAAGTTGGAAAATGAACAGCTGATAATTAAAAGCCCGCTAGATAAACCCACAACAAGTACTGCAGCAGGGCATCCGGCGTCAAGTTCAACTTGGGAGCCTAGGGGCAGTGCATTTGGCTCAGAACACTCACCAACACTATCTACAACAGCAAGAACTGGATCTTCAGGCCCAGTAAAATTGTTACAGGATTGATATTTACAGCAAAGCATTGGTAAGTCCAGTGCTGATGCAACAAGAAAAGTTTTGCACCCCTGAACATTGAGTGGATGGTCCAGGCCTATATGGACGACCCAACAGAGGTGTACATTGATCAAAATCCATTGAGGTATTGGTATGGGAAAAGGGCCAAATGGCCAGTGCTCAGCAGGCTGGGGATAAACTATCTGGCTTGCCCTGTCGCAAGTGTCGCTTCGGAACGTGTTTTCAGTGCTGCTGGCTCCATTGTAACAGTGAGAAGGACCACTCTCTCACCCAAAAACGTGGAGAGGTTAACAATGATCAAAATGAATCAGCACTTTATACCACCGAATTACACAATACATGAATCAAGGGAGGAAGATGAGGACAGCGGCTCAGATGACAGAACTGGTGTGTTAGATGATGATTACCTACTTCTGGTTGAACCCCCAGAGTTTGAGGACGAGCTATACTTCCCTGACAATTAGACTTGCACTGCCAGTTCTTACTGTCTTCCTCACTTATTTTCTTTTATTGGTGTATCTGTCTTTCTGGTTAGAAACTTTGAATCGCAACAAATCCATCACCACCGTCTTCTACTTGTTTTATTGTCATATACAAGTTTCGGCTGGCTGCATATCACAGTACACTCCTCAAAATCCTGTTCCTCCATCCTCCTGAATCTCCCTAAATCCATTGCCCTCAAGAAGTCAGATGATGATTGGATGATGCAAAATAGAAGAAAAAAGAAAAGATATTTCCAAGTTCCTCCAAAATAAGTGGAACATGAGTGATGATGACTACAATAGCTATATGCCTTTCTGATCCGAGAGAGACTGCCCATTAACTGAAGATGAGAAGGAACAGGTACTGAATGATGCCATGCATTGGACGCTGACTGAGTGTTTTTGTTGTTGTTTGTTGTGCATGAAGTTACTTCATTGTGTACTTTATATAATAATCTACACACTAAAAGCAACTCAAATCCCTTTTCCCTTCTTGTATTTTTAATATCAAATTTGTACTTCTACTGCAGGCCGATACACAGCATTTTGAATATAGGAAAGGGACTCACTCTGTACACCCAGACTGAGTTGAACAACACCATCATGATGACCACAGTGACATAGTATCTTCACAGTCACTCAGTACACGGATCGGAGATGATTGATGGAATAAGTCAGGCCGTTTCATGAGTGGCATATAAGGTAAACAAGTAAACAACAACCACAGCATACCTAAATGTCTGTGTAGCGGTGGAGTCAAGTGTAGCGGTGGTATGACTGCGGTAAATTGTAAAATGCTATGTTGCTGGATATGTGCTTTGTCCAACTCTTTCAAAAAATGTACGCTAAAGGGAGGATGTGCAAAGGATGCCGTCACCGTGGGCCTGCTCTATCCTGTTGGTGTTGTAGGTTAATGCTGGAAACAGACTAGAGTAGAGATGAAGCATCCATGCCGCCTTGGAAAGTGTTCTTGTTGCACTACACCATTAACTTGTCCATTTTTTTCAACTTGGTTTCAATCTCAATATCCCTTTTGTTTTTGCATCTACAATTACAGGCCAGGCCTTACCCACTGCTATACTTGGGAAAACAATGCACACTTACCTTACCAATGAATCTACATCTGCCAGGCAGGCAGTGGCATCACACAAGATTGATGGATGGTGCATCCATGGAAGGGAGGACCAAGAGGAATGCTGAGATTCAACTCACCATTTGACCAGGATAACACAGTAACAGTATCAACTTTCTACATCTTTTAAATAATTTGATTCATTTTTTTGTCTACAATCATTACAACAGTGTGTTCTTGTTGTTATTACTATTATTATCATTAGGTTTGCTCTCTGTCTATAATTCATCCCTACAGATATTTTAAAATGTTCTTTGCTGTCTGTAAAATTAAGTCCGGTAACACTGAACACAAACTGTATGTAATCCGGGTCTCTCCTGATCATCAATCATCATGCATGTATTTCCATTTTCTCCCTTAACATATTGATATGGATATGGTAGTCTACAAAGATTCTGTTGCTTGGTGTTTGTCCATGCATACTGTTTTTCTTTCTCAAACCTTTCCCCAAAACCCCCTTCCCAACCATTCAACAACCCCTAACCCTCTTACCCCGGGCTGTGTGACTTATTGAGGTATGACTACATTAAATGTACACCAATAATTTATCACACGCTTGCTGGGGCGGATGTGGCAAAAGCAACAGTTCATCAATTTCAAGGCAGGGCGGGGATCTTCTCCTGCTTGCCCACCTATGAGCAATATATTTGTGAGGTAATTTTTTTGCCAAAGGAACCGGCTAATACATCAGCATTAATTCCCGGCATTGATTGAATTAATGGATTTCATTCGCTGTCATCCTCCTACACAGCACTAACAGTTACGTTTGTGTCCAGTGTACTGTAGGCCTAGTCAAGTGACTCGACACAACTAGAGTTTATAACTCTGTGTACTACTAGGCTATCCCCACCACCATTATGTTTTGTTGTATTTGGGCATATTATTGTTTGGCAGTAGGTTCTGTACTGTACTTCATTCTACTACTCCTCGAAGAGTCTCTCTCAGGCTACTGACTGTCTCATTTTCTTTTTCGGCAAATGATGCTGTCAGTGTCTACTACTACTACTACTACCACCACTACAACCATGGCATGTTAGGAAAGAAAACCATCATCACCATGGGCCAACGCTGTGCCTAAGTCAAACATCAAGCAAAGGTAAGAGAAGTTTGGGGGACGCATAATTAATAATGGACATGTTTTCATTAATTAAATTTTGCACACCCCTTTGAGTCCAGTTGCAGAGTGCCTAGAGTAGAAGAGACTGACAATACTAGTAGGACAAGTCACTCAGTGAGGGGTGCCGCATCTATCTGTTTCTGTCTTACAAAGTCATCCAATTATTAAAATCAAACACTGGCTGTGGGCGGTCCTGCACCAGCAAGGAAAAAAGGATACAGTGTGATGTAAAACAGTAACCTGACCCAGAAAACATTGACAACATCGTATGTAAACTTAAGTAGAAATATATTATTTATTACCCTAACAAAAATAAACTATGTAAAAAAAATCCTACACCTGACCCACCCCTCTCCCTAACCCCAACCAATGTCCGTAAAGAAAATGTCCAATTGCCCAAAAGAGAAAACCCAACGCCCGATTCCCACCGACCCCAAGAATAATTAAAAAAGGGGCAATAATAACAGGGTCTAAGTTCGGCGGGCTTTTTTCAGGAGGACACGAACTTGCTCCTCCAGGTGGGCAACACGACGCTTTAAAGCGCGGCAGTTGCATTCACAGGGGGGGGCAGCACTGATGGAGGGGCAGCGGCAGGCGGCTGCCAGATGGTAGCGCCGTACCACTGGAGGGCGGTGGCTGGGGCCCAGGGTATTGGAGGAGGCTGCAGCTGCTGCCGCCTCCTCCTCCTCCTCTTCCAGGACCACCAGCCGACAATATTCGGTCTGTATGGCCTCCAGTTTCCAGTGCCGGGCCTTGGCTGCCAACTCCTCCCGGTCAGGTTTCCCCTTGGAAGGAGTAGCTATATATGAAGAAGAAAAAACAAGACTATTGTAAAATATACTCTTAGCAAAGCAGTAAGACAAATATTTCTACACATAGTGTCACGGTAGCAATAGCAAGCACATAGCATTTGTGGTATGTACTATCTATCCTCCCACTTTCTTGGACTTTAACATTTGTGGGAGTTTCAGGCATTCAACCAACCATGCATCTGATTCCTATCAGCCACCAGTATGCATGCTGCATGCATCCCACGAATCTTTCTCTGCCAGTCATAAATCTTAAATCTCACCCATCCTTCTTCCTTCCACTCTTCTTTCCCTTTTCGTTCAACCTATCCATCAAGGTCATCTGATCTTACTTTTAGTCTTCTCCATAAAACTTTCACAGCTGAGTTTAAATCATCAGACAGAAGACGCCATTGGTTACTCAACACTCCCACCACTAATGCTTTTAGTAATGCTAAGTAGAGGGTGTCTTCAACCGTTCACAAAAACCTCTTACTTAGTAAGTCAACTGTACAGTATTATACAGTACACCCTTGCAGTGAGTGTAATGTATATAAGTAAGGATTAGGAATCTAACTTACCACCGCCCGCCACTGCTGCTGGCTCACCCCGTGCAGCTCCTCCTGCAACTGCCGCCTCCTCCTCCCCTCCATCAGCAGCCACCTCGCCGCTGGCCCCGGGACTGGTGGTTTGTAGTGTGCCTTGAAAAAACATTACACATTCTTTAGGTGTCATATCCACCTCCCCCTATTTTCACTAGCATGATTGAAAAATGAGTTAATAGTAATACATACATATACAGCATACATCATTAGTACAAATCAGGTAGTAGTAGAGTAAACACTAGTAGTTATATGGTCCCTAGAGTCATTCTAGTCTTTGCTTAGTTAGCCCGAGCCATGCTACCATTTTACCTTTGTGTCTTTTATTTTAGCACACGTGTCGTTACCTCGCAGCTTGTTGTATAATGAGTGACGCCTTTGAGCCCACATGAGCTCATACTGCTACTGTCTAAGTGCTTCGTACAAGGTCAATCAAAACAAGCCACTTTGTTATGGAGTTCTGGTGTTGGTCCATATTGCTTATTCAAAATGCTACACTTTTTGCCATGACTGAGAAATGCTTGCAATATACTAACACGCACCATTTTTCTTCTAACAGACGGAAGATTCATTCTCTGAACCAGAGCTTTGCAGAGCTTATAAATTATGATGTAACCAGTACTCGCTTCTTCTAAGGTGAGGAGTCCACAGAATTCGCTCAGATCTTCATTTATAATTTTATATAAACTATATTCCTATTCCTACAAAGGGGATGGTGGTGCTTCCACCACTGTTCACTTATTATGAATCATGATTTCGCTTTTTTTTTCTTCGTTCTATGGACTTGTAGTTGTTGTAAGTGTAACTAAGTGCAACAATGTTTATAGTTTTAATCTTATGCATTTTGCTGTTGGTGCTGCATTATAGAGCAAAGTACGTAGCTTGCCAGTTGCAAATAAAAATTTTGAACTTACATAGACTCGGTGGTATTTGGTGTGGATTGACTTACATGAGTGAGCGAGCGAAAGGAAGGGTGTGCAAACTGTGCATGTGCATTGCTTCCACGACTGAGAGTGCGGGAGTGTTATGTTCTTGGTTGTCTATTCATTGGGTATCTTGGGGGGGGTTCGGAAAGCTTATAGTAAGAAAACACTTTTATAACTAGTGAGGCTGGGGATTATGGTGGGTTCTGTTCTGATTGAGCTGTGAGAGTGTGGAAGGTCCAACCTCCCATCACCAACATCCTATTTTCTTGTGCAATGTTATGTATGTAGAAAATCAATACAACAGTAGTAGTATTTCCTATCCTATCAAAATAGTAAAATCTGGTTGGGCATTTTGTTGGTGGGAATTGTCGAAAAACATCAAGAGTAATAAAGACTCAAAGATTAAGAAGAATAGATCAAGAGGACAACCCAAAGGACTGGACTCATCAATGGCTAGAGCTACTGGTGAATCTGAGTTTTATTTAAAACCTTTTAAATAAAGGGTGGCCAACTGGTTATGGGATAACAAGAATCTAGAAACAGATAGTCTAGATCGAAGGGTAATTGTTGGTAAAAAATAGCATTAGGAAACGGAAACAATAGTTTGGGAAAACAAATACGGTGCAGTAAATGTTAGTGAATAAGAATTAATATTAAAAACAGGAAGTCTTACTGGGGCCAGCAGAAGAGCCCTCGTTCTGGTCTTCTTGTCCGACTGGAACTGCTCCTGCCGACTCTGACCCTGTCTTCTTGCCCCTGGGTGCTGATCATGAAAGATATAAGAAAAAAAGAGACAAACATTGATGATTGGTGTGAAACAAATAAAATATTTTTATAAGACTGTCAAAAAAACATTTGTGTAAACCACAATTGCAATAAAATGTACCTATCTAATCTGGTCGACAAGTAGTATCTGGGGATTGGCTGACCGACTAGTTATTATTTATCTACACTAATCCAGTGTTCCATTCTGATTCCAGAATACTAACTAAGGCTAAATAGTATGTACCAACTGACCGAGCCCACCTATTCCAGGCATGCCAATTGTACATTAAGTAATCATTTCCACTTCTTTTAGTCCTCAAAAAAGCATAAATGGAGGACATATGCGTGTATTTTGCATACACAAAATTGTTGGTTGGTTGATGCAGATGTTCTGCTAGTGCTAAGCCTATTAGCACTCACTGAACAAACTAGAAAAGGTTCTACTAAGGACTGGGGTAAGCGCACTAGCAGCACTCAGCAGCACGTGACGTAATAGAGGGGACGTCGCAGACCACTAAAAAATTACAAACTTATAATAAGTAACTAAACCTAAGTATCAATCGACCCCTATCTCTTAGTGACAGGACAAAGGAAGGACTAGAGTCACTCTAGCATTACCTAACTTAAGTTGTCTAAAATAAACTCTTACATAATCACGTAAAACGAGCGCAAACGCAAAGTTGCAAATAACAAGATTAGTAGCGCACAGCACCAGTGTCATAACAATCACAGAAGACTTTTAAACGTAAATTACCTGTAATGTATGTAAGCAGAAGCATTCTAGCTGGTCGGAAAAAAATATATATTCGCAATATATAACACAGAGCAGAAGAACAGACACAAAGTAGTAATAATTAAATAGCTACTCACCAAGACCCGGGACCTCCACTCCTAGCAGGTCCAGCAGGTCCTGCTCCCGGACCAGGATATCGGACCACCGGTGTGTCAGCTGGTTCTGGCTGCGCCGGACACCCGAGCAGCAACACACTGCCTGGCGCACCTTTCCCCACCACTGCCGACACTCCCGGAGCCCGTACCCAGACCCAGGCCTGCCAACTACTGCCAGGGTTAAATGGAGGTGGTGCTGCACAAAAAAAAACAGTGCAGCCACCTTCCCAATTAAGGCCCGTGCCTGCACCCCTTGTCGGCACCACCTTCCGCAAGGAAGGCGGCCGCGGCTCAGGCTGCGATGCCCCCTGTGGGCCTTTGCCATGGTTCTGGGGTAGGCGGGGGCGGAAAAGAAAAGGTAAAAATTTAAAAAGTAAGTAAAAGAAATGAAAAAAGCAGGTAATAGAAAAAGAGTGAAAAATTGTTGCAAAACACTCAAAAAGTAGACAAAAACAAAAAATATAGAGTGAGGAAAATAGAGAGATAGATAATAAATAAAAAAGATCCCAAAAAATGTTCAGAAACAAAGGATTGAAAAGATAGAGGGGGGATTGAAAAGCAGGCCCCAGAACCATGGCATAAAGTGAAAAACAAGATGGCCGCGCCCATTGCGACCGCATGGGCATGTTCACAAGATATTTTCCCCCCGAGCACGCAAAAAGCATCGCGAACACGCAATACGCGTTCCCGAACAGGAAATACCTAACGCGAACAAGCGCGAGCATGCATTGCGCGACCCAGAACAGGAAATAGCATCGTGAGCGGGCGGGACAAGTGAAAAAAAGATGGCTGCGCCCATTAGCGACCACATGGGCAAGTTGGCGACATATCTCCAACGCGATCATGCAAAAAACATCGCGAACGGGCGTGAAAAAAACTTCTGCGTCTTCGCGATATTTCCGCGTGTTCGTGATAATTTTTTTGTGTTTTCGCAGAGATTTGCGTAACGCGATTTCGCAATTTCCGCCCACCCTTACTAAGGAATAGTATGATTTACTATACCAGCACCTTCCCTACTGTTACATAGGCTGGATTTGCAATAGTAAATCCTACTATTCCTAAGTCCAGCGCCACTAGAGCAAGTCGTTGTAACAACTTGCATTGTAATGACTGCTTTGTAAACGTATCACGGTGTAAAGACCGCATTGTAACGTCATACATTCTTGTGGATGATGTCATCAGTGATGTCATTTGAGATGTCATTGACCACTTCATGAGTTATATAATGTGTGAGGTGATAAGCAGTGCAAGTTATATGTATCTCAGCTAACTAAAACTGCAACATTTCAATGGTTTTGTACCAAACTGAGCCTAACTAAAATGTCCCTGTAACCTTTGTTTTTTTTATGTGAATTTCTAAAGTTTCTTATTCCATTTAATAATTATAATGTCCCTGTAACCTTTGTTTTTTCAGTGAATTTTTAAGTGTTACTTCCTAACGATAGCGTCCCTGTAACCCTTGTTGTTTTCAGTAATTTCTATTGCTTTTTAAGTAGTAGTTGCGTTTGCAGAGTTGTGAAGAAAGGGGACGGGCCTCTGACCACCTCTCAGGAATCCCGCTGTGTAGGACTTATAGGTGTTACCAGGAGGGATTCCTGGCCCCCAAGGTCCCTCAGCTTCCAAGAGGACTTCATTCTACAACCAGTAGTGTGCCAGGAGGCATGATTGCAGAGTGGGGGCAAAAGAGGGCGTTGCCTCCTTGGCAGCAAACAGCCCCTCCTGTTACCTCCAGTGAGTCCCCCACAGTGGGCTTGCAAAGAGGTCTTTAGAGAACATGCCCATTTTTTCCTCCACTTTGCAAAGGCACCTCTTGACGCACTACTGATTTAGGATGAAGTCCACTTTGCTCCTGAGAGTCTTTGGGGGCCAACTACCTCTCCTGTTACCTCCAGTAAGTCCCACGCAGCTGGATTGCTAATGGGTTGTAGGAGGCCATGCCCCCTTTCTCCACCGCTCTTCAAACGCACCTCCTGGTGCACTACTGGTTGAGGAAGAAGTCCGCTTTAGACCTGAGGGCCCTAGGAGTACAGTGATATGCATTTTCCAACCAGTAGTGCACCAGAAGGCATGTTTTTAAAGTAGTGCAGAAAGGAGGAAGGGCCTCCGGCGACTTGCCGGTGCCTTTTTTAAAAAAATGTTTAGGTAGGAGGGGCCATTAGCCCACCTTCACTAAAAAAAATTCGGGCCTCGGACCCATCCGCCGGGCTCAGCCTTTTTAATTTCTTTATTTTGTTGTGGGGAGGGTGGATGATCTTCAAAGCCACCTGTGCCGTTATGTGGTCTCGGCAAATACCCACAGCACATATAGAATTCTTACACTTATGCAGTGATGCAAATTCTGCTTCTTCTCAACTTACAACAGGAAGCCTTTTATTTCAGATATTGGACATAACCACATTGCTGTGTATGCACAGTCAAACAATTTCCTTAAGACTCGGGGCCTCATTTAAATAATTTTGATGCACAGCAGCACAGCATCCCTTCCTGCTGTGCTGCCATGTGCCAGAAGAAAAGGGCAGCAGTGTGCCAAATTTACAAGATACAGCCCAATCCCGTCCTACTCCCTGTGACAGAGCACAGCAGCCGTGACCCAAGGCACACAACCTTGCGGCATATTGCAAGGGTGCCTGCATTGCAATGATTCAAGAATGCCAATACCAAATTCTAACATGTTGCAAGCATAACCGAAGAATACCTAGCACCTAAACAACCCATGCTTTGATTGGAGGAGGTAACTACAACTATTGCAACAATGAGTGAGTGATTATGTGAGTGATGATTGATGATTCAGTTGATTGATTTGCAATGTTTGGGGCCTGAGTGATACTCGATAATTTTTTCCCTGAAAGTGATTGGCCCTTTTACAATAAGCCAAATTTACTTGCAGCGTCCTCTCTTTTTTTATGGTTCTTCAGAAACCACAATAGTCACTTTGGTTAACAAATAAAAACCTATGCAAAATACCGCAATCCTATGTCTCCTCTGCACTACTCGTCTATCGTACTTGGGTCATGAGGACAGGTCTGGGACGGAGATACTCATCAGGAGGGGGATGAAGGAATTCAGGGCAGGATCTATGACCTTATTAACAGCTTCAGTTCAAAGATAAAACAAGAGTCTGATGCCTAGCTATGGGGAATGGAGAGAGGTGCATTTATTACTGAAATTCTGCTGTGTATGTGCATTCTGCCCTTGCAACAAAAGTGAAACTCTGAGTCCCCCTCTTGTTTTTTAAATCTATTTCTGAGTTTTCTTAAGTTGATACACTCCTCATGAAGCCTACCTTCCTTTTGTCCTTCTCCTTGACTCTAAAATACAGTTTCTGTTTAACAATCTTCAGGCCTTCTAGTTTCCTGCACAGATCAAAGGTAGAAGCTGAGGTCCACACTCCTGCTTACCTACCGGCCCAGTCCAGACAGGCACTGAAGGCACTGAAGAGCGCAGATGCACTACGTAATTTTTGCAATACAGTATAATTTTTCCATTGACAATCAGATTTGGAGAACTGTGTGGGTGGTTTCACTACCAACTTAGAAGACAAAACATTTAGATATCTGAAGGACTACTTGCAATGCATTTAACTGTACCACTCATTCCTCTGTTTCCTTCCACAACAGATTGATGATAAATGTGTTGCTGCTTATTGCCCAGATGAATGTTGTCTTTATGTAGTATTTGTCTTTGTAAAACCTTCTCCTGAATTATTTTCTCATCCATTCATCAAACCCCTAATCCTTTTCTCCTGTGCTGTGAAATTTATTGATATGTGGCTTCATTTGCACCATCAATGGATCACACACTTGGTAGGGTGGATGTGGTGAAAGCTACACTGTTATGAACCCCAATATTCTCCCAACATAGGCCTAGGTAGTTACATTACCTTTTACCTACATCCTTCCTACCATTGTCCTACATAATGGGTCTGATGTTGACCTTTTACCTAGTTAGGTGCTAAATGACTGTCATGTGGTTTTCTCTGAAAACTAGCCTCATGTATTATGCATGAGGATTCTCAGTATCACAGCAGGATTACCATCTTCTGCAAAATAACTCTGTATAAGGGTCACCTCTACCGTCTGGTTCTACCTAGAAGTGTACTATGGGCATGCAGACATGCCCATAGTACACTTCTACGTAGAACCCCTGAGGGTACCTTTTGGATATATAAGCACTACGTCTTTGCTGGGCAAACCAGAGGAGAAAAAGACTTCCCTGCTCACATGCTGGCGAACGATGCTGAGGCTTCTGCATGCAGACACTCCAGCACGCAGTGGTCTGCCATCCCTCAAGGGGTGTCCTTCTTGAAATAAAGACACGGTCCTTCGCTCTCCCACATGAAGTAATGAGGTTAGCTTTATCCTAAGGTGATTCTTGGTTGCAAATTTTCAAACATGCTAGGTAAACTTAGGTACATCTAGTTATGGTTGCATCGTAGCAGTACGCATGATTACTGTCATGTATCTATATGCCTGCAAATATTAATTGTTTAATACTATGGTAGAATTCTACCTTTACTCTGTTGGTGCTTATAACCGTATATATTTATTTCTGTCTCATGGTTGCTGCAGCACACTTATGTTACACTAGAATGACGCTGTTTCAATAAATGCTTATTGAAAAACTATCTCCATTGTTTATTCTGTGTAGCTCTCTGAGACAAAGTGAGCACAAGTGACTGAGCGAAAAGTACTGTACTGTTTTCACAATCCCTGAGGGGTCAGTGTTGTCATGTGTTAGACGGCGACCTCAGAGGAGCCCGGAACGGGGTCCTGACTACCCTGAGACCCACCCTCAAAGTATCGTAGCCGGGCACTGGCGGGAGATTCCCCAGGGGGGAGGAATCTCGCAACTAGGGTCGTACTTCTGGCACCACACGACACAGAGAGACCACACTGGGTATCCTCAGAACAAGCTTTATCAAACAGGTATCACTGCAAATATGTACAAGGTGAGCACGGGCTCAAGAGTCTCGGAAAGGTAGGGGGTAGCGGGACTGTCTCTGGTAACGGTTCAAAGCAGGGTCGTATCCGGCGCACAGCTCCCAATCCTCGAGCTGGGGGATACGTGGTCGGAGTTGGGGTCCGGCGGGACCGTGAGAGTCTGGGGGAGCCGCGAGTCACTCAGCAGGCTCAGGTACAAGGTCGGAGGTCTTACGATCTTCAGGGAGCCGCGAGTCACTCAGCAGGGCTCAGGTACAAGTTCGGAGGTCTTACAATCTTCAGGGAGCCGCGAGTCACTCAGCAGGGCTCAGGTACAAGTTCGGAGGTCTTACGATCTTCAGGGAGCCGCGAGTCACTCAGCAGGGCTCAGGTACAAGTTCGGAGGTCTTACGATCTTCAGGGAGCCGCGAGTCACTCAGCAGGGCTCAGGTGAGTTCCAGTTTCAGGAGCCGCGACCACGTCAGCAGGCTCTCGTTGTTCCAGCGTCGAATCTGCCGGATAGCCCCAGAGCACCCCTTGTTATAGTTCGACCCCTCTTTGATGTCCGGAGTCTGTGCAGGCAGGGGTCTTGTCACCTGGGGGTCGCTTGTCGGGTTTTCCTGCTATAGTCTTTTGATCCTTTCAGGGCCAGGTCGGGAGGAGTCCCAGACACCCAGCAGGCGTGGAGCCAGCCCTCAGGGAGGCCGGAGGGCCGATCGAAACCCATCGTCCCGGGGGAGTTCAGAGGTGCGATAGAAACTGCTCCTCCCTCTCTCCCCCTGGAAGCGTGATGTCCTCCAGCCGGAGTGGCGCCTCTAGGCCCGGGTCGCGCTGGGGCCGGGCGGCCATCTTGGTGCATGAAGTGGGCACGCGGGCCCGGGGTGGCCGAAAGGAGAGAGGCCAGGGACGGGGATGTCCGGGCCGGTGCGTGTGTCCTGGTGGGGAGGTTCGGCTGGGCCGGGTGCTTGGGCTGTAGGTACCAGGTTTCGGTGGTGCGGGGGCACGGAGGGCCATTCTACGAGGCCGGGTCCAACACGCGTCCCCCCCAGCTGAAAGCCGGAGAGAACTGCCCATCAGCTTGGGGGGTTCTCTTCGCTGAGGCGGAAGAACCGGGAGAGGCCGTCAGCATTGGCGTGGTCCGTACCAGGGCGGTGTTCCACGGTGAAATCCATCCCCTGGAGGGAGATTGACCACCGCAGTAGCTTGGGGTTTTCTCCTCGCATCTGCATGAGCCAGCGTAAGGGCCGATGGTCAGTCTGGACTCTGAAATGGGTGCCAAACAGGTAGGGTCGTAGCTTTTTGAGTGCCCAGACCACGGCAAAGGCTTCGCGCTCTATGGTGCTCCATCTTTGTTCTCGGGCCAACAGCCGCCGACTGAGGAAGGCGACGGGCTGGTCTAGGCCTTGGTCATTTACTTGGGACAGGACGGCCCCAATGCCATGCTCGGAGGCATCGGTCTGGACTATGAACTCCTTGGCGTAGTCGGGAGCCTGGAGGACGGGGGCCGTGCACATGGCCCTTTTTAGGGCATCGAAAGCTTCCTGGCAGGCAGCCGTCCACTGCACTTTCTTTGGCTGTTTTTTAGACGTGAGTTCTGTGAGAGGGCCGACAAGGCTGCCATACCCCCGAATGAATCTTCGGTAGTAGCCCGTGAGTCCCAGAAAGGCTCGGACCTCCGTCTGGGTGATGGGTGGTTCCCAGGCCAGGATGGCGTCGATCTTTGGCTGTAGAGGGGCGACCTGGCCACTCCCGACCTGGTGCCCCAAGTAGACCACGGATCCTTGCCCGATCTGGCACTTGCTGGCTTTTACTGTGAGGCCCGCCTGGCGCAGGGCGATTAGCACCCTTCGGAGGTGCTGGAGGTGCTCACTCCACTCTGAACTGAAGACAGCGATGTCGTCCAGGTATGCCGCGCTGAACTGTTCTAGCCCGGCCAGGACCCTATTCACCAGTCGCTGGAAAGTGGCCGGGGCATTTTTCATCCCGAAGGGCATTACGCGGAAGCGGTAGTGTCCATCGGGGGTGGAGAAAGCGGACCGCTCTTTGGCCCCTTCGGTGAGCGCAATCTGCCAGTATCCGCAGGTGAGGTCGAATGTGCTGAGGAACCGGGCTGCCCCTAGTCGGTCAATGAGTTCGTCGGCTCGTGGAATGGGGTGGGCATCGGCTCGGGTAACGTCATTGAGCCCCCGGTAGTCCACGCAGAAGCGGAGCTCGGGGGCGACACCGGGGGCCGCTGCCTTCGGGACCAGGACCACGGGGCTGGCCCAGGGACTGTCAGAGGGCTCGATCACCCCCAGGGTCAACATCTTCGAGACCTCCGCTTGAATGCAGGACCGGACCCGGTCAGGAACCCGGTAGGCTCGGTGTCTCACCGGCGGGCTGTCCCCGGTGTCCACATCATGAACACACCAGTTGGTGACCCGGGGGGTCAGGGAGAAGAGGTCAGAAAATTGTCTTAGGAGCTGGCGGCAGTCCGCTTGTTGCTGGGCAGTGAGGGCTGGGGAGAGGTTCACTCCTTCCACGGAGCCATCCTGCTCCTTGATACACAGGAGGTCCGGGAGGGGATCCGACTCATCTTCGGCCCCGTCATCGGTGGCCAGCAGGAGGCTCAGTTCTGTCCGCTGGAAGTGAGGCTTGAGGCGGTTCACGTGCAGGACCCGGAGGGGATCCCGAGGCGACTGGACGTCCACCAAGTAGGTGACTTGGCTCTTCTTCTCGACCACTTTGTAGGGCCCAGTCCATCGGTCCTGGAGAGCGCCAGGCTTCACGGGGGCCATGACCCACACCTGCTGGCCCGGCTGGAACTCGACCAGAGTAGCATTCTGGTCGTACCAGCGCTTCATTTCTTCTTGACTCGCCTCCAGGTTGGCCTCGGCCAGTTCTCGGAACCTCCTGGTCTGGTTCCGGAGGGCCAGGACATACTGGAACACATCTCGGGGGGTGGTCTGGGGTGCTGCCTCCCACCCTTCCTTAACTAAACTGAGGGGACCTCGGACGGGGTGCCCATAGAGTAATTCAAACGGGCTGAACCCTAAGGACTTCTGGGGGACCTCCCGGTAAGCGAACAAGAGGCAGGGGAGCAGGACGTCCCACTTACGCCGGAGGGGCTCTTCTAGGCCAGCGATCATCCCTTTCAAAGTCCTATTAAACCTCTCTACGAGGCCGTTCCCTTGGGGATGGTACGGGGTGGTGAACTTATAGGACACCCCACATTGTTGCCACAGGGACGTCATATACCTGGATATAAAATTAGTGCCGCGATCGCTCACGACCTCGCGGGGGAAACCCACCCTGGAGAAGATCCCCATCAGGGCCCGGCCAACCACTGGGGCCGTAATGGTGCGTAGGGGAATAGCCTCTGGGTAGCGGGTGGCATGGTCCACTAGGACCAAGATGAAACGGTGACCTTGGGAGGTGGGGGGGTCCAGTGGCCCCACGATGTCGATCCCGACTCGTTCGAAGGGGGTACTGACGACCGGGAAGGGTTGGAGGGGAGCCTTGCGCTTCCCCCCACTCTTCCCACTGGCTTGGCACGTGGGGCAGGACTTGCAGTGGGCCTCTACCGCTGCTTTCATCTTAGGCCAATAAAAATGGGTCACGAGACGGCTGTAGGTCTTGTCCTGACCCAGGTGACCGGCGAGGGGGACATCGTGGGCTAAGCCCAGGAGGAAATCCCGGAAGCGGAGAGGTACCACCAGTACCCGTCCGGATCCCAGCTCCACTGATTTCTGCTCACTATACAGGACGTTATTCTCCCAATAGATTCGGTGCGTTCCGGTCTGGTCACCTGCGGCTTGGCCCTCGGCCTGGCGCCGCAGCCCGACCAGGGAAGGACAGGTGGCTTGCTCCCGGCAAAATTCTTCTCGGGTGGGCCCGCCCTCGTGGCGCCAATGGGCCAACTCGGGTAGATCCCCCAACTCGGGGACCGGGGCGGGGTCGGAGGGTGCGGGTTCGTCGCTGGCGACGGACCCTTCCGATGGGGGAACGGGAGGACCCTCGGCAGGGACGGTGCTGGCTACTTCGACCGGGGTGCTCTCGACTTCTCTCCGGGGAGTGAGTCGGGCTGTCATAGATCGGGTGGTGGCACACACCCACTCGGGGAGGCCCATCATTCCTAGGTGGGCCTTGCGCTCTACGTGCTTCCAGGGAGAACTCTCCAGGTCGTTCCTTAAGAGGCAGTCGACCGGCTGGGAGGTTCTTACGGCCACCCTGAGTTTACCTATCACCCCTCCCCACTCAAATGGCACCAGGGCCACCTGACACATACTTTCCCTATTGTCTGCAGAGATTACGGGGCAAAAGACATTGGGGAGGATCTGCTCCTCGGGAACTAGGTGCCTGAGGACACCGGTGATACTGGCCCCGGTGTCCCGCAGGGCCTCTACCTGGTGGCCATTGATCTTGACGAGCTGCCCATATTTCTGTGTGTTGGACGGTAGGAGGCTACCAGGGATCATTTCCCTATCTCCCAGGGATACTAGGGCCATAGCGGCGGGTTCCCACTCCTCGGCTTCCTCAACCTCCTCCCCCAGGGCTACGTTGGCTATCTGCCTCGCAGGGGTGACTTGGGTGGCCATGGGGCACTCTGGGTCATTGGCGTAGTGCCCGGGTTTCTGGCAGCGAAAACATGTGACGGTCACCCGGTGTCCCCGTCTCCCAGGGGGCCCTGTTACTGGTGGGGGGGGCGCCGGGAAAGGTGGAGGCGGTGTCTTCGGGGGGCTAGGCTGGGACTCCCTCGGCCCTCCCTGGTTCCCTCCCCCTCTCTGGCGGGGTGGTCCCTGACTGGTTCGGGGGTACTCTCCTACCATGCCCCGGGAGACCTGGGTGTTGGTCCAGCGGTCGGCCTCCACGGCCAGCTTCCGGGGATCTGTGAGCTTGCTATCCAGCAGATGTTGACGTAGCTCTACGAAGCAGTTCGCAGCCAGATGTTCCCATAACATGAGGTCCGTGAGTTCGGCAAGGGTGGTGACCTTGCTGCCCTTGACCCACCCATCGAAGGCCCGACTAAAAAAGTTTACATATTCCACCCAGGTGGTGCCCGGGATCTTCCTGCAGTCCCGGAACCGTTGGCGGTACATTTCTGGGGTGAGGCCGTATCTTGTGAGGAGAGCCTCTTTCATGTGGCTGTAGGAGGTCTGCAGGGAGAGGGGTAGGTCGAGCAGGGTGTCCCTTCCTTCGCTCAGAAACCGTCCCCACAACCCCGCCCCCCAGTCCTTCTGTGGAATCCGATGGGAGGTCATGGCGACCTCGTAGGCCCGAAACCATTGCTGAATGTCATCGTTTTTATAATATTCTTTGACCACATCCTTGGGGATGTGGACCTTCTGTTCCGCTGGGGGGGCCGTCTCTCGGTTCCCCGAGGGCCTCCCGTCCTCATTTCGGGCCTTGAGCTCGAGTTCCTTTAAGCTCCGTTCGTGCTCCAGTTGGAGCTTTCTTCCTTCGTGCTCCCGTTGGAGCTTCTTTTCTTCCAGTTCGCCTTGTACCCGCATTTGCTCTACTGCTAGCTTTTTCTCCACTAACTTCAATTCGCCCTCGATTTTGAGTTTGGCTAACTCGAGTTCATGACTGCGGCTTCTCTCTCTGTCCGCGAGCTCTTCCGGGGATAGGCCCCCGTCTGGTACGATGCCTCGCACCTGATTGCTACTGCTTTCGCTTTGGGGGGGTTCGGCTTCGTCGGGGCGCTCCCCCGTGCCTTCCGGGCGGGAGGCCCCGGTCTCCACCCAAGTTTTCAGTGCTTTCTGCAAGTCTTCCTTAGTGTTGAGGCCAGTGGTAGCGATTTTAAGTTCTTTGCAAAATTGTTTTAGCTCTTTGTGTGTGTATTCTTCCAGATGCTCCACCTGGAACACTCTGTTGGCGTTGGTTTCTGCGGAGCTCGTGGCGCTTCCTTCTGCCATCTTTGTTGGTCGTGCGTCCGTCGTTTACTGTACGATCTCTAGGTGATGGGCCCGAATCCCGTCGCTTGCCACCAATGTTAGACGGCGACCTCAGAGGAGCCCGGAACGGGGTCCTGACTACCCTGAGACCCACCCTCAAAGTATCGTAGCCGGGCACTGGCGGGAGATTCCCCAGGGGGGAGGAATCTCGCAACTAGGGTCGTACTTCTGGCACCACACGACACAGAGAGACCACACTGGGTATCCTCAGAACAAGCTTTATCAAACAGGTATCACTGCAAATATGTACAAGGTGAGCACGGGCTCAAGAGTCTCGGAAAGGTAGGGGGTAGCGGGACTGTCTCTGGTAACGGTTCAAAGCAGGGTCGTATCCGGCGCACAGCTCCCAATCCTCGAGCTGGGGGATACGTGGTCGGAGTTGGGGTCCGGCGGGACCGTGAGAGTCTGGGGGAGCCGCGAGTCACTCAGCAGGCTCAGGTACAAGGTCGGAGGTCTTACGATCTTCAGGGAGCCGCGAGTCACTCAGCAGGGCTCAGGTACAAGTTCGGAGGTCTTACGATCTTCAGGGAGCCGCGAGTCACTCAGCAGGGCTCAGGTACAAGTTCGGAGGTCTTACGATCTTCAGGGAGCCGCGAGTCACTCAGCAGGGCTCAGGTACAAGTTCGGAGGTCTTACGATCTTCAGGGAGCCGCGAGTCACTCAGCAGGGCTCAGGTGAGTTCCAGTTTCAGGAGCCGCGACCACGTCAGCAGGCTCTCGTTGTTCCAGCGTCGAATCTGCCGGATAGCCCCAGAGCACCCCTTGTTATAGTTCGACCCCTCTTTGATGTCCGGAGTCTGTGCAGGCAGGGGTCTTGTCACCTGGGGGTCGCTTGTCGGGTTTTCCTGCTATAGTCTTTTGATCCTTTCAGGGCCAGGTCGGGAGGAGTCCCAGACACCCAGCAGGCATGGAGCCAGCCCTCAGGGAGGCCGGAGGGCCGATCGAAACCCATCGTCCCGGGGGAGTTCAGAGGTGCGATAGAAACTGCTCCTCCCTCTCTCCCCCTGGAAGCGTGATGTCCTCCAGCCGGAGTGGCGCCTCTAGGCCCGGGTCGCGCTGGGGCCGGGCGGCCATCTTGGTGCATGAAGTGGGCACGCGGGCCCGGGGTGGCCGAAAGGAGAGAGGCCAGGGACGGGGATGTCCGGGCCGGTGCGTGTGTCCTGGTGGGGAGGTTCGGCTGGGCCGGGTGCTTGGGCTGTAGGTACCAGGTTTCGGTGGTGCGGGGGCACGGAGGGCCATTCTACGAGGCCGGGTCCAACATCATGTTTGATAGTTGCCAGAAGCTATTCGCTCCATGGTAAGAGTGGCTCATAGTGGCACTGTGAGCTAGCAGGGCTCACCATCTAACATATCCTTTTGGTGTGTCTGTGTAGGAGAGTAGGATCTGCACTTATGTTGCCCCCACTTTTTACTGATGTTAACACTCTTTTCTGTCTATAGTCTGGCTGGGTCCCTGCTAATCAGGGCCCCAGTCTCTCTGTTCTCTCTAAACAACTTGGAGTGCATATTAGCTGCACTAGTGCTTGGATACGGTGGTACCTTATGAGCCCCTAGTATATGGTACCCTAGGTACCAAGGGCATAGGTACTTCACAGGCCTACCAGGGGCTGACGCATGTATTATGCCACCCCTGGGAAGCAGACTAAATCTGACACCGCAGGCCTGCTACTGCAGCCTGGGTGACGTAGTGTTAGCACTCCTCACTGAGGTATAGGTTTCTATATCGCACCATACACACACATATAAACCTATCAGTCACCCCTAAGGCAGGCCCTATCAATCCTGAGGGCAGGGTACTTGGTTAACAATGTGAGGGGGTGCCTCTGCATGAGCAGGGCCCCTCTGCAGCTGGCAGAGTCTATTCTCTGTGGCTGTTTGTGGATGCGGTTAAACCATATACTCTTAAGTGCTTTATAACCTACCGGTAAATGCTAACTTTGGAATGACTGCATCAAAACATGTCGTGTTTGGTGTCAAACAACTTGGAATCATACCCCCACACCAGTAAATGGTGTGGGAGTATGATCCCCCCTTCTAGAGGGGACGACATGTACCCACTGTGGAAACACGGTAGAAATCTGAAAGAGCCCTGGCATCACAAAATGGATGCCACCAGCACAGACACTGGGCTGCCCTCATGCTGCTGACTGAAACTCACAGTGGAGGAGGCCCAACAATAGGCATCCTGTCACAGGGAGGTGTCACCACCTTCCAGACAGGATTTAGTGTATTGGGGCTGGGTGGGTGCACTCTCGGAGTGCTTTGAAGTCCTGCACTGGGGGATCAGTAGGCTCCTCCCTTTCTTTTAGTATAAGATAGGGAACCCTTGTCATTACAAACTAGATATCCCTGGACGACACTTTACTTGAAGAATCCTGGCCCTTCGATGTTCGACTACCTTTGGAAGATGGAATAATCTCCCTTGAAGTTAAGGAGTGACTCCCCTGCTTGGCAGGCACCAAAAACTCTAATCAACGGTAGCAAACTTTCCCGCTCCTGCTGGAGTCCAAAGTCTCTGCAGCCCCGGAAGTGGATTTCCTGACTTTTTGATGGCCATTGTGAGTCCCCAGCAGAGCTGAGGCGAGTGGACCCCACGAGTGATGAGGAACAGCTAAACCCAGGTACCGTGCACTATTGTCAAGTGCAACCCCTTTACGACATTCTACAAACTTGTACATTGGACCATTTATGGCCCAAGCCACCAGCAGGTTGTGCACCGAAAATCAGAGGCCTACCCCATCCTGAGTGACCGTGGGCTCCTGTAAAGCATTTCCTCACGAGGCATCTTCACGATCACTTGACCGTTGGCTTGTGGGTCCCCTGAAGACTTTCTTATCAAACCAAAGGCCTCCCCTGGTTGCTCCAGGCCTGCCCTCACTCACCCTTAATGGGTGAGTCCCTCAGACCTTGCACCACTGACTTTATTCACTTTGCACGAGACTTGCGGTTGCCAGGGCTTGTTGGTTCCAATCCGGTTGCCGATACTTCAGTAAGCTGCAGACGTTGTGGGATACTCTGAATCCAGCTGCTGGTCATCATCGATGCCTCCTGGACCTCGTGGGCAAAGAGTCAAAACACCCTTGATCACCTGAAATCACCCAGCTTCTGTGGGCATCCATCTTCCTGGCCCGGGTCACTGGCAAGTGACTGTGAACACTGTCCCTTCTGCTTTCAGGTCATCTTCATCTTGAATCCAGCCTTGGATTCCACCGGACACTTCTCCAGTCTTCGCAAGCAGCAAATCTTCTTTGGCTTCCATAGAAAACAGCAACACGACCAACACCAAAAGACACCTATGCACCCGGCTTCCCTGGGTGAGGTAACTCGTTCACTCCAGTGCCCTAGTGTGTGTTGGCCCTCGAATTACTTACCTTGTAAGTGGCTTGCTTGTAGACTTCCTCAAAGTACCCTAAAACTTTCAAAATCCAACCGCGACTTGCTCTATTTAAATCAATAGGGAACCTGCGACTGTGTTCTCACACTGCCTTGGGTGGATTAGTGAAGCCCCAGCGATTCTACAGGCCCTAGGCCTTATCCCCTTGCAAGTCGACTTTCCTAAACCTCTTTTTTAGTATATGGTCTTGTAAGCCCCTAGGGCCCTAGCCATATTTTTCCTTAACTTATTGTGAAACGTTGATATATACATACATATTTGATATATACCTGTGTGGTGTCCTTTCATTTGGTAATTCAAGAGATTATAAGGTAAAACAAGCTGCTTTACATTCCTCAGAGACTTAGCGTGAAGGCTGCTCTCCACAGCTGCCACTAGGATAGCTTTCTTTAAAAGGTTGTCTTAAACCTATCTACCATAAGAGTCGAATAGGACTGGTGCAAGGTGGCCACTATAACTAGTGACCAGCATACGCCAGGCCAACTTCTCACAGTCTGGAATCAGTCTAGACACTAAACCCTTAGTTTATGTTGTCTAAATGCACAGATCCTATGTAGATTTGTAGAAACTTCACAACAATACCAGCTAAATAAAGCATGCAAGTAAGAGCCCACAATCGCCCCGTTTACCCACCCACACTTAAAAAGTGATCCATATTTTAGATATAGAATGAAGAACATCAGTCATCAGTGTCATCATTCAGGCCTTGTGTTGTGCAACCATAAACGCCTAACCTAAGCTTGTCCACTCTAGACTTTGGGGCCGATCACGATGTTTGGCGGAAAGCTTCCTCCCGACACTCAGAAACTCCTTGACCGTGTTTGAACCCTTATGACCGACTCGGTCGGTTTGCAATACGTCCGAGCGATTATGTTGTTCGTAGTCAGAATGTAAACCACGTGGTCATGCCGAACCCAATAGTGCAGCATCACGTGTGATTCCTAACATCAGGATGCACATGAGAGCAGCATAGTGCAATGTGAAGACGTACTCCAAGTTGCAGATGGGAAACTGGTGCCAATCAAACTCCACTGCATGCGGAACTCTGCAGAGTTTTTGTCCACTTCATGCAGTTCCACGTAGCAGACCTCAATGAACTGCACCCAGTCCAAGTTAAAAGATCACCAACCACCATTCCCCATGGTATTCCTTGAAGAGCCCCTCTGCTTAGAGCCTCTTGATTAAATCCGGACATAAAGACATGTGATGTCCAGAGTGTTACAAACAGCATTAAATGACTTGGAACACACTATTTAAATTTATGTTTATGTTGGTAAAATATATTTTACAAAAATTCTCAAACTGTATCAGAAGTTTATTTATCTTGCTTTACCACCTCTGCAGATGTGACTGCTTGTGCGATGTTATAGTTACATGACTATGAAAGGCACTGACCACCTTGTACCTGCTATGAAGTCTCTGTTAAAAGTTGAGATTAACTTACAGGTAGGACACATTGGAGGGTGCACCAACACTCTTGGCCTCTTCGATCTGAGCCTCGCTGATGTCAATCCCAACCACCTTCTGAAAATGAGCAGCCAAGAAACAAGTGCTCTCCCCTGTTCCACAGCCGACATCAACTGCCAGCTCATAGGGATTCTTCTATTGGAAAGAAAGGTTTAAGCAAGATTATTACAGGTGAAAATGTCAGCTAAAAATACCTTTTAAAAATCAAAATGACACAGAAATTCACCAGTTATGGTTTACTTACCTAATCATAACATATGCTCCAACCATGCACTGCTTATGCGTATGATCTCCAAATTACATCACACCATATATATTAAATGACATTATTGGTGACTCCACTGATAAAATCTCATATCACATCATTGATGGCATCACTGATCACATCCCTGGAAAATCATCCAAGTTACTGCTCCTCAAATACAAAAAATGTAATACTGGAAACTAGTCTCTTTCAGTATGGTAAACATTATATGTTGAAAGTTTTGGTTACCAGTTGTAGGAAGATGGCTCTTTATATAGTGTGCTGAAATGAGGTGAACTGTATTGAGAGAGTCCAGGTATCTCTTACTAGTATACAGGGGATTGCTTCAACAATCCTAAAGTGACTATTTGCGGTACTGTGGTAGAGCAGCCTTAGGCTTACCAGAGGGGAGTGTTAGGCATTTGTTGCACACAGTCAATAAATGAGACAAACACTCAACAAGGAAATCTGACACCAATTTAGAAAAATAACATAGCTTTTTATATTCATTTATGCACCAAGATCTATGAGATGAGGTAGGTACTTTTTGAGTTATGGATTTTCAGACAAACAGAAAATACAGCTGCCAGATTAGAGGCATAAACCTTCAACAGGGTAATTTTTTCCTATGGAAATAACATACCCTTGTAATTGTGTTACAAGTTTTTTTTATTGGACTTTAGGTAAATAGGGGCAGAGGGCCTTAGAACCTCCAGCAGTTTTGGTTCACCTGCCCTTGTAGTCCGGGTACGAAGGTTCTGTCTTCACAGTAGCATTGAATTTTATTGCTGAAGTCTGTAGGGAAAACCTGTAACAGAAAAAGGCTGCAAGTTTGGATTAAGGGACAGGTCTGTCAGATCCCACAGGAGAGTCAATTCTTGAGGGTCTCTGGGACTAGGATGCACCATCAGTAGGCACAAACTCAGGCTATGGGGCTCCAGTGCAGAGGTGTTATATCTGGTGTGTCCCTGCATTGGAGGCTCTCACAGTTTAGATGTGACAGGGAATAGGATGTGACAGGGAATAGGAACAAAACATTACATTGATGGTGACCTTGCTGATGCTGATGTTCCACTTCGGGAGGTCTGTCTTGGCTGGACACTAAACAAGCCTTAGCTGCAACAAACATTCCGGGAGATTTGGAGCAAATTAAACAATTATTTTTGTGTGATAAGAGGACCACGAGAGAAGACGTGGAGCTCCAGAAACCAAGTGTGAGAAAATTTGTTATGCTTAAGACTACCTTGGCCATTGAACCATATTTGGAAGGGTCTTTTTCTTCACATGAGAAATTTTTACTGACCAGATTTAGGTTTAACCAATTTCATCATCTGCTTATTCGACCTAAATGTGATATTTTTAATAAATTGGCAGCGCCCTGCGGCTGCGACGGAAAGTCTCCGCAGGATATGCTGCATTTTATCTTTTTATGCAAATTTTATGAATTTCCTCGTAAATTATATTTAGTGACTCTTTTAAAAAAACTTGATTTTAAACAAATCAGACCGGCTCTTTTGTATTTGCAGCTTTTGCACAGTGACAGTGTTCTCCAAATGAAGGAATTTTTAAAATTATGTATTAGATTGAGAAACTGCCTGGACCAGTGAAACCATGCCCCTCGCTCTGTGTTCATATTTTAGAGAGCAATATCCTTTTTCTTTGTGTACTGAAATGGTTGGTGCTCTTGTAATGATGTATTGTATATTTTATGTATGTCTTTTATGGTTAGCAATAACCGAAATAAAGATTTGATTTGATTTGAAACATTCCGGTACCCCAGGTATTGGTGCAGGGTTGCTACCGGGGGCCTAACATCTTCATACATGGTGGAAAGACAGTTATGATCTTCTGGATCACGGTGATGTCTTCCAGCATGGCTGCTGTTTGGTGGACCCAGCAGTCAGAAGGACAGTGTACCAGGTTGGTTCAGTTGGTGCCTTCAGGCTGCAAGGAAGTGGCTCCTTCACTTCAAGGGAGATGTTGGCTGGTTGGGAAAGTACTGGCAGCCCGCTGAGGCTTTTTGAGGATGCAGAGCTGCAGGACAATCAGGTCTTTGCAATTATTGGGAGAACAGCAGGCAGGCAGGGATTGGCAGCAGGTCCACAGCTAGCCATTGCTATCATTATTTGGCTTTTCTTTGCCCTTCTTCTTCTTTAGTCAGGTAAATCTGAGTCCTTGGTGTCAAGGGGCCCCTGAAATACTTAATTTGGGGGCGGTAAGAGAAGCGAAGCCACTACACCCCACATATGACCACAACCTGTGGGGAGTAGGCATAACCCTGTCCCAGAGTTGACAATTCCACCAAAAACAAGGCGGTGGAATCATTTTTTATGGAGCACATCAGGCAGCCCACCTTAGGGGTGTGACTAGCCTGGTGGTGTAACACGCCTACTTGCAAATCTAATTTATCATCTGTCCTGGTGCCAAATGAGCTTCAGGACAGGGGGTAGAGTCACTCAGGTCTGGGGGAAGCCAGGGTCACATATCAAAAGCAGCAGGGGCTTTGAAGCCCATGGCACTGAAATGCTAAATGATTAGCCATCCTGCTGGAAGAGGTGTGAGCACATTCATAAAGAGCAAGCACTGTTTCTGGCCTCAGAGAATGTGAGCTCTCACCGGCAGAAACATGCCTGTGGTGGCAGGTTGGATGATACAATTCAGCCAGTACACTAGATAGTGGTAGGTTTTTCAGGTGGGGCCTATGGGTGCATATCATAATAAATCTTGTACTGGTATCTGTACATATTTATTAAGACAAGGTGTTTGCTACCAAACACCATAGATTCAAATTCAAATTCAAGTTTATTGTTTGATTACTAAAAACCATAACAAAATGTTAAAACCATGTGACTCATAAATACATATACAAATATTTAAAAGAGCTAGTTTTAAAATGCTGAGCACAGTGTCCAGGTAGGCCTTGCTGTAGGGGTCGGCGGCCGCGAGAGTTTTTATTACAAAGAATTGGCATGGCCGGCCGGCCGACCGAAAAATTGCTGCCTTCTCTTTCCCCAGCATTTTAGCAGCTCTGATGACAAATTTGATGAACTTTATTAAGACAAGGTGTTTGATACCAAACACCATAGCTTTCAGTAGAGTCATCATGTCGTTTGGGAACTCGTAATGTCCAGTGCCTATATAATTAAGATGACTTTGCTGTTCACTTGTATTATCTGGTAATTAAACTAGACAGCACAGGTTCACATCTGCTCATGTTATGCTCTCAGATGTGATATAATGCACCCTGCCTAAGGGCTACAAGACCTGCTGTAGGGGTGATTTACATATATTGCATGCAGTGACTTTGACATGGCACACAGTGAGATTGCCATTTTGTGTTTTAACTCATGGTTTGCCCCATGACACACAGTCTGATATGGTAGGATGCATGCAATTTGTATGGGGGTCCCTTATGGAGGCATAATAAATGCTGCAGGCTTTAGGGACCCTCTTTGGTACCCATACTCTAGGTACCAAAGGTACCATTTATTAGGTACTTTCAGGGGTGCCAAAGTGTGTGCCAATTGGGTTACATTTATAACATTTTACCTTGTTGTAGGGAAAGAGGACTGGCACTGGGGCCAGGTTAACAGTGACTCAGTGCACAACAGTTGAAAAATATGAATATCAGTCGCAGAAGGTGGGAATGACCATGACAAAAAGGGCACTCTCTGACACTAGTCAAAATTTAAAAGCAAGCAGTACTTCTTTAAATAGTTAAATACTGAGTTGAACTAAGGTGTGCTGCAGATGTGCATTTCAAAAAATGATGTCTTCAAATGCCTCTTACCAAAAATATAATAAAAAACACAACCTTGTACTTGCAATACATATTTCTCATGTGGATTTCTGTGTACATGATGACGTTAAAGTGTTGTCATGAAGAACTATAGAAAACTATATAAACATGTCATAGTATAATTGCAAGTCTTGCTCCTATCAAGAACATGTTCAGAGTGGTTTTACACTCTTCCAAGTACTGGGTCAACTTGTAACTTGCTGAATACCTTCTAGTATCAAAAGCTTCTAGAAAACGTTCAAATCCATTGGATAATGTCATCTATGTTGTGATCAGTGGTGTAATCTACACTGTCATTTGTACTGCCATTAGTAATGTCATAAATTTTGTAATTCAACATATCATTAGTGATGTATTAAGTGAGGTCATAAGCAGTGCATGGTGGGTATCCAAGGCATTGTTAGGTTTGTATGCTATAATGTAGGCAGCCAAACTCCTATGGACCGGCACCAATTTTTCTTGGTTTCTTTTCCAACTTTTTCCCAATAATATGGTAGCCTAAACACCACGCAAGCTTCACTTACTGAACCTTGTGCGATCTTGTGGAACTACGGTTCATAATGGAGTCTTGCACTACTTCACAGGGGTTCTCGCTGGGTTCCTCAGGAGGCCTGCAGAACAATTTATTTTATTTTTTTACTTTGAGCAAGGCGGGCCCCTCTGGGTACCGCATAAGTGTTAGGGGATCAGGATAGTTCTATCCTGCCCCATTATGTGTTATTTTTGTTTTAGCTTTGGCACATGTTACCCATGTCCTTTAAAGGCATCCACAGCATTCTCTTCATATCATGGCCAGCCAATCAGATTTCTTGGCTACATACTGTACTGGTACCAGTCCCATTGTACTGAAACGTCGAATGGGAAAAATAATCCTCTCAACCAATTAGAACTTTTGATTTTTTTTAACTTGCAGCACTGTAGGACCAACTGCCCAGATATAAATATAATTTAAATGCATATTCCTAAAAAACTGTTTAAAGAACTTAAGCCAAATAATGAAAGCAAGCTTTCCAACCCGTTTGGTGTCCCAGTGCTCACCGGTGCAGCCCCATTGTGTTGTGTTGGCAGTACCCAGTGAAAAGCGCACCTGCAGAAGTAGATTTTTACTCTACCCCTGCAGGGGGAGAAAATATTTTTCCCTACCCATGCGCACAGACAGGGAAGAAAAATAAAGGTTTCCTCCCGCCCACCAAGCCAAACTTACATTCTCAAGGGATGGGATCCCTGGATTTGTACTGTAGCTCAGGGAGGGGAGCCATGTGCTTCCCTCCCTTCATTCATCACATTGCCCTGGGTGATGGGGTGCACAAGCCTGGGTAAGGGTTCACCCTATCACCTTAATCCACAAATCAGCCTCAGATGAGGTCCCCTGGGCCTATGTAAGGCTCAGGGAGGATGGCCCATGCCTCTTAATCAATAAATTGGCTCCAGGAAATGTGGGAACCACTGCTTCCCCCCCCCCCCCCCCCCGTAAAAGCAGAATGTCCAACTCACCAGGCCCTGGCCCACCCCGGTGGTATAAATGTTTGAAAAGGGAGAACGCAGCTCTTTTTCTTCTTAGCTCTATGGATGCCCCAGGAAGTTCCTTTGGGGCCTCCCATAGGACTATGGAAGCTGTGTAGCCCTGCCCTCCTACATGTGCTTTAACTTATTTTTTCAGGCCAGCAAATGAGACCTTGAGTCCTTTTCCCCTCCCTCCTGCCCCCTCATGTTTCACTGAGCTACCACTGCTCCTATTCCCCCCACTCTGCACTGTCTATTGTGCTGCCACTGTCCCTTCCATCTGCACAGCTTGACCAGCTAGCTGCCCCAGACTTTGACCTCCTGCCCCCTGCCATAAATTGTCCAAGTGCAATGCTATGTTCCCTCCCTCCTGCCCTTCATAGTTCTTTATGCTTCCTTTTCAATGCATGTTTCTTTGTGCTGCCCCTACTGCCTGTCGTGCAAGGGCAGTTTGCTGCCCCTGCTCCTGGTCCCTTCCTCTGCCTGTTGCTGTCTGAGTCTTGCATCTACCCCTTCCCTTCAGCTCCATAGTCCTTTGTGCCTAACCCTTCCTTCTGCCTCTTATCCACCATGGTCCCATGATTTACTGTTAACACTGCTGCATTCCATACATGGTCCGTTCTGCAGCCACTTCTCCTCCCACCTGCCCTATATGGTCTGCTTTCCACCCCTGCCTCTGATGCCCTCCAATCTATTTGGAAAATGTGCCTTTTCTGCAGGATTAACACAAATGTTTGGGCCTTTTTGCTGAACCTTTTTTTTGCTGGCTACAGAACTGCACTGAGCAGAGATTTTGGGCTGAGAAGCCAGTTTCAGCATTCAACTGCATGGCAAAGAGAAAGTGGAAAGAGATTGTCCATAACCTGCTGGTGTTGCTCCACACTCTGAGAAGCCTAACAGGCATGAGAAACTCAGGATGGCTAGAGGCCTGGCTCTTGACACTGACAGCTGTCAGTGACCTCTGTTGATTGTCCTCCTTGTGGGCAGATGTTTTCTCAGTTTGGGGACAGATGTCTGACTTAGGGGGCAACAATTGGCCACAGCTCCTCATTGGTGGCACTATCTGCATACTCGGGTGCATCTCTAAGAAGGCTAAGGATAGGAGCCTCACAGATGGGCTCCGCAGAAGTAGAGGATTCAACATGAGCAAATATAGTAACCCAGGAGTATGGCGACAGAGGGGTACAGATAGGTTTGAACAGGCTTAGATAAGACAATTGACAATGCAGAAGAGGGATATTGTCCCCTTATATCACCTAAGATTTGGCTGTAATTGCTGCATTAGAAATGTTCCCTTTCTGAAGAGTCAAGCTGAATATTTTGGCCTTTGCACTTGTTAGAAATAGGGTCTCTCGTTCGCAGATGTATGAACCATGTCCAAGTAAGTAAGTAAGCTTTATTGTTTGGCTATTTTAACCCATAACTATGTTACATATAGATCTTCAAAACGATATCAGTTAGAATATACAACTATACAGTATATTTAACCTTCAGATTAAAAATTATTAAAATCGTATTTCAATATAGCACATATGTTCCATTTTTTCTGTGAACTTAAATTTAGTTATAACCTCCATGTAATATATTTATTATGCTGAGAAGATCTAATTATTTCTGGCTGTATTTTATTTAGGACAAGTTTGTGGAGCGTTAGGATAACAGCTTACAGTTCACATGAGGGTCTGACAGGTTGAGACTCTGTATAATGGGGGCCCTACATGTCCTGATCACTCGTGATTTAAAATCAGACTTCAATAAAGTGACACAAGCAGGATATAAATATGGAAAAATGCAGATCAGGTGAATAAAACTTCTTTTTTATGACCACAGAGTCTGCATGTTGTGGTGCCATTGCGTGTCCAACTGGGTTGGTTTGCTATTGTTGGTAGCTGACCGAACCGAAGAGCAATTAAGTTTTTCTTTAAAATGCTTGTTTAAGGGACATCAGTCCCTAGCAGCCCTCATGCGCCAGGAGGCGCCAATGTGATCTTCCCACGGACGGAGCCGCTCTTAGTCAGCTTGGGGCTCCCGCAGACCAGGAGCCCATCCTAGCACAAGCATGCCACACTATGTTTTCTGCACTTCAGTCCCCAGCAGCCCTCAAGTGCCGAGAGGTGCCAACGCGATCTTTCTGCACCCGGAGACGCTCTTAGTTAGCTCACGGATGTGCCCTGAAGAAGCCCGGAAGAGGCTGGGCTGGGCCTACCCCCTTGGTTTTCCTGTCTGGATGCCAAGATAAAGTTACAGGGCACAACTGTCTCAAGCTGGGTTAAGGTAAAAAAAGCTTTCCTAATTATAAGACAATCTTCAGCATGGGCAAAAAGAAACCCATGCCACCAGTAAAACATACTGATACAACTTCAGATAGCTTTCTCCAAAAGGCAGTGGGGGCTATCAATAAGAAAATAGAGCTGGCGGAGCATAGACTTTCATCAGTTCCACCACCTGATCTTCCAGCTTCAGCCCCCTCCGACTCATATATAGTGGTGGAGGATGCCGTGTCGGTCAGAGGTTACAAGTCCCACTTACACCAAACATTGTAATTCTGAATTGGCAGGTGCTGGCGCATTGATTGACCATAGACTGAGGGGTCATTCACTAAGGGTAGAGAGATCTAAACAAGCCTGCCCGGGTAAATCTTGGGTTGGAGGAGGAAGAATCACTACACAGGATGAAATGGACATGTCCATTGATAGACTCAACACAGTTGTACAGCGAGCCCTTGCACCCATCTTAGCACAACTTATTTGCATAGAAGAGCATCTTGCCCATTTTTTGAACAGTGCAGGGAAATTAACGATATCAAGAATACATGATGAAATGTTGACCTAACCAAGCTGCTCTAATAAAAGGTTGAAAGATGTTAATGATGTTACTGTTAGTGCCAACCTGAGAGAGCCTGCCCCTATAAGTGATTTACTAATTACAAACAACCAAAATTCCTCCCAGGAGCTTGTCACCACAAAGAACAATAATAGTTCAATGCCTTTAGTATCTGGGGTTGTGGGACAGGAAAGGGCCTTTGTTGGGGACAACTGAAAGCAGGGTCCTGGGGTAACTAACTGAGAGAGCTCTGGCCCTCTGAGTGGGGGAGATACCCACAAAGCTCCACAAATCTAAATGGTTCACTGCAAGTTACTCAGGGGGGACAAGGGGCAATCGACATTTTAGATTTACCCCCAGATTGTACACCATATACATTGATTTTAACAGGAGTACCCCAGCTCCCGCCGGGGCATCGAGAGAGTTGCCAGAGCTTAATTAAATCTGCTTATTGGCTCTCAAGGAAATTTTTTATCACAAACAAACTGGCTTGAGCATATTATTATGGCAAGGAGGGTGAATATGTTGGGCAATACGGCTGAACGTGTGAACGGGGATTGTGTTGTGCTTAACTTTATTAAAGCTGTGCTTGCACATTTTACACTGATACATCTCAGAAATTCCTCTAATGAAATGATTAAGGTACGTCCACTCGTCTTCTTTTACCCCCCCTCAATCAGGGGTCTCATACGAGACAACAACCCATATTGAGATGACAGAATAGATCCCCAGTCCCCAAGTTCACGTCATGTATCCACTCCAACTGTTTTGACACTCTCTCTGGCTTGAGCTGAATCAACTGACTGCCCGTATGCGTGGGCAGCACAGCCGAAACTAGAAGATCTAGGTTACAACGCATCAGTCTAGAGAGAGCCTCAGAAGATGTTGATATTGGTAAAAATCCACCTGTTGAGCCACCTGGAACCACCTCATTCAACCTTATTAGCACCACTGAGCATAGAACTCTGGCAAGTGCTGGCCGTCTCCCTCTTCCTTTTCTGATGATAACCGTGGATGGGAGGGGTTTGACCAGGCAGCTATTGTTTCCATTCCCACTACTAATTCCACCTCGGGGAGCACAGTGGACCCTGAACACACTACTCACCCATTTGAAAAAAAATCCTGAAACATTGTAAGCATTTGCACTATGTTGGCAAATGAGGAGAGGCTTGAGAACATTAGGGGATTTGATATTGTCTGCCTCCAGGAAACATGGCATAAGGATGACATTGTGATAGCCGCTTATCGCTCCTTTACCGTCCATGCAACACCATGACTCAATAATTCTTTGGATCCATCACAATATGGGTTCAGAGCTTTTCATAGCACTGAGTTGGCGTTGTTAAAATCGACCGAGGAAATCAGAGAGGCCGTGGATAGGGGAGGGAACATGATGTTGATCCTATTAGACCTATCCACGGCCTTTGATACGGTTCACCATATGGTACTACTTAACCGGTTATCTGAAATAGGGATAAGTGGTTTGGCCTGGAAATTGTTGAAATCATTTTTGACGGATAGGTCACAAACGGTAGACCTAGATGGTAACATCTCTGAACCCTTTTCTTTGCCATGCGGGGTGCCACAGGGCTCACCTCTTAGCCCCACGCTTTTTAACATCTATGTGGCACCCCTGGCTGGCATCATCAGGTCCTTTAGGTTCCAGCTCACCTCCTATGCTGACGACACACAAATTGTGTTGTCGGTAATGGAGGGAGCAGAAAAGGAAGCAGGTATTCGCTTCCATGATTGTATGGGATCCATCTCAATGTGGATGTCTGCCAACTGTCTAAAGCTTAACTCAGCTAAGACTGAGGTTTTGAGATTTGGACACCAGAGTGGTGGCCTGAGGATCTGGGCCTGTGTCCCATACCATATAGAAAAGCCAAGAATCTAGGTATTGTGGTAGATAATAAACTCACCATGGGGCACCATGTGAGAATGGTGACCTCTGCATGCTTCATGGTTCTCAGAATAATCAAGAAAATTAGGTTCTTCCTGTACGAAGGGAGTCTGAGGACTGTGGTGACGGCACTTATAATGTCGCCTCTCGACTACTGCAACAGTTTATATCTTAATGTTCAAAAACAACATCTGAACAGGTTGCAAGTGGCCCAGAATGCGGCGGCCAGACTGCTGACCAGGACACCCAGGTTCGTCTCTGTTAAGGGAGAACTCAAGAAATTGCATTGGCTTCCAGTCCCTTTGAGATCTCGCTTCAAGGCGCTTTGTATTGTTTTTAAAGCTGTGAATGGAACAGGTCCTGAGTTCCTTAAATCCAAGTTTTCATGGTATATCCCAAACAGAATATTAAGGTCAACAGGCTCCAAACAAGTGAAAACACCCTCTTTTAAGAAAACAAACTGTGGAGGCAGAAGCTTTGCTTATTGTGCCTCTAAAGCTTGGAATGAACTGCCTTTCCGACTGAGAAATGCTCCAGATCTCATCTCCGTTTGGAAAGGCTTGAAGACATGGTTCTTTTCCCATTTTTAGGCCTATGCTACTCAGGTAATCAGTGCTCAGCGCCAGGACACCCTAGGGTAATCGAGCGCTCTATAAGCATAAATAACATAACATGACTGGCATGGCTAAAGGAGGGCTGGTGTCCGTAATTTCCCAAAAATATGGGTCTAGACAAGTCTCTGTAGTTGACTACTCCCCCTGGTACCACGTAATCTTGATTTCTAACTCAAACTGGCATTACAACATTTTTTACAGTAATAGTTGCTATGTTATAGAAGCCCTTCAGTCAGAAATCAACATTATCTCAGGTAAGTGGCAGCCTCTATGTATCCTTTGGGTGGGGTATTTCAATACTACCTACATGCTCAGTGCCAAACGAGTTTGTGGGATATTGGACTTAGAGGACCAGCCTTGGTCAAATTGTATTCACACACCACAGGTTGAGACCCTAAATTCTATTATCATTGACAATGATTTAGGCCTTATTAATGACTTAGCCTCTAGCCTTGTAGCACAGTGCCCCACATATATAGGAGGATGTAATGGGATTTTTATAGATTTTATGTTTATATCAAGAAGGTACTTGCCACTTGTTGGCGTCTTTGAGATAGAACCAAATGACACCAGTGATAATAATCCCCTAACTATTTCCCTGATTACAAAAGCCTTGGCAAGGAAAGGTGATGGTTGTTGCATTCAATTTGATCTCAACAAAGGGGTAAGCTTAAACTTGGGCAAATAAACCATGTATAATTTGAGAGAAAAATTGTGGCAGCGAATATGGACTCTATCATGAGATGCCTCCAACATGACGCACATGCAGATGAGGTCATTTGAACTTGTCTGTGTAGACGTAGCTAAAAGACTCGCCAGATCCACTCAGATGAGGGAATCCTGACAGAGGGGGGTCGGTTTAATACAGAGTGCTCCAGAACCCAAAGGAATCTTTAAATGGCCCTTCGTGAAAATCTTTGTGACAGAACTCAAATTTAAAATGGCATATACAAGTGTTATTAATTTAAGGAAGGAGCATTTGGGGAAACTAGCCTGGGAAGATTTGGAGAGAGCCAGTGCCCTCAAATATTCTAAAAGTTTCTGAAATATCCTTAACCGTCTGCTTTTTAAGGATGAGGCTGGGCAGATGGCCTCTCTGATTATGGGGGACATGAGGGAATCCTGTGTTCAGTTAGAGGAGGAAAGGGAGGATCCACCTCAGACTTAACCATTGCTGCCCAACTAAGTGCATCGCTCACTGTTGCTGAGGTTGAGGAGGCTCTGGCAAAGGGAATTTGCATGAAAGTCCCAAGTCCCGATTGAGTCCCTCTAGACCTATATAAAAGTAATCCCGCCCTCTGGGCACCCCTCCTGACCAATGTTTTTAAATCAGTTGTGACTGGTCCCATCCCAGTGTCATGAAGGAAGGCTGTTGTGGTTCCTGTTTTTAAAAAGGGTAACAGGAGTGATCCAGTCTGTTATAAGCCAATTTCCCTCATTGATGCTACAGCTAAGGTTTTAGGGAGGGTCGTTCTTGCCCGACTCGAAACTTGGGCGATTGATTTAGGGATTGTGTCAAGGATGCAATATGGCTTCAGGAGGGGAATGGGCACCACAGAGCAGTGCCTTATCCTGTCCCAGATTATGGGGTTTCATACACTTGGCCTTCATGGACTTGTCCAGTGCTTTTGATAATGTTAACAGAGAGATGTTGTGGGCCCTAATGGGGACTATGTGTGTTGAGGAGGCCCTGATTTCCCTGCTACGTAGGCTTCATGCCTCCACTACTGTTGCCATAAGGTCTATCGTTTCTACAGAAGGTGTACGGCAAGCCTGTATTATAGCTCTGTTTCTTTTTTTAATCTATATTAATGGTTTAGAGGCATTTTTAATAGATAAGGATTATGATTTTCCCTGAATAAGTGGCAACAAAGTTACGCTGTGATCATATGCGGATGATACTATGCTAATGGCTTTAACAGCAAATAGTCTTCAAAAGTCACTCAAAGCTTTTACTGATTTCATGTCGGCTCTTGACTCAAAAGTCAACTTTATTAAATCATATATAATGGTGTGTGGCCCCATGTTGGACTTGGTCCTTTTTTGGCAAATGTTCCTTGAACTTTTTGCCTTTCTCCTAGACCTTTTTCTGACATTGTGTTGCCGACTTAGATGCTTTGGGCACTTTGCCACTGCTGATCAGTGTCAAAGTGCAAGGGCTCCCTGTATAAAGTGCTATGGTAATTGGTTGTCCATATTTGGTATGTTTGTCTTACGAGTGAAGTCCCTAGTAAAGTGCACTATGTGTGCCAGGGCTGGTAATGCAAATGCTACTAGTGGGTCTGCAGCACTAATTGTGCCACCCACACAAGTAGCCCTGAAAAGAGATCTCAGGACTGCCACTGCAGTGCCTGCAAGCAGTTTGCTAACTGCCTTGTTGTCCTGACAAGTGCACCCACTTGCCAGTCCTGACCCTTCCCGATTTATGCACATCAGACACCCCTATAGTGGGCCCAAGGTACCCCCCTGGCCAGGGTGCAGTGTATGTGAAAGGTAGGACATGTACTGAGGTGTGTACCATGTCCTGACAGTGAAATACTGCCGAATTCATTTTTCACTGTTGCAAGGTTGCCCATAGGACAGAATGGGGAATGCTGTGTCACATGTTTCCAGCAATCTTCCGCTAGGCATAAGATGGAGAGATGGAGTTTAGTGTGCCTGAACTCAGAATTTAATAACACATATTTTTGTGAAGATTGTTTTTGAATCGTGTGTTTAGAAACCATGCTTTTAGAATTGGCTGGTTTCTTGTCCTAACCATACTGTGTGCCTCTGCCTGGTTGTGTGTTGACTGTCTGGGTTTGGATGTGACAGGGTCTGGGAAGTGGCCTGACCCCAATGAGGAGTAGTGAGACAGCAAAAGGCTGGCCTGCTTTTGGTGTGGTGGGCGGAGTAGCCCCTTTGATGCGAAGAGGGCTGTGCTGCTGCCACGAAGGAATGGCTCCACCTCCTGCAGAGTGTCTGCGGCCCAGACCCTCACTATTAAAGAAAGGATTTGTGTACTGGCAGGAAGACACCCAGGTCTGGTTTGGACCGGGCTCAGAGCCCCCTGAACACAAAGACTTCAAAGGAATTTAGGGGTATAAATGTGAGAGCTGAAACCCCTGAACTCAAGACTAAACTCAAGCCTGAAGAAGGATTGAAACTACTCCATGATCAAGAGGAAACTATGTCAAAGAAGAACAGCTGAAGAGACAGAAGAGAAGGACTGTTCTTACTGTGTGTTGTGGAGCTGGTCTGCAGTTTGCTGATTTGACTAAGGAGAAGACAAGGGACTTTGCTGTGTGCTGTATCCCCATGCTTGAAAGTACTTTGCTGTGTGCTGTCTCCTGAAGTAACTTGTCTTCAAGGGCCCAAGAGGAGCTGGCTCCCTGTTGTGGAAACTCAGGAACATACAATTTCCAAAGTATGTCTCAGTGACGCTGTGTGCATGTGCTTTTTTGCAGCCTGAGACCTTCGTAAGAATTGCCCCGTGACCATGTGGCCCGGAGCAGTCTTGTTTTCTGCTTCGATCGACAGGTGGACCAGAAGTGCTGTGATCGTGATTGCCATCGGCCTGGACCGTCGTCCCAAGGGGAAGCCGTGAGAAGTCACCGCCACCGGCCCGAGCCTGACTTTGCCAAGGAGAGACCTGTGAACCTTCACCATCGTGGGTCAGAGGTCCTTTGCCCAAGATCAACAGAGTCGCGCCGGGAGCTGATCAGGTGCGTGGCTGTCGCCTGGTAGCCCGCCAACCCAAAGCCGCACAGCGTGATGCCCAAGCCGCCAAGAGCGTAGAGAGAGACTGCACTCCCCCAAGTAATGCTCCGCTAGCATGTGTGTGTCACCGCCTGGGGCGGAGTGCGTGCTACATGAGACCACTCTCGGCCTTTCCCATCTTTGCAGCACAAGCCTCTGCTCAAGTCAGTATCGTGGCCCGTACTCACCGAGGAGTGGCAGTACTGGGGTCTGATTGTGGTGCTGCACTTGGTTTCCTTTGTACCAGTATTGGGGGCATATTTTGGCTGTCGCTGACTGCGAGTCAGCCAAGAGTGGCATAGCGACCTTCACTAGCACCGCGATCAGTGCCGAACTGCATTATTACTTGCTTTTATGATCCTCAGTAGTACTTGCACTATGAACTGCATTATTTCTTGCTTTTACGATGCGCAATACTACTTGCACTACAAACTGCATTATTAATTGCCTTTCCGATCCGCATTAGTACTTGCATTAAGAACTGCATTATTACTTGCATTTACGATCCGCATTAGTACTTGCATTAAGGACTGTCTTATTTCTTCATTACGAACTGCATTATGAACTGCATAGCATTGCATTAGGACTGCATTATATCATCATAAACTGCTCATTAATACCGAAAAAACCTACAAGTGATTGTTGGCCTAATAACCGGCCCAGTGAAATTATTACGAATATGCATATGCTGGATATTTTTATCGTTTGGTCTCATCATATTTCTTCTTGATAAAGATACCGCTATTTTCCTAAATCAGTGTGGTGTCCATTTGTGGTGTTATCACTGTGTGACTGGGAGTGTGGTTGCAAATAGTTTACACATTGCCTTGGAGATAAGCCTGGCTGCTCGTGCCAAGCTCCCGGAGGGTGAGCAGGGGTTATCTAAGAGTGTGTCCCTTCTTTCTCTGACTAGAAGCAAAGATCCCTATTTGGACTAAGGTTCCTACCTCAGCCATCTGGGGACCCCAGTTCTAACACCCCATATCTACTAAATCAAGAAAGTTTACTGTAAGCGGTAAGACTATCGGTAAGCTGACAAATTCAACACATTTGGAGAATAATTTTAATAATACTTTGAATTGAGGTACCCTGGTTACTGCCAGGGTTCAACACACCAGTAGGGATGTGGAGGGCTCTTCTGTTTTGCCTGCTATCTAGGTCACAAACCAGTGACGGAGTTGGTTACTTTATATAAAGCCAAATGTTTATCTGTCGTATCCTATGGCGCAGGAGTTTGGGGTCATCAGAAAAATCGCCAATTACAAGTCATGGAAAATAAATACATTTATTAAAAGACTGTTGATGACCCCTAAAGGTGCCCCCTCACTCTTCTGTCATCACAAATGGGTTTGGAATTCCTACAGTGTTGAATAGATAATACCCCTCTCTTTTCATGGGTCAAAATTTGGCTGACAGAGGTTCTGAAATTTACAAGGGACATTATTAAGTATTGTACTCATTTAGACAGTGCTTTGTCGATCCCCTGGCTTCGTTTTGTGAGAGACTCTACGAGTTAGGCTTGGGGCACTATTATGACAACCCTGAGAACATTAATTCAAATGCGAAATCAATTATAAAAAATACATACTTGTCTAAGGTAAGTGAGCTTAGTTCACTTGGAGAGCTGTTAGGACCCTTGCGTTTCCATGATGTCCAACAGCAATTTTATCTTACTTTTACTACTAATGCCTGGATTTGATTTTATTTAACTAGATTTCGCCTAAGCACCTTGCACTTTCTGGTGGCTTTTCCAAAATAGTTAAGGTGGGTTGACAAACTCATACCTTGCCCTTGCGATAATATGGCAGCTCAGAGCACCTTGCACTTTACGTTGTTTTACCCTCTTTATACAGAGCAGAGAGGATACATTTTGGCCTCACTTTTGAGAGTAAATCGACCATGTACCTATATTGAAGGCTTTAATGTTTTGCACTCTTTGGCTACACTTGATATTTGCACTGCTGTGACTAATTTTATTAAAGCTGCAATGGCCATTTGAAAACGCTATGAGTTACAATAGGCAACTGTGAATGTTACATCTTTTTAAATGTTGTGTTAGTTTTAATGAAGTTTTAGGATGTATGTCGTACCAAGCTGTACAGAGTATCTGATATTAAGAAGATTTACATTCCTTTTAATTAACGGAATCCTTGAAAACAATTACATTGATTTCCTCCTTGGTACTGATCAAGTTTGTATGTAAAAAAAAATGTTTTTAGTTGGTCATGTCATGGTCTTTTGAAGCAGAATAAAGTTACTTTTGGCTTGCCTTGAATGTGCTCGCTAGCCGAAGGTGCTTTTGTCTTGTAGCAGGGAATGAAGTTTTGCTTTTTTTTAATGATTTGTCTAGAGCATGTGAAAGACAAGTTTTCGCCGTGGTAGTTTCTAGTGCTTTGTGATAATACAGATTATGTGTTGATGTTTTGTCTTTTTCCACTTCAATCCATAGTGCTTTATCAATTGGTGAATGTTCCGAATTTCGCTTGATTTTGTACCAGCTTTTAATGGTTGAGTACGTCCAACCAACTGACTCATTAATTAGCCCAAATTTTCAACCACACCTGCCTGGAGATGCATTTTGAGGTAGTTGGAAGACACGTATATAAGTGGCGACATGTAGTTTATTTAAAAGTATTGAGTATTTTCCATATAGAGCAATGGTGGCATAAGATATTGTTGGCTGAAATTCTGCTGCTATCACAGACAACAATGGTGTAAAGGATGGGCTTTCCAGTTTTTGGGCTAGAGTACTGAAGGCGTATGTTAGCGCACCAGCCCTTTTGTTCCTGTTATCTAAGTAGAATCCATTGTATTTGCAGCTAGTAACTTCTTCCAGCATCTTATCATTGAACCTTATTTTTTGTGTGAGGCTGAGTCGCATTTAGATCAGCATGCTTTAGGTTTTTGTTATGTTAATTTCCACTTTATTAGTGATGAAGTAACCTTGCATTTCTGCTAACACCAGATTGAGTCCTACTTTTGTTAGGCTCATTTTTACCACGTCGTAAGTGTATGAAAGATGTGACAACTTAAATTTACCCAGTCATGGCGAGCGAGAAATGGTCTGACACCCGCCTGTGTGCTTGATAGCACATGGACAGGTTAAATAAATGGGAAGCCAACACACATCCTTGCTTCAAGCCCTTGTATGTGGCAATCCTTCTTGAAAGCCTGGTGCCATCCCCCAGCTTGACCCTTATGCATGTGTAGGTATAAAGTTGCATTATTCCTCAAAATATTATTTCTGTAATATTCCAAACTTTCAATTTCCTCCACAACCTGATCCGATCTACACAATCAAATGCTGCTTTTAGGTTTATAAAGCAGAGGTGACATTTTTCCTATTCCCTTTTGCATTTGTTGGGGGTTAGTGAGACTGATAGTACATTTGGTGTTGTTAGGGTCCCTTTCCTGAATCCGGTCTGGTTGACCGGGATCAGGTTATGCTTGTCTGACCCCTCGATCAAGTCTGCCAGGATCATTGATGTATAATACTTTGCTTCAACATCAAGTAGTGTTATAAGTTTATAATTTGCAGGTTTGATCGATCTCCTTTATATATTTGATTTTTTTATGGACCCAAACCAGTTAAGTGGGTGCAGCGTAGTAGTTCAGCTTGAAGTAAATATCATAGGTAAGTGCCTACAGAATGTTGTGTTGCATTTGAAAATCGACTGGGGAATGCACGTTGGTCCTGGTGCTCCGTCGCTTCTTCTGCTCCTTTTTGTCTATATATTGTCTTCAAGTAGGAGATTTGGATCAAAAGCATTATCTACGAGAGGGATGCTTTTTCTTGTGTCCAAATTTGCAGATGTTATAATTCTTTCATTGTTGGCTTGCTTAAAAAGTTGGCCCGTTTCCGGGTTTGACAATAGTTCGGGCAAAAGATCCCCCTCAAATCTTTGGCCTAAGAAATCTAATCAGACTTTCTCCTGAATTTTCTATGTTTACCTTTCTCATCCCTTGATTGTTTTGGGTATTCTTTCCTTAACTTGCGCATGTTTTCCCATGCCACTTGATCCATATCTGTAGTTTTGGTGCTCCTGACAGCTTTTCTTAGTTCTCGTTTCAATGCTTGCATTTTCCATCAGGAGGCAATGTTTTCCTTCCTTGGTGTTCTCCTGGAGAAGCCTGGCAATATTGATTCTATTACAGGACCGGAGGCTTCGGATTATGCTTCTCTTTCTTATATTTGCTACTCACAGCAGCCAATGAACAACGTTTTGTATGCAAACAAAAACTACATTTCCCATGATGCTCGTCCACACATCACATCCTGTATAGCCCCATAAGAGCCACAGTGTCCCGTTTCTCCTCCTCTTTCTTTGCTGCTCACGCAGACAGTTAAGTGCTCAGAACGTTACGTTGTACATTATGTAATTTTTGACTGTTGCCTTGTCGTTGCTGATATTGCAGTTATATATTTGCGCTTATGTCGCGCTAGATGGAATATTAGTTTTTTTTAACAACCCTGTGTCTGTACTGGGGGCAATTTGTCTTCTGTTTCATGCGCGATTTAGCGCTCGCGGGCGCTATTGTTATTAGTTACCGATCCCTGATGGATTGCAGGCCCCGTTAAGTCCCCGCTTGGGGTGCTGCGCTCCCGCTTGGAGCGGAGCTTGAATACTTGCGCTGACAGCCTTCGATTCACTCCCTGCTGGCCGCCGAGTACCGCGCTGTTCACGCGCATGGCGGAGTTACTGTGCCTATATTCAGGTTTGGGACTGGTACTGTTAAGGGTTCCGTTCCCGTTTATTCGGGTCATTTCGCGCCGCCATTCCCGATTTCGAAGCGGGTGTTGCGCTTTCCCCGCCAGGAGCGTGAAATCTCAATGTGGGCGGTCTGATCGGGCTTAAGGGTGTTCCCGCTGACTTGTAAGTGCCGCGCTGCTTTTGACGACTTCAGTTCAGGTTCCCCTCGCGCTTCAGGCTTACAGCAGGTCCATGTAGCCTAGGGGCAAGGCTCTTGCCTCCAACCCCAGAGGTTCGGGGTTCGCACCCAGGGTTTCTGGGTTGTACTTTGCGCAGGACTAGATTTATTTTACATTATTCATGGAATTCCTTTTACAATTTGGGCGTCGTTTTTGCTGATACATGCTCAGTCTTAATACTGCTCGGCCCGCCCCGGTTCAGATCCAGGTCGCTCCCGCTGGAGTGGAGATGGCGCACTGATAATGCCTGCGATTTGACTGATTGGGCCTCTGTTGATCCTCATGGGAAGGACTTGGTTCGGCTGAAGACAGAATTATAACGCTCCCTCAAGAGCTGAGATACTGCGCTGTTGTTGCAGCATTCAAAATGAGTCCCTGTGGGACAGTGATTGGGTCTAGATTATTACTCAACGGTTAGGTTTCAATGTTTATGGTTTTTCTGCTTTAACTTTACCCTGTCATTTCCATAGGGTTGCTCTGTTTGTTGCGCGATTTCGCGCTTTTTCCGACAAAGGCTTTCCCTAGTAGCCGAGTGCGGTTATGGAGTCATAACGCTCCGGTGTGCGTAACCCAATGGGGCTGCATTTCGGCAATTTGATTTACGCACGTCGCATGCGTCCCTGTTTTTCCTTCACAGGTTCACGGAGCCTCGGGCCCTACATGGGCAGGCTTCTTGTACGCCTTCCAGGCTGTAACAATCGGTTGGCCCTTGGAGTGCGCACACGCTCCTGAGAATTCGCTATGACTCGGACGCCCATGGGGCTGGAATAATCTGACTACAGCTTTGCTGAGGAGCCGATACATTATTATTTTTCACTTGTGTGCACAGGGTTGGCTCCCCCTCTACTCCTCCATTACGCTGTGCTTGGCACTTCTCGGTTGAATACGGACACCCCATGACAAGCATGGGTGGAAAATTTAAGGAGGATGTGATCTAGTCGAACGGAGCGCGCACGGCTCCCGAAATAATTATGTTGACGCTCAGGCTCTACACGCCCTTGAGTACGTCGACCGGGCCCGGATGTACCAGCCCCTAGCTCGGGCACGCAAAGCTTGATTGACGGCCATCATTCTTGAGTCATTTTTTCCTTGGGCAGGTTTGTTTCTATATCATTCGACATGACAATATTAGGGCACGCGCGGGCGCTCTACGGGACTTAGATCAGGGGCGCAATAGTTATAGCTCGAGAACTGCGGCCGGATAGACTGATTACGGTGGAAGAGTCCCTCTTTTCTTGCTAGTTGTACGAGGAATTTCAGAGAGGGTTTCTCGGAGCTGCCAGGTTGCCAGGACAACCTCCGAGTCAGGGTCGGACGCAGGCGGCGATGGACATCTTGATGTCCTGAGGGGGCTGACCCTGGCGACGGAACCCATCTGGGACAGCTTTGTTACGGGTCGCATCTGGGATATGTAGACATAGTTGAACTTTGGTCACGCGCTCTGGACTTTGGTGGGTCTGTCGCGGGGCTGGTCCTTGTGAACCGCTTAGAGACTCTGTTTTTTAGCAATGGTTTTCCCACCAGGTTCCACACAAGTTTTTCTACTATATGGCTTTCGGGAGAGCATTCGTGGTAGTCAGTTTTTCCTTCCCGTCCTTGGCGGCTGCTCCAATGACGGACTTGGGGAGGACTTGTACAATCTCCCCAGCTTTCTATTTAGGTGATTGCTCCCTCACGGGAACAGGGCGTCTTCCCATTCCGGTTTATAGGTGTAGGTGTGTGCATACATATATATATATATATATATATATATATATATATATATATATATATATATATATATATATATATATATATATATATATATATGTGTGGGTTGATCCTAGCACAGACATAGAATTTAGCCTCTCATCCTCCCGAGGTCAGTTTTCCTCGTCGGATTCCAATTTGCCCTCGGGGTTACAATTTGTGTTGGCTTTTTCGGCCATTCCCTTCGATGCGCTTCGCTTAGATTTTTGATTTTTTTTTTTTTTTTCCAGGGTTATCTCCTTAATCATAGGTCAGGTTTGTTTTTACAGCTCCTACTTGGGAGCTTCAATGGAGCCCAGTCTGACGTTCCCATGCAGAGGGTTCCATTTCGGGCAGTTGCCGCAGTAGTAAGGCGTTTAGTACGGTCTGTCAAACTGTTTTCTGCCCTCCAGTTTTTCGAGTCCTTCTTCCACATAGGTCTTTTGACATGTACTTCCCACACCATATAATATCTCGGGGGTGAGAGTCCTCGGCCGGACAAAGGGTACGAGGTTATGTTCCTAGGGGACTTGGTCACAGACTTTTGGCATTCTGCCGGAGGTATTAGATTTGAGTCATTACGGAATAGAATCCGTAGCGACAGGGCGCAGTGGCTGACTGGTAATTCGGGTATCTCCTGATAGCGGTAGGGGGCAGCTTCACCCGAAGGATATTCAGTGGTTGTAAGCCTTTCTGGGTTCTCGTTACGCAGACCGTTAGTGGCAGGAAGGATTCATCACGGACGTTCGGATGGAGATAAAATCCAGGGGGTACAGGTGTATGCCTTGTCTCACGGTTGTCGGTGGGACTGAACTATGTTCTTTCCTCCATTCCACCCACATTTCAGGGAATGTGACGCAAAATTGCATTGCTTAGCGGAAGCGATCTTTATAACTCTGGTAGGGAGGTCTCCATTTTGTTTTTTTCAGTACTCCTTGAGTCGGCGGCGTCCGACTCTGCAGTCTCCGTGACCCCTTACAGCATTCCATTTCCTGCACGTGGCGCGCAGGGTGAATTGGGGGCAGTGGTCCTTATGATATACCAAGGAACTAGCTCAAAGGTTAGTCGGGCGCCTTTTGGTGGCACAGGGTCTGGGCTCGAAACATGTCATGCCTGTACATTCTGTTTCCCTAGGTGGTATATATATATATTTGAAACACATTGTTTTTTTGTTACAATCTACACTTTTCGGACACGCTGTCGGTGCTCATTTAGCTTCCCTGGGCGCTCCCGCGCAACCACAATATTTTTAGGCGTCAGCGGATCGCGTTGTTGGTAGGTACCGTCGTGTTATCTCCGTGAGGGCTGAGTTTCCTACTGTGTGTATATTTCAGCAGGTATTGTTCGGTTTTTGCGCGACGTTCGCTTCGCAGTGGCCATTTGGCCATTTATGTAGGTCATTTTCGATAGAGTAACATTAAAACCCAAATTAGAATAATCCCCTGTGGGAGATTTTCTCGTTTTCTTCTTTGGAACTGCCGACAAAATATGTCGGCAGGGAATAGCCTATCGTCAGGCTGTGTTACGAGACCTTCTCCCTTTCGGTGTTCCAATGTCGAGACAGGCCCACGATGTTACAGGTACAGTATCTACTCCAAGAAGTTTCATTATACTTAATGTCAGATTTACATCTGGTCAAGGCCTGTTCCCATTATGTTTCCAACTGATGCAATTTACGTGTGTTTTCCAGGCCACAAGGTCTACAAGGGAGTTTACTTGGTGTTACTCCTGAGGTTGTGATATAATTGTTGTGCTATAACTGTGGATTACATTATAGACCCTCTACATATGTCCACGGCTATTATAGCCGGTGGTGGATGGCAGTTATGCCGGGATACGATATCCATATCCAAATGTTTGAGACAGTCTGTTTGTGGGACCTTATCTTTCAATAGTGTTTGGCTGATTCCTATAGTACAGGATATTTCAAGATATACTGATTGATTTCTCACTCTATATTTAACCTGTTTATTATTCAACTGGTGGGTGTTATGACTGTACTATTTGAACTGTTTATTATTCAACCGGTGGGTGTTATGAATGTAGTTGAGTTGGACAAGCATTAAACTAGCATAATCCGAAGCCTCCGGTCCTGTAATAGAATCAAAAATTAGCTAGCATTCGCGCCAAGAATTTTCAATTCTATTAAGGACACGGAGGCGAGGATTATCCCACCCGGTTTATTACGATATTGGTAATAATTACCCACCCGCATGTATTTGATATTCTGTGTAAGCAGAAGTTACGGGTTTTCCCTGTCTCATTCCTTTCAGGTTCTGGGAAAAGAAGACGGAGCAGGTGTACTTCTGGTGTAGAGAACGTGCAATTCCAGTTTGGATATGGTTCTGCCACGTTGGAGGATGATTATTGGACTCCTATTCCTATTTTGGACTAAAGTATTAATGTTATTGATTATTAAGTTCGAGCAAAGAAAGAGGAGGAGAAACGGGACACTGTGGCTCTTATGGAGCTATACAGGATGTGATGTGTGGACGAGCATCATGGGAAATGTAGTTTTTGTTTGCATACAAAACGTTGTTCATTGGCTGCTGTGAGTAGCAAATATAAGAAAGAGAAGCATAATCCTCGCCTCCGTGTCCTTAATAGAATTGAAAATTCTTGGCACAAATGCTAGCTAATTTTTGATTCTTTCCAGGAGTTCATTGAGTTGGTGTTTTTGCTGCAACTAGCCACTGCAAGATCCTATATTGTGCAGCTCAGATTTTGTTGCGAGGCATTGGCTCACCCTGGTCATTTTAAATGTGTAGCGTTTGTAGTACCTTCCAGTGCCAGGATGTTCATGTGCCTTCTGGGGTTTAACCTGAAATGTATATACTGATGGCATTGATAGCTCTGTGTTGTAAAATGAATTGGAAACTTTAGTAAATGTGGCATCAAAGATAGCAAGACTATTGTGTAGTCCATTATGGATTGGGCTTTAGCACCATGGAATGTACATTTCGGTGGGAAGTCCTCAGTGGTTCTACCATTGCTTACCGGCATCCGTAAATACAGTGGCGTCACTAGGGTTGGTGTCACCCGGTGCGGGTAACTCATGGTGTCACCCCCTCACGACTTACCGCATGGACCTCCTCCGCCCCGAGTCCGCCAGTGGACACAGTTGGCAAATAACGGGACCATACAGAATCCTTAGTAACGTTTGTAAATGTAGGTGCTATATTTACAAAATGTGCCTGTTAACAACAGTGTGATAATGATTCATTAATCAGGCTGTACAGTGGGCTACCTGCTAGTCAACAGTTTATTGGAATTTATAATATCATAGGTATAGTACTTTTTACTGGTGTGGTGTTCCCACTATCCAGTAACACAATATATCAGTGGTCGAAGTGGGGGAAAAAAAGTAGGGGAACTGTGGGCGGAGAATCAGAGGGCGGGAATAACCCAAGGATTGGATCAGTGGGCAGAGCCAGAGGCGTGGCCAGAATGCGCAAACATCCCAATTTTTTGTATTTGTTTGGTTTCCCTGCCCAGTTTTATCAACCAATGGATACACATGATTATTTAAGGTTATAATGAGTTATTGACAGTAAAATGTGTTCACACAGTGGGATATGCTTCTAATCACAGAGGTGCCGATTCCGATCCGTTAAAAATATTCCCCGTACGAATCGTATCCGGATTTTTTTACGTACAAATCATACAAGTCCCGTACAAACTGGCAAGTATGATTCGTATGTTAAAAAATCCATACGAATCGCATTGGGAAAATTCCCCGACACGTCCTCGGGTCATAAAAAGTGTCCGACACGTCCCCGGACAGTTTTACGTATGTATCGGTAAACTGAAGTCCGAGCGCGCAAGTATGATCCGTCCCGTCTGTCTGAATGCACAACCGTATGGAAAAAACACCGTATCGAGCGAACTCCCATAGCAACCATGGAGACGTCCAAACATGTGCCCGCATACGTGCCGAACACCCCCCCAGCCCACCCCCCTAAGTACACGCCGTAACCCCAGCTGCCCCATGTACGTGTCGTACCCCCACCCCCGTAGGTATGGAGCGTACCCCCACCCCCGCATGTAAGGTGCGTACCCCCACCCCCGCATGTACGGTGCGTATCCCCAGCATGTATGGTGCGTACCCCCACCCCCGTATGTACGGTGCGTACCCCCAGCGCACCATACATGCGGGGGGTACGCACCCTACATATGGGTGTGGGGGTACGCACCGTACATACAGGGGTGGGGGTACGCACCGTACATACGGGGGTGGGGGTACGCACTGTACATGTGGGGGTGGGGGTACGCACCGTACATGCAGGGGGTACGCACCGTACATACGGGGGTGGGGGTACGCACTGTACATACGGGGGTGGGGGTACGCACCGTACATACGGGGGTGGGGGTACGCACCGGACATGCGGGGGTGGGGGTACGCACCGTACATGCGGGGGGTACGCACCGTACATATGGGGGTGGGGGTACGCACTGTACATACGGGGGTTGGGGTATGCAACGTACATGCGGGGGGTATGCACCGTACATACGGGGGTGGGTGTATGCACCGTACATACGGGGGTGGTGGTACGCATCGTACATACGGGGGTAGGGGTACGCACCATACATGCAGGAGTGGGGTACGCACCGTACATATGGGGGTATGCACCATACATGCGGGGGGTACACAACGTACATACGGGGGTGGGGGTACGCACCGTACATACGGGGGTGGGGGTACGCACCGTACATGCGGGGGTTGGGGTATGCAACGTACATGCGGGGGATACGCACCGTACATACGGGGGTGGGGTAGGTGTATGGTGCGTACAGGTACGGGGCTGTGGTACAGAGGTGGGGTACGGTGCATACATGGGGAGGCTGGGGGTACGGTGCGGACATGTAGGGATGGGGGTACGGTGCGTACCGGGCCCCCTTTTCGTTGTGCATCGCGGCGTACTTAGCTTTTCCGGCACTTTTTGGGTCCCATAAAAATATTGCCGTGCGAAGTGCTGTGGGTACGAATCGTACTTGCTGATCCGTAAAATGCTGCCTGACTCCGTGCGGATGTCGCGTACGCGGTGTCCCGGATCCGAATTGTGGGTATATTTTAGCCGGTCAGTGTTTTTTACGATTCGTACGGAAATGGTGTTTCTGTACGAATCGTACTTGCGGGTTTGGAAGGTGTTTTTCCCGGGTACGAGTCGAACGGAGAAAATGCTCCATCCGACGGTTCGTACCCGGTTTTTCCAGGATCGGAATCGGCCCCAGAATGTCCCCAAATACGATAAAATGTGGAAGCACAAGCCATTTGTCTCCAAGCCATGGAGTTTCTGTCATCAGCACTTCTCCCTTTTCCAAAACAGCAGTTCAAACATGAATGGCTAAAAATCCTAGTTTGCAAATGTTTTCTAAATAAAAATGGCTCTGCCATATTTGCCTCATAATGCAAGATCTGCAGCATGATCTGACCATTTAAACCAATAAATTGTTTGTTGCTCAAACGTATCAAAAGTTAATAAAAAATGTGACTTGTGTTGCTGCGGAGTAGATGACAGTTAATAGCTCATTGTTCTATGTTAGGATTTTAACTTATAAACTGCAAGTAACAAAAGGATCTCTCTGACAAAAGCAGTAGCCCACTGGCCTATTTACATTATGTGCACTTTGTGATCTGCATGGTACATGTTCTTTGCAGCAGGTAGATTAACCCTCTGAGCTACCTTTCCATTAGTCAAATCTTCCATTAGACAAAATTCCGATCTCTTTCTAGGAAGAACATTAATCACCAGAGTCATCATGACATTTTTATTGTTACCGAAAATTAATGGAGGCCAGGAAGGGGGCAGCAAGCGTTTTTAAAACCATAATATACTTGCAAAAATGATGCCTCCACCTAAAGTGAGCACCTGGTGAGGTCACACCGGTTGCACCGCCCTAGAGCTGGCCCTTCTCAAGGGTCCTGTGATCTCAGTGACAGGGTCACTGTTGTTCTAGGGTGTACTGCTTCATAGGCTTGCCCGCAAGACTGGAGGTGAACTTCAGTATGGATTGTGGTTGACAAACCTTGAAGGTTAACCTACACTTGTCGTGCTAGGGTCCACCTGCTGGTGCTAAGACACCATGGCTTCTAAGGTCTTGCGAAGCCTTCTAACGTCTAGCATGAGATAGTGCTCTCTCAGGAGAGTGGTCTGGTGGACTGGTTATTAAGGCTGAACCTGGTCCCCAGTTTCAAATTCAGCAGCTCTGGCCATAGCGCCACATCCTCTCCCCCACTGAACACCATACTGCCCCACTGAGAAAAACTCACACTGCCTTCAACTACAACCCAATTGTTGCCAGCTATAAACAGCTGGATGCGTCTCAATTAAATTACGCACTGGGCAAGCGCAATATGTGGCCTACAAAAAAAAGTGACAGCATCCTGGAAAAATCAAACAATCATAGGGAATGCAAAATGTTGCAAACCATGTGAAATGTAAGCAGGAACAACATGGTTACCTTAACGCTTTTACACTCACTGTTCAGAAATCAGTGAGTGCTTTTGCCTGAAAAGTTAAGGACATGACAACAGGGCCCTGAATGGACCCATTTCAATGGCCATTGCTTATATCCTTACAAAACGTAAGCAGTATGGTAAAAAAAGACAACATCCCTAGATACAGAGCGGCAGTACAAATTTTGTTTTTCAATCCTCACATTGCAGTACCTCCAGGATTGGTGCACTAGTTCCAAGCCCAGGGAAAACAAAGCCAAGACAACAAAAATAGCGCTTCACTGGCAAACTCTGTAAAAGTGGCGCTAATGTGTTTGGGTGTGAATAAAATCAATCTGGACAGTTTGCTACCACTCTGTCTTACTTTATTTAGTTATTTATTTTTCATATTTTTCAACTTTTATTCCCGATGCTGCATTTTGGAACTAAATGTCAGAAAAATACGACATTGATTTCCAGCAAAAGTGATTTTGTTTTTTGGATCCATTTCACAGGGAAGCAAATAAAAGAAAGGAGAGGAGACAGTGCGCGCTGCGCACTGGCACGTCCTCCTCCTAAAAGGTTAGGTTGCTCTGCGCACATCGGCCCTGTTGGTGTCACCCCATGTGAGGGTGTCACCCGGTGTGGTCCGCACCCCCCGCACCCTCATAGTGACGCCGCTGCCTAAATAATAATATTGTGAGAATTGACCAAACTATATGGTCTGGGTGGTATGCCTGGAGTTGGTACTGCGGTAACACATCCCATTGTATAGACTTTGATGTAAATTTTGCATCCTCATTTAGTGTGTGGATTAAATAAGCGTTGAAATTGCCTATTAGGATTATATCCCAAAGTGGGTGAACATTTCTTATGTCTGAAACTGTTGTTATTTTAAATGAATTAAGTATTTTTTCCTATATAAATTTAGGTGAATATAAATGTTAATCAGCAGTACTGATCTTTGTTCATGATTCCTCCTATACGTGAGTTTGAGTATTTGCAGGCCAATGTCAGGGGATTTTAGTTTTTTGGGTTTAATGTTTAATGTTGTAGACACATAGACTGCTTGTCCTCCTGTAGTGCTCTTTTTTCTTTGCCTTCACAAAATAGTGGATTCAAATTTTCAGGGGTAAATTCTCCAAGGCCAATGCCTCCTGGAGTGCTAATATATCATATACTTCCCGGTCCTGAGGTGGTATGCCTTCTTCTAGCAGTCGTTTTGCTAAATTTCATGAGAGAAGGTGTAGATCATCTCTCTCTATCTTCCTCAATGGGGACTTCCTGGGTCATTCTCTCTTATGTGCATTTAGTGTGGTTGCAAGGCCACTTCCACAGCTCTTCCTCACCCCACCTATTTAGACTCACTCTGTCGACTATACTGTCATTCTGGGCTTTGAGTAAGCCAGTTTCTACTGTATTATCTTGCATTTTTTTGAACATAGGATCACTTGTCTTATTTTTGTGCTTGCTTTTCAATCATGTTGTTTTGACTTCTCAAATGCCTCCTCGTTTTTGTGTCATTTGTAATTACACCTACTGTTGGAGTCTGATCATCGTCCTCCATGATTGCCGTACACGATTACTTCTTTTTAAGAAGATCCTTTTCTTCCCCCATGGGTGCATGTGATTCCTTAGATATTTTTTTTCTTGTGTTCCACTGTGCACTGGGTTCCTGAGATTTCTTTTCTTGGTTTTAGTTGTTATTGATGTTCTATTGTGATAGACAACAAATGTTGTTTGATGGCCAAATTGGCTTTTTTAATACTTGTTATCTCTTCCAGCATTGCAGGAAGGGTACTTAGCTTGTCGATGATCGGCTAACAAGGGCAGGTTGTAAGAAGTAGGGAGTGAAGCGCTTGTACACTTACTATTTGGTCAGTGACTTTTTCAAGTTTGACATTAACACCTGATATGTGAGTCAGCTCCCCAGTGTAAGGTGTGTGTGTGACCGTGTCAGGGTCGATCTTACTTGGAGGTGAACTTGGGTTTCTTTCTTGGGCATTCTGCAGAATTGAGTACAACTAAGCTTTTTGGGGTGATTATGTTGGGGGATGTGTAATTTGATGGTGAACGTTTGCCACTAAAGTTTGGGGATAGCATATCTTTGTTTGTTTTGATAGTTTTATGCGCCATGTTTCAAAATGCTGCGTGTTATTCAGTATAAGTTGTGCTATCTCTAAAGACAGCCATGTGGTTAAGGTGTGTTCAAAGTGTTTAAAAACATTGTTTGGCAGAACTTCCACTGAAAGAGGATTTGCAGACTCTATTTGTTTCAGTCCTTGGATTTCAGCAGGATATTTTAATAAAATCCCCCTGTGAAGAATGTCATGTCGACCTTGCGAGCTATTTAGTGGGTTGAAGATCATTTTAAGTATGTCGGTGTTGTTGTGGCGGGAGATGTTCCCAGTCTAATTGAGGGCTCCAAACATTTTTTGATGGAGTCAATTTTCTATTGGTTTGTGCCACAACCCTGAAGCCTGTTTGGTGTATAGGTCTGTCTATTGTTTCTTTACCTGTTCACATGCTCTATTCTCTTCTGTAGTGATGTGAGGGTGGGCCTCCTTGCTTTCCTGAGGATCTTCTTCTTTGTTGGATGCCTTTGTCAAGGTTTTCTCCTGCACTGTATTCGTCGGTGCTTTTATTAATAGGGCATGTTAAATACAGCCGTCGTCCTTGGTGTTTTTTGGTCTGGACCCTCTGATCTGGTTTGATTATTAATTGATACAATTTCTTTCTGGTTTCTAGCCCTGTGCCCTGGACTGCGGCCATTATTGTTCTTAATTTGTGGGATGTTCCACGATGATTGTTTGTGTGAGCTTTATGTAGATTCAGTGGGCCTCATTTATGAAAAGTGACGCATCACTGCGTGAAAACAGTGATGCGTCACTTTTCACTGCGCCCTCCCTGTGACTCCAATGATGCGTCATATTAACGGTATGACGCATCATGTTGCAAGGAGTCACAGATACGTCAGTATTTCTGACGTATCTGTAGACGCAAAAGTGACGCATTGCTGGAGTGTGTCACAAAAGTGACGCAACTCCAGCAATGTGTCCTTTCACATGGGGCAAGCCCCATGTGAAAGGGCCTGCGTCAGTCTTACGCCTGCTGTGAGGCAGGCGTAAGATATTGACGCATTTGCACCCTAGAAGTGGCGCAGTGAAATCTCGTAGATTTCACTGCGTCACTTCTACGATGCTTACTTACTTGGGAACGCCCACCCTGCATACATTATACCTGACGCAGGTATAATGTAGCGCAGGGGTTTACAAAGTGACGCATCTAGGTAGATGCGTCACTTTGTAAATATGGCGCATCAGTGACGCACCGGTGGCGCAAAAGTGACGCAGGGGCTCATAAATGAGCCCCTGTGTTTTCAGTGTTATCTGTATTCCACTGCTGATTTCCTTTTGTTTTGTTTTGATATTTCACTGTCAGTTTGTGGTCATTGTTGGTGTTATCTGTTCTTATTATACCGTCCAGTTCTCTTATTGATGGGGTAGTGATCTGGACCTGTTTGGGCTCAAATTTTCTATTTTCTCTACCTCTTCCTCATCCCATTTAATTAGGTTAGCTTCGTCGACAACAATGTCATTCTGGGCTTTGAGTAAGCTTGATTCCACTGTATTATCTTGGATTATTTCATACAGGAAATATTCTAGGTTCTTCTTGATTTATCACTTGTCTTGTTTTTTTCCTTGCGTTTCTGTTGGGCATATTTACAATGTCTGGTGCATCTCTGCAAATCAGCAGGGATGCACCAGAACAGATGCGACACGTGAGCCTCTCCTTGCACCACCACGGATGTGTCACATTTACAATGCGGCGCACCGTGGCACAAGGATAGGCAATGCGTGTGGCATTTTGTGGCGTAAGGGCGGCACATTGCTGGAGTCGCATCGCAAGCGCGACGCAACTGCAGCAATGCACAAGGGCCGCCAATACCTAACATGGTGCGCCACTCGTTACGCCTGCTTCAAGCAGGCGTAAGGTTTTGTCGCAGCGACCTCGGAAAAGTGACTCAGTGAAATCTTGTAGATTTCACTGCATCACTTTTACAAGGCATTCCTGCAACTGAACACGCACCCTGCGACAGAACGCCCACATGAAACCTGACGCAGGGCATTACATTGTAAATGAGGCGCAACGTGGCACAAGGTTTACGCCACCGCTGCATCACAGAAGTGACCCAACGGCTGCGTAAAAGTGTTGCAAGGGGCTTGTAAATCTGCCCGTTGATATTTTGCCTTCTCGATTGCCTCCCCGTGTTCCTGCTATTTGTGATTACACCTACTGGTGGAGTCTGATCCTCTTTCATGATTGTATAGCTGATTGCTTCTTTTTACAGAGATCCATTTCTTTCCCTGTGGTTCCGTGTGATTTCTTAGATTTCTTTTGCCTTGTGTTTCCTTCCTCATTGGGTTCCTGAGATTTCTTTTCCTTGTTTTTGATTTTTTCTTGTGTTCGCCAACAACTGTTTGATTGTTGGCCAAATTGGCTTTTTTAATACTTATTTTCTCTTCCAGGATTGCGGGAAGGTTTTGTAGCTTGTTGATGATCGGCCTACCTGGGCAGGTTGCATGAAGGAGGGAGTACATCGTTTGTACTCTAACTATTATCTTGGTGAGCTTTTCAAGTTTTGAATGAATACCCGAGATGTGAACCAGCTCCACCATGTAAGGTGTGTGTCTGTGTTTGTGTCCGGGTGATCTTCCTTCAAGGTGAACTTGGGCTTCTTCCGAGGGCATTCTGCAGACCCGAGTACACCTTGTCTTTTTTGGGTGATTTTGTGGGGAGATATGTCATTTTATGGTAAAGTTTAGCCATTAATGGTTGGGGATAGAATATCTTTGTTTATTTTGTTAGTTGTATGCCTCATGTTTCAAAATGTTGTGTGTGGTTTAGTATACGTTGTGCTATCTCTTCAGACTGCCATGTGTTTAAGGTGTGTTCAGAGAGTTTAACATTCTCATTTGGCGGTAATTCCACTGTAAAAAAAAAAAAAGCAGAATCTAAGGGGCATATTCACAAGGATCTATTGCAGGTTTTTAGTGTGATTGGTGGCCTCTTGTGTTTGACAACAATTGTTAGATTGTTGGCCAAATTGGGTTTTTAAATACTTATTTTATTTTCCAGGATTGTGGGAAGGGTACTTAGCTTGTCGATGATCAGCACACAGGGGCAGGTTGTATGAAGTGGGGAGTGACTTGCTTGTACTCTTACTATTAGCTTGGTGAGTTTTTCAAGTTTGGCATTAATACCTGAGATGCACATGGCCACTATATTCATTAGGTCTACATGTGTACCTAATGTGTCAGACGGCATAACAGGTGCCTTTGTTGAGGCTTGTAAAGTATGCAATAAAGAGGTGTAGAGGCCTGTCTAATTGAACTGTTCTCCTACTAAATGTGGGAGGTCCATTGCAGTATTATGTAATGTTTGAGCAAACCTACTAAAGGGTGGTGAACTTTGAGTGTAATTCTATGTGGTCCTTTTTTGTAGCTATGTGGTCAATTTATGTTGTGATAGAATCCTCATTTTCTTTTCCAGATCTTTTGGTTACAGAAAAATTATCCTTCTTTTCTTCCAATGCCTGTAAGAGATCCCCATTACCTTTGAAGCCAGTAGTTCTCTATGTTATCCGATTGTAACGTGGCATATACATTTTACACCTAGTTTATCTTTTAAAGAGGCATATCTTAAGTCTGATGGTGACTGTTTCACTTTTGAGTTCACTTTCTGTGGGGCCAGGGGTGCTAAGAGTCCTGTTACAGTTCCTTGCATTGAGAGATGTACGTCCCTTGGATCTGTAAGGAAGCTCAACTTTGAACATACATTTTTTTTACCAAACATAGTTAGTATTGGGAATATGAGAGGACTCCTTTGAGTAGCACTGGCCTCATTTATCTTGTTTGAATTTGTAGGTTTATCCCTCCCCGGGGGACAAGCCGCACCTGCCTTACTCCGACCGCTTCTGCGCCGAACATGGGGCTCGTGGCTTTAAGTCACATCTAGGTTCTTGGCTTCTCTTCTCTCTCACTCACTTGCTTGCTGCCTTACCTCGCCTCTTCTTTCACCTACGGGAATCCACAGGAGCCACAGAAGTTGGTCCAAGGAGCACAGCTCAGCACGGCATTGCAGCTAGGCTTTGCTAAGCGGCTGTGGCAGGCACTGGCAGCACTGGGGCAGCACCGTGATTAAGGTTCACTGCTCCCCGGTTCCTGCACCCCCAGTTACTACCCTCAAGGTGGGGCTTCCAGGGGGGATGGTGAGCCGGGGAGCGAGGAGCTGGGTTTTGTGCACTGGCTGCACTCTAGTAGCATATGACGTCAACACTCTTGGGGCGCTCGTTCCACTCGTCCAACACAACCTGCCTGTCCAAGTAAGGACCACCACTCTAGGCAGGGTGAGCTACATGCACCCTAAAACATAACCTGTGCTCATCCTCTGGTAGCTTGCCACAGAGCAGGCACGCTTATCTAAAGAGGCAATGTGTAAAGTATTTGTGCAACGCACACGGTAACGCAATGAAAACACCACAAAAAGGGATCCCCACCGGGTTAGAAAATTAGAGACCAATTAAGACCAAAAACAACAAGAATCCAATAAGTAGAACAGGAGTTATGAATTTTTCATAGATTACATGAAAATATAATGCTTAGAATAAAAGAGCGCCAACCAGGAATATCTGGTCATTCTTGATTCAGGCAAATCTGAAGGTTCAGGCTGACCTCGGGTTGGATACAGAAATCAGCCATGGCCCACTGGAAACAGTACCTTTGGAAGGGCCCTATCAACATTGAGAATGAGATGCAATGAGCAAGGAGGTAGGGATTCGTTTGAAGCTTGCACTCGCCTGGAATAGGCATTCCAACAGCTTGGAGATATCTGTGTAGAATATTTCACTTTTCGCGGAGGTTATTTCCGTACAGGATCGCTTTCTTTATAGACAGTGTTCCTGGACAGTGTTAACTGAATAATAGCATTTACCTTGTTTGTATAACTGTCAAAACCTTCTAAAAAAATTCCAGCAACATTTCTCGCACTCTGAAATAACGTTTTAATCAGCAAGTTACACATACATTATTCAAAACAATTTTTTTGAATCAACAAACACAGCTTTTATTTATCTTTTATTCTAAATGTGAATGGCGATACTCTCACACATACCCATGTTCCTCTTACCTTCTTTTCTAGGTAAGAGAGGATAAGCCCCTGCACCTCTCTAGGCTCACGGATCATGTATTTCCGATACAGTGACGCATGTTCTTTGTTTTCGAAGTATCTATAAGTCATCTGGAAATGCACAGACACAAAAAACAAAACAAAAAGAACATAAGGAGGAGCATAGATTATAAATGATAAAATGAACAACTATGTCATAATCTATTAAACTGGGTTCCCTTCTACTTAGAACAATAACCACTTATTAGGGCAAATGCAGCTTTCGATGTAAAATCATGATTGCTGCAACATCAGGAATGTGAGAAATCACCCGAGTTGCAGCACCAATAGTACTGTGGAAATAGATTTGGTGTAAAAACATATGCTAGTATAAAATCAGTTGTAAGTGTAAAATTAAATGTTGGCGTCCAGTCAATAGGGCCATTTTGAATCGAGCACAAATTCAGATTTCAGTTACAAAATGTTCTTAGGTGAATCAATGGTCAGTGGCAACACATTTAGGCAAAAATAACACAATTAGAAGAAGTGAGTCACATTTCAGTGCACCAATAACTGTTAGTTGCAAAATTACCATTGACGTAAAGTCAGCAGGATTGCAGTATATTATATAACCACAATGTTAGTCACTTGAAGATCTGATAAAGGGGGGCAGTGCAGATGTGATTGTAAAATACCCATTACTAAGGGGGAAGAATATTCTTTCATTGTTAAAGACTGACAGATTACCATCTCGAGGAGGGAGTATCCCCTGCACTATACACCTCTAAACTGCTGTGTAGTTTGTTTCAGGGAGTCCTGTGTCATGCATTTTAACAACAAAGAACCTCTGTGTTCAAATAGATCCTGAATCACACTCATGTCACACATCACATTTATGCAGGCATCCCACAATGCCACTCACTCACAGCCTGCTCCTCTTAATAGAGAGGATTACCTATTCTGAACTGCATACTTTGATGTTCTTGGTGCACAATGTGGAAATCCAGCAAGCCATAACTAGGTTATTTCATATGTTGGCTCTGTAGGAATTCATGTAGACCTCTGAAGTTCTGAGGACCGATTGCAACATGTTCAACAAGTGTCTGCTCTATAATATAGTAACTAGCTTCTGGAGGCTGTATTACAAAACAAGCATTTGCAATGCAATAGGTGTCGCATTTACGAGAGTTAGAGCTATTGGTGTTGTAATTGACAATGTGCCTGTAAAAGAGAGAGGCACATTTTGGTCCAAAGACAGAACACAGCGAGGGAACAACATATGTACAAAGCATAAACATTACAGTAGACATTGCCGTATTTTATAGTATATATTTGCTTAGTATAGTACCCACGGTTGCTGACTATTTAATTTATTGTGCCTCATAATTCCAACCCATAATTGTTTGATTGAAAGAATCTTCACGCGAGTAACCATGTGGTGTGCTCGGAATTTGCTTCAGCACCACATCGAGATCAGAAAGCTCTACATAAATTTTACTTTGATCAGTGCTAAGCAAGGTGACGGTTGTAAAATAGGCTATGCGCCTAACTTGTTCACAGCCTCACAGGCACCTTGTCCAAGCAAGCCATGTTATTTCGCAGCAAAGGGGTATGCAGTGATTGAGTATGAACGAGCAGCATTTGACTATGAGAACACACAAGACTGTAAATGCTTACAGATGGGCTGAGGAGAAGGCGTGGTGGAGCTTATTTTGCAGCGTTAGTGAGGCAGAAACAGAACGCAAGCTTCAATGGCCAAATTAAGTCTGCCAACAAGCTAGGCTTGACAATAACGTGAAAGTTGGGACTAAGCAACACCATTATTGGTTAAAGGGACTGCAAGGAGGGGAGGAAACTACGTAAGAAGATAGAAGGCCACAAGTTGAAAAACATGTAATCGGACCCTTAGTAATGCATGAACTGTTATAAACTAACCACTTAGTTATTATGGGGTAGAGATGAGGCCAATTATTAGACATTTATCAAAAAAGAATAGTTTAAGGGATGGCGTTTGCTTTGTTTGCCCTAAGTTGGCAGGGTATGCCCAGACATGGGTCCCTTGCTCACTTTGCCACTGGATTCAAGCTAGCCTGGCTGATGAAGGGAGTTACCTGGAAACCGGTCCCAGGATGTTTATTTCTGGTTCAGGGAAGACCTGGCTTGGCAGTTCGGGCTGGACTGCTCCCATGAGGCACAGGATCAAGACTGATTTGCTTATAGCTGGGTCTGAACTGAGGAGGCGAAGTGAGTTAAAGAACTATGATGGATTCAACCCAGATCTGTGACTGGGGGTGAGTGTCTAAAAAGTATTAGCACTCCGTCCATCATCTCCTTGTGTTTGCTTTGTTTGCCCTAAGTCGGCAGGGTATGCCCAGACATGGGTCCCTTTCTCACTTTGCCACTGAATTGAAGTTAGCCTGGCTGAAGAAGGGTGTTACCCAGAAACCGGTCCCAGGATTCTTGTTTCCGGTTCAGGGAAGACCTCGCTTGGCAGTTCAGGCTGGACTGCTCCCATGAGGCACAGGGTCAAGACTGATTTGCATATAGCTGGGTCTGAACTGAGGTGGTGAAGTGAGCTAAAGAGCGATGATGGATTCTACCCAGATCTGTGACTGGGCCTGAGTGTCTGAAAAGTTTCAGCGCTTCGTCCATCATCTCTTTGTGTTTGCTTTGTTCGCCCTAAGTTGGCAGGGTATGACCAGATGTGGGTCGATCCTGTGCTCACTTTGCTACTGGATTCAAGCTAGCCTGGCTGATGAAGGGTGTTACCCAGGAACCGGTACTAGGAAGCTTGTTTCTGGTTCAGGGAAGACCTGGCTTGGAAGTTCAGCTGGACTGTTCCCATGAGGCACAGGGTCAAGAATGATTTGCATATAGCTGGGCCTGAACTGAGGCAGCAAAGTGAGCTAAAGAACGATGATGGATTCAACCCAGATCTGTGACTGGGGGTGAGTGTCTCAAATGTTTCAGAGCTCAGTCCATGATCTTCTTGTGTTTGATTTGTTCGCCTTAAGTTGGCATGGTATGCCCGGACGTGGGTCCCTTGTTCACTTTGCCACTGGATTCAAGCTATCCTTCCTGATGAAGGGTGTTACCCAGACGCCGGTCCCAGGATTCTTGTTTCCGGTTCAGGGAAGACCTTTCTTGGCAGTTCGGGCTGCACTGTTCCCATGAGGCACAGGGTCAAGACTGATTTGCATATAGGTGCGTCTGAACTGAGGTGGTGAAGTGAGCTAAAGAACAAATGGATTCAACCCAGATCTGTGACTGGGGGGTGAGTGTCTGAAAAGTTTCCGCACTCCGTCCATCATCTCCTTGTGTTTGCTTAGTGCTGGCTTTTAACAGAGACAGTTAGCATTCCACAATTTTGCAATGCATAGGATTTCATTACAGCTCTGAAAATGTGGCATTATTTGAAAGGGTTTGTGCTTAACCCCTGTTTTACAATGTTTTTTCTGTTTTCTTTTCTTTGTTTTCCATCTTTAGAAAGCTGATGATACTTTGAAGCTGCCAGGTGACACATTAACACTCCCAATAAGCCCTCATCTCCCACTTTATATGGCATGTTGAAATTACTTCCAGAGAGCTGCAAATGGTCGTCTTTGTTTTTGTCCTCATTTATGCGATAATTACGGTTATGGTACACAAAATCACCTTGTCTAATATTGTTCCTTGTGTTTAGAGACCACACTTTTATGTTGAGGTGAGACCGTGTCTTGAAAACCTTCCAATTCTTTGAGAAAACCCATCACAGATCCACTGTGACAAATCCCTCAAATTTGTTAGATCGCATAAAGTAAAATCATTGGACGTCCCTCCTTACACTGTCTCATATTATTGTCCCAGATTTCCCAGTACTTAGTCCTTTTACTCTTCCCTCTACACTTGTCTAATTTCCTAACCTTTTCCACAGCGCAAAGCCACTCTACCACCCTAGGAGGAGTTGCAAGAATCCAATTCATGCAAACCTTGTGTCTGGCTAATAAAATTAGAACAAATAATACTTTTTTTTGTTTTTTACCTAATGCACTAGTGGGATCGTGACTATTCAAAATGCCAAAAATAACGGTAAAAGTGCTTACCTTAATGTTCTTTTTTAAGACTTTATCGATAATCTTACCCACTTCTTCCCAAAAAATATCAAGATGAGGACACAGTTGGAACATATGAATATCGTTCGCTTTTGGCTCCCCGCATTTTGGACACTTTTACGTCACCTGATTATTCATTTTTGATAACTTTTCCGGTGTCCAGTATGACCCTTTGTGGTAAAAAGAAGTTTTTTTCTCAAGGGTGCAGAAACTATGATATGCCATAAAAAATTGCAGGATACTTGCCATCTTTTTCCATACGTCGCCTGGGATTGTAAATTCATCCTGAATCAAATAACGATACCACTTCGACATCTCCTTTCTTGTTGGATCTTTTTGTATTTCTTCCTCCAATTTCTCTGTGGTGTCTAGGTTTTTCTCTTGATCCTTTGACCAACTCGCCAGCTGATAGTATTTAAACCTGGATAATTTCCCCTTTGTTCATTCAAGCAATAGGTTCCAGCTTTGTAAATTACCGGAGTCAAGAAGTTCTACCCATTTTGTTATTCCCACTTCCTTTAATGGTCCTGCTAAGGAATATTTTAAGCAGTCAGGGGTTCCAGGTGACTTCCATATAGGGGCTAGTCGACTATGCTATGTAATTTTCCAAGCTCTTCTTATTTCATACCATAACTTATACGCAGATCTCGAAACTTTTAATTTGAATTTTTTGAAGTACTTCGGGTGGCCGACTTTGTAGAGACAATAGTCCTTGTCAGTGTGAGACAGGGTCTATTTTTATCTTATAGTACCGCAGGCCTATTCTGCCCACACCTGAGGTATGAGACCTTTATCCTTGCCCTGCCCCTTGGCCTGCCAGCCTAATTTGTAGGCCGTGTGAAATTGAGCAGAGGGTCCGGTTTTACTGTATAACAAATGCCCTTGGCCATCCTTGCCTGTCAGCCAGTATGAACCCCTATGTAGGCCCTGCCAGCCTAATCTGTAGGCCTTTGTTAAATTGACCAGAGTTCTGCACCCATTTTTCTGAACAGCAGGCTCTAAGCCTGTCTGACTAAAACTCACAGCCAGCTTCTCTCTGCGAGGCCTCCTGCTACAAACAATAGAGCCCCCATACCTGTGTGCACAGAGTTCACTGGCGCAAGGTTCACTGTCTCTCTCTAGTCTGTCGTAATATAGCCCACCACATCCTGGGTACATCTGGCAATGTGAATAGAGAAGTTCCCACCACAAGAACATCAGACCATGGTGATGGATGTGGCAACCAAGACATTGCTATATTTTTTATTCCTTACGTTACATATTTTCTGCTTGCCCTATGCAATTTAGGACGAGCGCTTGGCCTGAGAATATCACCTTTCACCTAGTCTATGTTCCACATTTAGTAAGATAGACATGACACTTCTGATAAATGTGCGAACAGTGGTGTAATTGACGTAGGTAGGACTGGCGTGAGATTATTTTGCTGTAGGCACTTCTCACTGCTTGTAGGGTATAAAAGGGGGGTCCACAGGTTTCTTGGCAGACTACCCGACCCGTCTGTTGGTAGATGGCAGACGAGTGTGGGTGCTCTTGTTTTTTGTTTTTAAGATACAATTTAACTTGCCTATATATTTGCTGTATATGCCATGTATGCTATTTTGTCTCTAAATTGGTGTCTTCTTATTGAGAATTTAATACTAAATTATAATTGGAAGGCTGCTTTCCTTTAGGTTTAAATGTGAGTATTCTCAGCATTTTAGATCGAATGTGTTTTGCATTCTGAGAACATTTTCCTTGATTTAAATAGTTTTTCATAGTGCATTTATAAATGTGTCTTTGAGGTTTGTATTCTGCACACGTTATAATTGCATTTTCTGAAGTGTCTCTCTTCAAACGATTTCAATGCCTTCTGAGTCCTATTGAGAATTAGACAAAAGTGCCTTCTGATTCACATGACTCTCAGTGAATGCGAGGTCACTATATTTTGTATTTTGTATTTTAAATGCCTTTTTCTTGAAGTTGCACCTTCTAAATAAAGCTGTTAAACCTTTTGGCTTAGTGTCCATGACTCATATATTTGTTTCCTTCATTTTAGTGTGAGCATTCCTGCACACCCCGCCTCAAGTTAAGGTGCACCCTTGTCCCCTAAATTGCTCCCTCGAACATTTGGCGAAGGGTCCCCCAACCTCCCAAACCCCCAAAACGCTCCCTGTAACATTTGGTGTCCCCAACATGATTTGCAGCTCCAGCTGACAGGAGACCACCCTCACACTGGGACCCCGTACGCTTACTACCCTCCATGCCCCTTTACTGAGTGCACAACAGAGAACAGCGCTCGGGTAAGTTACTGAGGCTGCCTGATGTGCTGTGTCTGTGAGCAGTTTTTAAAAGCACTCATGGAACATCTGTGTTCGATGTCCGATGTCTCAGTTTCCTGTCTAACTGGTCTCGTATTAAAAAGAACATTCCTGAGCTAAGGAATCATGTGCGTTGTGGACTCTGAGCCAAAAATTGACGTTAGGAGATTGTACGAATGATGTGCTCTTTATAAATAGATATACGTTGTTATTGTGCCTCTCTGGAAGCAGAGAGGGGACTCTGTCTAGTTGCAAGGGCTGACAGGGAAGGAAAGAGTGAGTCTGGCATCTTCAAGAGATTATTTTTGTTTTATCATTGTTATAAGTGGTTATCGTGCCTCTCTGGGAGTCAGAGAGGGGCCTCTGTCTAGTTACAAGGACCGACAGGGAAGGGAAGGATGTGTCTGGCATCTTTAAGTGTTCAATTGTGTTTTTTTTACAAAATAGATAAAAGGTATACCTCTGTCAACTTATAAGGATTGACAGGAAAGGGATGATTACTCTCAGTCAATAGTCCTGAGAAAGAAGACGAAATGCATATCGGTCTAGCTAACAGGTCTACGATTTCCTCTTGTGTTACGGTTTCCTCTGGTATAAGAACGTGGTTTCCCCGGGATGTATTAGTTATTATATTTTCGCAAGCTTAAGCATTGTTTTTTCCTTTTTTTTAGAGATTACATTATGGGTTGTTTATCATTATATAGATACATTTTGTGTTATGGAGAAAGAGTTTCACAGATTTTAGCCTGTCCAAGAGGGACAGGACACTTGTGCAGGAAGGCAAGGAGTTTTCATGATGCAAACCTCAGCTATTTGCGGGCTCAGGAGCGGTTCCGAGTCCCGGATAAGATGTGCCACTCTACGTCTTGTGACTGGCACGTGAGGATTTATGATAAACAGTTATCAGACTTCAACGGCTTTTGCGAGGGACTGTCAGTATATATTTTTATTTCCAAAGACAGTCAACATGAGTATTGTGTGATTAGGGTTTGTAAACAAAACTCCTTCCAATGTGGTTTTCTGTTCTCTTCCTGTGTTAAAATGAAATGTAAAGACGATTATTTTTTTGCTATGTTATTTTAAGACAGCCTTCTGTACGCATTTAGGCCAGCAGAGGGGAATGCACAAATAGTTCTGTGGGTTTATATATATCTATAAATAGACGTGTACATAATTTGCTTCACATTTTGTATAATTGAAGCGCGATTATTTTATGGTCAAATATCTTTTTATTGTGGTCTTTTTTTGCATGCATTGTGTTTGTCTATTTAAGTATTTGTGCCTGGCGCACCAACCTTTTATGTTCTAGTGAGACCAATAATAACTAGAATTGTAACTGAGAACGAGAACTGTTGTTGCCTCTCAAGGGAGACAGACCAGGGCACTGGCAGCGATCGGGGTCTGTGGACGCGCTTCGAGATGCCTCTCAAGGGAGACAGACCGGGGCACGCGCAGCGATTGGGGTCGAGGTCTGTGGACGTGCTTGTTTTTATACACCTGGTATTCTGAACTCACGTCTGAAAGTGCTTCCATATGCGATAATGAAAAAAAAGTGTTTTGGTGAATATTTGCACAAAATCACACAATTTAACTGGGGAATCCCTAACTTATCCAGGTTTTCTGATTTCACTTTGCATAAATTGCTGCCCATTTATCTTTCCTTATGTCAATGCTTTGTTTTGACCTCTTGGGAATTTTTTTATATAGCGTGAACTCGAGTCGAGCACTTTACATGAGCACCAGTTACATTACCCAAGGTTACATTCATTGCTTATAGGCATGGCGAGATTAAGTGATTTGCCCAGAATCACACAATGCTGAGAAGTTGCCGAGACTCGAGATGATAGAGAGAGCTGAGTGTAAGTGCAAGTTTTAAGTAAAAGCAGATATACTTATTTTTCAAAACACAAATAAAAATATGGATTAACGAAAATAAGCTGGCCAAAAAGAAATATAAATACACACAGACGGAAATGTAAACAAATAAAGATACCACAAAACCGGGAGCCCAACTCATAATGCTCACTCACCACCCGAGATGCGCTTGCTCTGTTTGTCCGCTTCAAGCCTTCAGTGCATAGGGGGAATATAAAGCAGGACCTCCCTCCGTCCGACCAGCAGAGTCCAGTTTGCCCAATCAGCACCAGCACGAGCGGGCACGGGCAACACGCACGTGCACCTGGGGGTCGACCCGCTGTCTCAGCGGACCTGGTCTGCTGCTGCTCCCAACAGGTGTCCTTTTGATGAGATCAACGACACAAGGCGGTAGAAACTGTGTTCTGCGTGCTTTCTGTTTCATGTACTAAGAAACTAAACTTACGATGTCCACAGCCCGACGCTACCTAGAAACTTCCACAGTACGTCGTTACTAATCCGTCGTAGTAAATCGGACCTCACCCCCATTTGAGACAAGCATTCGCAAAGCCAGTAATAGGCCTGACGTTAGTGCAGTGAATAGCCTTTTTGTGATATAGTAGACCAGAAATAATTAACATGGACACACATACAGCCAATACAATAAACTGAGAAAGCCTGTTGCATGTGAGCTGCTCTGGTGTGATTGACAATGTTTGAAGCCTGTAGCTCTAAAAGGAAGAATATAAAAAGTCGGAGATTTGAAGTAGCTTGACTCAAACCTGAATATATGATAACGTATCAAAATACAATAGGTTTCTTGTCGGCAGACAGCTAAAACTGTGAGTAGGCAAGACCTACAAAAAACAAGCATTTGCAATGCAATAGGTCTCGCATTTACCAGAGTTTAAGCTGTTGGCATTGTAAATGAAAATGCGTTTTATTTATGTGTAAACAAAAAAAAAACATAAATAAAAGGCATTTCATTTACAATGCCATTAGCTAAAACTCACGTAAATGCGAGACCTGTTGCATTGCAAATGCTTGTATATAAAAGCTGTTGCCTTTTTGTGAATAAATAGTATTATATAACTACCCCTTGCCCCCCGAGTCCCTGTCTGACCCATGTGGGGCTGTACCACATTTCATTACCACAAGTCACTTTCAGATAACTGACCAAGTAATGCACAACAACCAACACCAACTTGTACTTGGTGACAGGAGGTTGCGTCTGGCGTCTCCCACTTTGTGCCGCAAATACGTGTGTATGGGACTGCATCTGGCAGCTCACATTTGTTTTGAATTTTGATGACCTATTTGGTGTAAATTGTGCAGGAATCTTATCGCATTGAGATTAACAGTGTCTTTTTTCCAACTGCGTGCTTCCAAATTGGGAACTATTTTTTTCCTTCATCACATCGTCTTGTGGGTTCCTCTCTCGGGCCTGGCAGCAGCCATCGCCTTTCAACCTCTTTCTCTTCATTGTAAAAAGTGTCCTTTGTTCTCCGCCTTTTTTAGTTACATGCAGTGTACTTTATTAGCTATACTTTGTTTCTTTGTCTCTGTGTGCATTTTGAGTCTCTCCCTCTCTTATCTGGCTTATGGGGCTTTCTCATCTCTTTCTCTCACAGTAGTATCACAGGATTTCACTACTGTTTGGTGTAATCTTATATATGGGTGTACTTCTCTCTTATGCACTGCAGTGAGAGGTGATCAGCAGGAACATCTGGGTACGTGCCAGGCACACCCACTTTAACTGAGACAGGTTCAATTAGAGACCACGAGACCAGTGCACGGTGCATCCAGTGAATACTGTGTCTAGCTTCCAAGTAGCTGCCTTCACGACTAGTTACGTCTTTTTTTTAGCACGGTTTTAAATAGGCTCCCCTATTTTAACTCATTATACCCTGAATAAAGTACATTCAGTTCCTTGACCGTCACACCTCATGCCTCACACCTCACCTTTCTGGAGTGCTTGGACCCTTAGTAATGGATTCTACCACTTGAATATTCAATCAAGTGGTAGAAAGGGTGGGGAGGAAGGATTTTGCAGGCATTAATTGACCATGTCACACAGCAACTTTTTTATGTTTTCTGGTTGCTATTACGCCCTAGACTTGGCCCAGCATCAAATGATAGGCCAGCCACACAAAAGAAAAAAGTGACATAAAAAGGTGAGGTCCAGGACTGTCATCCCTTACCGCCCAGAGCCCAATGATAGAAGATGTTATATCAGGTAAAATTGAGCTATTCCCTTTATTTTTGGATCATAGGCTTAACATAGTACATACAATGTTCTATGGCCCACAATGTTAAAAGACTAAAAATACCATCAATATAAGTAATATAGTTTCCTGGCAGAAAAGAAAATACTTTCAGTTTCAAATGCATATGAATATCTCTCTATTTAGATGACCAATTATAATTCATATAATAATAATTCATTATAGAACCTGATGAATATCTTTAGGCACCCATATTTCAATGCACAAAATGCAAAGGCAAACCTGGTCAGCTAGATTCACACTGAAGATTACACCAAATATTGCAGTACTAAGCAACTAAGTATGAAATAATTTACTCCTACCTGCATCCAAATTCAGCAGCAGCCGAGGCAGGCACAAGCGGTAGCCCAAATGCTAGGGCAGATCCAGGAAGTACTGCCACAGAGCGCACACAGTTGGAGTTAGCTAATAGAAAAGATTTTGAAATTGTGTCTCGTGGCCTAGGAAGTTAGTGAAACTGGACTTAGAGCAACGTAAATTTTGGAGCAGATGGTGAACATTAGACAGAGGATTGGAATTAGCAAGATAAGACTGTACTGCACAGAAGAGGGGAGATAAAATGATGGAGTGGAATGCACGCTAGCTACACCCAATTTTCGTTTTATCTATAGGTCCAAAACATTGTTGTAGGCCCTTTGGAGCAAAGCACTAGAACATACGGCGTTAACACAATGTGCATGACACATAATGAACGTGGGTTGGGATTGTGGGAGCCTCTGTTTGACTTGATGGTCACAGGTTCATGTGCTACTAGGTCTAGTGAGCATTTCACCTTTCTAAGATGGATAAAATGAGTACCATTGAGTTAGGGGAGCAATAAAGATTTGCTATTTTGCGCCACAATACCATTCTGGGTGAACGTGCGCTTTACAAAAATGCTATAGTACTTTAAAATAAGCTACATTTTATGTACAATTAAAGACAACACATGTGCCTGGATATTACGTGGTGTTGAAGGGTTAAGATTTTTGTCTTGAAATGCCTTCAGAAGTAGCACTCCTGGCTGACCACAGACTCTGGGCGTTGAGCCAGGCAGGAAGGAGACTTCCTGTGGTTGGCAACAAACATGAGATTGAGAGGAAGAATATGCGTGTGTAGAAATATATTTTTGTATACAGTTGAGCTGTGAAAGTGAACAAGAGAGATAAGTTGCCTAAAATCACACAATTTGGTAGCGGGGAAGCCGAGATTGCATACAGGGTTTCAGGTTTCACATTGTGCAGTTTAGTGACGAAATACATATGTGTCTAGATTACCACAGGTAGCCACCACACCAACTTCATTCACACATGCCCCAGTACCAGGAAAATACAAAAGAATAAATAATACGTGCAGATATAAAGTAGATTTCAATGTTAAATGACGGTATGCATGGAGTAAGCAATGCTCAGTATTACAATATTGTCAGAATAAAATGTGTAGATTTAAAGAGGCATTTTAAAAGTACAGTTGCAGACTTTAGAGGTGGTTGCATATATTTCGCAGTTCGACCACTATGAGTTTCTGTCTCCCTGAAATGTTTCTATCTCCTGGGAACTATTAGAGTACAATGTTTTGGTTTGTCGTTTGATTCGGCTTTCTGAGTTAATTGATGTTTCGAGGTTTTGCAACAATTAGGGTCTTCCGTGCGTCCCCAAGAGGTGTATTGGATTTCCTGTCTTCGGGATGTTTACATAGATAAGCAATGTTATTGTTTTCATCACCTCTTGTCTGGTTAGAAATAAAATATAAATAAGAATACATTTTCCCACACGTTTGGATCACAGCTGTCCATTATGATATTAAAGCAGCAACAACTTTCAGTAATACCTGAACGGACTGCTTAAAAATAAAATAGGCAAAATAAGCGCCACAATTGAGGGAAATAAATAAATAAATAATTAAGAGAAAGCAAAAGTTGTTATTGCATATGACTTGCCCTGTTTTCACTCACAAATATAACTATGTTCTGACAACAACCTAACACCCCATATACTTCTCATTGAACAATTAATATATGTATATGTCACATCAACTAGACCTAACAGTGACATTGAAATTATGGAAGAAGACATATATTTGTATAAATTAACACGCGCTGTGAAGTTTCTTTCTACTCAGGTATTTAGGCGGAAGGAAAAGGGCCATGTTAGAAAAGGGGGTCTCTAGTTGGCAATGGTATACCCCTTTGTCCAAATAGGGACCCTTGCTTCTAAGTCAGGATAAGGGGATTACACTCCTAGATAACCCCTGCTCACCCCCTTGGTAGCCTGGCACGAGCAGACAGGCTTATCTCAGAGGCAGTGTGTTAAGCATTTGTTAACACATACAGTAATACAGTGAAAACACTACAGATGGACACCCCACAGGTTTTACAAAAATAAATATTTTTTATATAGACTTAACACAAGACCACAAACGACAAAAAACCACAATACTGTACTTAAGATTGACTCAAAGATGGTAAAAGTTACTTAGTTCAAGTTGATGATAAATGCAACACAGTTCTCATAAAAGTACCTGGATGCATAATGAAAAATAAACAAAAGGCTCGCAGAGGTAGATGCGTTGGTTCCATGCTCTAGGGAAGATGATGCATCGCGCCTCAATGCTTGCGCAGAGTAGGGGATGCATCGTGATCCTTACCGGTGCAGGGGTGATGCGTAGGTTCTCGGCCTGCGGCCCGGTTGCAATGCACAAGATGGTGCCTCCATGCGATGCAACAATCCTGGAGCGATGCGAGAAGATGGTACCCTTGATGCGACGATGCGACGGCGATGCGTTCACGCCCTGGCAGCTTTGCGATGACTCTGTACTTTGGAGCCGCGACAGGCCCTGCGACACGCTTCTCCGGCGATGCGATGGCGACCCTCTCAATGGCGTCATACTTCTCCGGTGATGCGACAGCAGACAGCTTCGACGAAGACACGCTTCCTGGGAGATGCGGCGGTGGCACGCTTCTCTGGCGATGCGACGACAACAGCTGCGGCGGCGATACGCTTCTTCTCGCTGCGTCACGCTTCCAGCTCCCAGCGACACGCAGGCCTCTGCAGATATAATTCCCAGCAAGGAAATTCAGAGGGGAGCTAGGGGTGATGTCTTTTGTCCCTGAGACTTCAGCAGGAGGCAAGCACAAGTTCAAGCCCTTGGAGAAATATTCTGTAAGATGATGAAAGTCCTTTGAATGGTTCCTTCTCCTTTCCTTGGCAATGAAGACACCACTGCAGGCCAACCCAGCAAACAGCACACTGGCAGAGGGGCAGTCCAAAACTCCTGCAGCTTCCTTGGTTCTTCTCCTTGGCAAAAGGTTTGTCTTGTTCCCAGAAGTGATCTAATTTCTTGGGATCAGGGTACCCCAAAATCGTTTGTCCTCTGGAGGCAGCGGGGCCTTTGCCTTTGCCAAACCGGTTCTGGTCAGTCCTGGAGCACTTTATTGACATGGCTCCTTCTTTCCTTTCACAGTGCAGGGCAGAGACATCAGACGCATCACAGGAGGTGGAGCTAGCACTGTGCAGGGAATGCACAGCCCTATTCAGGTCCCAGGTGCAACTCCTCCCACCCATCTACATGGAAATCTCTCTATTCAGTTCTGTGCTGACTTACCCTGTCTCCATGAATTTCCCACCCCCCTGGAAATCCCCAGCCCCTGTCATTCAAACTCCGGACAAGGAATACACAGCCTAGCAGAGGCAGGTTTGGATGGTGAGACAAGAAAATACTTACTTTCTAAAAGTACAGAATGTTAAAACCAACTTCACTAAAAGATGTATTTTATCAGTCTGAGTTCAGGCATACTAAACTCGAATTTCTACCATGTTCCCTGACGTCAGTTAGGATTATAAGATGTAATAATCAAACTGCCCATTCTGGCCTATGGAGAACAGGTAGCCTTGCAATAGTGAAAAACGAAAATGGCTGTAATTCACTATTAGAACATGCCACACACACCAGGGCATGTCCTACCTTATACTTACAATGCACCCTGCCCTTGGGCCTACCATAGGGGTGTTTGATATGAAGAAAAGGGAAGGTTTAGGGACTGGCAAGTGGGTGCACTTGGTCAGTCAGCATGGCAGTCAGAGACTGCACACAGGCTCTGCAATGACAGACCTGAGACACACTTTTACAGGCTGCTTCTGTGGGTGGCACAAGCCACCAGCAGCATTTTACTTACAGGCCCTGGGCACACATGGTGCACTGTACTAGGGTCTGACAGGTAAAGCAAATAACCCAATCATGGAGTCACTAATCAGTATATCAATTTAACATAGGGAGAGCATATGCACTTTAGCACTGTTCAGCAGTGGTAAAGTGCCTAGAGTCATAAAACCAACAAAAACAGGTCAGAGAAAATATAGGAGGAAGGCAAAAAGGTCAGGGATGATCCGGCAAAAAGGGCCAAGTCCAACAGGCCCCATCATTCCTGAGCTCCAACGTATCAGTCCTGGAACACAGATTATTTAGAAAAGACATGTTAAAGTATTAGTCAATTCACCAACATCTGTCTGCATTGTCAAGAGGAAGGCATTTTGTTTCCATTGACTGTCCAAAGAGGAAGAAGACGGTGATCAGCAGCAACAGGAACACCCCATCTTCACAAGCAGATGTATTTATAGAATAGCACTAGGTATATTGCGTTCTTGATGGGTTTTGACTATTTGAATGGTGCAAGGAGAAGTGCTGTTTTATATGTGTATCTAAAAGAAATAATGTGTATGTATATTAATGTTTTTCATTCCTAGGTTCTTCTGAGTGGAGAGAATATTGTTGTAACAAATTACATTGTACAGTGGAATGTGCTAAAATGCATTCTAATGCAGTGCATTCACCAAGGACTACAAAGGATAGGAGTCATAGGAAAAGTAGTAATGTTGTATTTATATTATGTTTATGTATTGATCATTAGTAAGGAGTATATGCCAATACAGAAGGATAGTGTGCATTGAATAACAGTGCTTCGTATTATAATGTTCTAAAGATACAGCGTTTACAGATTTAAATATGTCTTTTAGTATACAGGTACAGTCTTTAATGGTGTTTGCAATTAGATTTCAAGGTATAAAGGATTGGCACAGTTTGACAACTATGAGTATTTTGATTTCTAAAGGTGTTGCTTTGACAGAGATTTTCAATTATGTTTTTTGTTGGGACAAGCTGTAGTACAACGTTTAATTGTTCTTTTGCCTTTTGAGATAATGAATTTCTTTTTAAAAGTGTCATATAGGGATGCCAATATAATTCTTAGGTTCTTTCCTTCCTTTGGAGTTCCCTCATTACCTCAGCTGGCCAACAAATTCATCATGCACCATTAATAGCACAACTATTGCAAGGCCTGTTGCTACAAAAGTTTCAATTGTACAATGTGCTGCACACCGCTCCTCCAAGGACTATGTATCAATTGGTAAATAATTTATTGATGCAGATGTACAAAAAGGAATAGCATAAACTGATTGTGAGTACACAATGGTTCAAATTGTTTTCACTCCTCATGATATTATGATATAAAGATAAAGGATGATGATATGCACTATGACCCTAAGTATATTATTGAAAGGGGTGGAAGAAAAGGAAGAAGGAAACAGGGGAGGATGTAGGCAAAGAGAAGAGGGAATATGGATAGGCCCAAATGAAAAGATGTTTACCAAAGATAATGCTTGCTCCCATGGCCCGTCTTTTTCACGGCTCATCACTTGAAGGATGTGATGGGAAGATCAGACTGTTTTCCTAATGCGGTATTTCTATTGCCCGAGGCCACTTCATTCCCCACATTAAATGGACTTCATCAACATACCCCCCTACTCAAACTACAAGTATGTGTTGGTTATTGTGTGCATGTTCAGCAAATGGACTGAGGTATACCCATTCAAGAACTGCAATGTACAAACTATTGCCAAATGCATCCTGAAAGAGTTCATACCATGCTTTTGAATACGTATGCTTTTGGGTTCTGACAATGGACCGGCGTTCATCTCACATGTGATTGAGGGGTTGTGCAAGGGGCAAGGAGCCACACAGAAACTACATGTGTTCCACGGAAACTACCAAGTGGGAATGGTATCCCAAGCTCATCCTGATGGGTTGTACATGCTACTTAGCAGAGAAAGGAAGAGTGTGTAAGCGGACCCCAATGATAAATCAAATAAAGAAGTCTGTTATGTTATGTTATGTTATTTTATGTAAAAGAAACTTGTAGATCGCATGTACACCAGGCGGTTTCATGGCGCTGAGGTCAGAGAAGGTGCGGCACTCACAGCATAGTCAGATTACTGATATGACTGAGAAAATAAGAAGGTCTTTAACAGTTTTCTGAAGTGTTCCTAAGGGGTTGCCAGCCTCACGTTTGTGGGAAGCGAGTTCCAAAATTGCGGGGCTAAAACAGCAAATCTGAGCCCTCCATGTTTTTTACGTTTAAATGAAGGGGTGATCAGGAGATTAGAATTGGACGCGCGCAGATTGCGGGGAGGAGTATAGTGCTGGATCCTGGAGGAGATAAAATCTGGAACATCAATGCCCCAACCCCTCAGTCTACAAGTTGTGACAGTAAGACATCTTTATCTTCTTCATCACTTTGTTTTCTTCATTTTTGAAAGCGCCTAAATAATAGAAATGCTTGAAAACCTCTTAAATTATTTGAAGACAGGCACCAACAGTTACCTTTTCCGTTTACAGAAACGATCACTGAAGCTCTGCACAATTCCTTAGCAAAACTTTAGAAAAGAGTAAAAGTACAGCAGAAGATAAGACATTCTTCCAACTAGTCACACTAGCCACACGTACCAACGATTGGAACAATCCCTCAAGACTTTCAAAACCATTAGAGAAAATGATCATGGCTGCTACTAGCAGCATTAACCCCCATTGCTGCCATTATAATGACTATTGTACCACATTGAATAAATAGCCATTGATAAAGACGGGACAGGGGGACAGTTGACAGGGCAGGATGTAATGTTTCCACACACCGGCCTACCAACTCAGAGAACAGCATGTGTTACAATGTCATACCTGTCTCTAAATACGTGGGCTGTGTCCTAATGTACAATATGCTCTTCAGTCAGCACACCATGTCTGTAGCAGTTGCACCTCCTGAGAAAAGCATAATTAGCAAAGGGAGGACAAGGACAGAACAGGGATAGTGATTAATTTAGCACTTATAGAAGTTGTAGAAGTAACAGTAATTGGACTACACTAAATGCAGCCTGCTACCATTACCAAATACCTGAAAAGCCTGAAAGGTATTCTGTAAGGATTTTGTTCAAGAATGAACAAGAGGAAGGAATGAGGCAGGGTCTATTTTCATCATATTGTACCCCATGCCCATTCTGCCCACACCTGAGGTATGAGACCCTTATCCTTGCCCTGCCCCTTGCCCTGCCAGCCTAAATTGTAGTCTGTGTGAAATTGAGCAGAGGGTCCGGTTTTACTGTATAACAAATGCCCTGGGCCATCCTTGTCACTCAGCCAGTATGAACCCCTACGTAGGCCCTGCCTAATCTGTAGGCCTTTGTTAAATTGACGAGAGTTCTGCACCCATTTTCTGAACAGCAGTCTCTAAGCCTGTCTGACTAAAACTCACAGTCAGCTTCTCTCTGCGAGGCCTCCTGCTCCAAACTATAGAGCCCCCACCCTACCCGTGAGTGCAGAGTTCACTGGCGCAAAGTTCACTGTCTCTCTCTATCCTGTCGGAATATAGCCCACCACATCCTGGGTACATCTGGCTATGTGAATAGAGAAGTTCTCACCACAAGAACGTCAGACCATGGTGATGGATGTGGCAGCCAAGACATTGCTATATATTTTATTCCTTACGTTACATATTTTCTGCTTGCCCTATGCAATTTACGATGAGCGCTTGGCCTGAGAATATAACCTTTCACCTAGTCTATGTTCTGCATTTAGTAAGATAGACACAAAACTTGTGATAAATGTGTAAACCGTGGTGTAATTGACGTAGGTAGGACTGCCGTGAGATGACGTTGTTGTAGGCACTTCTCACTGCTTGTAGGGTATAAAAGGGAGGCCCACAGGTTTCTTGGCGGACTATCCCGCCCGTCTCTTGGTAGATGGCAGCCGGGTGTGGGTGCTCCCCAAGAGCTATTGTTTTTTTGTTTTTAAGATACAATTTAACTTGGCTATATATTTGCTGTATATGCTATGTATGCTATTTTGTCTTGAAATTGGTGTCTTCTTATTAAGAATTTAATACTTATATTATAATTACAAGGCTGATTTCTTTTATGTTCAAACGTGAGCATTCTCAGCATTTTGCTTGATTTAAATTGTTTTTCAAAGTGCATTTATAAATGTGTCTTTGAGGTTTGTATTCTGCACACGTTATAATTGCATTTTCCGAAGTGTCTCTCTTCAAACGGTTTCAATGCCTTCTGAGTCCTATTGAGAATTAGACAAAAGTGCCTTCTGATTCACATGACTCTCAGTGAATGCGAGGTCACTATATTTTGTATTTTAAATGCCTTTTTCTTGAAGTTGCACCTTCTAAATAAATCTGTTAAACCTTTTGGCTTAGTGTCCATGACTCACATATTTGTTTCCTTAATTTTACTGTGAGCGTTCCTGCACACCCCGCCTCAAGTTAAGGTGCCCCCTTGTCCCCTAAATTGCTCCTTCGAACATTTGGCGAAGGGGCCCCCTAGCCTCCCTGGCCCCAAAAATGCTCCCTGTAACAAGTGGCAACTTTCCAGCAGGAGGAATAAAAGTCATGTGGTCTAAGAAGATTTCTTATATTCTTAAATTAAAAGTCTGCGCTTGCTATGCCACCTTGATGTTTCTTCTGGCATAGCTTTTTCCACGCTATTCTTAATCCTTTGGAGGCCCATATAAAACCATTAATTTCACTTTTTATCTTTTTTATCCATTGGGACTTAAACTCTAGTGGGATGGCATTAAATGAAAAGGTAAACTTTGGCAGAATAGCCATTTTTATGACGTTAGATCTCCCCAAGAAGGAGAGAGATGAAAAGCTCCATGATCTTAATAGGTTCCTCATTTCCTTTACTTTTGAATTCAAATTTACTTGAGCAATGTTGTTGATGTTTTTTAGAACTTCTATCCCCAAGTATTTTATTCTGTTTGTAGTTCCTGCTATTAATAGGTCCATGTCCCAATGCATAATTTCCGTCTTCTGGTGATTATCTTGATTTCTGGAATTTTTTCAAAAATCTGTTAGAAGTTTTGTTGTGATAGGGAGAGACTTCTTTAGATCACTTGTATAAACCATTAAGTGGTCAGTGTATAACGCCACTTTCTTAACCCATCCTTTGAATTTAAAAGGGATAATTTCCTCGGATCTCCTGATCATGTTGGCTAGAGGTACTATGTACATGTTAAAAAGGTGAGGAGAAAGCGGGCAGCCCTGTCTCCTACCCCTTTTAATCTGAATCTCTTTCGATAGACTACCGTTTATAAGAAGTTTTGCTACCGGAACCGTGTATAATGATGAAAAATTGCTTTCTGCCAAAAAAACCAATTTACTTGATCGAACGCTTTAGCAGCGTCAAAGGTGAGAACTGCAAGTGGGGTCTTTTCCTGAGTAGCAATGTCAATGGCTGGTGAGTGAGGTCAAGAAGCTGTCTCCCCCTAATAAAACCTTTCTGGTCAATATGTATAAGTTTGTCAATTTTAGATCCAAGTCTTGTAGCAAGTATTTGCATGAATATTTTATAGTCATTATTCAAGAGGAATATGGGTCTGTACAAGTCACATTTTAAGGGGTCTTTACCTGGTTTCAAAATCAGGGTAATAGGAGCTTCATTCCATGATTTTTTAAGTGGTCGGCCTTCTAGATAGATAGTGTTTTAAGAGGTCCACTTATCTGGGAACCAAGGTTTCTTTTAAAGCTAAATAAAGCTGATTTGGAATAGCGTCTGGGCCAGCTGTTTTCCCTTTTTTTAGTCTTTTTATCGCCTTTACAACCTCTTCAATAGTAATTTCTGCATTTAGCAATTCACATGAGTCAGCATCCAGCTTAGAGATCAGTGATTCTCTTAAATAGGAATCTACTGTAAGGCCTGGAGGTGTTAAGTCTTCCTCGTATAGAGACTGAAAAAAGTCTACAAAGGCTTCTTCTATTCCTAACCTATCTTCAACCTTTCCACCACCCAAACAACTATATACTGCTGTAATTTTATTCCTGTTAGAATCGGTATTAAGCTTCCAAGCCAGAAGTTTCCCGCTCATCTCCCCACACTCATAGTTTGATAAGCTACTAGACTCCCATCTTTTCCTTACTCTTTTTTCCAGATAGATCGATAAGTCACTTTTCTTTTTTTTAATTTCAACTTTTGCCCTTTCTTTCTCTTCTTTAGGTGTTGCAGCCTCATACACCCTGTGCTTATCTATTATGTCTGTCTCTAACTGACTTATTGTGTGTCTATTCTCCTTATTTCTTTTTGCTGCCATGCCAATCAGAGTTCCTCTTACTACCGCTTTATAAGCATCCCAAACTACTTGGGTGGATACTTCTCCGGTAATGTTGACCTGGAAGTAGTTCTCTGTTGTAACCTTCAAATTTTCTATAAGTTGTTTGTCTAGCAAAAGTGTACGGTCCACCGTCCACCTTATCTCACCCTGAAGGAAGCTTTGACTTATTTCCATCTGAACTAGACAGTGATCAGAAAGGTGTGCAGGGACATGGTCTATTTTTATCACATTTTGACTAAGCAGTTTATCTATCAAAAAATAGTCGATTCTTGAAGCGTGGCCGTATCTCTGATTCTTGTAAGTACATCTGTAACTTTGATTACCTTTAATCTTTCAGATATCGATCAGGCCCAAATCTTCTTTTAGTCTATTCATCCATTCCCTCATTTTAGGGAGATTTGAAGTTCTTCCAGGCGGATATCTATTGTTGTTAGGATCTAATAGTATATTAAAATCACCACCTAGAATAATTGGAATGGATGTGTTAATTAGTTGGTCATATAAAGATTGGAGCGGAGCTGGATCGTCTATGTTTGGGCCATAATATCCGACCACAAAAAAAAGACTTATTCTCTAGCTTCATCTTTACAGCAGCCCATCTACCTTTCGAGTCTACACAGTCCTCTGTGATTATTATGTTTGATGGTTTTTTGACAATTATCTTTAAGTTCAATCGTTTCTATCTATTCCTCGCCTACCTTGGTGATATTAACTTGTTATATATTTTACCATGACCATAGCTACCATAAATCATCCATATCGGACAGTTATCTTTTAGATTTTTTTCACAGATGCTCCCCACCAGCAGAACCTTAAAATAGTGCTCAAAAAAGAAAAAAGGCTTACTCCCCTTGCCCACCCCTGGAGAACCCTTCCTACTATTATTGGACAAACCTAATCGCCCTGTTGGAGCTCCGTTGTTGAGAGGTTGTATATTATAGCATCATTGGCCCTTATTTGTTTGCTTTAATATTTTCCAATAGTGTCTCCACTTCTTTAGGTTCCCTGATATTATGTGTCAGATTATTCCACATGATCTTCAGTAGAGCCGGGACCTTCATTTGTACCGTGGCCCCTAGTGATCTCAAATCCTGAATATAGTTCCTTAGAGCTCACTGTCTATCTAGTGTTGCCTTTGAAATGTCTGAAGAAATTTTAAAGTTGTAGTCACCTTTAGAAAGAGCACCTACTTTTAAGGCCATACTTAGGATGTTTTCTTTTAAGGTATAGGTTTTAAAGTTTACAAGTATTCTCCGCACACTTTTCCTTACTTTGTTCAGTCTGAAAGAGTCTCTATGTACTCTTTGGATGTCTTCATCTAAATCTTTCTCCTCTACCTCTGCAAACATTTCTTTTAACAGCTTGACTAAAATATTCTCTATATTTTGCCCTTCTGCACCTTCAGGAATATTAAGTATTCGTATATTACTCCTCCTTGAGTTATTTTCCAAAGTTTCGATCTTGTCTCTAAGCTCTTTTTGCTAATTCTTAATTTATTGGTATCGTTCTGACAAGATTTTATTTCTTCTCTGGTCTGCTCCACTATGTTTTCCATAGCTGATACCCGGTCTACTAATGCATTAACCTTAGACTCCAATGACTCACATGTTGCTTGTATCCTCTCCTGTTTTTTTTTCTGATTTAGTAAAGCTCAGTTTCATTTCTTTCATTAGTGACCCCATCAGGTCCCCGATTACTCCCTGCAAAGGAAATTCCGAGTTTGGGTCGCGGGGTGGCATATTTTGATGTTGATTTTGATGTGGATTATCTTCGGACTCCGGACCTTCTTCGGCACCTAGTCCATTCTCGTCTACTCAATCTCTCACCATAAGGACTTGGAATCAGTTGGGGGATTCCACAGGTATTACAATAGAATGAGATGTTGGCTTTTGCATGTTTTGGGCTCCTCTGTTAGCGTTTCCTTCCTTTTGTATTATGTTTTTAGGTATTTTAATGAAAGAACGGAGGGAGGATGTTACTTTTAGATTAGCTCCCTTCTTGCATTGTTCTTTTTTTGCCACCTTAGCGGCTCTAGTTGAGACCACTGCTGCTGTTCTACCTGTTATTTTCTGGCCCCTTTGCTTTTTGTTAGTTTGTTTTGCTGTCACCCCGCTCGGAGTAGCTAATTGCTCTTTCGCTGTTACAGTTCGACCTATATCGTCTAAGGTGGCCAATGCCAAACTTCTATTTCTTAGAGTGTAATTTATATCTTGAGTACGACTTTTAGATAACTCTTTACTGACAATGTTTTTTAATTCTATTGTGCTCCCTTTTGTGGGGTCTTGTGCTTGGGCTAATACTTGAGTCAAGGGTGGCAGGTCTTCCTGTAAAACCTTTGTTACAATATTTAAAGCAGTTAATTCAGCTCGTTTGCCCCTACCTCGCTTTTTTACCGAATTCATCCACTCTGTATGGTTTAAGCCTTCTTTATCATCATTTTCTTTGTCTCCCTCGTTAATCCCCTCTTTACAGCCTTTCCCTGGGCTAGCAATGTATAATAGAGAGCTGCTTGGGGGGGGGGGGGGGGGGGGCTCTAAAACGTACTTTTGCTGCAACTCTTCACCACGATTGTAGACTGGCTGCTGCTTCCACCCAGTTGCCTCCCCTTTTCCCAGCCACTCTCGGCCTGCTGGGACGCAGATTCTCTCCTGGTCCCGCCTCTGCCTCCACTCCGATACTTTACCGACACAAAAGCCGTCCCTGGGTTGGTCTCATGGAAACTCGGATTCAGTAATTTCACACCGAGAAGAGGTAATCCAGGAGTGCTTTCTCCACAAAATCTTCATACTCACGGGCCGTTACAGGCCGCTACACATGTTTTGCATTCCTCTCTCGACGGAGCTGCCGACCTGAGCTTCTAACCGGCCTCCATGTTCTCCTTCTGACCCCTCCACAAATGATCGTCTTTTAATATAATCCAAACATTCCTCCTCAAACATGAAGATATCAGAATGTTTTATTGACATGTTGTAGCTGCTTACAGATGCTGTGAAATATTCATCTGAGTAAATAGCCCCCACCAAATGTAGATCTCTGTAAGTGCATACTTTAATGCTCACACATGTCTGTGATTCAGTTAAGTTAACCACTGCACAAACAGAAATGAAGACGTTCAGCTGGCTATTGCAATGTCATTAAACTACGTGCTTGGGCGCTGAGCACTTGAATCTTGTGAATCCTGTGAGAAGCATAATTGTTTTTCTGGGCAGAGCTTCACTTGCTAAATTGTGGGTGTTAGAAATACGGCAGGCCATTTGCAGGACAGCTAGGGGTAAGACAGCGGACGTTAGGCAGCAAGGTAAAATACAAAATAAAAATTGAAGGGAAAGCAGCAACCGGAATGGGTATGGGTATGGGTAAATTAAAGCAAACTGCACCCTGCCAAGTGATGGGCAAAAGGTGAAAGCAACATGGGTATTATTAAATTCACTCACCCAATGAGGAGAAACCGGTGGCAGGCTGTGGGGTGCAGTAATAAATAATACGAAAGAAAAGGGAAAGACAGGGGCACCGGGGAATGGGCCAGATATGAAATAGAAAGCTCAATACTCACTCGCAAGTGACGCCTGTCACATAAGAGGCCGGATCTTGTAGTGGGAGGCAGAGGCCTCTTTGCCCGGCTCACTGGTGATGCACACCAAGAGAGGCTTGGGCCGTGGTAAATATAGAAGATGAACACCTCATTTTGTTCTTCTTCTGCTGTGTCCGATCAGGGAGAAAAAAATTAGAGGAACACCTCATGTATCCTATCAGGCAGCTCACATAGTTAAAAAAAAAGCACAAGCAAAGCCAGCGTTCTAGTGTGAACATGGGCTTCTATTGGAAGTCTTTGTGGCATGTTATCAAGCCCATTATCGCCACTTTAGTGGCAGTTTTCTGCCGATAAAGCGGCGATAATTTTAACGCCGGACCTTGATAATATGCCCCAAAGTCCGTGGTGCTCAAACCGACAGTGCTTCAAGTCCTGATCTAAGCCTGGATACCAGCTGCTGACGTCTACAGCGGAGACTTTTTCCAATTTACACAGTGAACAGACTACCCTGGTTCACACTCACTCGCACAGGAGCGCAGGGGTGTTTTTGATCCCTGTAAATATGCGCAGGAGTGCGCTATTACTTCTCTGGTCCACGCACCTGCTGGTGCGTAGGGCTGCCTTTACCGTTGCAGCATGTGCAGGAGCGCGTGGCCACTCTTAACCTTGCCCCACGCAGGAGCACCTTTGTTTTTCATTCCATTGCGACACGCGCAGGAGCGCGTAGTCGCATTGAAACCTTGTCCCGCTACAGCGCAGGAGCGCCTTCGTTGATCACCCATTGCGCCACGCACAGGAGCATGTAGTCACATTCAACTTTGTCCTGCTACCGCACAGGAGCGCCTTTGTTTGTTCATCCTTGCGGCATGCGCAGGAGCGCATTGTCCTACTGCACCTTAGCCTACACTCGCGCAGGAGTGCCTTTTTGTTTCTTTTCCTTTGCGCCACATGCAGGAGCATGTAGCCGCATTTCATATTTCTTTACACTCGGGTAGGAGCGCTTGTGTTTTCCTGCCTTTGCGGCAAGCGCAGGAGCGTGTTGCCATCTATACTTAACCCACACTCACGCAGGTGCGCTGGTGTTACTTTCTTCTGTTAAGCAGGAAAAGGAGTGTTTACCAGGTACCTTCCTGTTTGTCCTGTTTGCCCTCAGCTCATCCTTACGTCTCCAGGTGACTATATACCTTTGGCATCACCTCTGGTGTTCGTGTGAGTGATATATGTGTGTTATCCCTGGGAGAAGAGAGGGCAAATGCACTAATCATATGGTTATTTCCTTATCAAGCCAGTGATTCCTAGGAGAGTTCCATCAGCATGAGTAGGAATACCCAACCAGGTCTTCACGTAAGGCATCTCCACAAAATGCCTTTAGGACTCCTTCTCCTGGTCTCATCCTTGCCCTGGTCAGTATATATTCCTTTGCTAGGGAAAGGTGGGGGACGGTGGAGGTTGTTCACGTCATCCCTGTAAGATTGCTCCACAAGTACATAAGGTAAGACTTGCGGGATCCTGACAGAAACCACAGACCATGGTGACTGGCCATATGCACTCCCCCCGAGCACACACTTAAATCAATTACCAACTTAGTACAATAATATAATAGAGCACATTTCAAATTAGATTTTCTTGGTCTTTATTTCCTTCTTTTTTGTTATCCAGCCAAAACGTGTTTCGTCATCTGGGAAAATAACCCACGACTTCCTCAGGGCTGTCTTCCTATGTCGAAGCACTCTCATACCTCTATGCCGGTTTTACTTCTGTCCCGGTAAGTAGACATTGGACATCCGAATCTCAAATTCGGAACATCCCATTAAGCTTACAAATTAATTATCCGTACATGAATTGGCCAATATGGGGTCAATGAAAAGAAAAAGGAACAAAGTTTCAGATATCTTCACAATCTTCAAGCACACTGTATGTTCATACGCTTACTGACTAGGACCCTGATCCGTGTCTTTTCAGGAATCAAAAGACTCAAGGGCAATGTATTAAGCCCAAATAGTTGTGAACAATGCTACGGATGCCGATATGCGTCCGGAGGGCTCTCTATTTCCTGACGTGTAAAATCCCCATGGTGACTGGCTAACTTGGGGTATGAGGGTGGGTCCATCAGATCTGCATCCAATTAAGGGCTAGAGTAAGACATCCAAGTTGTTTACCATTCTAGGTGGTTCAATATACCACCACAAGCTGCTGGGAATAGACAGTCTTCGAAGGACCTCACCATGGTTCCAAAAGACAGACCTCTGGATCATGATCAGTTGGAGGGAAAGGACTCCCAAACCTAGCAAGAGTCAAAGAATAGCTGCAGCCTGCTCGTCCTAACAAGACTAATCACTCCCAGGCTGTAGTAAAGACCCTCCAGACAGTAATTCAGAGGTGTTATCTCATTCGTCAATTTAGTCACACAGTTAGCATCCAATACAGATAAATAGACTACCAGTTCTTCTATAACCTCTTTATTGGCCCTTTTCAAGCTTTGTTCTTAACCAAAAGTGCAGATCTGAAGAAACAAGTCAAGGTCACTGTGGCTGATTGCAAGAAAGGAGGGTAAGTTTCTCAGGGTAGGGAGGGTAAAGAGAACAAGGGGTTCAGACATAAGGACCCTTAAACTACAGATACACCATGTAAAAAAGGGGAACAATTTGCTGAAAGGGATAAAGTTGCTTCTCTAAAAGGCACTGGTGGACAGGAGACTGTCCTATCTAAGCCCGATATGCTTTCTTTGCATGTATCAGTGGAGGTCAATGAGAAAATTTGAAAGGGTGACGTTATTGATGGTTTTTCACTTATATGTGGGAAAAGGAGGGAATGACAAGAAAGAGAGGGAGATGGGGAAAAGTTCACTATGGATAGAAGGTTCAAGGTTGATGAGAACATTACTAATTGGCGATTTGAGAAGAACCCAGATTTGGCAACCCCCATTATTTTCTATGCAAACAACATTCTTAAGGTTCATCTTGTTTACAGAGTTACCACCTGGCTTGAGTATGACTGTCATTTCAGGTGGCCAAGGTCAAAGATCGTGAAAATGAGCAGGATCAGACTGAAGTGAACACATGACTAGAGAATATCAATAACAGGACCATTTAAAACAACTATTTAACCCTTCGTTGTGCCGGTTGGCCAACGGCCATCGCGAGCACTACCTCGGTAGTGCTGCACACGTCCGTTGGCCAACGCGACCCTGCCCACTCAATGGGACGCCCTGCACCGCGGCGGGATTACCACCGTGGTAAACGGGTTAATTGCAATATTCCATTTGAAACAAAAAACAAGCCTGCAGGACATTTAATAAGAAAGTGTGCTCTCGTCCTGCAGGGTCATGAAAATTCAAACATGTCTGTTCCTTCTGGGGCCTTGCATCTCACCCAGATTTTAGATGCATTAAGAACAACAAAAAGGCAAATAACCCATTACATTCTAAAACTAGTTAGGTTTTTTCCAAACCACTGCATGTTCATATGCTGCTGCCCTGGTTCAACATGTACCCTAATAGACATGCAGCACAGATGTTGTATTTGGTTGAAGGATCCTGGTATTGGGTGTTCTGCACATAAACTACTGTGACAATTGAATGTCAATGCAGCATGCATGGTAGCAGAGAGACTCCTAAAGGAGAGCTTGCTTGGTAGAATCGCAGGTTCATTTCCAACCCCACCATTTGAAACATTTGTAGGAGTACCAACATCATAGTATAGGACTCCATGTTTCAAGATTCATAATTTTCTCACCACACCACATTTTAGTGAGTGTTCTATAGGATGGTGTGTTCTCTCCCTCATGAGTAAGATAAAATGATGTTTGGATTACAATACTGCTTGCCCATGACATAAGTACTACCAATTTAAATGTTCCTATCTCTGTTAAATAAAAACTGAAAACAAAGAAATATGTGATAACCCAAGAGCACCCAGTCTGCCACAATTAATTTTAAAAAAACATACTTTTAATTCCATACATTCTATCTTGTTCATTAAACGAGAACCTGAGTGTGAGTGGTTCTGATGGTGCAACTCAAGTGCTACACTCACAAAAAAAAATTGGCACTGCACTGTGGAACCTGGCCAGACATTCAATACACAGTTAACATAATTTTTCAAACAGGTAAAGCATGGATAAAACATTACGTTTCGAAGTGCATTGACCAACACTTTCCCTCTGTCCCATGTTAGCAGTGGAGGATTTGTAGAGCCCATTATCACCGGGGTGGGGAGTATCCTGGCACTGAGCAGGTGTGAGTCTAGTCAAACCTAGGGCCTAGTTGGACTGCTTGAAAAGCCAGGTCTATGACTTCTTGCAAACTTCAAGAAGTAACCAGGAGGCTCTCAGGTGTAGCAGCTGATTGTTCAACACTTTAGGACTGATGAATGTAAAAGAAGGATCAATCATCGGATCTAGTTCTCTGTGTGTGTGGGATGTGTGCAAGTAGTCTGGATGAGCAGAGGTTTCTGGAAGGTCATTGAAAGCAGATGCGTTATTGAAGTATGTTGGACCTGTGTATAGTACCTTGAAAATGTAGATAAGGAGTTTGATTTGTACTCCTTTGTTGATGGAGTCAGGTGTGGTGTGATGTCAGTGCAGCGTGGCACAATGAGAGTGATTCTGGCCCCTGATTCTGAATGGTCTGCAGCCTTTTAGTAAGTTTTTTGTTTCAGAGGAATTTCCTTTAGTCCAGTTTGCTCATTACAAGTGAGTTTATGATGACTTTCTGGGTGCTGATTAGGAATCATTTGAAAATCTTCCTGATCATCTTTAAGGTATTATATCCAGATAAGACTGCAAAAACAAAAAGTTCTTGCATACGTTTTGAAAATGTTAAGCCTCAATGAATGTTTATGTTTCTTTGTTCTTTTTTCACTAGTTTCTTGTTGGAAAGCTGATCTCTTTAATTGTTATAAGATTGTTTTTATAGTTTATGCAATTTAACTTGTTCTTCAACTGTTAGAGTATTCCTTACCTCCCCTCCCTCCCTTCCCCTCCTTCCCTCCTCCTTATTGCTGTTTTAAAACAAAAATAGCTTTCTTGTTTGATTTTATTGCTTGCTGTTCTTTGTACGTTTTTGCTTTTTAATTCATTATATATCAGCTGGCTTTTTGTACCTTAATTCTTATTATTTAATAAAGCTTCTTAAACATACAAGATGCATTTAAAAATCTTCCTCAGCATCTTTAAGATATGGAAATATGAGGCACTGATGACGATGACGTTTGGCGGTCATGTCGAGTTTGCTGTTGATGACCTTCCTGAGGTTCTTGGCAGGGTTGAGAGCGTTGTTGGTCCTTGCTCTGTTGGCCATCAGGCAGAGTGCTACAGTGAAATGCTCTTCCAGAAGATCACAAATTTGGTTAAAATGTTGGTAATGAGTTTGATTTGTACTCCTTTGTTTATGAGAGTCAGTGGAGCTCTTTCAGGTGTGTTGTGATGTCAGTGCAGTGTGGTACATTGAGACTGATTCTGGCCACTGATTCTGCATGGCCTGCAGCCTTTTGGTAAGTTTTTTGTTTCAGAGGAATTTCCTTTAGTCTAGTTTGCTCATGGCAAGGGAGTGTGTGATAGCTTTCTGTGTGCTGATTAGGAACCATTTGAAAATCTTCCTCAGCATCTTTTAGGTATTATATCAAAATAAGTCTGCAAAAGTTGATCTCTTTAATTGTTATAAGTTTGTTTTTATAGTTTATGCAATTTAACTTGTTCTTCAGCTGTAAGAGTATTCCTTACCTCCCCTCCCTCACTTCCCCTCTTTCCCTCCCCCTCATTGCTGTTTTAAAACAAAAATAGCTTTATTATTTGATTTTATTGCTAGCTGGTCTTTGTACTTTTTTGCTTTTTAATTCATTATTTATCTGCTGGCTTTTTGTACCTTAATTCTTGTTATTTAATAAAGCTTCTTAAACATTCAAGAATCCTTTGAAAATCTTCCTCAGCATCTTTAAGGTATGGAAATATGAGGCAGTTATGACGTTGACTTGGGCGGTTATGTCGCGCTGGCTGTTGATGACCTTCCTGAGGTTCTTGTCAGGGTGGAGATCGGTGTTGGTCCTGGCTCTATTGGCCATCAGGCAGAGTGCCACAGTGAAATGCTCTTCCAGAAGATCACAAACTTGGTTTTGTCAGTTTTCAGCTTTATGCAGTTGGTCTTCATCCAGTGTGCAATTTCAATCATGAAAGTATTATACTCAATATGGATACTAGACTTCTTGGCCATGAGGGAGAGAATGAGTTGCATGCCATTGGTGTAGAGAGGACGTTGATGTGGTGAAAGTGGATGATGCTGGGCAGAAGAATCTTACATGCGTTAAAGATGGTCGGGCTCAGGTAGTATCCTTATGGAACTCGCAGGTGTTATGTTACGTTATGGGCTGGCTTAGTAGGTCCTTCCATTCAAGAATGAGCAGGTCCATCAGAGTGCATGTCCTTGGATTTTGATGTTGTGTAAGCATTGGATGCGGGTGGGGTGGAAGACCGTGCCAAATCTCCAGAGAGGAATTTGCCCATGTCTTCGTCCATAGTCATGTTGATGTCATCCATAGTGGCAATGAGAGCAGTTTCCCTACTCTGATTGGGTCTTAAATCCGAATGAGTGGTGTTGAGGAGTTTGTGTTCATTGAGATATTCTGTAAGACGTCTGCTACAGATTTTCTCTAAGACCCTGGCCGGGAGATCAGTCTGTAGTTGACAAGCGCTTATGGGTCTGCAGACTAGTTTTTCAACAATAGGAAGACAATTGCATGTACTAAGCATTTGGGAGGATTTTAGAAGAGGTGGAGGCATTCAGAATGACTGTGAAAATTCAGCTGCTGGTTTGTGGTCCTCTGAAGTAGGTGAGGTGTGGACAGGAGTCCAGTTGGACTCCTAAGTAGATGGGCTCTATGGTGGTGATGACAGGCCTTGTGATTAGCATTGCTTCTTTTGATAAAATCTGGAGGTGTTTGGCAATGACTGTTGGGTCCAGTTGCATGCTGAATTTAGAGTAAAGGGAGGTAATTTTGCTGCTAATGGTTTGAAAGCGATCATTACAGAGGTGCTATTGGGGGTGATCAAGTTGGAAGGAGCCTCTGCTTTTGGTGATCTGGTTCATTTGGTGGTAGCATCTCAGGACACATGTGAACATGGTCCTGTGTGCATTTTCCTGACTCAGTCTCTATTTGCGCTCCAGTTTTTTGCACTGATTTTCCATCAGTTTGAGTTCCTCCATGTACAAAGTGGCTTGGGGTCTAGATCTTGTTGTATTGCTGTGTTTGGGGGTGGGCAGGAAGTCAGCGCACAAGGTGACCTAATTGTTTTGATGGCTCTGGGGAGTCTTTTGCTGGGTCCAGGTCATTGGGTGTTGAGAGTGGTTTTCCAGTCATTGTCAGTGATGCTGTTAACATTTTGGCTGTCTTTTCCATTGGTGATGCGTGTGCATTGGAGTGGGACTTAGATGGTGAACCTTTTAGAGGGCATGGCCTGTGTAGGAGACCGGTGTGGTCTCATGGGCTTGGATATTGTTAATTTGGTTAAATATGGTCCAGGAGTTGTCTGGTGAAGTGTGTAGGCCCCATTGCTTGCTGGGTGAGGACCAGACTACTAAGGTCTTTGATTAGTGCTTTTGCATTGGGGTCTCTATGGTCTTCCAGGTGGGCGTTTAGGTCTCTGACAAGGATCTAATTGCTAGAGTCAAAAGTGAGTGGTGCATCCCAGTTCTTGATGGTGTCAATGAAGTTAAAGCGCAGTCTCAGTGGTAGGGAAATGAGAGTGCCACACTAGGTGAAGTTAGTTATGATGTGGAACAACAGATGTTACAGGTTGGGGGATAGCTTCCCTGTGGTGGTGGTGCAGCTGATGCTGTTCTTGTGGATGATGGCAATTCCACCTCCATGCTTGCACACTTTGTTGGGGGGGTCTTTGTCAAGTATTTTATAACACTTACTGAGCATGTTTGTAAGCACTCATTATGTTTACAGATAATTGACTAAATGGATAGAGAGACTGTGAGGCCTAAGATCATTACAATTCAGAAATCAAGTTACTTCCTTTGTACACTTAACTCAACCAAAGGCAGAGACAGCAAGCAGAGAAAGCGTAATCAAATCTGTGGTAGAGGGACACTAACCCAGGTACAGCATAACATAGTATTGTCAAATATGTGACTCCTCTAGAAAGTAGGTGTTTAATTTCAAGGGCAGGATGATATCTTCAACATAACTTCACAATTCAATCTTAACATCATGTACATGCTTTGTTTCCCCTACACTCATATTACACGCCCTGAACACCCACCCGATGGCATCAAGGAGAGCAATGAGGGCTAAGTCATACCACAGACCATGCTTTATAGCCCCAAGAACAATGTTTGCAAATACCCATGCTCTAAAACATGCATAAAATGGCTACAGTTTCTATTAATATACGTTATATTTTTCTATGCATCCTAACCATGTATTTTTACCTAATCCCTATAGGGTGATCTACCTCCTCATTACCTACAGGTAAGTGCCATCAGGGTGCCTATCTTGGTGTAGAGCTGGGCCTCATCTCCCGCAAGAGGTAAGCAGAAATCAGCTGGAATTCCAGCATGTTAGCAATGTCGCAATGTCAGCTAAATGTTCCTCTAAACAAGGAAGTGATGCTGCTTATATAATAAACATCACTCATGCTGCCAAGATGAAGCCCCAGTCTGGCTGTTATTGTTTTTTGTATTGTGATAGGTCTGTCCCAAGTGTATACAAATAAGACAACATTTTGCTTAGTGAACTTAGGTCTTGTTCAGAAGGTTCAAGGGGGTTGATAATATGCCTACCAAGTGGAAATGTAATGAAAGCCAGTTCAGTGAATAGTATCCTGCACAGGCACACAACGAAATGTGTGTCAAATGTCAACAAACAGTGTTTAAGAAAATATGTAAATTTAATGTCACTATGTAAAATGGTGGTGTTCTCACTCAATCTAAATGTACCACATTACATCCAATTATTTGAAATAAGATGACTAAAAAGCTATCCCAACTATGATAAAGTATAAGGTAAAATATCCCTTCAAAACCATAAATCTAAAAAAGCATCACGCTTCTTTAATACCAAAAGCATATCAAAAGTCATATTGTTAAAACATCTAAAAATGAAAAGAACATGTTAAAAAAGACTATGTTCCAGATTTACAAGCCCCTTGTGACCCATTTATGCCACCGTTGCGTCACTTCAGTAACGCAGCGGTGGCGTAAACCATGCGCCATGTTGCGCCTTATTTACAACGTGAAGCATCTGGGGAGATGCGTCACGTTGTAAAGCCCTGCGCTACATTAAACCTGCATCAGGTTTAATGTATGCAGGGTGGGCGTTCTGTCGGAAAAAGCCTCGGAAAAGTGACGCAGTGAAATCTACAAGATTTCAATGAGTCACTTTTCCGACGCCGCTGCGTCATAACCCTGCGCCTGCTTGAAGCAGGCGTAAGGCGTAACGCAGCATGTTAGGTATGGGCAGCCCCTGAGTATTGCTGGAGTTGCGTCACGCTTGTGACACGACTCCAGCAATGCGCCGATATTACGCCATCAGATGCGTCACGCATCTGTTTATCCTTGCGCCACGATGCGCCGCATTGCAAATGCGGCGCATCTGTGGTGGCGCAAGGGTAAACTTGCGTGACGCATCTTACCTGGCGCATCCCTGCTGATATGCAGGGATGCGCCAGTCCTTGTAAATCTGCCCCTATGTTTTTTAGTTCCAAATAGTTTATTGGCATTTTAACAAAACATACAACCTGTCATGTATTGCAGAAAGCTTGTGAAACATACAGAGGACGTACCATAACACATGAGTATTGGAAGTAGTACATACATGAATCAGCATAGGACACAGCAGACAGTCTTAAGTTAAAGATATAAGTGTACTAGTATGGAGAATAAAGCTGATGTAACTACTGAATATGGGATCAGGATGAGATGATTCCCAATGAGACTGGAGGAAAATGTATGATGTGTAGTCTGTTTCTTATGGAACTAGAGTATGTGGGACAACTGACTCAAGAGAATGTCGTATGGCAATGAAGAATAGAACCAGGAAGAGGATTGGACAGTGTAAAGGAGCAAGAGGGGAAGGGGGAAAGGTTAGTGGTATATATAAATACAAGGCGTGAATCGGTATCTAAGACCCAATGTTTGGTAATGATAGGTACGCAGACTTGAGTTTCTCAAAATTGATGAACTTTTCAGTGAGCGCCAGACAGCACTAAACATTTGAGAATATATCTTGTGGTTGGACTGATATTCATGAACTTCTCTCAGAAAAGATACCAAAGTCTACCAGTTGTGGAAAGTGAAATGATTGAAAGTTTTCTATTCTGACAAGATGGCTTTCACAGCGATTGCCAGAAGGAGATCTACCAGTGCCATGTCCATGGTGTTAAGGTTCTGATTGATTTTAGAGGACCAGGGTCTTAAAGCCATAATGGGAAAGTCTAAGGAGATCAGAGTTTTAAAAATAGCTGAGAGGTGGGTCTGAATTGGGTCCCAATACGGAGTAGGGAGTAGACAATGGAAGAGTATATGTTAGTATCAGCAAGTCCTGTTGTTGCAATTCCAACAAGAGTCACTCTCTCTCAAGTCTAGTTTATGTAATCTAGCTGATGCCTGTGTAATAAATTGATAGTAAAGCTTTTTATTTTGAGGATGTAAAGTGTTATTTTATTGCTCAAGAATAGCTTGCTGATATATTTTGCCAGTTTTCCTCTGAGATGTGTTGAAACACCTGTAAGTCGAAGTCTTAAGCCCATTTTGTGGACAGTAACAACGCTTGCTGTAGAAGCATGTTGGAGAATGTTTTTTTTTAATTTTGGAGGCAATGTGACCTAAAGGAAGCCATTCATTCAAAAGATCAGGACGAGTCCGATGTATGGCATTTCTTACCTTAGGCAGCTTGACTTTTTGTTTCGGGAAACATATGAAGTCTAAGTTAGGGATGTCATAAAATTGTGCGTGAAATGGGAAAGACAGTGAGCTATTGTTATCATCACATAAATCTCAAATTTGTGTTATGCTCTTGGAAGACCATGTGTGGGTAATATTCACAGAAAAACCTGCCTTTGTTTTAGGATTGAACCATAAAGAAGCTAGCCTGGAGTTGTGGAAAGATTTGGGTCATAAGGGCTAAAGATAACATATATGCCACTGCCCAGTCTGCACCTGATCCTGTTCAAAGGTTACTGGATGTCCTCCAGCTGGAGGTCGTTTGCTTTCCAAGTTGTCTTTTAATGAGTTTTTTTTATTTTGATCCTTCTTATGAACACTGTAGTTTGCTTTCACTACAGTTCATCAATTGAATTTTCACTTCAATTCATTATTTTAAGCACAACACTTTCAACTCCCAATGCATTTCGGCCATTATGTGGCCTTCATCTGGGGATGATTTCAGTGATTCGGCTAAACAAACTCAATGCGTTCTTAACTGCCAGCAGAACTGTAGTGAAAGCAAACTACAGTGTTCATAAGAAGGATCAAAATAAAAAAGCCCATAGTGGGAGTGTTGTCAGTGTTTTAATACATGCACATCTTTGTACTTGGCAATCCTGGAGTTTCAGGACTGCGTGTTAGATATCGGCGATATTTTGATGTGATTGCTGAAAGTGAATGCACAACTCTCTACATACTAGACTAAATAATGTGACAATCTTGCATCTAAGCCTGCCATATTGCACTCCACGATGACAAGTGTGTTAACAGGAATGCTAACAGTGCTAACAGGAGTGCTCGCTAAAAGGAGACACAAAACTCCATCTAAGTTTGTGCACAACTATATTCATCACTCCCTTTTCTCCCAATGACTAGGGTTTCAACTACATCTGAATTTTTGCCATAATAGCAAGCTAAGATACCCTTGTGTAGTTGTTGGTCTGGAAGAGCGTTAGACAGGATATATTTTGGTTACAACAGTGGACGTCTAGCAGATTGATCCAACAACCTCACCTTCCACGTGGGGTGACTGTTACTCATCCCACCCTCATATTATTGCCCTTGTCCACTGCAATGCAGGTCACAATGGGGCCCAGATTGTTTAAACCTGGTATGCAGGTTCTAGGATATTTTACACACCCCCACAGTCTCAAGATGGCAGACAATAGACAGGGCAATATAAAGAAGAGAGAGTCCAAAGCGAACCTTAAGTGAGCTAAACAATCTCCCCAGATTCCAGGCTCACCAGTAAAAGGGAGCCCTGAATCCTCCTCCACCTTAGAGGCAATTATACTAAAACTGAACTCGGTACATGACACTGCGCAGAGTACTATGATCAACACAAATCTGCTTCAAGTAGAGATAGTTGGGATTCACAAAGGTTTCTAGGACCTGCCAATCATATTATCCTATGTGGAGACAATAATATCTACCTTTGATGACTTTACAAATGCCCAAGCACAACAAATACAATGCCTCAAATGCTCCTTACCCTGAATAGAGAACTTACAGACAAGGAAGATTTCAACTAGAGGAATAACCTTTATATATTTGGATTACCGGAGGATATCAAAAAATGTAACTTTCTCTTTAGCCGATTTCCTAATTGCATGGTTTCCAGAAGTCCTCCAAATTTCCTTTTCCAAAGGCTTCAAGATCAAAATAGCCCAGAGGGTACCAACCTTTAGACAAAGAAACATGCCCACTCCAAGACCTCTCATCTTGAATGATTAAGTGGCAAGAGCATAGAGACATAATCTAGCAAGATTATGCAAGGGACACTGTCAAACATCATATAGGGTTTCTGGGTCTTCAACAAAGGCTGACTGACAATGAGATTTTCCCATTTCCTCCGCTAGGATAGCTTCCATCCACTCCTGACCTCTGGAGAAGTGTCTTAATGCCTCTGTCCATGATGGCTAAAAACCTTGGCTATATGCTGACACATTAAATACTTCTGACCACAGTCAGGGGTAGGCTGTCCCCTTTATTATCAAACACACAGGAGCCTCCTGAGTTGTTAAGATAGTTCTTACACATTGGCTTGCAAGTTTAGTCTAATGAGTCTACCTGTTCCAGAGCTTTTCCCCATGTCCGAGCATGGTGTGGGTTTGCTCCAATACACTCATAATACTCATATGGTGGCAATATGTCATCAGGATTATTGTCCTACATCCTAGCCTTCCTCCTTCTAACCCTCCTCAGCCACTAATAGTCACCCATAGATGTATTTTTGCCAGATCTCAGGAATTTACCTATCCTGGTATTTACACTCTAACACCTAGAACCATAAGTATCTTTCTGACATGGATATGCACTATAATGACCACTATAAAGCGTTGCATTTGCTATACTTATCTTCACAACTCGCATTGTCTGTACATGTAGAGAATGTTTCAGTAGGATATCATATTGTACGGTGGTCATAAGTTGTCAATTTTGCTGTTGTGGTGGGCTTGTATTGGATTTAATGTTGCTCTGCTTTCTCTGCAGGCAGTGCACTGCATACATATTACCCAAACAAATATACATAAGTTTCGAAGGAGGTATCTTCTACTTCCAATTACAAGACCTTGTTGTTCTTTCCTACAAAGGCAATACCAAAACAGTGACATTCCCCCTATCAACACGCTTAGTGTTTTTTGCCACTCATGCTTATCATATCTGGCTGGCCAGCATGCGCTGCTGGTTATTGCCGCTTCTTCCGTGCTCTACTCTAATTACCCCATGCATTTTGTCTCTTACAGATTTTTCCAGATGGGTAGAGACCTTAGCAGAGATAGAGCTAACCCAGAAACTGCAGGGTCTTACAAGGTTTTTATTTTTTCCCCCTATTCTTTCCTATTCCACAGTCCAAGTGGAATTATCTTACTGCAAGAGCTCCATATCCTGATCTACACAACCCTTCATACCGCCTCCACTTTGTGGCTCTATCATCTTAATAGCCTATTAGCAATCCAGCACGCTTACCAATGTCATCCTTAAATATAATCTCCCTCAATGCCAAAGACCTGGATCACCCCATAAAGCGATCCAAAATCCTTGATCATTGCCAAGGTTTATCGGGTGATTTAGTACTCCTCTAAGAAACAAAGATAGTCTTTAAAGAGGACCTATTGATGAGGAAAGGTTTGGTTTTTGACATTACTTGCTCCGAAGCTCATGGCAAAAAGAACGGGGTGCTTACCCTTTTATCTAGAAAGTGTGGCTTAGCAGTTATTGCATCAGAACATGATTCCAATGACAAATTGCTTCTCTCTAGGTTAAAAAACATCGAACACGATTTATACGTGATGAACATATATGCTTCCAGCATTAACGACCCAGTAGTCTGACTCTCTCTCAGCAAAAAATTAAATGATGTCCCGCAAGAGTCAAAAATAGTTTAGAGATGGTTACTTTGACCTCCCAATGAATCCAACTTTGGAGACTAACTCCGCCTTCAAATTCAGAAACGCAAGGACCCCCAAGTCATAATCAACTTATGCTCCACCCACCATCTCCAAGATGCATAGAGATTACATAATCCAAAAGTAATGATTGTATCTTCTTTCATCCCCACTCAAGTGTTTCTCACTTTCATTATCTCCTGGTAGACAACTCACTCCTCAAAGTCACTTCCGATCCAAAGATTCACCAAATTCTTGTCTTGGACCATGATCCATTTTATTATCTATTCTAACTCATCCAAATGGGGGGGAAAATTGAGTGTGGCAGTTACATTTAGACATTCTAGATAATGAAACAGACGTTGAAAAGTTAAGTAAAGAAACTGAGCATTCACATTTGAGTGTGTCATGTGAGGTCAAATCATTAAGCTTATGACAAAAAAGAACCATGCCATCAAAGAATCCTTACAATCCCTAGGTGCTGAAGTAAAAAGTAAGAAGAAAGCTTTCAGACACTCTAGTAACAAGTCACGACTGAAGGAAATTAAGCCAGTAAAGTACACATATAATACTATTGTTAGCAAAAGAACTTATCGTTTTGTTCATGCCCAAAAGTCAAAACATCTTCTTTTCCATAATAGAGCGGGTAAAGAACTTGCCAACACACTCAAATTCAACAAGATAAGCAACCAAATCATACACATCAAGGCTCAGGATGGCACTCAAAGAGATAAAACCCAGGAGATAATGGAGGTGTTTATAGAATTATATTAGAAGCTTTACACCCCTCTTAATACACAGGATAAAACTAAGGAGCACATTTTCAAATATTTTGCACTGGATAGCGTTGAGGTGTCAGCAAAATGCTCCTCTAACTAAACAAGAAAGTGATGCTGCTAACATAATAAACATAATCCATGCTGCCAAGTCAAAGCTCCAGTCAGTCCGCTATTGTTTTTTTGTATTATGATAGCTATGTCGTTGAGTGGACCAAAATAAGAGACATCATTTCGCGTAGTGAACTTAACCCTCATACAGAATGTTGAAGGTAGTTGATAATATGCCTACAAAATGGAAATATATTCAAAGCCAGTTCAGAAAATAGCATCCTGCACAGGCACACAGTGAAATGTGTGTTGAATATCAATGTACAATGTTCAAGTAAAGATGTAAATTTAACGTGAGGGTGTTCTCGCTAAATTCGAATGTGACCACATGACACTACGGACACAGGTATGTCCTTATGTAAACAATCTACACTCAGTAGGGGATTTCGAGAACTTTGTTTCCTAGACACTAAATCAATTATATAAATTGTGTTTTTACTGACTAATATTGCAATGAAATTGTACTTTTAGATTCAGATTTGTAACCAAAATATACTCATGCATTTTCTTATCTCACTTTTAAGGCCTTGTGTTGTAGTCCCATCCACCACTTGTTACATCTACTACTGCTCCTATCTCTGCAAAGAAAACCACAATGGAATGTTAGAGCACACAGATGGTGGAGACGGGTAAGTATAATGTCATCAGTCAGTCAGGTAAGTGTGGGAAAAGCTGATTTTTAATTCTACATCACATCATTATTACTTTAATGGCAACTACATGCTGCTTTACATATTTGTATACATTGTAAATCATTTTTTGGTAATCATTGTTTTCCATTCATGTGCATTTCTCTAATGTGTAAGCTATTTTTTCTCAATGGCTTCAACATCAGGAAATACCATTTCAGCACCAGCTACAAAGACACTGGTTCAGCAGCTGTCATCAAGAATGCTATCCAGAAAGGTAAAGACGGTCTTTGTTGGAACTCTGTGTTGGTGGTCAATGCTAGCTGTTGATGCTGTAGTGTGAAGTTCAGATATTGTACTGGCGGGTGTTGATGATGTTCGCTGTGGCATGAGGATTCAGGTTTGCCAAAACGTCACATTAGTGAGCGGTGTGCGACAAATCTTGGTGCTGACCGGCCAATTCATGAAGATTCCAAAAACTTTAGGGGAGCTCAACTGAGGCAACACCAAGGGCTTCATTTATGAGGATTTGAAGTAGGGCAGCACAACATCGTAGGTCAGTGCAGCAAATCAGCTTGCTGTGCTACCCTAATTCAATGAGAAAGAGCAGGAATGCACCATATTTATCTAATAAGGTTCATCCTGGTGTTTCCCCCAGTACTGGCACTGTTTTGGCAGGCTTGAGCCAATGCAGGCAACCTTCAACCACGGTGCAAGGGTGCCTGTGTTGTTGGCAGGATTGTTTTTGTGCACAAAGGGGCACCTATCCTGCACAAAAGCAATTCTGAGAGGCATTTTCCTCTTTCTGTGTGTGCTGCAGATTGCAGCAGACACAGATACTTCAGAATGCAGCACACACAGAAAGAGGAATAAACAAGGAGAAATAAAATTATTTCTCCCAGTTATGCCTCTCCTCAGGAGGCGTAAGGTAAAGGCTCTTCCCCAGGTTTACGAGGTCTTGTCAAAATCTTGTCAAAGTATCAAAATCCAAAACCCTTCACAAGCTCATGAAACACCTCCTGAATGCAGGATAAAGCAACACAGCAATTTACACTACCTTGCCTTACTCCATAATTATGATTTTGTTGTTTGCGCCCTTGGGACATCATTAAAATTGATGCTCCGGTTACACAAGGCACTCATAAACATGCTGCCATGTGTCCAAGACCTGAGGGGCACCAATTGGCACTCAGTAACTCACTTTGACTGAGGTCAGCAGGACTCAGGCAGGTATTGTTGCAGGGCCAGGAAGCCTCTGGAACTTGTTATGGCCCTGTGGCTTAGAACAGGGGTTCAGCTGACTGACCATTGGAGTCACTTCAGATTTTATAAAGGGTGCAGATCCCCTCTTCCTTCTCAGCAAGCAAATCAGTAGGCATCAGAGCGGCAGAGTAGCAGGGCAGCAGAGTGACAGTCCTGGCACCAAAGCAACACCGCAGTCCTTTTTCTGAAGCATCCATAGGTCAAGGAGTGTACTGAAGATTGGGGTGTAAGGTCGATTCTGTATACCTGGTGCCGGCTTTGAAGTAGTAGAAGTTTCCAGAGAATTCCATGTGAAGTCCTCTGTGTTCCATGCCTCTACTGTCCTGGTTGCAAGCTGACTACAAGAATTTGTTTGTGTGAAGGCATGGCACAGCTTAATAAGTTTATAAGTGTGCTGGGCACAGCTTCCCCCCCCCATCCTGGCAGGGCCTATTGCGTGGATGTCTGGGAGGATAGAAGAAAGTCCTACTGCCAACTACACCCAGTCATGCGACCCAGAAACAGGCTGCAGGCACCAAATGGTTAGGACATAAAAATGCCAACTTTCTAAAAGTATAAGTTTCAAAACTGTAACTTAGGATTCGATTTTACAAATAAAGAAGATTTTTAATAAAAATATGTCTAGACACCAAACATGACATGCCTATCTGCCCCCAATTGAAAGATAGCACCTACTAAATGTGCTCCTTAGGGTGAGGTAGGCCTCACAGTAGTGAAAAAGAATTTAGAAGTTTTTTACTACTAGGACATGTAAAACTTAGAAGTACATGTCCAGCTTTTCTAATACACTGTACACTGCCTTCCGGGATGTGTAGTGTCTGCACTAGGGGTGACTTATATGCTTTAGGAAAAGGTGGTTGGGATCTGGCAAGACGTTGTCTTGGCTGAACGAAATGGCACTTTAAAATTGTACACACAGGCTGCATGCTTGAAAGGCTAATCAAGTGGGTGACACAATAAGTTTCATAGGCCCGCCAGTAGCATTTAATTTACATGCCCTGTGGTATTACAATACTAGGGACGTCTATGTAAATTCAGTGAGCCAATGTTGCCATGTTTAGAGGAGAGAACGCAAGCACTTTAGCACTGGTTAGTAGTCATAAAATGCACAGAGCACTAAAGCCAACACAAATGGGCTAAAAAAACAAAGGAGTAAAGGCAAAGGTTTGGTGATAACTCTTCAGAGAAAGCCAAATCCATCAACCAAAATAACAATGACCTGATTACAATGTTGGCAGGCAGGGTTGGTCCATCACAAACATGACGGATATCCGCTTCGCTAAATTACAATTCCTATATGCAATATGGCAAATGGAATATCCGTTACATTTGTGACAAAGTATCCCATCTTCCAAGATTGCAATCAGACCCTAACTTCTTCAGCTTCCCTTCAGCCTATGCAGGACACACCATTCACAAACCCTGTTGGCAATCCTCTTCTCATACCCACAAACCAATCACCTCCACAAGCAAACTCCTGCACCTGCTGCACTATAACCAACTCAACCACCACCACGACCATCATCACCATCCCCAGTACAACCAACTCATTCACCACCTATTTAACAGACACCAACTTAACCACCACCAACCCATAAAACATTAAAAAAGGCATGCTGACAACAACTTTAATCATCAGCATTGCATAGGAGAAGTTGGAGGATAAGCTCCCTAAAATAAATGAACATTTGTAAATATTCATTAACTTTTTCCTAACACACTCACTGAAACTTATATATTTTTGTAAAATATTCTAAGTACCACTTATAAAAAAAACCCATGTGTAAACTTGGCACTTTAGTTTTAACTGTATGTTATCACGTCTTTCCTCTTTCATAGAGGAACTCAAAAAAAGTAGCTGCAATCACATTGCTTAGGAAAACTACTCCTGTGGCCAACATGCTAAATGAGACTACTCCCATTATCTACAAGACACCTATCAAATGTATCCGGTTGAAGCTGTTGGTCACCTTTTAATATTTTTAGGTCTTTGCCTAGGAATAAACCCGCTTGGTAAGAGGTAATTAGTTCACTCAATCTCACTGCTAAAATTTCAGTAAGGAGTTTCATTTTGATGTTTAAAAGAGATATAGGTCTGTAGGATGCACATTGAGAAGATGTCTTCCACAACTTGGGGATGACCACTGGAGCTGCCTCACACATTGTGCCCACAGGTGAGCTTGCCTCTTCTATTTCATTAGAGTAAGAAAAGGACAGGTCCAAGATGTGTGCAGTAAATATTATAAAAGCTGGCAGTATACTCTTCCAGGACCTGTTTTTTTTCTGATTTTTGATTTGATATTGCTGCTACTACCTAGTACCATACAAATGCCCCTCATATTGGTTTTCAGAAAATTCTATGTGTGCTGCATAATGCAGCACACATAGAATTTGAAAAATGTAATTTTTTTAAAAAAATAATTGTAATGTGCAGAAAGGGACACCTTCCTGCACATAAACAATCAATGGCATTTTGCTGTTTTCATGTGTACCACACAACGCAGCACACATGGAAACAGCAAAAACAAGGAGAATTTAAACATTTCTCATTGTTGCGCCATGTTTTCCATGTAAATATGGGGCAGCGTCATAATCAATGGGTGTTGCGCTAGAACACTCACCACAACAACCATTGCCCTCCCCTCTCAGGCTAAGTATAGCAAGAAAGGAGGCCTTATTCACAAGGTGGCTTTAAGCCACGTTAAGTGATGTTCCTGTGGTGATCGGAGCTTGTAAATATGCCCTCCAGTGTCACAGCTCTTTAGTCAGAGTGGCTCTGTGAGTGCTGGTGTCCCTAGGACAGTGCACTAGTGTTGATGTTGTTGACTTATATCAACACTCTGGTAGCACTATCCCCACATCCATATATCAATGTCAGTGCTCTAGTTTCCTTGTAACAGTGACTATCCAAATGATAGTGTTCTTGTGGCAGTTCTCCTGTCGGTGTCCACATGTCACTACGCCATGGCTTGCACTCCCAGTTTGCCTGGAACTGTGTCCCTATGTTGTGTCACTGTGCTTGTGTGGTGTCCTAGTGCCACTGTCTTAATGTCAACACCCCTATGTCAGGTTTTGCAGTGAAACTGCCCTGTGACATAGTCATACCATTAGTTGTTGTGCCCCATATCTGTGTCCAGTGTCTCTCTGCCCTGCTCATATTGCTGCTCTTGTTTCATGGTTTCCTGTGTCAATGGTCCATTGTTTATGGTAGCAAAATATGACATCACCCATTTCCTTGTGCCCCAGTGTCAGTGGCTCCTAGTTAGCATTACCTTATTTACTGTACCCATGCCAATGTCCCATGCCAGTGTTGGTTCTTCTGTGCCAGTGTTTTTAATGTCACTGTGTTTGCCTCTGTGTTAGTGTTACTGTCCCAAAGGATATCTTTATTTACCTATAAAGCACTTATACTACTTAAAAACACAAACGTTTTATTAACATTCGTGCCCCTGGGTTCAAAAGGCATGGCCCCCTGGTATTTGAGCTTCTAGGGCACGTTGGTAATGCTGAAGGGATTTCGGACACGTCTGCAGGGACCACCCCAGGTATCTTCCTTTCAAATTGAAGTGTGTTGCCTCCTGGACAGTGAAAGGTGGACTGGCAGCTTCAAACAGCTGGTTTCCTTTCACTAATGAATTGTTCCCAGTGAGATACAAATTTGCATTACACTGAGAAAAGCAAGTCATTATGACACGTGTGCAGTGATCCAGTGTGCACCGTGCACGCCCTGTTAAGGGTCCGCCCTGGGCCAGAGCAGGGCCTCATATTTGCAATACAGATCCACGTGATCTAAGTCTTGGCACAGCGCGATGAGCACTTTAGACAAGGAAACTTTAAAAAAAAGTTGTGTAATTAATTTTTTTCTTGCACAATCAGTTGCTGAAAGGGAGAGCAGACACGTCAGACATCCATTTCACTAATGCCTACGTCACAGTCACTCATGCAGTATCACAATGAATCCCCACCTAATGACTAATGATGGAAATGTGTGAATTATGTTTAAAAGTTCTGATCTGCATTCTGAATGTATTGAGTGGTTAAGGTAGAGCTAACAGAAGTGAACTTTACCAAAGAATCACTGGTATTGCTTGCCCTGCATGTGCTTTGGGGGCGTGCGGCAAGCTTAAAGAAATGAGTGCCAGTACTCTCAGGCCAACATAACAGTCACCCGCCCTGAATCACCTGGCTGGTGTTGAGCTCAGCTGTTTTTTCTTGTTGTTGAAATATGAACAGTTGCTGGAATCTGACCAAATAACCGAAACTGAATATCACCAGTGATAAGCAGAAAAACGAAGGGCCATATCAGCAACGGCCAGAGATAATTATCGCTGGCCGTGCTTAGCGATAATTTTCTTATCGCTGGCTATCTCTGCTTTTTATCGCCCTGGTAGCGCGTTATCATCAACGCGCGGCTCCAGGGTGATACAAATTCCAGAGATAGCGGTGTTATCGCCGTTTTGCAGGGAACATCGCTGGTTTTCCAGCGATGTTCCCTACAAAAGGGTGATAACCTTGCTGATACGACCCTGTGGTCGTATCAGCATATTCCGCCCCCAATGTTAGGGGTGGCTTAGTCAGGATTTTAGCAGACGTTAGTTAACGTCTGCTAAAATGCAAGGGCATCCTTGCTGATAGCGCAAGGACGCGTTATTGCTCTCCTGACATGTAGTGTATGTCAGGAACGCCCACTTTCCATCTCATTAGAAATACAAAGGTACGCGTAGTGTAAAAGGGTGCTAGCATGCGAATACAAATGTTAGCACCCTCTTGCTGAATGGGCCTTGATGATATGCCCCTAAGACACCTCATTGTTACTGCAATGACCTTTAATGTTGTGAATGAAAGTAGGGAATGTCTAATTTTGTAGAATATTCGACAAGCATCTGCAATGCAATCGGTCTCGCCTTTGGGACCTTATATGTATTTAGCTGTGCAGCATTTTAGTCTCAGTGCTTAGACATCTACTGTTCTTTAACATGGAGGGAAAATAAGCACCAAACTGTATGACACACCAAGTATGGGAACACATGGAGAAAAATATTGCCTTTCAGCGGAAAATGGTATGGTCCAAAGCACTGTTTTTAATATAAAAGCAGGTTCTTCGGTGGTCATATTGTTGAAAATACAAGATTTGAAAAAAATATTATTGTTACGGGTACTGGTGGAAGACAATTTCTATGGACTGGAATCTAGAGAATGCTAAAGGGATTCTAGTATTTTACTGACCTCTGCTGGTCGTTTTCTATCAAGAAAGTGAAATAAAGGTAGTTGCCAGAAACATTAAAAAAAAAGTCCCTCAGCAGAACGCAATACTGGTATTTTACTGACCTTTACTGGTCGTTTTCTATTAAGACAGTTAAATTGAGGCAGTTGAACAGAAAAAAGTCCCTAAACAGAAGTAGACAAGTCCTAGGGCTGATCTTAAGAGCCCACAAAGAACATACACATATAAGTATATACTAAATTATATACAAGAGGTCTTGAATGTTCGACCTAAAAAGCTACTCTCTTCTGTAACTTTACAAATTGGAAATACCCATTGAGTCTCACAAACACATTAAATTTAAAATTACATTTTACAGAATTAAGAGTATGACAGATTGCCAGCATAGGTAACATTGGATACGTGCAAACAATTCTGCCAGCAGCGCACAGTCAAGTAACTTATTAAGACATTAAGGGCCAGATGTATCAACCATTTTTCTGGTTGCAAACAGTCCTTTTCTCAGAATCAGGCCCTTTGCGACCGGAAATATGTATTGTGGTCTGATCATTCCCAAATTGCCATTTAGTAACATGTTACTGAATTGCAGTTTGGAATTAGGAAAACATACTGATTCGGTATAAGAAAGTGGCATGTTTTGGGCTTCCCTTTCTAATACCGAATTGCAGTGGCATATGTAAAAATATTCAGAGACCAAAATGCAGTTGCTAAACAGTCACATTTTACCACCTACTTCAAGTATGTGGTAACCCATTCACAAACTGGAACTGGTCCCCAATGGGACCTCTTCCCTTTTGTGAATGTTCGTAAAAACGTTCCTAAAAAGCAGGCAGTGGTTTCACAGACCACTGCCTGCTATTAAAACATGGAACATTTTAATTTTTCTTTTTTCTAAACAAGCTGCATTTAAAAAAATGCTTTCTTTGAAAGAAATCATAGATATAGACGTCTACTGACCCCAACAGGCCACCATCCATCTCTGGGATTTTAGCAATTCCTAATGGGTCTCAAATTGTGCCCCACCTCATTAATATTCATGAGGTAGGTCAATTTGAGACCCACTAGGAATCGCTAACATACATTAGGAAAAGTGATTAACTGATTACGATTCGAAGAAAATTGCCACTATGCCATCGCTAGTCCCAAAACTGATACATGTGGCCCTTAGTCAAGTAACCTGTGTGCATGAGGAACTTGAAGGTTTCTCAAAATCTTTGTGATTAGAAGTTCATATATGAAACTCCGAAAGATAGCTTCCTTCTGACTGTTATGAGGTTCCACAATTTATCAAAACTATAGCAACTAATGGTGTGGATAAACATATGGTCAACACTCCACCAATACGGAGCCAGCATTCATCTCAGCATCAGGGACTACAAGGAAGAACAGTAAAAGGAAAATACGGGAAGTCTGTTAGTCTCATGAAGGCTAGAGGAAGAAGAGGTGTGAGAAGAAATGCACTCTATTAGCTGCACTCTCCAAGAAGCTGCAAACTGTCCAGCTGGTGAATATTCTCCTGCACCATACAACATTACTTGAAACACATGAGTTTGCTTAAAAGACGCATGAGTCAGCTCGTATTCTACGACATATCATGATGTACACTATCACAAATACCATAATATCCAGTGTAAATTGTTGTTTCCCAAAAATATTACCAATATGTTAACTTCATATTTACAGATGGCTCACACCTGCCGTGCAAAAAGTTGCTTTTACTGGTACCCAAGTTTGATTGCACTCGATAGGTTTGCATAGAATTCGATAATCACTGCGGAAGCACATGCACACTCAACTATAGCCTCTTGGCCGTAGCAAAACCTTGTAATTAAAGACAAGAGAACATCAGGGAACAGGCCGGCTTACTGTTGCAACGAGTGTGCGTTTCTTCTTCAATGGCAGCTGCTTCGTCGGTGGGTGGACAGTGAGTAGTGCAAGTCGCAGCTCCAAGGGGCTCAGGAGGATGCTTGCAGTATAAGGGCACACTGAAGGAAGCCAGTGAGTGTGTGAAGGTCAGGTGGGAACTCGCTTATATGACATTGGTGGTTACATCAACAGCTGAATGTGTAAATCATGATTGGGCATGCCAATGCTGCCTCCTTTGCTTTCGTATTTTTTTCAACAAAGGTGGATAAGGCATTGCGACATGTTGTTTAAGAACCTCGCCCTTCCTGAGCGTCCTAAGGGAGGGACTTTGTAGGATCGAGCCTGTCAGGTACCCCTGTCAGGTACCAAAATATTGGTCTTGATGTCTCAGTCAACGCTTCATGCGGTCTTTGAGGAGTCCGTGCAGATGAGCCATTGAGCCCCGGCAAGAAGCCTTCTATTCTCCCCGAAGAAATGATTATCGTAATAATGTGTTTGTTTTCTGTGACCGTGTAGTTGGTACTGGATGATGGATGGTTAATGTTACACAAGCTAATGCTTGTTTTTTGAGTTGTGAAATGTTACTAGCTTACAGAGCAGAGTTATTACAACCTTGACTCTAATAAACCAAACTTACAAAGCATATAATATGACCCACCTGTAGATCAGGAGGTGTGAAGAGCCTGTTTTATCCTTTTCTAAAAAAAAGTCAGATTTCATTCTTCAGTTGCGATTCAGGGGTGGCCTTTTCAAGCTTGGTCTATAAAGATCATAAAGCTTAAGGTCTAACTAAAAAAAGGATGACTTGTTTAGAGCACTAATCTCTCGAGAGGGTATCCAGGCGCTAGTTTCATTTACGTATATCTGTAGATTTTCTACTTTATGGAAGTTTCAAACTTCTTAAGGCATCCATATGGAAAGCTGAGCTTAGCACAGGTTTCCCTGCAAATTCCTAGCGAAGTGAGTGATGTTCCTCTTGTGAACACAATTTCTCTGTAAAGAGTTGACTGTGGCAAAGAATTCTGCACAGGAGCACATGGAGATCCCAGTTCCCCGTGCACATGCACGCTCTTAGCTTTTCTTTTCTCCACAGGGATAGTGATTGACCCTTGCAGAGAGCCTCTTCTTCACACCCGGGAAAGGGTAGTTACGCCAGGACTTAAATTGGCTTATTCCTAACTGGCACATCTAACTTGCCTAATAATCCCTTGTACATGGTGCAAAAATGCACCCAGGACCTGGAGTAAAGACACCGCGTGTGGACTGCAGCACCTCTTATGCCATTTACTACAGTGGCAGAGCACACATGCCATCAGGCCTACCCTATGTGACCCAAGTACTGTAGTGTAAAACATTCAATCTTTCAAAATAACTGTTTTGGACTGAAAAAAGAACTACCTTTTAAATTATATTATAGCAAAAGACAGAGGGGCCAATTACAACCGTTGAGGATGGGGAACGGCCCGACCTCAGGTCGGCAGTTCCGACCGCATTATTTGGATGTAACCGCCCACAGTGGGGTCGGAAACATCTACTATTCAATGGAAGATTGTGTGGTGGGCAGAAAAGGTCTGCAACACAAGCTTCCATTGAAAAACTGATGTTTTCAAACATCCCTACACCGTGCAACAGTCACCATAGGTGCCCCGCAGGCCACAATGCGGAGGGTGAGGAGTGCAGGAACCCTGCTATGGCCCCCCAATGTCACTTTCCGGCAGCCTTTCCATGTGAGAAAAGCTGACATGGAAAAGCTGTCTGAAACCATCATGATTTATCCTGATGGCGGAGCCGCCATCATCAAGGGATTATGAGGTGTTTCCAACGCACCAGCGTCAGTAGGATCGCCGATGGGGGTTGGACTGCAACTGATGAGCTGTTGGTGGCAGTACAATAGTCATCGAAATCAGGCCCACAGTATTTAAAGGAGGACATGTAAAATTTTTAAGTTGACATGTCCTTACAGTGATTAGCAATCACAAGACATGTTTTTTGTAAGCAGTGCTGGCTGGCCCACAAGAAGTAATGGAAAGTGTGAATAAATATTAATTCTGCTATCTCTAAATTAGTGCTAGCTTGAGACACGATTAAAACCAGGCTTAATGGTGAGCCTAAATTTGTAGTGAGTAGTAAAGGAAAGTATGTTTTCAAAAGTTAAGCACCTATATGCTTATCTGCAGTAGTCCCCCACCGGAAGTTTAAAGGGTAAGTTCAAGTTTATTTATTTTGTTTGATTAATTAAAATCTTACAAAAAATTACTAAACGCGTCATCAAATATAAAAGATTTAAATAAAAATAAAGATATATGATTGTTATCATATCTTATACTTAATAAGATACAATATACAGTATATTTTAAGGTACAATGGATTAGCAATTCAAATGATATTCCTCCAATGTATTTCCATCAGCACACAAAAGGTTTACAAATGCAGAATTCATAACTATATCTATCAGAGCTTGCCTACATGTCCTTACTCCACGATCATTAAATAGTCTCTTAAGAGTAATTTTCCTTTCATTTTCTAATTCAGGACAAAGACACAATAAATGTATAATGTTCTCTTGTCCAGATTTACATAACCTACATTGGGTATTCTTTTCTGATTTCTTCCATGGAGGTAAATGACATAATCCCGGCAGTAGGCCAAATCGTGCTTTGATAAAAATATGTTTGTTTTTCTGCAACCACGAAGTTTCAAGATATTCTTGGACCTTTTTATTCATAAATCTGTTTATGATTGGCCATGCATGTTTTCTTTTTACAAGTATAGCTTTATCTTTTATCAGGGACACATGATTAGTAAGTTTGTTGATTGTTTTTTAAAGCTTTCCTGGGTACTTGTGTCCTCCCAAATCGGTAAGGGTGGGCGACAATTTCCGTTATTGCGAAAATTCTACATTTTCGCGTTCCGCGCGGAACGTGAAGGAACGGAAATTGTCACCTAGGCACTGGTGTGCTCTCACCCCATATCTACGGTCAACAATTTGCTGTCATCCTTGATGGAGCTCTGTGCATCCATGAGTTTCTCGAGCGCAATCCCGTGTAGTTCCCGACACCAGGAGGTTCTGTCTCATCATCTGCTGCTCTGATCCGTCTCTGGCCCTTTATAAACAAGAGGCATGTGAACTGCATGGAAGCCCTGCCCGTTTGGCCCCACCCCACACACCAGTGGTGTGCAATGTCTTCCCGCCCTTTCCCCCACTATGATGGACAGCTCACTCGAGGGACCCTGGCTCCCGTCAGCGCGGTGGCAACGTTACAGACACACATGGTTGCTGTAGACAACTCTTCTGCCCCTTTACGCAGCTGTAGTGTAGGAAAAGCACTATACATTTACCCAACAAGGTAGCACTTATTGATTAGCCAGTAGGAAGTACTCCAATTGAGTAGAGGTATTGCACAAAACGGTGGCATCTCCTTGGGTAAATATGCAGGGCAGGATTCAGTTTCCTCAAATTATGATTGATATTTTTTAATTTTATCTGTATAATCTTGTTTGGAAACTTAGATTGCTGTTTCCTAAGTCTGTTACGGGTCCATCTGATTTTCTAATCGTATATGGGAGGTTGATGTTAGTTTCCCTTTTTTCCAGTTGAGTCACTTGTTTTTTCTGTACGCAAGAAGTGGTATCATTAGGTTTTACTGTGTGAAGATTTGCTATTGCTCAATTGCAGACCTCCTGGTTTTATCTTTAAAACATTCTTTAACTAGCTCTTGTGCCTTTTCCTTTATATCACCCGTATTATTTTTTCCATATAAGTTTTATATAATTGATGGTACATGTCTGACCTTGCGTTGTCAGATACATGACGATTTTATATTAATTATTTGTTGACAGTAGTCGCTATCAGACACCTTCCTTAGATGACAGGAAATGACTTTGTTAAAGAAATTTAATGATACCATTGTATAATAATTTGTGAATTAAAATGATGTGACTGAAATTTCCAAGCTGGTGGTATATCCATTGAAAATCTACCGTTTAATATACTTAGTCCAAATGCTTCCACATCCATCAAAAAGTTTCTTCCGATTAAATTTTGTTTGGTGTTTATTATGGGATCCAATATTTGTTCAGGGATTGCCCATTGTTGGTTTTGGGACTGTATAAACTCGTCCTGTAAGAATTTTTTTGGGAAGTACACACCAGGTCAATTCAGGTAATACTATGACAGATGCAGTCATTTTATACAGAACATACTAGAGCGTAATTTAATTAAAAGTGGCTTTCCCTGTCACAAACAAATGGTAGGGGGCACCTGGACAAGCCCCAGCATTTTTCTTCCTCATTAGGCAAGCAACAATCCCCATATGAAAAAGCTGCTCCCAGAACTGGTTTGAATGGACCACAGAGGAAGGGACTGCTCATTGCTCTGGCCACACCGCGAGGTGGACACACGTGCTTTTCACAAGGGGGATGGACTACACTTCCTGGATTTTATGAGTAAGGGAAACTCTGGAATTGTTTACAGTAGGTCCCACTGCAAAAGTGGATAGTGTATCCTGTGGGAACTTTTAACCAATTTGTTAGGGAGGGGCCAGGAGTCACCCCAACCACTGACCAGTGGCAGGCATAAATGTGTTATCCAGAGGCAACAACCTAAGAGCATATTCTGTACCTAAGAAAGAACAGAAGAACAATGAACTCGTTTTCTATTGTACCTGGGATAAATAAGTGTATTACAAGGGTCATTTAGAGGAACTCAAATGTTGCTACAGGGCTACAAAATCATCAAGGAGCCTTTCTCCTGAAGTTCTAAGCTCTCCAGTACCAAAGGAACCAGACCTGGACCAAGATGGTGCCCTCTTCTGGAGTGAACTTGACCTCAAAAGCTGTTCCTGAGGTCATGGGACTCTTTACAGTTTCTAACTGTAGATCTTTCCTACCATTCCTAAAAACCTAGGACTTAGAAACTTTTTGGATTTCCAGACCTCCAGAGGACTGGCAAAAAAACTCTCTCACCTCTTCAACCAAGACCCGACTTTACAGGGCTAAGAAATCAGGGTTCTACCACATAGAGAGTCTTTATAGAAAATCTGGTTCAGTGGTACCCCTGCGTGGCGATGTCTGGCTTCATGGAATTCAACATTGTATACTAACATTAGACACAATTACAAAGGTAAAAATCTTGAGTGTGTGAAGACACCAAAAGAGTCTGACCAGTGAGTGGACCTTGCTGGAACAAAATGAAATTCTCCTGCTCGGTGCTGTTCCAGTCAAAGCTAACAGCTTCTGTAGTGGAAAGACTTCCTCGGATACAGCCTGCTGCGTTGCCCTTCTGAAGACTGAGTACCAAGGTAAAGTCTTCAACAAGGCCAAACCTGGTTGGTCTATCTGTCAGGGGCTCCATTGTGGTCAGCCTCAAATTGCATCTAGGTCCAAGTCTACCAGGACTATTGACTACCATTAGAGAGTTGTGCTTTTTGGCACTTTCTTTTTTTTTTTTTTTAAACAATTTTTATTGGAAGTATACACCAGGTCAATTCAGGCAATACTATGACAGATGCAGTCACTTTATACAGAACATACTAGACAGCACCATTAATCTTCTTACTGATATCCATTTAAGTCTTACAGTCCAACACACCTTATTATACATCCTCGAGTCCTCACCTCCCCAGGACGCTAGTGTCCCATATGGCTTATGTTGCCAATGTTCTATTCGCCCAAGACTGGGTCCGAGTCCTTGGGAGGGGGTTCACAGATGTTGCCTCTAAACGTGTTCCACTTCCCCCAAACCTGCTGCCATTTCCAGGGGCAACCCCTGTTAATAAAGACCGCCCTTTCCGCGACCATCGCACCGTCAAGATCCCTACACCACCGCAAGTGGGAGGGGAGTGACTGCGCCCCCCAGTGTTGTGCAATATTCCTCTTCGCCAAAGTAATACCCAGGGTTACCCAAGTTTGTTCTGCGTGGTTAAGATCTGTAGATTCCCACACATTAAGCAAGCATCTCCGAGGTTCGGGGGGAAAATCATCGTGTCCAGTAACCCGGGAGATCGTTGCCATGACCGCCCTCCAGTATTGAGTAATGCCAGGGCAGTCCCATATGGTATGGTAGAAGGATCCCCGGAGGCCACAACCCCACAAGCAGAGTGGAGTAGCCGCCCTCCCTATTTTGTGTAGTGTGGATCTGGTGTAATACGTCCTGTGCAGTATTTTAAGTTGCACAAGTTTTATTCTAGATGGGGTCCTCACCTCCCGCGGGCACGCCAGCGCCCCCTGCCAGTCTTGTTCATCCATTTCCCCCACCTCAGCCTCCCATTTACTTTTAAGGATCCCTGTGGGATCTTTCTGGTGGTTAACCAGCTTGCGATATGTCAGGGATATAGCCTTTTTGGCTAGGTGGTCCATCAGCAGACGATCCTCAAGTGGGGAGGACTCGGGTAGGTCAGTCCCCTTAGGTATAGCCTTCATCAGTGCGTGCTGTATTTGCAAGAATCAAAACTGCTCTGTCCGCGCCATGTGGTATGTCGCCTGCAGCTGCTCGAACGGGATCACCCCGCCCCGCTTCCAGAGTTCACCGACCCTGGAGATGCCGATGAGATCCCACTTCGCAAAACCTTTACTCATGCGTAGGTTGCCTATCTTGGGGGAGACCCACAGTGGCGTCTGTCGAGTGATCACTCCCTCCCAGCCCAGCGTTTGCTACGCCATGTACCATATCTGTACGGTGTGCGCTGTCGGGCCAGTTAGTTTAGTTGCTTTTTGGCACTTTCATCACTTAAACTTTGAAAAATCATGTCACGAGTTTCCCTTATTGCATTCTTGTTGTTTTCATGTTATTTCCCTAATTACACTTTACTCAATTTTACAAATTATGTTTGGGATTCTTTTGACTTGATGCTTTGACTTTGACTATCGGTGACAGCACTACCAGGAGTTGAACCCAGGTTCACCCTGCTAAGAATTGTGGTCATTATTTGAGATGAGCAGCTGCATAATAATCCAATTTCTTTAACAGTTCTTTTTCACTACCCAAGTGTAATCACTGAGCGATATGCACTCCAATCATCACAGTGTACCTGTTAGGAAAGCGAATCCTTCATTTAATAACCAAATGATAGATCATTCAAAAGCCACAAGAATGTATGGTCTGTATTTGCTAATCTCTTGTGTTTAATTGTGCAACCATGCACAATCGTTTATTATCTATGATCTTAGATCAGAAGGTTAGGATCATACCCTCCCTTGGAACTTTTGTTAAAGTCCTGCGAAAAACTGAAATATTAAGTGAAGGCAGTATAGCAAATAAGGAGGCTCAATAGAAGTGGGTCAGCAAGGGGCTGCCAGACTCTTCAGGGAGTTTAGACATGTCCAAATGGGCAAAAGAGATAAATCTGATTCAATTTCAGCCACTATTGATAGAGGACACAGTGGTATCAGAAGTGGGGGCAGATAGTGACCAAACAATAGCCCACGTTTGTCTGTGAGGGAAAGTTGTATGAAGTAAAAGGAGAGAGGAGATGGTAACACTCTCCTCAGAAATCAAAAATAGGTTTGAGGTATTGGAAATGAATCAGAAACAGATAAGGCTGGCATATGAGAAATTAGTAAAAAAGATAGATGACCTGACTAATAGGACAGCCATTTTAGAGGAAACAGTTAGGGATCTCAGAAAGTCTGTACAAACAAGCAGTGCACAGATTGAAGGCCTAAAACTAAAAGAGCAGGAACAGCAAGACAGACTATAGAGAATGGAAAATATTCACAGATGGAACAACCTATGGATTTTGTAGGCACTGAAAGAGGGACAAGATCTGAACACTTTCATAGCTAAGCTGTTCAAAAATGAACTACAAATGGATAACTCAGAGCAGGAGATTGCCAAGGATATTCAGGGGATTTATAGGGACCCCTTTAGGCTGAACTCTAAAAGAACTAAGCCAAGGAGAATATTAGTACATTTTATCACTTATTCGTTAAAATATTTTTTTGTTGCTAAAAGCCCTGAACAAAAAAATAGGTAGATGTAGAGGGGGGTCGAATGTGAAGTCAGGTCAGATTTATCAAATGTCACCTCTAACAGACAATGGGAAATGGGAAAGAGGATAGACCCATTGAAGGAACTAGGGGGCACAATTCACCTGAAGTTCCTGGCTGTATTGGAAGTGATCTTAAAGAATAAAATGCATACTTTTCAGACAGTTAAGGAGGTGGATACATTTATTGAAAGTGTGCACACTGGAGCATAATACTCGGAACTAGGCTGGTTTATACTGATTGAATTATGGATATTTTTTTCCAATTTTCCTTTTTTTCACAATATATTAATTTACTAAGGTTGGCACACTTAGGGGGATACCCATAATGCTTAGGCCATAGAGAGTCAGTGACAGATTCTTTGTGGGGATGGTTTTCAGGGGGCACAGGGTGGGGAGTATTTGTGAGAAAATGTAAAAAAAATCCTCAGAATCCTAAGTAATACCGATCTTGCATCTGGAGGATAAAGGGGGTGGGTGAGAAACAAATAGCATACATTAAAATACTGGTTGGAATGTAAATAGTTTAAGGGTAAGGGGGAGACAGGAGAGATTATTGCAGTACATAAAGGGTTGCCCTGCTCAGGTTATAATCATACAGGAAACACACTTGACTGACAAATGATGTCTAGAGAACTTCAAGGCAAAAAGATGGGTGCAGCAAGTAGTAAGTACAAGGCATACATCCATTACAAAGGGGGTGGCTGTTCTGGTAAAACAAGATGCAAAGATCATCATTGCGGAGAGTGTCTCAGAAAGTGCGGGAGGATGGGTTATAGCAAAATGTAAGATATCAGGGCAAGGCTTTACGTTGGTAGGTTATTATGGGCCGAATAAGGACGAGACTTCTCCCCTGAGGGAGATGTTGACAGTTACTGAATTTCCCATATCCAATTATCATGGCTGGGGATTTCATTGTAGTTTTGGATAATCTTTCAGGCAGATCCACTAAAAGCAGAGCTGCTGTGATTCCTAAGATGGCAGGACAGATATTATTTCGCAAATGGGTCCATGAGATATTTGGTGGCAGAAGGCCAGAGCTAAGGGAGGATACACATATAATTAGAAATATAGTTCTCAGTCAACAATTTACAACTTTTCTAATGGACATAAACTTAAAGGATAGGGTACAAGACATCAAACATATAGGGGCTCATTTATTGGATCACTGCAGTGATGCTGGATTTAAGCTTAATAGAGAAGAATATGCACTCTAGATGGACAATGGATCGTACTCTGGAATTAGAAGAGGATACTGTAGAACTGCTGAATAAGGAAACAAAGGAGTTCTAAAAGCAAATTTAGGCTCTACCTCGGTGGGGTTACTGTGGGATGCATATAAGGCCTATTTAAGGGGGAGTGTAGGCAGCTTATCTGCATTAAGAAGGCAGACTTACCATGAGGCAGTTATAAATCTGGAAAAGCAAATCCAAGAAAAAGAGAAGGAAATCATCAGCCTAAGATAATATCAAGGAGACAGTCAAGCTTTACTGTTGGAAAAAGAGGAGTCTAAAGCAAATTTAGTTAGCATATTGGAGGGTAGGGTCTGAAAGAGATGGGAGGCTAGCAGCTTAGCTCATTTTGAATATGGGGACAATTGTAGCGAATTTCTAGCTTGGAAAATCAGAAATGACCGGGTGCGGAATTTGGTTAAGGAGGTTAAATGTGAGTACACTGGGGGTGAGCTGAATGGCAAGCAGGAGATAGAAGGAGCCTTCTTTAGGTATTTTGAAAAGGTTTATCAAGAAGTTGTAGAGACAACTGAAGAGGTCAGAAATTGGCTAAGGCAGGAACTGTTTGAAGTCTAAATGGAAGAAGAAAGTAAGTTTTTGAATGTGGACATGAATAGGATGGAAGTAAATCAAGCACGGGGAAGCACCGGGTCCAGATGGCCTGCCTCATGAAATTTACAAAGTACTGGCAAGACATCTAGCACCAATCTTAACTGAGGTATTGATTGAGATATTTATGAAAGGAGCTAGCATGCCTGAGTCTTGGAAGGAGGCCATGATTAAATTAATTTTGAAGCTAGGGAAGTGTGTCAAAAATTATATATATAGGCCTGTGTCGTTATTAAATTGTGACTAAAATCTTTGCGAAGATTCTGGCTGAAAGGCTTGATGGGGCTATGAAAGATCTAGTACACGAGGATCAAAAGGGGATTGTATGAGGCAGATCCTTATATGAGCTGACAAATACCCTTATTGGTTCCATAGATTTGGCTACTGTATATGAACTCCTCTTAGCAGTAATTGCTTTAGACACTACAAAAGCTGTCAACAATGTAAATTCGGTCTTTTTACAAGTAGTTATAAAATCTCTCATTCTGGGAACAAAGTTTTGTAAGACACGTGTTGAAATATATACCTCTACTGATTGATCCTTTCAGAAAAACCAGAGGCATAAGACAAGGATGTCCTTTGTCACCCCTATTATTTGACCTATATATTGAACCTCTAGCGAAGAAAATCAGAAATGACCCGGGGAAACCTCCTTTCAGATTTAAAGGTTTGGAGAAGTAATAAGCCTTATATGCTGATGACCTTTCGATTTATATGACCCATTTGCAGAAGATCGCAAGTCAAGTTATGGTATTGACAACGGACTTTGGCAAGGTCCCTGGATACAAGATCAACAGAGTCAAGACAGATATAATGGCCGGGAACACGGAAAAGGGAAATGAAAAAGTTAAGAGGGAGATGAGGTGCTTAGGGATTAAGATTATGCAGGATATCACCAAACTTTCTAAGACAAACTTTGAAAAGATTAAGAGGGAAGTGTGTAACTTGTTAACGAATTGGTCACATCTGCCGCTGACCAACTTCAGCCGAGTCAATTTGGGGAAAATGGTTATTCTCCCAAAGTTAACTTTTTTGTTTAATTCAATTCCCATACACTTCAAGAAAGAGTGGTTTGGAAAGTTGCAAGGCCTCATCAGCAATTTTATCTGGTCATCAAATAGGCCTCATATAGCTTGGAAGAAGCTGATAAGGAAATTAGGAAAAGGTGGTTTAGTGTTACCAGACTTGCAATTCTAATCTTGGGCTTTCATGCTGAAGAATGGGAGAATGCTCCTAGATAGACCTGTGTGCTCAGGAATAGGTAGATTTTTTTCGGAAATGTTAAAGGATGTGAAAGGAGGTGAGTTTGGTTTCTTGCATGAGTACACAGATCCCAAATACTTCAAAAAAGTCAGATTGAAAATATTACAGGGCATGTCAGAAACATGGTACAGGATTAAAAGAATCTTAAAGTTATCCTATTTTGGTAATCTGGCCCCAATTTAGGACTCACCTGGTTCACCTAATTAGACAAAGGTCCACTGAGGGAAGCGAGCATATTTACATGGGAACATTTAATGAATGAAGGACATTTGATAACATGGAGATGTGCAGAGAAAGGACGGCCAACATGGTGTCGACTTTCAAATTCCTACAGATTCAGAGCTGGTAGCAAACAATCCTCCAGTACGATGATAGGGGGACCAAAAGAATTTGAAGAAAATCTGATGTTGGGAAGATCCATGAAGAGAGAAATTTCAGTCTTGTATTGGATGATGATTGACATGACAGATAGGGAGTTCACGTTGCCGCTGGAGCTGTTGGGAAAATGCTTGCCGGAGCCTTCGCTGGAGAACTTATGGCAGGTATCTATGACTGTGCTGTATAAAGTAGTAAAACCCATCTATTTAAGAAGGAACCATCTCTTTTCAATTCATATGGCATATTGGACTCCACCAAGATTATCGAAATTTGGGAAAGGAGGAGATTTGGCATGTACGAAATGTACAAACAAGGAGGTAGGGGGATGGCCAACTTTTATTCAGCAAGTGCTAAGTTGATCAACGGGAGCACACACACTCTGTGAAAACTGCCCTCACCCACAACAAGTTGTGGGTGAGGGCAGGAGACCACGGCACCAGGAGAGACGGACTACGTGAGAGGCGCACCACTCTTGACGAATGTGTGACTACAGAGGGTCGCTCTCTACTCCAGTGCCTGTTCGAGCAATTTACTTGATAAACTCTGTTCCTATTGGGGAAGAGTAAGTGACATCTAAGACTCCAAACTTACAGGTGGAGTATAAACCCACGATCGTGGGTAGTATGAGGGGTTGTAAAAAGGCATAGGGATCTGACTTGTCCTGAAGAATGCCGGAAATTTGATCTTGTACCGGCAGAAACATGTTGACCGCTATGCAGAATGGAGGGGTGGTGAGCACCTAAATTAACTCATTCCACCACTATCCATTTGGTGTATATATATCTCTTTATGTACACCTTTTTAATCTGACTAGGGAATCCAGGAATAAAATTGTTATAGAGATATCCCTGGACCAGTTTTAACATTTATTATTTCTGCACTAAAGGATCCTGCCTTTTTTGTTTGTTTGTATCACTGTTGTATTGTTTACCCCTCCCTATTGCTCCGCCTCTATCGTTGGTTTGCGCAGAGGCGTCAGTAGCAGCCCAATGATGAAGCATGCCACAACTTGTTGTGGGTGAGGGCAGTTTTCACAGAGTGTGTGTGCTCCCGTTGATCAACTTAGCACTTGCTGAATAAAAGTTGGCCATCCCCCTACCTCCTTGTTTGTGGGTTATTGAATTTTTGAGGAGGATGAGGTAGGGGTTTTACCTTCTCCCCCTTCTTTTTATTGTGAATACTATGTACGAAATGTAGACAGTTGAAAGAAGATGATTTGCACATGTTTATGAATTGCCCCAAGATTCAGCCATTTGGGGAAGATGTGAGTAAAACTTTATCTGATATCCTGAAGATACAACTTCAGGCAAGCGTATCTTTGTTTTTTGGGGGTATATCTAGATGTACATTTAAAAGGTAACAGAGAGGAATCAAAACTGATATTCTATGCAATACTATTGGCATGCACAGAAATATGCAGGAAGTGGGTAGACCTACACCTCCCCACTATATGGACCGGGTAAAGAATATTGCCAGATTAGATATGTCAGGTCATGGGAAGAAAATAGATGAATTTTGTCCACCACTAATAAGCAGGAACAGAAAGGGCAGATGGGGGGTCCGATGATTAAGCCTACCTCCCTTCCGCTTTCACATATCCTATTGAGCAGAGTCTGCTTGGAGGATAATGGTGTACAGAAGTAAGGTTCACAATCGAAGGGCGGTATCGGTTGAACCCTTTTCTTCCAGCAAAGGGGCAGGAAAACTCAAGAACGTGCTATGGAAGATTTTGTCAGAGGCAAAGGAGGAAAAAATAATATGGAAAAGAATGTTTTCCATGATGGCGAGAAAGATATTTGCATAAATTAAGCAATCAAGATACCGATTTGAAAAAAGATCGAGAAAGGCAGCTATCTGCCAAAACTTATTTCTTTCATTTGGATTGGTAAGCATAATGAAATAAAAGGACTGCTTTCACACATTCTGGAGTGCAGGGTTTCTTTTTACTGAGAGAGTAGTGTCAGTGCGAAGGCGTTAAGTGGTAGCACACCCGTGCAACCCTTGTAATCAGGCACAGGCTGGCAAACCACCATAGAGAGTGAAAAAGTTGAGGTCAGCCTGCCCCCATACTGGACTTGGAAAAATTTCAGAAATAGAGGCGTGGCATGGTCTGAGGTCCCAATAGGCAGTCCGAAGAAGATTGAAAGATTAACAGAGCAGGAATTATGTATACAGCAAAGAATGTGAAAGAGACCAGCAGTTTGTTTAACATCTCAGTGTATAAGCTTATTGTATATGAGTGTGAGAGAGTCATTGTATCTAGCTTGATTGCTGTGTTTTCTGTGTATGCAAGTTAGTTTTATGATTTTGTGTGATGTTACTCCTCTATGACAATGAAATATTGGTCAGCGTATATGTGCACCTGTGTATTTTTTTCAAGTGTGTTGTATACGTGCACAAGTATTTCATATGTATATACATCAGTGAATTTTTGTGTGCACCTATGTAATATTTTTATGTCTGTCCATATCTACCTGAAGATGTAGAAATGCACCACTGTAGTGCAGCGGGGTGCACTATGAGATTGGTTTACACTGTAGCACATCTAAGTTCTGGTGCACAGTCTGCATACTTTTTGGTTGCTGCCACCCTTTGTGTTTGCTGTTACAATTTTCCTAATCTTGCTTGTATCTTTTGTATTTGTATAATACAACAAGTGCTCTAACGTTGGTAAAAGTGACATTCTAATGTTGGAAAAATGGAAAAAGGTGTGCTTTCCTTTATCTGTATGTATATGTGGATGTATATACATTTACATGTGTATCTGTGCAATGTGCATGTGTGAGAAGTCTTCCATTTTGCCCTGATCACTCCCACTTTTTTGCTGGATACTGGTGGTAACTGACTCCAAATGTGCCCTGGCCTCTGCTTACCAGACCCTGGGCCGGTGCTCTGATTATAAGGTATATGGTAATTGGGCTTCATTACAATTGGTACTGACAGCCTATTTGTAAGTCCCTAGTATATGATAAGGCCTGTTTACAAAGATGCTCAGTAGACCTAAACCACTTAAGTGTGCACTAGCAGGAATGCAGAGCAAATCAAACATTCTTCCCTAGTTAATAGATCTGGGTTAAATCTATTGAAAAAACGCACCTTTTGTCCACTTTACATTAAAATGAGTAGAGAGAGTTGGAGGTAAAACATTTGGTTCATTCAAGTTTGAACAGATGCAAAACCCGCAAGGAAAATGTTATTCAGTGTAGGTAATGAATGACCACACAGAATTCTTCTTTCATATTTATACTATACTTTAAACAAGTCTGCCTACTCCCCTACACTTACCTCCCCCTAATCCATTGGAAATTTCCTTCCAGCAATACAAACAAAAAAATAGCTAACCACAATACATTTTCAAGCTAAGGGATTACAATTACAAATTAAATGGAAAAAGACCAGCGTGACTTTCCATCTCAGAGAAACTCAAATGATTAACAAAGTGTAATTATTCTAACAGCCACTCTGTACTTTTCCAAGGACACAGAGAAAAAATCAATAAAAGAATATATAATGTCGGAAGTGCATGGAAAATTCCTCAATTGTTGTACAAAGTCGGGTTGATTTACACCTAATTGTAGCAGCTGCACCATTTCTTTGAGGTACAAAGAGGGGAGGAATAACAGGTGTTTCCCCCATAAAGACACCCTCAATACATCACACCCTGAATTCAAGGCCTGCTTGGTAAATTGTAGATCTCTATCAAAACACACTGATGAGGTTTGGCTTGTATTGAAGTCTAATTCTTGGGACCATATGCTCTTACCTGAAACATGGTAAAAGATAGTTCCAATTCTGATATTTTCCTGTTGATACCGTAAGGTTTTCGGGTTGTCACATCCAGCCGAGTGGGAAACAGAGTAGGGGGTGGGCTTGCTGTAATTCTGAGAGATGATTGGGAAATATCAAACAAGAGAATAGACGACTCTGGGATGATTGAGGCCCTGTCTTGCTGCATTAAAAATTCCCCTGCATCTTCCATAGCAGGGTTGCTGGTCTATAGACCCCCAGATACTCCTACCAGCCACCTGCTAGAGCTGTGTGGTATTATTGCAGACCTGTCTCTGAGGCGCCCTAACTTTGTTGTCCTCGGAGACTTCAATGTCCATATGGACAGCAGCAACTGTTCCTTGGCCTCTCAGTTGGCAGATACTCTTAGAGGCATGAATCTAGCTCAGAAGGTGAGTGCTACCACCCATAAAGCCGGACACATGCTCCGCATCCTCTTACTTGATCAGACCATTGGTTAGTTCCTTTTAGCTGCACAACCACTACATGGTTAAATAAAGTTAGTTCCTTGTATGAAGAAAGGAGAGATTGGAAAAGATCTCCCCTGAGACAATGGGTTACAGTCTGACCCACTTGACCTGTCGGGTGACCCTTGTGGGGATGCATGATCCTTCAATTCATGGGTCACATCAGCCTTGAACAAAGTTTCCCCGATAAAGACATTGAAACAGGCCAGGAGGAAACCTTCTGCCCCCTGGTTTCCTGCTTTTCTCCTGGTTGGGAAAAGCTCATGTAAGAAGTTGGAGCACGCATGGCACAAAGTCTACAATCCTGAGGCCAAGTATGCCTACCCAACAGCTTTAAAAAAAAATCACAAGCTTAGACATAACACCATCAGAAACTTTATTGCCTGTCAAATTAAGTCCTCTGACAATTCACTCAAATAAGTTTTTAAGATTGTCCATGGCCTTATAACACCTACAGCTTTGGATAGCACTATTGTTCCCTCAGCTCACCTTTGTGAGGATCTATCTCTTTTTTTTCAGGAGAAAGTGTGTTGTAATGCATTGATGTAATACTGAAGTTTGCTCACGCCTGTTGATTCTGTCTCCATGGTCCATGGCCTTGTGTGAGGCAGTTGGAGACTGGAGAACTGAGAGGCAGGTAGCGAAAGTTGGTGGTGTATCTTGGAGACATTAAACTCATTTGAAATACTACCCAGTGTCTGTCTCTTCAACACTGGCGATGAGCAACGCTTGTAGAGGACAAGAAAGCCATCAATTCCACTTTTGGACCCACTTTGAACTTTTTTTGCCATAACTACTGATTGGCGACCACTGAGGACTACAGTTTTTTTTCAAGATTACTGCCACGACATTCAGCACGCTTGAAATCAAGGTAAACTTGGTTTTACCTGTATTTCTGTTTTTGGGGATTACAGCCGTCGAGCCTCTGCCCTTGTGAAGCTGCCAGTGAGCCATTGTGCGGTTGCGCGTGGAGCTGTTCATGAGGTCCTCATGGAGATGTCAGTGAGACATTGTGAAGCTGTTCTCGAGAAGCCACTAATTCTGTGAAACCACTTGTGAGCCACTGTATCCTGCTTCTGACATCATCGTGCACGCATACGCTGATTGCCGCCATCCTTGTTTTCTTCCTGGTAACCATAACAACTGTTACGGAGCAAGCAGAGGCTTAATTTGTCTTCAGTTTCGCATAGCATCAGTTACAGAGCAAGCAGAACCTCCGTTTCTCCTCGCTTGTATCTATGCATCATTTTTACTCATTGCAGACATTTCCAGGCACTGTTATCAAAAAAAAAATACGATTGTGATTTTGTTTTACCATTTGCCTTGTTAACATTCTTAACTACTCTGCCAACATGTCAGCGACTTCAATGAATCAAGCTCCTGCCTTTTAATATGAGAAAGGCGAACCACTTTTACCTTGGAAAATGTGGAAATTATTATTTGATTCTTACTTAGTGGCAATAGGTACTGAGAAATTCTCTGCACATAGGAGACAAGCAATTCTCCTTCACTATCTGGGAAATTAAGGGCGCAATATATACGAAAGTATTGATGTAATACCTGTAGGTGAAGGAGATGGTGAACCCTAAGATGTTTTCGAGATGTCCATAAAAATGTTGGAAACTTATTTTGGTCAACGGATTGTTGTTGTCTTGGAGAGACACAACTGCTTTATGAGGATCCAAGAACCCAATGAAAGAGTTGGGATTTATATTGCTTCCTTAAAAACACTTGCCCTCACTTGTGAGTTTGGTGATCTGACGGACTCTCTGATACGTGATCAGTTAATCAAAAGCACTAACAGTCCAAGAGTGCAGGAGAAGATTTAATCCAAAAATCCCTCACTCAAAGAAGCCATCGCTATTGTCCAGGGGGTAGGCACAATTAATGGTTGGGTCAAAGAAATAAAGACTCACATACCCGCAACAGAAGATGTTCCTACTCCTAGTGGCATACATGATGTAACACAAAAAGATGTTCAACAAGACACTCTCAGGTAGCTGTTATTATAAGTAAAAATGCTTGCTTGCTTTTTCTTCACATGAGAACGGTCTGTTGTTCACATCCCTAGACGTGCACAGCGACCTTAGTCTGAACACTGTGTGCAGAAACCGTCAAGGTCAAATAACAATGTATGCTGTTGAATTCAGGTTGATCGGCCCACGCTCTCGACACAACAAGCACACAGCTGCAAATATCTGAAACTCGGTGTCTTTAAAATTGCATTTGCGTGCATGATTCTGACACACTTGGAGAAAACCTTTCCAGAGACAGAGAGCAGGGTTGATCCTGTGATGTGATTCACCTAAGCTGCTCTTGGAGGTATGGGGTTCCCCATTAATACTTAGAGACCTCCTATTATTATTATAAAACTAGCTTACTAGCCAGGGGAGGGTGGTACACAAGGTATTATAGGACCTGTTTCCACTATCATTGTAATATGATTTCTCGCTTTGTTTTTATGGCATTGTAACAATGCTGATGGTTTTATTCTTGATCATTTGTTTGCTTATGTTAGTCAAAGTACTGCATCTTAGAGCACGTAGTTAAAATAAACATTTTAAACTTTTCCGTGTCTCTGATTACTCATGTTGTGAACTGATATGAGAACAAAAGCGAAAATGTGTTCTTGATTCCCACCATTCCTGAGAGTATTCTAAGTCGCTTGTTCTGGATTGTCTAATCATTGGTAGCTTCAATATGATACGTAGAACGAATGAGACACTGATGCTAGTCGGACAGGGGTTCTAGGTACTGAGGTGAGTTTTTTGGTACACCACAATTCACTGAGGTCCTGGTTTCCTGCGCATAGTTCTGTGCATGAGCAGAATCCCCGCAAAAGCGGTTGCACGTGGAGCTGTTCGTGAGGCCCTCATGGAGATGCCAGAGGCCATTGTGAAGCTGTTCTCGAGAAGCCACTCGTTCTGTGAAGCCACTCGTGAGCCACTGTATCCTGCTTCTGACGTCATCGTGCACACATACGCTGCGTGCCGCCATCTTTTTTTTCTTCCTGGTAACCATCATTTTTACTCATTGCAGACATTTCCAGGTACTGATGTAAAAAAAAAATATACAAGTTTGATTTTTTTTTACCCTTTGCCTTGTTAACATTCTTGCTATTCAGCCAACATGTCAGCCACTTCAATGAATCAAGCTCCTGTCTTTTTATATGAGAAAGGTAAACCACTTTTACCTTGGAAAAGGTGGAAATTATTATTTGATTCTTATTTAGTGGCAATAGGTAGTGAGAAATTCTCTGCACATAGGAGACAAGCAATTCTCATTCACAATCTGGGAAATGAAGGGCACAATATATATGAAAGTATTGATGTAATACCTGTAGGTGAAGGGGATGGTGAACCCTCAGAGGTTTTTGAGATGTCCATAAAAATGTTGGAAACTTATTTTGGTCAACTGTTTATTTTTGTCCCGGAGAGACACAAATGCTTTATGGGGAGCCAAGAACCCAATGAAAGAGTTGGGATCTATTTTGCTTCCTTAAAAACACTTGCCCACACTTGTGATTTTGGTGATCTGACGGACTCTCTGATACGTGATCAGTTAGTCAGATGCACTAACAGTCCAAGAGTACAGGAGAAGATTTAATCAAAAAATCCCTCACTCAAAGAAGCCATCGCTATTGTCCAGGGGGTAGACAATACTTCTGGTTGGGTCAAAGAAATAAAGACTCACACACCTGCAACTGAAGATGTTCCTACTCCTAGTAGCATACATGAAGTAACCCAAAAAGATGTTCAACAAGACACTCTTGACAATGTTTCTCAAGTGAATCAAGGAACTAGAAGCAAGGTCTAAACCGACTTTTCAAGAATTAAATGTTACATTTTTGGGAGTCTTAATCACACCTCCAATAACCCCAATTCCTATGCTAGAGGTTCCACTTGTCATAAGTGTCATAAGTGTGTAATTAGGGGTCACTATGCCAGAGTCTGTAGATCTGGTGGAAAAGCACGCAAATAGAGAATGTTGAGACCACCAATAACAGCTCGAGAACGGTGGTATGCAGCCTGAGAGATGATGGTGTGGTAGATGCTGATCTCATAAGCATGCCTGAATGTGAGGTAGTAATTGGAGAATAGTTATTTGTTGTTCTAGCTGATTCAGGTTCTCCTTTTTCTATGCTGGGTAATGAATTATGGACCAAAATGTTTCCTGATTTACAACTTTTCGTTCCTGACATCAACCCAGTAAATTATGGTGGTTCAAATATTGATGTGATGTGATGTGAGAATACACTTTAAAGGCAGAGAAACTACTGGAAAAATCTATGTGGCCAAACGTGGTGACAACCTTTTAGGTTGGAGGCACCAAAGAGATTTAGGGATTATATTTAACGATAATGCATGCATGAAGAATGAACTAAAAAGGCTTGTGACTCTAAATATTATAGAGGAAATTGAGTCCTCTGAATGGATGGCCCCAGTGGTTTTGGCCCCCAAGAATGGAGGGAAAAATATCAGAATGTGTGTTGACTTGAGTAGTCTTAACAGGTGGATATGGGTAGACCGACAACCGCTCCCCAACATTGCAGATTTCATGACTATGCTTAATGGTGCAAGGGCTTTTAGTGTATTGGATGTGTCCTCAGCATATCACCAAGTACCCCTGCACCCAGACTCTAAACATTTAACATCTTTTGTAACACCATTGGGGGCATTTCGCTTTGTCAGAATGCCGTTTGGGCTGGCCTCACCCAAGATCCTCGAGAAGGAAGTTCAGAAGCAATTATCTAACTTTCTTGAGTCTAACAACTGTTTGCATGACTCCCAATCAGGCTTTAGATCTGGATACAGTACAGAGACTGCCCTCCTGGAAGTTACAGAAACTGTACAGTAAGCCTTAGATCAGGGGAGCTCAGCCATCCTTGTGCTGTTGGATCTCTCCGCAGCATGTGGCACGGTGTCTCACCAAATCTTACTGGAGAGACTCCATCACCTGGGAGTGTTGGGTACTGTGCTGGCTTGGTTCCGCTCATTCACTTTCAAAGAGCATTCAGAAGCAGCATTTGACAACTTCAAGAACTCGACCTGAAGGACAGATTGTTGCCTAAAATTAAATATTGATAAAAAAGAGGTGCTGTTTTTTAACCAACCTTCAACTTTGACTTACGATCTCTGGTGGCCCTCAGAGCTGATCCCCCTCCTACTCCAGTCGAGGCGGCTAGGAATCTTGGTTTCAAATTCGATACACACCTCTCCTGTAGAGCTCAGATTTGCCAAGTCTTGTCGGCTTGCTTTTGGAAATTAAAAGCCTTGTGGAAATTTCTGCATTTTCTTCCTATAGACTGTCGAAAGACTGTAGTCTATGCCATGGTAACACCAAGGTTAGACTATGCTAATAGCCTGTACCTGGGTCTTCCTGCCTATCTGACTCAAAGACTACAGGTTTTTCTGAATGTGGTGGCCAGACTTATTAGAAAGGTGCCATTTTGTCATTGAATCTCTCCCCACCTGCGGAGCTATAGTTCAAGCCACTCACCATTGCCTATAGAGCATCCAGGGATAGAGGCCTAGTGTACCTGCGACAGAGACTCCGGAGATACCACCAAGCGAGGACCTTGAGGTCTTATAGTCCCTCGTTTCTCTAAAACCAGGATCGGTGGTAGAGCTTTTTCAGTGAGAACCGCATCCTTGTGGAACTCCATGCCTGTCCACCTTCGTAAGGCAGAGACTGAACAAGCTTTTCTGAAAGCATTGAAGACCTGGCTATTTGCCTGTCCCTAGTATGCAGTCCTTCTCCTTCCTCCTCCTCTGCTGGATCTGGCTTAGCATCGGGAAACTGCAAATTCTGTTTCCCCATTATAGAAACCAGCTCCATAGGCAAACATGGGAGTGTTTTATTTAAGTATACATATTGACAGGAGCGAGATAAAAATGTATTTTTAAAGATTATAAATGATAGTTATGATAAATGCAACAACCTTCCATTATTAGATTTATGATAACTATTACAGAAAAGAGGTTATAGAACTTTCTTTTGTGTAACCAAAATCCAGCCTTCTAGCTGCCCATTGCTGATTGGCCAGCTTCGTCCAGGCTGAACTAAGCTGTCCTAATGAGGTGTGAAGTGGCCTGCTATAGCAAGAGGATGTCCTGTGGGAGTAGAATGGAAACTGCAGTAGCAAAAGGCAAGATGGGGGAGAAGTGGCCAAACTGGTCTTCAAAGGGAGAATGACAGTACAGGGTCACTCCCAGAAACTGGACCCCCAGCAACACAGGTGCCCCTGTAATTAGATTAGTAAAGGGGCTGGAGGAAACGTGTTAAAGAATCTTAATTATGCCAGTGGGTTGGCTTAGCTAGACCTAATCCTACCGAAAAGACTTTCTTTATTTTGGATTTTGGATGAATAGTGTTTTTTGAGACAAGTATATGCCACACTTTGGAGAAAGTGGGCATACACCTGGGTGGCCCCGTGTATCTTTCATTGGTCATGCTGCCCCCAACTTGAGGCCAAGGAATCCTGAATAAACATGAAAGAGTTGCCAAGGAACTTAGAACTCTGCACAAAACTGCAAAGAGAAGAAGGACTGCCCTACTGGAACCCTGCCTGCACCCCAAAGGATTGCCCTCTAGAGAACTGCACTTGCTGCACACGTGGAACTGCAGGCCTGAGGACTATGCCTTGCTTCATAAAGGATTACAAAGTTGAATCCCTGAAAGCAACAGCTTAACAGAGCTCACCTGTACCATCTCCACCAAGAAGTCCTCCACCTGGAGTACATTCAGTAAAATGTTAGTATTAAATCTGTTTTTATTGGCAGAATACAAGGCGAAGCAATCAGGACAATGCCGCCTACAACCCAATGGGCCGGCTAGTATTGGCCCGTTCAACTTGGCACGACAAAGAAGAAGGTAACAACCCACATATAATTAATCAACACATTTCAATCACCCTCCTTTAAAAAAAATATAATTCTCAGTGGAGTGAAGGAGAGAGTGGATGCTTGAGATGTTTATGTAATTTCCTTTTCACTGATGAAAAGCGATAGTCTAATTATGCATTGCATCATAAGAGTAAATAACAGACTGCATTGTACCTCTCCACAAAGATCACACTGCACTTATGAATCAACGACTGCATCAGATAGGTGAATCAACAATTGCTTCATATCTGTGAGTCAAATATTGCGAAATAATTGCTGGTGTTTACCTGCCTGTTTTTTCAAGACCGCATTTGCAACTTTTTAGGCAGCGTTTAGCACCCTTGGATTCATTCTTATCCATGTGACATTCTTGACATGGTTCTCACATCAATGCCCTGCTCGGTGGGGGGGGTGAGTTCGGCAAGAGATCTGTTTTGATTTCTTAAAACCCATCAACATCTGCACGTTTCTCCTTCAACGCCTTGCTTTCCAGACTATGATAAGAAATTCTACTTGACAAGATAGCTCACTTGTCGGGCTGTGTCAGCTATGCCATTTAACCACACTTACATTTCTATCACATACATGTGGTGTCAGTCAGTCAGTCAGTCATAGTACTTTATTTCGATAAATCAATATCATAAAAAGACAAGGGATAAAATTAAATACACTCAGACAAAAGAAAATACAATTAATACAAAATAAGAACATTTCTCGTATACAATTCATCATTATATACACATAAATAATGCTAAAATAGATACATGCTATAAAATTCAATTCTATATGTACGTTAAAAAGAGGTCAGTTAAGATAAAATGAACTATACAAAACATTTACATAGAATCGGTATAAAAATCTTCCATCAAATGACCACTAGCCGTGAGCAAAATACAGTACAACGTTTTTAAGAGCCCAAGTTTGGGGTGATATCTATCACCATCCTTTTCTTGACTCTAATCGCCCCCACTAAAAAATTAGCAACGTGAAAGGTAATCCTCGGGGTCTGTAATAACTGTAAGAATAAAAGAGCGGGCTTGACCTGTATAAACCCAGCCTCTCTAAGGATCGGGAGCAAGTATTTCCTTCTTAGGGCCATAAAGTGGTCACAGAACATCAAGAAATGCAAAGTGTTCTGTGTCGAGAAATTGTCACAGTTACAGGGTAGGGCGTTTTCGGGAGAACACCAGGTCGGGAAATGACCCAAGGATAAGTGAATTAAATTCAACCGAAAACGGGTTAGGAGAAAGCGATGATAAGGCAGGTTGACGATGGATAAATATGGTTCAAGACCAGCATGAGAGCTTAGAATAATACCCGCCCTTACTATAGGTTTCTCATGTTCTATTTGTTCCGTGTCAGATCGTAACCTATCTCCCAACAGTCCTTTAATCTGAACTAGATCTTGTACAGTTATTGTAGACGGAGATGAATAGAGATCTCCTCTCCCTATCTTAAGGAGGCTATTTTTAATGTAGACTAGCCACGGTATTTTACAAGCTCTATCTAGCTGCATGCAGTCTTTTATAATGATATGGTTGAGGGGAATATCCTGATTCAGCCAGGTCCTCAACCAAGCCAGAACAGGGGCCATTTTAATCTGGTCAGTAATATAACCCAAGCCAAGTTCAGAGTGTACGATGTAAGTAGAAGTTGACTGGGGAACGGAAAGGACAGATCTTAAAAATTTATTTTCAGTGATCTGAATACATTCCGTCAAACAATTGCCCCAAATAGCACTGCCATATGTTGCTATCGCTAGACTTTTGGCTTTGTAAATTTTTAACAGGGTGACTATAGGTCTTGCTCCTAGTTTTTTTATAAAACTCTGGATGGCAAAAGAAGATCTAGCAAAAGCAATATTTCTGTTTTTTATATTGGGCCCCCAAGTACCTTTCTCATCAAACATGATCCCGAGATATGGAAAGGTGGCTACTCTACTGAGCTCATGGTTCCCACATGTAAAAGTTTTTATTAACCTCTTTTTCGTACCCCTCCCCATAATCATAATTTGAGATTTTTTAGCGTTAATCTTGAGATCCAGGGTACTCATGAAGGCTTCAAATGCATTCAATAACCTTTGGAGACCTACACCGGTGCGTGAAAGCAAAACAGCGTCGTCTGCGTATAGGAGGACTGGAATACCAAGTTCACCTATACGTGGGACATCAAGAGTTGCCGCCTTAAGGAAGGGTTCCAAAGCATTTATGTAAATGGTAAAGAGGAGGGGAGCCAAAATACAACCCTGCCTCACCCCTCTTTCTGACTTAAAGTGGCTGGTGCAACGCCCTTCCGAGGTGACTCTAACCGCGGCTATTAGATTAGAGTGCAAGTCAGCCAAAAGATAAACTAGTGCCCTATCCAAGCCTATATTGAGCAGGATATTCCACAATTTAGAGCGATTAACAAGATCAAAGGCTGATGAGAGGTCCATAAACCCCAGGTATAGGAACCCCTCTCTGGCCTTCGTATATTTTTCGGCCAGTAAATGTAGATTAAGGCTTTGATCAATTGTACTTCTTTTGGGTCTAAAGCCATACTGGATATTGGATAGTATCCCCTTCTCAGTAATCCAGTCGTTCAACCTAGATAGGATGACCCTACCCAATATCTTCACCGATGAATCAATTAAAGATATCGGTCTGTAACAGGATGGATCTTGTCTGTTACCCTTTTTAAAGACCGGTACAATAATAGACTTTTTCCATGAGTCCGGAATCTTATCGGTGGTAAGAACGTTAAAGACATTGCATAGGATTTTGGACCAGAACTTAGGTGCATATTTAAAGACGTCCCCTGGCACCCCATCAGGGCCTGGGGCTTTGTTTTTTGGAGACAATTCAATTGCCCTTTCCACTTCTTCCGGGGCAAAGATAACATTTTGCTTGACAGGGCACGGGATCCCTTCTTCCACTAATGGAGAAACAACGTCAATATCAGTGCCAGTGGGATCCGTGTAAATCTCACTAAAATGTCTAATCCAACCCTCGTCGGGAATATTGGCCTCCAAAGGGGTATGTGAGTCCTCTAAAAAGAGTGGCTGGTTTATTATTTTCCAAAACAGACCACTATTTTTTAATGTTGCTGGATCCAATAACTGAGCCAAGGCATTGTCTTTTAGAGCCCTCTTTCTCTCTAAAAGTGTTTTTTTATATATGGACCTAGCACTCGCTATATCCTCCCTATTTTTGGGGGTTGTCTTTAATACTTTTAATAGGTCCCTGTGGGCATTAGAACATTTCTTGTCAAACCATCTGTTTCCCACGCGGACCATCGGACTAGATTTTATCTGGAGGCTACAATCAATTTCATTACAAATGTTATCAAATGCTACTATGACCTCATAACATTCAATTCTATTTGATAAACAAATTGCAACTTCGTCCTCCCTCCTGTGCAACACCTCCTTTAAAAAGGTTTCGGGAACTATTTTTGCCCATTTCAACCTGCGATTTTGGTCTTTCACCACAAGGTCTGCTCCCCCTCTAACTTTTACTGATTTAAGAGAGAATACATTAACAAGCATAAATTCTATGACTACAGGATTGTGATCACTAAAAACTGATACCTCTGTGTAATATTTGATAACATTACTTAACAAACAAGGAGTCAAAAATATATAATCTATGATAGAGCCCTTGTCATTTCCTTTAAACGAGGGGATTCTAGTATTTCCATCCCCACAGGCTGATTCATATAAATTCCAGCTAGCCAAAAAGGTTTCAAGCAAATCACCACGCCTAGTGTGCTCTAGATGCACTTGGGATGAGAACGGGGGGGTATCAACATCCTGACCAGTGCATAATAAAGGGCATGGATGTATGTTAAAATCCCCTAATAATATTAATTCATAAGTGTGTACGTTAGTACTATAGGTTGACAAGAATTTGTCCAGTACTTCTAAATTGAGACTGGTACAATCATTGGCATTAGAGTTATAAAAGTTAATAAAAAGTATGTTAACCTTTTCCTGCGATGCAAGTTCTACGATCAAACAGTTTTCACAGCCAGATGAATGTTGACTAAGTGACCCTTTGATGTCTAGTTTAAATAGGGTTAACAAGCCCCCCTTGGGGCGTCCTGCCATACTACTGGAAGCTGGAATAAAAAAGCTGCTGTACCCATCCAGAGAGAAGTTGTTCAACAGGTCCCATGTCTCTTGCTTGTTAAGCCAGGCAAGTGATTTATTTTTTAGAGAGTCATGGGTTTCCTGCCTGGAGTTAGACATACAGGAGTCAACCTCAGGGACATTAATCAATACCACTGTGTAAGGAGCGCACTGTGGTGGGAGGTTAACAATTTGATTTCTCTTGTATTTGGTAGGCCCAAAAACTTCTCCCTCAGCTACAGGCTTCTGGATGTTCTGAGAACGTGTTTGTACTAAATGTGATTTACCTGAGGAGGTGGCTACAGTAGAAGGTGAATGTACTGGTAGCGTGGTAGATGAAACGTTTGTGGGCCGACATGACTGACTACTACCCCCCGGGCCCCCAGGACCTCCTTCGCTGTAAATTCCAGGCGGATGCAAAATGGGGTCCGGGACGCTAACCAATAGACTATGGCCTGCGGAGGCCGGTAGGGCCGATTGAGGGGTTATCAGGGAAGAAGGTCGAGTTAAATAGGAATCCAGAAGGCCTTTCAATCTGTCTACCTCTAAAGAGACTGAATCTAACTTCGCCAACAAAGGGCTAATTAGTGCCTCCAGTTTGGACTCTAAGATTGATACCAAGTGACCTATTGAATCTGGATGAAGAAAACCCCCCTCGACATTGTCATTAGACACTAAGGTTTCTTTTAATGAGTCTGGTGTAACCCCCCTGCTTGATTGAGGTAGACCTTGCTTTTTTGACTTTCGAGTTACCACCCTCTTCACTGGAGCCTTCCTACACGCCCGCACTCTTCTCTGCATGGGAGAAGAAGTTGGGGTGATCTTTAAACAGGGTACTAAAATCTGTGAGGAAGTTGAGTCATTTAGAGAAACATGTTCATCCATGCTTTCAGCGTTTACCAAATCATGAGGTACATCAATGTTAACGTCTGCAGTGTTAGTATTTGCGCTACAACTTTCAGGAAAAGGTGTTTTAGTATTAGGAGCTATTGAGTTTGATGGAGATGCTTCAGGGCTCAGTCTACCCAAGGAGAGTCTCCTGTCTTTGTTGATCTTATTGACGACTTTAACGAGATAATTATCCATGGTCCTCTTTTCACTTGTGCCGGATAAATTAGATGCCCTGGACTTCGACATCAGGGTTGAAAAATGCGAAAACTTGCAAGACAGGGATATAGCAATGGAGCTGCTTACTTACAAGTCCGTAAAATACAAGATCCGGGGCCCGGCCCGGCCTCCTCCGGCCCCGGACGGCCACAGACAGCCCGCCCTCTGCCCGGGACCGCCCTCTGCCCGGGCTCAGCCCGGCACCGCCCGCGCGCGTCCCGCGACGCGGAGGGAGCCTCAGCTTAAGTAGCGCCTCCGGGCGCGCTGGTGACCGGCCGGATGTCCTGCCAGAAGCAAGGGATGGCGGGAGCTGTAGTTCCCCCCAGCTGCGGCCACCGGGTGAAAGTGGCGGCGAGGGGAACAAACAGCGTTGGTGTCCCGCGGAAGTTGCTGGCTGGCTGCAGGTAGGTTCGCTGACCTTGTATGCCGTATGGATTGCCCCCCGCTCCACCGAGGGAGCCTCAGCTTAAGTAGCGCCTCCGGGCGCGCTGGTGACCGGCCGGATGTCCTGCCAGAAGCAGGGGATGGCGGGAGCTGTAGTTCCCCCCAGCTGCGGCCACCGGGTGAAAGTGGCGGCGAGGGGAACAAACAGCGTTGGTGTCCCGCGGAAGTTGCTGGCTGGCTGCAGGTAGGTTCGCTGACCTTGTATGCCGTATGGATTGCCCCCATGTGGTGTCATTAAACGAAAGCACCACCGTGTCATGGTATCCCTGATATTGTATTTTTCACTTCTAAAACACTTTTATTCCACATTGGTGACTCGCAGGAGTCTCCTACATGTTTTTGATTGGTGTTAACACACCAGACCCTGATATGTTTTAATCTGGGTTCTGTTTGTAGAAAGAGTATGTCCTTAGCCTTAAACTGAGGCCTTAAAAGATTGTAAGTTTCTTGCTTCCTTCTTGCAACGATGGACGAACAATATTGTTTTTGTTTTGCATATTTAAATTGATAGATGCCCTCTTTTCTTTTCAATTTGGGGTAAAGGAAATATTGTTCAGTCTTTTTTGCACATATAACGGTGGCTGCAGCTGAACGATAAACCTTTCCTACAAGATGCCATTGGTAAAAGTTCTTACGACAGGCAACTGAAGCTTCCCAATACTGTAGATGAAACAGTTGTGGTTAGGTAGATGTTTCAACATATTGACGAGTGAGAGCGCACATTCTAGCTTCATGGATATTCTTGGACCTGACATTCTTGGTGTTTACCCCCAACTTGTTGCCTTACACGATCCTGTTTTTGCTGACTTTTTATGCTGGCTCTAGGACTCTGCACACTTTACCGCAGCTAAACAATGCTAAAGTGCTTGTGCTCTATCCTTTACATATGGTCACATCAGCTTAAATCCAATATACATATTTAATTTACTTGCATGCTCATAGTAAAGTGGCACTACATGTACCCAAGGCCTGTAAATTAAATGCTATTAATTGGCTTACAGCATTAATTATGACACCAACTTAAGCAGCCCGTTAAACATGCCTTAGGCCTGCCATTGCAGCCTGTGAATGCTGTTTAAAATGCCAATTCGAGGTGGAAAATCAACATTTTCCCAGGCCTAAAGCTTCCTTTTTAAAACATATAAGTCATTCCTGCCTGCCTGCAGCTGAAAGAAGACATGACGGAGGCACTGATCTTTGGCAACAGTAGCAAAACATGGAATGACTCCTGGTGGCCATCAGACCTAGAACCCGCACCCACTCCAGAAACCTCGGAATCATCATTGACAATAAACTCACCATGAATTCACACATCAACGTGGGTCTCCTCTGACAGCTTCCTCACTGTCCACATGCTACGTAAGATGTTTAAGAGGCTACCCCTACACACGAGAGGCACCGTGACGCAAGCCCTCATCACCAGCCTACTGGACCACGTCAAAGCCATCCACGTAGAAATCCCTGAACACCCTTTCATAGACTTCGAACCAAAATTAACGCCGGAGCCAGACTTATCCTCGGCTTTCCGATGAATCAGCATCACACCCCAACTCAGGAAACTCCACTGGCCTCCCGTACAGAAGAGATGCCAATTCAAGCTGCTGACCCATGCACACATGGTTGTAAACAAGCAAGGACCCACCTACAGTAACCACTGCCTGAACTTCCACCAACCAGCTTCTCCTTCCTTTCACTTGCCCATATCCCCCTCATCTATCGAAGCAGAAGTGGAGGACGCTCCTTATCTACATCGTAACAAAGACCTGGAATAGCCTTCCCGCACACCTCCGGAACATCACCTCAAATTTGGAATTCCGAATGGCTCTCAGGACTTGGCTGTTTGAATATGCTCCCCGGCCTGCGATCACCTGGATTCTCTATTGGGTGATTAGCTGTGCTTCATAAATCCTGAATGATTGATGATTGATTAACTGATCATTAGGGTAGGCCTGAAACAGCCCGCAGGGCAGAGTGCAGTGTATTTAAAAAGTTGGACATGTACTTTTAACTTTTATAGGCCCTGTTAGTGAAAGACTCTTGAATTCATTTTCCACTACTGCAAGGCCTGTCGCTACCTCACGTTAACAACATTTGTTTAACCTATTACATTTAATAAGTGATCACTTTCATTTGGGAGCAGGTAGGAATTTCGAGATTAGTGTCTAAAGAATTGTAATTTGAAACCCACTTTTTAATGGTAAAGCTCTGGATTCAACCCAGATCTGTGACTGGGGGTGAGTGTCTGAATCGTTTCAGCGTTCCATCCATCATCTCCTTGTGTTTGCTTTGTTCGCCATTAGTTGGCAGGGTATGCCCAGACGTGGGTCCCTTACTCCCTTTGCCACTGGATTCAAGCTAGCCTGGCTGATGAGGGATGTTACACTGAAACTGATCCCAGGATGCTTGTTTCCGGTTCAGGGAAGATCTGCCATAAGGCACAGGGTCAAGACTGATTTGCATAAAGCGGGGTCTAAACTGAGGAGGCGAAGTGAGCTAAAGAACGATGAAGGATTCATCGTAGATCTGTGACTGGGGGCGAGTGTCTGACATTTTACAGCGCTCCGTCCATTATCTTCTTGTGTTTGCTTTATTTTCTGAGTGGCAGAAGGTTTGGTGTATGTTGCATCAGTGTAAAGGAGTCCCTCCTCCCAATAGGTCATGTGGGGGCCACTGACATCTCCCTTTTTCTGTGCAGTAGCTTGCTGTCTCAGGCTTTTAAGACTTGGTCAGGTCCTCTGTCCAAGGCACAGCTGTTCCCTAAAGAGTCCCTCAGGGCCTAGGAGTTCAACATAGTAAGGTTCAAGTTCCATGGGCTCAGTTCCCTCTTGGGATGACAAGTCCTCTCCCTGACTCCCTGAATAAAAGGGTCTTTGTAGGAGAGTAGGATCTGCCTCTTATGGTTACCCCCACTTTTTGCTGGTGTTTCATTGTTTTTTTTACTTAGTCTGGCTGGGAACCTGCTATTCAGGGCCCCAGCCTAGCTACTTCCTCGCTAAATTGATTGCATGCACTTTAGGTACACCACAGATTGGATCCTGAAGTACCCTTGTGAGTCCCTAGTATATGGTATTCTATATACCCAGGGCATAAGTACCCCAGAGGCCTACCAGGAGATGAAGCATGTATTATGCCACACCTGGAAAGCCACCCAAAATGACACCACAGGTCTGCTACTGCAGCCTGGGTAGGGTGGTGCATGCAACCCTTACTGAGATATAGGTTCACTATACCTCACCTATCACTGCACATACAAACCTATCAGTCACTCCTATGGCAGGCCCTAACAATCCTGAAGGCAGAGTGCTTGGTTATTTGTGAGAGGGTGCCCAGGCATGAGGTGTATTGGGGCTGGGTGGGAGCACACTCAGAGTGCTTTGAAGTCCGGCACTGGGGGCACATTTGGTGTCCCTGTGCATAGTCCAGCTCAAACTGGTTCAGGGGCTTCTAGCCCCTGCTCTGGTGCAATACTGGGCAAAGGAAATGGGTGTAACCATCCCTCTTTCCAAACCCTCCCATAGGGGGGCCCCAGAGCTTGTCCAACCCCTTCCTTAGGTATAGGTAAGGAACCTCTCTAACCACAACTTTAGATATACCTGGACAAAACTCTGAAGCTGAATCCTGGAATTCCGATGCTCTACTAAAGACTAGACGACTGAAGAAATCTCCCTTGGGGTCAAGGAGTGAATCCCCTGCTTGGCAGACACCAACAAAGCATTTTGCCGGGATACATTTTCGAAGCTCCCGCCGGACTCTGAAGTATTTGCAGCCCAGGAAGTGGATTTCCAGATATCACAGAGGCTGACTCGAGTCCCCAGCAAAGCTGAGACCCGCAGCCCTCGTGAGTAGTCGGGAACCGGAACTCCTGGTCACCATGCACTTTTGCAAGTGCATTGACTTCTCGACGCATCTTGAAGTCGTGATTGGGATACTTGTAGCCCCCACCTCATGCAAAGAATCCACTGAAGATTGTCGGCCTAGTCACCCCGAGTGATCCGTGGGCCGCAATTTGTGTTTCCGCTTGAGGTCCCTTTGTGATCCCTGGTCCGTCGACTGGTGAGTCCCTGTGAAGGTAACTTTGATTTTCCTAGGGCTTCCCTGGTTGCTCCAGATGTGCCCTGACTACCAACTAAGTGGTGAGTCCCTCAGACCTTGCTGGTCTGCACCGAAGCATCTTTCTTCTTTGTGCTTGGGTTGCTGTTGCCAAGGCTTGGCGTGCCCAATCCAGGCACCGATGCTGCAGCACTCGACATCCTTCATGGGACAGCACGAATCCAGATCCTGGTTGCCCTTGACACCTCCTGGTCCTTGTGGCTGAAGAGTCAAGCTTCACCTTCTTCACCTGGAGCACCCGATATCGGTGGGAATTCGCCTATCGTCCTCTTGGTCACTGGCAAGTGACCCAGACTCTGTACCCTCTGCTTTCATGTTCTTCTCAACTTCGATCTATGCTTAGATCTCTTCGGACACTTCGCATCTTCCTGGCAGCAGCACTTCTTTGCTAGCCCCCATTGAAATCGACAACTCCACCCGACACCATTTGACACCTATGCACCCGGCTTCCCTGGGTGAGGTAACACGAGTACTCCGGTGCTCCCATGGGTGCTGACCCTAGAACTTCCTAAGTCGCAAAGCGTTTGTCTTGACTCATTTCTAAGTATCCCTAATCTTTAAAAATCTAACCGCGACTTTACCCAAAGAAGCTAACGGGAGGTTGTGGCTGTGTTCTCATACTGCACACGGCCTCCGTGTGTCCCCTCTGTCACTACCTTGGGTGGTTCCTTGTGGTCCCAGCGATTCTACAGGCTCTAGGCCTTGTGTCTAGATAAGGCGTGGATCTTATATCACTATTTTAGTATATGGTTTGGCTCGCCCTTAGGGCCTGATGTGCATTTGTGCTATTTTACTGTCAAATTTTAATTGTAACTTATGTGTTTAGACCTCTAGCCTCATAAAGAGACTAGTAGGGTGTGTTTATAAATAAATACATATATTTTATATATATACCGGATGTGGTTGTCTTTCATTTAGCCATTCAAGAGATTATAGACTGGTAAAACAAGCTGCTTTACATTCTTTCAAGCCTTAACCTGAAGGCTGCTCTCCATAGCTACCACTAGGATAGCTTTTAATAAATGTTGTCTTTAACCTATCATCAATAAGGGGTTGTTTGGACTGCTACAGGGCGCCCACTATAATTAGTGGACAGCATATACCAGGCCAACTTCTCACATTGATGTGCAGCGTGTGGGATTCCAGCTTGCTATTGTTTTACCAGATAATCTCAATTGAGTGACTAATTAAAAACCACTAAAGGTCACCTAGGTACATATAATACAAGCTTTAGAATACAGTAAGTTCTACTGTACTTAGAGTTGTGTTTTATGGGCTTAGCACACCCTTTCCATAACTCAAGAGAGTTTAGTAGGCCACACAAGGCCAGGAACCAGTGGGTCACTGCCAGAAGCCAAAGGGCTTCTCGTCTCCAAGTTCGATAACCTCCCATTCATGGAACTGAAAGCATTATGCACTACTAGGAAACTGAAGACAGGCAAAAGTCCAACCACCCAGCATCTCATAGAGGTACTCAGGCTGGATGATCTCAGAAGACCTATAGGGTATGAAGGGGAAGGCAGAGTGGGTGGTGCAGCAACTGAGGAAGGGCCTAGGGGTAAACTTTCCCATGACCTGACCTCTAATGTTGACCAGGAAGATGACAATGATCTTGACCTGAAAGATGAAGGAGAGGGCCACACTGGCCCCCTCTTTGTTCATCCAGGAAGAGTTGGTGGTGGTCCTAGAAGGTCTAGATCTCCCTCAGTGGAGTCTAACCATTCTGGTTCATCAATAGGGACCTCTATTTCCTCTCATAGGAGGGAAACCTCTCAGGAGAGGAGGGAGAGATTGCTTAAGTATGAGGAAGCTCAGCTTGAAATCAGAAGGAAGCAGGTAGCCCTAGATAAGGAGGCCCTAGAGCTCCACAGAGCTAGAAAAAAGTTGGGACTAGAGTCCCATGGTGGCAGCAACATCCCTAGAGATAGGGAGAGGTCTCGTGACCATAGAAACCTGAATATGATTGTCCCTTCCTAACAGAGTGGAGATGACATCCACAAATGGATAACTGTACTGGAAATGGCCTGTAAAGTTCAAAGGGTCCCCCAGGAGCAGTGGGCAGCAATCTTATGTCTCTCCTTTGCAGACAAAGGTAGAGATAAGCTCCTCACTGTTAGAGAGGAGGAGGCAGATGATTATAACAGTCTAAAAAGTGCATTAATTGAATAGTCTGGCCTAACCACTGAACAATACAGGTTAAAGTTCAGGGATACCCAAAAGGCACAGACTCAAGACTGGGTTATGAGGGAGCAGATCCTTAATAACTGTCAAAATCAGCTATTGCCTGGTGGACTCAGATCTGACCTCTCGACAAGAATTGGGAAAGTGGGTCAGAACCAGGGTGAGGCAGAAGGTACAGAACCAAGGTGGTGAACCAAAGAATCAAGATCCTAAAAACTCTGACAATGGTGGGGAGAAGGGTAAAGACCAGAAGTCTTCACAAGGTATCCAAAAATCTTCTTCAGGTGGGGATTCACAGTCTAACAAGAGAAAAGGCCAAAAGAAACCATGGTGCAAAATCTGTAAACAGAAGACTTACAGGACAAGTGATTGCACCAAGTCCAAAGACTCAACTCCAACCACTATTGCCCCTAAGGCAACTGTTCCCCCTAGTACAGCTACTATTGGTGGTGGTAATGTTCAGAATAAGGGTGTAGTAGGGTTGACCCTGGGTTCTGAAGTAGACTCTGGCCTAGTCAGAGTTCCAACTCAGGCAGTCCTGAACTGTGATGTGGGCATGGATATGTCCCCCTTTGTGAGTCCCAGTGATTTGGGCAAATACAGACAGCAGATTTAATTAATGGAAAAGAGGCGTTGGCATTTAGGGACACAGGAGCAAGTGTCACAATGGTGACAAGAGATCTTGGGGATCCTGGGCAGATTATACTTGGTGAAATGTACCAAGTGACCAAGGCTAGCAATGTCAGAACAGACCATTCTCTGGCAGTTGTTAACTTCTTATGAGGAGGGGTAACTGGCCTTAAGAAGGTTGTGGTAAGTGCAGACCTACCAGTTGAATGCTTACTTGGCATCTAGCTTGGGCTGAAGTGGAGCTCAGGACACATGCAGAAATGTTAGGGATCCCTGCTCATGTCTTTGCTGTGACTAGGTCACAAGCCAAAATGTCAAACACTGGACAGGCCCTGGATTCTGAAAGAATGGACCAGGTGCCTCCCAAGAGGAGGAGCAGTAGGGTTCAGGCAGTGCCTTCCACTTGGCTCAGAATTCAGATCAGTCTCCTGAGGGAGATGGCCTTGAGCCTGAAGAAGGAACTGTCCCAGAGGAGCATAAGCCTGACCAGGTTGAGTTCTTGGGGACAGGGGGCCCTTCCAGGAAAGATCTGAGCCTCTCTGACTTGAACCCCTCAGAGAGCATGCTGGTGATGAGGCTGCTGGAAATGCTAGTGGCACCCATAAAGTTTATTGGGATGATGTACTCCTTTATTCAGAATGTAGAGATCCCAAGCCTGGTGATTCCAGGAGGTTGGTTATACCTCTGAAGTTTAAGGGCTTCCTATTGACAGTATACCATGATATTCCCCTAGCAGTACACTTGGGCCAGAACAACACTTGGGACAGAATTGTCCCTCACTTTCACTGGCCCCACATGTCTGAAGACACTAAGGAGTTTTGTCACACCTGTGTGACCTGCCAAGCCAGTGGCAAGGCAGGTGGAACCACAAAGGCACCCCAGATACCCCTACCTGTGGTGGGGGATCCCTTTGAGAGGGTTGGGATTCACATCTGGGCACAGATTTATACTGGTGGTGGTACCCAGAGGCCTTTTCCCTCAGGACCACTACAGCACCTGTGGTGGCAAGAGCTCTATTGGGTGTATTCTCAAGAGTAGGCTTTACTAAGGAGGCAGTATCTAACAGAAGTACAAACTGTATGTCAAGTTACTTAACAGCAGTGTGGAAGGAGTGTGGAGTGAATTAAAAATTCCCTACACTCTATCACCGACAATGCAATGGTTTAGTTGAGAGATTCAGCAAAACCTTAAAGAGCGTGATTAAAGGTCTTCCAGAGACGCATAGGCGGAGATGGGACATCCTTTTGCCCTGCCTTTTGTTTACCTACAGGGAGGTGCCACAAAAGGGGGTTGGTTACAGCCCTTTTGAAGTTTTGTTTGGCCATCCTGTTAGGGGTCCTTTGTGTCTGGTGAAGGAGGGATGGGAGTTACCTCTCCAACCCCCTAAACAGGGCATAGTGGACTATAAACTTGGTCTCACTTCCAGGATGGCTGAGTACATGAAGAAGGCAACTAAAAACCTTGAGGCTAGCCAGGAATTGCAAAAGGCCTGGCATGACCAAAAGGCTGTACTGACTGTTTATCAGCCAGGACAGAAAGTGTGGGTGTTGGAACCTGTGGCCCCAGCAGCCCTCCAGGACAAATGGAGTGGCCTCCATACAATTGTTGAACAGAAAGGGGAGGTCACCTACTTCGTAGACCTTGGAACCCCTAAGAGTCCCCACAGGGTACTTCATGTCAACAGAATGAAACCATATGTTGACAGGGCAGACATGGACTTGCTCATGGCTACAGATGAGGGACATGAGGAAGAGAGTGACCCACTCCCTGACCTGCTCTCTCAGAACCTTGATGATGGATCAGTAGATGTTGTAGCCTTGGCAAGCAGCCTTACTGTCAAGCTGCAAACTGACTGCTGGAAACTCCTCAGCCAGCTCAGACATATGTTTTCTCTGACTTCAAGTCAGACCACCTGGTGCACTCATGAAGTGGACACTGGGGACAGTCTGCATGTGAAGAATAAGATCTACAGGCAACCTGACCATGTCAGGGACTGTATAAGGACAGAAGTGTGGAAATGTGGATTTTCCTGATCAGTTATGTCCCCTATCTTGGACCCCAACGGTTCTATATACATGTTACAAGTACATGTATGTTCCCTCCAGTTCCAGTTTCTAAAGACGCAAACATATGTGTGTCTATCGTCGACATGTTCTCTGTCAGATCCGCCATCAATGGGCTGGATATTCGATTCCTAGGTATGAAAGGCCACCGACTTTATATGGCTAAATTACTACATTTTTACAGTTCAGGCAAGTAGGCCCGATTCTGTCCTCAAAGCCTTTCCCTGCTCTCAGCCTCTGACAGCTTCAGCTTGAGCTCGCATCTGTATCCATGAACTTTGTCCTACTCCCTGTGCAGCTAACGGTGCCTGCCTCGGCCAGTTTTCGCCTGTCTGCCAAGAAGCTGTATTTCACCTTCGAATTATCTATTTTGCTCTTCAGCCGATGCATTCCTGTCTAGTGATTTAGGTAAACATTTCCTTTAGCTCACAAGCAAAGGACTCAGCCTTTCCGTCCTCCTGCAAGTGATTCATAGCCCTGCTGCCATGGAAAGTTTTCTGCCCCTCACATCTCATATAGACACTTAGACGCTTGTACACGCACACACAGTTAGTATAGAATAGATTCTGTCCGAGAGTCCTTCCTTGTGGATAACATAGTTCTCCAAACATAGGATGGTAGATATGATTTGGGATTAGGTTGACTTGACCCCTCAGACTTCTCGTCTCCACATGTAGAGCTAAATGTCAAGTCCCCTTCACCCCCTAGTTGCACGTCAATTACACGTCATACTGCTGCGCGCGCATCTATGCCAAGTATTATCTTATAGATCCACCTATGTCTGATAATGCAAACCAATCATGTTTCTTTTATTCCTTATTACGCCTAGTTTCGATTACGTACCTGTTTTGTCACTTTTCTTATCAAATGTTACGCCTTCTACATTCGTTTCATTGTAATGTACTTATTATAAAAATACATGTCTGTCAATAAATTATTGTACTTCACTTCCTGAACCCTCGTGGTGACGGAACCTGAAGGCCGCGACTCGAGTCGGCCATTTTGAATGGAATAAAGCCCATTTAGAAAACCTCTTATACCACGGATTCTGCCTCTTGTTATTTTGAGCTATTTACTTTATTTTAAGATTCCGTATGAAATTCAGTCCGGTATTTTATTTACCACATAATGGCGCCCGAATAGGGACACTTTCTCATCTCACGCGCCGGCGGTGCGTTGCAGGCCCGGTCTCCTGCCACAGCTGGACGGACCATAAACGCGTACCAGCAGGATTTCCTGTAAGCTCCCTCCGGTCAAGCGGGGGCGACTGAGGCTGCGATCAACCCAGACGAGGCGGTGAGAAGTGCGAAGTATCCCGACCAGAGCCTAGCTGAGAGAGCAAGATCCGAGGTATACAGAGGCCCACCAGGTTTTCCGAAATCCCGATGTCCAGAGGGTCCGCTGTCCGCAGTCATCGAGTCCTGTCCATTCTCTGAGGCCTTCCGTTTCAAGGAGCTACTCGGTGAGTACCATCGCCGGGGAGGCGTGTTGACGCGCACATAGGTTGTGCCGGTCAAAACGGATTTGGGTACACAAATCCGGTCTGCACTGTTTAGCAGTGTATATGTACTGTTTAGCAGTATATCAAGTATTCCGAAGTATTCAGTTATTGTCAAGAATTCAGCGTGGTGATTAGTTAGGCAGACTGTCATCATTGTCGATCATTGTTAAAATGTTTAATGTTTAATGTTTAAAGTAGTCAGAAATGTCTTGCATATTGTGGTATGAATGATTGTTCATTGTTCACCGTTCATTATTGTGTTTTTTTCGTATAAAGAAAATTCAAGAGTAAGTATCAGATCAGTTGTCAATATGCCGCTCTTCTCGAAGTTAAGACAGATTACTACCAGAAAAGGGGTGCTTGAAGAAGCAGTTCCTATTCCTCCTAGGGACACTCCAGGGCATTTTATGTACCATAAACATGGCTTAGATGCCATATTGTTTCTTGATCTATGGGTAGATTATACCAAGGGATTACCGGAAAGTCAAAGGTGGCCCATAGCGGGAACCTGGGATGCAGAGTGCATCATGAAAGTGGAGGAAGAGTTATGGAAAAGAAAGGTCAGACAGTCACAGAAAGACGCTGTTGAGTTATGGCGTAAAGAATCTCATAGACGAACAGAAAAAGCACGTAGACAAGAAGAGAGGAGTAAAGAAAGTTCAAATAAAGTTCAAGAAAATCTATTAATTGAGGAAGGTATCCGAGTGAGATCAGAACAAGTAAATAGACAAAGGAATGCTCTTATGAATGGTATGTATCCCCTACTAGCCGAAGGATTACCTAAGGCTGCTCCAGAGATACCAAAAGACTTGCCACCCCCATTATTTCCAATTAAGGTACATCCAAAGGGGCTTCCCAGAACCGCAGAAGATGTTTTTCTTTCCTCATATCTAGATGACGCAGCTCCCGAGTATGCTAACGCCGCACCACATAGACCATCTGGCAGAGGGGTTCAACGTCAGGATCAGGTATCTGTCCCCGTGCAACAGCAAGTTCCGACACAAGCGTCGGCAAGCACATCTGTTTCCGCATCTGTCTCCGCAGTCGACTCTACAGAGGTATCGACACCCATAGTTGCTGTGTCACGTTCAACGAACCCTTTCACACCCGACGCCCCAGATGGGGCCACGGGAGGTGCTAGCAGTACTTTTACACCACCTAGAATAAATAAACTTGTCTTTCAAGAGTCAACACATTCACGTACACCAAAATTCGTAAATGAACGTACGCTTAAGGAACTCCTTGTTAATTGTAGATATGACCCCGTGGTCGGTAAAGAGGACGAAATGGTCCTGGCATCATTACGTATCAGACGAGCCGCAGAGTATTTAGCAAGGTTACCAGGAATGACTACGCATCTGGATAACATATATCATTTTGTTCAAACAGGACGAGATCCAGGATGTATTAACAGAGCTATGGAATTCCAGAAAGTAGAAATACAGGGGGAACTGTTACGTTTCCTCATAAACTGTGTGATCAGAAATCAAGATCGTCCGGGGGTAGACCCGAATGCAATGCTTATTCTTACAAAATGGAGTCAGAATATATCGGAAGGGAGACACGATAAGCAAAATTGTATAATAGCCATGTGCCGAAAAATCCGTAAAGAAATAGAGCGTATTCATGAAGAAAGATTGGGAACAGACGAGTTTGAGCAAGATGAAGTGTCCGAATCAGGGAACTCTGCAAGACAGTCAGAGACCATAGCCTATGTAGGCAGAGGAAGATCCTGTGATAATGCTAGATGTTTTTCTGATCCCATACACTCAGTATGCTCAAATAACAGCAGAACGTATCCAACGCCTGTAATAAATCTGAAGTCTCCTGAACATTCGTTTCAAGCCGCAGATAAAATACTACGAGAACGAAGGGGTTATCACCTCCTCGATTCCATAGATGAGCAAGAATTAGCCAGATCAGCCGTTCACTGGATTGTTAGTCCTGAAAAATACGGTGATGAGACCGTAGCACACACGTTTCTCAACCTCAGTACAGATGAACAACGTTTAGCTGGAATCTATATGATTCAGCAACTCCTCATATTATATAAGAGCCAACATACTGACCCTGGTCCTTTACCTGATATATTAACGGAACTACTCACGTACAGATGGAGAGGTTCTAGTAACAAGCTAATTAAAGAGATATTAGTGTCACGTAAGCAGTACGTCCTTTTTGTAAATCCAGATTCTCTCTCCCTGCCCCCCAGAGAAAGAGCACCGTACTACATGGATAGACAAAATCCTTTACGAGAGGTGCACCCAATAAAAGGCGAAGACAATGAGTTTCACCGTGTATTTGTTTACACACCCATATCAAAAATGGAATTATTAGAAATGAAGAAAGTAGTACCTAGTCATGACAAAGACCCAGCGGGTTTCCACCGAGAAATTAAAGACATGTTAATGATGGGAGAGTACACCTTTCCTGATATTATGACGATATTAAAGGTGCTTTTGCCTGCTGGCATTTATGAAAAACTGAAAGAAAAAGAGTGGGAAGTGGGAGACCAAAAGATAGACTGGACAGCATTAGCAGAGGAAGAAAGGAGCCGAACTGCAGGTTCGGGGCTCGGGGATAAAGTTAAACTATTACCAGGTTTACTAGTACAGGTACTGCCACGTTTATTAACTACAAAAAAGGAAGATTGGGGTGCAATCACAGCCTGTAAACAAAAGCAAGATGAAGACACAAGCGATTATTATGCTCGATTTGAAAAATGTTTTGGTATAAATAGTGGTATAAAAGCAAGTAGTGATTCATATCCACATTTATTTGTGACAAAATTAGTGGAAAATGCATTACCTCCAGTAAAGAATAGAATATTGAAATTCGAGAGTACCTGGCAAAGTAACACTCCGTCGCAAATGCTACAAATGTTACAGTATCATCACAATAGAATTAGGGATGAACAAGAACACGAGCATAGACGCATGAAGGATACAAAAATGAAAATGCTAGTTTCTCAGACAGTACCAGCAGATGGTCACAAAAAGGGTGTGACACATTCTGGTGAGTCTGCAGTTCCTGTAAAAGGAACCTGCAATTACTGTAAACAACTAGGCCATTATGTACATGATTGTCAAGTCCTGAAACGTAATATAGCTACAGGTATTGCAAAAGAGAGACCACGATTAGTTAGACAAGATCAGAATGAACAAGGAGCTATGCAGCATGGACAGTCCATGCCAGTTCAGCAACAGTCCATGCCAGCCTCACAGCAACCCATACAGTTTGTGCCAGCTGCACCACCGTTGCCTGCTACTGCCACACAAACTACAACACGACAAATGTATCAGACTGCACAGTATGAATACCCTGAATATCAGCGCTACGCATGAACCAGCCTAGAGAGGGAAGTTGACTTACCGCTTATCGAGATTCCTGTAGATCAAGAAGGACCTTATGTACATAGTGAATTATTAGGTCAAGATAGAAAATTCTTACTCGATACAGGGGCAAGTCGAACAACTATAAAACGAAGTGAAGTTCCAGGGGCACCCCTCTCAGGCTCTCAAAATGTTTCCCTTGGTTTTTCAGGAAAACCTATTGTTAATGAAGTATCACAGCCTCTACCACTTACGATAGGACCTTTGACACGAACTACAGATTTATTGCTTACTAAATCATGCCCAGAAAATCTGTTAGGAATTAAAACTCTGAAAGCACTAGGAGCCATAATATGTTGTTCTCCGGAAGGAGTAAGGTTGTTTTTGCGTGATTTTAAAGGTCACTATGTGTCTAGAGACATGGATCCCCGACTACAGACTTTACCAGTACATCTATGGGCACAAGGCCCTACGGATGTTGGCTGCATGAACATTACACCCTATCGAGTTACATTGAAAGCAGGAGTGGTACTACCACGAATGCGACAATACAAGTTACCGCATGATGCTGTAGTGGCTTTGCTGAAAATCATTGATGAGCTAATTGCCCAGGGAGTAGTTGTAGAAACAGACTCCAATGTATGTAATTCGCCGATAATTCCGATTCTTAAACGAACTGATCCTACTGCCCCACCAGTGTACCGATTGGTTATTGATTTGCGTGAACTAAACAAGTGTATTGTACCACAATTCCCTGTGGTCCCTGATATATCATCATTGTTGACAGCAATTGATTCCGAAGCAACATTTTTTACTGTAATTGATCTCAAGAATGCCTTTTTCAGCGTCCCAATAGATCCGGAAAGCCAATACTTGTTCGGATTCAGTTTAAATGGGCGCAGCTTTAAATTCTCACGCGCTCCCCAAGGATTCACAGAAAGCCCCAGCATCTACAGCCAAGCACTGAAACGAGAACTTGACAGTATCCACATGCCAGTCAATACTGCACTGCTTCAATATGTCGATGATCTGCTGATCACCGCGAGAAGCGAGCCAGAATGTGAAAAAGCTTCTCTGACAGTTTTACATTTCCTAGCCGACAAGGGGCACAAGGTGTCCCCTTCTAAGCTGCAATTCTGTGTTCAGCGAGTTATTTATCTTGGTCACTCGCTGTCCAAGGAGGGAAGGCAGCTTACACCAGATCGCATCCAGTTAATTGCTAATATGTCAATACCCCAGACACAAAAGGAGGTGCGGGCTTTCATAGGCCTCACTTCATATTGTAGGCAGTGGATCCCTCAGTACGCATTTCTAGCAAAACCACTCATTCAGTTAACCACACAGGAGGCAGCCACATCGACTGTTCTCCCTTGGACTCAGGAACATACACAAGCTTTTGAAAGCCTAAAGAAAGCTTTATGTCAAGCACCTGTTTTAGCAACACCATGTTATAACAAACATTTTACACTCTTTGTTACAGAACGCGAAGGTACTGCCTTGTCAGTACTCACTCAGGATCAAGCAGGATCACGCAAGCCATGTGCTTATTTTTCCAGTACATTAGATCCCGTAGCTCAGGCTTTGCCTGCATGCCTGAAGTCAGTGGCAGCGACAGCTTTAGCAATCAGACAAAGCGATGCCATAGTATTAGGACACCCATTGACAGTACAAGTACCACATGCAGTAGAGGTTCTTGTGAACCGAACACAAACACAACACTTGACCATAGCAAGACTTACCGGTTATGAACTGACATTGTTTCAACCACACATAGAGATCCGACGGTGTAATACATTGAATCCTGCTACACTATTACCTGTAATTGGAACAGACCCACTAGCTCATGATTGTGTTGAAATCATTGAAACAAAGACGAAACCTAGACAAGACTTGACAGACGTTCCATTGTTAGATCCAGACCTGACGTTGTATGTAGATGGATCGTGCATGAGAACAAATACAGGAGATTTAGTGGCCGCGTATGCAGTCACAACAGACACTGAAGTTATTGAGACACATTGTATAGATACTCTGTCAGCCCAAGCAGCAGAACTTATTGCTCTAACGCAAGCCTGTATTCAAGCCACAAATAAGAAAGTTAATGTATACACTGACTCACGTTATGCATTCGGAGTTGTACACGACTTCGGCGTGCTGTGGCGAGAGAGAGGTTATTTAACCTCCCATGGTGCCCACATTCAGCACGGACCCCTCATTCATGCCTTGTTAGACGCAATACATCTACCCACTGCTATATCGATTATGAAATGTAAAGCACACACGAAGGTTACTGATACCATTTCTCAAGGCAATGATTTAGCTGACAAAACAGCTAAACAGACTGCTCAGAATCGCACATTAGACATGACAAAGCCAATAGTTCAGACACCAACACAGTGTATGACAATTAAGGATCCCGCACTTGACGTAATTGACATACAGACACATGCCACAGCAGAAGAAATAAAGAAGTGGACTGAACTAGGAGGGATCCAGACAGATCAAGGATGGATGACGAAGGAGAAATCTGTATGGTTTCTCCCTGATTCCATGGTTCAAGCCATTATAGCTACAGTTCACAGTCCAGCACATTTGGGAGAGAAGGCTATGCTAGACAGCATTCAGCACATTTGGTTCAACAAACATTTACGAGCAGCAGCTAAACAAAAAGTTCGTACCTGTATGATATGTTGTCAGTTTAATCCAGGAAAGAGTGTTCCCGTAGAGCAGGGTGGATTTCAGCCTCCTGACCATCCTTTTGAAGTTCTCCAGATGGATTATATTCAGATGGAACGTTGTCGAGGATTCAAATATGTTCTCGTAGTTGTCTGCGCTCTCTCCCGTTGGACAGAGGCGTATCCCGTATCAGATTATACTGCCCCGACTACTGCCAAGCAGCTAGTTCGAGAATTCTTCCCACGGTACGGTTTACCACGTGTTGTATATTCAGATAACGGCCAGCCTTTCACATCCGAATTAATGAAACATGTCTCACTCTTGTTGGGATATCAGTGGAAATTCCACTGTGTCCGACACCCCGAGGCAGCAGGTCTCGTGGAACGACATAATCAACTTTTAAAAATCAGACTGTCTAAAATATGTCAGGAAAAGGGTGTGGACTGGATAGTAGCCTTACCAGTTGCGCTATTTTACATGAGGATGGTAGCACACTCTCGAACAGGGCTATCCCCGTATGAGGTGATCTTTGGTAGACCACCGAATATGTGGGGGACGCCTATACCCCGTAAAATAACTGATGTTGACTGTAATATGCTGACAGATTACCTGGCTTCCTTGATGTCTGCACTACAATCTTGTCGTTCACAGGTAATCGCAGCTTTTCCCGACAACACCGAGGTGAAACCTCATGATGTAATTCCTGGCGATTATGTCCTCGTCAGGAATTTTGATCGGAAAACCCAACTGGAGCCAAGGTGGAGACTTCCTAAGTTGGTCCTGCTGACGACCAGAACAGCTGTGAAGATCGAAGGAAGGAAAGGCTGGGTGCATACCAGCCATATCAAAAAATTTCATGGACTTCCTCCTGACACAAACAGTATTCCCCGTGTGTCTTCCCCCATTGACTCAAAGCTACCTTTGGCTGAGGCCAGTAGCACCGAACTCTATAAACAGAAACTCAGGTCCAGATCTAAACTGTCGGACGATTTGATTGTTTAAGTCCTCTCCAAGGTGAAGCGGTTGAATCTGTCCCGACATGTATCCCTTAGGTCTGAATCATGTAGAGTCCAGAATCATAATGAAACGACATGCTTATTGTAAATCACTGCGTAGCCACTGTATTGTGACTTTATTAATTTTGTTTTCCTTGAGTTTTTTAATAGTTACTGCAAGTATATTGTTGCATATGTATTATCCTGTTTCTAAACGTGTTTTCAATATAACTGATGAACATTCTTTTAGTGACCTACCCCCACATGAGTTGTCCTATAGACTTGCGCTGCGTAATAACACATTCATTAGTATGTTACATCATTCCCATCAGACTAGTAATGCCACCAATTGTTGGGTGTGTGGCCGACTCCCTCCCTATCAGAATAACAAAGGAGTTCTGCCTTTCTTTCCACATCCGTTCACACACAATGGCTCCTGTGGAGCATGGTTTAGTTTATTAAATTCCATAGACCCAGACACAGCAGTTTATCAACAACATTGGATATGGGGAAATCTGAATCTAGTTTTATTCAAAGTCTGTCACCCTAATAAGGAGGGTCACCCCAGTAGAACAGGAACTGATTTAGAAAATGAAGTGTATAAATTAGGTAATTTTACGCCTAATCTTATGATTTTGAATGTCAAATCCGAAGTTGAACTAATTCTGCCCACTATGTCAGTATTTCCAGTAAAGGGTGAATTATGTGTAAGAAAAGTTGGTTCCATACATATGGGCCATAGCCAATGTGTTACTACAGTAGAATATCGTGATCAAGGTAAATCTTCATTTAGAGCTTCTCGCCATTCTTATTTTATATGTGGTCAGACGGCATATATGCGTCTGCCTCTAGATTGGGATGGTACCTGTTACATCGCATTCCTTTTGCCACCTGTTTTCCTAGCTCCTCCTGATTATTATCGACATGTTCATTTAGTACACAAAAGAGAGCGGAGAGATCTCCCAGTTGTCGATTATACTGAGACGGCATGGGACAAGTATGTAGATTTCAATAAAGGTATCTTTCCCTATATAGGTACTATATCAAATAGTAAGCTGATACGTAGACTAACCAAGACTCTTGAAGCTGTAGTAAACGAGACTATAGCCGCCCTAGGCAATCTGACAGAGGAACAATCAGTGATGAGAATTGTTGTTCTCCAGAATCGTCTTGTCCTTGACGTCATCCTGGCCGATAGGGGCGGAGCTTGCAGGGTCATCGGATCCAGCTGCTGCATATTCATACCAGAAAATTCGCCATCTGTATATAAAGCCATAACACGCCTTCATAAGATTGTAAGCCAGATACACGAGAATCCAGGCACTTGGACGTGGTCCGGGTGGTTTTGGAGTGTGATATCAGCCTGGGGATGGAGAGTTCTATCCTTCCTAGGTATTGGCCTTCTTATGCTCTTCAGTTGTTGTTTATGCCTGCAATGTGGACCAGCGATTTGTGGTCTGTGTGCCACATCATGCATTCCATATCACAGTTCTCGTTCAAAATACCGGAAGAAGAAGGAAGAAGAAATGATGCTCCATGAGCAAATCGATGGAATGATGAAGATTGATATCTCTTGAAGGGCAAGTAGGGGACAAGGAGGGAATGTGGAAATGTGGATTTTCCTGATCAGTTATGTCCCCTATCTTGGACCCCAACGGTTCTATATACATGTTACAAGTACATGTATGTTCCCTCCAGTTCCAGTTTCTAAAGACGCAAACATATGTGTGTCTATCGTCGACATGTTCTCTGTCAGATCCGCCATCAATGGGCTGGATATTCGATTCCTAGGTATGAAAGGCCACCGACTTTATATGGCTAAATTACTACATTTTTACAGTTCAGGCAAGTAGGCCCGATTCTGTCCTCAAAGCCTTTCCCTGCTCTCAGCCTCTGACAGCTTCAGCTTGAGCTCGCATCTGTATCCATGAACTTTGTCCTACTCCCTGTGCAGCTAACGGTGCCTGCCTCGGCCAGTTTTCGCCTGTCTGCCAAGAAGCTGTATTTCACCTTCGAATTATCTATTTTGCTCTTCAGCCGATGCATTCCTGTCTAGTGATTTAGGTAAACATTTCCTTTAGCTCACAAGCAAAGGACTCAGCCTTTCCGTCCTCCTGCAAGTGATTCATAGCCCTGCTGCCATGGAAAGTTTTCTGCCCCTCACATCTCATATAGACACTTAGACGCTTGTACACGCACACACAGTTAGTATAGAATAGATTCTGTCCGAGAGTCCTTCCTTGTGGATAACATAGTTCTCCAAACATAGGATGGTAGATATGATTTGGGATTAGGTTGACTTGACCCCTCAGACTTCTCGTCTCCACATGTAGAGCTAAATGTCAAGTCCCCTTCACCCCCTAGTTGCACGTCAATTACACGTCATACTGCTGCGCGCGCATCTATGCCAAGTATTATCTTATAGATCCACCTATGTCTGATAATGCAAACCAATCATGTTTCTTTTATTCCTTATTACGCCTAGTTTCGATTACGTACCTGTTTTGTCACTTTTCTTATCAAATGTTACGCCTTCTACATTCGTTTCATTGTAATGTACTTATTATAAAAATACATGTCTGTCAATAAATTATTGTACTTCACTTCCTGAACCCTCGTGGTGACGGAACCTGAAGGCCGCGACTCGAGTCGGCCATTTTGAATGGAATAAAGCCCATTTAGAAAACCTCTTATACCACGGATTCTGCCTCTTGTTATTTTGAGCTATTTACTTTATTTTAAGATTCCGTATGAAATTCAGTCCGGTATTTTATTTACCACAGAAGTCCAAAGGATGTTGGATTTGGAGTCATTGAACCCTCAGATAGCCCTTGGGCTAGTCCAGTCGTCCTGGTACCTAAACCTCACACCAAAGATGGCAAGAGAGAGATGAGGTTTTGTGTAGATTACAGGGGTCTCAATGCAGTCACTAGGACCGATGCCCATCCCATCCCAAGGGCAGATGAGCTAATAGATACTTTGGCCTCAGCCACGTTTCTAAGCACATTTGACTTGACAGCTGGCTACTGGCAGATCAGACTAGCTGATGTTGCAAAGCCAAAGACAGCATTTTTTCCCCTTAGTGGGCACTATTAATTTGTGGTAATGCCCTTTGGTTTGAAGAATGCACCTGTCACTTTCCAAAGGTTAGTGAATCAAATCCTTACAGGCATGGAAGACAATAATGCAGCATATCTAGATGATATTGCTTTCTTTAGCTCCACCTGGGAGGATCGCCTGGTCCACCTGAGGAATGTTTTGGAGGCCCTGCAAAAAGCAGGCCTAACTATCAAGGCTACTAACTGCCAGATAGGGCAGAGTCAGGTTGTGTATCCGGGCCACCTTGTAGTGGGAGGCCAGGTTCAACCATGGCAGAGCAAATTGCAGACCATAATGTACTGGGTTGCTCCAACTACCCAGACTCAGGTGAGAGCCTTCTTAGGCCTGACTGGGTATTACAGAAGATTTGTCAAGGGAGATGGATCAATAGTGACACACTTGAATAACTTAACCTCTAATAAAATGCCCAAAAAGGTTCAGTGGACAGCTAGATGTCAAAAGGCATTTGATGACCTGAAGCAGGCCATGTGCACTGCTCCCATTCTGCAAAGTCCTGATTACTACAAAAAGTTAATTGTCCAAACAGATGCATCTGAGTTGGGGGTAGGGGTTGTACTGTCACAGTTGAATGATGAAGGTCAGGATCAACCAGTAGCTTTCATAAGCAGAAGGTTGACCCCCAGAGAGAAACGTTGGTCAGCCATTGAGAGGGAGGCCTTTGCTGTGGTTTGGGTCTGAAAAAGTTGAGGTGATACTTGTTTGGTACTCACTTCATCGTTCAGACAGACAAAAAGCCCCTCTTATGGCTAAAACAGATGAAGGGTGAAAACCCCAAATTTCTCAGGTGGTCCATTTCCCTACAGGGGATGGACTATACAGTGGAACAGAGACCTGCGAGTAACCATGCAGATGGACTCTCCAGATATTTCCACTTAGAACATGAAGACTCAACTGGTCAAGGTTAGTTTAATGTCCATGTATTTGGGGGGGTTGTGTAGGAGAGGAGGATCTGCCTCTTATGGTTACCCCCACTTTTTGCAGGTGTTTCACTGTTTTTTTACTTTAGTCTGCCTGGGACCCTGCTATGCAGGGCCCCAGCCTAGCTGCTTCCTCTCTAAATTGATTGCATGTACGTTAGGTACACCACAGATTGGATTCTGAGGTACCCATGTGAGTTCCCAGTATATGGTGTACTATGTACCCAGGGCATAGGTACCACAGAGGCCTACTAGTTGGTGAAGCTTGTATTATGCCACCCCGGGAAGCCACCCAAAATGACACCACAGGTCTGCTACTGCAGCCTGTGTAAGGTGGTGCATGCACCCCTTACTGAGGTATAGGTTCACTATACCTCACCTATCACTGCACATAGAAACCTATCAGTCACTCCTATGGCAGGCCTTAACAATCCTGAAGGCAGAGGGCTTGGTTACATGTGAGAGGGTGCCCAGGCATGAGCTGAGCCCCTCTGCAGCCTTTGTAATCTCTGTTCCGGAGTTGTCAGTGGTGCACCCTGACCATGGATTGACTGCACGGAAACATGTCGTGTTTGGTGTCCAACACCTTGGAATCATACCCCACACTAGTAACTGGTGTGGGAGTATGATCCCACCCTTCTAGAGGGAGAGACATGGCAGCTCTGGTATACCCTGTGGAAACTTAACAGAGCCCTGGCATCACAAAATGGATGCTACAGCCACAGACACAAGTCTGTCCTCCTGCTGCTGACTGAAACTCCGGCAGGGGAGACCTGGACAATAGGTTTCCTGTCACAGGGAGGTGTAACCACCTCCCAGACAGGCTGATGTATATTGGGGCTGGGTGGGAGCACTCTCAGAGTGCTTTGAAGTCCGGCACTGGGGGCACATTTGGTGTCCCTGTGCATAGTCTAGCTCAAACCGGTTCAGGGGCTTTCAGCCCCTGCTCTGGCACGAAACAGGACAAACAAAATGGGTGTAGCCACCCCTCTTTCCAAACCCTCCCATAGGGGGGTCCCCAGAGCTAGTCCAACCCCTTCCTTAGGTAAAAGTAAGGAACATCTGTAACCAGAACTTTAGATATCCCTGGATAAAACTCTGAACCTGAATCCTGGAACTTCAACGCTCTACTAAAGACTAGAGGACTGAAGAAATCTCCCTTGGAGTCAAGGAGTAACTCCCCTGCTTGGAAGGCACCTACAGAGCATTTTGCCAGTCTGCATTTCCAAAGCTCCTGCCGTACTCCAAAGTATTTGCAGCCCAGGAAGAGGATTTCCAGACATCTCTGAGGCTGACCTGAGTCTCCAGTAAAGCTGAGACCTGCAGCCCTCATGATTAGCATGGAACCAGGACTCCTGGTCACCGTGCACTTTTGCAAGTGCATTGAATTCTCGACGTCTCCTGAAGTTATGCTTGGGGTTACTTGTAGCCCCCACCTCAGGCAGAGAATCCACTGAAGATTGTTAGCCTAGTCACCCCGAGTGACCCGTAGGCCGCCATTTTGTGTTTCTGATTGAGGTCCCTTTGCGATCCCTGTTTCGTCGACTGGCGGGTCCCTGTGAAGGTAACTTTGATTTTCCTTGGGCTTCCCTGGTTGCTCCAGATGTGTCCTGACTCCCAACGAAGTGGTGAGTCCCTCAGGCCTTGCTGGTCTGCACTGAAGCATCTTTCTCCTTTCTGCGTGGGTTGCTGTTGCCAAGGCTTGTTGTGTCCAATACGGGCACCGAGACTGCAGCACTCAACATCCTTTGCAGCACAGCTCGAATCCAGCTCCTAGTCATCCTCGACGCCTCCTGATCCTCGTTGCTGAAGAGTCAAGCTTCACCTACTTCACCTGAAGCACCCGACATTGTTGGGCAGTCACCTATCGTCCTCCTGGTCACTGGCAGGTGACCTAGGCTCTGTCCCCTCTGCTTTCAGGTTCTTCTCATATTTGTTCCAGGCTTGGATCTTTTCAGACACTTCACATCTTCCCGGCAGCAGCACTTCTTTGCCAGCTCCCATTGAAATCGACGACGCAACCCAACAACATTTGACACCTATGCACCCGGCTTCCCAGGGTGAGGTAACATAAGTACTCTGGTGCTCCCAAGGGTTTGGTCCTGACTCATTTCTAAGTGTCCCTAATCTTTAAAAATCTAACCACGACTTTCCCCATAGAGGCTAACGGGAGCTCGCGGCTGTGTTCTCACACTGCACACGGCCTCCGTCCTTCCCCTGTGTCACTACCTTGGGTGGTTCCTTGTGGTCCCAGTGATTCTACAGGCTCTAGGCCTTGTGTCTAGATAAGGTGTGAATCTTATATAGGCCTGGGCGAAAATTTCGTTCCGTTCGCCGAAATTGCAATAATTTGACATTTTCGCGTTCCACGGAGAGCGCGAAAATGTCAACATTTCTGGTTTCCGCAGCTTGGCGATAATTTGTTTCTTGCTCGCGCTGTAAAATAATACATTCTCGCGCGTGATCGCCTTACCTGAATCCCTGCGTTCGCCGACAAGTTTTCTTGATCCGGTCGCGTTCTCCATGAGATGTTGTATTGTTTTTATCCATTTGCGCTGTCTCGCGACAGTTCGCGCCCGCAGTGACGTCATGCGTCGCGCGATCACGTCTTTCTTCTCGCGATCATGCACCGCGAGACAACTCAAAACAAGATGGCCGCGCCCGCAAGCAACCACATGGGTAAGTTGGCGACCCGCAACCATGCAGAAAATCTCGCGAACATGCGGGAAAAAAATGTCCGCATCTTCGCGATATTTCCGCTTGTTTGCGATAATTTTAAACATTTTTGCGATAATTTGCGAAAGTTAATTTCGCAAATTCCGCCCACCCCTAATCTTATATCACTATTTTAGTATATGGTTTTGCTCTCCCTTAGGGCCTGATGTGCATTTGTGCTATTTTACTGTCAAATTTGAATTGTAACTTATGTGTTTAGACCTCTAGCCTCATAAAGAGACTAGTAGGGTGTGTTTATAAATAAATACATACATTTTATATATATACCGGATGTGGTTGTCTTTCATTTATCTATTCGAGGGATTATAGACTGGTAAAACAAGCTGCTTTACATTCTTTCAAGACTTAACCTGAAGGCTGCTCTCCATAGCTACCACTAGGATAGCTTTTAATAAATGTTGTCTTTAACCTATCATCAATAAGGGGTTGTTTGGACTGGTACAGGGTGCCCACTATAATTAGTAGACAGCATATACCAGGCCAAATTCTCACATTGGTGTGCAGCGTGTGTGATTCCAGCTTGCTATTGTTTTACCAGATAATCTCAATTGAGTGACTAACTAAAAACCACTAAAGGTACCTTAGGTACATATAATACAAGCTTTAGAATACAGTAAGTTCAACTAAACTTAGCGTTGTGAGTTATGGGCTTAGCACACCCTTTCCATAACTCAAGAGAGTTTAGTAGGCCACACAAGGCCAGGAACCAATGGGTCACTGCCAGAAGCCAAAGGGATTCTCGTCTCCAAGTATGATAACCTCCCATTCATGGAACTGAGAGCATTATGCACTATTAGGAAACTGAAGACAGGCAAAAGTCCAACCACCAAGCATCTCATAGAGGTACTCAGGCTGGATGATCTCAGAAGACCTATAGAGTCTGAAGGGGAAGGCTGAGTGGGTGGTGCAGCAACTGAGGAAGGGCCTAGGGGTGAACTTCCCCAGGACCTGACCTCGAATGTTGACCAGGAAGATATCAATGATCTTGACCTGGAAAACCCAGCTCCCCTGGAAGATGATGGGGAGGGCCACACTGGCCCCCTCTTTGTCCCTCCAGGAAGAGTTGGTGGTGGGCCTAGAAGGTCTAGCTCTCCCTCAGTGGAGTCTAACCATTCTGGTTCATCAATAGGGACCTCTATTTCCTCTCATAGGAGGGAAACCTCTCAGGAGCGGAGGGAGAGACTGCTTAAGTATGAGGAAGCTCAGCTTGAAATCAGAAGGAAGCAGGTAGCCCTAGATAAGGAGGCCCTAGAGCTCTACAGAGCTAGAAAAAAGTTGGGACTAGAGTCCCATGTTGGCAGCAACATCCCTAGAGATAGGGAGAGGTCTCATGACCATAGAAACCTGAATAAGATTGTCCCTCCCTACCAGAGTGGGGATGACATCCACAAATGGATAACGGCACTGGAAATGGCCTGTAAAGTTCAAAGGGTCCTCCAGGATCAGTGGGCAGCAATCTTATGTCTCTCCTTTGCAGACAAAGGTAGAGATAAGCTCCTCACTGTTAGAGAGGAGGAGGCAGAAAATTATAACAGTCTGAAAAGTACATTAATTGAAGGGTTTGGCCTATCCATTGAACAATACATGTTCAAGTTCAGGGATACCCAAAAGGCACAGAATCAAGACTGGGTAGACTTTGTAGATTGTGCTACTAATGGCTCTGTAGGGTTGGTTACTTGGCAACAAAGTGCATGACTTCCAAAGATTGTACAATTTGATTATGAGGGAGCAGATCCTTAATAACTGTCAAAATCAGCTATTGCACCAGTACCTGGTGGACTCAGATCTGACCTCTCGCCAAGAAATGGGAAAGAAGGCAGACAAGTGGGTCAGAACCAGGGTGAGGCAGATTGTACAGAACCAAGGTGGTGAACCAAAGAAGAAAGATCCTAAAAACTCTGACAATGGTGGGGAGAAGGGTAAAGACCAGAAGTCTTCACAAGGTCCCCAAAAATCTTCTTCAGGTAGGGATTCACAGTCTAACAAGGGAAAAGGCCAAAAGAAACCATGGTGCAAAATCTGTAAACAGAAGACTTACAGGACAAGTGATTGCACCAAGTCCAAAGACTTAACTCCAACCACTATTGTCCCTAAGTACTGCTACTATTGGTGGTGGTAATGTTCAGAATAATGGTGTAGTAGGCTTGACCCTGGGTTCTGAGATAGACTCTGGCCTATTCAGAGTTCCAACTCAGGCAGTCATGAACTGTGATGTGGGCATGGATATGTCTGTATTTGCCCACTCGCCGGGGTTCAGCTGCAGAATAGTCCATAGAGGCGTCCAGAGCTCTTGTTGGTGCAAGAATGGGTCAAATCCAAGAACCTAAGAACCTTCAATTCTCCAAAAGGCTCATCCGCTACAATGTGCAGCTCATCGAAGGTGAGGAGTTGGTGTGGAGGTGTGGAGGTGAAAGGAGGAGGGAAAGGGGAGTCTAAAGCGAAGGAAGTGGAGGAGGCTCCCAAATGCCTCCTTGCTTTCGCTCTTAGCTTTACTCGTTTAGTTGGAATTTCTTTGCAGTCTATAAAATCCTCTGACTGTCAAGTAAATACAGATATGAGGTAAGGGCAGCTGCACGGAACACTGCCCCGACCTCAAATGAAGTGGCAGAGAAGGAATGGGGAGGAAATACCACACAGCAGCCTAAGTATTCCATTAGGAGTAACAGAACCACACAATTTAGCAGCAATATCATTGACTTCTCCTGAAGATGCTCAATATTAAAAAAGTCATAATAGGGATAGCCAACCAACTATCACAGGGTATTTTAAACTACTTGAAAGTATAAATAAAGATCCCAGAGAAGGCATTACAGACTGTGGAATACATAGAGTGAAAGCAGCTACGACCAAAGCTGCAATAAGGCAAGGCATAAGCCATAACCTGGGGTGTACGCTTGTTAATGACCTATCTCTTTCTGGGAATAAAGACGTGGAAAGCAACCACTCACTAGCTGACAAAAGTCCCTGTATTGTATCTACAGTTTACAGTGTGGTCCTGCCAACAGCAAAAATCCATGGCCCACTTCAGGTAAAAACTCAGGTTCATGCCCCAGTGCTCAAATAGGTAGGCCTCAGCAAAAAAGTGCATCTAGTGGACATGTAGGTGCAATTAAACCTGTTCCTTCATCATTATCTGTGCGGGAGATAAAGTCTGTGACAGTCGCTAATGCAGATGCAACTTCTAGAATACATCAGAACATCAGCCTAAGTTCGAACAACTTTGTAATTATAATACAATATGTAATAATAGAGGTTCATTTTAAGATTTCAATAAAAGGGATTAAAAAGAAAAGGTTAAAAATGTGAACTATGTACAATTGATAAGACACGACCCACAATATGACTTAACGGCGCCTCAAAATGCGCTGCGCCTTGTGATCCACTCCGTAAAAACTGTCAGGAGAGTACTTAGTGCTCCCAATTCATTCTGTCATTAGGAACTTGGCTTTTCAAAATACAATCATACACGTTGCATTTGGCTTCAATATTCTGTATTCCTCCTTGTATCTCCTTACTCCCAGATTTCTACAGAGGGGAGCAATCCATTTAAATCAGGTGTACAGGGGACAAAAAAATAACACATGTTCGGGTGACTCGGGGATCCCTTTGAATCAAGGGCAATATTCTTCAGTACTCTCTCCTACTTTACACCAATTCCTTTTAAAGTAATTTAAAGGTACACAGCCATACCTAAACTGCAGGTATAGTTTCCTTGCTAGTGGGGGGTTCAATTTCATCCAGTGTGGGCTCAAATTAGGCCTGGGCAAAACTTTTGTTCCGTTCGCGGAAATTGCGATAATTTGACATTTTCGCGTTCCGCGGAGAGCGCGAAAATGTCAACATTTCCGCTTTCCGCAGCTTGGCGATAATTTGTTTCTTGCTCGCGCTGTAAAATAATACATTCTCGCGCGCGCGCGATCACCTTACCTGAATCCTTGCATTCACAGACAAGTTTTCTTGATCCGGTCACGTCCTCCATGAGATGTTGGATTGTTTTTAGCCATTTGCGCTGTCTCGCGACAGATCGCGCCCGCAGTGACGTCATGCGACGCGCGATCAAGTCTTTCTTCTCGCGACAACTCAAAACAAGATGGCCGCGCCCGCGAGCAACCACATGGGTAAGTTGGCGACCCGCAACCATGCAGAAAATCTCGCGAACATGCGGGAAAAAAAATTCCGCATCTTCGCGATATTTCCGCTTGTTTACGATAATTTTAAACATTTTCGCGATAATTTGCGAAAGTGGATTTTGCAAATTCCGCCCACCCCTAGCTCAAATACCATAGTCTGTATAAAACTCATAAAATCAATCGAAAGTGCCCCCTTACAATTTATTATCAGGCCAGTTCCAATAAAACCCCATTATACAGTTTTCAGATTAGATTTACTGATCTGGCTAAGGGTTTCCGTGTCTCCCCAACAGGCAACCAGCCCTAGCTTAATTAGCACGTTCTTCACTGTTATTGGAGGAAAGTTTTGTATAAAAAGAAACTTGCTCGTATGCAATCCTCTCGAATAACCTGTAATACTGTAACCAACATGTTTGTACTAGTGTTGCACCACATTTTACATATTGTACCTAGGGGAAGCTTTTCAATGTACTTTACTAACCAGTAACCCGAGTGGCCTAAAAATAGCTGCCAAACAAATGGGAACTCTTCTGCTCATGCGTCTACTGCATCTACGTAGTAATGACGTCTCTGTCGCATGGTGGGACATCTTTGCAGCTGGGCAATAGTTTTTAACATGGCTGCTCGAAATCCTTGCATTAACGCACATGCTGTGCTGAAACTAACCCGTGCAAGTTTTATTTATTTATTTATTTATTTATAACACATTTATAGAGCGCCTGGTTACACCACAAACGGTGTGTCCCCGCGCTATGACACAGGAGAAAGAAAGTAGCAGTAAGGGAGGTGCTAGTAGAACGATAATAGTTCTTTTTTACCATAGAGCCATGTTTTAAGTTGTTTGCGGAAACGTATTTCAGACGTCTCTGTTCTTAAGGTTATTGGTAGAGTGTTCCAGGTCTTTGCTGCTAGATACCTGATGGACCGTGCTCCCTGCCTGGCTCTGTATATCCTGGGTATTTTAGCCAATGCCTTGTCCGAGGACCGTAAAGTTCTGTCAGGTTTGTATTCCTCAAGGAGTGAGTGCAGGTACTTAGGGCCGGATTTCATGAGGATGCGGTGCCCATAGCCTAACGCCTTGAATATGACCCTCTTTCCTACTGGCAACCAGTGGAGTTTCATCAGTGCATTCTCTGCATTTGCTCTTCTGGGTAAGCCAAGTACCAATCGAGCAGCAGCGTTCTGTGCCCTCTGTAGTTTGGCACGTCCTCCCTTGGTGGTTCCAAGATAGAGAACATTGCCATAGTCCAACTGTGAAGTTATTGTTGCATGGACAATGGTTTTTCTAGCATTGGAGAGCATGAGGTTCAGAATTTTCCTCGGAACCTTGATCGCTCCATAACATTTACCCACAACCCTATGTATTTGGTTGATGAAATTCAACTCTGCGTCAAAAAAGATACCTAAATTTTTGACTTCCATTTTAGGGTTGGGTAGTGGGCCTAAGGAGGCTGGCCACCAGGCAGATGACCAGATGGTTGGTGATTTCCCCACAATCATTACCTCCGTTTTGTTCCCATTTAGTTTAAGACAGTGGTTTGACATCCATTTCGCAACCTCTGATAGGCAGTTCGAGAAGCGGGTGGCTGCTTGTTCATCTGTTTGAGACAGTAGGACAATTAGTTGTGTGTCATCAGCATATGAGACGATAGACACATTATGTTGTTTGACCTGTTCGGCCCAAGGACTTACATATAGGTTGAAGAGGGTCGGGCTTAATATGGAGCCTTGCGGTACTCCCTGCTCGAGAGGCATGCTCTTTGATATATAAGATTCGTGAGCCACTCTAAAACTACGATCAGAGAGGAAAGACTTTAACCAGCACAGAGCTTTACCCCTGATATCGTATGCTTCCAGTCTTTGTAGGAGCAGTTGATGGGATACAGTGTCAAAAGCTGCACTGAGATCGAGAAGGATCAGTGCAGCGGTATCTCCTTCATCAGCATGTTTCCTCAATGCTTCCGTGGCATAGAGTAGAGCTGACTCCGTTGAATGTGCACTTCTGAAGCCTGATTGTGAAAGATGTAATAGATCATGTTTATTTATATGGTCAGTAAGTTGCTTATTAGATATTTTCTCCGCTATCTTAGCTGTAAAAGGTAGTAGAGAGATTGGACGTAGATTTTCTAATACAGTGCGGTCAATGCGGGAATTCTTTTTCAGAGGTTTGACAATAGTCTGTTTCCATTTGTCGGGAACTATGCCATCTTGGAAGGAGCGGGATATAATGTCCATGATATGGGGCATGATAGTGTTGGCGCCTTCCATAATTATATTCGGTCTGGCGGCATCAAGGGGGGAGCCGGATTTTATTCCTCTGGCTGTGTCCTTAAGTACGTCTAGGCTGTGTATGGTGAATTCGTCCAATGTGCCTCCTACATGGTGTTTGTTGTTGGCATGGATAGTATTAGTACCAAGTCTTGCCTCTGTAGGAAAAGTATCATAAATATTCTTAACCTTAGAGGCAAAGAACTCCGCAATTTTGTCACAGTTCTCTTTGGAGGTAGGAGTTTCATCCGGCTCCTTCTGAGTTTTTAGCGACTTCAATATCGTGAATAGTTCTTTAGGAGCATTCTTGGCTCCATTAATTTTCTCCGTGTAGTAGCTGCCTCTGGTTTTCATGATTAGTGAGTGGTATTGTTTGAGTTCATATTTGTATTCCTCTCTCGCTTTGGTACAGTAATTCTTCCTCCATATTCGTTCCAGCTTTTTACATTTCTTTTTGACTACAGCTAGTTCTTTATTGAACCATGGTGCAGTTGTACCCCTCCTTTTAGGGATTCTGGTGCTCCATGGCGCTATTTCATTTAGCGTCTCGGAGATCCACGAATCTAGTTGGTCATTTGCACAGTTTGTGTCATTGTCCCATCTTGGTTCCCTTTCTATTAGAGCTTGCGAAAAGGAAGTGGAATTAAATGTTTTCCAGTTCCTAGTAGTTATTTTCTGGTCGGGTTGTTTAGGAAGTTTTCTGTGTGTAGGTATGGAGAAAGGCACTAGGTAGTGGTCTGACCATGGGATAGGACAAGGAAGTCCAACCATTACCATTATTAAGCTATTAATGCAAAATACATATTAAGTAAAGGGGGTTAGAGTAGAAGTAAGTGGTATACACTGAATTAATTTAAGTTTGTATTTTAACATGTTTTTCTCTGACTTTACGATTAGCTGGTATTTGGGCCTTGGAGGGTGACCGACGTCCCTATCCCTTTGCGACAACCACGCATGCGTATTGCATCCTTGTCTGGCACTAAAAGAGGTTACCTTCCCGGTCCTGAACCTGTCCTGAATCCTTGATACTCTTATATCCAGGTCCTCACACCATTCTAGGTAAATATAGTTCAGTGGGGTAATGCTCCGTATTTGTTCTCTGTTCTTTCTCTCCTCAGGTACTGTCATCACAAGAATTTGATTACTGTGCATTGATTATAAGCTAACTATACTATTTTTCCTGATGGAGAAATTTGGTGTGTCTACGTGTATTCTGATTTGACTCAAAAAATTATTAATTCAGATAAATCTTTAAAACTCCTACACAGTAAGTGGTTTTTTAAATTAAAAGTTAAATGTGTTATTATTTCCTTCCTTTTCTAAATCTACAACTAGATCTATCTGGCGATGATACTGGTGTAATAGGCCTCTATGGTAAATCAAATTTGATGACCGGCAGATATTTGCTAGCTCATTGAATGTATGAATGTAAATGGGCCCAAAGTGAGAGTTGTGTGTATGTGTGTGTATAGAGCTGGTAAACTCCGCTGCATCAGTTTTCCTTGGTAGCAGAGGCATGGTTAGTTTAGTTAGTTAGGCGAGGATTGTATTTGAAAATTTGAATAATTGATTTATGTTCTCACCCAACCCGTTATGTATTGTTTTATGTTGTCTGGAAATTCCTGGGAATATTGAATAGCGGGTGGTAAATGGACGCCACACTGCAGTGAGGTTATTGGTCTGGATCGAAAAAGTGCTGAAAGTTATGCAGAACTAGAAGCACTAAGTTAGGGATTCATTTCTTGTATGTTAGAGAGAATAATTGGTAGCAAGGAGTTCGCTGGTGAAAATGTGGTATTATATCACCTAGAAAGGGTAATACTGAAGGAGTAGCAGGTTCTCTGATGCTTGTGTGAAGAGTAAGCGGAAAGGTTTTACTCGAAGTGTGTGAGGAGTAAGCGGAAGGGTTTACTTGCAGTGAAAGAAATGCTACTAGTCTTTGAATTAGTGGGTTAGAGACAATAGCGAATGTTTCTACATTGTTAATTAATGAAAATTTGTGTGAAATTTTGTGAGAAGAATAAGTTTTCGCATTACGTTGTAAAGGAGGGGTCAGTTGAGGGTGTTGCACTGACGTCACTGAGAGCCGCGCTGGGATTGGTTGAAACAGCGTGCGTGTAGTTGATGCGAAATTGTAAAGGAGGGGTCAGTAGTAAGGAGTAATACTGACGTCACAGAAAAGCCGCGCAAGCATTGGCTAAGCGAGCGAGCAGAGTAGAAGTTGATTGGTCCTCAGACTAGAAAACTCGCTGGTATTGGAGAATCATTAGAAATAAAGCAATCGTTTCATTGGTCACTAATAATAGAAATCCCAAGAATAATAATAGATAGTGGAGTTTGCATGTACGATCCAACATTAACAGGGTCTCATCCAGACAGAAGATTTAGAGGGTTTGCTTATGAACAGTATCTTATCAAGCACAAGCACGCAATGTATGGAGAAAAGAGAAAGATGTCATTTATAAAGAAGGTCAAGAATTATTTTAAAAAGGATAAACCTATCAAGAGTAGAGAAGGGATTCTTATTCCTCCGCCAAATACGCCTGCATCATACATGATTGTGGAAAGAGGCTATTATACCTGTGGATGGTTAGAAAATTGGGTAGAGGACACAAAATATGATGGAATATTAGCATTTCCTGAGTACGGAAGCTTTAATGGGAGAATACTGTATAACTTAAGAACTCGGATGAATGAATTAGAACCCAGACCTAGATTGACCCAGTATGAGTCTTTCAAAGTATGGGAAATGGAAGCCTTTGAACGCGATAGACCACGAAGTAACAGGACCATAAGCAAATATTATCCAAAATTCCCCCGAGAGACTAGTGATAGTCAAATGAAGCAATGGAGACAGGCCATGGTGGCAGAAGGTTTATATCCTGTGTTAACATCAGAAGAGCAGACTGTAGGGAAATGTACAGAGAAAAACAAGCACTTAACCATGATAGGTAGCGGAGAAGTAGAAGAAGGATATTTAGAAGACATATAGATGAAAAGTCCTCCACCTTATAATGATAGATTTAACGCCCGATGATAGGAACACCTTTGGTTCCACAAATAGTACATGACACAACAATAGACAGGGTACTTCAAGAAAAAGAAAAGGAAACAATAAATAAGAATAGAGATGAATTGATCCAGAAGATAGCTCAGATAAAGGCACGTCCTTAAGCATTGACCATACCAGTGACAATAGGTCCAGTGGTCCCATTGTATGGCGAAAAGTCAAACTGTCCCAAAGTTCCTGTAATGCCTACTCCAAGCATAGAATCTAGAAAAGAAAAAGTAATAGTAATCAAGCAAGTGAATGTGAATCAGTAATATCATTAATGGATTTACCCATAACAGAACCAATAATGGAAACCAAGAGGAGAAATTTACCTAGTTGTTCAAAGGATGTTAGACTAGAAACCTCAACAGGAAGCAGAAGTGCCACAATAGTAACCCCAGAAGATATAGAGAAATGGACTCAAGAAATAGAGAAGCCAAAGCCACAGCCAAAAATATTAGATATTTTCAAATTGTGAGTGGGATTGGAAGAAATGGTAGCCGGAAATGTGAGTTTAGACAGATTAAACAACTACAGTCAAAAAGAGTTATTGTTTATTTGTAGAAGCGTCAACCGAAATACAAAAACATTTCATGAAAAGTTGACACATCTGGCATCTGAAATGGGAATTGATATAGGGAAGTCAAAGGTGTTGCAGAAAACATATAGAGCAGAATTTACCAATAAAGATTTGGAAAACATGAATATGTCCAGAAGAAAGCTACAGATCAGGGAGTTATTATTTCTATTACAAAAATGGGGAGATCTTGAAAAATGGAAAGTTAGGTGGGCAAATAAAAAGGAAGAAGCACAGGTAAATCGAACGACATCTGAATAGGCAATGAGAGAAACCGAAAAGGATGAAAGATTGTATTCAATGAGGGAAGTACCAGAGTGGGTTACGTACATGTACCATGGACTAGACAGGATATATTGTTGTTTACAAATGATTTCCCTAAACTGAGAGAGAAACCAGTAGAGTGGTACAGACAAGTTGAGAGGTTTGTGAAAGTTTCAAAGGTTTTATTAAAAGATTTGGATGTTCTGTTTGACACAGTAGTACCTGCAGATTTGTGGATGGAGTGTAAAATTCCTGTAGATTGGTCTAGTGAAGAGTATCCAAGAGATTCAAAGACAGGAGCCCCGTCAGAAGATGAAATGAAAATATATCACCAGGTGATTACTTTTCTGAACAGTAAAATTCCCCCGAAAGAAACTGATTGGGTAAAAATAGACAGAACAACTCAAGAGAAGAATGAGTCTCTACATGCATATTACGAACGTCTTTTACAGGTGTTCAAACAATATAGTGGTTTTGAAAGTATAGAGAACAAGGACATGACTCATTTTGTGTATCGATTTGTGACAGCGTTAAGATTGGATATATCACAAATGATTAAGCAGCACATGTTATGTTGGCAATCAAAGCCCATGGACAAAATTTTAAAGTATGCCAAATATTGTGGGGATGCAATTGATAATAGACGAAAAGCCGTAGAAGAAAAAGTAATATGGGCTCAAGTAAAATTAGCTGAACAGCAAGAGCTTCTATTTAATAAACAGTCTGAAAATCAAGGAAGGGTACAAGGTCAAGGTGAAAATAATGGGGGTAAGCCACGGGGAAGGTTGAATTGGGAAGAGGCAAAGAAAAGGTTTACCTGTCATGGGTGCAGGAAGTTGGGGCATTGGAAGAACGAGTATAAATTCATTCAAGTTAATAATGGCCCAAATCAAAATTTAAATCCACAGACACAAGACTACAAGCCCTAGTTCTTGGGGCAATTATGGGAGGGAAGGGGAGGGAATATGGCTGGCAGGTTGGGGTTTGCTTCAGTGGGAGTGGGGAGGGTATACAGGGTTAGAGGTAGGGACGGATGTTTGGAGTTTGTGTAAGGGGAGGGGAAACTTGGGACAGTTGAGGGGTTTTTGCCTACCGAGGAGGGTGGTGGGAGAGGCTTATTGGAATGTTGATTTGCTTGTTTATGAAAGTCCAATGCTGTGGTTGCTATGGCTACTCTTGATACGACTACGGGGTCATAGGAGAGGGAACGTACTTTATGTTATGTGGCTATTGGGATTATGGGAATTTGCTGATTGATGGCCGATGCTGACCGGATGACGAAACTCACTGTCTTATCATGGAATGTGCGAGGTTTAAATGATGCAAGAAAGTGCAGGAGGGTAGTGGCCTATTTAGAGCAGCATCAGGTACAAATCGCATTATTTCAGGAAACGCATCTTAGTCCACGTTCTAATTATGCCTTGGCTAGTAAGTGGGCGGCGGTACACAGTTTCTCTTCCTATTCAGTGTATGCCAGGGGCACGGCAATTTTAATTTAAAAAACGGTGCCTTTTGTGAAACTAGGTGAGCATACGGATACAGAGGGGAGATTTGTCTTGCTATGGGGCAGGCTTGGCACAGACACAGTCACAATGGTCAATTGTTATGGCCCTAACGTAGATTCCCCCGCATTTTTCACACAGCTTTGGGGTAAAATACTGAACACGGGGTCGATGCATATTATATGGGGAGGAGACTTTAATGTTGCGATGGTCCCAGGATTGGACAGGTCTGACGGCAGCCCTCAATACAATAAAAGTTCAAGGGATGCGTTAGAGGGTATACTGGAGGAGGGTGGACTGATAGATAGTTGGAGGTTCGTGCATGCTGGGCTCCGGGAGGGTATGCACTTTACAGCCTACGCCAACACATGGGCCATACTTGATTACTGTTTCTTATCTCACGGATTGGTGGTCAATTTAGGCAGAGTTGCGCATTTACCGAGGTCTTATTCGGATCATTGTCCGGTTCTGGGTCAGATATCAGTCCCGGGTTATGGAAGGGCCGTACAGACCTGGCGTATGCAATCCACGGCACTTCTGGTTCCACTGTTTAAAACAGAGCTGGGGGAGGAAATCGCGGAGTTTTTCCCTTGCAATAAAGGGTCGGTAGATAGTGTGGATACCATCTGGGAGGCGTTTAAGGTGACGGTCCGGGGAAATTACATCTCAAAGAGCTTTGGGGTGCTGAGAGACATACGAGGGGCGCTTACGAAACTGGAGAAAGAACTTAAGGGGCTGGAATCTAGGATGGCTTGGGAGCCGATGGGCCCAATTCATAAGGAATTTAGAGAAAGGCTAACGCACTATGAAAAGGAAGCAGATAGAGAGGCCACATTCAGAGGTAAACACTGGCAGGCTCGGAGATACTGCGAGGGGGAGAGACCTGGTCGCGCTTTAGCAGAGATCGCTCGACATCCGCGATGCAACACGCACGTACTGGAGATACGTACATCGGAGGGTGTCACGCATCAGGATACGAAGGGGATATTAGGCCGCTTCACTGAACATTATGAGGAGTTATATACTGCACGCTGCGCTGGGGAGGTCATATTTGGGAATTTCTTGGATGATGTGGCACTATGCTGGCTCAGTGACGACCATAGGCAGTTCCTTGGAGCCCCGTTTGAACTTGATGAAATATGAGATGCAATTATGTCTCTTAATAATGGTAAAGCGACAGGCCTAGATGGGCTGCCAGCGGAATTTTATAAATGTTATATTGATATAATGGCCCCAGTGCTCAAGGAGGTCTTTGAGGAGTCTTTGGAGGTGGGAATTTTGCCAGGGTCAATGAGGGAGGTGGTGATTACTTCTTTGCTGAAACCAGGTAAAGACCCTGCTGAATGCGATTCGTATAGACCGCTCTCTTTGATCAATTGTGACGCCAAAATATTGGCGAAGGTGCTTGCCACTAGGCTCTCCCTGTTGATGTGTAAGATAGCCCTTCCGGATCAGGCTGGGTTTGTCCCAGGTAGATCTACGGCCAGTAATTTGCGAACCCTATTCTCTCTGATCCACACAATAGCGCCGGACCTACCTGTAGCTGCCATATTCCTGGATGCCACCAAGGCATTCGATTTGGTCGAGTGGAGCTACCTGTTTGCCATTTTGTATAGGATGGGGTTTCCAAAAATATTCGTGGCATGGATAAAGTTGCTTTACACTGACCCAATGGCGAGAGTACGAATTAATGGCGAGCTATCGGACCCGATTTCCCTAACCAGAGGTACCAGACAGGGGTGTCCATTGTGCCCATTGCTATTCGTGATTGCGATTGAACCCTTAGCATGCCGTATTCGACAGCTGCACAAAGTGCTTTTAAATGCTTCCAGTGTCAGATAGATGTGTCACTCTATGCGGATGATTTAACGCTGTATGTGGTAGATCCGCAGACTCACCTCAATCCGCTGCTCCGGGAATTTTTGGTTTTCGGTCGATTGTCTGGTATACAAATTAATTGGAAGAAATCACAGTTTTTTTCCCCTGACTCCAGCGGTGGCCCGATTTTCATTAGACTATCCGCTTGAATGGTGTGACTCGGATCTCCGTTATTTAGAGATCCAGATATCAAAGGTGAGGGAGGAGACGTTACGATTGAATTATGGCACTGCCATCACTAAATTGGCGGAGGATGTAACACGATGGATTGCCTTACCTTTTACCATGGCTGGTAGGGCATCACTAATTAAAATGGTGGTTTTACCTTGGTTTCTATACTTGTTCCAGAACATCCCGTACTATCCGGGTGCGTTTTTTTCTTTTGGACGCTGCGTTCAGAGCTGTTGAGGCTGTTCTGGAAGCAACCTAGATTGGCATGGCCGATTATTACCCAGCCATATAGTAGAGGGGGATTTGATGTCCCCGATTTTCTAGCTTATTATCTGAGTGCTCAAGCGCATTTCGCATACCATTGGTTTGCGCCTACGCCATGCATGCCGCAGCTGGCTGTGGAGGACTGGATAGCTCGACCTCTGCCACTGAAGGGAATTGTTCAGGGCCCGGTAAGTGCGATAGAGACGCCGGCTACTACGGTTACGTGCACGATCGATGCGTGGCAGCGGATCCTACGAAGGATCACACTTACTTTCCTGTATGCACCGACTTTGCCGCTAGTTTACCATCTGGGTCTATCCTTGTTGCAAGAAGGGGGGTTCCAGCGGATGTGCGCTAAGTTGAAAATCCGCTACTGGGGCGATCTGTTTGTGAACGCTCAGTTTAAAATGCAAGAACAATTGTTTTGGGGGTGTCGGCCTACACCGCTGGACATCTTTTACTATATCCGGCTGCGGCAGGGATTGAGGGCTGTTCTGCCGCAGTTTCCGAAGGAACCTGAAATAGTGCTGCCCCTACAAGTTCTGCTTACCTCTGCGGATGGCAGGCATCTGGTTTCTCACCTGTACCGTAGTATCCGAGAGCAAAGTGGGAGTGGAGAGTGTAAAGCGCTCAGGCAGTAGTGTTTTGATATAGGCAGGGATATAACGGAGGCACAGGGGGCATATTGCTGTGAGCTCACTTCCGAGATCTCGGCCAGCTGCAGGCTACGGATTATCCATTATAAGTTTTTGCAGAGATTGTACTGCACGCCCGAAAGAAAGATGAGGTTCCGACTATCGGATAATGACAGATGTGAATGCTGCCACTCGGAGGGGGCCGGTTTTTTACACTTGGCTTGGCTGTGTCCGAGGGTGTCTGATTATTGGATGCAGGTCCACACAGCATTAACAGCTACGTTGGGCGAAACGATTGAACGTGACCCGCTCATGATGCTGCTGGGATATACTATGCAGATACCCAAGGTGCATCGGAAATTTGGAAACATTGCACTCTTACTGGCGAAGCGGCAGGTTGCCTGTCGGTGGGGGAGGGGCCGTGCACCAAAATTTAAGGAGTGGATAGATGACTTACTATATTGTCAAGAACAGAACACGATATATGCTGACGCACAGTCACTGGGTAGTAGGGCCAGGGACATATGGGATCCGTTCAGAGAATATTTGGCAGCTCATGCCACTTCAGATGAAGATGGAACTCATGTAGCAGTGGATACAGGCCCTGCAGATATCACAAATGTTTAGGAGAGGCGCTGTGAGGAGGTGATGTGAGGAGGTGTAAGTATAGCTGGGAGTGTGGTACAGTGATGAGATTCTCTATCAGATGGCGGTACTATGGCTATAGCGGCGCTGGAGATGAGAAGGTGCGGGATGGCCTGGTTGTAGAGCGCGGGGTCTGGCATACGATTTATAGGGGGTTGTTGACCTGGAATAACTACCTCACTGTGTGACATGGCAGATTGCCCATAGGGATGGGAGGCGTAATAGGTGCTGCAGGTATGCTTGACGATCTCCTCGGCTTATAGCCCTATATTGTGGCTTAGATTCATGACCTTTGGGGCGGGTGGTTGCTCCTGTTCGAAGGGTTTCTCAGGTTTTTTGACCCTGTTCTGTACGTGACTATAGCTGTATGCCCGGCAGTACTATGGCAATTGTGGCTTTCTGTTTAGCGTTAGGATTATGGACGTCCATTCCCCAAGTTGAACTTCGCTGTAGTTAAGCAGCGAAGGAGCAAAAAAAAGGGAAACAGAAATAACTTCATGGACCTTTGGACTGTTGTATGTCAAGCGGGGATGGTAAAGGGATGTGTTACGGAATCTTGCCGCTGGACCTCCGGGTTGTCGGACAAATGGCTGTGTATATATGCGAGAGTAACAGACGGGTGTTCTCGAATGCAGCCGGCCCGTGAGGTTGTAGGCGTGGTTCTGTAATACTTTGTAATGCTACAATAAATGTCTTGGGGAAAAAAAAAAAAAACATGGCTTTATGTTGGGGTTTACCTATGTAAGAGTGCAGCAAGCAGTTAGAGCTATCTATCTGAACTATCCAACGGAGCCTAAAACATTGCTGGTACTGCAGGCGGGGCTTGCAGAAGAAGAGCGAAGTGGTCTGATCACTAAGCTATATAATGCTTCACTGCGGAAATGGGAGCCAGGGGAACACCCATCTTATCTTAAATGAAATGCTGCGCTAGGGTCCACACTAACGCTTGAACAATGGAAGTTCTGCTGTGAGTTAACAGGGCACCTCACTGGGCGCCTCACGGCAAATTGTAATCTTTGCATAATCCACTATTAGTATTTGCACCAGTAATATCACCAGTCAGATCACAGCCTAATATCGTTTAACCTCATTAGTTCCAGTTGCAATGATCCAGCGAGATCCAAATATGAAGAGAGAAGAAACTGGAGGAAAGTCTCCCCTGGGTCAATGGGTCCAGCACTATTAAATACTCCGATGCTGCTCACAGGGGAACCCAGTTGTGATGCCTCCACCATCAATCGTTGGGTTACCGCAGCCCCTACTAAAACCACGAAATTGGCTAGAAATAAACTTTCCCCCCCTTGGTTCACTACTGAACTCCACTTGGAGAAAAGCCTCTGTAAGAAGCTGGAGCGAGTCTGGCGGAAAACGAATGATGCAGAGACTACGTGTGCTTACAGAGCAGCACTAAAAAAATTCCTTCAGATAAAGTGCAACACTATCCAGCCATTCATCAAGAAAGAATATGCAGACCTGGCAGAACTTAAAAATTGTTGTCCTATTTCCCTCCTGCCAGCACCAGCTAAGATTCTTGAGAAAGAAGTGCAGAGACAATTATTGGAATTCCTGGAATCCAACAACCTGCTCCATGACTCCCAGTCGGGATTTAGGTCAGGCTACAGCACAGAGACAGCTCTGGTTGAGGTGGCGGAAATGATTCGTGGAACTCTGGATCAGGGTAGCCGTGAAATGTTAGTGCTGTTGGACTTGTTCACAGCTTTTGATATTGTTTCACACCGGATCCTTCTAGAGAGGCTTGAGCGGATGGGAGTGATGGGTACCACCTTAGCCTGGTTCCGCTGCTTTCTTGAGGGCTGCTTCCAGAAGATTCTTCTCTGCCCCCATGTCTCTTCCGCTCGCCCTCTAGTCTGCAGAGTTCCTCAGGGATCGGCATTGAGCCTGACCCTTTTTAATGTGTACCTCACCCCCTTGCCTCACTTGTCGAGCATTATGGTATAAAGGTTGTCTTGTATGATGATGATACCCAGCTTGTGTTCTCTTTTAGGGATCACTTTGAGGCAGCTTTCATCAAATTCAGAGAAAACGGAAGTTCTGTTTTTTAATCTGCCGTCCCCTCCATGAGCTGATCTCTGGTGGCCAATGGAACTCAACCCTCCTCCACTCCCAGTTCCATCTGCTAGAAATCTGGGGTTTAAATTTGATTCTACCCTCTCGTGCAAAGCCCAGATATATACCAAGTTTCATCGTCTGAGGAAACTGAAAACCCTGCGGAGATTCCTCCATCTCCTACCAATGGACTGTAGGAAAACGCATTGATCACCTCACAACTAGACTATGCCAACAGCCTGTATTTGCGTCTCTCAGCCTATTTGATCGGGAAATTGCAGGTCAGGCAGAATGCGGCTGCCAGGCTCATCAAAAATGTGCCACTCCGTCACCACATTTCCCCCCATCTGTGCAACCTACATTGGCTGCCTACTAAAAGGAGGATAGATTTCAAGACTTTGACACTTGCCTACAGGGTTACCAGCGATACTGGCCCCCAATACTTGAAGCACATACTTCCTCAATACAACCAGACTAGGACCCTGAGGTCGAATCACCAGGAACTCTTAGTCATCCCCCGCTTCACCAAAAGCCAGTCTTGGTGGCCGATGATTCGCTCTTAAAACTGCCTATCTTTGGAACTCCATGCCGGAGCACCTACGAAAGGCTAAATCAGAACCTTTATTTAGGAAGTCTCTGAAGACATAGCTTTTTGGCCTACCTTAGAGCTATCCCCACCAGTTACTACCACCCTGCACTGGCTGTTAGCACCGGGACACCTCCGTTGAATGGAAGTAATGCGCTCTACAAGTTGTAATAATAATAAATATTAATATATTATACCCCACTGCAACTGCGTAGGTTTTGTTTGCGTGAAACTGCTTGCTGCATGAGGGGTGGGCAGGCAGATGCTGATTTTCTGCATGTGGCATGGCTGTGCACAGGGATATTTCCATTCTGGTCCAGGGTGGTGAGCCTGCTTACCGATGTTGTGCTGGAACCTGTGCGCTGTGCTCCAGAAGTTTGCTTCTAGGTAGTAAGAAGAGTGTAAAGCCTTGCAACCGGTGTATTGTCGCTGTCTCAACTCTGTTAGGTAAAAGGGCTGTAGCTCAATGTTAGGAGCAAAAACCACTCCCACTGTAAAAAAATTTATCCGGAATTTAATTTATTATAGAGACCAACTGGGGACCTATGCGGAGGAGCTGCCTGATGCCTCGTGGCCCAAAGATTTCTGGGCCCACTTACTGTATATTTATTGAGCCACCCCGACCTGTAACAACTTTCTTGTTTATGTGCTGCTCTGTGCAAGGACTTTGTTTGCCTGAATTGGGACTCCATTTCTGATGTACCACTCATATTTGTCTGCGATGCCCAGGATTCACCAAAGGAACAATGTAATGTCACCTGATGTGCCGGGAGGGGTCGGGTAGGGGGTTCATTTTCTGCAGGCTTTGTTCTTCATTTTGTATTTCTATGTATTCTATCATCTATATCAGCATTTCAAAATAACAACAATTAAAAAAAAGGTTTCTATTTTTGCGATATGTAAAAAGTGGTTTAGGTATTTTATCTTGATGTTCCTTGTTGGTTTTCAATATATGCCAGTTGGAACATATTATCTGGTGGATTTGTTCATTTAGCATTGAAAGACGTGTGACGAAAACTAATTCCGAGATGTTCTTTTTATTATTGTTAGTCAAGAGGTGCTGCCTGTCATAGTATCTAGCCCGTTTATATGAATCTCTTACTAGTCTATGCGGGTAGCCTCGTGCCAGGAATTTGTGTTTCATGACAACTGCTTTGACATCAAAGTCCTCCATGCTGGTACAGTTACAGGGCGACCTTAAAAATTGGCCAAAAGATATGCTGTTTTTTTGAGATGCAGGATGAAAACTGTCATAATGTAATAAAGTATTACCAGCTGTAGGTTTGGTATATAGGTCAACCGCCAACTGTCCAGTCATGTGCTTGATGATAATATCCAGAAATTCTGAATATTGCTAAAATTTGATGTAAAATTGATTTTAGGGTCAGATAAATTGAGCCATACTAAAAATTCCGCCAGAGTCTCCTTAGTGTCCACCTATATGAAGAAAATGTCATCTATAAAATGTGACCAATTCACAGCTGACTCGAAGCATGGTGCTATTTCATTATAGAAAATGTATTTTCAAATTGGGCCATTTAGAAATTTGTGATTGTGGGGGCACAAGATGTGCTCATACTTTCGCTCTTTACTTGTTTATCCAGTTGGCCGTTGAATTCGAACACATTTTCCTCAAGGATTATTAGGAGGCATAACAATGAAGTTTTCATCGAAGACAACATTCATGATTTCAATGAACCATTTAAGTGCCTGTATTGCTCCCTGAATAGGTATGTTGCTGTATAGGCTGTTGATGTCTAATGTAACTAGCCATTGTAGTTCAGGATTAAATAAGATACCTTCCAACAAATTATTGATATGCCTTGTGTCCTGGATCCTGGACAAATGCAGGTGTTCGAATAACATGAGAACGAAGAAATGCATCCAAGTATTTGGACACTGGTTCAGTAATAGAACCTATGGTGGTGACAATAGGTCTAAAAGATGGATTTGTCTCACTTTTGTGGATTTTAGGCACACCAAATAGGCTGGCCATTATAGGGTATTGTATATTCATGTAGGCATGCTCCTTATCACATATGTGTCCTTCCCTTAGTGCTTCATTTGTTAACCTTTGAATTTTGCCGTTGATTTTGTCTGTTGGGTTTCCTATTGATTTTGACAAAGAATTTAGTATCATATAGCATTTCTTCCATTTTTGATGTATACATCGAGGTGTCTAGTATGGCAATGCCACCTCCTTTGTCACAACTTTTGATGGTGATTTCCGATTTTGTTTCAAGTCTACAAGCGCTTTGTATTCATCTTTGTTAATGTTAAATGGTGTTCTTGGGACATATTTGGTAGCCGGGTCAATTTTTGGTGAACCACCTGTTCAAATATCTTTTTTTCAACTGGTATTTGTTCTGTGGTATGAGTAAAGGTACATTTTAATGCTAAGCCTGATTTATTTGTATCAGTGGAAGTTTTGTCTGTATTAGTAAAGAAAGACTTTAGGCGGATCTTCCTAAAAAATGACATCAAGTCTCCAAATATCTCAAATTTGTTTATGCCAGAGTGGGGTACAAATGTCAATCCTTCCATCAATAATGAATAAGTGGCCGGAGTCATGTTGGAGGTACTTAAATTGACTATGGGAATTTCCTTCATATCCTCCTATATTGGGCATTGTGGGTTACTAAGTATTGATTCTGGTTGATCTGTTGATTTCGCAGAAACCGGTGTTGATATTGTGGTTGCTAATTGCCCCTTCTCTGGTTGCGCCTGCCTAAAAAAGGTTAGTTTGTTTGAAGCATTCTAGGTGTATAACGACTATTTCTAAAGTCAAACTGATTGGATGTTCCTTCATTATCAGAGTCTGACGTGTCGGAAAAAGTGGTCCCTTTCCTATTGTATTGTCTGTATGGTTGTTGTTCCTGTTGTGCCATGTCTGATTGAGTATAATAGTTTTCAGATAAATAAGAATATATGTTTTCCTGACTGGAGTAAATAATGTCTTTTTTCAGTTTCTCTGTCTTCCGTTTTCTTAAATAGTCTGTGTATGAATTCATTTCTGCGTCTTTGGGGCATATAATCAAGGTCCGGTGTTAAAATGATCGCCGCTTTATCGGAAGAAAACTGCCTCTAAAACGGTGATAATGGGCTTGATAATATGCCCTTGAGAATTCCAATAGAAGTCCATGTTCACACCAGAACTTTTCTCAGTTTAGTAGTAGTATAGTTAGGACTCCTAACTTTAGGACTCCTAAATGCTTTCTGTGACTACCGAAAGTTTTAAAGTTAGGATTTTTCTCAGTTTAGTAGTCGTAAAGTTAGGACTCCTAACTTTAGGACTCCTAAATGCCTTCTGTGAATACCGAAAGCCTTAAAATTAGGATTTTTCTCAGTTTAGTAGTAGTATAGTTAGGACTCCTAACTTTAGGACTCCTAAATGCCTTCTGTGAATACCGAAAGCCTTAAAATTAGGATTTTTCACAGTTTAGTAGTAGCACAGTTAGGACTCCTAACTTTAGGACTCCTAAATGCCTTCTGTGAATACCGAAAGTCTCAAAATAAGGATTTTTCTCAATTTAGTAGTAGTAAAGTTAGGAGTCCTAACTTTAGGACTCCTAAACTGAGAAAAATCCTAATTTTAAGACTTTCGGTATTCACAGAAGGCATTTAGGAGTCCTAAAGTTAGGACTTCTAACTTCTGTGAATACCGAAGTGAGTAAGTGTCTTCTGTGAATACCAAAATGAGTAAGTGCATTCTGTGAATACAAAAATGGTAGTAAGTTTAGGATTTTGTCTTAAGTTAGTTCTGTGAATCGGGCTCAAAGTCTTCATCTGAAAATCCAAAAGTTTGGAGATTGGCCATGATATAATCAAATCAAAAATGCAGTGATAACTAATGTGACAATAAGAAAAAAGAGGAAGATAGTGTTTTAGAAAAGAGTAAATATACTGAGATGTGTTATGAAATGTATATAGCATATATTACAATTGAGACCTTAGAATATAGGTTTAGAGAAAAGGTTCAAGTAATGGTGCCAACCAAACATATACTGAACAGTCATAACAATGATAGGAAGACCTTATTAGGAAACTCCCCTCACAGTCAGAGAGAAATAGAGTTTTGGAAAATAGGGACCCACTAGTTCAATAAGGATCATGTCATGTCTAAGTTCGGGTGTACATCGTACATACAGTATTGTTCTTATACATGTAATCTGAAAAACTAGGATTTGAATGAGGCTATGTTTTTGTTATCAACAAAATATCTTTATTATGCCTAATATTTACTTTACTTAAATGACATCTCCTTTCTTCTCCCCTTACTATGTACTATGGATTAATTAGCACACAGAATGTTTTGTACTGCCTATCTATAAGATTTGTTTATTTCATAACACGACTTGGGATATTTTGTTCCTACTTTTAATATTCTAATTGAAGAATTTGATAATTTTGTCCTGTACATACAATTTATGTATAACAATGTGAAATTATTAAAATGCACACAATTGGCGGTGCTTTTTGTTACTCCACTCTGTCATATTAGAATTTAAAACTCTTTTATGTGCACAGTGCTATTCAACTCTATATGCATCATGTACTCTGCCTCTTTCTAATTTCTCTAGTGTACTCTGCACTAATCTTGCGACCAGACTAAAATGGCTGACACTTCTATTACCCTTCAAATCCCAATACTATTTTCTTCTGGTGAAAATGAAAGTCCTGGCTATTAAGAGAACGCAATACCTTTTAATGCTGGATCCCGGGGCTTCCCATTCCAACAGACTAATTTTCTTGCTCTCATTCTTTATATATATAGCAGCCAGAGGCTTTTGAACAGGTTTGGCACTTTTTGCGACTCGCGGGGTCTGATAGTTAACACCACCAAAACTAAGACCATGTGTATTAACCCGTCCAAACGCTTTAAAAACCACTTTACCCTGGATGCTGTTTCGCTGGACAATGTGGAGGGTTTTGATTACTTGGGAATTTGCCTCGCTAAAGATATGAAATGGGGTCCCCACCTTTCCAAGATGCTCTTAATCACAAGAGGACATCCGGTGCCATTTTGAGAGAACAGCGTCTTGCTGGGTGTAGGCCTGTGGCCCCTGTGCTTGCGGTCTATGCCGGTAAAGCGCTTTCATCGGCCCTGTATGGTTCTGAGCTTTGGGGCTTCCAGAATGTGAGTGATCTCGCCACGTCGGAAAATAAGTTTATGAGAGATATGCTATCTTTACCCTCTTCGACGCCTTTGAAGCCCCTATTTTTTGACCTAGGGAGACACTCAGTCCAAGATATAGTACGTCTGCGCCCCCTTCTGTTTTGGGCTCGCATCAAAAGGACTGCCGAATTGTTCCATTATGCGGCAGCTTTTGATGAACTTGTCGTAGCGGACTCTGGGAGCAAGATAAAATGGCTAATAGACCTCCGGAAACTTCTGTCTGCCATTGGTCTAAACGAGGCCTGGCGTTGCCAGACACCACCCACAAAACAGGTTATAAAAAAAATATACTGGGAATGGGTGCAGTTACAGGTTACTCAAAATCCTAGACTGGGGAAACTGGCGGAGGGTTTCTTCCAACACAAACACACCTGCTCATTGGAACCCTATTTGGACTTTATCCAAATCCCTAGACACAGGGTATTATACATGAAGCTGAGATTTGGGACTCTTCCGACCAACAGTTTTGTTGCACGCTGGAAAGGGCCAACCATGATACCTTCACCCTGCCCGGGCTGTGCTTATCATAATGAGTCGACGGCACATCTTTTGTTTGCCTGCCCGGCGTACAGGCTCCCTAGAAAGAGGTGGCTAAAGCCGGTTTGCCAACTATTGGGCCCAATGAGCCATTGTAATGCTCTCCGCATCTTATGTACAGATACCTCTTCCCTTACACTGATATGCAGGGTGGCTAAATTCTTGGGCTCTGCCTGGCTAATTAGAAGTAAGATACTGGCTAGGAAGCCTCCCTGTTTAATCAGTGCAGACATTAATTGTGATCAGTATCCACTTAGCTAAGGTTCAAGGATTGGGTCCCTTTTTTTTTTATACAGTGTTCCAGTCCACACATGTAGTTTTAGATTTTTTAAGGTCTTTTTAAAAAAAAAAAAAACTAGGAACTAAAATTTGTATTGGAAACTGTATTGTATAAGCTGTGTTAGATGATGACTTAATCACCTTTTAACAATTTTAACTATGTAAATAATGTGTTTATTTTTATTCGGAAATGTACTGCTTTTATGATATTTTTATATCGAATAAAGCTTATACTTGTACTACTAGCAGCCATATTTGACACCTGGAGGCTCTCTGGATCATTATCTGCCTTTGCGCCATAATCCTCATATTTTACCTGATAAAACCTCGTTTTTGTATGATGAAGGTCAGCTGCTTTAATAAAAATTCAGGATTTAAAACTCACCCCAGCAGGTGTATCCTTTCATCTTCTTTCTTCAATGCCTTGGACTAAAACATTCCTTGCCAATATGTGGAACTAAGGAATCTTCCTTTACCACTCCATCTGCCTGCCTTTTACACCACTCCTAATTCCTTAACCATTGCTGGTTTACCATACACTTGTTTACTTTTTTCTCACTTTTGGGCTTATATACGTACGCCCTCTTCTTCTTTTTTTTTTTATGACACTTTGTGTGGGTTGGGCAATAAGCAACTTAATACTCAGCAAATGAAATATTGATGTTGTAATGTTGTTCAACAAATGTTTTTTACTGTCATACAGCCCTGAAAAAGTGACCTAAGTGACAAAACACGTGTCTATCACTGAAAATTGCTGTATTAAATGGACTTGGAAACACCGTCATCAAAGTGTTTAGTCCTTGTATAAATAATTTTGTTTTCTTTCTGTGAAAACTGAGATGGAATTTACATGCTTTCAGTGGGATTGTTAAACCATTGAAAGAATAACTTTTTCTATATTTTTGTAACCTGTGAAAAAGAAACAAGTTCTTCTAGCAAACCTCAAAAATATATGTTACTAAACATCATCAAATGATTGAAGTGTTGGTGTATAATTCCTTAATTATATTGTAACTCGAGGGCATTGTTCATTGTATACTCACAGAAAAGGTAGTAGGATGTGTTATTACCCTGGGTGGCAGCACTACTCATTACAGTAATTGTTTTCTTGACCTAGTAGTACTACCTGCCCACCAAATTTGTTCATTTTATGACGTGCAACCTCTTTTTCCACTACCACCCCCTTTGTTTGCTGCATCATATGACCGTGTTGAAGGCTGCAGAGACGTCTAATAGGATCAAAGCAGCATTCCCATCAGAATCCAACGTTTGCCTTATGTACGCAAAAGCAGTGAACAAGTCTAGCTCAGTGCTGTGTTGGCTCCAAAAGCCATATTATGTTGTATCTAAAACAGTATGGTTATCATTGCGAGATGTAAGCTCTGAATTGATAGCCTTTTCTACCATTTTAGCAGGGATGGGAACCCGAGATGTAGGCCTATAGTTGGATGGGTCACTGCTATCCAGGTTGGATTTTTTAACAAGTGGAAGAATAGAGGCCATCCTCCATTTTTTGGGGAAATAGCCTTCCCTGAACATCTTGTTAATTATGTCCTTCAGGCGTCTAGAAATGGCATCTGTCACCCGCTCAAAGATCTTAGGAGTGCCGGGATCAAGGGTGGAGCCAGACAGAAATTTGGCTGATTAGAGCCTAAATGACCTTCTTCTGAAAGAGGATTAAATGGCTGCAAGCAGGCATTGTTAGCTAATGGAACTGCTAATGAGGACAGACAAGACATGAGAGTATTTCCTAGTGTGTCAAATGAAACCTCCAACTGAGTTAAGGACGTATCTTCAGATTCATCTAGACCATTGGTCTGTTGGTTTGATGAGAACACATAATATTTGAACCTATTAAGATGTCCTACGGCAAACAAAATCTAATTCAGAAAAATAGGAGCGTAAAGGCAAAATGTTTGAGTGCGATCTTGAAGAGAGTGCCAAGTTCAACATGAATGCAGCCAAAAAAAACACATACATCTTCTAGACTTCACTTTTGTTCATTGAATTATTAACTATTCATTGATTGAAGTTAACTTTAACGGGCCCGATTCACAGAACTAACAAGACAAAATCCTAAACTTACTACAATTTTGGTATTCACAGAAGGCACTTACTCATTTCGGTATTCACAGAAGGCACTTACTCATTTTGGTATTCACTGAAGTTAGTAGTCCTAACTTTAGGACTCCTTAATGCCTTCTGTTAATACCGAAAGTCTTAAAGTTAGGATTTTTCTCAGTTTAGGAGTAGTAAAGTTAGGACTCCTAACTTTAGGACTCCTAAATGCCTTCTGTGAATACCGAAAGTAGGATTTTTCTCAGTTTAGGAGTTGTAAAGTTAGGACATGGTATGTCTCCATTGATGCAAAGTAGCACAAAATAGTGCATAGCTTTACCTTGTATTACTTTATGGCTACGACGCAGTGGATGTAAATCCCAATTTTAAACACAAATACTGTGAGCATGCCACTTTGATGCAATAGTGTAGATCTAACATCATAGGAGAACAAAGATTAACCCATAATTACCCTTTGATAATAAGGATTGTTAGACCTGGAAACCCTTAGGGTGGTCTCCCCCCAAAAACCTTTTGCCTGCTTGCCATCAATTTTGCTGAATTTGTTTTGTTGGAATATGTGGACTCTTTGCACCTTACACTGCTAACTAGTGCTAATGTCCTTGTGCTTTCTCCCCAAAATGTGGATTGATTGGTACATACCTGATATACATATTTAATTTACTTATGAGTCCCTAGTAAGCGCATCACATGTGTCCAGGGCCTGTAAGCGTAATGCTATTTATGGACTTGCAGCACCGCTTGTGCCGCCCACTTAATTAGCACTTTAAAACATGTTCCAGGCCTGCCATTTCAGCCTGAATGCAGTGTTACACTGCCATATCGACTTGGCATTTAAAACCCCTTGCCAAGCCTTAAACTCCCCTTTTATTAAATAAAAGTCACCCCTAAGGTAGCCCTAGGTAGCCCATAGGACAGGGTGCTATAAAAACAAATGACAGGACATATACTCATATTTTGCATGTCCTCGTAGAGAAAACATCTCAAATTCATTTTTCTCTAGTGTGAGTCCTATCCCTCTCCTAAAATAGCATTGGAGATTCCAAATTACACCTAACAAGCTGTAATTTCTAATTGTAAATGGCTAGACCTGTCATGTGCAGCAACAATGGAATTGTAAAGGTAAATCCTCTTGGTAAAGTAGGGTTTATTGTAAAAATGTTGAAAAATGTACGTTTAGAAAGTTCGAGTTTGCTGCTCTTAGCCTTGTTGCCAAGCCTTAAACTCCCCTTTTATTAAATAAAAGTCACCCCTAAGGTAGCCCTAGGTAGCCCATAGGACAGGGTGCTATAAAAACAAATGACAGGACATATACTCATATTTTGCATGTCCTCGTAGAGAAAACATCTCAAATTCATTTTTCTCTAGTGTGAGTCCTATCCCTCTCCTAAAATAGCATTGGAGATTCCAAATTACACCTAACAAGCTGTAATTTCTAATTGTAAATGGCTAGACCTGTCATGTGCAGCAACAATGGAATTGTAAAGGTAAATCCTCTTGGTAAAGTAGGGTTTATTGTAAAAATGTTGAAAAATGTACGTTTAGAAAGTTCGAGTTTGCTGCTCTTAGCCTTGTGTGCCTGCAGCCTGTCTCCAATATACATTTGGGGTGGGTGACAGTTGGGGTTCGTGAATTCCCTCTAGAAATGCAAACACAAAGGGAACTTAGATATGACTGATGGGCCATCAAAATCCTAATGAGTCATACTTACATCTGAATAGGCTGCGTCTGGTCCCCACACAGACGACTGTTTAAGCCCCTGTAGTGAATCTGGAGCCAGGGCAGGAAGGGAGAACCTCTGTCCACATCAAAATCCCTCTTTTGAAGTCGCCTCCACTTCAAAGGCGCCACTGGGTATAAGAATGGGTCTTCTGACCCCACCAACTCAGTACACTTATGGACCGTTGGATACTCTTCCAGGGAGAAGAACTGCTATGCTGCTACAAGGACTGACATTCTGCTGGGCTGCTGCTCTGGAAGAACTAATTTCTTGCTGTGCTGACCTGCTGCATGGTGCACTCCTTGTCTGTGTGAAAGAGACTGGACCAATCTGACTTGAACCCAGAACTCATGGTGACTCAAAGGGATTGTCTGCTTGCCTCCTGTTTTGAAGTCTAAGGGACACCAAAGACTTCCAACCATCCTGCAATAGCTCCTGAGCTCTGCCATCTGTGAATCTTACCCTGCCAAATGGTGCAATCCAGCCTTGGGCCCTTGGTAGTGGGTATAAAGTGCTGCGCTGTTCAAAATGCACATTACAACACCGTTGCACCACTCGGAACCAGAGCATCTCTATCTATTCTGACACAACGCCTCTGCTGCACCAATCAGGGACATCGCATCGCTGACAGTTGAGCACACCGCCTCCTTTTCCGACTCATCTATTTTTTGAGAAAGTTTGAAAGCACATACCATTAGTATTTTACATATATAAGTACTTATGGTGCCCTTTATATCTGTCACAACTTATAACCCTTTGTAATGAATGCTTTTTTAGGTGTCTACTGTCTTTCAAGCTACTAGTTATCGTCTAGGGGGCATAGGCAGCGCTGCAAGCATTCTAGCTAAGCTGCCAGTGGCGGCTCCTCTACTAAGGAGGAGGAGATTACCCCCACTGCTATTGTAGCAGTGGAAAAAAGAAAAAGAAAATGATAATACTTTCTTTTGGAAGTAGGGGTAGGGCTGGCTCCCTGATACCAGAGCAGGGGAGGAGTGGTTTGCACTCCTCTCAGTGCACATGAGTCTGGTGAGTTGTCCCATGAAGGATGTCGAGTGCTGAGGGGTCGGTGTCTGACTGGAGCACCAACAAGCCTTGGCAAAGGCAACCCATGCAGGAAGGTGAAGCAGGCTGACTGGAGCACCAACAAGCCTTGGCAAAGGCAACCTGGCGTACCTGGAGGATCATTTTATTCTGGACCCCTCTCAATTGGAATTTCGAGCAGCCCGTAGTGCTGAAACCCCACATGTGGAAGTTACAGATTCCATCCGGTGCTCCTTGGATGAGGGTGCCTCTGCCATGCTTGCATTTTTAGATCGCTCTGCTGATCTTGATACTGTCTCTCATTCAATTCTGATGAATAGACTGTCTGAGATCTGTGTCAGATGTACTGCCCTAAAGTGGTTAGCTGACTTTCTAGAAGACGGGTCTCAAATCACCAAAGGAGTGCTTTCAAATCTCAGCAGGTCCTTCTCACCAAGGTAGCGCCCCAAGGCTTATCATTGAGCCCAAAGTTGTCTTAACAAATTTGTGGCTCCCCTGGCACACGTTTTAAAACTTGATTTTGAAATAATCTCATTTGCTGATGACACACAACTAATCATCTCCATGAAACAGGGCATTGAGAGTACCAAACATTGCTTCCTAAATTGAATGAGAAAGATTGCTGCTTGTATGTCCAGTAATTGCCTTCAGTTGAATAATGAGAAGATAGAGGTCTTGCTGTTTGGGAAGGTGCAACATTTTTTGTCCTACGACAAAGAATTGCATATGTGTATGGTAAAAAAAGGTTTTCCTTGGCTTCCTGCTGCGGCCAGGAAAACACTGTTCCAGTCAGTGATTATCAGTTACCTGGATTGCAATGATGCCTTCCTTAAGGCAGCTGATGACACCCTTCTTTCAAAACTTCTGGTCGTACAGGATACAGCTGCCCGGCTAGTCTGTAATCTCCCTGCAGGCTAGTCTTTGGCCCCTATCCTTAGGTCTGACCATTGACTTCCAATCACAATGCGTATTTTTTAAAGATATGTTGCCTTGATCACAAAGCACTTCTGGGAAAATCTCCTTATTATTTGAAGGGCAAACAAAGGGACATATTATAAAGAAAGGGCGTTAAAATTATCGCTGCTTTAGCGGCAGAAAACTGCTGCCAAAGTGGCGATAATGGGCTTGATAATATGTCGCAAAGAATTCCAATAGAAGCCCATGTTCTGGTGTCAACATGGGCGTCTATTAGAATTCTCTAGTGCATATTAGCAAGCCCATTATCGCCGCTTTAGCTGCAGTTTTCTGCCACTAAAGCGGCGATAATGTTAACGCCGTGCTTAATAATATGCCCCAATGTTATTGCCATCCTGTAAGATCTTGTGATAAGGCTCTGCTAGTCACTCCTCATATTCGCACCTCAAACCAAGGAGGCAGAGATTTCTCTTATATGGTTTCGAGGGCATGGAATCAACTTCCTGTCTATCTGCGGAGCTGTGTCGATTTCACTCAGTGTAAGGGACTTCTAAAAAACAATCTGTTTTAATGATTGGATGCAAGGCTTGAACAGGCTGAGCACCAAGATACACGTTTGGATGTGATTTGTAGCACTTTATAAATACCAAAACACAACAACATAGCATATCTGCTTGAACTACCTGCCACTTTCCCCATGGAAGAAGAGGATGAAAAACATTAAACTTGTAGAACCTGTTGGTTATTGTGTGGACATAATTTAAGGAATCATCAACAGTAATTCCTAGGTTCCTAAGCATGTTCGTATGAAGAAACGTAGGGATGATTGCAGACAGTCATCTGGCAGAAGACCAAGTAGACTGATTATCTTTAACTGAAGTCATGGTTTATCCATAGTAAGCATCAGGATATTTTGGGCCATTCAGGAGGCCACAGAACTCATGGATTCTGAAAGATCACATAGGAATTGTGAATGCTGGTCAAAGGTATTGGGCATGTTATCATGATTGTAAGTGAAAACAATAAAATGAAAAGACTCAATGAGGGCAGTGAGGTGGGGCTTCATGCATGGGTAATTTAAAATGCACTCAAAAGAGGGGTAGGGTGACCCCTGATATCTCATGAAAAAATGTCTATCCATTGTTGTGATTGAAACACAATATCCTTCTCAGACAATCTGTTGAAGAAAATATTCCGATAAACAGCTCTTAAAGGTGCAGAGAAATTTCATAGAATCAATGTTGTAGTATGTTCTCGATGCATCATCATGAAAATTCATCGAAGGCAGCAATCAAAACAGTGTTGATCTTGCGAGCTGGAAGGAAGCCATACTCAGTGAAATCCATAGAATAGGAACGCTCTTAAAAGTTAGATATGACACTGCTGACAGCTTTCTTAAAGGAGCAGAATGGAGATGTATCTAAAATTAGCAAAGACTAAGAAATCAGCTCAAAGAGGAACAATTATAACTTGCCTGAACAGAAAAAGGGCTCTAGCTGATGACAGAGAATGGTTGTGAATTTGACAGACTGCGGAAACAACAACAAATTCAACTTGGGTGCTGAACTAAAAGGGTTCAGGGGGCTCTAGAGGGCACCTAACAAGATGGTCACGGCTTAGTCAAGCTCCAGTGGCAAGAGGACTGATCAACCCAATACTGCACTTAAATGTTCCATCATTTCCATCACAATTGGAGATTAGTGACCCAATGTAAAAGTCCAAAGAGCCAGTCCACCTTTTATTTTTGAAAATTGATGGCCTTTGAACCAGAGCAGTGTATCATGGAGATGCACAGCTCAAACATGGTCACCAGGCAGCTCCTGAGTAAAGCCTGATTAACTGCTAGGCATTGGGCTACTTACTGTGCTACAGGGCCATCTGAACTGGCTGAATTCCTGGAAAGTATGCACTATTGTGATGTTGCTAGGAAGAAAATTATAGCACGGTATAGTGGCCATGCTCACCTAGAGGGATACTAACAAACTGGCCTGCTGCAGCAGTTAAACACAGTGCTGTGGTTAGAGGGCTAAACCTGTCTATAATGTGCTGTGGTTCATGTGTTCCATAACATGTTAAATCGCTCACTATAGCATACAATTTGCATACACAATAATGAGTCTCCCATGAGGGTATAATATTGCTGACAGTTAGCCTTTAACTTGAGGTTTTCTTGGGGCTGAACAGATGGCACCATTACGTATTGCAAGCATGCAGCTGCATTGTGTTCTACTTCCTTCAATAACTGTGTGTGGGTATAAATATCTATTGGCTGATAGCAATATTTATTTCAGCTCATCACTTCCGTGGTCAGTGGGCAAGCTATTTCTGGGACTTTACCAGGGAGATGGGAACACCAGACATTAAGAATATGTGTCACACATTGAGGAGCACAAGGGTACTCAAACCATGGAGCACCAATATGAGTCACTCCACTTTCAAAATGAGGTTATGGGTCATGTTCCAGGAGAGACAGCTGCTGTAAGAAATGCACCTTGGTGATATGAATTATCACCTAGAGAAACAGCAGACACACTGGACCTACCTGAGCACAGGATATCACTGTCACTATAGTACAGTCAAATCTGCCAACCATCTGCAAGTGGAGTGCACTAGGGTAAGCAATCTTTGTAAAGCCAAGATTCCTGAGACAACAGCAATGAGCTGAGTCAAGTACTATATAGAGAAGTTGATGTGCGGCATCTTTGGCGAGGACAACCTATCCTCAACATTTGCAGTTGAATAAGCCCACCAAATGTTTTGACTTGGATTGATTCCTGGGGCTCCATTTTCTCTCGCCATTGCTAAACATCTTAATTACAGAAACTGTGAAAAATTAAGAATATGGTCCGAAACAAGAAGAACATCCAACATTGAGGCTCTGATCTCTCTTTCTCCTCTGATTTCATACTATCAGTTCAAGAAGTACGTAGTAAATTCACTCCAATCAAGAAAACAGTTAGAGTCATGGATATACGCTATGTAGTACTATTACCTCCCAGACTGTGTTTTGCCTCATGTCATGACTGTCTTAAAAAAAGTGGAGAAACTGCTTCAGAAGACATCTTTGAATGTCAAGAAGGGTGCATGATGTCAATGAAGTCCAGAGGAAACTCATCACCTCAGTAATTTTTCATACATTTTAAATACCGCTATGAATAGTTCATACATAATTGCTAATGGCCCCCTCTTTTTTTTTTAAATTGTCACTTGGTGCATATGAAGCTCACGCAAACGCTCTCCTGGAGCTTGTGGATTGTGTCTCAGGGGCCTGCCAATGGCTAGGGAGGGGTTTACAAGCACCCTCCCCATACATATAACTTCTGCCCCAAGTAATGGAGTGCCTGGGGCCTTCCAATGGCTGGAGGAGAGGTGTTCCATGCCCCCTCACCATTAAAATAAATAAGGCTCTAGAGTTCTGGCAATTATAATGTAATTTCATTCAGCTGTTTTGGCAAAAGCTCTGTCTGATTTTCCTATGGAAAATTCCATGACGAAAACACATTTAGGACCTCCCCTTTATCTTATGCCCCTTGATAACGGCCCTGCCTAATGGATCACAATGAAACCTTCCAGGAAGGAGCTGAGGTGGCTGAGACTCTTTTTTCAAACGTTTCGCAAAGATTTGTCTAAAAGCACCAATGTTACATCCTGATAATCAAATTGCTCGACCACACCAAGATAGCCCACATTTTTTAACCTTTCTTTAGCAAAAATGGCTGAAAAGTTATACACCGATCACACAATTTCTGAGTAAAGCTCTAGTTTTCGGTCAAATGTGTTGTAATTCTGTTCTGATGTTTTTCTGCATCTCTATATAAAGTTCCTATAGGAAACTGCATGGGGAAACGTGTTTTGGGACCCCCCTTTTTATTGGCCCATATATCTTGACTGATACCCCCAAAACCATGCAGGCATGAGCTAAGGTGGATATACATTTTTGGGGGGAAACTTTCAAGAAGATTTGTCAAACACCGCCAATGTTTTTCATATCACAAAACTCGCTCTTCCTATGGTAACCTTATTTAAATGTTTTTTTAGGAATCAATTAGTTCTCATTGTAGCCTGCTTCCATTGTTTTCTATGGGAATGTGCAGTACCAGTGTTTAGAGATGTGTGGAATGGCTGATCTGGTTTACATTTAAGGCTGTTTCATAAATGACTATTATGAATCATTCCCCATAACTAATGTGATCCTTGAATAATGGTAAAATGTTATTTTCTGATCATGACTTTTCTGTATGAGTGGGTGATGCAGTATCTAACGGTTAGAAATGGGGGTCTCTAGTTGGCAGAGGTAGGTACCTTTGACCAATTAGGGGCCCTTGCTTCTAGTCACGGTGAGGGGGCTACACTCCGAAAATAACCCCTGCTCAGCCCCTGGGTAGCTTGGCACGAGCAGGCAGGCTTATCTCAGAGACAGTGTGTAAATTATTTGTGAACACATACTGTAGTACACTGAAAACACTACAAATGGACACCACACCAGTTTAGAAAAATAAGTCATCTTTACTAGACTTAACACAAGACCAAACAACAAAAATCCACAATACAGTATTAAAAAATATGGCTTTAAAATGGTAGAAATAGCTTAGTTCAATTTAGATGGTAAATGCAACACTTTACTCCTAAGAATCTTGGATGCGTAACGCAATACAAACAAAAGGGTCGCAAGGAAGGTGGTGCGTCAGTTCCTTGCTTCGGGGAAGGTGATGCGTCGGTTCCTTACTGCAGCGCAGGGGAGGTGATGCGTAGGTTCCTTACCGGAGAGGAGGTGATGTGTCCTTTTCTTACTGCGTTCCAGTTACGATGTGACAAGATGGCGCCGCGATGTGACGATCCACTGTGATGCAACAAAATGGTGTCTTTGATGCGATGCGACAACTTGGATGCGATGCATGCACGCCCGACGGCTGTGCGGTGAACTCTGTGGACTCATGAGCCGCGACAGGCCCTGCGACACGCTTCTCCGTTGATGCGATGTAACCTCCACGGCGGCGACACGCTTCTCCGATGATGTGACACACTTCTTCGGCGATGCCTCTGCAAACAGCTGCAGCGGCACGTTTCATTACAAACAAAAGCAATGCCCTAATCGCTGCTTTGAGCACCCTGCACCAGAAATGAAAGGACCAAACACTCAATCCTCTCCTGAAAGTCATAGCAGCCAAACTCTTGCCAACTTTAACCTACGGCAGTAAGGCCCTTTTCAGAAGTGATTCAGCCCTCTTGGTCAAACTCCAAACAAAACTTTTCACTATGCGTTAAACCTAGTCTGGAGTTCCTCTCCAAGAAGAATTAACTGGAATTCGGCCTAATGAGGCAATTAATAGAGCTACAGGGAACAATTGTCAAATGCTGCTTTAAACTACAACACGCAGAGCTCAATTAATTAAATAACATCCTGTGGTCTGGAAATGACAACTCGAGCTGCAGCAAGGACAGCAACAACCTTGAAAAACACGTGGATCAATCATTAGTCAACTTGCACCTAGGGAACCTCTGGGCCTTAGCACTGTCATACCATGCTTTAAAAAATAGTTATTCCTGCGATGGCCTCTATTTCTCTTCTACAAGATAAAGAAGAGCTCACCAAAAGAAGTCATGCATGTATGGTCATAAAAGGCTACTCAAAACCAAAGCAAGCATCCTACCTAGCCAGCACATGTCCGCTTCATCTGGAGATCTGGAGCTCAAGCTGCAGCGGTGTCTAGCTACAAACCTGCATGGCTGTACTCCAGCAACAGAGCCTGTCAGCGATGCGGCTCAAATCAAGAGATCCTTCTGCACCAACCTGCCTCTGCACCAAAATGGCGGAGGAGAGGAGGGACCTCCCCAAACCTTCATTAAAAAGCAAAGGGATCCACACATGCAGGAGGGCTGTTAGGTCCTGCTTAGGAGCCTGATGGCCCTACCCTGAACTGTAGCCTCATGAATTTGCTAAATACATTTGAACAGAAACTCCTGTAATGAGTGTAATTGTGTGCTCTGAGGCAGAGCAGGTCTTCAGCCCTTAACATCATTATCATTGGATTTGTCAGAAACAGAATCATCCCTGATGAAGCTCGTCTACTGCCCTACAGACAGTTTAAATACATCTGCACTGTTCATACTTGTTACTTGTAGCGCAGGAAACGAATGAGAAAAGTACAACTTATCATTGCAGCGGGTTTGTCTTCCTGTTTGACCAGCAGCCGCTGCAGTGGTGGATGATAGTGAAAGGCAGCTCCTTGGTGCTCAGAGAGCTCCCGCCGTGCAAAGCGCTAGAGTCTGTCTGAAGGAAGGCACTGCGTCTGGGACGGTGCAGACAGGGCCCGAAGTATAAGCAACAGATGTGGTTATATTCAGGCCAAGCTACCGTAGTGGTGAAAGTGCGCTTTACAAATACACATGGTATGTTATGTTATGTTATGTTATGTTTGCATAACAACTATAAAGGCAGAAACGGTTACACAGGCTAGTGCTTTTTAGGTCTCACCTGAACCAGCGCATGCGCTGGACTGGCGAGACATTTAGTAGGTGGGTTTAGAAAGTGCTACCCACCTTTTTGTGCTGGCTACAAGCTACAGTGCACGATAGCGTGCATGTGCACAGCTGCTCCCCGCATTCCACCCTCCCTTCTCGCCCAGCCATCTCCTGAGCCAGCCTTCAGCACCATACCCCTCCCCCCGCTGCTGCGCGCGCATCCCTAGCGTGCGTGATCACTTTCGCTTTTAGAGTGATCGTGATCGCGATGAGGGATTGTCAGTGTGTAAGGAGTAAGGGGATCGGGTGCATTGCTCTACATTGCTTTCGGCCCCTCCTTAAACTGGGTATCAGAGCCATGCAGAGCCTGCTCTTTGGCTTGAGCCCGGCTCGCCTTGGTTCTCCGCCAATCACTTCCTCTGCACCACAGCATATGTGAGTCATGAGGGGCAGTGAGCACTGGGCATATTTTGATTTCTACAAATATTACTCATCGGGGCACTTCTCCCACGCATCATAACACTGCTGCACAGTTAAAGGAATCGCTTCTGTAGTGTCCCAGAAACTGGGTATCAGAGCCATGCTGCACAGTTAAAGGAATCGTGTTACACCTGGCACCTTGGCGTGAGTCTCCCTTCCACTTTTTGTTGCTGTGCCTCATGTGTTTTGCTGGTGTTGGCTGCTCAGAGCACTGTGCCACTGCCAACCAGTGCCACAGGGCTTTGACCACCCTGTAGCCTTCATCAGTAGGAGGTTACTTCCACGGGAACAGAGGTGGAGTGCAATTGAGCGTGAAGCATTTGCTGTGGTCTGGGCACTGAAGAAGCTAAGACCCTACCTGTTTGGGACTCACTTCCGGGTTCAGACAGACCACAGGCCCCTCAGATGGTTGATGCAGATGAGGGGTGAGAATCAAAAGCTGTTGAAGTGGTCCATTTCCCTACAGGGTATGGATTTCACGGTGGAACATCACCCTGGTACAGATCACGCCAATGCTGACGGTCTGTCCAGATTTTTCCGCCTTAGTGATGAGAACTGCCTGGGGTAGGGTAGTTCTCCCCACATTTCAGCTGGAGGGGACACGTGTTAGACCTGGCACCTTGGCGTGAGTCTCCCTTCCACTTTTTGTTGCTGTGCCTCATGTGTTTTGCTGGTGTTGGCTGCTCAGAGCACTGTGCCACTGCCAACCAGTGCCACGGTGCAAGTGCTCCCTGTGGAACATATATATGTTGATTGGATTCCATGATTGGCTTATTTGGTTTGCTGTCAGACCCCAGTAAAGTGCTCCAGGAGTGCCCAAGGCTTGTAAATCCAAATGCTGTTAGTGGGCTTGCAGCACTGGTTGTGCCACCCACAGAAGCAGCCTTGTAAAATGTGTCTAAGGTCTGCCATTGCAGAACCTGTGTGCAGTCTGGTACTGTGTACTGACTGGGCAAGTGCACCCACTTGCCAGTCCCTAAACCTTCCCTTTACTTCATGTGAGTCACCCCTATGGAAGCCCCAAGGGCAGGGTTCATTGTAAGCATAAGGTAGGACAAGCCCTGATGTGTGTGGCATGTCCTAATAGTGAATTCCAGCCATTTTCGTTTTTTCACTATTGCAAGGCTACCTGTTCTCATAGGCCAGAATGGGCTGTTAGAATTGTTACATTCTATGATCCTAACAGACCCAGGGAACATTATAGAAATTCGAGTTTAATATGCCCGAACTCAGAATAATAAAATACATCTTTTAGTAAAGTTTATTTTAATATTCTGTGTTTGCAAATACCACTTTTAGAAAACTGGTATTTGCTTGTCTAACCATTTCAGCCCGCCTCTGCTATGATGTGTATCTGCTGTCTGGTTGCTGTGAGTGACAGGGCTGGGGGATTCCAGAGGGCAGGGCTAGGTAGCCTGGTGGTGAATAGAGAGATTTACATCCAGATGGGTGGGAGGAGTGCACCTGGACTCTGAATAGGGCTGTGCTCTGCCACCAAAATGCTGGCTCCACCTCCTGTGGAGCGTCTGATGTCTCTGCCCTGCACCCTGAATGGAAAGTCAGAGACATGTCAACAGAGTGCTCAGGAACTGGTTCTGGCTGAGCAAAGGCCCCTCTACCCGAGACGAACAAAGGAATTAGGGATATAAGTATTGGGGCCCTGCTCCCAAGAAATTAGATCCTGCTTGACAAGAAGAAACCTCTGCCTGAGGAGAAGAAACTGGGAAAGCTGTAAGGAGGAGTACTGTCCCTGACCTGGGGGATTGGCCTGCAGTGGTTGCCTTGTTGCTGAAGGAGAGGAGAAAGACTACAAAAAGACTTTGCTTCAACTTGTGCTTTAAGATCTCCAAGGGCTTGTGAGTGAGCTTGCCCCCTGAACGAAGTCCCAGGACCAGTGGACTTTATCCGCCTTGCAATCCGCTGCTACAAACGCTGTTTTTAGCATTTGCCGAGGCCGGGAGCTGTGTGCGTCTCGTACCTCCAATTTGTGTCCAGCAACGCACCGTACCCCGCCTGTCTGCCTCAATCAATGCGTCCTACGATCCGTAGATCGCACCGTGACTGGCCGATTTCGCCGCGTACAAACACTTCGCTTCATCGAGTCATCTTGGTTGGTAAGACTCGCACCCTGCCGCTAAAGTTCAAGGCTGCCGCTCGCATCGAAAGGGGGAGTACGCACCGTACGTCCGCCTCGCACCGCAGCCAAAGACTGAAAGCCGCGGCTCCTACTGTACGGCTCGTACACCGCATCGTAAATTGCACGCTCGCGTCCAGGCCCAGCCGCCTCACTCCCCGCGGCCCCCGCTCTACGCTTCGCACCAACGACTGCACCGAGCCGTGGCTCGCACCGTAAAAGGGCCGACAACGCTTCTGGAACACCTTTGTTTTACACTGCATCGTCCGTGCCAGACTCATCGAATTAAGGTACTGTGTACAACTCGCCCTGCATTTGTGTGCGCATCGGACCGGAGCGTCCGCTGCGCCTGTTTGACTCTTTCTGGGCATTTTCATCACCGTGAGTGCCGGACAAAGGGTACGAATCGCACAGACCTCTAAAACCAAGCATTTTAACAAGATCTCTTCATTGCTAACAGTATTATAGTCATTTTTGTCGTAGGTTGGTCTTGTGCTAAGTCTTTACATAAAAGATAACTATTTTTTATATAAATCTAGTGTGGTGTCCATTTGTGAGTTGTCACTGAGTTACTGTATATGTTCACAAATGCTTAACCTATAACGCCTCTGAAATAAGTCTTGTCTGCTCGCGCCAAGCTACCTAGAGGGTGAGCAGGGGTTATTTTAAGAGGGTGATCCCCTTATCCTGACTAGAGGAGAGGGTCCCTGCTTGTTACAAGCACCTACCTGTGCCAACCAGAGACCCCCAAATCTAACATTGGTGACTGCCATGCCTGTGGACTGTTTGTTGGGGAACGATTTGGAGAGCTCCCCTTGGGAAAAGGTGGAGAAGAGTGCTCACCTGAGGATGGTGGGCCTGCCTGACTGGGTGTGCATGACCACACGGTCAATGGCAGCCAGTAGGGGTGCTCAAGAGGGCCTGGAACCTGAGGGAGAGGCCCCGGGACCGGCCTTAGAGGGAAGACACCGGAGGAGCGGGAAACCGGCCCCTGAAGTTCCCACAGTCCAGGAGGAAGCAGACCTTGAGGGGGATGCCCTGGAACCTACCGGGGAACAGATAGCTGAACTGGGGGACCTGCCTGAGCTGACCCATTGGCAGCAGGAAGGAGGCCCCTCCAGGGAAGAATTCTGCAGAGGGCAGAAAGATTGTCCTTCTCTCGTGGGTCTGCGGCAGCAGGCTGCAGACCATGTCACCGGTGATCAGTCTGTTGTAAATTGAAACTACGATGTGATTAAGCATTTACTAAAGACATGAATTCTCCTGCCTTACACATGTCTCTTTCGTTATGTTGACTGAAGTTTGGACTCCATTTTGTATTGTCATGTCTCCACGTGCTCAACACGAGAAGAGTCCTATCTTCGTGTTAGTTGCTCTTGTAATCTGCCTAGTAACAGTCTATAAATAGTTCCTTTGTCCGCCTGGCGCATGCCCAGACTTGACCACATCTGTTATCAGTTAGTCCTTGCTTGACCATGTTTTCGCGGGCTCAAGGAGTATGTCAGCTCCGCCCACATATTGATCTTGTATCGAAAATGTCCATAAAAGGTAACATTCCTCGCCTCATGTTGTATCCTCCAACTTATGATCCCCTCTGTTGTGTATAAAAGGGGACCGTGTACGCAAGTTCTTTGTGCTACTCTATGCAATACTGAAGGGTATTGTATGGATTGTAGAACCACCCTTAAGGGTTAATAAACTCTGTCTTTGTACTTTGCAGTTTCCGTGCCAACTTCCTTATAGATTCCATTACAGGAGAGCGAACCCTTGTGTCCTGCGGGCCTAGCTGGGGCTTGTATTCGTCAAGTCTGGAACACATTTCATTTACTGGGAGAATGACCTCCTATATTCAGAGCCTAAGGTTGCGGAGCCTGGGTCAGCCCATGCGCTGGTGGTACCCCAGAGCTTCAGAGCCTTCCTACTGGGGCTGGCACACGATGTGCCATTGGCAGGACATTTGGGGCAGGACAAGACCTTTGAAAGGCTTGTCACCCACTTTTAATGGCCCCAAATGCGCAAGAGCTCAGACGTTCATTGCAGGGCCTGTCAGACTTGCCAGGCAAGTGGAAAGAGTGGGAGGAAGCGGAAGGCTCCTCTCCAGCCATTCCCTGTGGTCAGTACCCCATTCAAGCGAGTGGGGATTGACATTGTGGGGCCCCTGGACCCCAGGACAGCCATGGGCAACAGGTTCATCCTCGTCCTGGTGGACCAGGCCACCCAGTACCTGAAAGCCATCCCTCTGAGGACAGTGACGGCCCCCGTGGTGGGACGTACACTGATGGGAATTTTCTCCAGAGTGGGATTCCCTCTAGAGGTGGTGTCTGACCGGGGTACCAATTTCATATCCAAGTATATGAAATCCCTTTGGCAAGAGTGTCGTGTAACCTACAAGTTTACCACTGCTTACCACCCCCAAGGAAATGGGTTGGTTGAGAGATTCAACCGTACCCTCAAAGGCATGATAATGGGTCTGGAAGAACCCATGAGGCGTAAGTGGGACGTCCTCTTACCATGCCTTCTCTTTGTTTACCGCGAGGTGCCACAGAAGTCTCTAGGGTTCAGCCCTTTTGAGCTCCTGTATGGCCACCCAGTGAGAGGATCTCTAAGTCTGGTCAAAGAAGGCTGGGAGCAATCTCCCAGGAAACTCCCCAGAATGTATATAGCTACATGCTGGCCTTCAGGAACCAGACTAGGCGTTTCAGGCAACTTGCTGTGGCAAATCTGGAAGCCAGCCAGGAGAAGATGAAGCGGTGGTACGACCAGAATGCCACTCTGGTAGAGCTTCAGCCTGGACAGAAGGTGTGGGTCTTGGCCCCAGTGGAGCCTTGTGCGCTCCAGGATAAGTGGACCGGCCCCTTTGAGGTTGTGGAGCGCAAGAGTCCTGTTACCTATTTGGTGGACTTGCGGTCCCCCAGGAACCCCTTGAGGGTCCTGCATGTCGACCGCCTTAAGCCTCACTTGGAGAGGTCTGAAGTGGGCATGCTCTTGGCAACAGATGCTGGAATGGAGGAGGAGACTGAGCCTCTTCCTGACCTCCTGGCAGCCACAGAGCAAGATGGATCAGTGGATGGAGTTAACCTCTCTCCCACCCTGACCCCTGAGCAACAGAATGACTGCCGCCAGTTGCTGTGACAGTTTTCTGATCTGTTCTCCCTGGTTCCTATTATCCCAGATTGGTGCGTCCATGATATGGATACAGGAGACAGCTTACCTGTGAAGCACAAGGCTTACAGAGTAACTGACAGGGTCAGGGCTTGCATCAAAGAGGAGGTCTCAAAGATGCTTGCACTTGGGGTGATTGAGTCCTCCAGCAGTCCTTGGGCCAGCCCAGTGGTCTTGGTCCCGAAGGCTGCAGCGCCGGGTGCCACACCCAAACTCCGGTTCTGTGTGGACTACAGCGGACTCAATTCAGTCACGAAGACTGACGCGCACCACATCCCCAGAGCTGATGAGCTCATTGATCGTTTAGGGGCTGCACGGTACCTCAGCACGTTTGACTTGACATTTGAGTACTGGCAGATTGCCTTGATTTATGGGGCCAAAGAGAGGTCAGCATTCTCCACACCAGATGGGCATTTCCAGTTCCGGGTTATGCCATTTGGGATGAAGAATGCCCATGCCAAGAAGTTGGTCAACCAGGTGTTGGTTGGGCTGGATGAGTTCAGTGCCGCCTACCTGGATGACATTGCAGTGTTCAGTGTCACTTGGGAAGAACATCTGTGCCCCGTGTTGTTGGCACTGCGAAAGGCAGGCCTCACGATCAAGGCAAGCAAGTGCCAGATCAGGCAGGGTTCTGTGGTGTACTTGGGACACCAAGTTGGGAGCGGCCAGGTGGCGCCCCTTCAACCCAAGATTGAAACCATCCTGGCTTGGGAACCCCCCAAAACCCAGACAGAGGTGAGAGCCTTTTTAGGACTCACAGGGTACTACAGGAGGTTTGTCAAGGGGTATGGCAACATTGTTGCACCCTGAGGTAATTCTGTATTCTGTCGCCATTTTGTTGCCCTCACTCAGGCAGCTTGGTAAACCGAGTGTTTTTGCCCTTTGTACTGCCACGTGTCAAATAACCTTCCCTTCCTTGTTGTAAAGCCAATTCCAGGAACTAGCCAGACTGACTAAATCCCTGCCTATACTTACTACTCCTTGTCCCAACTATTTGTTCTTTCTCCGCATTATCCTATTTTGCAAGTTGTCCTTTGAAGCACACAAACATGTCCTGCCGTTACGACTGCACCGAGCCGGGGCTCGCACCGTAAAAGAGCCGACAACGCTTCTGGAACACCTTCGTTTTACACCGCCTCATCCGTGCCGGACACAACTCGCCCTGCATTTGTGTGCGCATCGGACCGGAGAGTCCGCTGCGCCTGTTTGACTCTTTCTGGGCATTTTCATCACCGTGAGAGCCGGACAAAGAGTACGAATCGCACAGACCTCTAAAACCAAGCATTTTAACAAGAACTCTTCATTGCTAACAGTATTATGGTCATTTTTGTCGTTGGTTGGTCTTGTGCTAAGTCTTTACATAAAAGATAACTATTTTTTATATAAATCTAGTGTGGTGTCCATTTGTGGTGTTGTCACTGAGTTACTGTATATGTTCACAAATGCTTAACCTATAACGCCTCTGAAATAAGTCTTGTCTGCTTGCGCCAAGCTACCTAGAGGGTGAGCAAGGGTTATTTTAAGAGGGTGATCCCCTTATCCTGACTAGAGGAGAGGGTCCCTGCTTGTCACAAGCACGTACTTGTGCCAACCAGAGACCCCCAAATCTAACAAATCACTTCTGTAGTGTCCCAGAAACTGGGTACAGAGCCATGCAGAGCCTGCTCTTTGGTTGAGGCCGGCTCGCCTTGGTTCTCCGCCAATCACTTCCTCTGCACCACAGCATATGCGAGTCATGAGGGGCAGTGAGCACTGGGCATATTTTGATTTCCACAAATATTACTCATCGGGGCACTTCTCTCACACATCATAACACTGCTGCACAGTTAAAGGAATCGCTTCTGTAGTGTCCCAGAAACTGGGTATCAGAGCCATGCAGAGCCTGCTCTTTGGCTTGAGCCCGGCTCACCTTGGTTCTCCGCCAATCACTTCCTCTGCACCACAGCATATGCGAGTCATGAGGGGCAGTGAGCACTGGGCATATTTTGATTTCCACAAATATTACTCATCGGGGCACTTCTCTCACACATCATAACACTGCTGCACAGTTAAAGGAATCGCTTCTGTAGTGTCCCAGAAACTGGGTATCAGAGCCATGCAGAGCCTGCTCTTTGGCTTGAGCCCGGCTCGCCTTGGTTCTCCACCAATCACTTCCTCTGCACCACTGCATACGCGAGTCATGAGGGGCAGTGAGCACTGGGCATATTTTGATTTCCACAAATATTACTCATCGGGGCACTTCTCTCACACATCATAACACTGCTGCACAGTTAAAGGAATCGCTTCTGTAGTGTCCCAGAAACTGGGTATCAGAGCCATGCAGAGCCTGCTCTTTGGCTTGAGCCCGGCTCGAGTTGGTTCTCCGCCAATCACTTCCTCTGCACCACAGCATATGCGAGTCATGAGGGGCAGTGAGCACTGGGCATATTTTGATTTCCACAAATATTACTCATCGGGGCACTTCTCTCACACATCATAACACTGCTGCACAGTTAAAGGAATCGCTTCTGTAGTGTCCCAGAAACTGGGTATCAGAGCCATGCAGAGCCTGCTCTTTGGCTTGAGCCCGGCTCGCCTTGGTTCTCCACCAATCACTTCCTCTGCACCACAGCATAGGCGAGTCATGAGGGGCAGTGAGCACTGGGCATATTTTGATTTCCACAAATATTACTCATCGGGGCACTTCTCTCAAACATCATAACACTGCTGCACAGTTAAAGGAATCGCTTCTGTAGTGTCCCAGAAACTGGGTATCAGAGCCATGCAGAGCCTGCTCTTTGGCTTGAGCCCGGCTCACCTTGGTTCTCCGCCAATCACTTCCTTAAGAAGGAAGCCCCTAACCTAACTTAAGGAGATTAAGTGATTTGCCCAGAATCACAGGATGTTCAGCGTCATTGCAGAGACTTGAACCCGGTTCCCCAGCTTCGAGGTCGACCTCCCTAGCCGATAGGCCAAATCCTCTCCGCCATGATTCATTAGCCCCCCCGCCACCACCATGGAGATGGGCTAGCAGCTGCATGATGTGCTTTATTTTTTTTAAAAAAAAGGATACATACATTAAATCTTATTTCAGTCATTAGTACTATTGCAACATATTGGCATATAGTGGGCGCATGTATGACAAAGGCGTCATGTGTTGCTGTGCTCTGGACTTCACCTGCAGCAGAATAGAGACATCATTTATACGAGGGCATGTTTGAGGGCATATGGCTGGTTAGAATGAACCCCCAGCAGAACATTAAGAGATGTGTACAAAGTTCATTATGGCGCTCCCTGTTTAGATGATAAGTTAATGATTCTAAAGAGTTAGGATCTGAAGGGGGTGTGCAGGGACAGTATGCAAATGAATCATATGGGATCGATGCCCAATTGGTCACCTGGACCAAAGCCTCCTTTTTGTACCATTGGTGATTTGGGGCCATATCGCTGTATCCAATCATTAACAGCGCCTCCCTTCACCATGCTATGGTCTCTCCCAGCAGAGACTAGCCAACAATGCCTTTCTAGCACGACTTACCTTATAAAATTATTCCCACAGTTGGGTTGCAGAACTGTCCACTCAAATGGTACAAGGGTGTGGCTTAACGGCTCAGCGGACGACTATGAAGCTGGGGAACCAGGTTCCAGTGTGGTAGGAGGCTCAAAGAATCCTGTGACTCTGGGCAAATCACTTAATCTCCCCTTGCCTAAAATTGAATGTGTCCGTCTAGGCTGTGTTTCTGTCCATTGAATCACATTAACAATTCAGTGCTTATCCATTTAACATCATTTCCTTCTAAAAAACACTGGACAAATTAATAAACTAGGGCTCATTTCTCAGTTGAATAGTTGATTTCTCAAAGAACGCCCTTCATAGGTGGGCAGATAGTGGTTCATATTCAACTACTTGACTACTTAACTTGAACAAACAGGGCATATATTTCTCTTTATGTATAGTGCTTTGATGACCTCCACATCCCCTATTGGGCTAAAGTTCTCCCCATTTCTTATTTGGAATGCTGTAATGTCCTTCACTTGCCATCTTCAGGATACCCTGTGTTTATCCTACAGTGAGTTGGACAGTCATATGAGTCTTCATGTTTCCATGTTGCTTTTAGTTTTAATGGACAGCAGAGTTGAGGGATGCAGCCAAAGTATTCTCATTTTCTGAGTAATAGTGTATAGGCTACCACCCTGTTTGTATGCTGCAGAAAACGGTGGTGTCCTCTTGTGTTATTTTGGTGATTGCGATCTTGGACATCCAAGCCTGCATTTACACCCTTTACCCTTCCTGTCCTTCAACCAAAAGCCTATGTACCTGGTGGGTGTGGGAGTGCTTACATGCAACGGTTGATGTTGTTGCACCAAGGATATTGTGCTGCAAAACTAAATACTTATAAGTTCCCAAAAGCGAGACCTATTGGCTATGCCAATGCTTGTTTACAGATTATGCAACAGGATGTGGGAAACTAATGCTACGTTAATTACCTCAATGGCTTGCACAAAACAGTTTGAGCCCTCTTGGCGTTAAGAAACCGAATATACAGAAAACTCACATCAGGTCAGGTCAGGACACAAGTAGTAAATAAAGCAATATGCGAGAATCCAATACATATTTGTCTGTGGCAAACAGTTCAGTAACATATTAAGACATCCGTCATGCAACAAGGGCCTGTGAAGCTGGGCTGGGCAGGCGAATCAAAGGCAGCCCTGACAAACATGTACAAAGCAGCCCCTGCCCTGCGTCTCCTTGTGCAGCCTCTCTCCTCCCGTCCATCATTCTCTCCCTGCCTTCCTCTGCTTTCCTCTCCTCCCCCTCGGATCGGGCTCCCTACTGCACTTGACCTCCGGGCAGGGCCGGACTGGGAACCAAAACCGGCCCTGGCAAAGTGCTCGGACCCCCTCCAGGGCTTGGGGGGGCTGCCGAGCTCTTTGCCAGGGCCGGTTTTCGGCCGATTTTGTTACAGGGCCGATGTTGCAGCTATGCTGCAAAAACGACCCTGTAACAAAACCGGCCCCCAGGGGCCCAAAACCGGCCCCCACCCGTGCGGCGCACCGCCTCCGGAAGCTGGGGAAAGTGACGGAGGCACCAGGAGAGGCCCTGGGCTTTCAAGACTGGACACCAGACAAATGCCCGGTGGAATGAAAGGCTTGTCCAGACCTGACAAAGCATTACAATGTATATAAAAGAACTAGTCTGGGCAAAGTAATGTCCCTCATAGTGCAATGCTCAGGGGCGCGGCCGTATCTCTCTCTCTCTCTATCCCTCTTGTGAAAGCTCCCCTTCACTCTCCCATGAATCACTGCGGCTTCCAAGACAAGCGAGGCGATGCCCGCTATTGAAAAACTATTCTAAGTAGATCAGATACATTTTATCACGAACATCTTTTGTTTTCTTCTGCATTCCCCACTCGCATCTGATTGTATCCTCCGTATTGTCACAGTGCACATCAAATATGTGTTCCAGTGTTTTTATTATCATTATTATAATTTATTTAAATACAGTCATTGTGTTAATGTCCTATTCACATATTTCTCGATTTACATTCTCTGCTAATGTGTACAGAGGGAGTCATCCCTGCTGAAGCTCAAGTCCACTGCCCTACAGCTGCAAACACAGCTGCACCCTTAGTCATGCCAGGGAAGGAAGCAAAGGAGAAAAGTACAACTTACCGTTGCGACCGATGCTCGACCAGCGGGCGCTTCACGGGTGGGTGGAAAGTGATTTGAAGAAAGGCAGCGCCTTAGACCTCAGACAGCTCCCCTGCGAGCAAAGCAATGTGGACTGACTGAAGGTGGGCAGAGCATCTGGGGCTGAAAAGACAGGATCTGTGGTAAAGCGACAGATGTTTACACCACTCGTTTTCAGAAGAACCCGAAAGGCAGACGCGCAGCAATACATCACTCGTGTGTGCATATTTGTGTCAGAGATATTTGAGAAGACTAATGACCTTTAGTTGTTCATTCATTTAACCCTGTTTTCGCAAAAAAAGTGGAGAGGAAATTCTTGCCTGCATCTCACCTATACAGAGGGCTGGGGCTTGTCAGCGCCTGAGTATTTTAAGCACAAAACTGCCAGGAGGCCAAATTCTTAGCATTGGCACTCAGTGAATGCTTCAAAGCCGCCATGTCTCAATTCTGAGGCAGTGTACATTAACATGCAATCCTTTTAGCGATTGATATTCAGATGGCACTTCTTAATTTCTGATCATTGTGTCACAGCGCATGGTTTAAATGGCACGTGTTACTAGGAGTGGGTGCGGAATGTTAACACACAGACTGGGGCTTGCGCTGTAAATTACTCTACGGATATGGGAAATTAACGGTAAGTAATCAGTTTACATAGCACAGCTTTTGCGCGCTCTTAAGGAAACTGAACATACAGCAAACACACATCAGGTCAGATTAGTGAATCAGAAAGGGGTGTAGACTTTGAAGACAGAGATTTTTGCATGTTCCTGGACGGCCAAAGGTCTTACGTCACTTGGAGCGGGAGCGGGAGCACCTTCTAATCTTGAACGGTGGTTGGAGGATGCACGGCTTCCTGTTCTTGGATCCTCTGGTCTTGAAGAGCGTTCTCAGTAACGCGACCAGCTCACTGCGTGTTATCACAGATAATAGGAGAGTTGTCGTGGCGTTGTGTAATATGTGGTATCCCTTGGGATCTTTTCTCCCATGGCTTCGGCAAACTCCGGATGTCCTATTGGACCGCTCGGACGAGCCCGCAGCAGCCCCGCCCCGCTGCACACATCTCTCTGCTTAGCTTTACTGGGGCACGCAAGAATGGTGTCAATGAATAACTTAACTGTTTCATGTGTTTATTCTGCCTGGACCTCTATTTGAACGGGTACCCTCAAAATATTAACTAAATGTAAAACCAAGGAGAACAAGCATTGGCATAGCCAATAGGTCTCCGCTTTCGGGTTTGTATAAGTTTTTAGTTATGTGTTATATTAGTGTATGTGAAAGTTATAATAAAAGTGTTAAAACTTTCAAATACAATAATATAAAACATAACTAAAAAGTGAGAGGGGGGCGCAGAGAGTAGAGGCAGGGCGCTGTGGCAGAGCTAAGCAGGCATAAGGAATTGGAAATGGGGTGAGAGTGGGTGGGGGCAGAGAGTAGAGGCAGGGAGCAGGGTGTTGTTTATTTTATTCATTTTTATTTTATTTTATTTAATGCGTTTTTATATAGCGCGGACTTTACCTGAAGGTGTCAGAGCGCTTCACAATAGGAACAGTAATGATACATGAGGAGAAAAATTACAAGTGAGCATGTTACAAAAGCAAACGTTACATTACATGAGGCAATAGTGACAATTGTACAAGTATCACGAGCAAACAAAATAGAAGAGGTAAATGATACGTTACAAAAGGAAAAAGTGACATGTGTGCAGGTTACAAAAGCATACAAAGTACAAGTAGAGGTAAAAAACTGAAATAAATGGCAGACACTCAAAACACTAAAACAAACGTTATGTTACATGAGGCAATGACGGCAATTGTGCATGTATCAAAAGCAAACAAAATACAAGAGGTAGCAAACGATACGTTACAAAAGGAAAGGTGACACGTGTGCATGTTACAAAGGAGTACAAAGTACAAGTAGAGGTATAATACTGCACTAAATGGCAGACACTCAAAACACAAGAACACACTGGGAAGGTATTTCTAGAGGCATGGAGAACAGAATTTCCTATAATGGAAGGACTTCCTTCAGATAATAGAGGGCGTGAATTAAATTTGGAAGGAGATCTTTGAGGTCAGTTTTGAAGGCCTGGAAAGAGGTGGTGGTCCGGAGCTGAGGCGGAAGTGAGTTCCAGATTCTTACCGCGTTGCCTGAAAAGGATTGGGCCATCGATCTTTCCTTCTTGAAAGTGGGAGGTTCAAGCACTACATTTTCTGCATTACGTGATGGTCTGGAGCCTCCAGAGAATTTCAGTTTATTCGCCAGGTAGCGAGGGGTGGAGGAGTGCAAGGCTTTGTGGGTGATACAGGCAGTCTTGTAGATAGATCTTGCCTCAATGGGAAGCAACGGAGGGTGTATAAAATGGGTGTGATGTGGTCGCTTCTTTTGTCCCCATATATGAAACGAGCTGCTGAATGGAGAACAGAATTCAGGGAGGACAGGTGGGATTTGGGGAGGCCAGTAAGAAGAGAATTGCAGTAGTCCAATCTGGAAAGAACCAGCGATTGGACCGGGGTTTTAAGGTCGTGCTCCGGGAAGAAGCGACAAATTCCCCAAAGAAGGCGCAGTTGGTATCGAGCAGACTTTGCAATGGAATTGATGTGGGAGAGTAGATTGAGTTTTTTGTCGAGTATGACACCAAGGGACTTTGCGCTGTCGACAATGATGGGTTTATTGTTAAGTAGATTCATCTGATCCATCCATGATTGAACTGGGGGAGGAGAAAGTGAGGAGGAGAGGAGGAGGAATTCAGTTTTGGAGGGATTCAGAATCAGTTGATGAGTTAACATCCAGTTTTGAATGAAGTTGAGAGTAGAGCTTAGGAAAGAGAGATCGTGAGTGGAGGCCACCTTAAGGTAGATTTAAGTGTCGTCCGTATAGAGATGATAGTGGATCCCAGATTTACTAAGGAGATTTCCCAAAGGTTCTAAATAGAGATTGAACAATGTGGCTGCAAGTATAGAGCCTTGATGAACACCTTGACCGACAGCCAAAGGAGATGAAAGACTGTTCGCTATTTTGATCATTTGGGATCTATCAGAGAGGAAGGAGGCAAACCATTTCAGCACAGTGCCCTCCATGCCCATTCTCTGTTGAAGAGTGTTAAGGAGAGTGTTGTGAGGCTGCAGAAAGGTCAAGGAGGATTATAAGACAAGACTCTCCCAAATCGAGTATCCGCAGTTCGTCATCAATAGGGGTGGGCGGAATTTGCGAAAGCGACTTTCGCAAATTATCGCGAAAATGTTAACAATCTCCGCAAACAAGCAGAAATATCGCGAAGATGCGGAAGTTTTTTTCCGGCATGTTCGCGAGATTTTCTGCATGGTTGCGGGTCGCCAACTTACCCATGTGGTTGCTTGCGGGCGCGGCCATCTTGTTTTCAGTTGTCTCGCGGTGCATGATCGCGAGAAAAAAGACGTGATCGCGCGACGCATGACGTCACTGCGGACGCGAACTGTCGCGAGACAGCGCAAATGGCTAAAACAATACAACATCTCATGGAGAACGCGACCGGATCGGGAAAACTTGTCGGCGAACGCGGGGATTCAGGCAAGGCGATCACGCGCGCGCGCGAGAATGTATTATTTTACAGCGCAAGCAAGAACCAAATTATCGCAAAGCTGCGGAATGCGGAAATTTTGACATTTCCGCGCTCTCCGTGGAACGCGGAAATGCCAAATTATCGCAAATTCCGCGAACAGAATGGAAATTTTGCCCAGGCCTAGTCATCAATCACTTGCAGCAGGGCTGTTTCAGTGCTGCAGTTTTGAATGAAGCCGGACTGGAAATTGTCAAGAAGGTCATTGTCCTTGATATGACGAGAGAGTTGTTTCGCTACACATTTTTATGTGATTTCCGCAAGAAAAGGTAGGTTAGTGATGGGGCAGTAGTTGTTGTGGTAGTTCGCATCAGCTGTGGGTTTTTTAAGCAGAGGGGTGACCTGCCCAATTTTGAAGGAAACAGGAAGGGAGCCTTGACAGAGGGAGAGGTTGACCAGAGTGGTCCAATAGGAAAGAGAATGGGTATAGAAGTCAGGCAGTCAAAAAACTTTATTCGATATATAAAATATCATAAAAGTGTAAAACATTTAAGATCAGTGATTAAAATGAATAAAAACAGAAAAAGTTATAACAGTATCAATGGCAGCATGATTCATGAGCCCCAAGGAGAGAAGTTATCAGCAGTCTTTACAATAGAAAAATAGAAGACAAGTATAGCAGCAGAGGGCCAGTACAAGTAATGCTGGGGGCTGGGCTGGATCAAGGAACATTTAGGCTTGACACAAAGGCTAGCACTTCTTAAGTAGCCTCTGTCTAATCCTCCATGCCCCCCCAAGAACTTGGCAGTCCCACAGATGACACTAGGGTCTGTTGTCTCATAGGTAATGATGCGCAGGGCTACTCTGGCTGACCTACAGCCCAGATTTGAACAGATGGGTTTCAGCCATCTAGATCGGCCCCGACTGTATCCCAACAAGCAAACAAAAAATGGGCAATTGATTCCGTGGGGGAGGCGCAGCCCGGGCAGCCCTTTTCGACGCCCTGCTTACCACTCCACCCTGTCTGGAACTCGTGTAATGGTAGAGTACCATATCTAAGCTTAAGGTATAATGATCTATCACTTGGGGACTCAATCAAATCCAAGAAGGCCTCCAGTCTAGGTGTAGGTTTAGTGTCTAAAAATTTCTCGGCCAGAATGCCATTCTATGACCTCAGGGTGGCGGCGTTGATCCAAGCCCAATAGATTTTATGTACAATTACTTTGGAAGGAGGGCTCTGGCTCACCCAAAACTGACTCAAACCCAACGCCACCACCAGTTTGTATACTTTGGATACTGAGGGGATCTTAAAGTGAGCTCCTAGTGAAAGAATGTCGTTCAGAGCAGATGCATACTGACCCAAGTCCGGGGACCTTCTTAGTCTGACCCAATATAGTAGAGGGCGTAGTCTAGCCACGTCACTTATAGGATGTCTGCCAAGATCGCTACGAAGGGGGACTAGGGGAGTAGACTGGGGGAGTGAAACAATGTCTCTAAAAAATTTATTTTCTGATTTGGTCAAATCAGAGAGGTTATCAAATCCCCATATTTCTGCCCCATAGAGAGATGCAGATAGGGCCTTCCCCTGGTAGATCTCTAATGCTGCTGCAATTGGGAGGCTAAAGGACAGCCTCTGGTGTCTTGCTATCGCTCCAGCTGTGCGTTTGTGGCACAGAAGCATTTTAGAGAGATGTGGGGCCCATTTCATCTTGTTATTAACCCTCACCCCGAGGTAGTCAAATGCTGTAACCAGCTCCAGTATAGAGTCGTTCACCCTGATGTTGTTCTTGAAATTCTTGGAAGGGGACATAGCCATTAGCTTGGTCTTGGTGGTGTTGATTACCAGGCCCCTGGAGTGACAGAAGTCAGTGAAGCGGGTCAGGAGTTTTTGAAGACCCATAGGGCTTTTCGAGATTAGCAGCGTATCATCTACAAACAGCAGGGAGGGTGTTTTTTCCCCGCTCAGGGTTAGCGCGTCGACCCCATCAACCCTCAAATGGTCAACCACCCCATTAATAAAGAGGGAAAATAGGGTCGGCGCCAAAACGCAACCCTGACGGACCCCTCTCCCAACTGCTATTCTCTCGGTCGTCTGTCCCTGGAGGACCCACCTGACTCTCGCAAAATTATCTTCGTGGAGCCGAATGAGGAGGTCCAGAATTAGAGGGGGAATACCAAGATCAGCCAGGACTTGCCACAGATTTAACGGGGCACCAAGTCAAAAGCTGTCTTGAGGTCGATGAACGCCAGGTAGAGACTGCCCTTTTCGATGATCACAGATTTCCAGTATATGGTGCAGAATCGAAAAACCTGGTCGATAGTTCCCACTCCTTGCCTAAAGCCTGCCTGGAAATGGGACAGGATATCAGCTTCATTGATCCAGTCCCCGATCCTGGTTAGGAGGACCCTGCCAACCACTTTTTGGATCACGTCAATTAGGCTGATGGGCCTGTAGTTGGCAGGGTCCTCTCTGTCTCCTTTTTTATTAATGGCCACCACCTCTGCCCCCTTCCAGGAGTCTGGTACGGGGTGGCCAATTGCGATATTGTTCAGAGATAGTAAGATGAACTCAGCCCAAAGATCTCTGTCATAAAGGAGAAGGTCTCCAGGGAGGCCATCGGGTCCAGCTGCCTTGCCAGGAGCAATCATTTTTAAAGCCGAGTGGATCTCGCTAAGGCTAAAAAGGGGCCACCCCCCTATAGGGGCAATAGGCTCCCGTGTAGGGCCATCAGACAGCAGGGGAGGGTCTTCCTCCGATGAGTATAGGGCAGAAAAGTGATCAAACCACTGGTGCCCAGTTATGTGGTTCAGAATTAAATCAGCCCCACCCCTTGCGCTAATGTTTATGAGGTCCCAAAACAGGGTCTGGTCTTTGCATCGTACTGCAGATTTCAGATCCAGCCAGTGATCCTCTTCTCAAAGTCTCTTAGCTTTTTTTATGTTATAGTAAGATTTTCGAGCACAGACAATAAGGGGCTGATCTCTTGATTTTAGGGCCCTAACAAGTTCCTGCCTGCTAGTCCTGCAGTCGACCGTAAACCACCGGTTTCCCGAATTAGGACGGGATTGCTTGCAAGCCCCGTTGGAATTAGTTACAAAGAAATTCCCCACCTTTTTAATGGTCTCGAGGTATAGCTTTTTGAAGCTGCTGGGTGATGTAGTACTGGGAGGGCAAACCCAGGCGGCCTCCAGCAGACCAGTGTTTTCTACCACGATGTCTTTATAGAAGTCAATGGCAATGGCACTAGGGATGGGGTCAAGAGAATGGTTAGAGGGCTTTGTATTGAGGATGCATTTAAGGAGGGCATCTTCAGAGATGAGGTCAAAGTTCTGCCAAATGGTTAAGGATTTGCGCTCCTCTGTAGGGATAGGATGAATGACCTGATCTACAAGTGATTTCACTTTTTCGTCAAAGAATACAGCGAATTCCGCTGCTTTCTTAGTAGAATACTCCAACTTGGAGGTTGGGGGAGAGCACTTTGGGTTCTTGATGAGGTCGAATCGTTTTTTGGGTCTATTTTTGGCTGAGTCAAGGAGGGATTTGAAGTGCGACGCTTTTCCAAGGAAGATGTGCTTGTGGTACTTGGATCTTGCTGAACGAAGCGTGGCCAAATTATCGGTGGAAGGTGCTTGTCTCCATTGTTTCTCAAGGACTCTTAGGTACTTCCTTTCTTCATAGAGGGATTTGTTGAACCAAGGTGCTGAGGGAGTAGGCCTTTTCTTTTTGCTTTGGGGAGGAGCGACATTATTGATTTCGACTGCAAGGACTGTGAGGCATTGGGAGGTGAGTTCGTTAACATCTAGGTCCGGGTCTAGCCTTGGAAGTGATAGCAAAGTAGAATTACAGAGGGTACCGAGGTCAATATTTTTAGTGTCAAGGAACCAGGAAGTAGCCCTCTTAGGTTGGCCGAGAGTTATAGAGTGTGATAGGTGAAGAGAGAATGGGATGAGGAGGTGGTCAGACCAGTCGACATGAATAGGGGTAGCGATAGTCAGCAAGCCTGCTTTAGAAATAAAAAGGTCCAGGATTGAGCCCTTAGAGTGTGTTGTTTCTGTGCAATGTTGGATAAGATCGTTTGCAGAGAGGAAGGTGGCCAGCAAATTTGCAGAGGTGTCTTGAGGCGATCCCCAGTGGACATTGAAGTCACCCACGAAGATCTGATTGTCACTTTGCGAGTATTGGTCGCTGATGCAGTCCGTAAGTTCCTCCATAAACGAAGGGCTGCTACAGGACGGGTGGTAAATAGCATGGAATCTGAGAGGTGAGTGGTGGTCCAATTGAAGCTCAAGAGATAGGCATTCAAAAGCGCAGAAGGGGCTGTTAGGAAAAGCCTTAAGTTGAAGGGAGTTTCTAAAGATGACTGCAACACCTCCCCCAACTTTGTCAATTCTGTAATTTCTAAATATAGAATAGCCTGTGGGTACTAGGATATCAAACATAGAGTGAGAGGTATCGTTGAACCAGGTCTCTGTGAGGAGGAGCATTTCAATATTGTGCAGGATGATGGTATCAGAGAATTCAAGTTTGTGTTTTATTGCAGATCTGCAGTTGTGGAGCATACAGCGCAGCTCTGTCGAGACTGTTTTGGTGACGGGGTCACTTGGACTATTAGGGGTGCTGGGGATATTGTACTCATACGAGGGTGCTCGGGAGGGTTTAGAAGGATGAGTGGTTCTGACAGAGGAGATGGTCGGAATAGTGTAGATAGTAGGGTTACTTGGAAATGAAAGTGGAAGAAGGGTGGCGTTCGAGGGCTTGTGTGAGTTTGCAGACAACAGGGTATGCTTGGCTATTATGGGGTGTGGGGGCGAGGTGCATCTCGTGGGAGGGTGAGTGTTTTCCAATTGAGGTGTATGGAAAAGTTGAAATCTTGGAGCTTATAACTGAAATGGTAGCTTTAAGTTGGGAGATGGAGGTGATTAGAGAGCCTAGCTTATTTTCCAGAGAGAGTAAGGCAGAGCACGGCATGTTGGGTGGCTAGATGGAAACAGGAGGGGGTGCACTTGGCGGTGGAAGGCAGGGAGAGGTGGGGGAACGGGAGGGGAGTAGGGGTACAGGGTTCAGAGGTGGGGAAAGGTGGTGGATGAGAGCAGGCCTTGGTGCACCAGAGGTGAAAGGAGAGTTGTCTTTATTGGTGTTGCAAGAAGGATAGGAATTAAGGACATAATTAGGGGGAGATAGGAGAGGAGCGAGGTGGTGGGCGGAAGGAGAGGGGAGGAATGTGTGGAGTCATAGGGATGAAGGAGGTTTGGGAGGAAGAGAGGGGAGGGGGTTGGAGAGGTCCTGTCAGCTATATATGAATTGAAAATTCCGTTTAATAAGCATATCCAGCCGACACGTGTTTCATCGTGGGAAGTGTGAACCACGAATCTTCAGGGCTGAAGCTAATGCCAAACTAACAGTAGATGCCCACTACCGGTGATAGTTCCAACCCGGTAGGGTAAATACAGGGTCAGTCGAACTGCACAGATTAGTAACTTCTCTTCAAATTAAAACAGCCACGATCAAAAATAACTTCATACCGCCAGTCACGTAAAAATCCGATATACATAAAAAGTATCTTTAGGGAGTAATTCCCGCTAGTAGCAGTCAGGTGACGTGTTCGTTAAGACAAGTCTGTGCCATCCATTATGAATGAAGCGAAGCGTCTAAGCGGCCTGGCGGCATATATTCCGTATGTCAGTGTGTCGGCTGGATATGCTTATTAAACGGAATTTTCAATTCATATATGGATGTTTTCTTTGTTGCATTGTACTAACCTGTATCGATCGTTGATTATATGAATTGTATGTGTGCACAGGACTGGTCTTTTGCTCAGCTTGAGGTCAATTTCATTTGGCCTTTACAATTTGAGGGGTTTAGGGGTCTCCCCTCCCTGTTTTGCACCATACAGATATTGTAACTTACTGTACCAACGTTTATCTGCAGAGCGCCACTACTTCCTAATATTTGAATACCCTGTTCTAAGAATTTTGACATAGGTCCTGTCAGCTAGGTGAGGTGGCTGTGAGGGAGCGGGTATCTGGCAGAGTGAGGAGGGTTGGGAGATAGGGAAGTTGAAGAAAGGAAGTGGTTCTGCTAGGCCCGAGGGAGGCAAAGGGTTACCAGGGAGGGAAAGGGGGTAGCACAGCATAGCTGGAGGAGTGGGGGAAGGAGAGAGATGCAATGGATTTGTGTGGAAATCGGGGTACATAGCGAGGGGAGGAGGGGTGGAAAAGCAGAGAGGAGGAGGGAATAAGGGGAACGTAAGGAAAGGTAACTAGGGGAGAAGGCTGGAGGAGAGGTGAACTAAAGAGGGGGAGGAGATGAGAATGGAGTACAGGGATGGTGCAGATTGGACGAGGAGCGTGTTAGCTAGAGGTAAGACTGAAGTGATGAGGGGGGCATACTGTGAGGGGGGAAGAATGGCATAGAGCGGGACAGGCAGAGGGCACCAGAAGCACGGGGTGAGAGCAGGAGAGGGCAGAGAGCAGAGACAGGGACGGGCAGTGGTGGGGTTAGAGCTGAGGGAGGTAACGGAGAGTAGCATGGCACCAGAAGCACGGGGTGAGAGCAGGGGGGAGCAGAGAGTAGAGACAGGGAGCAGGGTGCTGTGGCATAGAGCGGGACAGGCAGAGGGCACCAGAGCACGGGGTGAGAGCAGGGGCGGGGGGCAGAGAGTAAAGACAAGGAGCAAGCAGGATGCTGTGGTATAGAGCCGGACAGTAAGAGGGCACTGGAAGCACGGTGTGAAAGCGGGGCAAAGAGTAGAGACAGGGAGCAAGCAGGGTGCTGTGGCCTAGAGCCGGAAAGGCAGAGTGCACCGGAAGCACGGGGTGAGAGCAGGAGAGCACAGACAGGAATGGGCAGCGATGGTATATAACAACAATAACTACATAACTACCAAATGTGATTCCAAATACTGACTCGCAATTGCCTTGAATACTAGTGTCAAGAGGCATTGTGGGTGCTACATAAAAACAATAATACGTAAATGTCTACCAGAGGCAATTACAATGATTTTTAAATTCTGTCAGTATTTGGTGACCTCAACCACCTGTGATGCAAGACCTATTCCGCAGACATATGTTAGTGATCTAGAGTGCATGTGGAAATATCAAAAGACAGCCCTTTGGGGGCAGTAAACATAATTGAATTTGAAAACATGATTTTATCAATGTGCATCTCATCAACTGAGAGTTAAATTACTAATTTACCATAGCAGTGAAGTACGCACATTGCTATAATAACGAGTGTACGCTATTGGCATTGTAAATTACAATGCCTTTTATTTATGTTTTTAAAAAGAAAACAAAAATAAAAGGCATTGTTATTTGCAATGCCAATAGCTCAAATTCGCGTCAATGCCAGATCTATTGCATTGTAAATGCTTGTTACTTTTTGCTGTTGGAGCTTCCTTTTGGATCTACTTCTGGATTTGGGTCTGGCTCTTTCCTCCATCCTGTTCCACAGGAGAAGTTTTGTGTTTTACTACACTTTTCATTGCTAATCCTCAATCTATGTTTCTATGACTGACAATGAGGTTTTTCCCCAAATGTGGATTTTACTCTTAACTGGGATCACCTAATGAGATAATTGACACCTTTTCCGTACATTATTCAGTGCATGGCAGCAACGTGGATACTGGAATTAGTCACTCTTACTCCAAGAAATCTAAAGGGCGGCTCAATAGACAGTCCAAACATCCAGTCTTCGATACTACATTAAAAAGTCCTCTACTAGTGAGCCTTAATGAACATCTCTCAGACCACACTGTATTCAAAAGGTCACATACACTAGAAACCTAAATCAAAATTGAACCAGACTACATTCTTTCAACAGTATGTCTCTAGGGAAAGGAGACCTGTTGAAGCTTTAAGGCAGTTAGCTATGCTTCAACATTCCAAGCTGTGTGTTTACCCTGTGGGTGTGTTCCGGTTTGACAGTGAGATGGGCGGGCTGGTTTTTGGAGCACACCACAGAGTTGCTGCTCGACTAAAGATTCCAGCCTATATATAATGAATCTCAATGACGCGGTCACCATTGGCCGGGTTGTAGCGCTTTTTTTCCCTTTACTTTTAGCCAAGCTACATGACAGCCACAATTCTGCACATCATGGCTAAACAAACATTGACAAAGCCAAAAGCTCTTGTATCTGCGAGACCCATAGGCTTTGCCAATTTTATTTATTTCTGCCAGGACAGGAGGGTGAGAGATGCCATGTAACAACCGGGAAAGGTGAGAGGGAGCAAGCAACATCAGGGGAGGGGGCAAGCAACAACATGGAGCGGTACAGGTGGGTAGAGGGGCAAGCAGTAGTATGGGTCGGGAGGGTGCAAGAAATAACATAGAGTGGGGCAATGCCAAAGTAAGAGGCAGACTTTTAAAAACAAATACAACACACATAAAACTCAGCAAACGGAGGTCTGAATGTGACTGCCTCTGTAATTAACATTTTTAGCTAAATTTCCTCACTGCTTGTTAATCACTCGTTAATACTACCTTCTAAGAACTAGCTGTTTAATTGAGGTTTACCAGGCAGAATGCTTCCACCGTCCTGCCTACTTCTCCGAACCATATTATGTGCCTATGCAATTAGAGCCGAGCTGTGATTAGCCTACAGCACGCCACCCTAATACAAATATATTTTTCTAATCTGCTCCCACATAGGGGTTGCAGAACGGGACACGGTTATCAAAAGTATGCTTGTCATAAAAAATAAATCCATAATTATTTAACTGGGCAGGAATGAGGCTGAACCCCTTAAATGCTTCAATTATGCAAACTCCAGCAGCGACTGGGTATTGTACGCCACATCTTTCCCATAATAAGCTATTCAGCGGGCACAAAGCCTGGCAGCACTAAAAAGCAACGTGTGGCCTCAGAGCGGGAGACCTGTTAAGTTTTTTTTCAGCCGACACAACCATGTAGCCCAAGCTTTATTACATTGCCTCAGAGCAAAACAAAATTAACAAAGGAATTGTTAAATTATAGATGCTTTCGCTTTTTTTCTTCAAAGGCAATTGTCCCTGAAGTGCTGTTTGAGTTTGACTCTCTCTGTTTTTCATCGCATCCTTCCTTAATTGATTTATAGAAAATTAGCATTCACTTTTAAAAATTTTTTTTGAAGTATGCAGCCATTCAAAGCCTTTCAGCTATCACTGGACCATATAGAATGTCTAAGTAAAGTGGGTCGTGATATGAAAGTCACCTTTTTTTTGGCAACTTGTTGAAGGCAATTACATTGGAGCTGCGGTGGTTTAGGGACCGGCAATAAATCCCCGCTCCTGAGTGGGTGAGCGCTGCAGGCGGATCTGTCGTCCCTGTTTTGGTTTCCAGGATTACAAATGATCCGGGGGCCCGGGAGGCAACAATTGCTTTTGTACTTTGAAAATGATGTTGTACCGATGGATGCTGTTGCTGTACCGGCCTTTGAGGAAATGTTGAGCATATGTGCGGCGCTATCAGCAAAAGTATGGAGCGAATCGGTAATCCGAGGCTTTCGTTTTATGCCAAATAGAAGGAGAGCCGGCGAGGACAATTACAGTGAGATTTTAAAGAGAAATTCCGTCACAGTGGAAATGCAATATTGTGTTATCGCAGTGCCCAACAATGGCTTGCACCATGTACAACTGCCGAGTGTCAGGGCGCCCACGAGGAATACATATTTAATAAAGTGCTGCTTTAAATTACTAGCCTCCAAAGGGTGAATTTAGCATAATATACGCATGACGCATACAATACAAGCTCTTGTCCTACGTTTGAAAATGCATGTGCACTTTAAGTACGTTTTTATAATAGAAACCCAGCAAAAAATGTGTTTTTCGAGGCACAGCCTGGCAGTGAACTCAAGAGCAGTATTTTTCTAGGGCTCAGTGAGTAGACGTAAACAAAGGGAAGCGGACTCCCAGACCTGCACACCTAAAGGGATGGATAAGTCACCTGTGCTGAAGGATACTGAGCTATAAAAGCTGTGTTTTGTGGCTTAAGAAGTGCCCGACATCTGTGGAAGGCAGTACATGGAAACGCCATGTTGCACCAAAGGAGACAAAAAAATGGTAGCAGTGAAACACAAGCACGGCCCGCGAAAGTGAAACAGTACTCCGGGTTAACAAGTGGGAGGGGTGGGGGGAGTACGATTCCCTTGCGGGAGCGAACGCAATAATTGTTAACATATGGCTCCGCTGCTCGCTCCCGCAAGGGAATCGCTAAACGTGCACACGTTGCGGTAGACAGCAATGCAACGCGTGCACATTTTTGACCGTAAAGCTGTGCCGATTACAAAAGGCGAGACCTAAAAATAAAGGGGTATCTCGAATGCAAAATGAAACAAAAACATTATTTTAAGGAGATGGAATGAAATCAACACGAGTTAAACATAATTAAAAGGGAGAGGAAAGCATCACAGTAATGGAAACACGCATTTGCAATGCAATAGGTCTCACATTTGTTAAAGTTAGAACTGTTGGAGTTAAAAATAACAATGTTTTTTACTTTTTTTATAACAATGGCAATAGCACTAATCAAATATAATGACTCAACTGCAAATAAACAAACAAAAGTAAAAAAGCATTGTCATTTTCAACTCCAACATCTCTAACTTTAACAAATGCGAGACCTATTGCATTGAAAATTCTTGTTTTTAATGCACGTCGTCATTGCTTACCATTAATAATTCTTACCTCCACCCGAGATCTAAGACTCTTATTGTAGGAAGGGTGAACGGGAGGGTCGGCCAAAAGGCCCGGCAGGACCTGGCGGCATCTGAATAGAACAGCACAGACAGATCCCAAATTGGCCACTATGCTGTCTGAAAAAAAGCGTCCCACAGCTGCTTCTCAGATATCAGCTCATCGTCACAATTGCGGTGGCTGCTTTACCACTCCAACCATGCCTGAACCATCCCTGCCTGTAATGTTAAGGAAGTAAGTACATGGCACAATGGTGACCAGTTTCAAATAATCTATCAATGCAGTCCCAACCCTCTCAAAACTCAGCTTAAAAGAATTATGGCAAGAGCAGATCACAGAGGACCCGGAATCTAGACCTCAACTGCAATTAATGGATGGGTGTAACGAAATAGGGCAAAGGTTCGGAGCGTGTCTTCAGCAGGTCTGGTTCTGCATTTAATAATTCAGTCAACAGTTTAAATTCACGTGTCCGACGATGACAGTCTGGTCTGGAACAAACCCCGTCCCACCACTTAAAACCAGCGCAAAAGTTTTGTCCACTGGAGACGGTCTACAGCACACCTTATCACGGGTGTCTTTAAAAAACAAGCATTTGCAATGCAATAGATCTCGCATTTATGCGGGGTTGAGCTATTGTCATTGTAAATGACAATGCCATTTATTTATGTTTTTGTTTTTCAAAACATAAACAAAGGCATTGTCATTCACAATGCTAATAGCTCAAACTCTTGCAAATCCGAGACCTATTGCAGTGCAAATGCTTGTTTAGAGAGATAGTGAGGATGTGGCTTAGTTGCCAAAGCGGACAATATTGAAGCTGGATAACTAGGTTCGATTCAGGCAGGAGGCTCAAACATTCTGTGTTTGCCGATAAATTAATTAATCTCCCCATGCCCAAAAATAATTATAAATGAACAGGTCTGTCTGAAAAGTGTTGTTAAATTAACCGGGCGAAAAGCAGCACCGGGAGGAAAAAAAGGTAGTGCTTTTAAAGCAATAGAAAAGCACTGCAAGGGTAATGATACCATACTTAGCCGATGCTCCTTTGTCGAACAAGGGAAGTGATGTATCGTGGGCACTACCAATTACAAGGCAGTAAAAAAGAGCAACGCAAGAGTCTGACCAATAGTGAGTAGCAGGAGGGAATAGTGTGGTATTATCGATGACAACAGGTTTTGCAGACAGTGCACGGGGGCTGATATTCGACCTAAAAACAAGGAAATAATGCAAAAAGTTAAAGAGGAAATAAGGAATAATTTTAGGATTGAAAAAGAATGAGAGAAAATGCCATACAGGAAAATGGATAAAGAAAACTTTTTGGCTTTTTAATAAAAAAAATATTCAAAGGCTTAAAGATATTACATGGACAGAAGCAGCAAAAGCCTTCTTTATTTGCATGTAGACATGTGCCTGGTTTTGATATCTCATATGACACCTCTCTGACTCCCTCTTCAACCCCAGGGGTGATTATACAATAAATTAAAATAGACAGCTGAGCCAAGGATCTGCCTTGGCTCTTGAAGCCCGTGCACGAGCTGGACCTTGAACATTTTTGTATTAACATTTGGAAGCTCTGACATTAATAGGTCACATGACAGCGCTGCACTGGGAAGTACTTATTACAAGTCATAGTTTCTAAAACATAGATTTAGAACTATTTCTCCTCAGCCCCTACACTGGTGACAGTGCTGTTAGTAGAATAGGAGGCAGGACAGTTTTTATGTGAACCCTGTCTGCGTCCCATATCACTATCAAGCAACATTATGGTCTAATACATCAAACACAAAAGGCTTTTGTGCAGCTGGTATTCAGAAATCATGTATTTGAAAGTGTTTGTGATATAAAATATATGCCTCAGATCACAAAATGTAAGCAGGGAAGCCGTGATTTATCCAGAAATTCTGGTTTTACTTTGTAAAACTCAGTCACTCAATGGGAATGATTTCGTCTCCTTATTATGTTAAGGCTTTCTTTTACCTCTTTGTGCATCTCTCTGCAATTTTTAGATAATGCAAACTTAACTCTAAGGCATTAGAGTGCTTTATATAAGCAATATTTACATTAAACATGGTCAGATTTCTTTTGGCATGGGGAGGTTAAGTGATTTGCCCAGAATTCCAGGATGTTGAGCAGAAGTTTAGACTTGAACCAGGTTACCCAGTTCCAATGCCAACAGCTCTGGCAGGAAAAGTCAGGGTAGAGCAGAGATGAGCAGAAAGGTAAAGCATTTGATGCCTGATGCCTGTGTCCTTGGTCACTCATAGGTGCCAATGTTTCAGATTGCTTATGTGTGACATTTTCATAATTTCAGTCCAATTATGAGTGACATTCGACGACTATGAGCGACACTTTCTTGCAAGCAAAATCGAGCAATGAAGATGAGGAAAACATATATAAATATCAGAAATGACACCCATTTGAGCAACAAGAAACTCCAAAAAGATCTGAAAACTGCAGGAAAGTACCAGAAATGGAAGGGCATTAGTGATCTTGCAACTTGTTTGTAGTTAAACAAATGTGTAACCATAATATTAAAAGACTGCAGGATTGGGGATGTGAGCACAAGTAGCAGGAAAAAATATCTTCTAAAAAACACAATTATGAACTGTAGCATAAAGTACAAACAAAGCTGCATTGCTGATTTCGATTACGTTCGGGAGCAGGGTGCACATGTGAAGGTTAGGGAGTTAGAGCTGAGCTGATGGCTTTAGAGCAACATTAATTTGTGCCAAGCCAGGTGAACTGTTTCCCAAAAGTAGCCTTATAATGTGTTACATTTTCAGCCATTTATAACATTTCTTATTCAATTTAAAGTTGCATTCTGGGACATGTAGTTTAACTTTTCTTTGTGCTGTTGGCTAAAAAGCCAGACCTTACCGAAGATGTTTGATACAAAAGATTACGCAATGATAAATTAAAGTTGCTTTAAAGACAAGATAACATGGAATGTATTCCATTTTTGAAACATGAAGCTCTACACGTTGTGTACTCATGAGAGAGCCCATTTGTACATGTTGCTGACATTGTGCATTGTAGCTAAATCTTTGGTCCTTTAAAGCATGGTGCCTCCCTAATTCTGAGAAAGATTTCAACCAGCTTGTCCTTATTGCTCGTGCCTGGACCATTATTTTTTTTTTTTTTTTTTTTTTTTTGAAAAAGTTTTTATTGAACAATAATTCGGTTACAAGTACGGGCCTACAACCACCCGGGCCGGCCGCTAGGTACAGAAGGAAATCTACACATATCAAGGCTGCAATCAGTTCCCAGGGCGCTGCCCCGCAGTGGCTCCAGATAGTTCTCGAGGAACAGGAAGCGTAAGTCCAACCATCACAAAAACAAAAGGAAAAACAATAAAAAACAAAAGGCGAGTTATGCGGGAAACCAGTGCGGATCAGGCTCCCCCCGGAAAACTCCCGTCAGAACAATTGAGCAATCCGCTAAAGAGAGGAGTACCGGGAGGCCGGGGACGGAGGGGGGGGGAGGGGGTCAAGGGAGATGGACGTCCATATGTAGTTGTTCCAAAAGGCGCCAGGAGCCATCAAGGGTCAGGGGGACATGGCGATATCAGTGTCTACCAGGGGGGGCGTACAGATGCCTCCGCGATACGCGTTCCATTGCCCCCAAATGCTACCCCATGCCCCCGGCTTGCCACGGGCCACATACACAGTCTTCTCCCTAAACATACACCAGTCCATATTCTCCTTCCATACTGACACGGTGGGCGGCCGTTGAGCGCCCCAAAGTTGCGCTATGTCCCTCTTGGCAATCATGTTCCCTAGGGCCGCCCACCGAGTCTGAGCCGCGCTGTAGTCATTGGGCTCCCACACATTCAGGACACAGCGACGCACCTCCGGCAGCAGCACAACCCCGGTGACCTGTCCCATAACCGTGTGGACCCGGCGCCAGTAGTCCGCCACCTCGCGGCACTCCCAAAGGATATGAAGAAAGGTGGCGCTGAGCCCACAGCCTCGCCTACAGAGCCCGTCGCCGGAAAATCCCATCGAGACCAAGCGCGGACCCGTCACATACACCCGGTGGAGAATCTTGAGCTGTACCAACCGAAGACGAGCCGGAATGGCAACCTCCTTGGGGGACGACAGTGCAGACTGCCAATCTTCGTCGTCCAATTCCACCCCGTCCCCAGTCCAAGCCTCCCGAAGGCGAACAAGAAGGTCCGCCCGGTGATTGATTAATTTTTTATAAATTAAGGAAATAGTACTATCAGGGACATGTCCATCAAGTATGCGGTCCTCGAGGGGCGATGAAACAGGGATCTTGGTCCCCTCCCCGAAGACCGAGAGCAGGGCGTGCCGAACCTGGGCGTAGCGGAAGAACTCCCTGTCGGTCAGCTCGTATTCGGCCTGGAGCACCGCGAAAGTCTTTACCGCGCCCTTGTGCCACAGGTCTCCCACTTTGCTGATACCAATCGTGTCCCACTGGTCAAACCCCTTCGTGGTCCACAAGCTTCCCAGGCGGTCGGAAGCAAACAAGGGAGTAGCACATGTTAATCGCTCACTCCAGCCCATGGCCGCAGTGGCAGCCCTCCAGGTCCGCACCGCAATCTTAGTAGGACCCGTAAGGGTCCGGCCAGCCAGGCGGGAATAAAGTGCCCTGTTGTAGTTCCCGCCGGGAAGCAGGAACTTGTCCATCTCATACGCCGGATTCAAGCCGGGCGCATACGTGGCGTGGTTAATGGCAGATAGCTGCGAGGCCCAATAGTACCTGCGAATGTCAGGAAGCGCGATGCCCCCGTCATACCAGGGGAGAGTGAGCTTGGCAAGAGCAATACGCGCCCGCCCGTCCCACACCAGTCTCCTCTGCAGGCTCTCCACCTCCCGAAAATAGGCCACTGGGATAACATCGAAGGAGTTCTGGAGTGCATAGAGGAACCTGGGAAGGGACATCATTTTAAACAGCGCGGCCCGACCCAGCGGGGACAGGGGGAGCCTGCACCACCGGGCCGTGTCCTCCCGCAGCCGCCGAAGTGGACGCAGGAGATTCTGCTCATAGCGAGCCACCGGGTCCAGCGAAACGTATATCCCCAGGTACTTAAAGCCGCTCAGAGATATCTGAATCGGGAGCCGAGGCGGCAGGAGAGGAGGACCACCAGAGATGGGATAAACGCAGGATTTAGACCAATTGATCGTGAGACCCGAATTGTTCCCAAAGGAGGTCAGAACGTCAAAAAGGACGTTGAGTGACTGCCGCGGTGAGGTGAGATACAGGAGAATGTCGTCCGCATACAGCGAGACCCGATCTTCGAAGCCCGGGCCCCACCGGATCCCTCTAAGCGAGGGCTCCCAACGGAGCCAGGCAGCGAGTGGCTCCAGGGCGAGAGCAAAAAGCAACGGGGACAACGGGCACCCCTGCCTCGTGCCCCTGCCAAGGGCAAAGGGCCGAGAGACCCGCCCATTCACCACCACTTGAGCCATGGGTCCCGTGTAAAGGAGCCTCACCCAGCCAATAAATCCCTCTCCAAAGCCGAATTTATCCAAGACGGCCCAGAGGAATGGCCACTCAATAGTGTCAAAGGCCATCGTGGCATCCAAAGAAACCAGCACGGCCGGTTCGGAGAGGAACTCCGCCCTGGCAAGAGCACCGTGAAGACGCCGCAAGTTAAGAGCGGTGTTGCGGTGCGGGATAAAGCCGCATTGGTCCGGATGTATAAGGTCGCACACGACACTCAACAATCGATTGGCCAGGACTTTCGCCAGGATTTTAGGCTCCGCATTGAGCAGTGAAATAGGCCGGTAAGAAGTACAGCGGTCTCGCGGCTTGCCCTCCTTGGGGATAACGACTATGGTGGCCAAGCGCTGGTCGGCCGGAAGGGAACCCGCCGCAAGAGAGTCGCGAAACATGCGGCTGAGGAAGGGCGCAAGCTTATCAGGACGCAATTTGTATAGTTCAATGGGCAGACCGTTAGGACCCATCGCCTTGCCCGAGCGAAGGGAACGAATCGCGGTCGCTATTTCATCCGACGACAAGGGGGCGTCCAGCCGCTCTCGGTCCTCAACGGACAGGCCGGGCAGAGCAATATCTCTCAGTAAGAGGCGAGAGTCATCCTCATCCCTGTCAGTCACCGGGGAGTACACCGCCCGGAGGTGGTCGGCGAAACATTCCACAATCTCATCCGGCTCAGTCACACACACACCATCCGCAGCACGCAACTCGGGGACCACACGATTCACTCTCTCCTTTTTGTCCAGCCACGCAATCAACTTTCCCGCCTTGTCCCCCGCGTCATACAATCGGCCCTGCTGCTCCCTATACATAGTTTTGGCCGCGTCAGTGACCAGGGACCTATATTCGAACTGTTTCAGGCTAAGGGCATGTAGCCCGTCCGGAGTAACATTCGCCTCCAAGGCCGAATCCAGCCCCGAGATGTCAGTCTCAAGCTTCACCACCGCCTCGCTCCTAACCTTCTTGGCCACCACTATTTGGGCGAGGGCGTGTCCGCGTATCACAGTTTTAAAGGCTTCCCAAAGGGACAACGCAGACGACACCGACCCCTCGTTTTCACTGAAATATTGGTCCATGGCCTTAACCAGGCTGTCACGAGTCACAGGGTCCCGCAAGTACCAGGGGTTAATGGGCGCTATCCGCCCTGCGGACCGCGACCCGGTGTCAAAGAGAAGCCACAGCGGAGAGTGGTCGGAGATACCACGCGCCAGGTGTCTGACCTCTCGAATCCTATCAGTCTGCGCCGCGGGCATAAGGAAGTAGTCTAACCTGGAGAGACTCCCATGCGCCCCCGAATGAAAGGTGAACTGACACTGGGTCGGATGCATTAGTCTCCAACTATCCACCAAGCCGAAGGTCTCCAACATCCCACCCAGCCATGACTGGGCAGCGGGGAGGGTCCTTGGTGGGTGACGATCCAGTTCACCCGAAACCACAGAATTAAAGTCCCCGCCCATGAGCAGGAGGCCGTCCGGAAGGTCAAGCAGCATTCGACCCAAGTCAATAAAGGTGGAGTTCTGGAGGCCCGGGGGGACGTAGACTGAAACCAGGGTAAGGGGCTGCCCCTCCCACCTCCCAATCAAACACACATAGCGCCCTCTGTCATCCGAGACTATCCTCGTGATCTCCACCGGAAGGGAGGTTCGCAGGAGAATGCCCACCCCCCTGGAGCCAGTTGTGAAACCAGAATGGGCTACGAGGCGGTATCCCCCCCTGTTCATCGCATGGCAGACATTGCCGACCAAATGCGTCTCCTGGAGAAACACCACATCAGGAGTCAAACGACGCAAATATTGCAGTACAACACCCCGCTTAATACGGTCCCCCAACCCATTGACGTTCCATGACATAAACCTCAACCCGTCTCCCCCCATCCCCTCCAATAGATCAAGAGGCCCCCAGCCCGCCGCACAGTTCCCAAATATGGACAAAAATCAATACCTCGCCCTGTAAACAAAAAACACACAACAAAACAACCCCTCTTCCCCCCCAACCCCACCCCAAGTCCAACTCCCCCCACCCTGCACCCCTGCGGGCCAAAGACCCCCCCCAACTTGCAGTGTGCCTGTCGCCCCACTAACCCCATTCTACAAAAAGACCCCGGAGGAGGAAAGGGACCCGAACCCGCCCGCACCCCTCACGGGTCCTGGTAAGACACAGTATGCAAAAGAGTAAGACCCAACTGTACAGTGCAAAACCGCAAAAGCAAGGACCAAATGTCAGTCTAAGGGGACCCGTCACCTGCGGTGCCCCCAGAGGGCCCGGGCCGGCCACCCCCGTCCGGCAGCGAGTCCAGCCAGTCACTTGCGGCCACAGGAGAGTCAAAAAAGGCTGTCCGCTCTCCATGCTCCACTCGTAGTTTCGCCGGGTAGATCATCGAATACTTCAGGCCCAGCTCGCGGAGACGGCGCTTCACCCCTTGGAATCCCATCCGCTGTTTCTGGACCAGTTGTGTGAAGTCCGGATAAAAATTGATGGTCGAGTTCTCGTAGCGGACCGGGCCACGGGTCCGTGAAGCCTGCAGAATAGCGTCGCGGTCCCTGTAGTGGAACAGTTTAGCCACGATAGGCCTCGGGGGGGCCCCCGGCCGCGGCCGGCCGCCCGGCACTCGATGGGCCCGCTCCACGGCGAAGAATTTGCTTAGGCCAGCCGGGGACAGCTGTTGCATGATAAGTTCCTCGACCACGAGGTCCACCGGGCGGCTGTCGGAGGACTCCGGTACACCAATGATGCGGATGTTGTTGCGTCGGGCCCGTCCCTCGAAGTCCTCAAGCCGCCGGGCCATATGGTCGTTGACCACTCTAATGTCCCCAAGCGCGGCCCGCAGATCCGACACCTCCGCACCCAGGGTGGAGGTCCGTGCATCAAGGGCCTGGACCCTCTCGTTAGTTTTGGAGAGGTCGGCCCGAATCAGGGTGACATCGATCGCGACAGTGTCGATCTTACGGGCCAGGGCCTCATATTGCGTCGCGATGGTTTCCCTGATGCCCTCGATGGCGCCCATAATGTCCTGCAGGGAAGGTTCCGCAGAGACGGCCGTGCCTCCCCCTGCAGCATCCGGGGAGAGGCCAGCAGCGCCAGGGGACCCCCTGCCCTGGGTGTAGCGGTCCATGTTGTTGCTCTGGACCGGCCCCCCGCGCAGAGAAGCCTTGGTCTTGCGCCCCTCCGGACCCCCTTTGCCCGCCATGTGAGCGCAGTCTCTCAATGGGACCTCCGATCAAGAGGTGTGCGGGCGCCAGCAAAAGGACCACAAACTGTCGGTGTAGGGGTCGGAGGCGTCAGGCCCACCAGTAGCAGAGGGAAGCAAGCCTCGGGCAGAGGCCCAGGAGGCACCTCGCCACCCTGAGCACGCACGCCAGCCGATCTCCTGAGGGCCAAAACCGAAACCGAAAGTGCTGAATCGGCAACTGGCACCGCGCTGAGGCCGCTGTTGTTCAATTGCAGCCCGGCCCCACGGGTCACCTTCACCCCGGCCACCTCCGTCGGGTGGGTCCCAAAAGTTCCGACGACGACAACTCAGGATTCCCAGGTCCGATTAGAGTTTTAAAAAGAGATATAAGATCAGCTGGTCTTCATCTCCCAGATTCCATAAACCAAATCAGGATAGTCTCAGGATATATTCCGAGGAGCAGAAAGGGTCCGGGGAGCCCTGTGCTCACGCGACCATCTTGGATGCGCGCTAGGCTCCTCCTCGCCTGGACCATTATTACCTAATTATCTCCTGCTAGGTCACTGTGATATTAATTGCAGTATGCCATTCTCCCTTCCTGCACATATAACATTACAGACAGGTCACTGCTCTTATATATAGGTGTTACTGCTTGCAACCCTTTCTACATCTGTGGTGTCTCTCACCTTTCTAGGGAATTCAGAGAGATCCTCTTGTTGGGAACCTACACATGCTTCCGGACTGTCCCAGAGTTCTGCTGACAGCTTCGGTCAGGTGGAGACAGTCTGCGGGGGACCCAGTTATCCAGAGCAGCAGTTCTCACCCACATAGCGGCCCTACAGATATCCTCAATTTGTGTACCGCATGTGGGGAGGTAGACTATACTCAGAGTATTGAAGATTATCGGTAAGTAACCAGGACAACTACTCCAACTGGGGCTGACTAGTCGTGCTTGACTGAAGCAAATCCAAAAGTTCAATCGGACCGCTATGGAGCACGGGCGAACAACAGGAGTCACGCAGAACAGCTGACAGTACATTCGATACGTTGATGCTTGGGGACGATTCGATGCACAATGGAGAGGATGCATAACAAGTGCAGGTGATGTGTTGGTGCAGGAGGAAGTGCAAGGTCCTTGAGGCATTGGCACTCAGAGACGATGCATTGTTCAAGGTAGGTGCTGCACCAGTTGCGGGTGCTTTGGTTTCCGAAGGCAGTGCAATGTCAGTGAAATGTCAATGTCAAAAGCACAGTGAGTCAATTTTGTGGTGTCGTAGTCGAATCGCTGGCTGAAGGTGATGCGTCGGTTAACAGTCACGCAGGGCTAGGAATGTATTGAAGTCGGGACGGTGCACCATGAATGTCGGTGATGTGGTGTCTGAGACTCATGCAGAAGCACTTCTTCGGAGGTGTTGGGGCAAAGTTGGGGATTCACTGAAAGTCAAGGTCAAAGTCGTTGCATTGTGCACTCGGTGAGCAGTGTCTGCGGCTCCAGTGCAGGCAGCAGCAATGCGTTAGTTTTGCAGAGATGTGCAGGTTCCAAAATTACGCTTCTTAGTCATAGCCACAGATGGGGGGGGGAGCAGGGCCTGGCCAGGCCATGATGTGTCCTGGCCCCCCAATTAAAAACCCAGATCTTTCACTTTCTGTTATTTGATGAAAATATGGTTAAGTATGATATTTGTGACAGCGCACGTGATCTGCAGCCTCAACTCTGCCTGCATTACCAATACTGTAACTGAAAGAACTGTTGCTGTCTCCAGATTAAGAGAGTGAGACAAGGAGACAGACAGAGGCAAGGGAGAGACTGGGCTCAGGCTCTCATGCACAACCTGGTGCACTGAATGATACTTATATGACTTATGAATCATCAGAACGTCCTCATCAGGAACCTCACTACCATCAGTGAAAGTACTGCATGCAGGCAGCAGGATGAAATACACCCTGAACACACTGCTTCTAGGCCTCCCTTATCTGTCCGCAAAGACCAGGATGGCAAAAGAGTCAATCATGTTTTAAAGCATAGTAAAAATTGGCAATTGCACAGAGTCCGCACAGGAAGTCCACCTGATATGTGGTCGGGACAGTCCCACGCCATAAGTTTTCTATTAAACAGCTGTGTTTATTTTAATAGCACATCTAAAACAAAAGAGATAAAATAAAAAAAATACTGTAACTGACCCTCTGTTGTAAAGACATTGTAAGGGTTGACATGTTGGGCTACGAATGTGCACCATGTTTTTATTAAAGGTGCAAGACATGTGCATATTTCTTTTCAGTCTGTCGACAGGCTAATTAAAGAGGCAGAACTACACAACAACAATGGTAGAACAGTGTACATGTACACAGACCTTATGAAACCCTCACCCACTACACTGACCTCACATAATTGCATACTTAATCAGGTCTGCCATAAAACAGTCAGGCAGGCATCTTTGAGAGCAGTAGCAGTAGGATCTCAGTCAGGCTGGTGGGTTGGGTTCTGGGCCTCAGATCAATATGTTATACCAGGTTGAGCAGGAGCCACACTTGACATATTTTAATTATACTTATCTATCTTGCACAGAACCTCCGTACAGTGTGCTCTAGAGAAACCAGATGCATCACCCCAAATGCAAAAATCGCTATTTAAGTAATTGCTAAAATTGCGATTACTTAAATTACGATTGCATTTAGGGAATTGCAAATTGCGATTCCCTAATTGCAATGCAACAATCAAAATAAAATAGCGATGTTGCACTTAAGAAACGCAAATTACCATCAATTTAAAGTTAATGGTAATTTGACAGAACTTCGAAAAATGCGCAAAAGTGCATTTTTCAAAGTTCTATGTTGCACACATACATGTCCTTGGGACATGTGTGTGTGCAACATGTGTTGAAATTGCAATTTCAGGGGTGCATCAGGGTGTACTTTTGGCAGCCTTTCACCCTTGAAATTATATGCACAATTTGCGAGTAACTATTTGTTACTCGCAAAATGCGCATGCAATTCCCATTGATTCCTATCGGCCTCTATCAATCAATCAATCAAGCATTTGTATAGCGTGCTACTCACCCGGAGGGTCTCAAGGCGCTTGGGGGAGGGGGGTCCGCTACTGCTCGAACAGCCAGGTCTTGAGTTGCTTCCTGAAGGAGAGGTGGTCTTGGGTCAGGAGGAGGTGGATGGGGAGGGAGTTCCACGTCTTGGCAGCCAGGTAGGAGAAGGATCTTCCTCCTGTTGTGGCTCTTTGGATACGGGGGACGGCGGCGAGGGCGTGGCTGGTTGATCGAAGCTGGCGGGTGGGAGTGTAGAAGGTCAAGCGGTCGTTGAGGTATCTTGGGCCTTGGTTGTGGAGAGCTTTGTGTGCGTGGGTGAGGAGTCGGAACGTGATTCTCCTGCTGACGGGGAGCCAGTGCAGGTTTCTCAGGTGTACGGAGATGTGGCTGTGTCGGGGAATGTCCAGGATGAGGCGTGCTGAGGCGTTCTGGATGTGCTGGAGTCGTTTCTGGAGTGTGGCTGTGGTTCCGGCGTAGAGAGAGTTGCCGTAGTCCAGTCGGCTGGTGACGAGGGCCTGGGTGACCGTCTTCCTGGTTTCGGTGGGGATCCACCGGAAGATCTTACGTAGCATGCGTAAGATGTTGAAGCATGATGCGGAGACGGCGTTGACTTGTCTGGTCATGGAGAGGGAGGAGTCCAGGACGAAGCCCAGGTTGCGTGCATGGTCTGTTGGTTTGGGTGCGCTGCCAAGGGCATGGGGCCACCAGGAGTCGTCCCAGGCGGAGTTCAGTTTCAGGCGGCTGTTCGTCATCCACTCGGCCACGTCTTTCATCCCTTCGTGTAGGTTGGTCTGGCGGTGGCGGGGTCGTTGGTGAGGGAGAGGATCAGCTGGGTGTCGTCGGCGTAGGAGATGATGTTGAGGTTGTGTTGGCGTGCGATGGCTGCGAGAGGGCTCATGTAGACGTTGAAGAGGGTGGGGCTGAGTGATGATCCTTGTGGTACGCCGCAGATGACTTCGGTGGCCTCGGATCTGAACGGGGGTAGGCGGACTCTCTGTGTTCTTCCGGCGAGGAAGGAGATGATCCATTCCAGTGCCTTCTCCTGGATACCAATGTTGTTGAGGCACTGCACTAGGGTGCGGTGGCAGACCGTGTCGAACGCCGCGGAGAGGTCCATTAGGATGAGGGCCGTTGTTTCCCCGTTGTCGAGCAAAGCTCGGATGTCGTCGGTGGCTGCGATGAGGGCGGTCTCGCGCTGTGGTTGGCCGGGAAGCCGGACTGCGAGTGGTCGAGGGATCCGTTCGTCTCGAGGAAGGCGGCCAGTTGTCTGTTGACGGTTTTCTCGATGACTTTGACGGAAAAGGAAGGAGCGAGATGGGGCGGTAGTTTTTGAGGTCGGTGGGGTCTGCTGATGGTTTCTTCAGTAGGGCGCTGAGTTCAGCGTGCTTCCCGCTCTCTGGGAAGGTGGCGGTGTCGAAGGAGGCGTTGATGATGTCCCGCAGGTGGGGTGCGATGACGGAGTCGGCCTTGTTGAAGACGTGGTGAGGGCAGGGGTCGGTTGGAGATCCTGAGTGGATGGAGTTCATCGTGCGGATGGTGTCTTCAGTGTTGACTGGGGTCCAGGCGCGGAGGGTGGTGGTGGGGGCGTTGTTCCGGTCATAGGGTGCATTGGCTGTGTGCTGAAACTGTTGTGTATGTCTGCGATCTTGCTGTGGAAGAACGAGGCGAGCGAGTTGCAGAGGTCTTGCGAGGGCGTGATGTCGTTGTTTCCGGCGCTGGGGTTCGAGAGTTCTTTGACGATGTTGAAGAGTTCCTTGCTGTTGCGGGCGTTGTTGTCCAGTCGTTCCCTGAATGCGGATTTCTTGGTGGCATGGATCAGCTGGTGATGTCTTCGAGTGGCGAGCTTGAGGGTGGTCATGTTGTCTGTAGTTGGGTCTCTGCGCCAGGCTTTCTCGAGGGCCCGGCAGTTCTTCTTGGAACTCTTGAATTCGTCGGTAAACCAAGATGCTTTCTTGGTGCCGGGTCTGGCGGGGGGGGGTCTTCAGTGGAGCGAGGTCGTCTGCGCAGTTGCTGATCCATTTCGTGAGGTTGTTGGCGGCTTGGTTGGGGGTCGCTGATCTGGTGGGGGGGTTCTGGCTCAGGGATGTGGTGAGCTGGTCGGCAGTGATCTTGTTCCAGCTTCTGCGGGGGACCAGTTGCGGGTGGTGGTGAGTCGTGGTCCTTCTGAAGCTGAAGTGGACGCAGCTGTGGTCTGTCCAGTGGAGTCCGGTGGCGTGGCTGAAGGTGATGTCCTTGCTGGAGGAGAAGACGGGGTCGAGCGTGTGGCCGGCGTAGTGGGTGGGGGTGGTCACCAGTTGCTTGAGTCCGAGGTTGGCGAGGTTGTCCAGCAGGGTGGTGGTGTTGCGGTCGTTGTTGTTCTCCAGGTGGAAGTTGAGGTCCCCGAGGAGGATGTAGTCAGCGGAGGGGAGGGCGTGCGGGCTGATGAAGTCGGCGATGTCTTCGCTGAATTGTGTGCGAGGTCCCGGGGGTCTGTAGATGAGGGTGCATCTGAGGGTGGTCTTGGGGTCGGTGTGGATCTGGAAGTGCAGGTGTTCGGCGGCTGTGAGGGTGTCTTCGGAGTTGGTCGTGATGCAGATGGTGTTCTTGTGGACGATGGCGATGCCTCCTCCATTCTGATTGGCGCGGTCCCTCCGGGTGATCTTGTATCCGTCCGGGATGGCGATGGCGATGTCGGGTGCTGAGGAGGCGTTCATCCAGGTTTCCGTGAGGAAGGCGACGTCTGGGCATGTGGCGTCGAGCAGGTTCCAGAGTTCCACTGCGTGCCTGTGGACAGAGCGGGTGTTGAGCAGGATGCACTTCAGGTGCTTCAGGTGGTTGCTGTTGGTGCTTGGCTTGGCGGGTGCGGTACGGGTCCGGATGCAGGAGAACTTGCAGGATTGGCAGGTGAAGGGTCCGTGGGTGCGTCTTGGGGTGGCTCTGCAGCAGCCGGGGCTCTGGCCGGTGTTGAGTGCGATGAGAGTGGCGGCGTTGTAGGTCTTGCGGGTGGGCTGGCATCTGCGGGGGCCAGGGGGTCTGGCGCTGGGCGCGGGCCAGGCGCGGATGGGCGCAGACGGGCTTGCCTTAGGCGCGCCTTCGGCACGCCAGCGGCGCTGCCGCTGCGCGGCCTCCATATGAGTGGGAGAGGGAGGGAGGAGCAACTGGGAGGTGGGAGCGGGGCGGCCAATAGGGTGCGAGGGGGGCGGAGCTATGGGACGCGGTGGCCAATAGGGTGCGAGGGGGCAGAGCTACGGGACGCGGCGGCGGGAAACAGGCGGCGCGGGGGAGACGCGGGGAGTGACAGAAGAAAAAAGGGACACAATCTGGGCACCAAAGGAGAGGGGGACAATCTAGGCAGCAAAATACACAGGTACAGTGGGGGAGAATCACTCACTCGTGGGTACAGAAGAGAAGGAGGGCACAGTCACTCTAACGCAGGCAGACACAATGCAGCAGCGGTCAGTGGTCACACAGGGGGCTGCGTGGCGGTGAGGGTAGCGACCTGCCTGGTAAACAGGGTCAGAGGTCGCTCTCTCTACCGCTGCGCGGCCTCCATATGAGTGGGAGAGGGAGGGAGGAGCAGCTGGGAGGTGGGAGTGGGGCGGCCAATAGGGTGCGGGGGGGCGGAGCTATGGGACACGGCGGCCAATAGGGTGCGAGGGGGGCGGAGCTACAGGACGCGGTGGCGGGAAACGGGCGGCGAGGGGGAGACGCGGGGAGTGACAGAAGAAGAAAGGGACAAAATCTGGGCACCAAAGGAGAGGGGGCAATCTAGGCCTCTAGGCCCAAAGAAATGAAAGGGGAACTATGCCTTATTTGTGAATTGCAATTTGTGAGTCGCAAATAAGGAATGTTTAGCAATCGCACATTTTATTGCGATTTCTACATGCAAAAGTATTTGCGATTCCTAAATTGTGATTTCTTAAAAATCACAATTTAGGAATTGCAAATGCACAGTTTGATGCATGTGGCCCATAGACACTTACACAAAGAAAAATATGGATAACCATGCACAAAGCCATAAAGACACCTGTATAACCAGAACCACAAACATAAAGGTATCCTTGCACACAGACCTACATGCAGTATATATAGTTCTGAATACCACCCATGCAGACAGACTAACTATGCACACCTTCCAAACAGTCTGATCATTGTGTGCCCATGTGGCTGTATGTAGACAGCCTCTGGTAGCAATGTCTTGTGGAACTGGAAGTAACATTTAAAAAACCTTCAATAGTCATTGTTTCTAAAGGATGGAGCTGTTGTTTTTGAAGAATGCCATACTGTTAAAGGGGAGTGTTGGTTTAAAGTGGTCCCTCTATCCACCTAGAGATAAAATCTCTTCTCTGTTAAAATCTCATAAATGTCATGGATTGGTGGATTCCTGTCAATGAGAGATGGTATTTATGCTTGCAGCTGATCAACAAATATACAGACACACATGCACACAAGAGTTCAGACATGTAGTCTCTATGTGCACAGACAAACACCCATATATATACTATTTTGTTTTGCAGAAGGCTCTGAAATCACCATGTGTAAATCTACCAATGGACATTAAATCATGTGCACATCAGCCTGTGCTTACTGCTCCACATCACACTAAGTCGTCTTCCAATGTATACCAGTATGTACCCCTTACAGTCAATCACCCTATACTCCCAAATGCACAGCATTCATTGCTCCCATTGTACATCAGCTTGCACTTCCCTGAGCTGAAGCACAATATCCTGCATTACCATCTTGCAGAATACAAGTTAGTCCTTTGCTGCATATATGCTCCCCTGATACACATACCCTTTGCCACTTGCTTTTGGGTGCACTCATGTTCTTCCATATCATTATGTGATGAATTTCACCAGTTCTGAGCTTTCTTGGATGTCTGGTGTTTGTTGAAGGGTCATTTTAAGGCATGGGCAAATTGGCCGATTGCCCAAGACCTCCGGCATCTAAAGGACCTCATGGTAAAGTGATCAAGATAGCCGGAAGAACACATTTTTGTTTGTCTGATGGGCATGCACAATTCAGAGAATCTTAAACAACATACCCACTTTCTCCACCATAACCCTCATGCTCCCTGGTACTTTGTGGAAATTAAAGTTAAAGAATAAAGTTTATGTCTTATGTCTCGCTTTCGATCATCATATCACCTGTTCTATCTTACACTCTCTATTTATCCCTCTACCAAATACTACATTGTGTTCTTCTTTGCAAATTATAGGTGGGGCCTAGCTCTCCTCTCCCAAGTGTGTCCCACCCAGTTCACAGAAATGCAGCAATACTAAAATCTGTCTGGGAAGATTCCTCTAATGCCTCATGTGTTTACCACACATACATGGGTCCTCCAAAAGCGAACCTGAGGTCTTCCATTACAGACACACCTTTACTCAGTGCATGTACACAGTCACAGCACACACACTGTCCAGCACTGTTACCTCTATGTATTTTGCCTCCACAGTGACCCATACACCCAGCACACACATCCACCATGTTCATACTGCACAACACTATTTCCTTCATGTACTGTACTTCTCATGGGTATACATACAACCAGTATATGCATTCACCATGCATGCATTGCACAGCACTACATCCTTCATGTACTGTTCTCCTCGCAGGTACACACATACCAAGCACATACACTCGACATGCATGCATTGCTCGGCACTGCCCTTTCCCTGTATTGTACCCTTCAAAGGCATACATACACCCAGAGCTGAGTCACAACACTTGCACTGCATAGCACTTCCACATTCACCTGATGTAGCGTAAGGGTGAGTTAAGCACACAGATGCAAAACCTTTAAAAAGGTGAGTGAACCTGTAGGCCTCACTCCAGTGACAGGGTAAAAAGTACCTGTTCACTACTGCTGATCTCTAACTCCTGGTGAAGGTGGTAGCCTTCCACCACTGTGAGGGTAGCACTTTGGGAACCCCAATTCCAAGAAGACCACAATCAGTGAGACAGGCCTATGTCATGACATGCACATGTGATCCGTGTTTTCCTATGACAGGAAAAATCAGCAGTAGGGAACCAGACAACAGTACGGTTGGGCAGTCCGGGTAGGGGTACAAGTCCATTACCATGCAGAGGACTTTTCTGTCCCAACTATTTCCTTTTCAGGAATGATGCAAAATGGTGATCTGGCATTTTGTGCTATTTTTAGCATGAAATGCTTCCTTACATGTAACACTAACAAAGTGAACAATTGCATATTACATGAAATGTCACCCATGTTCTATACATTTGCATTGTTAAATGAACAGACACACAACAATGAGGTATGAGGCAATTCTATCTGCACCTATTACTTAGTTCGGTCAAGAGGTTTTTAACTTTTTTAGGGTGCTAAGGATCTGAGATTCAATACCTCTAAATCTCCAAGGGAGTCATGAACAAAAGCACTATGATCCAGCACACCATAGAAATTGTATATAATACGATATTATAAATTCAAACAACATTGATCCAATCAGCAGGTTTCGTTTCAAAATCCTTTATTCAATTTTCTTCTTTTAAAATCTGCGTAGCCAACGTGTTTCGTCCTTACGGACTTCTTCAGGGCTACAAATAATCATAAACATACATATAGACAACAAGTAGTGTGCTCTATGTTTAAAGAGTCTCATATTTACAATCTTATTTACAAATTTAAGAACTTGTTTTTCAATATACATTATATACATAATATACAAGATATAAAAAAATTCAACCTGCTGAAAACAAGATATACAATTTGGACTGGATTATTTCCTTTAAGATAAACATGAGTTCATAGGGTGGATAGTGGTCCCATCCCAAATATACCTTGGAAGGCTACTCTGCCTAATTTAGAAGGTTTCTACATAGTGATTCTTATGTCTTATTGGCGGAATGGGGAATTTTTCTTACCGAAAAATTATTTCATAGAAGTCTTCTTTATATGTTCCCTCAAAACTGAAGTCAAAATTTGTTTGCTCCTTTATGAACCAAATTTATTTGTGATCTGAGGATACAATAAGAGGCAACATGATATGACCATGTGTATATATTCATCAATATCACATCTTTGTTTTATTTATCAAAGCCTCCTCCTTTGTATACAATAAAACCTAATCTATCAATCAATTGGTTAATTGCGATATCAAGATAAAGCGTACCGTATTAAGTATCCTTTTGTGGTATTCTCAATGTAAAATATCCCGTGTAGGGGCAAAGCTCAGTATCTATCAAAAGAGAGTGTGAAAGAGAATAAGTATGTTAAAGACATTCATACAGAGTTACAAGAACATTCATAGGGGTACAGTTTCTATTGTGGCTCAACTATACGTCATGATTCAATTAAGATCTATCATACTCCTCTTGCTGGAGTTATATGCCAATTCTATTTTTCAAAGTTCATATACTGTACTCTGCGTATTGGTAAACACACATATTAAGTGACATTAACTATCCTTATCTAAATAAGAGTTTTGGACAGACCAAAAACTATTGGTTTTGGATAGACAAGAAAATATATTCAAGTTGAAATTATAACTGTAAACATACTGTCCAAGACAACCCATTAGGAATTTAACTTCAATTTTGTTAGTTATTCTATAGTGAGCAAGAGGTAGAAGGTTCCCTATTGACATTTACTTAGGAGTTCCAGATTTCAAAAGTAATCCTTCCAGCGCATAGTCCATGTATTAGTGAGACTAGCTCCAGGTTCAAATTTAACTTCAATTTTGTTAGTTATTCTATAGTAAGCAAGAGTAAAGAGGTTCCCTATTGACACTTACTTCAGAGTTCCCAATTTCAGGAGCAATCCTTCCAGCGCATAGTCCATGTATTGATGAGACTAGCGCGAGGTTCGACCTTATATAGCTCTCCTACGTAACACCTGTATCCACTTAAGACATTAGGGGGCATATGTATGAAAGCAAAAATTAGTCGCAAACGCTGCGAATCGCAAAAAACAGCGTTTGCGACTGATTTTTCGCTATTTCATATGTATGACACACTTCCAAACTGAAAAATAAGAAATCGCTAAATTAGCGATTTCTTAGGCTGCGAAACAAGAAAACTGCGAATTTCCTAGCGAATACCTAATTTGCGATTCCTTAGCGTTGCGAATATCGCTAACAAGAAATCGCTAGCTAAGAAATCGCAAACACATGTATGAAAAAATCGCAAATTGCGATTTCACGAAATTCGCTAATTAAGAAATCGCTATTAACACCAATTGCTTGCAGGTGGTAAACTGGTGCAAGGTACAAAAACCAGCCCACAATGCAACAAACACACCCACAATGGCTGCAATGTACGTGATAGCCAGGAGGCTGCGTATTCGGGCCCTTGCACACAGGAGAATGAGACAGGAACGTATCTTCAGGCTGCGCATCACCCTGTTACAGAACACTGACGAGGAGATCTATGACAAGTACAGACTGCACCCACAGACCATAATGGACCTGATTGAGGAGCTGAAACCCCACTTGGAGCACCCTACTCGCAGGACACAAACAATTCCCACACATGTGCAGGTCCTGTGCTCCCTGCACCTCCTCGCGTCAGGGAGTTTTCAACGGGTCATAGCGGAGGTTGGTGGTGTGTCACAGAGTGCACTTTCGCGCTTCTTCCATGCCTTCCTAGATGCAATGCTACTGAGGCTCCCACATCACATTTACTTCCCCACCACCCAACAGGCATTACAACAAACGATACTGGACTTCTACCAGATTGCACGTTTCCCCCACGTCATCGGCTGCATTGACGGGACCCATGTGGCCATCACACCCCCAGCAGAAACTGAATATGTCTACAGGAATCGGAAATGCTACCATTCCCTCAACATACAGATTGTGTGCAACGCTAAGTATCACATCACCGACATCGTAGCCAAATACCCCGGCAGTACACATGACTCCTTCATCTTCCGACACAGCGGAATACACAGACGTCTGAGTGCTGGAGAGTTTGGGGAGGGGTACCTGCTCGGTAAATACATTGCACACATCAATACATCCACTACATCAGTTGAGGGGGGGGACATTGACTCACCTATTGTGTTTTTTACCATGCAGGTGACAGTGCCTATGCAGTGCGCGACTTCATCCTGACCCCATACCTGGATCCTGCAAATGCAAGTGAGAGGAGCTACAACAGGGCACACAGATCTACACGCTGTGTAATTGAGCGAACCTTCGGAATCCTGAAGAGCCGCTTCCGGTGCCTGCATAAGAGTGGAGGCGCACTGCAATACAGCCCTGAGACCTGCTGTAAAATCGTGTCAAGCTGTGCAATGCTACATAACATGGCAATGAGGAAAGGCACCACAATTGATGTGACCGATACAGACACTTCGGATGACGAGCGCCCTGCTCCCCCTGCCAGACCAGCACCAGGAGTTGGGGCAGCTGCTGGACGCCAGAGACGGACTGAGATCACACAAAACTACTTTTAGGTGAGTGTTGAGGAAATGAGACTACAAAGCCTGATGATGTGTCAAGTGTTTAATCACACTTAACATGAAAGAAATTGTAATTGTCCCCAGCACATGTTGTACACACAGTGCAGAGAAGGCACAAGAAATAGGGCAAACAGCCTTTTGCGGGTTAATGCACCCGTGTTGCAGTCAGTGTCCCCGCAGATGATCACCTCCGTCGGTGCCGTCCAGGGTGGTTGACCCCCATGGTGCGCCCTTGGCCTGCTACCTGTCTGCCACTGCGGCGTCTTTCACCTGGCAAGGTTGGAGTGATGCTGCTGCGACTCGATGTGTCCTCACTCTCAGCAGAGGCCATTAGTGCGCTGCCACCTGCATTGGCTGTCTGCAGCTGTTCCACAGCAGTGGTCACCTGCGCCAGCCCTCGCGCTATGTCCTGGCAGCAATGTGCCATGTCCACCTGCATGGTTACGCTTCTGCGTGTGAGTGCGCTGGTGGTGGTGCAGAGGCGGTTGACTGCCTTGGTGTAATTGTGTAGCCGTGCATTGGCACGTCGTCCAGCCCTGTCATTGGCAGCTTGGGTGTCCCTCAAAGTGGCACAGAGCTCTCGTATTGCCGCTACCATGCTGCGATTGTCCTGATGTAGGCGGCCTAGCTGGCGACTCATTGACCGCATTGCCTTGCTTTGCAGGCGCTGTTCCTGCAACATGCACTGTTCCAAGCCGGAGAACACGGTGCCTTCTCCTTCTGTTGCAGTGCTGCTCCTGGGCCTTGACCTGGAAATGGCCTGTTCCCTTTGCCTTGGTGTTGGTGCGTCATGACGGGGCATGTCTGTCACACCCTGACTCCCCTCTCTCCTGTCGGTGTCATCGCCTGTTGCTGGGACTTCATCCTCAAATGGAGGCAGTGGGGGCACATGTGCGCGCTTCCTGCGCTGAATTGGCTGCTGCTCTGTCTCATCGCTGGAGTCCGCAGGGTCTGCAGGCTCCTCTCCCTCAGCGCTGTCTTCTTGTGGCATGGCGTGTGCTGTGGATGTAAAGGGGACTATATGAGTTTGTGTTACTGTCTGCATGTGGCACTCAATAAAGTTACAAATCTTTGACGGCTAATCTCTGACACATTTCTATTCAATGATCCCCAAAACACATATGTTGCATTTACTTGTGATGGTGTCATGGACACACAGTCAGACACAGTACTACGAGTACCATGATGCATTGCTGGGTGTGCTGTAAGACCTGGGCTGGATTGGCATGTTGGGAGTTAACTATGCGCATTTGGGGGAGTGTGCAAGGGATGGGGAGGAGTGCAGGGTGATTTGGCATGCATCTTACCTTGTCTGCTGGATGAGGGGTCGGAGCTGTCGATTGCAGCCACACCACCAACGCTCTCAGGCAGGAGGGTTGACTCCACAAGCTCCTCATGGGGGGTTGGCTGCTCTGCAGTGGATGGTCCTCCTCCAGTCTGACTGGCATCCTTGAGTCTGGCTGCCACCCTCTCCTTGGACCTCTGGCGCATATCATACCACCGCTTGCGCAGCTCCTCGATGGTGCGTGTGGTGACTCCAACAGCATTCACCTTGCTCTGTATTTCCAGCCAGATTTTCCTCTTCCTGGCCTCTGGGACTTTGAGTGCCTTCTTCCCAAACAGGAGCTCATGGCTGCAGACCATCTCCTCAATGAGGACCTCCTGCTCCTTTTCTGAAAACTTGTGTTTTCTCTTTCTTTTTTCTGCATCTTTGCCCTGCTGGTTTTGTTTGGGATCCATTGCTGGTTGCTGTCTCCAGGAAAGCCTCCTCACACTCCACAAGCAGCCTCTGGGTGTGGCTCAGGTGAGCAGGTGCAGGCAATCACTACAGTTTCCTGTTTGTGATGTCATCAGCCTGCACCAGGCTTGCAGATTCCCGTTTTTGCGATTTCTTATTTAGCGAATTTCGCTATTAAGAAATCGCAATACGGGATTCTGCGAATTATTTGCGATATTTAAGGAATCGCAAATGATTAGCGATTAATTTTATACATCCCGTTTAGCGAATCTGATTTTGCGAATCGCAAATTCTCGCAATTTGAGATTCGCTAAAGGGGAGTTTGATACATATGCCCCTAGATGAAGCCGGTTATATGTAAAACGGAGCCGCCATATTGTAAGATGTTAAATTCTGATCAACCAAGTATAATCAGATGGCAGTTTAATGTAAAATATATAGACTATAATAGAAAAACGACAGAGAAAGTTGTTTTCAAATTTTGTAATAATTCTTAATGCAGTGTCCATGCATAACATTTTTTACAGGGTTATGTTTTAAATAGTCCGTGTAGTAAATTTGATGTATGCATACGTATATTATCCTTATTTATATATTTACAGGCGCCGTCTTTGAATGATGAAAGACGCCATCATAAAGGATATTTTAATAAACCAGGGGCAAAGCGAAAGCTCTTCTGAATTGCATCTATATTTACTTAGGGCATTAAACCCGCCTCTATGTGTAAAGCAGAAACGCCATTTTGTAATATGTTGAAACTCTCACGAACTGAATGTAAACAGAGGCCAAAGAGATTCGAACATGTATAGACCCGACACGGAAACGACAAAAGAAGGTTTTTTAAAGTTTTTAAAGGATAATTCCTAATTCCATAATCATGTGCAGCGCTTTTTAAACTTTTCAAATAAGATCATATTCTAAAATAGTTTGTAAATTTGCGGGCGCCATCTTGGAATACTAAAGAACGCCATCATGCGGGATAGTTGGGTGTAGATACAGGCATATGTGATCCCGAAGCAAAGAAAAGGTTTATTCTAATCTTTTTTAGAATATTCCATATAAAGATTTTATATATATACTTCTCAAACAAGTCGTGCTTCGAACGATGTGTTCACTGGTGTCCGAATGAGATATACTCATTCATCACATATTGCTGTTAATGTAATTTATGGGCGCCATTTTGGAGTCGGAAGCAACCCCCAAAAAATATAATTCTTTATATATTTTATAGGCGCCATCATTGAATAATAAAAACCATACTAAAGATTATTTGCACTACAGAAAACAAGAAACAAATAAAAGAGATAGTTAATTCAAAAGTATACGATTCAAATCCGCGAACCAAGAATTAGGGAAGGGGATTAATTTAAATCTATTAAAAAGCATTGCACATGTTCATTATTTACAAAATCGTGTCAAATAAAGAAAGGTCATGGGATCAAATACGGACTATTTAGGTTTTTATCCTTTTTAAGAGCGCCATTTTAAAATGAAAAAATGCTCCATGCATTTGTATATGACCAAGGTCTAATAGTAAAGTATAAACTTATTAGAATTATTCAGAGCCTTCATTGAAATTGCCTCAGTATTATCCTATACAGGAACTAATTTGCAATGTATTTCGTGATATCGCCTCTTTCAAAAAAAGTCTAACTCTATAACCCACATCGTTATATGATTTAAATAATGGGAACCATATCCATTGGTATGTGATACATCACTAGCCATTAACTAGATAAGTTGAGATTTAAATCATAGAACAGAAAAGAATAAATATCATTATCATATACCAAAAACGTTTAGAAAACATTTCATTACATGCATACCCTTAAGAGGTTAGATTTACTGCAATAATGCTCTTATAACGAAAATGTATAAACAACATTTCATTACATACATGCCCTTAAGTGGTTAGGTTTAATTCAGTAATGCTCTTATCCTCAATTGTAATGCTGGAAAGATGATAACAAGAAGGGGCAAGTGAAAGAAGAAGCAATATTCATTTTACAGTGCAATCTGTAGATATATTATATTATCGCATACTCTGATATTAAGAGTACTAATCACACAGTGCACATATCAAGGCCCAATCCCCTAGGGGCTATACAGATAAACAGTATCGAGATTACAACAAAGTAACAGAAAGCGCACAGTACATAAGTTTTTCCATAAAGAAGAGGTAGCAATCTCTTAATCTGTTGCATACAATATGTTTCCAAAGACCATATATATATATTTCTGTACTATACAAAATGAAAACATTTGTCATTGATGTTTAGGCCCATATTAATGGTTCTAAGACGGCAGATCCAACTCGCCTCAGCCTGCCTCAATATCTTCTCTCTATCTCCACCCCTTTCTGGTGCCTTCACATGGTCAATTGCATGAAACCAAATTTCTGGTTTATCCGAATGCAATTCTGAAATATGTGTGGCAATCGGATATTTGTCATCCCTGTTTCTTATTGCTCTTACATGTTCTTGTATTCTGGTTTTCAATTGACGAATACTGCTACCAACATAAATCTTATTACAATGGCATCCAATCACGTACACAGTATGCGTGGTGTTACAATTTATGAAGGAATTGATCTTATATTCCCATGCAGTATTGTATCTGAATTTGGACTTTTTATTCAATCCAAAAGGACAGACATGACATGAGCCACACCTAAAAAAGCCAGACGGCTTTGTCGGTAACCATGTACCAATCTGTTCTTTCCGTTCCTTAACATAACTAGGGCAAAGAATATTTTTAATAGTCTTGCCCCTTTTGTATGCCATTTTAGGCTTGATGGAAATAGTGCCTATGAGAAGCTGTGCTTTAGTCAGTAGATGCCAGTTTTTTCGTAATATGTTATATACATGATTACTGTAGGCCTTATATTGGGTCACAAACATTACACCCTCCTTTCTTGTTTGATTCTCATTCCTATGTCTTTGTACCAGGGTATTATTCCTATCTAGCTTTCTGATTTTATTTTCCGCTGTTGTAAGGCACTTTTATGAATAGCCTCTACTTAGAAAGTTGTTTTTTGTAGTTTCTAAGTTGGTATTGAAGCACCTTTCTTCACTGCAGTTTCTCCTAATGCGAACCATTTCGCCATATGGTATTGCATTTATGGTTGCACTCAGATGCGCGCTTTCAGCATGAAGCACGCTATTGCATGCAGTCGGTTTCCTGAAGATTTCACTTTGTATTTTTTTGTTACAAGCATACAACTTAAGATCTAGGAACTCAATCATTTGTCTTGAATGACTCATGGTCAGTTTAACATTAAATCTGTTTGTATTTAAGTAGTCATGGTAGTCCAACAGCTCTTTTTCACACCCATTCCATATCAATAGAATGTCATCTATGTATCTACCATAGAAAATGACACTGTTGATCCGTTTTTTTAAGCCCGGTCCCCAGGCATGCTCCGCCTGATACATTCCCATAAACAGGTTTGCATAGGATGGAGCAAACCTGGATCCCATGGCCGTGCCTTGTTTTTGTAGAAACCAGGTCCCATTGTGTAGGAAAACATTAATCGTTAGGATCATGAATGGCATTTCAAGAAGCATCATTGAGTGCTCTAGATGTTGAGCATTTCTCTTGAATAAAGAGTGTTTTAGAGCCTCCAAGCCCCGTTCCATATGGATGCATGTATATAAGCTTTCAACATCCATGGTGACAAACATAAGATCATTACTGTCCCATTCCAAGTCCTCTAATTTGCACAGTACATCTCTACTATCTTTAACATAGGAGGGCAGGTTTTTCACAAACAGCTGTAAAAAGCCATCTACGGATTCTGATAGTCGTTCTGTTGGTCCACCATTTCCCGAGATTATTGGACTACCTGGCGGAAACCCCCCCCCTTTATGTATTTTGGGGAGTATGTATATACAGGGATATCTGGATTTCTGCTCCTGTAGATACCGATACTCATGATCGGATATCAACCCGGTCTCATGCCAGTCTTGCAACCTAGCATTGATAGTTCTTTCAATCTCAGCGATAGGATGTACTTTGAGTTGTTCATAACATCTTTTGTCATCAAGTTGTCTTTCTGTTTCCCCCAAATAATCCTTGAGGTCCATAACCACTATGTTCCCCCCTTTGTCAGCCTCGCGTATTACAAGTTGGGGATCTCCCTGTAAACTTTTCAGGAGAGCTTGCTCTTCCTTAGGGAGATTATGATGATGTATACAGTGTGAATTTTTACCATGTTTATCCTCAAGTAGGTGTAATTGCTTAGTTACGTTTTCTAAAAATTCATCAATATAAGCATCATGAACTCCCAATGGTATAAATTTAGATTTATTTCTCAATCCACTATCTATGGTTGTATATTCACTTATGTTCAACATACCAGCCAATTGTGTTATGTTTACATCTAAATCATCCTCATCCAAAGTGGCTAAAAGATGTATACCATGCAATTCCTCAATGGTTAAAGATGTTTGACAATCTGCATTTTTCAACACATTGGTAGGGTTACTTGGATGTTCTGCAAAATATTTCTTTAATTGCAGCTTGTGTACAAATGTATAAACATCTGTATGTACATCAACGAAATTACAATCAGTAGTTGTACAAAAATTCAAGCCCTTCTGTAAAACATGTAGTTCTTTTACATTCAAGATTTTGGTGGATAAATTAACAATGCTAGGTTCTTTAGACTGGCTAGGTATTTTATCGTTATCACAAATGGTTTCTGTACCGATATCATCTATTTCCTGTTCTGAGTTGTTCTGCTTTGCTGTCTTGTTTGGACTCCTGTTCTTATTCCCTTTTCCTCCCCGTCTTGTTCTGGGTTTACATTTTTCTTTTTGTTTCCCAGTCTGTATCGCTGGACTTCTCGTAAAAAAAGGGAGGTCGAGGGTACTATCTCAAGATTACTAGTACCTTCACCTGGGTCATTTTCTATCGATGAGAGGGAAGTATTGCTAGACAAGATGCTGACTGATTTCTCTTTATTGCTTATTTCAACTGTCTGTTTTGGAATTATATCATCATATTTTCTAGAAAAGGTAAAGATTCTACCTCGTTCATAATGATTTTCATCTCTAATAATCTTCTTCTGTTTTTTGTCTTTCAAATAAATCTGATAGCATGTTAACTCCTTTTTTAAGATCTCATAATTTTTTGCCGTTGCCTCTTTCAAATTTAAATCCATTATTTACTTTTCCAATGTCACAATTTCTTCTCAAATTTTCTTAACCTTTCTTTCTGCATTAGTAATCAGGATTCCCATCATCTTAAAGGATGAGTCATATAGACCTTCCTCCCATTCATTCAACAGATCACTTTCCAAGTCTTCATATTTCGGGAATATTACAATTCTTAGTCCCCTAGGTATCATCTTATTTTCCAAATATTTATTTTAAGTATTTGGCCTGCCCCTAGGGCCTGACATGTATTTGTGATATTTTACTGTCAAATTTGAAGTGTAACTTATGTGTTTAGACCTCTAGCCTCATAAAGAGACTAGTAGGGTGTGTTTAGAAATAAATACACATATTTTATATATATATATATATATATGGTGTGGTTGTCTTTCATTCAGCCATTCAAGAGATTATAGACTGGTAAAACAAGCTGCTTTCCTTCAAGACTTAGCCTCAAGGCTGCTCTCCATAGCTACCACTAGGATAGCTTTCAATAAAGGTTGTTTTTAACCTATTATCAATAAGGGGTTGTTTGGACTGGTACAGGGTGCCCACTGTAATTAGTGAACAGCATATACCAGGCCAACGTCTCACAGTCTTGATCTTTTTGCTGTTCAGAAGCTGGTCATCCGGTCTTCTTACCTTTTCTCTTGGAAGTTTGAGCCTTTTCCCCAGACTCCAACATGTTTTTTTCACTCTAGGTTGGTCTTTGTGCTCTTATTTTCACACACCATATCACAGGGATTTCCAGCATTGCTGCATGGGTTGTTAACTTTTACCTCAGACCATGCTGAGATCTCCAGATCATTTCCAAGCAGATAGGCCACTGGATGCCATGGAGAGACCACTACCTGTTTCAGGGCAGGAACCCCTCTCCAATCTAATGTTGCCTTAGCCATGGGATGTTCTGTGGTGACACTATCAGAGTTGGTGACTGGATAGGTTTTTCTAGTCAGGTATTATCCTGGTGAAACCAGTGTATTATTCACCATGGTGACAATGACACCTTTATCTCTCAGGGCATCTATTCAAGTCCCATTAACAAGGGGAACTGCTGGTACTTTTTTAAGTTGGTAGGCCAGACAGTTAAACTGGCATCACCTACCCCACCCTCAGATTATAAAAAGGCTTTAGTGTGAGCCCTGATTTGCTTTGAGCACAATATGTTTCCCATCTTGAGATTTGCCACACCAGTGATAACTTGAGGTGGACTAGGGGCATTCTTTTGGGACAGGCAGAATTTCCATTTTGATGTCCTACCTTCTGACAGATGTGACACCAGGCCTTTAGGGGATCACAATGTTTACCCTTGTACCCACCACTGGGCTGGGAAGACTTCTGGAGCCCACCCTTGAGCAGGTTTCTGGGTACCTTTAGAAGACTCTTGGTTTCTATCTTTAGGTGGATCACCCTCTTCCCCCTAGGGAGGTTTAATAATCCCTTTCTTTTGGTCACCCCCGATGGTTTTCCTTGGTCATCCTTGTCTTGACCCAGTAGTCTGCCTTGTTTCCCAATTCTTCAGAGAAATTTGGCCTAGCTTTACCAGATACTGATGGAACTTTTCTTTAGTGCAATCACTTAACATGTGTTCTTTCATAAAAAGATTATAAAGCCCAGCATAGCCATGCACATCATGAGGTCAACCCAGGATTGACTCAAAGTTTAGTGTGCCCCCCTGACTCAGGGTGCCCTTCGTGAGGTTATAGGACTCAGTATCTGCCCCAGTAATGGTCAGGAATATGTCCATGCAGTTATCAGTGAACAGTTCCCAAAGCAATGCTCTCCATTGTGACTTCTTTACTTTTCTCATTCCACTGACTCGCTCAAAGGCTGTGAACCAAGTTTATTGTCACCCCCCTCAAATTTGGGGACAATCCCTTTTGGGGTTTTAGGGTCATAAGAAGGTTCTCTGTCCCTATGTAATATGTTGCTGCCACCATTTATGCATGTTAGGCCCAATTCTGCTCTTTCTTTTTCTAGAGCCAGGAATCTATCCTCCAGGCTAGTCTTTTTCTAAAAGAATGTCCCTTTCATTGGGGCAGTCCTCAATGCTACGTGGGGTGCCTGACCCACCTGTGTGGGATCTAGGTCCCCTATCCTTTTCTTTTGGTGAGAGGAGCACAGTGGCCATATTTTCTCTATTCGGTAAGGGGGTTGGGAATTGACCTCCAAATCACTACTTTATCCTGCTGGGATTCATCCTGCTCAGATGGGTAGTTCCTTACATATTCTGACAAGAGCTCTTGGAGCTGGATTTTTGTAGTAATGGGACCACTTTTGATTTTTGGGAATTTACAGAGAGAATTTACCTGTCCCAGATTGAGATTGAGGTAAAGGGTCAGGTTGAGGTCTACAACCATATTCTCTGCATCCATTATTTTACTAAAGTTGGGACCTTTTTAAGAGGTCTAAAACAACTCCTAAGTACTTTTATCCCTAACTAAACAAAGTTGTTAAAATCTTGAAAATACTGAAGGAATATAACCAATGCCCTATCACGCAATTTTGGATTGTAGTCGTGTAATCGGGTGTTGGCTAAGTAGTTCAACAAACAAAAAGTTGTAAACCATACCGCTGATCCACCAATGTAGAAAGCTGGCTCTGTAAATACTATACCAAAGTAAGGGATAGTGTGCACAGAGGCCAGTTAAATCCCAGGGGCTTACAGAGGCTCAAGTAGGTAATGCTGAAATCTCTGTTTGTGGTAGTGTGGTTTAACAGTTAGGCTTAGCAGTGCTGTGTTAAACATTTTATGTACACACTCAGGCAAGAACTGCTTGCACACACTCAAGAATGAATCCAGACTAATTGTTTTGTATAAAAAGTTATTTAGTTATTTTGTGTCTAGAACCAAGCAGCACTCAGTTGCAGGTAAGTGACAGTCTTCAAAGTACTAACACATTTCAAAATGCAGTAGGGATAGGTTTGCAAGGCAGTACACAATGCTTTACGGCAATAGAAATATTTGACTGATATCCATTTAGAATAGTGGAATAGTGGAACTTTTCAAAAGAAATAGGATTAACAATGCAAGGCAATCCTATGGGAGGAAAGCAGGGTTATGCATTAATATGTAAGTACACAACTTACTCTTCCAGTCTTTGAGGGTTTAGACCAAAACTGGGCAGGGGTCAGTGTGAGGTAGGTATAAGGTAGGTACTGCACCACCAGTGGTGCTGGGTGGAGAGGTCACTGAGCCCAATGTTAGTCAGTGGATACTGCGAACACCCTAAGAGGCACCGGATTCAGTATCTAGCGGTTGACACCATCAATAAGATTTACCCTCGAGGTCAGTGGAGAGCAATGAGAATTGATGGGATTCAGTAGACCGCCAACACCGTTACCATTGCGGTCATCATCAGTAATAACTGTAAATCGGATGGAGGCCCCACCAACCCAGCAGTCGTGGTCCCGGGGATGGAGATGTGTAGGGATGGAGGAGTTCCGCCATCTCTGTACACCATGGAGAGGCAGTGGTCGACAGGGAAACTTGCAGGAGGGTACAGACTTTGAGGAATGGAGCTGTGACCAGCTAGGGTTCTTGGACTTGGAAGAAGCCCTCCAGATGCTATGCTTTCTTCTGAAAGGGCAGAGTGTGCGTCAACACAAGTACCGGTCCTCTACCACCTTGTGATTCTTTTGCAGCAGTGATTCGCGTTGACACAAGTGTCAGTCCTCAACTGCTACATTTCCTGTACCAGCAGATGCTGGGACTAGAGCCTCTAGCCCACAGGGATGTTCTTGTTTCTTGGGTGAAGACTGAAAGGTCTCTGGGGTTTCTTGGAGGCCTTGCAGAGTTTCTGGAAGGACAGCAGATCCAGTTGTCGAACCGGTTACAGGTGGCAGTGTTCTTGCCAAGTTCTGTCCCTAGAGGTTCATCTACTTGTCTAGCAGTGGTCAGATTTAGTTTTTTTCATTGGTCCATCGAATCAAGGTTCAGGAGTGCCCCTAAATACTGAAATTAGGGGCATTACAGGTAGTGGAAGATTGTAGCCAATGGGTTACTTGCCTTTATGGTGACTAGACGCATGGAATGTCCTCTCCCTTTGGTCGGGCATCCCTCTAACCTGATTGGGTCAAATCCTTCCATTCCAAATGGAGAATTTTCTGAGGAGGGGATCACCTCAGTCCAGGGCACCTTAGGGGTGGTCCTGGCAGAGAGGGTGCACTCCTCTCCTGACTACTAATTTTCCCACTGACCTTGCCACCAAAAGTGGGGCTTGGTCAAGAGGCAGACATTTACACTAGATGGGGAGGCCCTGGCTAAGATATCAAAGAGCAGGAAGCCTTTGAGGCCCACCACCCTAAATGCTGTCCCTGCTTTGGGGTAGGTGCAAAGCACATCCACCTCAAGAAGCCTTTGTCCCTGACCCAAGAGAGCACAAGAGCTCCCATATCAGGGAGTCAAAAACCTGTGTGTGGCAGGCTGGTGCAGACCAGTCAGCTGGACATGTGGGCTGTGGTCGTTTTCCAGGGGGCATCTCTAAGATGCCTTCTGAGTGCATTTTGTAATGTCTACAACACTTGCATTAGGTTTGGTTTATTAGGCTGAGGAGTTTGATACCAAACCCCTTCAGCATTCAGTAAAACCATCATCGAGCTGTGGAGTTCGTAATGACAAACTCCCAGCCCATGTACACGACATGGCTCTTCCGCCCATACAATGTCTGTGAATGGCACAGACACTGTAGGGGCACATTGCTCATGCAGCTGTGCCCTCACCAGTGGTATTATCAATTGAATTTGTCTTCTAAATATGAACCAATGTGCAAGAAATAACACATATTGCGAATTGACCTTTGCCTCAAATGATAGTATGGGTAACTCCAAATTCAGAGTTGTATAAAGTGCCACAATTCCTATAACTTGGTATCATGGGCTTAGTTGGATAATGTATCCATTTCCTACATATCCACTTTGCATCCATTAGATTTTACTATATAAATTGCTGCATGGTCAGTACCTGATGAAATATCTTCATAAGCTGCAGCTTGGTTGATGGTTCTTGATATCATGATTTTGGACAATATATAAGCATTATGTATCCCTGTGGCATTCTTAGAGAAGTAGTGGCATATTATTTTAGTAAATCAGCCTTTGGGGCAAAAAAATAAAGATGAAAACACCAATTTCTACCTTTTCCTATTTCTACAATATTTTATTTGAACAAAAGGTTTTTCTGGAAAAGCTATGAACAATCTACAAAAATGACCCCTTGCTGACATTAAATTTGTATCTACTTTTAAAAAAATGTATAGTTTCCAGGTTCACCCATGAGTTTCATACCTGTTTCCATCACAACATTCAAGAAGGTAGAAATCACAAAATAAGAAAAACTGACTACCATTTTGAAAAATACTAAAACTGTGATTAGAAAATGTTTTCTTTTTTTTTCTTTGTTTCGTCTGTTGGGAAGATGGTTATCTAAGCACAGCTAATCTTTTGTTGGTGACATTTTCATAAAAAAACATGTTCTCTTGCACACCATTTTTATAAATATAAACAATACATTTTGCTGTATGTTGGCCATTTTCTCATGGTCCTCCAACAGAATCCACATACTGTTGGTGAGTTTAAAATCTCCAAAGGACACAATGTTGGCCTGATACATCTCCTGGAAAAAAGTTATGAATGCTTAAGCTTAAAGTGCCCCAAACATGAAAACAGGCTCAGCACTGCGAAAAGGAAATTATCTGTAACTAAGGGGTTAATATATTCCCTCAGAAGTTATGTTCACTCTTTGTCTTAAGAACTGATTGAAGCATAGACTGTCCAGGAAGTTGGACTGATAATAGGTCTGGAAATCAAAACTTTGATTGTGAAATTCAGGTTCATTGGGTATCAAGGCACATGGTGGGTAAAGAAACTCACTGAGAGGGATTGATTTTAGAAATTCCACAACACAATCCTATTGCTCTGGATGGTCGCTCAGAGGCTGCAGTCTCCCAGAAGAAGGTAATTTTCAGGCAGAGCTTGAGATTAAAGAAGCATGTGTGTGTTATGTCTACATACAAAACTCACCAGCAAACAGCCTTTGTTCTGTGGAAGGATGGAGCTGGTCATATGCATCAGAAGATGCAAAGTATAACAAGGGTTACCCATATGTTACACCTGAGACCTCAGGCCTCAGTGGTTACCATTGACATTGGCCTCCTCTGCATGTGGCCCAGGATGCCGAGCTGGCCACGAAGGAGAATGATTGTACAGAGGATCAGAGATGTCAAATGGATGAAGGGCAGGATGCCAGGCATGCTCTCTCTTTTTCTGCCTGCTGTACAAGGACAGCATCACTTTCCTATTAAAGTGTGTGTGCTTAGAGTTATATTCTAAAATTGTTGTATTCCCAGTTTGTGTTGACAGAGTTTCTCTGTTTAAGATGGCGATTGTTCATTTTCCTGTGAATTTATTTCTTCTTCCATTTTGTTACCATCTTAATTTTTGCTTTAAAGGATGGGAAACGAAAATAGGGGATCTATGTGGGCAAATAAATAGGTACAGTGACACAAGTGTTCTTCATATGCATCATACAATTTACAAGAGGATTAATGTAGAAATGTGTACAGTTACGTTTTGATTGGGTCCACTGGGGCTAAATCTGAGTTTCGAGTGGGGTGTACAGTTTATTATTAAAATGCTAAGAATGTAAAAGTTTGGAGTTGGGCTGATGAGTTCTAGTGGGTGATACCTGGGTCCTAGGGATCATCTTCAGAGGAGAAAATGTACTTGTGCATGAACATCTTAGAGTTTTGAACATTGCCAATGCGAGGCCTTCCATTTGTTGTTCCCATTTTATGTAGGTGATGCCATGTAGGTTCAAATGTGTGAACTCTATGCAGTAGCAATGCTGCCAGTTTCTCAATATCATCTATATTACATATGTTCCCCCATCAAATGTTGAGGGATGATGTTTGGGCTTGCTTCCATATTTGGGCTGTGCTAAAAATGTAGCCAGCAGCAAGTGGTAGAACAATTTGCCTAGTGGAGTAGTCATAGGGTATGTTCCATTTGCCCCGGGTGTCCATATCTTTCCCCATCAAATGTTAGGGATGGTACTTGGGCTTGCTTCCACATTTGGGCTATGCTCAAACAAAAAGGCTTCAGCAAGTGAAAGAAAAATGTCCTAGTGGAGTAGTCATGGGATATGGTCTATTTGTCCCTGGAGCTCCTGAAGTAGGGTTATGTTAGTTATGGCACACATAATGGAGAGGACTTCCTGCCAAAAAAGGATTGGATATGACGGTATTACCACCCTGTGTTCATGAGCTACAAAGCCGTTCCAAAAGAAGCTCAGGCTGCCCAACATCTTGTGAAGATGTGAAGAGATCAGAATGTGTCTGTATTTTTTAGGAGTTCTCCTTATGGTGTAGACGTATGGAGGACTTCATGGCCCTTCCCCAGATGTCTGACCGAGTATCCTCTGGAATGTCAGCTCCGAGGTCCCTCTCCCATAGTCTCATGTGTGTGTGTTTTCTGTGAGGAGTAGGAGCCAGGATATGTTGGTAAAGCCAAGTTATGACTTTCATTCATAAATTGTGTAAGTATAAGAGACTCAATTGGTGTGGTATCTCGTGAGACATCGCAGATTGGATGTGTCTCCCTCTCATCCATTGTAGGACCTGCAACAGTCTAAAACTCTCAAATGGAAAAAAAAAAACAATTGATGGACAGAATGCAGAACAATGTCATACATTCACACCAGTACAGAGATCTGGGCCTAAATCCATCTTTTTGTTTGCTCACCATGCTACTCCAGTTTGGACCCAGCCATATGAAAATCCAGTCCAGCCTGAACTGCCAGTCCAGGTCCTCCCTGGACTGGAAGCAAGCATCCTAGGACTAGTTTTGGGCTTTCAGCCCTCTTCAGTCAGGATAGCTTGACTCCAGTGGCATGGAGAGCATGGGACCCACGTCTGGGTATACCCGTAAAACTCTCTTGTCTAGTTAGGTTATAAAAGTTTGCTAGAGCTTTAATGTCCTGCAGTTCTGATTCCAGGTGCAGCAGTGTGGGTCCGTCACACCAGGGGGAAAATCTGGGTTCAATTGGAAGGGATGTGTGAGGAATGTTTGTTTGTAAAGTATTACTTGCCAATATTTTAAGAGTTTTACCATTGCAGTGAGTAGGAAAGGGTATCGCTTATGCGTGGAGCACAGTAGCCATAACAATTCCTTCAGGGAAACTGAGGAAAATAATTGTTTGCATTGTATTTACAGCTTGCCCTATGGTCAAATTTCCAATCAAGGGAATGTGGTACTTGGCTGCTAATGTGTGACACCACATCGGGTAATCCCTATCCCCCCCTCAGCCATGGGCAGCAGAAGAGTTGTAGATGCCACATGCATGGATTTACCCTGCCACATGAATCTAATAATTTTATGGCAAGCCGAGCTCTGGGTTGTCTTGGAAAGGGTGAGTGGCAGTGTTTGGAGAGTATGCAAGTATCGGGATATGAAATTCATTTTAAGGCTAGCTAGCCTGCCCAGCCAACATATTTCGAGTTTTCCCCACCAATATAGATCTTTAAACAGCACACTGATTAGTCTAATGTAGAGGAGCTATATTGCACTAACAGGGCCAGATGTATCAAGAATTGCTTTTGCGATTCTTACATAGCGAATTTTACCGATTCACTATTTAAGAATCGCTAAATGCAATGTATGTAGGATTTGCAAACAAAACTGTGAATCCTACATATTCCTTAATAGGGAATTGCACATTGCGATTCACTGCTAAGGAATACCTTCCCATTCATTCCTACGGGCCAGGCCCATAGGGATGAATAGCATTGCATTCGTAATTTGAGAGTATCAAATAGGTACTCGCAAATTGCCCATGCAATTTCAAGGGTGCAAGGGTGCCAAAAGGACACCCTGTTACACCCCTGAAATATGCATGTGTGCACATGTGACGCACATGTGCCACCTGACACTTAGGGAAGTGCTAAAAAGTGCATTTTTAAAGGAATTTGCAAATTACCACCAACTAGAAGTTGGGGGTAATTTGCGATTCCTTAAAGCCAGGTCACAATTTTTTCTTGCTTCCTGCATTGCATTTATGGAATCGCAAATTGCGATTCCCTAAATGCATTCACAAAATAGGTAATCACAAAAATTGGGATTACCTATTTTGCGAATACTTTTTGGGATGATACATCCCAAAAGGCTTTTTCCTGTGTGCAAACGGGCCGATTCTGAGATTTGGCCCATTTGCGAACAGGAAAATGCTTGATACATTTGGCCCATAGATATTCTGTATTTAGGAGGGCAAATTGATGTCCAGGTAAAGAATTGTGGTTTCTATTCACTTGAAGCTCCCCTTTGGATCGGCTTATGTGCGATATTTTGCAATTTATGGTAGTTGATTTTGAAGCCTGATACCTGTGCAAACCAGTTTAATTACGTTAGCAATGCTGAAATTGGTTCTGTTGATTCAGTTATAAAGCATAAGATCTTATGTAGCCAACAAAGCAAGTTTGTGTTCTCTGCCTCCTACCATCAACTCACATATATTTGAGTTTCTCTGCTAATTTGCCACTAGCAATTCCATGGACAAAGAAAAAGTTTATGGGGAATAGGGTCAACCTTGTCTCATTCCTCTGGAGATTAGCACATCACAGGGAATATTCCCCCTTAACTTTGAGCACGGATTTGTCTAACAATATTGTTAGGAATAGCCAGTCCACCCAATCAAAGGCCTTTTCCGGGTCAAGGGAGAGAAGGACAAGGGGTGGTTCTGCCACTCGGATGCTTCCATTAGTGTTACCACCAGACTGGTGTTGTCACTTTTGCTGCCTAATTTTTTTGAATCCTGATTGGTGACAAGGTGCCATCATATTTCATACAGTCTTGTGACCAGTATGGAGGAGTATAAGTTGATGTCGCAATTGAGAGTGGCTATCGGCTGATATGAGAGACACTGCAACATATTCTTATCTAGCTTCAATAGAAAGGTAAATATGAGCCCAGCATAGTGTCTATGATTACATTAGACATCAGGAAGTAGTTAAAACATTTTCGAGGGCTTCATCTAGTATTCCGGCATAAGTCTTATAGAATATGGCTGTTACAGCCAAGGTATTTTTTAGGTGGTAAGCGTAAGTTTGCCTCCTGTAACTCTTCCATTGAGATCTTCCATTAGACACCAAAGTCTGCCTTCTAATGTGGGGGATAATTTTCTCAAATACAGTCAGCTTGCAGTTATTGTGAGTAAAAGAGTGCTAAGTAGTACTTCTGGAATACACTGAGGACCTCAGATGTGTCATACAGGTGCATCCCCTCCTCCTACTACTTCATGGTATGGATGTGGTTACGGGTTACCTTAAAGCAAAGTTTATATGCTAACAGTTTTGCTTTGTTCGCCCTAAGTTGGCAGAGTATGCCCAGACGTGGGTCCCTTGCTCACTTTGCCACTGGATTCAAGCTAGCCTGGCTGATGATGGCTGATTAGCCAGAAACTGGTCCCAGTATGCTTGTTTCCGGTCCAGGGAAGACATGGCTTGGCAGTTCGGGCTGGACTGTTCCCATGAGGCACAGGGTCAGACTGATTTGCATATGGCCATGTCTGAACTGGGGTGGCGAAGTAAGCTAAAGAATGATGATGGATAAAACCCAGATCAGTTGACTGGGGGTGAATGCATGCAATGTTCAATACTCCATCCATCATCCCCTTTGGTTTTGCTTTGTTCGCCCTAAGTTGGCAGGGTATGCCCAGACGTGGGTCCCTTGTTCACTTTACCACTGGATTCAAGCTAGCCTGGCTGATGACGGCTGATTAGCCAGAAACCAGTCCCAGGATGCTTTTTTTCGGTCCAGGGAAGACATGGCTTGGCAGTTCGGGCTGGACTGTTCCCATGAGGCACAGGGTCAAACTGATTTACATATGGCCATGTGTAAACTGGGGTGGTGGAGTGAGCTAAAGAATGATGATGGATTAAACCCGGATCAGTTGACTGGGGGTGAGTGCTTGCAATGTTCATTACTCCGTCCATCATCCCCTTTGGTTTTGCTAACTCCCATCTTAACCTGCACAAGACTCTTAGGGTTCTTGCAGTAGCCCCTTGCTTCTGTTGGGCCTCTGTCTAGAATAATTATTGCTCTAGGTCTATTTACTGTTGTTGGATAGATGCTACAATTTGGCCAAATGGGAGATAAACTCATCCCTGAGAACGGCTTTAGCATCTCCTATAGTTTAAAGCGAGGCACCTTCCTGTTATCGTTTTCCGCAATGTAGTGTTCTCTAGGCGACATGATGCACTCCTTACAGTGGGTCTCTCAATGTCAATTTGCTGAGTGCTCAAGGCTTTGAGAATGCTTTTTGGGCTTACAGTGGTCATTGTCAACCAGATCTGACAATGTGACTATGTCTATGCAGGTATTGGGGAGGCTCGGTAGTAGTCCATTGGAGGTGAGGAAGTAGTCAATCGAAGACATTGGAATACAAGTTTAGTCCCTCTCCTCAGACTGGTAGTGGTGCCAGATGTCTACAACTTTGAGGTCATGCATCCTCTGAATAAGTAATAGAGGGGTTTTCCATGCTGGGCATGGCAGCTGTCAATGACTGGGTACAGCGGTGTAATACAGTCCCCCTCTCAAGAGTCACCAACTGCAAATTGAATGATCTGAGGGATGAGAGCAGTGTAAAATAATTATTTATTATCATTTGGGCATATAGAGAAACCATAGTGAGGTCTTGTGTGCCTAGTTTGCCCTGTAGACATACTTGGTGGCCTTCCCTATCTGTAGATATGGAATCATTCCAAAGAGACAAGCCCCTTTGTGCAAGGATCCTCAATCCACGTGTTTTTTGGATAAAAGTGACAACTGCAATGAGTACCAGTATGGGTGAAGGCTTTTTCATATCTGCTATGAGAAGGTACATCTCTTGTAACAGTGCTATGTCTACCTCTGAGGAAATTCAAATACGGCCCCATCTTTCCTAGTAACACCATTACGCTGTTGCCCTCACTCAGGCACCTTCAACCTTCGTAGCGTTTCTTTCCCATTCTATACTGTTGCACATATTACACAACCTTTCCTGTTTCCCTGAGCTAAGTCCATTCTGAGACCCGGCTCGAAGCAACTAATCCCCCAGATAACCATCTATTGACCCTTGGTGACCATTCTCGGCCTCTCCAGTTGTTTTACGAATCACCATCTTCAACACACAAACACGTCCTGTCGTAAATTAATTTAACCAAGGAATGGCTATGCCGCCTGACCTATAGGGTCGGGTACAGAACACGACCTTAGGGAAGGAATTTGTATTACCCATTATCCTGTATCTTGTACAAAGAATGTTTTCTTGTGGATGACTTGTATTTTTATTGCACATTGTGGGGGTTGTTGCTTTAGGGGATTCAAGCGCTACAAAAGACTGTGAGCCACGGATTGAAGTGGCAGAAACCTGAGAACCTACCACTGATGTACTTCTAGGACAACCGTACCTAGCTGCAGCTAATAAATTGAAGTTTCTATGCCAGACATAGTGTTCCGTGTCTCTGTAATTTGTAAGGCGAACTCAGAAGATTTCAGGCATACCCTGCGCCGCCAGGCTTAATGAGCCCGGTTCTTCACCTCCTTCTGCTTAAGCAATTGTATGAGAGCTCTGCATTTAAGCGGGTGTTAAGGTCATGTAGGTAAAGTGACACTATCGAATATGTGCATCATTGTAAGTGGTGGGAAGGCATGCATGATTGATGATGGGCAGCCTGAAACATAGCTAGTGGTGTTCTATATGCGATGCGAAGAGCACATGTCACATTAAATAGGAAAGGTTGAAATAACTTCCAGGTATATACAAGAGCTAGGGCAAACAACAGGGGGTAAAACAACAATAAGGTAAAAGGCTCCGTAGTGTATAGGTTTAGGAGTCGCTCATGAAATTGGGACAACAATAATAATAATAAGTATTTGTGAAGAGAGAATATATCATTCCCTTAAGGGTTTCAAGGCACTGGGGGCCATCAAGGAGATTAAGTGAGCTATTGCCCAGAGTCACTTGATGCTGAGCTGAGCTGCCACCGACATTTTGGATTAAATGGTGAATCCAGCACTCCATAGTCTGCCACTCTAGCTGCAGCACCACACCTCTCCCTTATAACACTTAGCATGCACTTAGTAGACCTAGAGAAAGTAGAGGATAGCTCCTAGGAGTAGTAAGAGAGCCTCCCAATTCCCTACATTATGAAAAGTTAATCGTGGTTAGTGCCAGCTACTAGGGGATTCAAGCGCTACAAAAAACTGTGAGCCACGGATTGAAGTGGCAGTCTCCTGAGAAACTACCACTGATGTACTTCTAGGACAACTGTACCTAGCTGCAGATAATAAATTGAAGTTTCTATGCCAGACAGAGTGTTCCGTGTCTCTGTAATTTGTAAGGCGAACTCAGAAGATTTCAGGCGTACCCTGCGCCGTTAGGCTTAATGAGCCCGGTTCTTCATTTGGTGCCCTCTGTGAGGCCGCTTCAGAGGTCGTGGGTCCAGCCCGAGGATCGTGAGGAGCCCCGCAAGGAAATTCCGGAGGATGCGCACCACGTGATCGACCCCTGCATGTCGTAAGTGGACCGAAGGTTTTTTACCGGGTGGCTTCTCCCTTCCAATGGCTGACTGCGGCCACGCTTTGGCTCCCTTGGTAATTTGTATCGCGAGACATCAGACGGACCTCTGTTGGCGTACGAAAACATCTGGTTAAGTTAAGTATAGTGGGCACTCCTTTGACTTTGTTTTGTCTTTGTTCGACTTTTGCAAAAGCCGAAACCGAGGGGTGAGTGCAGTTTTTGAACTATAAAGTGACTAATTAACCCCTTGAAGTTTCTAAAGAAACTATTGTCGTAGCGATGCCTGGTTTCAGTAAGTTTGGAAGATGGTTTTGTTGTAATCGTGATAGGGCTTCCCGACTGGATCACTCTTGTCCAATTCCTCCGGCCGGAACTCCCACTTATGAAGTATATTCTAAACATGGTATTGGCCCCATAGCTTTTAATGAGGCATGGGTTCGCTATACTAGGAAAGATGGTGTTTTACGATGGCCACAGAACAGCAGTTTTGAGCTCAATATTTTAGATAATTTGGAGAACACTTTGTTTAAGCGAAAAGCTCGGCCGGCTATGTTTGACTCTTTTCGCCTATGGCGTAAGGAGGCTAAACAGAAAGAAATAAAACAAGCTAAAAGAGATAGGAGAGATATGTCTATTTTACAAGCTGCGCAACAGTTTAAAAATAATGAAACCGATCATGCGATTGAGGTCTCAGATAGGCAACATCGTATGGCGGTAGATAAATGTTATCCAGTGTTGCCAACTTCCCCTATCGAGAAAAATGTGGACTCTGAGAAGGATCCTTTAATGTCCCATCTGTTGAGATTACCCCCGCCCTATGCACAGGGAGCTAATGTACCTTTTGGATTACCGCCTGCCCCCGGAGCGAATGCGCCTTTATTATTAGCACCTGCCCCGCCTGTTCCGCCTGTTGTCCCACCTGTCGCTCCTCAATCGGTTCCTGCACCCCCACCACAGCTTTCTCCGGTATTACCGAGCTCTCCCTTACCTTTGGCTCCTTTCTTAAATGTTACTCCCTCTTCTGCCCCACCTAATATTCTGTCTCCTGTCCTAATGACGAATTCTCCCTCCGCTCGGAGGCGAATGATCGATACCATTTCTGGCCTTTTGTCCCCTCTCTTTGGGACATTTCAAATGACCCCTGTTCCTCCTCGTAGACAAACTCGTAGTCAGCTCCCAGGTCCGGGGGAACGGGAAGTGCTAGATCTTCAAGCCCGAAGGTGGATCACGAATGGCCCCCAGTATAGTGTGCAAGATATTATGGTCACCTTTCAGCAGTGGTAGGCACCAACGCAGAGATATGTTTTTGATACTATGTGTAACATTTTAAGTCAAGAGTGGGAGGATATGGGATTGGGACGAGCCCCTCAGGGCCTGCTCGATGTACAGGCCGAGTTTGATTGTGGGCGCAGAGGTTGAGGACGCGGTAGGAACGCTTGTCACTTTTAGAATGATGCTTGCCTGCCGGTCCTTGCCAAAACGCGATTCCTCCGTCAGGCGAAAATTAAAACACTATCCCATGAGAGAGGTTCCCCCAGTGTGGAGAGAGGAGGTCGCAGCTCAGGGTGGTAATCCTCTTATACCTGCTCACTTTCAACGTGTGTGGGTACATGTTCCGTGGAAACGATCTGAGGTATTGGCCCTTAAGCAGTCGTTACCGGACCCCCGTAAAAATCCTGCTGGGTACTACAAAGAGTTGTCCCAAACTGTCGATGCACGTATTATGAATTTGGCCGATATAGACATGCTAATGGGTAATGTGGTCCCACAACCGTTATGGGCTAGGATTCGGAAGGAGGACCATGTGAGGGAACTGGGGGGTGATTGGGCTGCCATACTCGCCGTGGACAGACTCCAAGTGGGTGGTGCCAAACCTGAGGCTCTAATTACAGAACTCCCAGCTAGGATCATTGCCTTACTGAAAACTATGATGCCACCTCTGCGAGTTAATTGGGATAAGTTAGCAGCTTGTAAGCAGAAAGAGGATGAAAACGTCTCTGATTTCTTTACTCGTTTCGAGGAGACGGTCATCGATCATAGTGGTCAGGATATGAGCACGGAAGGTGGCCAACGGTTACTTGTAGACAAATTTGTGTCAAATTTGGTTCCGGAAATATCTAATAAGTTGAAGAATTCCGAAAGTGCGTGGGCGGTCTCCTCTTCGGCCCAGATATTGGCTACTGCCCAGTATTATGAAAATAGGGATAAAGAGGAAAAAGAGAAACTTGATAAAAAGACCAAAGAGTTGAAAACAAAAGTTCTTTTGCAACAAGCTTATCCTCCTCGCCCTGCCCAATGTGAATATCAGCCATCTCCACAATTCCAGAGACAATTGCAGAGGTCTGGGCCTTTCGTTCCCTGACCCCCACTGGGCCAAAATCAATGCGCTTACTGTAAAGAAGAAGGCCATTTAAAGTATAATTGCCCGGTTTTGTTTCAACGCACGAGCGGTATTCCCACATCACGAGGCCAGGGTGGTTATCAGTCAGCACCAAGAGTTTGAGGACGAGGTACGCTGCCTAATAACCAACGTTCCATGCCCCCTGGAAACTCCACAATTTATTTTGATCAGCAAAATGTTCAGTCTACCAACTATTACAACAGTGATTACTATACTGAGGATGAGAGTCAGAATTCCCAACCTAGTTAGGACAGCCATGGACAAAGTAAGGGAGTAGTATCAGTTCCAGTGGACCAAAGCGGGCCTTATGTTGATGTGGAAGCACTAGGTGTTACAGAGCCATTCCTATTAGACACTGGTGCAACAAAGAGCTCTATGATTCACTCTAAACTCCCTGGGGCACCTTTGTCTGGCTGTACAAATGTTTCTGTAGGTTTTTCTGGCGCCCCAGTTCAAAACCCAGTTTCGTGCCCTTTGCCCATTTCAATAGGTCCTTACAAATTGGAGGCCCCGCTCCTTTTAACAACTGGTTGTGATGAAAATGTGTTGGGTTTGGATTTATTGAAGAGATTGTATGCGACATTACACTGTTCCCCTTCTGGTGTACGTCTTACCTTAGGTAAGAAATTGACCTCACCGATGTACTTGTCTAAAGATCAGCTTTCCCCTGAATTACAATCTCTTCCAGCCACCCTCTGGGCCACCGGCCCCAACGATGTGGGCCTCTTGCGGATTCCTCCCTACATTGTAACACTCAAGCCCAATACTAAATTTCCTCGCATTACACAATATAAAATTTCCAGTGACGGCGAGAAAGCTCTTTTGACTATAGTTCATGATTTGGTACAAAACGATGTGGTCGAAGAGACTAGGGGAAATGTATGCAATAGCCCTGTTCTGCCTGTTTTTAAACTAACCAACTCTTCCCAGCCACCTATCTATCGTTTTGTGATTGATCTTAGAGAGGTCAACAAGATTGTGGTACCTCAATTCCCTGTTGTCCCGGATATTAATGCCCTGCTGACAATGATACCAGCCTCAGCTTCCTGGTTTTCCATCATTGACCTCAAAAATGCTTTCTTCAGCATTCCCATTGCTGAGGAAAGTAGGGATATTTTTGGCTTCTCCTTAGCAGGCCGAAGCTTCCGGTTCAAGCGAGCTCCTCAAGGCTATTGCGAGAGCCCCTCCATTTATAGTCAAGCATTGAAATCACAGCTCGATACTTTGTGTTTACCACAAGGGGCCACCCTCATTCAATATGTGGATGACCTGTTGGTTGCAGCAGATTCTGAAGACACTTGTAAAAAGGCTACCATTTCACTGTTACGCCACTTATCTGACCACAACCACAAGGTTTCACCATCAAAATTGCAATATTGCTGCCAAGAGGTTACCTACCTAGGTCATCTCTTGTCAAAGGAGGGACGGCGATTGACCCCAGAACGTATCCAAGCAATTGCCCAAATCCCTATTCCATGTACGCAAAAAGAGGTGCATGTGCGTGCCTTTTTAGGTATTACCTCTTATTGTAGACAATGGATCCCCAATTTTTCCCTTCTGGCAAAACCTTTGTTGGCACTCACTCTTAAAGATACACCACACCCGCTTCCATGGACTGCGGAATGTCAGAAAAGTTTCACTGATTTACGCACTGCCTTGTGCTCTGCCCCTGTGTTAGGTACTCCTGATTACAGTAAGCCTTTCACACTCTATGTTCATGAGAAAGAAGGTTGCGCGTTATCAGTTTTAACACAACGATTTGGGGACAAGCAACGCCCCTGTGCCTATTTTTCGGCCACGTTAGATCCAGTGGCCAAGGCATTACCTAGCTGTTTGAGGGCTACAGCAGCAGCGGCAGTTTCCATTCGCCAGTCAGCTGTATTGGTATTAGATAATACCCTTATTGTCATGGTACCGCATGCAGTAGACACCCTCCTAAATAGATCAAAGACCCAACACCTCACGAGTGCACGCCTTTCGGGTTACAAATTGACGCTCTTGGCTAGCCACGTACACATTAAGCGATGTAATACCTTGAACCCGGCAACATTGCTGCCAATTCCAGTAGAAAATGACACTCAGGAGCCACACGACTGCTTCCTCCGCACAGAGGAAGAGCCAAAAGGCAGAGTTGATTTAAAGGATACTCCACTCCCGGACCCGGATGGGACCTTATGGGTGGACGGTTCTTGTTTTAAGCTTCCCAATGGTGAAACGACCTCAGCCTATGCAGTCACTACCTTATACACTGTTGTAGAAACAGCACGTATTATACATAACTCAGCCCAGGCAGCTGAATTGATAGCACTGACTAGAGCTTGTGTGTTGGCTGAAGGAAACAGGGTGAATGTGTATACTGATAGTCAGTATCCGTTTGGAGTGGCCCATGGTTTTGGCCGCCTGTGGAAGGAAAGAGGGTTTCTCACATCCCATGGCACTAAGATACAGCATGGCCAATTGGTAAATGACCTCCTTGAATCACTCACCTTGCCCACTCAGATAGCGATTGTGAAGTGTAGTGCACATAAGAAGATCACTGATGATGTAGGTCAAGGAAATGCTTTCGCAGACCACATAGCGAAAGAGACAGCTAGAGACACTACAAGCCGCATGTATGTTGCGGGCTCTGCTAGATGGGTTGCACAAGGAGGGATGTGTGAGAATACTGTGGACAGTGTGAAAATGATCCAGGCAGAGGCCACAGAGAAATAATTGAGTACGTAGAAAGAAAGTATAGGAAGATTGGATGTGACAGGGTGCTGGACAGACTAGTCAGAACATCAACGCTGGTTGTTACCAGATGCTTATGTACTCCCAGTAGTTACCATGGCACATGGTCCAGCCCATATTAGCGCTAAAGGTATATGCAAGCTTCTGGCTCCAGTATGGAAGAATGTGGGGATCCCTAAATGTGCAGACAATCTGGTTAAGCATTGTATAGTATGCTTGATGCATAACCCGGAGAAGGGAACACCAACACCAGCAGGACACTTTGCTTTCCCAAGTTACCCTTTTGAGGTTTTACAAATAGATTACATCCACATGGGACGATGTAACAATCTGAAGTACGTTCTTGTTGTGGTATGTGCCTTCTCCCGATGGGTAGAGGCCTATCCCCTGAAAGATAATACTGCTCTATCCACGGCAAAAGTCCTTTTGAAGGAGTTTCTGCCAAGATTTGGGTTACCGAGAAATATTTGGAGTGACAATGGAAGTGAATTTGTGGGTCAGATCATGCAGAAAGTATATACAGGCTGTGGCATTCAGCAAAAATTCCACGCAGCAAACCATCCTCAGTCAGAAGGTTTGGTTGAATGCTATAATGGCACCCTTAAGCTTAAACTGGCGAAAATACAAGCCAGCACGGGTCTAGCCTGGCCTGATGCCTTGCCCATGGCTCTCTTATCCACCAGAACAACCACCCATTCCCGTATGGGGCTTAGTCCTTATGAGGTTGTCTTTGGACACCCTGCAAATGTTTGGGGAGTCCCAAGGCCAAAGAAATACTCAGAAATAGAGCATCCATTGTTAATTGACTATTTACATGATCTAACCACTAAGTTACGTGTCCTTCACCAACAGGTACAAGATACTTTGCCCCAGGCTTCAACGGATCCTGGTCACACCATACGGCCGGGAGACTGGGACGGCGTCAAAAACTTCCAGAGGTCAAAGAACTTGGAACCTCGCTGGAGAGAACCTCGTCAGGTGCTACTGATGACGCGTACTGCAGTAAAGGTGGTCGGCAGAAAGAACTGGGTACATGGGGTACATTGCAAGAAAGTGCCCCTACCATTGCCTTATGATCAATGGGTTCATAAACAAATTAGTGACTCTGAAACCGGAAGAGTACCAAGATTTGGACTATTCAGCGATGCGCGCCTAGACGTTGCCGGAGCAGGACAAGACGACGACGAGGTCCTCCAGACAGCTATACCACCGGCAGTGAAATTGGACACTACTAAACCACATCTCCTTTTCCAAGAGCAAACTGTACCTGGTTCCCGGAGGTACGATTTAAGGCCCAGACTGAACAAAAATACCTCAGTAGTGCTTCATTGACTTTTGTCTTTATCCCGATTTCCACATGATTGCAGGGCCGTAATCGTATGTCTCAGAATTGTGACCCAAGATGTGGCTCTAGGCCTGTGGGACTTGTAGGAAAGTATAAAGAACTACAGACAATCACAGCTGAGTGAAGCAATCTCCTGTCACGGGCAATATTTAGAGCTGGAAATGACTGTTAACAAGGGAATGGACAAAATACAAACAATGAGCACAAAGCATTGTAAATTATTGCATAATCGTTTTGTAGTGGTTTTAATAATATTGATTTTGATGTGTATTATATTGTCTTGTATAGGATGGGGACTACACGTAATGATTACACAGCCTACTCCCAAAATTACGGTTGAAATGCATACACATGTCACTCTACCACCTCATGTTGAGTCAAGAAGGAATGAATTCCGCAACAACACATTTGTTTCCATGCTACACCAACATCAATTGGCCACTAATGCGACGAACTGTTCGGTTTGTGTTCTTCTGCCAAGTTCGGTGAATACTGGAATGCCATACATTACCCTTCCTTTTTCATTTAATGACTCTTGTAGTGCATGGTGGGAATTGAGCGCCAGTTGGGTATTTTCCGGAGATGGGGATACTCGAGAAGTAAGGAGTTTGGGAGTACATCTATACCATTTATGTTGGCGGGACAGAAAAAGGATATATGGGACGGATAGTGAGAAGTCAGAATATGCTGATTGCCAAACCAAATCTACGGATTTGTATTTTCTGCCCTCTAATAGAACCTCTCGAAAAGGACAAACTTTTCTAGTGGTACCTGGACAAGCACCATTCTGTATTAGGAAAGGAGGGTTAGAATATAAAGGTACAAGCAATTGCCAACATATTGTGAAATTGAATGGGACAGATTGGCCTCGCATGGTTCCCTCACGTAATACATACTTTGTGTGTGGAAATAAGGCTTACACTTCTCTACCTGGTAATTGGAGAGGCACGTGTTATATTGCTTGGTTGTTGCCCCCTACATATATAGCAGATGCCAAGCATCATTTACAGAAAAGAGGGGTGGGGTCTGACCAAGATACGTCAGGACAAGAAGTCGGGGATGTCTTGAAAGGACTCCTTCCATTCTGGGGCTCAATAGCCAACAGTAGAGATATAAGACAAATAATTCGAGTTGTAGAAACCACTGTCAATGAAACAGCTGGAGCTTTGAGTAACATCACTGCAGAACTCGCTGCTGACCGCCTTGTCACGCTTCAGAACAGGATGGTATTATATATCATCCTTGCTGACCGTGGGGGCGTATGCAGATTGATCGGATCTAGCTGTTGCATTTTTATTCCAGACAATGCCCCTACAGTATACCAAGCCATCTCTAAGCTACATAAGATCGCTGAGTCCGTTCACCAGGATGAAGGGAATTGGGATCTGATGGGATGGTTTGGGGGACTACTGTCTACATGGGGATGGAAGATTCTTACCTTTGTCGGAGCGACTTTGGCTATTCTCTTCTCATGTTGCCTTTGCCTGCAATGTGGTCCAGCTATATGCGGGCTCTGCGCCACCCTGTGTGTTCCAAATCCGGTATCACAGAAAGCAGCGAACACAAAGATAATGCTGCAACAACAGCTTGTAGATTTCATGGCTATTGAAGTCGATTCAGATTAACAACAGCCTCTGGTTTCTTTGCCTGAGTAATGGCAAAAGGAGGGTCTGAGGAAATTCAAATACGGCCCCATCTTTCCTAGTAACACCATTACGCTGTTGCCCTCACTCAGGCACCTTCAACCTTCGTAGCGTTTCTTTCCCATTCTATACTGTTGCACATATTACACAACCTTTCCTGTTTCCCTGAGCTAAGTCCATTTTGAGACCCGGCTCGAAGCAACTAATCCCCCAGATAACCATCTATTGTTGTTGCTTTAGGGGATTCAAGCGCTACAAAAGACTGTGAGCCACAGATTGAAGTGGCAGAAACCTGAGAACCTACCACTGATGTACTTCTAGGACAACCGTACCTAGCTGCAGCTAATAAATTGAAGTTTCTATGCCAGACAGAGTGTTCCGTGTCTCTGTAATTTGTAAGGCGAACTCAGAAGATTTCAGGCGTACCCTGCGCCGCCAGGCTTAATGAGCCCGGTTCTTCACCTCCTTCTGCTTAAGCAATTGTATGAGAGCTCTGCATTTAAGCGGGGTGTTAAGGTCATGTAGGTAAAGTGACACTATCGAATATATGCATCATTGTAAGTGGTGGGAAGGCATGCATGATTGATGATGGGCACGGGCAGCCTGAAACATAGCTAGTGGTGTTCTATATGCGATGCGAAGAGCACATGTCACATTAAATAGGAAAGGTTGAAATAACTTCCAGGTATATACAAGAGCTAGAGTAAACAACAGGGGGGTAAAACAACAATAAGGTAAAAGGCTCCGTAGTGTATAGGTTTAGGAGTCGCTCATGAAATTGGGACAACAATAATAATAATAAGTATTTGTGAAGAGAGAATATATCATTCCCTTAAGGGTTTCAAGGCACTGGGGGCCATCAAGGAGATTAAGTGAGCTATTGCCCAGAGTCACTTGATGCTGAGCTGAGCTGCCACCGACATTTTGGATTAAATAGTGAATCCAGCACTCCATAGTCTGCCACTCTAGCTGCAGCACCACACCTCTCCCTTATAACACTTAGCATGCACTTAGTAGACCTAGAGAAAGTAGAGGATAGCTCCTAGGACTAGTAAGAGAGCCTCCCAATTCCCTACATTATGAAAAGTTAATCGTGGTTAGTGCCAGCTACTGTAAGGAAGATAGCTGTGGAGCATGGAGCAGGTCATGAATGTCATGTTCCATACTTTCAATGGATTATTGCTCTATTATACTTCCTATTCTGAAGATGACAGGTGGCCATTGTTTTCCCCTTGGTGACAGAGGTTGCACACTCTTCTGCTGGAGGAGCATGTTGAGTGAATACACCAGCCACCACCTTGGTCCGTCATGTTAGTATATGTCGGTTCTTGGGTATAATCCTGGGAGGAAATTAATGGAAGACCTAGTATCTCTCTGGCAACCAGGTGGTTTTGGACTGCAAAGCGTTTCTCTTTGTATGTGAAGAGGAGCCAGCAGGGGTATCTTTTCTTTTTGTAGGTGTTGGATAATGTCTCAGTAGTCTTTCTGATGGGCTACAGTGTTGGTCGAAACATCTTGAAAAGGAGGAGGGAATCCCCCTGAAACGTTAGCGGTTCCTGTTGGTAGGCCTTTTTCACAATGTTGTCTTTGATGCAGAAATAGTGGACTAGTGCGCTCATCAGGAAGAAGATTCTTTTGTTTTTGGCAAGTTAATTAGACTCTATAGGTGAAGTCCAACATGATCAGGGTTCCTCAGGTTGTTGAAGTATGTGAACAAAGAGAGCTTGGATACTTGCTTCTAGATCTGCAGTTGTGATCATCGTGGTAATGCCTCTAATCCTAAAATTGTTCCATAAGGACCAAATTTCTTGGTTGAGGGCTCTGTTGAAGTCTTAACAGAGAGACGTGATGTCTTTGCAGAACTCTGATAGCAAAGATTATAAATCCCTCTTGGCAGCTGGTGCCTGGGGATCAGCTGATGCCTGTGTCCTAGTCTTAGAGGTGGGACATAAGGGGCCCGCCCTGCTGCTGGCAGGAGCCAGGCTTTTGAAGGAAATCCTTGATTGAGAATTCTCACTGGGCCTTTGTTTTATTCACCACCGTGTTTTTATATGGGGTGGAAATCAATTTGTGAAGGGGCTGGAAGACTCCCAATGAATAAGTGGGGATAGGGGCCATTGCAAAGCCCCCTACTACCAATCTCCTCAGTTCTGTACCCAACCCTCACTTAGTTGTTCGGGAGGGGGTCAGACCATGAGGTGCAGACCCCCTAACCAAGACAAGTCGGGCCACTGGAAGCCTGGACAGTGTTGCTCTATTGGTACTGGAGCCCAGTTGCGCCACTCCAATGGGTAGAGAGCTAGTTGACAATGGTATGACGGCAAGGAGATCCTGTCAGAATGTGGGGGGACACCAATTTGAGTGGATCTGCCTTGGTTCCCTAGTTAAAGCAAGTGGATGATCTCAAATGATCTGGCAAGGGTCGCACTGTGTCCAAGTAAATCTGCAAATGCCTTAGGCATATCCGGCATACAGGGCCAATGAACGAGCACCCTTTGAGGATCCCAGGGGAGTGGACAGGCTGCAGGTAGGGGCCAGGATGTAGAGCAGCCATGGAGGAAAACCCCAGGTATGCACCATTGCAAACCAGTAGTAAAGAACCTATGCTACCCTTTTTTAATTTACATTTTTGTCTGTAGTATATGGCACAAGCCAGGAAGTTAAATGCCACTTGTGGACTGTAGCACTTAATATGGCAGCCACTACAGCAGCAGTGCAAACATAGCATCATGCCTGCCTTCTGTCTGTCCATTGCTGATGAACATTGTTTTGTTCCCTGATACTTCCTGGTAGCCTAAAATGTCACCTCTGTCCCAGTCAACTGGGACCATTGACTGTCACTGGCACTTTGTGGATCTTGGAACTATTCCTACTTAAAAAAAATAAATCATATCTCTGGTCCCCTAATTGATGTTTTGTCATTTTGGTGTAATTTTATTTATTAAAATTTTACTCCATTTTATATGTTTTGTACTGCATTAAATTGCCGCAAGATTAGCCTGTCTGGTATGGGCCACAGCTACCAGGAAGTTGACCTAGGGTAATTTTTTAACTTAGAGGGTTCACCCTGACAAAGGTTGTGATTATTCCTTGAGTTGGCTAGTTACCCACCCCAAATAATAATGCAATGTCTTACAGACCACCTGAACAATTTTGTTCCTGCCTTCAAATTCTGCCTTTGGCAATACTGCCACTCTGTGAAGCTCAGACTTAGCCACCATCCTAGTTGACTAAGAGCCATTTTCTTCTGCAGACCCAAGCTGGGATATAGTTAGTCCTTGACTTCCCAAAGAGGCTGGTGGAGCAGGTAAAACGACATTTTGTATACCTTCTCTATTTTGCATGAAAATACTAAATACATAATCATTCTAAATACTAACCTGTATTAATTGTTTGGAGTATTACTACTAATCATTTTACACCTTTATAAACACAAGATACACGGGGACTAAATGCTAATTGCATGGCTAATAATTTTAATGACTAACTGTGGTACGCATATTAACTGTAGAATGTGTTGGTATAGAAAATTGCATGATTTATGTTGCTTTTGGGATGGTTTGTGCTCCTGATGTTGCGGAATGGTAAGTATTATTGCTTTAAATGTTGCTATAAGCTAGGAAAATACTAATATATTGGGATTAGTATGGGTTTAAACATTAGAATCTTCATTTCCGTATATTCATTATTTTTTATGGTTTTTTTGCTTAAGTTGGCATTCGGGCCCACTAGGCCGCAATATTCAAAATGGAGTTCGGAAGTGGCCACCGTCGTGTGAGCACGATGCCTACTGCACAGACTCGGATGGCTCTGAAGATCTCCAGGCGACCTCCAAAGTGGCCACCGTGTTCCTTGTCAAGGATAGGAACGTGGAGAATTGCCAGAACTCAGCTAATGTGAATGACAGAAAAGGACAATGAAGACCTGTATCCAGAGGTCTACATGTTGTTACTTCAAAACTTTTCACATGAGAACTGGACAAACTAGAGGATGACATATTCAATCCCCTGAGAACCAAGAAAACCTGGGAACCATGACCAATATTAAAATTTTTAGGGGTTTAGCCAATCAGGAGTCTTCTACTCCTGGAGATGTTGCGGATTATCTTAGAATTTCCTATATAAGGGGAACTTTAGAAGAGGGTGGGGAGAAGTGTAGAAGTGCGTTCCAAGTTTCCGTTGGTGATTGCTGGTGAGGAGAGTCGATTTGCTTGTACGACTGCCTGGTCCTTGTGATACCCTTGGGACTGTGTCGAGCGAAAGAAGCTTTCCCTGACTTATTGGGTCTTAGCCTGCACTTTTATTGGACGATTTCACCAGAAGGGATTTGATTTGTGCAGGGCTTTCGGGAAATGGTCACCGGATCTGAATTTAGGTAAATATAATTGTTACGCAAATGTGTGACAAAATATTCATTGAACCCAAGATTTGATTAAAATGCTGATTATGCCAACGAAAGAGAATTAATTAGATAAACTAAATATTGATGAACAAAAATGAGTTTGTGATTCTTTTAATAATGTATTGATTAATCAAAGGTTCCGAAGCTTAAATGTGTTTTAGCTGGTTCTAAATCACCATTAACCAGTCCAACTAATTGGTCCAACAACCAAGTGATGGAGTGCCTTGATGTAAAAGTTAGGATTCTATAGATACAGATGAATATAATGTATATATTGTAAAGAATTGTCTTCCTGTAGATAATAAGGTACCCCCACATGTCCAGCGCTTCTATCCTCCTGTGCGCAGATTCGGAGTGAGACGAATGAGAGTTGGTGTTATGGGTCCCACCAATGGATACATGTGTGAATGAGTTAGTGTGATGACGTGTCTGTGACGCAGGGAGGATATGGAAATTTGCCCTTTTCCGCTGGAGCAAGGCACTCCAAATGGAGGATAATACCACCATTGTCAGCAAGTCAGTGTTGTCATGTAAGGTCACTCAGGTATCAGCTTGTCAGGAAATTGCTTGTAATGGTAATATGCATAGAGAACCACAGATAGTACTCCTCTTTCAACATTCCATGATGTCCCTGACATCACCAAGAACATATAAAATGTCCCCTTAAGTTAAAACATGTTATTTTGAAATGATTTAGAGGTGATACAGACAAAGGAAGTTCTGTACCTTGAGTTCCTTCTATTGTCATACTGGATTTTTGCCAGGTAACCCAGAAAATGAACTGTGCGTTTTTACTTATATTTGGTGTTTTTTTGTGAAATTAACATAGGTACTTGGCAAGTGACAGTTCCTACTTTATTTAGTAATACACTTGCTGCAATAAAAAGTAAGCATACGTTCATCCATTCTGTAAGTCACTTGGTTATCACTGCAGCACACTTCCGGTTTCACAGTTCCCACAATAGATTTCTGCTCAAACTATGGCCCTGATTATGAAGTGGGAGGTAGGATGACCAACAGGCCATTGGTGGCAGTCCAACCACTGACATAATTTCGGTCCACCCTCTGTATTATTATACTGGCAGAGCAGCATACTACAATGGCTGGGGTCCCGAGGTAGATATTGTCGTCGGAATTATGATATCCCTTTCCGACAGCCGACTTTCCCGCAGAAATCCCGTCATGAAAGGTTGTCGGAATGGGATATGGTCCTTTCCAAAAAGGGCCCAATGCCATTGTAGGACACAGAAGAGTGACATTAGGGCACATTTTATGCCCACACTCACTTTGTTGCACCATGTGCCATGCTGCATGTAGAAGTAACTCTGTTGCCCTTAATCAAAATCAGTTTTACCAAAGTCTGCCTGTAAATATCAATAAACGATGTGCCCCGGATTCTGAGAATGAACTTATAGCCAGCTTCAGTGTGCTAGATGCAGGCAACTTGCCTTCTGGTGATGAATGAATGCATTCTTTATGGTGAAACAGATATCCAGAAGCTGTGTTCAGAGTTTCAGCTGCCAGCAAGAGATACTATCCAAGCTTTTAGACTTTTCAAAGATTTCGGAGGAAAGAAAACCCCTGAAGCATTAAAAAAGTTAGTAGTTTGCATGGAAACCCTGCCAGCAAGTAATGTGGATTGCGAGAGAGGTTTCAGCGCAATTAACTTAATTGCTTGTCCAACATGGGCCTCTCTTCTTGTAGAGACCATTTCTTCATGCTTATAGGTAAAACTCAATGGTCCTCCGTTTGAAACATTTGACGCAAAGCTGTATGTAAAGAGTTGGCTGGCAAAAGGAGAAGGTCTGCTGAAGAAAATTGTTGTGAGAAACCCCAGAGAAATAGACACAGTGAATATCTTCAAGGGTTTTGGGAAATCCTGCAATAGATTTCTAAGTAATGTAAATAATTTTTACATGTTTTTAAAGTTTTTGGTATCTTATGGCTTATACTTAATAAATATACCTTTTTGCCTATTTTATTATCCTTTGCTGGATGCGACTTCATGATTTTCTTAAGCACACAATGCTAGTTATCTTGATTTAGACCACTCCCCTACGTGGATAGGTCACACCCCTTTAAGAAATTTGCCACACACCTTTTCAGCACCCCCATTTTTTTTCCCACTTAAAGCCCTGGCCATGCATAACATGGTGCATGACAAGCGGTGCACATGCAGAAGGCATTGCACCACAGTGGCATCTGCTGCGGCATCTGCTGTGGCCCATCTAAATGGCAAAGTCATGCGGCTGCTGTGAGACCACTGACTTTTCAACTGCTAGCCTGGTGGTCATATGCTAATACAGCGTTCGGACTGCCACAGTTGTTTCTCCTCTTTGATCTTGCAAACCGGAGGCATGGGTCCAGTGTTGTAATTGAACTGTTCACTGGTTGTGCAAATTCAAACATTTTAATGTACAGGACCTAAATGAGATCATACTGGTGAGAAGGTTGGGCCACTCAAGAAAAAAGATTAAGGAACACACTGGGAGTGAGTGAACACAGCTCTGCCACTGATTCTTGTATAGTTGCATTGCCACTAGGATGGTTTTATAAACATGTTTCTATTTACCCACAAATGCATGCTGTACCAATCTAGGCACCCTCTCTTGTTTGTAAAAAGAGGTTTCCCATTGCAGGGTCTTGAAGATGTTGAATTACTACACAAGGGCACATCTAGATTGCATGATTTTATTTTGGCTCGGTTTTGTTATTGTTCTATCAATTCAGTTATTTCCCCCAAAAGAGCATAGAATCTTCGCACGAAGCATACTTAATTGGAATGTAGCACTCCATGCAAAGATCAATGTACCTGATTGACATTCTTTCAATCAAGACTATGATATAGTCTTGTTTCAAGAGACTTTGGACACTCTACTCTCCGCTGTTGATGGCTATCAATGCCATAGTGTTTTCACCACTCCCTGGCATCACTGGCGAGCATCAGATGGTTTTGCAATTTGGGTAGGCATATCCTCCGGGGGTACTGTCAAGATTATGGACACATCAAATTGTAACTTTCTAGTCATGGTATTGAAGAGGCACCTGAACCTGTACTTGGTGAGCTTTTAGAACAACAACTTTACTAACATCCCAAATGTTAAATTTCAAGCATTGAGTAATTATATCACCACACTGTTAGATGGTATCCCCAGCAAAGGACACCCTGCGTATCTGTGTTTTTCCGGGGATTTTAATGTTAGACTGTCTTCTAAACCCAGTGCACTAAATGCTTAAATGTGTTCACCAATTTTTACTGATCACAGAAGTCAGGAGCTGGCTTCCCTTCTTACACCCCCTGATTTAGTAAATGTGATGGATATAGTGGGCATAAACGATTCTGATATGCCCAAATTTCGGGGCAGATGTAGTTAATCTACAATAAACTATGTCTTTCTTACCCGTAATCTGACAGATACACTCTGCATGGAATGGTTGTCCCATCCAATTTTAGTGACCATGACTCCATCAAGACAGCGCTCATTGCACCCTCATCAGAGGATTACAGGATAGAGCAGGGGGCTAACTATCTCCAGCCTCCTACAGAAACCTTGAAATTAGTATTGAGACTATACAAAACATCAGAATTTTTGAAGTCGGAAATTAAGGAGAATGTAGAGCTGGTCTATGTGTGCCTATTGGAGGAAGACAACAACCATCAGGATGTTGAGGCTTTTTCTGACCTTTGTCTTAGTATAAGAAAAGCCCTTTTAAAGCCTATTCATTCCATTGCCAATTCCCGTAGATGGTTTAATCATGGTTGCTCAGTGGCCAACCGTGCATTGCACACGGTGCTCGCTTTCAGGCCCAGGGATCAAATAATGGTGGCCTCCTTAAGGAAGCAGTTTAAAGTAGTCACATCAATAAGGTGGACAGAGGTTATAGCACAGCAATGGGACTCGCTTGTGCAGGCTTCCCTAATGAAAGATAACACATCATTTTGGTCAGCTGTCTTGGAAGAAAGACGCAAAAATCAGTCTATGTCACCTATTACTTGTCATATTGCAAGACCTGAGAGGTCCATTTTGGAAAAAAAATATGCGGCCCATCCTTCGATATATCATTTGAAGTAGGTATGTGTAATTTGCATGCTTTCAGCCATCCTTAAGTGAAGTGGAAGACCCTGTAAACTAAAGTGTCATTTGTAAGGCACTGGGCGTATATGGTGTCCAAAGTTACTTGTTGAAATGCAACACTGACTTTTAGGTTTCAATATTAAGAAATGTTTTTAACAAGTTAGCCCTTTCTTCAGTGCCTGTCACCTGGCCAACATGTATCATAGCTTCTTTATTTAAAAATTGGGATCGGTCCCTCCCTGGATGGTATAGGCACATATCATTAATTGATCCACGTCAAATATTCTTGGGAGGGTAATCTATAACAGAATCAGGGATTGGGCCAATGTATAGTCCATTTGATATCCCTGTCAAGTAGGGTTCAGGAATAAAATCGGGACAGTCGAGCAATGTTTGAATCTTAATCTGGCCCTGGGCAGATACTTTGTAGCCAAACAAAACCCTCCTTACTTTGCATTTATGGACCTGACTTCAGCATTTGACTGTGTTAGTAGATGAGAATTAATGCAAATGCTTAATTTACATGGTCTGGATAAAGAACTTTCTTGCAGTTTTGCACAATAACATTAAGCCAGGGTTAGAATTAGCATGCAGGTCAAGGTCTTTGGAGATGTACATATTCGTGGTGTGTGTCAGGGGTGTGTGTTAGCCCCTCTTCTGTTTATTTTACATATTAATGAGCTCCATCCCTTGTTAAAAACATTTCTTCTGATTTACCGCAAATTAAAGACACAAACTGTTACCCACACTCCTTTATGCCCATGACGCAGTGCTTATGACACGTTCGCCAAAGGCTCTGCATCTGTTGGTGCTTGCCTTCGAGGACTTTATGACCACACTAGATTTATGCACAATCTTTTCAACATCACAATCATGTCATTGGGTCCAAAGTGTAAACAGCTACCTATGTTACCTGTTGGCCCCATTGCTTGAGCAGCACAAGCACTTTTTCTTATCTAGGATTCATCTTTTCTGCCACATGGTCATGGACTGCAAACATTGCGCAGCAGAGGATACATCTGACTAGGGCAATTAGTTCTCTATGGGGTGTTCCGCAACCAATGGGGGGCAGTTTACTTGCCCCTTTGTTACAGATATATAAGTCACAGTGTGTTCTCTATGCAATGTATGGTGCTGAAGTGTGGGGCATTTTGCAATGTGAGGCTATTCAGGTAAAAAAGAACTGGTTTTGCAGGAAACTCCTCACAGCTCCTATATGTTCTTCTCACTTATGGATTGTCTCTCTTGTGAGAGAGGCCTTAAAG